>NW_028274808.1:169273940-170551440 GCF_037043125.1 Eumetopias jubatus | reverse complement strand
TGGTGGAGTATTTATTATGTGCCAGGCACTACGCTCAAAGCTTTATATGAATTATTTCTTTTAATATTCACAATAACCCTGTGAGATTATTGGTTCTCATATTTACGGCTCTTATGCGACCATATCTCATTTTGTAAGGGTAAACCATGTCTCGAAAGACTTGAATAACTTGTCCAAAATGGCAGAGCCTAGAGTCCAACCCAAGCAATTTAATTCCATAACCTTTTCTCTTGACCAGTATTCTACACTGATGGTTGGTGTGACATATTTACTAGGTGAATCAGTTAAGAATGCATTTGGGTACAAAGAACTAAAATCCAACATAGAGTAGTTGACCAAATAGCAACTTATTTTTTTTCTCACTTAACAGAAAGAATGAAGACAGTCAACTACTCACATTGGTTTAGTAGCTCAACAGTACCAGGACCAGTGACTCTGTGATTCCCTGGCCTTTCCATCATGGCTGCAAAAATGGCTGCTGCAGTCTCAAGCATCATATTCATATTTAGGGCAGAAAAAAAGGATGGTGGGAAGAGTTGGCACCAGCCATAAGTGTGTAGTTTATCATGAAAGCAAAAGCCTTCCCGTTTGTATCTCACTGGGCCCAAACTATTTGACATGACCACCCTCATCTGCAAAGGTAGAAGGCAGCAGGGAGAAGGGAAGGGTGCTGAGTGATGGACCAGCCTTGGGTCAAAAGTTATAGAAGCCACAAACTCTGTAGGAATATTTCACTGAACTTCTATTTTTTTTTTTTTTTTTTGAGGAAAGAGCTGTGATTCTCCAGCACCTAATGTACTACTCTTAATGTATTTTTACCTCATTTTCTAGAATGTATTCCTAGATAATAAGAGAAAGCTATAGTTCCACTAACTGAGTCAGGGCTGCTTGGTTGCAAGAAACTATTATATTACTTAAGAAAATAGGTGAATTTCAGTAATTCAACAAATAAATGTATTAAGCACTTATCATATGCCATGTTCTCTTCTAGGCTCTGGGGATACATCAGTGAACAAAACATTTAAAAAAGAAACAGACAGACTCATTGACTATGCTGTAATCTCATGGAACCCAAGAATGTAATAGGGCCTTGAGGAGGGACAGGAACCAGGGGCTGAGAAGCTGTCAGGAATTCAACAACTTTTCTGAGTATATCTCCTTCATTCTGCTCACTCGGATTTCTCTTAATCCTTAGTCGGCATGACGGATAGAATATGGTCACCCTACATTGCCTGAGTTTTCATCTTCTATTCAAGCAACCAACTCAAGCTAAACCAGAGTCTCTCAATCTCAATCCAAATACTTAGGCAGAAGTATGTGAACCCACAGAGCCCAGGGACAGTGAAAGACACATTGAAAGGATCTACCTTGGGGCGCCTGGGTGGCTCAGTCGGTTGAGCATCCGACTTGATTTCGCCTCAGGTTGTGATCTCAGGGTTGTGAGATCGAGCCCGGTGTTGGGCTCCACACTCAACGTCGAGTCTATTTAAGACTCTCTATCCCTCTCCTCCTCCCCCGCCATCTCTCTCTCTCTCTCAAAATAAATAAGTCTTTAAAAAAAAAAAAAAGAAAGAAAGAAAGATGTCTACCTCAAAAGGCAACCTGTTGCTGCTACCCATCCCCAGGCTTATTGGTGCTTTTCTAGACACTCTACCTGTCATCCATCAGAGCTCCCTCGTATCACCCCAGACATTTGAAAGTTACCTCCGCCTGGAAGAGAACATTTGTTTAGCTCTGTTAAAGTTGCCAGAGTTTTGAACTTTTTCAAATCACTTTGTGCCCTAATGTACTAAATGTTTTCCCCCTACAGCCCTTGTCCCTGTCTTCCAGACAAGGGGACATTTGGGTCTTTGTTAACATCAAACTCCCTTCCTCTCACTTCAAGCCGAGCCCGCAGAAGCCAACACCACTACTAATCAATTTTGTTCCAAAGTACACGTTGAAATGTGGGTTGGTATATTCTTTTATGGCCCTTATGAACTTTAAGCCAGGGAGATATGATTCCTGGTGATTTTTTTTAAAACCTTTTTGTTTCAAATCAATGGGTGTTTTTTCATTCCTGCATATACTGAATTGCTAACCTTCTGCTAATCTGTTTTTCTACAGGTTGTGGATTCGCCTTCCCATGGAGGGGGATGGGCAGGCTGGGGCTCCTGGGGCAAATCTCTGCTCTCATCAGCATCTGCTACAGTAGGTAAGAATTATATGTTGCATTTGAATGGATAAAGTTCAGAAGGCTAATAATAGCATTTGACATTTTGATCATACCACGTACTGATAGAGGCTACCATTAGCTGGCGAGATAATAAAAACAAATCATTTTTAGTGCTTACTGTTCTAAGTGCTTTGTGTATATTGATACATTTATTCCTCAAAATAACCCTAGAAACAGGTATTTTTGCTTCCTGCATTTTAGAGCTAAAGAAGGTGAATCACAGAGAGGCTAAGACCTTGTCCAAAGTCAGAAGTAGTTGGGTTGAGATTTGAACCAAGTAGTATAGGTTTAACCACTATATTATATTGACCTTAAAATATAAGATTTGAGGTCTTATATTCTTAAAGTGTTGTACTTGTCCTCCCAGCTGAATGTTTTAAAATATACAACTAACCTACTCCCTGAAAGGATTTGAGGTATTTCAATAAAATATGCAGGTACAAAGGGTATAGAATATATATCCCAAGGCTGGTAGAGTTACTGTAATGGAGCACTGACCTTGACTCTGAGTGTCTTGGCTGCCAGTAGATTATCAATTTTTCTTGGAATGATAAACCAAAACTTAGTTTATCTAGATAAATTTCTTTTCCTGGTGTTACATTTTTGAAGGCATTTCTTGTATTGGCTCTGGATATACAAAGAGGAAATATAGTGGGCAATGTCTTCATCGGTACAGGTTTGTGAAAATATTCTTCATGTGACCATTTCTCATGGGCATTCTTTGTGAAAACTGAAGGTGTAACATCAACATGTCTAAGCTGATTTAGCAAGGGCATTTCATCTTGAAGGTGGAGAGCGGGGAGGATGGGGAAGCCGCCGGTAACATAGCTTTCAGATCATCTAAGTCAGGTGTACTCGAGGTGTAGTCCATGGCTGTTCCTCCTAAAAGCGGGAGGGATAAGAAGGCTGAAGGTCCTTTGTCCCACTCCAATGGACCATGGTCACAGTCTAAGGGCCAGATATCTAATTGGGTAGGCCACCTGCAAGAATGGGTAGACTACCTTCCTCTATTTCGTGTCTGGAATGTCAGGGAGCTCTGGCAAGAAGGAGATGGTGGTCAAATAATGTTGGTCTTTGGGGAGGCCCTGGAGAGCAGATTGTTTCTGTTGCTAATTGAAGGGGCCAGGGTGCTGTGGATACTGCCTATGCAGATGGAAAAATCAGCCAAGTTACAGGAGAGGGGCCTGTTTTGTGTTCTGAACAGGACAGAGTCTCTGCAATAGTGAAGATACGTGCCTGGAGGCATCCTGCTTCCTAAGGAAAACATTTGAGCTCTTAGGGGGTCTCACATGGATCTTGCCACCCATAGCATGTAGGAGTGACATGCTTTCTGACCCCAAAACTGTGGAGTCCAAAAGTTTTTGACATTTGATAACTCATAGAACAGTAAATAATATGGTTACCAAATTATACAGCTCTCCTCGTGGTCTATGTCATAAAACGTGAAGTATTTTGCATGCTTCCAGGAGTAATAATGGTGTCCAGAAATGTCCTGGCCTATAATGAATTTGGTGCTTCGAAAAGTTCTATTATAGACAAAGGATTTACTTTCTCATTAAAAAATTAAATATAAGTTCCTTCCCCAGTAAACACTGAAATCACCTGCCCCGTGGGTTGCAGGTCAGGTGCTTTGGGTACACTTACAGGTGCCCCTACCTGGTCATGGTCTGCCATGAGCTCATGTGTTTGCTATTGTTTCTCATCAGTCAGCAGCTACACCTAACCATTTGACTTCAAGCTTCACTGGATGCTTACAAAGTTTTCCGTCCACCAACTGACAGCTTGTCTGTTAAATTTACCATCCGTTATCTTCTCAGGTGTCCTGTTGTAATCCGACCTTTGCACAGAGAGAGCCCAGTGTGGCCGTGGCCAGTGGACTGAATTCCACGGCCTTTGGGTTTTGTTACCTGGTTCAAGTGTAACCAGTAGATGATGCTAGATTTACTGCCTAAAAAGCGGGATGTGATTCCTGTGGCGGGTCCACCTCATCGTGGGGGGCACTCATCTTTTAATTTGATCTGAAGTCAGTGTGTTAATCTTATAGGCTGTCTTTGCATTTGCTGTTACTCTTGAAGTTTCCCTGTGTCTAAGGCACCATGAAGATGAGAAATGCTGGATCTTGTTAATGTTGTGACCACTTAAAATGTCTGGTGGTTCTTCCCTAGCTTTGTGCGGTAATTGATCCGGAATAACCTAGAGAGATGACTGTTGTGGACCAGCAGGATCACTGTGCCAGTCACTGGTGCCATATTCCCTTCTATGGTTGGTGCAGATAGACGGTTTCTAAGATTGTATGACATTTGCACATCACCCCATGAAATATCAGAATGAAGTTCAGTACAACCTCTGGTATTGGTTGCTATTGCTGTATAACAAATTACCACAAAGTTAGAGGCTTACAATAATAGACATTGACTATCTCCGTTTCCGTGCATCAGGAGTTCAGGTAGGGGGTAGCTGGGTTCCTTGCCGAGTAACTTACCAGGCTGAGATCAGGGCGTCAGCCAGCTGTGTTCTCGTGTGATATCCAGGGTCATTCTCCGAGGTTATTCAAGTTGTTGGCAAAATCCAATTCCTTGAGGTTGTAGGATTGGCACCCCCATTGTCTTGCTGGTTATTGGCCAGGGGTCACTCGCAGCTCCTACAGGCTGCCTGCTTCAAAGGATAATCTCACCCATGCTTCAGATCTCTCCCTGCAAGAAGAGCCTCATCCCTTTTAAAGTTCACCTGAGAAATCAGGCACCCCCAGGATGATCTCCTTTGACAGACTCAAATTCAACAGACTAAGGACCTTAATTATAACTGAAAAATCCCTTCACATTTGCCATATAATGTCCCCTAATCATGGGAGTGAAATCCCATGATTTTCACAATCCTGCCCACGCTCCGAGGGGAGGGGATTACCCTGGGTGTATACACTAGGGGGCACTCTCTCAAAACTACCTACCCACACTTCCCTCTTATGTTTGAAGTCCTCAGTTATCCCACTAAGTCCAGAAACTTACTTTTTTTATGGCTCTAGCTACATGCTGGAATTTTTAGAAGTATTTAAATCTTGGCATTTTTCTCTTATCTGCACCCACAATGTCCAAAGGGCACATGAGAGAGCTCAAAGAAATTTTGAAATGTTGATGCCTATTCTAAGGATCCTATTAGACAAATTGGAGCTATCTTTAGAAAAGTAGAGTGGAAACTTTTTCCTCACCATTGGTTATCACAACCCCAATGAATGCAAAAGCAATAACCCCAATTACCCTCCGTAAGTTGCTTCTGAGGCATTATTTTGGAGATTTCTGGTCAAGACATGTGTGTCTTAGCAATAGTAGCTAAAACAATAGCAATACATACTTTAAAACTGGGTAAGGATCTCTCTGTGGACATGAGAGAGAACTAAAGCTTGTAGCGTAAGGGGGGGCTGAAGTTACAGGTTCCAAGGCTGAAAACGTTGGTAGTGGTTGGGATTTGACTCCCCAAAAGATAATAGGGATTGCAAGCATCCCACAAATGGAGAGGTGCCACAGCCAAGCTCACAGCCTGAAACAGGGTTGGAATAGCGTTTACAAAGTCATGGGTGCCATCCTGGCTTGTCGCCCATATCAAGCTGCTACCCAGGGATGGAGAGAAGCAAGCCAGGCACAGCTTCTGTTACGTATAGCCAGAACATCCACCCAAGACTTTGCAGCACTAATAGGTTATTATCATAGGGCAAAGAAACGTATTTGAAAACAGAGCACTCACAGCAGTAGATGAGCTCTTGAAGGTTTATAAATTGCCTGTGGAAAACAAAGAAAGAAAATCACCACATATTCCATCTCAATTGATTCCGGCTCAGAAACCTCATGTTACCCCACGGTAATTCCGGTTGCAGACAGGAATGCAAAACACCTAGTCAGTAACAAAACACAGAGCTGTCAACTGAGCACCAGAAATAGAAACCAATACTTTTTTTAATTATTATTATTGTGTTATGTTAGTCACCATACATCACATCATTAGTCTTTGATGTAGTTGTCCCATCCTTCATTGTTTGCGTACAACACCCAGTGCTCCACGCAGAACGTGCCCTCTTTAATACCCATCACCAGGCTAACCCATCCCCCCACCCGAAACCTTCTTACACTTGTTGAAAAACTGCAGTCACAGTAGTTCGAGCTGTGCGGAGTTAGCAGGAGAGCGCTTGGAGAATTGAAACATTTGGAAGTTAGTTCTCTGGGAAAGAGCACTGGACCAGGAGTCATAAAGACCTGAGGCCTATCCTCACTGCTACTAATGTGTGATCACAGAGGATGGTGACTAACCAGCAACATCATGCACCTAACCTCTTTCAGACTCGGATTCCTTATTTGGAAAAGTGTGGGTGGGGGAAGTTGAGAAATTCTAAGATTCCTTCCAATTTCCGTAACATGATGATGATTCCATAGTCTGTGGCTATATATAGAAGGAAAAATATATTTATAAACCCCTGTGCTAAACGGGAAAATACAAAAAACTGATTGACTTTTTACTGCTCTGTATTTTTGTCTTTTGTCTTTTTGCCTCACTACTTTGACCCCAAGGTTAAGGGAAAATGAGAAAAAGTGACCTCCCCACTGCTTATATGAAATCAGAGTTCTCAGCCAACAACTATTTTTGGAGACACTGTAACTCTTGCATTAGCTTCATCCACAGCTACGCTGTCATCACATTCTAAGAAAACTTGATCACCTGCCGCCCCTGCCTTTCTTTGGGCAAGTTCATAAAATGAAATTAAAATGGTTATTATTTAAGATCCAGGCAGAAACCAGAATGGGAAAGGAAAATATAAAAAAAATTATTATTTTGATGATCATGTCGAAGTGATGCTGTAAGAACCAGATGTGGTTTCCCACCAGCGTCTTAGAGACTGACTTATTCCTAGACTATATTGCTAAGCTAAATGATAGATAACCTGACAATCAAAATGAAAGTTGACAATGCTGAAACATATACAAATATACCAACATAAAGATTCTATAGCAGAATAGAGCAATTTATTTCTAGATATTACAAAAGCCCTAAATGTTTACTTTTTTTTTTAATTCTAGTTTTGACAGTTTTATAAGTGTAAACACCCTATACAGGACTACCTGTGTAGGGGAGAGGTGTAGCTGATGTGTATATTTACCTTTTCAAAACTACCATTGTTTCCCTGTCCCACCCTCTTCCAAGTCACACAGTTTTTTTCCCTTCTGCACATTTTAATGAAACCCTTCTACCAGCACTGTCAGAAATAATGACAGCGTTTATTCCAGAGACTGGCAAACTTGTCAAAATCATACTGCAATGAGAACTCTTAAATGGGTAAATCACTATCGATATCACATGGATTCATTTTTGAAGGTGACATCGCTGATGATGTGAAAATTCTCAAGGATCAGGGTGCCTGGGTGGCTCAGTCATTAAGCGTCTGCCTTCAGCTCAGGTCATGATCGTGGGGTCCTGGGTTCAAGCCCCACATCAGGCTCCCTGCTCAGCAGGAAGCCTGCTTCTCCCTCTCCCACTCCCCCTGCTTGTGTTCCCTCTCTCACTGTGTCTCTCTCTGTCAAATAAATAAAATCTGTAAAAAAAAGAAAGAAGGAAAATTCTCAAGGATCACCAATACAAAAGATTATAGGATTATAGGTTATAGGTCTGTGCCTGGAGTTTGTTCACCATCACTTACAATCTATGAATAAGACCCAGGAGTTCATGAGTCTGTTTGATGGCCAGGCATATGCTATCAGTTCAGAGACACTTCTTGTCAGTTTTGAACCTAAAAAGAAGTGAGTATCTGATTACAGAGTGGACACGAACCGTCATTATGGAGAGGGAAGACTTTTCCAGAAGGAAGATTGAATGGCTCCTCTTTTCGCTGCACTGACGTTTACTTTAGTTGAGTGAAACAACATCATCTGTGTGTTTTTCTAAACAACTACTCGTCACAACTTTTTATGCTATCTTCAGTTCCTTGATAGAAGTCTGAGATGCGGCAAATATTTCTAAACTATCGTATTTCTCAAACCCTCACCCCCCAGAGTGGAAAGTGATGCAACTTTGAGAAGAGCAGTTAGCACTATCAGATTTGAAAAATGCACATACCTTCTAGCCCAGCACTTCTGTTGATCCTTTGCAAAAAGTCATCCATATATATAAAGATGTTCAATGTAGAATTCATTCAGCAAATACTTATTGTGCCAGGCACTATTCTAGGCACTTGAGATAAGGCAGCGAGCAGATGACACAAAGACCCTTTCACCCTAGTAGGGCTTATATACGAGTGAATGGAAGGAGACAGATGATAAACAGGACAAAGAGTGAACAGGAAAATGATAAAGAGGGCTAGAAAGTGGTAAGTCCCCAAAAATCGTAAAGTGGAGTCAGGAGTACAGGTAAGGTTTTAAAATGGTGGTGAGGGCTAGGCCTCGGGGAGGTGATATTTGAGCAAAGACCTGAAGGGGAGGGTGAGGGACTTCACCCGGCATCTGTGAAAACCTTGAAACACCCCAAGTATCCATCCACAGAGAAGGTTAAGATGTGATCTAGCCATTTGGAAGAATAATCTATGCAACCATTAAAAAGAATGAAGCAGATCAGTGTTCTAGATCAGATGCCCAGGAGAGACCCAAGCAGAGATTAGGGTGTGGGAGTCTCTCTGTGAAGTGCTCTCAGGAGGAAGCCTCGCAGGAGAATCAAAGGTTGGGAAGCAGAACTGGGCTGTGAGAGAAGCTGAACTATAATGCAGTTGTGTCTGAGGCTCCGCCTGCTCCCTAGGGATCTCGAGGGGGGGGGGGGGGGGGTTGTGGTCAGGATGACTCTTTTGAGTCATTAATGCGAAGAGCAGCATACATAGCCCCCACCACCACCTGCATGTGCTGAGACCTCCACTGTATATTTTGAAGTGGAAGAGGCCAGGTCCAGAACACTTATACGTATATGCTTTTTAAATTTTTTTATGCAAAGAATCACAAGAAACAAATAAAAGCTATTATCTTTAGAGGGAAATGGGGGGTTGGGGGGATGGCGAGGAAGGCAGAGCCAGAGTCTTTTAAGAGCGCCAAGCACTTTTCCTTTTGAAGGCCCTCTTATATCACAGTAAATATAATGAAACGTAGCCATGTGCCTCATTAAATATGTAATTTACATATAAGTGTGTAAGAGTTGAATTCATTTGAACTACAGTGGGCCAGTTGACCTAATATCACATTTTGAGTACATTTAAGTAAATATTGATTCATTTCTTTTTTTAACACTATTTTTTAATTTTATTTTATTATGTTATGTTAATCACCATACATTACATCATTAGTTTTTGATGTAGTGTTCCATGATTCATTGTTTGCATATAATTTTCCTTTTTGTCTTTTAGAAGCAACATTTTTTTTCAGGTCTTAAGTATTTCCATAGGGAACACCTGGGTGGCTCAGTAGGTTGAGTGTTTGACTCTTGATCTCAGCTCAGGTCATGATCTTATGGTCATGGGATCGAGCCCCGCCTCAGTCTCCATGCTCAGCCTGTAGTCCAGTCCGTTTGGGATTCTCTCTCCCTCTCCCTTTGCCCCTCCCCCACTCACACATTCTCTCTCTCTGTCTCTCTCTCTCTAAATAAATGGATAAAATCTTTAAAAAATAAAATAAAATAAAAATCAACCAACTGTATCAGGAAAGTGAGATTATAAGATTTTTTTAGTTTCTTTTTTACATATCCATTTTTTAAAGAAAATGAAATGAAAGAAACATTATATTAAAAATTAAAGTATTTGCAATGACATGGATGGAATTAGAGGATATTATGATAAGCAAAAGAAGTCAATCAGAGAAAGACAATTATATGATCTCACTCATATGTGGAATTTAAGAAACAAAACAGAGGATCATAGGAAGACGAAATCAGAGAGGGAAACAAACCATAAGAGACTCTTGATCATAGAAAATAAACTGAGGTTTCCTGGAGGGGAGTGGGGTGACAAGATGGGGTAACTGGATGATGGACGTTGGGGAGGGCATGTAATGTAATGAGCACTGGGTATTATATAAGACTGATGAATCACTGACCTCTACCTTTTGAAACCAATAATATATTATATGTTAATTAATTGAATTTAAATTAAAAAATAAAATAAAAATTAAAAAATAATTAAAAAATTAAAGTGGAGAGGGAGCCCTCTGGATGAGCTAGCTGGTGCCCTACTTATAGGTGCTTTACTGTAGGGGACCAGTAGAAAGTACTCCCAGCGCTAGCCAGTCATCCAGGGTGATACAGAGAAATTCTGTTGCTTCCCTAAGTTACCACTTGGCTAGAGAGACCCTCCCACCACCAACAAATTATTTTTTAATTTGTTTTGATCTTGGTGGACTCACAAAATAATGGCTTGGTGATATCGCAGTGCTTTTGGAGAAAAAAAAAATGAAACTGGATGTATAAGATAACACCACACCGTGTCTTAGGATCTGTGCCTGCACAGCATGGGGGTGATCCTAAAAACATCACATTATGCCGACCCAAGACCTGGCTAAAAGGGGCAGGATTAGAGAAAGTTTCCATTCCAGAGGTGACCTTCACCTTGCTATCTGGTCAAGGTAAGGTAAGTCAAGTAATTTTAGCCTAAGCCAGTGTTTTAAAAATAAGAAAGCTCCTGATCAAGGATCTGATTTCTAAGCAGTTATAGAAATGGGACTAAAATGACATTTTATCAACTGTAAATGGCATATAAATCTTTCTAAATATAACATAGCAACTAAGTGTGTAAATTCTAGGGTTAGGACTGGGTTCAGATCCTGTCTCTGCCCCTTATTGGCTTTGCGACCTTCAGCAAATGATTACATGTCACCAGATCTCCATTTTCTCCATTGTGAAATGGGAATAATAATATCCCTTACCTCATAATGAGAAGACTAAATGAGATAATTTACTAGACTAAAAATATTTAGTCCAATGCCTGGGACGTAGTAACTGTTCAATAAATGTTGGCCAGGACCAAGGGTTTCACGTATTTCTCCTGACCTTGTAGGACCCTGGGAGATCAATGTTATAATCCTCCTTTCAGGGAAGACACAACAGTAGAGACTCAGAGAGGTTAAGTAACTCGCAAAGATCACACAGCTAACAAATGACGGAACCCAAATTCCTCCACAAGCCTCCTAAGTTAAGGATGTTTCCCACTAGAGTATAGGTGAGAAATTAAACATTTAACATTTGCTTTAAAATGATACAGTTTCACAGCATTTGTACAACGTTCTTATCTTCTTTGCAATATTCACCTATTTCTGTACAATAAGTCAAGGCATAAAGGATAGCCTCCTTTTAGAGCCGTGGAATTTGGAGGAGTTTCATTTCTTTGAGGATATTTAGGATTTGTGATGATGTATAAAGAATCCATGAATGATACAGTAGAGTATTATTCGTATTTGTTGGGTGTTTTTTTTTTTTTTTTTCCCCCTGTTACTGGTAAAACCTAATGAATATCTCTGAGAATGAGTCACTCACAGTCAAAAGGCAACGACTCCATATTATTACTTCCTTATTCTGGGCACTAGGTGTCACACTAAGTAAAGTTTTAGAAGTTAT
Organism: Eumetopias jubatus; assembly: GCF_037043125.1. NCBI lineage: Eukaryota > Metazoa > Chordata > Mammalia > Carnivora > Otariidae > Eumetopias > Eumetopias jubatus. Next base: position 170,539,664 of record NW_028274808.1, on the reverse strand, counting down.
TCTTCAAAGTAGGATGCGGCATTGTCTAAACCTTAGCTGTGAAGAACCATAGCTTTCTCTTTCTGGTAGAATGCAGTAAAGATGTACTTTAACAAAAGAATTCAGGAAAGAGAACTGTTCATCAGAAAATAAGTTGGAGCAAACTTAAATGTGTGCAACTTTTTGAATATCAGTTATACCTCAGTAAAGCTGTGTGTCTGTGTGTGTGTGTGTGTGTGTGTGAGAGAGAGAGAGAGAGAGGGAGAGAGAGGGAGAGAGGGGCTGGAGTAGCAGCATAGTATCATATGTACTAAACAGGCACATCCCATTTATATGAACACAAACATGGTATTTCCTTCCAGAAACAAAGTAACTTTTCTAGAGACAGTTAATGCAGACATACCCCTAATCATTTGTGTTCTGAGATGGCGAGAAGCTGTTTTTCCCTAGGAAAAGAATCACATGAAAGGAGCAAAGAAGGTGAAAGAGATCATGACAATGAGCTTCACTGAACCCTGCATGAAGGATGTGGAATCATCTTTCTTGTATGGCTTTCACAAAGAAGGTGTAGCAGATGCCTCCCAGCCTGCTCCAACTCATTTATTACTTTACTTTAAGCCCTCAGAAATTTCAATGAGAATCATGATTGTGATTTGGATATACAGTATTTCCTTTTGGAAAATATATGTTTTTAAAATATGGCAAGGAATATGGACTCGGTATGTAAATAAGTTCAATGATATCCTTTAACTTCAATGTGCTACTGGAATTCCAGTAAGTTTCCATTGAAATGCTTGGAATTTACCGGAAGCTAGAGAGGATGAATTTCAGCCTTAGTTTTAGCAGTTGCAGGGCATGTTTTTTTCCCAAGTAACTCAATAATAAGTTTGAACTATATCTGAGGAGCTGCACATGAATATAGACATATTTCTGTATGAAATTAATGTGGTAAACATTGTAAATAATATTTCTTAAGTTTCCCTGTTTTCTCAATAGTGTATAACAGGTGATTTCCACTGGATTTAATTAGTCCTCTGTTTGGTAAATATCAGTGCCCTGATTATGTTAAAATCACTCTGGGTGCCTGGGTGGCTCAGCTGTTAAGCATCTGCGTTCGGCTCAGGTCATGATCCCAGGGTCCTGGGATCGAGCCCCACATCGGGCTCCCTGCTCCAAGGGAAGCCTGTTTCTCTCCTACTCCCCCTGTTTGTGTTCCCTCTCTCCCTGTGTCTCTCTCTGTCAAATAAATAAATAAAATCTTTTTTTTTTTTAAAAGATCACTCTGATAAATAAAGTTACAACTGATAAAATACTCTTATTTGGGTTTGGGATTCATCCATGTCTTTCTCTTATTCAGGAGATGAATAATTGGTCATTTTGACAGCGCTTTCTAAGAGTAGGTGCTTCTCTTTGGTTCTCAAATCCTGCCATGATTTGGAACTTTTCCCCCACATATTAATATTGCTGCTGTCTTGGGTTTTACCAACCTGACATTGCCTGGGTTCCTAGTGAAATCGTCCCCTTTCTCCCTGCAGACTAAGGGGGAGGTGAGTGCTGAGACAGTGGCACACCAGGCTATTTCTCCTTCAAGAACCCAAACAGCCACTTAGGACTCGCAGTAGACTATTAATTTTTGCGTTCAGTTTGGGAACTTGAAAAAAGCTACAGCTCATCGTGGGGGCCTCTGAGGAGAAAAAAAAAAATTGCTCCAGAATAAAATGTAGACAAGACTATTTCTCTGCCAGGTGGGGGGGGGTTTGTTTGTGTGTGTGGCAGGGGTGCTGGGATGAGGAGGTCAGCTCTGTGTTTACCAAATAGTTCTCGAATATGCTCTGTGCTGGGCTGCAGAGAATGTGGATGTGCGGGCCCCGCTTGGATGCGGTAAAGCCAGTGTCCTTCATCCTGACTGTTAGTGCCTAGGACAACTGTCAGAGCCGTTGGGTGCCCCTCCTGGTTTTCTCACCGATTGGCCTTTTAATTTTGACCTATCAGCCCCAGACCTTGCACTCTCCGCCCCGAAATAAGGACGAACCCTTTGGGAGAACATGATGAGCCTCACCTGATTTCAGTTCAACAAATATGAATTGAGGGTCTGTGACAGGCTAGGCCTGTAAGGAATCCAAAAATGAATGATGCATGCCTGTTTTGAGGAGTTTAAAAAAGAGTAAAGAGGATCCGTCCACGCTGCTAACCGCCGCAGTCTCTTACAACCGGGGTGGACACCTACAGCTCACTACAGCTCTGGAACATGAGCTATTGAATTGGCAGACCAGGGGTTTCTATTGTTTTCCTGAACCATACTTTTATTTCCTGACAGGTCATGGATTGACAGCAGTCAAGGAAAAAGCAGGGGCCACCCTGCGGATTCATAGTGTAAATTCCAGCCCTGCTGAAGGGGCCCAACCTGATGCTGAAAATGGAGTCCCTCAGAGTGAGTGATGCATTTATTGGGGGGGCTTTTTGGACTTGGGCCGTATGTGCACAAATGGAAGCTTTCTAAGCTCAAATCAGCAGAATGAACTCTAAGAGGATGTTTTTCTCCCTACTAGCCCATGTGGCCACAGATCAGAGCTCTGGGGCAGAAAGCCCACCCACTTCTCCTGCATCCGGGTCTCGGGGCATGCTGTCAACCATCACCAACGTTGTTCAAAACACAGTGAGTCCTTAGCTGCTTCTCTGTTTTCCCTGTGTCTTCCAGCACCTCCTTTTGATATCTGTATTTACCAGTGACCCAGATACATTAGAGAAAAGATGGCCTCACTCATAACTTTCGATTATGGTTTTGTTATGCTTTTTCTCCTCCAGAGTAGGCGTAACCTTGGCACCAAAATAATAAGGGCAAAAGATGTATATTTTATGTTTAAAAGAAAAGAGCTGCTTAGAAGGAATATTTTCAGTCTGATGTAACAGTGTCCTTTCCAACAGCTGCAAGGACAGACCAGCCTCTGGCTGGGGGAAGAGAGAGGGCTCTTTCTTAGAGCTGAGACAGCTGTTTTTCCTAGATGGTCTGTGTTTCTTAACCTTCAATTTGAAAATGATAAAACCATTCAGATTTAAAAAAAAAAAAAAGATGCTGGTAGGGAACTGGGAACAACATCCCAAGATGTTTCTGAAGTGTTTCCAGATAACTAAGACCAACATTCTTCCCCCATCCCTACCTCCCAATTCCTACTCTCCTAAAATAACCCTCAGTTTATTCCCCCACCCCAGACCCCTTCCTGCCTCCTAAAGAAGTGTGTTATTGGCAACAACACACTGATGAATAATGAAAAAAGAGGGAGGCCCCCCCAACCGAGATGACACAACTAGCTGGTCTTCAGTGACGAGAAGAAAAGGTTTATTTTCTGCCATGTAAAACCAACCAGCTAGTTTTTCTAGAAATATAGTTGCTATCCAACTTATTCATTCATTCATTAAAAAAAAAAAAAAAAGGCGATCAGCCCTCACTGTGGGGCAGGAGCTATGCTAGATGCTGGGCATATGCTGACAAACAAGAGGGCAGAACATTCTGGAAGACAGAGACAACTCGACAGGCAAGTACAAAGCATTGTGGGAAGAAGAGAAGGTGAGGGTATCTTACCCAGACTCTGGGGTCCGGGCATGCCAGAATTAGAAAATGCCAGCTCTTCTCCTGGTGACTTGAGGCCCTGTAGACTAAGTAGGGTGAATGGGAAGCAGCAAATGTGTCTGAAGAGTCGGATAGCATCGCAAGTCCAGTATGTCTACAGTGAGGGGTGGGTAGGCTCGGGCGTGGGGAGGAGCTCCTTCAGTAGCCGTGGTTATGAGACTTGAGTTCCTCGTCTCCCTGAGACAATGCAGGGCACTCTGAGTTTGTCTTCAGCACCCCCATTTCTGGTCTGTGTTCGCTTCTACCTTCTGATACTTTCTTTTCCAAAGTTCCAGACACTCCCACCAGGTCCGCCCTTCATCGAAGTCCCTGTATCCTTCCTTCTCCCGTGTGATGTTTACCAAAGTAACCCCTCATAGGGTGTTAAAAGAAAATAAACCATATTAGGCAAAAATATACATTGCCGATATCCCCTAGTCCTTCCACAATATGTGTGTGTTAAAATGTGTTTTATACTGTGACTGTGGATTGGCTCCCAAATCTGAAAACAAAGTCTAAATGTCCAAGATGGAAATGACGACTAAAGTATATTCAGTGAAGTCTAATATTGCTAATGAAGCAATAATTAAGAAGATTAGAAAATGTATATAGGCAATAATATAATACTAAAATATAATGTATATAAATTCATGTAAGGTGGAAAAAACACAGATGTATGCATAGTGTAATTGCAGTTGTGGAGTGGGAGTGTTTGTATAGAAGTTGCAAAGAAATGTAAGCAGTTCTATTTATATGAACAGTTTATATGAGTAAAGCTTGGTTGTTTTAATCTTTCTCTTTTAAGGAAAACAATGGCTGACAAGAGGATTTGCAGAAGGGTAACTGCATGATCGGACAGTTTCTAAAGCCAGTGGTCTATGGAAATCAACCTGTCTTATTTCATGAATATACTAATTATAGGCGGTTATTAGTAGTTTCTGAAAGTATGCAAGAGCCATCTGACACGGCCTGGGGGTCCTACACTCCAAGGCTCTAGATTAAAGAATTCACTAAATTGGCAAGAGTATTTGACATCTTCATAGACTGCTTCACATAATTCTGTTACTTGGGTTAACATTCTTTCAAACAAAAACAGTAGTGGAATCACCTATTAATTTTATGTCTTAGATACATATCTTTTCCTACACACAGAACCAGCAAAATTCGTCCCAAATACGCTTTGGTTTTTCCCAAGCACCCTTTTTAAATAATATCATCTGTCCTACAAATTATATGACATATGCCCTTCCAAGGAAAAGAAAATAGGATGAAGTGGATATAAAGAAGACAGCTAATGAGAAAAAATTGTGACTTTTATTGATTTTAATATCTGAAAATGGTACCATCTAGGAGTTGCTGACTGCTGTGGAAAAGCAAAAGGCAAAAACTAATCTCATGCAATTGTTTCATTGGCAGGGTAAAAGTGTCTTAACGGGTGGTCTTGATGCTCTGGAATTCATCGGTAAGAAAACCATGAATGTCCTCGCGGAGAGTGACCCAGGCTTTAAGCGGACCAAGACACTCATGGAGAGAACCGTTTCCTTATCACAGGTGGGATTATACACGTTTGCAATGTTTTCTTTCAGTCTGTAAAGTAAATGCATTTTTATGTATCTTTTTTAATAGGTATTTTCAAGCACATGACTTAAATTCAAATGACATAAGATTAGTAGAGAATGAAAATTGAGTTTCTAATGCACCTCTTTCCCCAGCCACTTGGTTTCTCATGGGAGACAAACACTGTTAACAGCTTCTTGTGGATACTCTCAGAATTATCATATAGCTACACATACGGATACATACATGGAGATACATATATACTTTCTCAGACCACTGGTAGTATACCCACCACACTCTTTTGTACCTTGCTTTATTCACTTAATAATTTCTTGAAGATGATTACATCTTTGCCATTTGTCTTAGTCCACGCAAGCTGCTATAACCGAATACTATAGACTGGGCGTCTTACAAGCAACGAACACTGATTTCTCATAGCGCTGGAGGCTGGGAAGCCCAAAGTCAAAGGTGCTGGCAGATTCGGTGTCTGGTGGTGGCCCATTCCTGGTTCATAGACAGCTGTCTTCTTGCTGTGTCCTCACATAGTGGAAGAGGGAAGGAGCTCTGGGGGCTTTCTTTTATAAGGACACTAACCCCATTCATGAGGTCTCCACCCTTGACCTAATCCCCTCCCAAAGGCCCCACCTCCAAATACCATCACACCAGAGACTAGGTCTCAGCATGTGAATTTTGGGGATACACAAGTGTTCAGTTTATAACACTATTGTACGTATTCCAGCTCTACCACGTTCTAGCCGTATGACCTTGAACAGGTGACTTAACCCCTCTATGCCCTGGTTTACTCATCTGTACTGGGTATAACATCAGTACCTACCGATAGCTTTGATGTAAAGATTAAATGAGTTAGCATAGTACCCGGCTCTTAGCAAACACTCAGGAATGCCGGTTATTGTTGTTATTATTCTGTGTCCATATAATAGGTGGAAATGGCATTTCATTTGAATTTTAATTTACAGTGCTCTTACTATGGGCAAGGATGGGCTTCTCTTCTCACACTTCCAGTTTTAAAGTTTCCCAACCCTCCTTGAGAAATATGATACGAAGAATTGAATCTGTGGGCCACCTGGTAGAGCTCAGTTGGTAGAACATGCGACTCTTGATCTCGGGGTCATGAGTTCAAGCCCTCCATCGAGTGTAGAGCTTACTTAAAAAAAAAAAAAGAATTTAATCTGTGTTTTGCTTATTTATAGTAGTCAGGTAAATTAAAAATACTATTTATCTTATTTTCCAAGTATAGAACGCTAATACTGAACTTGCTCTCTTAGATGGCACGTGCCCAATTCATGCACCGCAGTGCAAGCTGGCTCCATGTCCCCTTCCTCCCTCACGGTCAGATATACCGGGTCTGTCTTTGCCCTCCTGAAATCAGGAGCGGCAGATACGGCCCCGGGTTTTGTAAATTTCATGGGCAGGACAAACATAGCTTCTCACAGCTCAGTACTAGGAAGCCACCGAGGAACTATTACTGACACCATGTGAGTGGCAGTTCCTGAAAAGCTTTGGTTTTAAGCTATTTCCCCTTGTCTCTTCCAGAGTAACCCTCATATAACCACTCTGCTATTATAGCTCGGGTTGGGACGTGGCAGGATCACCTAAACTACCACCCTACTGATCTTTAAAAAGAAAATAGAGGGACGCCTGGGTGGTTCAGTCAGTGAAGCATCTGCCATCAGCTCAGGTCATGATCTCAGGGTCCTGGGATCAAGCCCCCGTGTCTGGCTTCTTCCTCTGCCTCTGCGCCCCCAACTTGTGCTCTCTCTCTCTCTCTCTCTCTCACAAATAAATAAAATCTTTTTAAAAAAATCATTAAAAAAAGAAAATAGATTTATATTAATCAGGTAATTAATGCTAGATGTTGCAAAACAAAAGCAACACAGAAAAACCAACCCTCAAGGATCAGTGTGGCTAAGAACAGAAAAAAGTCTATCTTTTGCTCCTGTGATGTAAGCGTTCCTGTTCGGGGACTCTCCAGGCGGCTCTTTTCTGAGCCCGTATCCCGCGACTCTGCCGTCCTAAAACTCTTTACTTCTAGCCTCGTAGAGAGGGGAAGGTGAGATGGGGAAGGACCAGGTAGGACAACTTAGAACTTTACCCTCATTCCTTTGGCCAAAATTTACCACGCCTATCTATTACTTATCTGCCTAATTCAGCTCAGGGGGCTGGGAAATATAGTTTAGCCATGTGTCTAGGAGGAAAAGGATATTTGGTGAGCACGTAGGAATATTTTTGCCATGAGATTTCATATGTCTATAGAATTTCTAGATACATATAGAGACACATATATACATATATTGCATGTGTGTACATACAAGCATTCATATGTATACATATGTAAGTATATATGTAGGTATATGAATTTCATTCTGGTTAAGAAACTGATAATGTGGGGAAAATGTGACCAAGTACAGAAACTGGCTAATTCTACTCTTGTCTGAAATTTACACACCTCTAAAATGGAGAATTGGATCTGGTTAGGTTCCCAGATTACTGTAGGTTTGGGGCCACCTTCACAATTTTTATCAGCCTACTGCTAAAAAGTAAGGAGGAATGCTCATGGAAATATGTCACCCGAGAATCCACACTAGCCATCTGTAGTGTTTATTCTAATTACACATCAGAAAAGTGCAATGAGTATGGTACCCAACATTCGGGGGCACACTTGAGCACGGCACCCCTAATTCACATGGATCACCACAACACTACTGACTAACTTCCTGCCACACAGTAACTTTTCATTCATTCATTCATTCTTTCATTCCACAGACGCATTTTGAATGTCCCCTATGTGCCAGGCACTCTTCCAAGCACTTGAGATACATCAGTAGCCAAAATGGATAAAAATCCCTGCCCTTAAGGAGTTTCATTACAGTGAGGAGAGATAAACAAACCATCAACATTATCTAGTATTTTAAAAGATGATTGAGTGCTGTGGGAGAAAAAGAGCAGGAAGAAGGTATGTAGGAGTGAGGGGCAGGTTAGGTATTAAATTAGATTGTTGGGGGGGTGGCCTCATGGAGATGGATGATGACATTTGAGCAAATAATTTAAGATGAGGGGCTTGACCATGCTGAAATCTGAGTGAAGCACATTCCATGCAGAAAGAGCAGGTCGTGCAAAGGCCCTGGGGCAGGAGTGTCTAGTATGGACAAAGAACAAGGATGCTACATGGTGGGAAAGGAGTGAGCCGGGAGGAGAACTGTTGCAGATGAGGCTAGATTACTAATGCGGAGCAGGTCATGGCAGATCCTGGAGGGCATTTGTAGAGACTTCAGGTTGTACTGTTAGTGAAATGGGGAAAACGTTACAGCATTTCGAAAAGAGGAGTGACGAGATCTGCCTGTAACAGGAGCACTCTAGTCACTGTGTTGAAAACAGACTGGGTATGGGGAGGGCTGAGGGCAGGGAGACCAGGTAGAGTGTGTACCAGTGCAGACTGTCCCGGGAACAGAGGCCAAGATGGCCTTAACATGCGAGGATTTTATTAGGGGAAATGCTGAGCGAGAAAGTGGAGCCGGGAGGCAAGACAGCTGGGAGGGCTGTCAGACCAAGATGCACGTCTGACCCCAGGGATTGGGAGAGGGAGGAAGATGGGGTGAAAGCGTCCTAGGCTGCTGTGTCCTCTGAGGAAAGGCGGGCAGAGCCCTGGGACAGTCCTTCAGCTGATCTCCCGGGACAGGTCTCCCCAGTGTCCCTGCCACACCGGTGATTCATCACGGGAGGCGTGGATTGCAAAGTACGGCTTCCGGGGCCCTTGGTCACTGACGCTGCAACTCTCACTGCCTCCTCAGGGGGCAAGTGCTGTTACCTAAGCAGGAGGACGTGGGGGCTCAGTGTGGAGCCCTGGAAGGGGGCGGTGAATGCTGATTCCAGGGATATTCTGAAGGTCAACCCAGATTTCCTGATGGAGGGAACGTGGGGTGAGAGATAAGGAGGCAGCAAGAGCGACTCCACGGGTGTTGGCATGAACAGCTCAAAGGATGAAGCTGCTGTCCATTGACATAGGGAAATCTGTTGGGTTTTTCCTAATTCACACTAAGTAACTATAGAAGCCCAAAATGTTCCTACACACACTCCCTGAACTTCTCCCGTGTTCTATCCCCGCGGCACGGGGTGGTTTCCGGACCCACAGACGCAAGTCTCCAGAGCTACCCTTCTGTCGGGAAGAAGACTCCCACGCCACAACCACTCATTGCTGTTTCAGACCATCTCCTTTTCCTTTCCAGGTGGAAAATAGACCGACATCCTCTGGGAAGCCAGTTCTTCTTTAAGCAACTTTAATTTCTCTCTATCTTCTGAGTGAATCCGAATCACTCCAGAGCGACCTGCCCCATGGCCCCTCCATTTCATCCCTTCCCCTCTGTTCCAAAGCACAAAGTTAGAGAAAGAAGTGGCTCTCGGGAAAGGAAGCAGTTTTGGTGTTACTTGGTTGTTTTGTTTTACCACCGCGGAGCCAAGAAGATCAGTGAGAATAGTTGGGTTTTATTGTAAGTGTTAAAAAAATCCCCAGTGATCATTTGATGAAGTTGTTTTGAAAACTTTAAAATTCAGAGCTCGTGCATATGTAGTCTTACAGACAGACAGAGGGGAGAATTCTGTTGGAAGCCCAGTGAGTTTTTGGCTAATGGCCTCAAGAACCCAGAAGGAGAAGGAGCTTGACTGTTTGATTAACACCCAGTAAAAACCACAGTCGTTCTTCCATGACCTTTCCCTTGTGAACTTGTGGCAGCCACTGTGTCTATGGTGCTTTCCAGAGATACTAAAGAACCCTATAAACATAATGCCCAGGAAACTTAATAAGGAATCAAATAAAAGATGCTTGGAATCACAGAAAGCAAGTGCAGGAAATTGGGAGTGACTGAGGCACTCGTGTTCCTTTTCTCTTTACGTAAGCAACAAAAAATAACTGGAGAAAAATGATCAACATGGAGAGGAGCTCCATTCCCAGTCATACTTCTCAGGAATTGATCAGCTGATATTCATATTTATACTGAGTATCTGACAAGGAACGCATTATGAGTTTATATTTTATGAATTTTTTTCATCGAAGATGGTTAAACCACACACATAAAATTTTTAAAATAACGTAACTCCGATCAAAGCAGACCAACCTGTGGCTACTCTGAGGTCTGGCTGGGTGCAGAAGTTGCAATGAACCCTATCACAACAGATTACACTTTCCCGGTGTACATCAATTTGCTCACTATAGAAAATTTGGGTGTTTCGGAAAATAAGAAAATTAATCACACACACGGAAAACACTTCAGCAGAAACCGCTGTTCGTTCGGCTTCTGTTTTGCTTCTTTCCAATCCTCTTGCCGGGGGTAGAATTTTTGCTTTGTTGTGTATGTAGCGAACATGTAAGATTCGAAGGGTAATATTGTGTAAAAACTGTCAGTAGAATCAATGAAAGAATCATTTTGTTAGAAATGCCCAAGTGACACAAAGACAAAGCTAGTCCTCATCTCTCCCTACATCATGCAGAGGAAATGAGACTTTCAAGCCCACATCCAGGGCACAAACCTTGTGTGTTTCTGCAGATGTTAAGGGAAGCCAGGGAGAAAGAGAAGGAGAGACTGGCCCAGCAGCTGACGGCCGAGAGGACTGCCCACTATGGGATGCTGTTTGATGAGTATCAAGGTTTGTCGCACCTGGAAGCTCTGGAAATTCTATCCAACGAAAGCGAAAGCAAGGTATGTCTGCCCTGGTCGCTTAAAATACCACGGTCACTAATGTGTTTTCCTACACACGAAAGAAACTGCAAAGTCTGCCATTAAAATATCTCATTTTTAGGGCCTCATTAGTACTGGGCTAAGGTCACAAATATTCTACAGCCTGATGACCTCCTCATGTGCCATCTTACTTCCTCTCTGTCCTGTGCTAAGCTATTACCCTGCCCCAGCCCCAAGAGGGCCAGCAAAACAACAGTCCTCACGGCCCCCAGCTCCGGGGACAGAAGGCTGCTCAGAAACTTGGCTGTCAGGTTCCTGGCCCTGTGCCTCCCTTTGGCGATGTAGCACCCAGACCAGGGGTGCCCTACCAGGCCGGGCTGCCACTCCCACCCTGTGAAAACAAAGCAGCTGAGGTTTCTTCCAGACTGCAGGGTTTCAGTGTGGTTGTAGGGGTTATACAGTGGTTTATTCACCCATTTGTTAAAATGCCTGGGCCACCAAAGGCAGGATCATCATACTGAGAGTTAAAGTTCTATTTGCGAATGTTCCTGAACAGAAACCTGGGAATTACCTGCCAGCCCCGCACATTCGCATTCCCCCACGGGAATCTCAGGAAGCAAAACAGAAATAGCAGACATCAGCAGGGTTTGGAGATTTTTTTTTTTTTTTTTAAAAGGATCTATGCGGGAGGGTTATTGAGCCAATAGTCCTATAGCCCTTTTATAGTCACTCTTCTAAGCAGTTTAAACCTATTGATGCATTTAATTGTACGTACAGCTCTTTCGTGTGAAAGTCAGGCTGACTGTACTCCGGGGTGTATTTCCGGTGGATCCCACAGGGCAGCACCCTCGGAACCTCCTGGGAGAGGCTCTGGGTCATCTCAGTAACGCTGGCTGGAGAGAAGCAGGCCCTCCGATGCGAAGAGGGGGTTGGAAGTGAGCTTTAGAACGGAGAAGTGATTCTTGACTCTCTCTCGGCCACATCCTCTAAGTTAGGACTCTGAGGGGGTTGAGACATTCCTGATGCCCACCTAGATGGGGAAAAATGGCCTCTGCTGGGTAACAGGCCACGAAGAACCAAAGAGGATGGAAATGCCCCTCCCTCCAGGTGCTCCAGTTACATGTTACTATCTGTATTTATTTCCTCCTGTTGTTCTCCATGAGCCATCACGGAGAGTCTTCTGGTGAAACTGTGAAAGGGTGATTTTTTTAAAAAAAGCAAAATCGTGCCTCATATACAGATACAAAATGAACATGAATTAAATAATTTATTTAACCCCCTTATTACATGAAGGAACCAAGCAAATGTTGTAACTGGTTCAAGGGAAAAAGCCAACACCCACATTTGTATGGAGTAAAGCAGTTTTGAAATGAACGTGCAAATGGGCATGAACCTGTTTCTCCCACAGGAGGGGAGGTTGGCCCTCTGCTAGACAATCTATTCACCTGTCTCTAGACAAGAATTATTTTGCACTGTTATCAGCAAGCTACAATCTAAAGAGCTGTGAAATTGCTCCCGTAGACTCAGAATCAAATAATCTGGTAATGTATGCTCTAGAAAATGCAGTTTTCCACGGCAGCACAAGTTGTTCCTATAAAAGCTGGGTTTTGAATCAGCCATTACGTGATCAAATACCACTCAGTAGCTGTATGATTTTGGACCCATCTCACTTCAATCTATCTATGAAATGGGAATAACAATAATAAAACCTACCTCGTAGGAGTATTAAAAGAATTAAACGAGATAATCCATGTGAAGCCAGTTGCAGCTCGCTTAATACATAAGTACTCAATAAATGTTAGCTGCCTTTTTATACATGTATTTATATGCATATATGTCGACATTTTATTTTTACATGTATTTTTATGTTATATGTGTGTGTTATTATTAAAAACGTGACAGGGATGCTTGACCCTTAAGGTTATCATGGTGTAGAGAGAGTCTACTCTGGTGGGTTTCATTGCAGGTCTCAGCTGTGAGAGTCCCAGGTCCCTAGAAAAGAGCCCCAAAGGACCGATGTTGCTAGGAAGGGGATTTGGTCCCTGGAGGAAATGCAAACATTTCCCTCTGTTTGCGCACTGCTCCTATAAGCTCTGCTTTCTCCCTGCCCCCCCCCCCGCCCCGCCTCGCCTAGAGATTTTTTTTTTTTTTAAGATTTTATTTATTTACTTGACAGAGAAGGACACAGCGAGAGAGGGAACACAAGCAGGGGGAGTGGGAGAGGGAGAAGCAGGCTTCCCGCCGAGCAGGGAGCCCAATGGGGGGGCTCGATCCCAGGACCCTGGGATCATGACCTGAGCCAAAGGCAGAAGCTTAACGACTGAGCCACCCAGGTGCGCCGTCCCCCCCCCCCCCCCCCCCCCCCCGCCTAGAGATTTTTATAGTAGTACTCAGGGTAAGGAATGCAGAATGTTTTCATGGATTAGTATCGATAGTTACTGGGTGCTGTAATAAACAAATCCTAAAAACATATGGGTCAAAATCAGTAGGAGTTGTCCTCATTTGTATAATAGTCCAAGATGGGAGTGCCTGGTCATCAGGCAGCTTTCCTGCTTTAGGGATTCAGCGGCCAGACTCTGTCCATCTTAGGGCAGACCCATCCTGATGTTCACAGGCCTCTGGCAAGAATACAAATGTCAGATTTAGCAAATGAAAACACAAGATGACAAGTGAAACTTCAACTTTTGATAAACAATGGATACTTTTTTAGTATAAATATGTCCTGTGCAATATTTGGGACATACCCTCATACTAAGAAAATATTATTTATTTAGAATTCAAATTTAACTAGACCTCGTATACATACCAAATATTTAAAAGTTAAAGGACTTTTGGGGCACTTGGGTGGCTCAGTCAGTTAAGCGTCTGCCTTCGACTCAGGTCGTGATCCCGGGGTCCTGCGATCGAGCCCCACGTTGGGCTCCCAGCTCGGCGGGGAGCCTGCTTCTCCCTCTCCCACTCCCCCTGCTTGTGCTCATGTGCTGTCAAATAAATAAAATCTCAAAAAAAAAAAGTTAAAGGACTTTTGAAACAAACTGTTGAAGAAAATATATTCTGTCATCCTACCTCAACAAACATACTTTTATAACAACTTTGAAAACCAGGTTCCCATTCAGAATTCTCAAATCCCTCCCGGGTCCCACCACCCCCCTGCCTGCTCTCGTCCGTTTATTTCCAGCTATCTCTCCCTTCAAGAAGCTTTCTGTGCACATGTGAGCGTGCCCTGGTTCAAGCTGTACCTGCTGCCCTCCAAACAGCTAAGAGGTGGATGGTCCCAGCACAAGGAGCACAGCCTGGAAAGAGATCCATACAGGCTGTGGAAGGGAAGCTTTAGTAACTTTAGTACCTAGAGAGTGGTCTGGAAGGGGGAGTCTGGGCTCTGTGTGGGCACACCCCTTTGGCCCTGTGGACTCCCCTGGGTCTGAGTATTGGCTGTCACCATCCTCTAGGGCCTCCTTGTCGTCTTTATGCTACCAGCATAAAGACAGAGAGTGTAGAGCATACACTCCCATTTTTAGAAAAATATTTATTTTTAGAGAGAAAGAGCATGAGCAGGAAGGGCAGAGGGAGAGGAAGTGAGAACCCCAAGCAGGCTCCCCACCCACGGAGCCTGTCATGGGGCTCGATTTCACAACCCTGAGATCATGACCTAAGCCAAAACCAAGAATCGGATGCTCAAACGATGCACCACCCAGGTGCCCCCACTCCCATTTTTTAAGAGCTTTGACCCAGAAATGATACACATCACCTCTGTTGACATTTCGTTGGCTAAAACTTTGACACATTGCACAGAAATATAAGGAATTACTATCATGACTATTCTATTAGATTGATTCTAGGATGGCAACAGGCATGGCAACGTGGTATACTATAAATCTTAAGAAAAAAACCTGATAATTTTTATTGCTATTATACTCAATAGCTAACAAAAACAGTAAACAAGAATCTTCAAAATGCACCCCACACTCCCTTTCAGGAAAAAGATTGACAAGGCAGACTGTCTACCCTTGTGTTTCCAACAACACTTTGCACAGTGCCAAGCATATAGTCAGCATTCTATGAATATTTATTGAGGAGTGCATGATTATTTATTACTAGATTGAAGTAAAGATTCATTGCTCATCACCTTGGCATAATGGAAAGAACGAGGAGGAAGCAAAAGCATGCTTTATACCCAAAGCATAAAACCCAGTGCCTTCCCTCCCAGAGGCTGGCTACCCTCCAGGAGCCATGGGGAAACCATAATGTCTCACACGTGTGTATACATTTTCACTCGTGTTGTGCTCAAGCCCATGGATTCAATAATTACCTTTTAATTTTACTCTTAGAAAACTGCTGTTTAGAAGATATATCTAAAGTGTAGGAATCTGCTGTGGGTCTGTCTAGGACCCTGAGGCCTAGTCATGAGTGTATGAGCTGGAAAAAAGGCTCTGAAAAGGTTAGAGCAAAAAGGCGTGCTGGCAGCCATCATGCAGGGTGCATTTCCTTCCACCTGCCGAACTCTCTAGCTAATGAGTTTTGTGTTCATGACTTCCTGCTGAGCTTCTCCCCAGCCTCCTTGCCAATTGCATTATGCCCTGGTGATATGCATTATGATTTTTAGGAAAATGGTGCCCTGGCATCCTTGATGCTCTCTCTGACTCTCACTTATCCTGGCCTGTGAATCTACTACCATAATGAATATTAAAACACATTCATTCCAAAGGCATTGTGGCGTTTCTACGGGCTTTCCCTCCAGAGCAAGTGTTTGACCTGCAGACTGAAAACATGAAAACCTTACTACTTTATATCCTTACTTCATTTTTTTTTTTAAGAAACCATTCGCTCATTTATTTAACAATAGTGATTGAGTAGCTTCCATTATGTCGCACTCTACTTTCGGCCTATATTTTATTATTTTTTTCTTTTTCTTTTCTTTTTTTTAAAGATTTTATTTATTTATTTGACAGAGAATTAGCGAGAGCAGGAACACAAGCAGGGGGAGTGGGAGAGGGAGAAGCAGGCTTCCCACTGAGCAGGGAGCCCGATGCAGAGCTCAGCTCGATCCCAGGACCCTGGGATCATGACCTGAGCCGAAGGCAGACGCTTAACAACTGAGCCACCCAGGTGGCCCGTCTCTTTCTTTTTTAAATTCAATTAGCCAACCTATAGTACATCATTAGTTTCAGATGTAGAGGTCAGTAATTCATCAGTTGCATATAACACCCAGTGCTCATCACATCACGTGCGCTCCTTCATGCCCATTGCCCAGTTACCCCATCCCCCCACCCACCTCCCCCCTACTTCATTTTTTACATGGTTCTCCATGCACTTTGGCCATTTTGGAAATTCAAATCAGTCTTCAGATTTGCAGAGGATGACTGGCCATGTGTGCAGGTAATTTTCAAGTGTTTACCCAGGACAGGTTCAAAAGAGGGCCTCTGAAGACAATGAGCAGGGAGGATATCAGTTCAAGCATCATCCTCTGTGAACTCTCCCCGCCCACCCTCTTGCCTCCCTAAGGGGGACTGAAGTTCCCTCCCTGGTGCCCCACTGCCACTCTATTCACACCTGTCGTGGCTGTTAGCCATCAACCTGGGCCTCCCTCCTCTAGCCTGCAAGATCTCTGAGAAAAACACATCTCGTGTGTTTTTGTAACCCCGGTTCAATAACCCACATCTAGCAAGTATATATGTATATCTGTATGTGTAAAACACTTCTTTATGGGCTTATGTGTATATGTATTATATATATTAATATTCTTATATATGTTAACATACATAATATATATGTAATTTCTTGACCTTCATTACACTTTTTTAAGTTTATTTTTTTAAATAATCTCTACACCCACCGTGGGGCTCGAACTTACGACCCCAAGATCGAGATCTCATGTTCTTCTGCCAGAGCTGGCCAGGCGCCCCTACAAGTACTTTTAAGTATATTATTTAATTGAACCCTCAGAATAACCTTACACGGTAGATGCTATTCGCCCTCATTTTCCCAGGGGCACACAATTCATCAGTGAGGGGCTCATAGAATTCAGAGTTGACAGCACCTGTGTTTTTGCCCATGAGGCTAGAAGGGCTACCGCCACGACTTATTTAGCTTCTGCTGTTTGCACCTGTGTAGTTACTTTGCTGCTTCATTTACCTCACAAAGGATCACAATGAAGTGTGGGTCTCACTTCAAAATTTAAAAAACTGAGGCCCAGGAAGCTTCTTCTGTAACTCACCCAAAGTCGCACAGTTCGTAGGCAGTAAGTCCAGCATTCAACCTGGCCTTGCCCCCCGCACCACCAAATCACCTCAGTCCTGGGAGCCCTGGCAACAGCTGTACATAAACGTGATTAACGGGAAAAGATGACAGTTGTGCTGACCCATTTCTTTTTTCAGGTTCAGTCATTTTTAGTATCACTCGATGGAGAGAAGCTGGAACTCTTAAAAAACGACCTAATTTCCATTAAAGACATCTTTGCAGCCAAAGAATTCGAGAATGAAGAGAATCAAGAAGAACAAGGTAAAGGAAAATCATCAGTTAAAGAGCAAAACAAGCGGTTATTACAGACAGCCCTTTGAATGGGGAATTATTTCATTCAAGAGCTCCTCCTCCTCACTTCCAAAACACTCTGTGCACCTGCTCTCATGACAGGAGCTGACCACAGTGATCTATAGTCCTCTCTCCGGGTGGGCACTCCTGCGGGAGGCGTCTTTTTTTTTTTTTTTTTAAGATTTTATTTATTTGACAGAGACACAGCGAGAGAGGGAACACAAGCAGGGGGAGTGGGAGAGGGAGAAGCAGGCTTCCCGCTGAGCGGGGAGCCTGATGCGGGGCTCGATCCCAGGACCCTGGGATCATGACCTGAGCCGAAGGCAAACGCTTGACGACTGAGCCACCCAGGCGCCCCTGTGAGGGGCGAGCAAGAAACACGGATGTGCAAAGGAGCCAAGAACACAGTGCGCTCAGCACGGCCCTGATGACTAGAGCTCATGCCCTGGTATCTTAATTGTTTATCTGCATGCGGTGGACAGGTCTCTCAATGGATTTCTCTTCATATTTTTCTTATTATATTTAATTTATACGCTTAGGAGTTAAGGTGTATTTGTAAGTGGCCTGCCCTCCGTCTAGAAAGTGCAATCAGGGAGAGGGAGGATGTGTCAGGTTGTCAATCACTGAACTGAGCCAGGTGCACGCTCCTGATAATCCTCCAGCCAGCCAAAGACAGGACCCCCAAGGAGATGAGGACCTGTTTTGTGCGAAGCAAGTCTTCCCTGAGAGGGGAAAAAAGAGTTTTCAAAGTGAGACATGCTTACGGATTACTTTACGGGCACCTAGGTGGCTCAGTTGGCTAAGCGTCTGCCTTCAGCTCAGGTCATGATCCCGAGGTCCTGGGATGGAGGCCCATGTGGGCTCCCTGCTCAGTGGGGAGTCTGCTTCTCCTTCTCCCTCTGCCCCTCCCCCCGATTTGTGCCCTCACTCTCAAATAAATAAAATATTTAAGAAAAAATATCGAGGGCAATTAAAAGAGTCACTTTATGTTGCCCATTAATTAGGAGCAGAATATAGCAAAACATTTCCTATTGTACATGGAGAGTGATTTCTTACCGATATCATCACGTAGCCGTGCAACCACCGTTGTTCGGGTGTTGCTGACACACAAGGCAACCATGGACACACAAGGCTGGCTTCTCCTATCTCAAATGTCCATTTGAAACATTTTCACCGCTAGCTGGCTGCATGGCCCAGAACAAGTTATATAACCTTTCTGAAACTCATTATCTACACCTGTAAAATGGAGACACGGATACATATCTCCAAGGGCTATTTGTGAGGCTCAAATTAGATAATGTATGTAAAGATATATTTTACAGAGCTTGGCACACAGAACTGCTCAAGAATGTTCTCCGGTATTGTTAAAGTACTAAAACAATGCTGGGGAAATAGTAAAGGTACAATAAACTGTAGCTTTTATTTATGATTGTACTTGTTATCACCCACACACAGAGTAGTGATCATGCACATTCATCCCATCGAGTAGCTGGAAGTGTTTTCTGCCCAGGTGTGCTGCATACCTTTAATCAAAGCTCAAACACGAGGGCCAAGTGCTTCAGCCTCAATGCCCAGGGCAAAATTATTCTAGGCATTTGCAAACTGTTATTTAAATACCATCTCCTGCTTTATCACCCATACTGACCTTATGTGCCTTCAGTTTAATGAGATTTATGCTCATTGCATCAAAATAGAAGACTCAATTTATACTGAAGAATAGAAAGAGGCCAATAGCAAAGAGGCTATTGGAGAACGATGTTTTTGAGCATTTGTGTGTTTCTGCAAGAGTCATGAAGGAGGACAGCCTTGTCTCTGTTTTAATAATGAGAAACTAAGACACCAGCTGTCAGAGTTCATACAGGTAGTATTATGAGCCCAAGATGAACCAATTTCCAGAGTAACGATCACCCAAAAAGATCCAGGTTATTTCTCTTTGGTTTCATGATGCCAAAGGTAGACCTTGATCCTACAGGGTGTGTCATTCAGAAAGGATAAAAGGAAGATCGCAGATTCCTCGTAACATCAAAGCAGTAGTGTTGCCAGTGCAAGTTAAAGCAGTATGCATCCCCAGCTAGCACAATTTCTTAGAGAGGAACCTTGATTCAATACTATCAAATGGAAAATGTTACTACATACGATGTGTTCCAGTCTTAATATAGAACTTCAGTAAACTGGGATTTTTTTTTCATATGACCAAAAAAATATATATATGAAGTCCTGAGCTGCATGCTTAAGAAATAGTAGATTTGTCTCTCCTTAAGTGACAGAACCCTGTTATCTCCCATAACATATCCATTTTCCCATAGGGCATCTCCAGATTATCAAAACACTATTAATTTGAATTAACTTAATTTAATAAATAAATGTCAAACACGTAAAGAAAAACTGGGAGAAAATAGCAGGGTTGTCATTAAATCAATCCAATGGTGATGGAGCATGACAACCCCATAGAAGTGGAGGGATTATCTAAATGCTATAAAGAGGAATCTCATCAGTGGGGGTGAGCAGAGAAGCCAGGAGGAAAACTGGGAGAAACCAGAGCATTTCATCCATTTTTTTTTTCTTGTAAGCATTTACATTCCTAAAAGCCTCTTAACACCTAAGTAATTCATTTGCAAGTCTTGGAAAAATGTAACAGTCATTTTTAGATAAACTCAACCTTGGGCTCCTCTGTATTTGATAGCGTTAGCTAATGATTTGCATGTTTGTCTTTCCAGCGGCGTATAATTTTATCACACTGCCATGGGTCTCTAATTTGGTTTACCACTGTTGTGAAGGGGTTTTAAAAGGCTATTTTCTATTTGTATTGCCTTGGTGAAGATCTGGACCATATGTACGAACCAAGCGCTGTAGTAATAGGTATTCTTTGTGGCAACATTATTTATCATCTGTTTTTATCCGCTTCCATTTTTTTGTGACTTTTTTCCCCTAAAATATGTGCTAAAAGTTATTGGTGTCCTTTTCTGTTTTCTAGAACAAATGCACATTTAAAAGCTGAAGCTAGGGGTGCCTGGGTGGCTCAATTGGTTAAGCGTCTGCCTTCGGCTCAGGTCATGGTCCCGGGGTCCCAGGATCGAGTCCCACACTGGGCTCCCTGCTCTCCGGGAAGTCTGCTTCTCCCTCTGCCTCCCCCATTCCCTCCACTTGTGCTCCCTGGCTCTATCTCTCTGTCAAATAAATAAATAAAATCTTTAAAAAATAAAAAATAAAAGCTGGAGCTACACAAAGTACTTATATACTAATTTAGGAGTGATGATTCCCAGATACTTTTAATCTCCCTATGGCTATATCTTTGTAGCCCATAACAGTATAGTTAGATAAAACTTTAGTGTTTACAAAACACTTTTACATTTGTTATATTATTTGATCCTTACAGCAACGCTACAGCTGAAATGGTGGTTTTTATTTTATTTTATTTTTTAAAGATTTTATTTATTTGAATAAGGGCACAAGCAGGGGGGGAAGGGCAGAGGGAGAGGGAGAAGCAGGCTCCCTGCTGAGCAGGGAGTGAGATTTAGGGCTGGATCCCAGGACCCTGGGATCATGACCCAAGCCGAAGGCAGTTGCTTAACCAACTGAGCCACCCAGGTGCCCCAACGGGTGGGTTTTATTATCCTAAATTACAGGAGAGCATGGACGCTAAGAAGACCCATGACTAGCCCCAGGCCACAGATTCTCTGAATGCAGGAGCTGGGGTAAAACCCACACCTGCCACAACTAAGTCCGGGGCTCTTTCTGCCCTGCAACATTGCCACATACAAAATAAGAAGGACCAGGTAATTTGGGAACAAGACCTTGTCGATGCCGCCCACATGTGTCCCTACCCCCTCTTACTTTGCCCACCTAGAGAGGATAAGACCAAGACCTCTGCCCAGCAGAGAGGGAATCTCAACTTTGTCTCTCTCTCTTTCTCTCTGACTCTCTAGCTCTCCATCTCCCCTTTCATGCAAGTAGGCATTAGCTAGGCTAGGTTCAGGTATCACCTCCTCCAGGAAGCCTTCTCAACACCCCTCTGAGGACAAGATTAGGTACTGCAAAAGCCTCCTCACTCAGCGCACTTACCTCTTTGGGTTATAATGATTTGCTAGTGTGAGCTTCATCCTGAACAAAGACAGCCCCCTCCCCCCCACCACCCAAGGCACACACCTCCCTGCCCCTGCTGCGACCACTCTGCCTCCCTGCTGTCCCTGAGCAAGCCGGGCACATTCCCTCCCGGACTTTGCGTTGGCTGGACATCTCTTCCTGCACCCGATCTGGTGTTGCTTACCCCTCTCCTCCTTCAGGTCATTACTCAAATGGCTCCTTGTCAGTTGCCCTCTTGCTTCCCGACCCCCAGCCGTCCCTATGCCTCTGCCTTGGTTTATACTTCTCCATAAAACTTATCATCCGACATATATGTTTAACTTCTCTAATCTGTTTATTAATCTGTCTCTCCCCTGAGAATATGTAGATTCTAGGTGATAATAAAATGATGAAGCCAAATATTGTGAACACCTACAGGTTACCCTGGCTATCTTCACGAGCTGCTAATTAGCCATTTTGTCTGTAAAACAGGAAAGGGCACATACACACAAGTGTTAAATACAGTTTTTCTCACATGGCTTAGTTTTCCCTGAAGCTACTGCCTTCACCCACTGACGTAAGCCAGAGTATTTTCAGATGGTGTAATCAGGGCAGATTAATGATGCTTTTATTCCTCCCCAAACTGGTGGTAAACCCATTGTGGAATCAATTCTTTAGCACTTAGAAACTTTAAAATGGTTTCAACCCATAGATATAAATGAGAAAAAGAAGATTATAACTTTTAAAAATCTCTCTTTATTGCCCACCAATGATATGTTTATTTTTATTTGAGGATATATTATGCATAACATGATACATGTGATATATATATTATTCTATAAGACATAATTTATCAACAAACTAATAAATACTTATTTAATAAATACTTACAATAAATAAATAATATTTATTAATAAATACTAAGTATTTATTAAACACTTATGTTCCAGGCACTGTCTTAGATACTCTGGAATCAGTAATGAGTAGAAACAAATAGCATGTCTGTCCTTAGGTAGCTCCCATTCTGGAACGAAGAATATTAAGAAGTATTATAGGACCAATAGGTGTCCTTGGAAACCTTGGGACATCTCTCCAGAGATACAGTGTCGTTACATCAGATAGTGTATGGCCCGTGGAGACCAGTTCTGCTTGCTTAGCACGGTGGCTCTGTGGACATAAAAGGGTGTCCTGGGCATTATTAGGGTTGCAATGCTAAGCACAACAATACTCCAGGTCATAAATACAGTGTTGTCCAGGTCTTCTAGACCTGAGATACAGCATTCATTTGTTCATTCAGTCGCTCCTTTCAACAAATAGCTACTGATCACCTATAGTTGTGAGCAAGACAGATACGTCCCTCCCTGTCCTCATGTTGCCTTCAGGCCAGCCTGGGGGCACCCCAGCTAGAACTTCGAGCAACAAGGCTTGGGCAGCCCCTCACACAGCAGCAGCTGGTTGCCTGACTGTCGTGCTTGTAAGCCAGGGATTGGGGAGTGGGGGGCTGCTGCAGCCCCCCCACTTTGACTCTGACTGCAGGCTGTAAGGTCAGGGGAGCTGCCACATTTTGAAGGACGAAAAATAAATCATGCTTCTTACTTCTGTCATTTTCTATTTCCAGCCTTAGAAGAAAAGGGAGAAGAATTTGCTAGCATGCTTACAGAACTTCTCTTTGAATTACATGTTGCAGCCACACCTGACAAACTCAATAAGGTCAGCGCTGTCTATGTCGGAGTTTTTATTGTTGCTGTTCTTTTTAAAGGTATTGGTTGTAAAATTCAAGTGATCCACCTGAAATGGAAAAACCCCAAGCCCCAAATGGCACATGAGGGGAGGAGAGTATGAGGCCGGTAATTAAGCTCCCAGGAGGCCACACGATGAAATGTGTTGGGAGAGAACATGCAAGACTGTGCCATGCTAAGACCTGCATTTTAGTTGCAACTTAACTAGTAATTACCCTGTGACCTAGATCAAGTCACTTCTCCTCAAGACAGAACTGTATATCGGAGCAGTGGGTACCTTCCGCACAGGGGAAGGCCAAGGGGTGCAGAATCACCAAAGGGCTTTTTCAAATTCCATCTCCCCTACCCCCGCTGGGGCGATGTGCCGGAATCAGGCAGAGAGAAGCCCGTCAGCCCAGTCAGCCACGCACCTCCCCCGACCCACCCCGAATGCCGGTGCCACATGGTGTCCAAGAACGATCCAGCTTTATCACTCTGGCTTCTTCTAACTCTATGTTTTGCAAGTTAGTATAAGGTCTTGCTGTGGAGTTTCTTAATGAGGACACTCATTATTAATTACTTAAAACTGTGTTATTTTTCCCATTCGCTCACTCTCTTTTTCTCCCCCTTCTCTTTAGCAAGCAGTAGGGAACGCAGGCCCTCACTTATCAAGGTGGGTGAGGAAAGGACAGGTTGAAGCAGTGAGGGGGAGATGTGAGTAATTTCTTTATCTCAGATAGAGGTCACCGATCCTGACAGGTCAGTGACTTGAACACAGTGGGAAATTGCCTCATTCATCTCTGTGTAGCACCTGCCCCTGCTTAGGGAGAGAGAGAGAGAGAGAGAGAGAGAGAGAGTGTATGTGTGGGGGGTGCCTCCAAGGTCCCACTGGCTTATTGACAAAGTCAGGTGAGCTTTAAAAGGAGAAGCAAGTTTAACATAAACCCAGATACAACTTGCACTTAAGCAAACAGCTTTTAAACTATAATGATAAAAGCTGGGTGAGGCTGCCCTTTCTAAATTCAGGGAATATCAGGTAGGGAAGGGAGGTCGTTCTGCTTGGTCAAGTTAGCCATAATTCTTTCCGGCCACAGGTTGCTCCACCTGCACTCATGTGAAATTAAACTAGTCACAGAGCAGCCCCGGATCTTCAACAACAGCTCCCATCCTCCCCTGGTGTGACTGGGCAAGAGCTGAGCCATCCTTCATCCTCCCTGCGTCATACGTTATTAGGTTCATGAAACATTAAGGGCTTCATGAGACATATCAAATGAGGAAATTTGCTTTAGCAATGACCCTGGCTAAATCTCTCGCCTATATATATAAAAAAAGTACTGTTATTCTCTTATAGTTGGTCATGAAAAGTGAAAAATATACTATCGCTCTTTCAAGGTGACTGTCATTTTCATTCTTACCCGTGTATCATTTTTCAGTGCTCTTTAAAAACGTCCTGCAGTGTTCTCTCCATCCTTCCTTTCTGTTCTGGCCCCTTGCCTTACTTTATATTCACCAGAAAGCACCAACAAGGTGTTTTTAAGGAGACTGAGGAATTACCCATCAACGTTTTGAATGCAGAGAGAACCACCCGGGAAGGTGGAGGGCAACGTTATTCTAGTCTTGGGATTGGAATGTCTTAGTCTCCAGATTTGAATAACAAAAGCATTGCTTTGGTTGGGCCGGGTGGGGGGGGGCTTCACAGGCCATGAAGAAAGCTCATGACTGGGTAGAAGAAGATCAGACTACGTTGTCCATAAATATGGCGGAAGAGTTGGAGAACACTACAGAGGAAGAAAAGGAAGAGAAACCAGAAAATCCCGTAGGAGACAAGAAGGAAGAAAGGAGAACTAAGACAGTTGAGGTAAATTTATTTATTTAATAAATTCAGGTTGGCCACCTGAGGAGCAGTAATAGGACTTTAATTTTATTAGCAGCTCAATTTTGAGTGAGGAGAAACCACTTCATTTTCATTTGCGCCCTGTTTTAACAGCATAGAAATATGAAGATTAATGTGACAAATACTAAAATTTTTCAATGCCAGGACAGTTCGCGACTTAGCATAGATATTGTCATTTTTCTCCAGAGCTTTATGATGATAATTTAAAGGAAAAAAGATCTTTAAGAACATTGTTGATTTATCATTAGGATAAAATTCCATCTGATATGCAAATTTGTAACTATAAAATGTCTTTATGCCCCATAAACTAATGAGGTTATTGAAGCTTTTTTCCAAAAAAAATTTCCCGGCCACAGTTTTTATTCTGTAGTTTAATAAATTTATGTGTGCATAATTTATAGCCTGCCTGTGTTCAAAAATGAGTTTGCCATAACTTCATTTTTTACACTGAATTTTCATTTTAGAGAAAGTAACTTTTTTTTTCTTTAAGATTTTATTTATTTGTGAGGGAAAGAGACTGATGGGAGGGAGGAGGGAGAGAGAATCTGAAGCAGACTCTGAGCTGAGTGCAGGGCCCGATGAGGGGCTCGATCCCACAACTGCAAGATTGTGACCTGATCCGAAACCAAGAGTTGGATGCTAAACCGACTGAGCCACCCAGACGCCCAAGAAAGTAACTTTTTAAACTCAGTCACTGTAAAGAGAAATAGCCATTGAGGTTTATTTATTCAGTTGCCTTTCCACAAGCATTTTTGAACCCCTGCCTGGTGTGTGCCCAGAATTGCCCTGAGAACTAGGGACACAGCTGTAAGGTTTGCCATGTCCCTGGGGACCTGGCAACACTTCCTTTTTATGGCAGCATTTCTACTTAGAAGAGTCTCAGATATGCCCATTAATCTTTGGGTAAACTTTTCAGGCCATTTTTTTTAAGAATTATATAATTTTTTTTGACATTATAGGGTGGTGGTGGTGGTGGTGGTGTTAAGTAAACTCTACCCCCAACGCACGACTCCAAGATCAAGAGTCACATGCTCTATGGACTGAGCCAGCCAGGCGCCCCACATCACAGGGTTTTTTAAAAAGCTTCTGCTCAGTTAATAATTGTCTTACTTGCATTCATCCATTTCAGGAAGTATATATGCTGTCCATCGAACGTCTGGCAGAAGTAACAGCACGCTGTATAGAGCAGCTTCATAAAGTAGCAGAATTAATTCTTCATGGGCAAGAAGAGGAAAAACCAGCTCAGGACCAAGCAAGAGTTTTGATAAAGTAAATGTTACTTTTAATTCTTATGTTTCAGGTTTTACGTATATGTGCCATTCGGATGCACGCGCGTGCACACACACACCCCGTAGGCTACTAAAGATTTAAATTACAAGTCAACTAATTCCATTGTTCTGTGGTCATCTTAGGAAATAGACTCTCTTAGGACTCATAAGATTCTTAGCCGAATCATGTTAGCAAGAATAATAATAGTTAACTAGGAATTATTTATGAAGAGATTTAAGGAAAGACACACTAAATCGTTCAAGGGTGTTTATTTTCATAGATCGAAGTCTTAGAAGTACAGATTTTTAAGGTAATTGCGTTTTTAACGTACCACAAGAATAGAGAAAGAACATCTTTATGCGACTTCTCAGCCAGCTTCACAAAGATATTCCAACACACCCCTGCTGTTCCTAGGGACTTAAACCAGCACAAATCTCTGCGTATTCTGAATACTGGCAGTGATGGTTGGTGATGTAAGCCAGTTCCCTGTGGATTGCATGTATGTGCATATGTGCTGTCATATGTTATCTTCTTCAACAAATAGTACCCACTATTATTAGTTTATCCAGTAAAATAAAAATGTGTATCGATGTAACTTTATGTACGTGAAAATAGTCTGTATGGAACATATATTAAAATAGTTGGTATGGAGCTGAAAAACAAGCCATTAACTTTACCCACATGGCTTTATGCGTGGTATAGAAAATTAGCACAGATCCGAACACCTTCTCATTACTACACAGACACAGGAGACAAAATAGAGCCTCCTAAAAATATATGGGTACACACACACACACACACATTGCAACGCACCCATTCACTTTGCTAGCTAACTAGTCTTTGCCTATTACTGCATTTGGCATCGTAGGTTGGGGAGCAGATGTTTCATCGAAGAACCTTCCAAAAAGTCAATATTAGCATCTTTTTACTACTGGTAGCATTTCTCCTCACTTGTAAGGATGTGTCATCTAGTCTAGATTTTCCTACCTAAACATGGGAAAATGAAAGATACTATAAGAACCACACAAACCTGCACTTAATAGAGTTAGGAAAAATATGTACTTACCTTAATGTATAAAAGCAAGAGGAACGGAAAAAGTAGGAAAACTTTAAAACATCTAAGTGCTCTTTTATATTTGCGGTACTTGTTTGTAAAGGGAGGGTGTTCGGAAGTCCCTAAGTATGTATAGCAGGACCTTACTCTCAGCACCTCTGATTCCCAGTCCAGATTACCCCAACCTTGCCAAGCTGCACCAAGCAAAAGGTAGCAAGACTTCATATCTGTCTGTATAATAAGTGCCTTTCCACCCACCTGCCCAAGGACATAGACAAAATGCTCTGGGCTATCCCTGGACCTTATTCCTGACCCTTTCTGCAGATAAGTTTTGGAAGGATAGATGGATGGATGGATAGATGGATGGAAGGAATGGTGGACAGAGAGAGCTCAACAAATACATACATAACTTAGAACCCCTATTTATCACAATAAAGCTTACCTCTACTGATTTCACTAGATATTTTAACATGTAAGATTCTTGACTTGGAGTTATTGTTTTTCTAATAGCATTTTAACCACTATTCGTAAAAGTCATATATATGAATTATAAAAGAAAACAGATAATACTCACATCGTTACGTTAACTGGGTTGTTTTCGGTTTTTGTCATCAAAGCAATGTTTGTTAAATATTGCGCCCGTCTTGCATTATTTTCTTGGGGAAACTCCTTTCAAGTCAAATGGCTAGAATGAACTTGGAGTTTTGATATAAGTCTTAACAGATTTTATAGGATCTTTATTATGAGGCATCTAATAAAAAACATAATCAGGAAACCAAGAGACATCTGAGTTTGAATCCCAGCTCTATCCCAGCATGCCCTAAGCAAGTTATTTAACCTTCTTAGGGCACTGGCTGGCGACTGGATCTCGGGGTCAT
The DNA here is from genome assembly GCF_037043125.1 of Eumetopias jubatus. Classification (NCBI taxonomy): domain Eukaryota; kingdom Metazoa; phylum Chordata; class Mammalia; order Carnivora; family Otariidae; genus Eumetopias; species Eumetopias jubatus. The sequence goes on along the minus strand of NW_028274808.1, from coordinate 170,511,428 downwards.
GAGTTCAAGCCCCATGTTGGGCATGGGGCCTACTTAAAAAAAAAAAGTTGCTTAACCTTTTTAACTGCCAGTTTTATCATCTATAAAATGGGGATATTAACGTAATCCATAAGGTCACTCTGAGGATTAAATATGATTACTCATATAAAGGTACTTAACGGGGCACCTGGGTGGCTCAGTAGTTAAGCATCCGCCTTCGGCTCAGGTCATGATCCCGGGGTGCTGGGATCGAGCCCCATGTCCAGCTCCCTGCTCAGCGGGGAGCCTGCTTCTCCCTCTCCCTCTGCTACTTCCCCTGCTTGTACACTTTTTCTCTCTCTCTGTCAAATAAATAAATAAAATCTTTTAAAAAAAATAAAGTACTTAACATAGTACCTCAGTGAATGCTCATTATTATTTCAAAATGACCAGAAAGCTAGAGAAAAGCCACTTGGCAAGAGGCTTATACCTCTAAACATATGGAGCTCAAGCCTCAAATTTTCCTGCATATGCTTTTGATTCTAAAAAGAAGTAGGATGAATTAGGTGATTATTCATTAACTACGCCTGCAGAGAAAACCGGGATTCAATTCCACGGTGATTGTGAATCATGGAAGATTCTTGAGGAACCCATTTCTACAGAGCATCTTCAAACTTGTGTGTGTTCTTTTAAATGGAATACGGTATCAATACCCGTCATTGTCTTGATGGTTAAATTATTTTATCTGATGGAAAATCCCCAAACCACTTTTTTTTTCTTTCAGATTAACTACTGCGATGTGTAAAGAGGTGGCCTCCTTATCAAAGAAGTTTACGAATTCTTTAACCACTGTTGGGGTAAGTTTCTAATATCAATACTTTTTTCCACCCTTTATGGAAGATGGGTCTGTGAGGAAGTGTGGGGAGAAATGCAGGTTGCAGTGCCTTCTCTGGTAGCTCCATAAACGGAAGCTGCGCCATGACGTCTGCTGAAACCAGACCAGGAGCACCTTGTCAGGGCAGGCAGCCTCAGGCTCTCACCCGACTGGGTTCTAGTCCCCTGACACTGCCATCTCCGACTTACAAGATATTAGGTGGGTTTTGAAACATCTCTGGGCCTCATTTTCTTTATTTGTTTAAAAAGAAGTCAAAGACACCTCAGTTGGTTGAGCATCTACCTTTGACTCAGGTCATGATCCCGGGGTCCTGGGATCGAGTCTCGAGTCAGGCTCCCTGCTCAGCAGAGAGTCTGCTTCTCGGTCTCCCTCTGCCCCTCCCCGCTGCCCAGCTCATGCTCTCTCTCTCTCTCTCTCTCAAATAAATAAATAGAAGTCAGATGGAAGTTCCTTTCATTAATTAATATCTGTGACCTATAATTCAAGAATCTCTATTAAAATAATTTTGAATACCCGCATTCACTGTTGCCCTCAGAACCTGTCGTATATATACCACCCAAGGTGAGAGGTTTCTTTACTTTATTATTACACTTCAACTGTAACCAAAAGAAAAAAAATCTTACCAATTCGCGTTAAGTGTTTCTGTTCTCAAGGGAACAACTTTGAAAGGTTCGGTGTTTGTTCGGAGGTGTGGCTTCTGGTTATTTTCTTCAGAGACCAGTCACATTATATAATCCCACCTTAGTGGCATCAGGAAGACAAGTGGAAACTATTCCTTTTTAACCTTTCTACTGTTTCTTTTAAGGCCCTGAACTCAAGGGCAGATCTTGCCATGAGGAAGAGCGCGTTCGATTTCCTGTGCTTGTCGGGGCCTGTTTTTCGGGTACCGCGAGCTATGTCACGTCCGGGTTCCGGAGGCGGGCAGGCTGAAGGCAGGGTGTCAGAGGCACACGCTCTCTCAAGGAGCCTCTGCCAACTGCCGTGGCTCCAGGCATTCTTTGGCTCAGGGCAGCCTAACTGCAAGCTCTTTCTCTGTCTTCACATCATCCTCCCTCTGTGCCTGTCTGTGTCCAGATTTCTCTCTTCTGATAAGGACACCATTTGTATGGGATTCCAGTATGACCGGTGTGACGTCATCTTGACTCAGGACATCTGCGATCACCCTGTCTCCCAGTAAGGGCACATTCCCATGCCCTGGAGGTTAGGACTGCACTATCTCTTTTCTGCGAGGACTCAATTCAGCCTTTAACAGGAAGGAACAGAAACAAGCTCTACATAATCGACCCGGAGAAGGGACTTTATTAAAGGAGGTGGAGCAATGTGAGCAGCTGTGGGGACCCAGCACCAGGATACAAATACCCTCTCTCTCCAAAGTGTTGCCATTCACGTGACTGAGTTGTAGCCCTTCCCGACCCCGTGTCTTTCCATTCAGATTGGGGGTTCATGAGTGAGAAGGCTGCAAGGCTCATCAGTGCGGGTGACATGTCCACCTGGTATCACCTGTAGTGACCGGTGCAGGATCATATCATGCAGACCTACCTGGCTGTTGGGGTGCACTTTCCCCACCCCCCTCCCTGCCAAGGCCAAGGGCGGTTCTCAAAAGAAGTGGAAATGATTATAGACCAGTCAGCAGAGAAGTGACTTGACGAATTAGGGCTGAACTACCTACCACCTATTCATTCTGTTGTCAAGGAATCTGGTTTGCTTCTCCTATTTTGCAAAGCATGAGCTTTCACACTTGTATAATTTAGGGGCTTCCGCAGTAAGAGCTTCACTGTGTAGGAAGAGTGAAGGGGGAGAGAGAAGTTCATTGATATGATAGGTTTGATAAAACGCATATGTGTGCTCAGTGTTGTCTGAGTAACAGACACCCGTGGACTGTGGTGTAACTGCCAGGCTTACAGAGATGCGTGAGGTCTTAATCAGGATGAGATGGCCTCAGCCACCCAGCTCCCCAAGGCTCTCTGTACCTTCTTCTCACTCTGTCCCCAGTTCACTAGGTGGGTTTGAGGCCCGAAGGGGTGACCAATGCCCCCAGGCCTCTCGATTGATCTCTCACCTCCAGGTGGCTGCCCATCAGACAGATGGCCAACTGTTTGTTTCTCTGTGGCTATCTAGTGATGAGGGTGTATATGTCTTTAGGTGTGTGTGTTATATGTTATCTATGATTTATGTTGGACATCCATTTATTTACATTCGTGGGTAATATTCATGGTATTGCTTCCCATTTCTTTTGAACTATTGTCTTCCAGCACAGTACTTCTCACACCTGAAGGTGAAGGCACATCACCCAAAGAACTTGTTAAAATGCAGGTTCTGAGCCCGTAGGCTGGGAATGAGGACTGAGATTCTGCATATCTAATAAGTTCTCAGATAATAACAGTGTTGCTGATCCACAGTGTACATTCTGAGTAGCAAGACTTTAGCAACTGGATGTGCACCTGCACTTACACCTGTGTGCACACTTACGTATATCGTACATGCGTACCAATGTTTGTGTGCACAAAACCCAGAAGACACGGGTTACCACTTTGGAGAAAGAAAAAGCTAAAGCTAAACAGAGTTTACTGAAATGCCGTCCCGTCACAGCAGTCCCCCTGATCTTGTGCTAGGATGAATCATTTACATCGAGTTTCTGTTCTCTGAAATAGCCATTATTCATAACTTGAAGTTAATGAGTGCATATCGCTCTCCAGACTCCATTTAGATTGCGTGCACATCTCATTGATTCTGAAACCAACGTCATTTTATTGCCCTCGTTTTGATTATATTTTAGAGGTTTATTGATAATCAAATAAACATGAAAGCAAATGCCATAATGGATTTTCTGGTTAGTTACTAAAATGACTGGGTTTTTAAAGTTCAGAGTTTTTCCCCAAGACTCCATTGTGGTTTCCCCAGTAAGACATTACTTTGCCCTCGGTAGAGTAGTGTCAGTGAAAATGTGTTGCTCGGGAAAGATATATTTCATCTATATACTTTTGTTTACCATAAAGTCTTCTGGGTACAATAAGGAACACCAGCCTATTAAACTTGCCCTCTCTCTTTCCAGGCCCTTTAATTATTTATTGTCTAAGAGTAAAGTGAACACTTAGAGAAGACTGTTGATTGATAGACTTATAGTGGAAATAATAATAATGATACTAACACTAGCTCTCACTTTTTGAACACCTACTTAATTCAGGCTCTGTATTTCTGTGCTTTACATATATTCATGTTTTGCAAACTGGAATCTGCAGATCTGTCTGGAAGTGATATTAAATTTAATTTTGGGGTGCCTGGGTGGCTCATTCATTTAAGCGTCAGACTCTTGATTTCAGCTCAGGTCATGATCTCAGGGTCCTGGGATGGAGCCCCATGTTGGGCTCTGCACTCAGCGGGGAGTCGGCTTTCAGATTTTCTGTCTTCTCCCTCTGCCCCTCCCTGCTGCCAGCAGGAAAGAGAGAGTGTGCTCTCTCCCTTTCCCCCCTCTCTCTAAAATAAATAAATAAATAAATAAATATTTATATAAAAAAAAGAATTAAGAAAAAGATCTTTTTAAAAATGTGCTATTTTTGCTACTGATCTGGAAGACATACCCTAGAACCAAGTACCCATGTTTGCATTTAAAACAAGAAAGAAAATAAGGCTACTGACTGGGGCTGGGACTAGGGTGGGCCACTAAGGTACTTAACTCACCCGCAAAATTTAAGAGCTTACCCTGCCCCCAGCCCTGCCAAAAAACAAAGAAACAACATCAGTCATCTAGATAGATATTTTAATGTAAAATTTAAAAAATGAAAATGAATGCAAAAAGATCATGATAAACAAAATATCAACATTTTCAGTAGAGACAGGACCCAACCTTGTATTTGTATGACTCAGCCTCACTCACCCACCCTGTAATCCCACACGTGCTACAAGCTTTCAATACTTAAAAACATCTGTGTTTAAATTTCTAGCTATGTGACCTTAAACGAGTTGCTCAACCTTCCTGATTCTAGTTTCTCATCTCTAAATTAAGGTTATCATGGTACCTCCCTACCTACTAGGATTTCTGTCAAAATTAAATGAGATTATAGAGAAGAAGCACCAAATGTGAAGCCTGGTCTATAATAAGCATTCCATTTCTCCTCTCCTTCCTCTTTAAGAGATCCCTCAACAAAGCCAGCATATGACATTTGATGTGGCAAGCCTTACAGTATGAGCACCTAATCTGTCAATTTCATCCTTTTGATTCCACAGAGCGACAAGAAGGCTGAGGTCCTTAACCCCATGATCAATAGTGTCTTGTTAGAGGTAAGTGGCCCCCCAGAGAGAAAGTGCTTCTGAATCAAAGCAAATGTTAGAGCTACTTTTTTTTTTCTTTTTCCCAGGCAGCGAGTGTTATAGCAATTCTAAATCTTACCGTCAACAGTCTTTTTTGAGTACTTGTGTATAGCCCAACCAGCTGTTAAACCCTTGGGTGAAACAACAATCCCTAATTTTCAAGAATTCCTGATTATAAAGAGAAACGCTAAGCTTGCATGTTATTTCTGTTGCTGTTTCCTCCGGCAGAAGCACATTTCTGCTGCCAAGTTTGACACCAGATTTAACACTGATTAGCGGCTGCAACGAGGGCTTCTTGCTCCGTGGTGATTTTTGTAAAAATGGGCACTTCTCTCCATTCAAGAGAACCTTTGGTCTAGCTGGGTCTAAGCTTCAGACTAGCAGGGTCCATCCGCTGACTGTTTAGCCTCTGCCTGTTCAGCGACCGGAGGCTCTGTCCTCAGAGACCACTCAGTCCATGGCTTGCCGGCTCTCAGGGACTCGGTAACACTGCTACAAAGCTGTCCCCAGACTGCTGTGGTCTTGCCAGAGGTAGTGACCTACGAGAGAAGAAAATAGGCCTGGGAGGCCTCATTCTTACTGTGTTCCACCTGTGACTAGTGGGGGAAGACCTTCCATGAGGGGCCTCACCGGAAGGAATTGGCACATCTCTAGCCCCAGGGTGCCCAGCTGCAACCACAGGTGTTCACAGGTTAAGTTTGAACACAGGCAGTGCATATCCAGCCGTTTTTGACATACACTGAAGTAGCTGTCAATTGCAGAGTCTGGAAATTACCAAATGCAAGTCAGGGAAGGCTACTTGCATACTTATGGTGATGTCTGTGGGAATTGTGCCTTACTGTTAAGGAAAACGACCAAGGTACAAAAGTAACAAAGCGGTGGCATCAGGTGTCACCATTTAGGACGCCGCCACACAGGGGGCTGAGGTCAACCATCAGGGACAAGGAGGCAAGCTCAGGAGGACCCAGCTAAGAGGAAAGCCAGGCAGTCAGAGGCAGACTGTGGAACAAGAAAATGTCTCTCCCGGCCACCCAGAAGGCATCCACAGATTCACTTCCTATGTCGATCATGAAGAATATGTGGTCAAATGTTGATTCATTTCCCCAGTGGGAGTTTTCTTATGACTTGGTGACCTGAAACATTAAATGGCCCCTTTGTCCACTGCTGTATGTTAGAGTACCACAGAACACGAATGGCAACAACGAATACCCAAACCAAGTAGAAGGTACCAACGTGCACAGGAGGAAGGCAGCCCTCAAGGACTGGCTGTGAATAATTGCACAATAATATCTCCAGTTCCCTTTATGGAGCCCATGCTTGTTTATTCACCTCTAGGCTAAGACACACTAGAGCTCCCTGCACATTGTGCTTTTGTGTTAGTTCGGGACAGTGGGGTTGGTCTGGGAGATGGATGGGTACGACCAGACGTGTTGGGTCATGAAGGCACACATATCAATGCACCCTCCAAGTCTATGGACATGACTTGCCTCATGGGGAGAGAATTCTTCTCTCTGTTGAAAAGCTGAATGCATTCCATCCAAAGAAATGTGCTTTACATTTGCTTTAAGCACCAGCATTAAAGGGAACATATTATAAAATACTGCGAGGTTTGGAGAGAGGGACCGTTATCGGATGGGAAGGATTGTCAGGCCTGAACCCTGAAGGCAGCCCTTCAGCCTGTGTCTCCCTCCTCCCAGGGCTGCAACAGCACCACGTACATCCAGGATGCCCTCCAGCTGCTGCTGCCTGTGCTGCAGGTTTCACGTATCCAGACGGGCTGTTCAGAATCTCGGCCGGAACCTGGCCAAACTCCATCTGGTTAAAGAGGAGAGCAGGCCACATTGCTTTGGTAATACCATTTCCGGGGATGTTTTCTACAAATCTGGCCCCAGACACCCCTTGGAGGACTCTACAGGCAATTTTGCCCGGACAGTCTGGAGAATGCAAGTTGAGAGAGAGTATCCTGTCTCTTAATGTACATGGTGGTTTTACAAATAGTTGTGTTTTCTTTATGTTAATTTAAATTGACATGGCTTTATACTGATAATTGCCTTTCATTTGAAGTTCATTCACCAATATTCATTTCCATTTTCCTGGCCAAGCACACTATATTTAGAAATTCATAGGCAGATCCGAGACTTTTTTTTTAATCCTTTAATTTCCCACCTTTAAGATCCCATTCTTTATAGTATTACTTTAAGTCAGTTCTTATACTGAACTTGGTTTTGTTATATAAATATCATAGGCAAAGAAAATACTACTTATAGGTAGTACCTATTATGGTAAAAGAGAAACATAAGTGTTTCTTTATAGTAACTCATTCTGAAAAGAAGCTTTCATTGAGCTTCTACTGTGTGCTCACAATAAAGGAACATGATCTCAACCCAGTAAAGACAGTCACTCTAGGTAATCTCTACACCCAACGTGGGGCTCAAACTCACAACCCTGAGATCAAGAGTTGCACGCTCCACCAACTGAGCCAGCCGGGTGCCCCTAGACAAATACCCAGAAGATGGTTTAGAATAATTCTTAAAATGCTTAAAAATACGAATAAATTTTCTAAACCTTAAAAAATTTGAAGAGCAAGGTAAACTAGTGGTTTGTTTTTTTTTTTAATGTTCTGCCCTTCAATGTATTATTGTATTTTTCAACATTCCCTGGACTTTTTGACCCCAAACTTTATATATGGGGTGAAAATATATATGAAAAAGGGGTACTAAAGAGAATCCAGTTTAAACTTGACTCGTTATGACCATAAGTACATGATCGCATAATTACAAACCTTGGAGACATTCAAATAGAAAATTAAAGGGACTTTAACACAGCAGACCCCCAGACTACGTCTTTCAATCTGAGGCAAGATATTCTATAAATACACAGATCACACTCACCAATGGTAAATACCATCATTGTTTCTAAAGGGCAGAAAATACTGATGTGTGGGTTGACTGACTGGTATATTGATCCATGAGAGGCTGTCGAGGAGCCTCGGAAACCAAGAGAGGCACTGTCAGTGGGTGCTTCTCCTGAGCTCACTAAGTTCATTCGTTCATTCCGGGTGGGGGTTCATATCCAGCTCCTATTTCAGAGCCCCTTCTGCATCCCTACAAGCCTCATCACAAGATGTCTTGCCCCATGGCTCTCTCCAAGGCAAATGAGGCTTGTACTTTTGTAAGGGTAAAAATCCTTCCTTGACATTTGCTTTTATTCCCTCTGATGGAGTAGACTGTCTTTATCCCATCCAGGTAAAGTGGGACCATTTTAATATTGCCCTGTGTCTTGTTAGCATTTTATTCATCTGCGTCCTATATTTCATTTGTGTAGCTCCTGAAACAACCAAATAGAAAACATAAGAACAATGATATACAATCTGGAAAAGAACTCTCTGAGGAATCAATTAAAGATGCTCTTTTTTTCCTCTTCTTGATTGCCTGAAATGTTCCTGATATTAAGTCTAGAGAACAATTAACTGATGAAAATGTTGCATTTACCTCTTCGTAAATTTTGGACGTATTATGTCTAGAGCAGAGGAAAGGACTTAGATTTACAATTTCTTCACATCAGATTTTTTGGCGTCGGATGGATTTACAGATATTAACTGGAAATGTAACAGGAACGAGTAGTTTCAAGAGCTGGATTCCCAGAAATAGACTTTAAGCCCAACTGCACCCATTTAGTTTATAGCAACATTTTTAATCATAAAATGAAATAGGAATCTGTAGAAGAATAAGAGATAATTATCCTTTAAAAATGTAGTTGACATGGGGCGCCTGAGTGGCTCAGTTGGTTAAGCGACTGCCTTCAGCTCAAGTCATGATCCTGGAGTCCGGGGATCGAGTCCCGCATCGGGCTCCCTGCTCAGCGGGGAGTCTGCTTCTCCCTCTGACCCTCTTCCCGCTCGTGCTCTCTATCTCTCATTCTCTCCCTCTCAAATACATAAATTTAAAAAAATCTTTAAAAAATAAAAATAAATAAAAATAAAAATGTAGTTGACATTATTTACGTTGCATTTACATATGTTTTAATGATAGAATATCAAAGGTTGCCAAGTAGAAACAGGCTGAGAGATGATTACTGGGGCTGAGCCCAGTGGTCTGTTAATTAAATTATTTAAGAGAGAATAATCACTTAAAATATATCCACCCTCCAGGATTGCTCTCTTTCAATGCTGGTTTTCATGTTCACTTTTAAATAATTGCTTCTTCGCTTTCCTTTAAAACCTAGCAAAGCCCACGATCCCAATCTGGGCAAATGTCAATCACTTACTGAATGAATGATTTAGCAGGCTTACTTTGGAAGTTTTGTATTCCTTCAATAATCCTTTACATAAATTGGTTTCATTTCACTCTATGCAATTACCCTGAACAAGTGTACCAGCTTTTTTTCTTACATCAAGTGCAAAATAAGTTCTAGTCTAAATAATGAATGTAGTCCTGTGCCTGTGCCTTATTAAATAAAAAAACATCAAAAGCACATTTCCAATTCAAAGCAAAATGCGTCCCAGAAAAAATTGCCTTGGGGTATTGACACATACAGCTCTAAAGGGTAAAATTGAGTCCCAAATCTTAAAGCAGAGGCCTAAGCTTAAATATTCTATCCCACTGAGAACAGAATCCTGTCTTCTCTCCGGGTCTCACACTGGGCTGCACTGCAAGCTCATGATTAAATGAGTAGTGTGACCAGCTGAGCTGAGGCAGTGGCAGGAGCCTCAGCAACACCAGCTAAGGAACCATGGACCTTAGCAGCAGAGCTCTGAGGGGATGGAGAAGCATCGGCTTTGGGTGGGCTAGAGGAAAGTGCTAAATAGAGGGTAGAAGTCTGAACCCAGAAAGGAGAGCGTTTCTGTGCTTTGTAGACGGTCAGCTGACCCAGGAGCTCACCTATCGGGGAAAGTCACCTTCTACCCGGGCTGGCCACGCTGCACTTAAGTTACAAACAAAAACAGGTGGACTTCAATCAAAGCCATCCCAGAGGTCTTGGAATTACGTCTTAAGAAAGAAAGTAATTTAGCAAAAATGTAAAATAAACATATTTCTCTTCTTTCCTAAAAAATATATAATATATGTAATATATTTATAGAGAGAGAGAGAGATGATAGATGATCGATAGATAGATAAAGTGTATGCTAAACAGATGGGGTGGATCATAATACATGATTTCAATCCATGTTTAATTTTATAAGAGCAATTATTCTTCAGCATTAAGCTAATTTTTGTAATGTGAAAATTGCCCTTTGATCTTCCTCTTAAGCATGGCCTACATTCTGATAACTCAGATCCAGACTTCAACTTGGTTTCTTAAATGACTGTGTTTGTGAAGGCACATCAGAAGAGGACTTATTGACAATCTGTTGTAGAACTGCAATTTTGCCTTGTTTTTATAATTGATTAGAATTCAAAAAGCCATAGGAGTGGATCCAGACCAGCCACCCTTCATTCACATAAAAGAAAAAAAAACCATGTGGTTCACCATGTGTTTTGTTCTTCTAGATATCTCATAACTTATTCAGGTTTGTGCTCATTTTCTGTATGTTCACCCTTAATAGAGACTGCGCTACAATATCTGCTATTAAACAAATCTGAGGAAAGACATCACTCTGTTCGGTTTTTTTGTTTTTGTTTTTGTTTTTGTTTTTTTTTGCTTAGATCTGAAAATAATGAGTTATCCTACCCTTTGAGCATCTTACCTTTAGCAATGACTCAATTATTACAACCCACAGCAAGAAATGCAGAGATGGTGTTTCTGATATTTCTGGCATCTGGGGTCATCATCGACTGGGGCTAGAAGAGAATTACGGTTAGAACTTTGTGTGGGGATTTAAGCCACATTTACCTTTGTCTGGATCAGAGACTATTTCCCTCTGCATGAGTTGTCAGCCAAAAAGCAATGGGATTATGTCTGCCTGTGGTCACTGCTGACTCACTTGACAGGCCTGTCTCTTCTATTAGTCTCAGGGGAATTCGATACTGCAAAAGAATAATATGTACATTTTTTATATGCCTCCCCTGAGTGCAGAATTTGGGGTGATTCAGAGATGATCTATCTCCCTGCCCTGGGTTTCACCGCTGGGCTTCTGGAGCTATCCTTTGGAGGAAAAACCCAGCGGAGAAGCCAAGACCAGATGGATGGAACCTTGGCAAAAAGCAAAGCTAAGCCTCTCTCTGCCTTTGAGCCCCTGCCATGTTATCCTCTTTCCCTCTCAGGATTTTTTTTTTTTTTTTTGACAGCTCGTAAGTGCCTCTCTTCCTGGATCAGCCTCTACATTCCTGCTTCTCTTTTCCATAGCTTTTCTTCCCTTCCCCTTTCTTTCCGATGATACTACCCTTTCCCCGTTGATCTCAGAAAACAATCCATCCAAAAGATTTCGATAATAATAATTAATATGTATTTACTATGTGCCGGACACTGTGCTGAGTATTTTATGAGCGTTGTCCCATTTCATCTCCATAATTACACTGCTGGGTAGATAGTATTACAATCTCCACGGCGCGAATGAGAACGCTGGGACCCAGAGAAATTCTAGAATTCATCCAACATTACGCAACTAGTGAAACAGAGCCAGGATTCAAACCCAGGGCAGTTGGACCTGACTAGCCAGCGTATTTTAAAGTACTACACACAGCCTCCAAACAAAAAGGAAACGTCATGTGTTATTTTTAGAGACATCCGAACACTTACATGCTTAGCTCTCTTTACGCGGTGAGGTGGATTTGTAGCTGAAAGAAAGATTTGGTTGTCAGCTTTGGTTGTTTCCATGCAACTGAGAACAAAGTGGGACTAAAAAGACACAGAATGAAACCATGCAAGGTCACCCCCGGATGATTCTCACCCTAGGCTGGCCACATTACCTCTTCACAGACATTTACAGCAAGCAGCTTCCTGGCCATCAACCCAGCCTCCTGTCTCACAGGTGCCTTTGATATGCCTAAAATGGCTCCATTTCCTCCTCCTCCCCTGCCCCCTTCCCTGGTGCCAGGGAAACCCATTTGTAAATCACCACCCTTCCTGAAAATCCTTAACCCTCTACTACCTGCCTGGAGCATAGGGATTTTTTTTTTTTTTTTTTTTTTTTAATGTTCTCCCTGTCTTGAAGATTACCGACTTATCTAGGCAGCCACTTAGCTGAATCTTCATCAGTACCGGGTGCTGCGAGATACTAATAAAAATCTTAAAGATGTACTAAATAATGCCTTCTTGCCTCTGACCTTGATGCTGTTCCCTATGAAACCCAAATAATGATGACGGTGATGGTGGTGGCATTCTTATTTACTGAGTACTTACTTTGTTCCGGGCACTCTACCTCTGTGATCTCATTTAATCCCCAGTGTCAATCTTATGAGATAGCTACTATCATTATACCCATTTTACAGGTGAAAAAATGAAGCTCAGAGAGATTCAATAATCTCTTTGTTTATCCACTGAATAATTGGAAGAGCTAGGATTTATGTCCAGGCAGTATATAAAATACTGGACAGAGCCCACGGACAAGCGGATACCCGATCATAAAAAGGACATTTTCCCAGGCGCCTGGGTGGCTCAGTTGGTTAAGCGACTGCCTTCGGCTCGGGTCATGATCTTGGAGTCCCGGGATCGAGTCCCGCATCGGGCTCCCTGCTCAGCAGGGAGTCTGCTTCTCCCTCTGACCCTCTTCCCTCTCGTGCTCTCTATCTCTCCCTCTTCCCTCTCGTGCTCTCTATCTCTCCCTCTTCCCTCTCGTGCTCTCTATCTCTCATTCTCTCTCGCTCTCAAATAAATAAATAAAATCTTTAAAAAAAAAAAAAAGGACATTTTCCCTTGGGTTGAGTCCTCCTCCAGTTAATACCTGGGCTCTCCTCTTCCTATCCTGTGGCTTCAGGCAGAGATAAATTGTTCCACAAATCTCCCCGTCAGAAGCCTAACCACATTTTTCCTGCTGATGCCTCTGATCCCAAGAGAAGGTGGGCAACCTATACATCCCATTCTCCCTCATGTTATAAACCTCATGTTGAATGATCTTTTTCTCATTGAAAACGATGATTGCCTTTTTTGACACTTCTGCAGGAAAGCTCTAGCCTGCTATCTTTGAAAAAAACAAAAACAAAAACAAAAGTCCCACAGCTAGGAAATGTGATAAAGGACAAGAAACCAAATGATGGACTGCCGGGCAGAAAGACTGGCCATTTCTGTCAGAAAGAATTATTTGGTCCTGGAGGGCATCGCCGTCACAGATGTGCGCGATACTTTTGTTTCCGGCAGACTCAGCTCCCTCCCTCACTTCTTCCTGGTCTTTATTCAAAAGCCACCTTCTCCGTGAGGTCTCTCCAGGTCAAATTGCAACCTTCCCAATATTTCATATTCCCTTTCCCTGCAGTTTTTTTTCTCCTTAGAATGTATCATAGCTAACATCCTTTGTATCTTACTTGTCTATTATCTATCTCTTGCACTAGAATGTAAATTCCACAAGACAGATTTTTTTTTTGTCTGTTACCATATTCCCAGGACCCAATGATGTTGCTTGGCACCTACTAGGTGCTCAGTAATTATTTGTTGAATGAACAAATACATCAAAGTCTTAAGTGTATAATCTGTGGATACTGAATGAGAGGATGGAAACAGCCATATTTTAGGGCAGTTAATGAGAAAATGTCTGGTTGAGTTATGTTATGAAATGTTAACTATAAAAGTAATTGTGTCCATTTTAATGGTATTTGATGTTGTAGGACAAATGGATATGATTTGGAGGCTTAAAAAAAATAAACCTTTTTTCCATTAAAGTGAATGGAATTGCATTTTTTACTTAGAAGAATTCACTCTATGAGAGATTTTTCAAGACTCTTCATCAAGCGGGGGTTGATTATGGTGAAGAATTAAAACCACCTAAATAAGTAACTATAGGTATACTGATACTGTGGAATAGTATGCAACAGCTAAAAAGAATAAAAAGAAAGTGTCTTAGTCATTTTGGGTTGCTGTAACAAATACACCACAGACTGGGTGGCCTAAAGAGCAAACATTTGTTTCTGCAGTTCTGGAGGCTGGTAAGTCCAAGGTCAAGGTGCTAGCAGATCCAGTGTCTGGTGAGAGCTGGTGTCCTGGTGTGCAGATGACTGTCTTCTCAGTATATCCTCACATGACGGAGAGCAGAGAAAGACAGGAAGCAAGCTCTCTTGTGTCTCTTCTTATAAGGGCATTAATCCCATTCATGAGGGTTCTCCTCTTATGACTCAATTATCTCCCAAAGGCCCTATCTCCAAATATCATCACACCGGGGATTAGGCTGAATTCTGGGGGACGCAAATATTCAGTCCATAGCAGGATGGAGTAGATCTCTGGACTAACAGATCTCCAAGATGTATTATTGAGTGAAAAAAAAAAGAAATTCACAGTATGGTGGTACTTGTAGAATATTTATCTAAAATGACACATGCACACACACTCGAAGATATACTACACACACACACACACACACACACACACACACGTAGAAGATCTAGAAAGATACACATATAACCACCAACAATGCTGTGACCAGGGGTGGAAAGTGTTGTGATAAGGTAGAGGATTTGGCATAGTAATCAAAGGGAACTCCAGTGTTATTTGTAATAATTAAATATTTTTATAATGAAATTGTATTAATGGATGACTTATGAAACAAAATTTTTAAAAATCAAAACAAGAAGCGAGGTGCCTGGGTGGCTCAGTCAGCTAAGCATCTGACTCTTGATTTTGGCTCAGGTCATGATCTCAGGGTTGTGAGATCGAGCCCTGCATCGGGCTCTAAGCTGAGTGTGGAGCCTGCTTGAGATTCTCTCTCTCTCCCTCTCCCTCTGCCCCTCCCCACTTCAAAAAAAAATCAAAACTAGAAGCGAAAGAAAATTCCTTCTGATCAGGGAGCCAAGAGGATAGGGGCCTACCAGTGACTTAAAGCATAAAACACACAAATTATTTTTCAACAGAAGAGTCAGAAGTATGAGTGAGGGCCTCTTCATGATTTGGATTTCTTCATCATCAATATTCCTATAAGGGTCTAAGACAAGTTGGATGACTATACAAATCTCTTTTTGCTTTCCTCAGAGAAGCTCAAGCCAAGTATTCCAAATGCATAGTTTGTAAAGACTGTGATTATGTAAACAGAAAAATTTGTCATTTCCATCTCATTGGAGATGGACTCCAACTTTCTTAGCCAGATAGTCTCTGTAATCTTCCTACTAAACCCAAACAGCTCTGAGATACATAATGGCAACAGAAGCAATTTCAGAAACTTCTGGAGGGAAACACTGCACAAATAAATGAGTCTGTGGTTCAGAGTTATTAGCTTGATGCCCAAATGCATATCATATTTGCGAGAAGCAGTTTACAATCTGCTCTTCTTGACAAATGTAACACAAGGGGATTTAAATCCCTGCATTTGCAATTTCTGTCTCTCCTCCAAATTTATGGCAAAACTGTAGACACGAATAATGTGTCAGGGTTGAATGAATTGAGGTCTCTGCTCTCCTCCTACAGCTCCATTTCACTCAAAGGAGAGTAATAAATGGAAAGCAAAGGAAAGTCTCAGTAGATAATGAATCTGAGTCCTAATAACCTTCCTGAACTACAAAATGGATTTGTAATTTATTTGGCATTGCCCAAACTATTTGGTGCCGGTAGTGAGGTGTGAAAACATTTTGGCCACTTTGGGCCACAACTGTACATTTTAAGCATTTCCTCAACAACTCATGAGGGGTCAGAACTACCTTTCCCTGGCAAGGATAAAAATTATCCCTCAATGGTAATGAAAGACTTGTTTCCATGCTGCCCTAGACATTCGTTGCCTCCATGGGGTTGTGATTGATTATTAAGGAGTCTTTATTGTCCTGCAGCCCCTGGGACCATAGTATGACCATCTATATGAGATATGGGTGTTACAAGCCAATGCCTTGTATCCCACATCTCTCTTTCTTTTAAAACCACTCGGTCTTTGGCAAGGAATGTGAAGACTCACATTTACGCAAGTGAAGTCATGTGCAAAATAGCATGTTTGCTTGCTGAACAGTACCTAGTCTGTCACTTGGCTGGTCATCTCCTTCGGGATTTGCTGCAAAGGCAGCAGTTGGTCAGTCATTGCTAGGTCATTGACACCTAATGAGAATAATATACATAAATGGGCTGAAATTAGTTAGCTTAGAAAATGAAAGGCTTGTTGATTTTTAAAGGCAGGAATAAAGTCCTCCTTGTTTTGCATCCAAATGTTTTTTTGGATGCATTTTTGCCTTTTTGCCTTTTTGCCTCTTTGAGGTAGTCATTTGTTTTATTTTTTTCTTAACCAGAGCTAAAACTGAAACAAATCATGAGATAAAGAGAACATCTATTGGTTTTCATGAACCTATACCCCTTCATTCATTCAATCATCCATCCATTCATCTATCTGTCCAGTAGGTCCACAACATTTATTATGTGGACCAAGTAAAATAAAATCACATTCAATTTGAAATTCACTCTGCCTTTCTCCCATCCAAAATTAGGTAAATCAGTTTGAGCCAAGAAATCCAGTAGGTATATCCATGGTTTCTGCAAACACCCACCTGTATGCTAATGCCACCCAAACTTCTACCTGGAACCCTGACATCACTCCTAAATTCTAACCAGAGTTGCCTACCTGCCAGACATCTGTACATCAGTATTTGAATATCCCACCAAACATAATCTGAACACATCCAAGTTGAATTCATCATCTTTCCTTCTCCTCCTACTTTCTCCGTTGGATGCACAGTGTTACTTCTGCCAGAAGCCTAGCTGTCACCCTAGGCTGCTGCTTCTCTTCATCGTCAACATCTGGTCAGTTGCCAAGTGCTATTGCTTACTTCTTTGTGTATCTTCCTCCATCTCATTGCCTCAGTCTTGTTTCACTTTCTTCTTATCTGTCCTATGAACTAGTGTAATAGATATTGAAGGGTAGCAGAATATGACACCACAGTATATGACTGTAGGAGCTCAGGATGTGCCACCCTAAAATATGCTGCTTTGATATATTGATTATTTTGAGCTGTAGGCACTTGAAAAACAGCAAATGCAGGGAAAGGCTTTCTCTGCACTCCCCTTATCTGCCTAAAGACAGAACCCCAAAAAGGAATTCACTTGTCATAAATCCCTTCCCCTGGAGTTTCATCAATCAGAGAAGATTGATTCTTATTACAGGAGAGGAGACTAGAAGTGACAGGCAGACTTCGTCACAACCTATCATACCTCCCATCTGTTCTTCTCAGGGCCCACTCATCTTTCCTAAAAATCATTTACTTTCCCCAAAGAGGCCTATATCTCCTTCCCCTTTCCCTATTAAGATGGTATATAAGCCTGAATTCTAAGCCACCTCTTTGAGTTACTCATTTTCCCCTGGGTATCTCTAATGTTACACGAGGTTACAATAAACTTCCTTTTGTTTTTCTCTCGTTATTCTGACTTCTATTACAAAAGTCTCAGCTAAGAACTCAGAAAGGTCGGAGGGAGATTATTTCTCCTCCCCCATAACACCAACCTGATGTCAGCACAGGTCCCAGTCCCTCTCCATGAAGGTGATATCAGCATGGACTCTCTGAGAGTGCAAATCTGGTTATTCCCCTGATTAAAACCTTCACTGGCTGGCCTCAGCATTCTGGAAAATACCCAAACAAAAACCTTTACAGTCTGATCCTACATTTTCCAGCACTTTCATCAATTCCTCACCAACTCAAGGGTCAAACTCACAGAGATTCTTGCAGGCTGCTCCTGGCACCATGCCCCCCTCACCTCTATGTAGTGGCAATTGAACACATGCAACTGCCACCATGCATTGACTGGAGCCTATGAAGGACCCTTATGGATTAAAGTATTGAACAATATTGATAACATCATAGAACAATGCATTCCAAAATCAATATAGCATCATTAGACAAATGAAAGTGTGCTTTAATGGAATTGATTTTTGTCTGAACTTTTTTAATTTGGCTGTAGTATAACCCCAAAAGTGAGATGAAATTCCATAAATCCTCCAGTGTCTCAGTCTTCTCTTACCACAATGATTCAAAAACTGGTATTTAGGGATAACTGAGAAGGGGAAAAAAAAAGATTTTCCTGAGAAGGGTGTTCAACCATTAATAAGCCCCCCCACACACACACACACCTTTTTTAAGCTATAGGGACTTCCCAAACCTTTTAGTTAGTTATTGTGTACTGGAACTCGCTAAAATGGGGATTTACGGTGCAACTTTTCTCCAGGTTGAACAGGGAAGCCTCGTTCCAGAGCACCAGTTAACAGCACCCCACAGTGGTGCTCCTCTGATTGCAATCTGCCTTCCCTCTATTCCAATATCCTTTGCTGTAGTAAATCATTCTTTCAGTTGTGCAGTAGCATTTAAGGCCTGCATGCTTAATCTTTAATTAGTTAAGCAGTTACAAGCTCAAATTATATAGTGTGAAAAATATCACAATAGATCACTGTATTGTCGATCTCCCCTGCAGAACTCTGACATTCGCAAGCTTAACAAAGCCCATCTCTGTCACACATTAATTACTGCAATGTCCTTGAAATAGAGAATAGCATAGTTATTACTATTTGCAAAGAGAGCGTACTTCTATCTCCCGCATGTCAGCCCATGTGTGGGTGTATGCATGTGTATGTGTGTTTGAAAGACACATAGACCTTGAAGTAGGGCCCCCTTTTCTGTACATCTTTGCCCAAGTGCCTTTATATGTGTTCCTTCTACCCTAACCAATTTATCCTTTAAGACTAAGATTGCATCCCCTCCTCCAGGATGTCTTCCCTCACTTCTGTCTTCCTCCTTCATTTAGGTGCCCCTTGTCTGGGTTCCCATAGCACTCTATTCATTAAGTCCACAAACACTTATTGGGTAATTTCTGTATCAGGCATCTGGCTTGGTACTGGATTTTCAAAGATGGATGAAACCAGTTCCTCAAGGAGTTAAGCCCCAGCCCAGCCCTTTCCAGGCTGCATTATAATTGTCTCCATTACCTGTCTCAGCTATGGGACTGTGCCTGGAATAAGGTAGCTGTTATATTAACAAATAGATGAATAACTGAAAGACCTCCACATCAGCAATATGTTAATTATCAAAAGGGAGCCCATCCAAAGCTTTAATGGGTAATGTACTCCAAGTAAATTCCATTGAAAAAACTAATAAAAATTAAGTCTGAGTGCTGAGATGGTGGGGGAGGTTCCACACTGCTCAAATATTATGGTGGTATTCATTAAACAGGAAGGAAAGATGGAGTCTTTCAAACAAACCAGTTTGGGGCACCAGTAGGCCAACCTGGGTCCCAGAGCTCGTACAACTGGTTCCCAAGAGAAGCAGGATACTGTCCTCTCACCTCCCTGTCTGACCTCCCTATTGCTCCTCCACCACTATCCATCCCATTTAAATGAGCACATTGTCTAGAGTATGGCCTATCTGATTTCTGTCTCTGATGGAATTTCTGGCACTAAAACATGCCATTGAAAAAGATTCTTATTGCTCACATTAATCTAATTGTTCTGTAAAAAAAGCAACAATTACTGAATAATGGAGAACTTTTCTTCTAGTATTAGTCTGTTATTTAGATAGCTAGAATAAAATAGAAAGTTTATAAAATACCTTTTTTTTCCTACTGAATTTTTCCCTCTGAATAAAGAATAAAATAAGAAAAAAAAATCTCACTATGATGTAATTATTAAGCACTGTTGGTTTGTTTTGACATAGTGGAACTTTGTTATGATACACTGTTTAAAAATAAAACTTGTATTGTCCGTTTGCCAAAATAGGGAGGGGAATAGAGATGATTTCCTGTGTCTGTGTAGCAAATTTCAAGTCGAAAAATGTGTTTTGAACCCGGTAAGCAGAAAGGGACATTCCAGGTACTCGATTCACAGCCTTTCTTCATCAATATTTGGGTGTTTTTGCATTGTCATTACTATCTCTCACCATAGGGGATCATGAAATGAGTGAAAAGATTTTAACTCTTTTTAAGTAATTGATGAGACAATTATTTGTTGAGCCTATTTTATGAGCATCTAGAGCCAAAAGCTTCTTTCTGTGCAATTCCTCTCACAACCACCAAATAATTCAGTTCTGTGGAGGTACTCTGATACATGGGTAGACACAAGAGAAGCATTTGCGCCAGAGCAGTTCTTGTGGTAGAGTGTTGTGTGTAGTGTACCCTGCAAGCATTGTCGAAACACAGAGATTCATGATACAGAACCCCTCTGAGAAGTGTTTATGAGATGTGCCTGGGTGGCTTAGTCGTTAAGCATCTGCCTTTGGCTCAGATCATGATCCCAGTGTCCTGGGATCGAGCCCTGCATCCGGCTCCCTGCTCAGCGGGAAGCCTGCTTTTCCCTCTCCCACTCCCCCTGCTTGTGTTCCCTCTCTTGCTGTGTCTCTCTCTGTCAAATAAATAAATAAAATCTTAAAAAAAAAAAGAAGTGTTTATGAAAGGCATTTGTCTGTATTGGACAATTTTTTTTTCGTAAGGAAAAGAAACTACTCTTCCCTACGTAAAGAGATGATTAAGATGCGACAGAGTAGAGGGTTAAGAGCATGGAGTTTGAAACCTAGACAACCTGGGTTCAAATCTCAACTCTGTCACTTTTTAAAAATATGTATTTATTTATTTATTTGAGAGCGGGAAAGCACGTGTGGGAGGGAGAGGGAGAGAGAATCTCTAGCAGATTCCACGCTGAGTGTGAAGCCCGAGGCAGGGCTCAATCCCAGGACCCTGAGATCACGATCTGAGCCTAAAAGAGTCAGAGACTTAACCCACCGCAGGTCCCCTCAACTCTGCCACTTAATAGCTGCATGATCTTGAGTAAGTTACTTAACCTCTCTTTGCCTTAATTTTTTCACCTGTAAATTGGGGTGATGGATAATTGTCCTTACCTCCTGACTCAATACTGGTCTTTAGGGATAATTGGGAAGGAAAAAGGAAAAGATTTTCCTGCGAACTGTATTTAACCATTAGTAAACCTTTTTCTTTACATTTTTTTTAACTACAGGACATGGAAAACGTTTTAGTCTGTTACTCTGCATTGGAACTCTCCAAAAGGGGGCTAGAATGTACAGCTGTGAGTGTTATGAGACAAAACCCATTAACTAATCCCTGCTAGGTGCTTACAGTAGCGGCGGGCACATAATTACTGCTACAGTCGTTCCCCCTTATCCAGGGTTTCACTTGCCTTGGGATTAGTTACCGGTGGTCTGGAGGCAGACAATCCTCCCAGTGAATCGGCCCAAGGCCAAAGGTAACCTAAGGCTCCATCACAAGGCCTAAGTCATTCACATCACTTCATCTCATCAAGGAGGCATTTTATCATCTCACACCATTACAAGAAGAAAGGTGAGTACAGTACGGTGAGTTTTTTCAAGAGAGAGACCACATTCTCATAACTTTTGTTATAGTATATTGTTAATAATTATTCTCAATGATTAGTTATTGTTGTTAATCTCCTACTGTGCCTAGTTTAGAAATTAAACTTGAGGTATATATGTGTAGGAAAGAACATAGTATACATAGGTGTTGGTACTATCCACGGTTTCAGGCAGCCACTGAGGGTCTTGGAACATATCCCCCACAGATAAGGGGAGACTACTGTATTATTATTAACCCCCTCCCCAACTCCTACCCCAACATTTGGCCCTTTTGGCAGTGATTGTATGAGCTTTGACTTCCCTAAAGCAGCTGAGAAGGATGGAGCGGATATGTATCTTTCAATGTGCAGGAAGGAAGGCTCTCCCCAAATGCACACATCTAGAAGTCAGACTTGTTAGTGGTAAGTAATCACTTTGAGAACTCCAGCCCATACACTTCCCCAGAGCAAACCATTTCCTTTCCCAACATTATTTTCATGTAAGGGGAAAATAAACATTTAAAGATAACTGGGAAGAATCAGGGCTCCATATAAGGATATAAACTGATGCCTGTCGTTACCAGATGCCAAATCCCAGAAAGGACTACCTCTGAAACAAGTTTTTAAACTGTACAAAGCAAATTGTCAGTTGGGGGAGGGGAGAATGAAGAATTTTAGGCCACTATTTTCTATTAAGCATTGCAGAGAGAGAGAGAGAGGGGAGACAGAGAAGGAGGCTGTGGTTTGTACTAAAAAGGAATTAAAATAAAAAGCAGACTCCAGGATCCTGGGCAAAGGAGACCTTGTCTTAATCTCAGTTCTGTCACAGACAGTCTGCGAAATGAACTTGGCTGAAACCCTCAACCTCCGGGGCTTTGGTTTCCTTACCTGGAAAATGAGGGCATTAACCAGATGATCTCTAAGATTTGCTACAGCTCAGAGATCCTGACTTTACAAAATAAAATAGATGTCAGATGTTATATTGAGCAGGCAACAGAAGCCAAGTGTGGAAAGTTAAGCAGGAAAAGGATCTTTTTGCAAAGATATTATTGGTAGCTCACAGAACCAAAGGGAAGGCTGGAGAACCAGTCTCAGAACCAAGGCAGTTTGGTGGCAGTTCGGGGTGTACTGGGGCGTCTAAAAGCAGGAATGACTCAACTCTGCTGCTGGGATGAATAAGCCCAAGTCGGTTTTTTTCTACCCATATGTCATTGTACCTATAAATCAAAGTCCTGACATGGAGGGTCAAATTGGTTTAGCTCTGGCCACATGTCACGCCTTGGCTGATGGGCAAGAAACTTTGATTTACAGCCCCATTAAGACATCATTCCATGGGTGAGAGGTAATTTCCCTAAGAGGAAATTGGCATAAGGTATGAAAGAAAGATAATGACGACTATGTGGCTCTTTACTACAGGTGTTGTGCCTGCTCTTGTAATATCACACAGTGATATCACTCTTCCGTGTGAAAACAGATAGGCTATTTTTACAGTCCATCTGAAAATAAACATAACTTTGCAGAGAGATTATGACACCATGACAACTTTGCGTACACTCTTCGCGAAAGTTTGGGCAAAAACACATACTTGAAGAATAGCCTTAGCATGCTCCAGGAGATTGGTCTGGGGGAGAAACCAAGCCTGGGTTTTATTTTCAGCCAGTTTCTCTCTGCACATCTCCTTGGAATTGAAGAGGCACGTGCCCAGAGGCACCTGCCAGTCTTCCTCCTCTTCCATATTTGCAGAGCCCTGTTTTGATTCTGATGGTCAGTTCCTCTCCCCTCCTTAAGAACCAGGCAAATCTGGATCCTTCTAAATTTGTCACGATGGTCTCATCCCCTCCATCATTGGTTGGTTTAAGAACATGTCCATGATCCAACTCTAGATGCTCTGACATGAAGAGAAATCTGGGAAGGCTTCTTATAAAGGTTTCTTTACTCTTAAAAAGGACATTGTGGGCTGAGCACGTGATGATTGCTGGTGCTATGGCACCACCATTTCATCTCTTCTTGGAAACACTAGAGGGAACCCCGAAGACAAAAGTCAGATGATGGTAGAGAGGAAAGTCGGGGGAAAACCTGGGTGCATTTGGTAGGAGGTCTTGAATTCACCAACTCTGGAAGCATTCTCTTCAGAATTCCTGTTAGGTAAGACAATACATCTTATCACTTAAGGCATTTTGACTTGGGTCTATTATTATTTACAGATGAAAGTATCTCAACTGATAGCCCGCAAAATGATTTTCTTCCAGTAAGTAGCCATGTTAAATCCATATTTCCCTCTGGGAACAGTCTTACCTCTCAGGAAGGAATATAACTCATCCAGAGGATTTTGTGAAGTATATTTTTACCAAAATGTTCTGATTTTCCCCTTCCCATGCATGTACACTTCATCTTGTCCTTCAAATCACAGAAACGTCTATACTACTTTGTCTTTACTAAAGTACATGATTTCCAGTTCACAGAGGGGTTTCTAAGCCCAGCCAAAGATTTGGTTGTCATACCTCTAGGTTAATTGATAACATACGTTATTGAGATTTTAAAAATGTAAGACCTTCCACTTATTGTCCTAAGATCACCACCCATCAGAATAGCACCAATAGTTAGAGATGATTATGAAAGATATAGACAGAAAAGAGAAGTAAAATCAAAAAGAAACAGGGAAGGAAGCAATCAAAGTCAAATTATGAGAATAAATTGTCAAAAAATTGAGCCCAAGTCTTTATTCTACCATGTTTTACATGAAGGGAAAGAAATATAGTTGGGAGAGCAAAAGAGAGAAGCTATCTCCTGAAAGAGGAAGAAAGGAAAATGCAATTCATATGATATTTGTCTTTTGTAAAATTTGGTTTTATTAAACATAGAGTAGGTACAAAAGTATATTTTAGACACTTCAACCTAGAACTGAATCCACATATCACTCCTGAGACCATAGGCAAATTGGTGAGCTTCTTAGGGACAATGACACCTATCTCCAGGAGTCATTATAAGGAAGAAGTGAAACTCTACAGGGCATGTGCCTGATGTACAGAGGGCTCAGTAAATGGTTTTGTTCCAACAAATATGTATTAAGAAGCTTCTGTGAACCAAGCATCATACCAGCTGCCAGGAATATTATGGTGAGCAGAATCAGTCTAGAAAGGGCAACAGAATTAATTAATAACCATAAAAATAAGTATAAATAACAGATATGAAAAGGGCTATGGAGGCTGAGGAAGTGTATACTTGGGAAGTTTGATCTCTTCTGAAAGATCAAGAAAAACCACCTTCAGCCCTGCTTACACCCACTTTCTTGAAAAGCCTACCCTGCTTACCGCCAACCAGATATGATTCACTGGCCTGTGAATTCCCAGAAAGAAGCGTGAAGCCTGTACATGACATTTATCTTACCCTATTGTGTCTAGCATTATAACTAGTAGTATGCATGCCCTGTCTCCTCTACCAGAATATAGACTCTTTGTAGGCAGACAGCAGGCCATCTACAATGTTCGAATGCTTCACACCATCTATTAAAGTCTATTATTTCAATAAATAAGTGAAATTAGCTTCCAGAGAGCTGCCACAATTTAACAGAATTTGAAGCTTAATTTATGCCTTTTGTAAGCCAAGTTCCCACTGATTTTCAAGTCATTTGTCTGAACATAATAGGCAATGTGCAAGGAAACAATAATTTGGCCTTTCAGAAATTGTATAATATCCATCCCTCATGGAGTGTGATACCCCTAAACTCCTGCTGAATAATCCCAGACCTGAGCCCGACTCACCTATTAATCAAGTTCACAGAGACAATAAAAAGTGAGACTACCAGAATTCCATTTGCCAAATCTTCAATCCCTAAATGTTACGGTTAGAATCTCAGTTTGTGATCTAGCAAAAAGGAAGAAAAGAAAAAGAGTACCGGGAAAAACCTCTTTGTGCTGAATCACTCATTCCGGTTAGGTTGCTTAACAGTAAATCTGACCCTGCAGTTAAACTCTAGAAATCTGCTCAGACAAACAGGTGTAACCTTATAAGGATGCCAGGAGATTAAATTCCACCTTAACTCTGGAAAGGTATTTTTATATTTTTCAATGTTGAGAGATGCCCTCTTGTCTATATGAGCTTTTATTGTAATTAATAACTATAATTATTCTTTTTTTTTAAAGATTTTATTTATTTATTCATGAGAGACAGAGAGAGAGAGAGAGAGGCGGAGGGAGAAGCAGGCTTCCCGCAGAGCAGGGAGCCCGATGCAGGACTCGATCCCAGGACCTGGGATCATGACCTGAGCCAAAGGCAGACGCTTAACCATCTGAGCCACCCAGGCGCCCCAATAACTATACTTATTCTTGACATCAATGATAGCTATGAAAAATACAAACACCAAGAAGAATCAGAAGAAACATTTTGCTATTAGATTTAAATACTCGTTTCATTTAGTATTTCACTTAAATTCATTTTATTTTGGTATCTTTGAAATTTTTTAAAACATCCTCAGTGCCAAAAGGAGGCAAAATTTATAAATCCAAACAAATGTATAAAGGAACAACCCAGGCCCTCTTAAGTAATTTGCCAAATAGAAACAATCCATCTGTATAGGAAAACCCATCAAATTAGAATCTTCAATGTGGGCGAACGAGAGAAAAGATTTTCATCCTTGACCCTGGTTTTGGTTCCTTTCAAAATCAAATTCTTGGGGCCACTGTAAGCTGTATAATGACAGATAAGCAAAGACAGTGAGCATTCCCTTGTTGTTTCCATGGGTTTCATCAGCTTGTTTTCCATGACTCATGACGGCTTCCTGAAAAAACTCTCATTTCTTTGATCTCGTGGGTCAAATCAATGCTCTTGAGCCAGTTTTCATCAACCAGTCAGCATTCCTACTGTTTCCTATTGTGAATCCTCAGCTGGACCCATATATTTACTAGTTAGCTCATTCCCAAAATGAAGTTATGAGTATTCTTCAAAAGGGTTCAGTCCAAATGGTCCAGAGGAATTCAGAAGGATACCCTGAAGATTGAAGAAAAAAAAGACAAATGTTATTACCACAAAAATGTTAACTATTACCTGAAAAGAATTAGTGGAGAATAATTTTTTAAATCATTTATTAAAACTATGTATTATAAGAATACCAAAAAACCTCCCAATATCACTTTAAGATTTTATTTATTTATCTGTGAGAGAAAGAGACAGCTTAAGAGAGTGAGCATGAGTGGGGGAAGGGGCAGAGGAAGAAGCTGACTGCCCACTCAGCAGGGAGCCCGATGCCGGGCTTCATCCCAGGAGCCCAGGATCATGACCTGAGCCAAAGGCAGGTGCTTAGCCAACTGAGCCACCCAGGCGCTCCCCAATATCACGGATTAAGAGCTCTTTCCAATCCTGTGTTAGGCAATGGAGCCTCCGTTATAAACCTAGGAAGACTCTGTGGTTAGTGGTAACAAACTTCTCAGCCTAGGACCCAGAGAACAGAGGGTCTCCTCGAGCTTCTGTCACTACAGTATGTTTGGGTTAATTTTCTTTTCTATAAAATGAAAGTGTAAGTGTTCATGCAAATTTCTTTTAAAGAGACATAGAAGTTGGGATTTAATCATCCATTCAACGTATACTTATTGAACACATACTAAATGCTAGGCAGCATTTCTTCTGAATGAGGGGGTCTCTCCGTTATGCTCCTTGAGGCCCCTGTGACTCTCTATTGGAATTAAGACTCCTCAATCTGATTTCTCCACTGACTGCATGTTATTTGGCCAATGAGTAGCAGAATTCTGGACATACAGTAAGTGCTCAAAAAACATTAGGTGAATGAACAAAGGGGATCTCTTCATATGCAAGGTCAAGCATCCCTGAACAAGGAGGACCAGAATGAGAGGCATCAAGCATAATATTTCATTAAAACAATTCTATGATTACATTAGTCTAGATTACTTAGCAATTTCTGAGCCAAGAGCAGACTCTGATTCCACTAAGACCCAAACACTAAGACCTGCTTCTCTCTAGTTCTGAACACAAATATATCCTTAGCAGTTAGTTTCCAGTTTGACATATTGAACCACCTGTGCTTGATCCCTTTGCCTCTCTAGATCTGCACTCCATTTTTTTTTCCCACCCTGCTTGGTACCCTGGGAGGCCAATCTATATGAACTGCCTCAAACCAGCTCCAGTGTCCTCTAGCTCTGCTTGGGTTTGACCAATGGTAAGTACTGGCACATCGGGGAAAGAGAACAGCCAAAGTGAAATATTCTCTCTCTTCAGGGCAATCACAGGCTGTTGTCACTTGACTAAAAGTCACAGTCCCTATCAGGCAGCCCTCCCGACATAGTCCATCAGTGTGCATGCGTGCGTGTGTGTGCATGTGTGTGTGTGTGTGTGTGTCTGTCTGTCTGTCTGTCTGCCTCTGTCTCTGTCTCTGTCTCTCTGGGTTCCTTGCCCCTTTAGTCTTAGGGACAGCAGCAGAGCCCCACTGTGACTAGTTTGAGGGTGCTGCACTCTCCTTTTGGATTTTTCCACAACCTGACTTAATAGACCTTTTATTAAACTCACCTCAAATGATTCCATTTGAGTATACTATTAGTTTCCTGCTAGAATCTTGACTGATAACTACCTAGGTATCATGTATCATGAAGAACAAATAGTGGTATACACACACACACACACACACACACACACACACACACACACACTGGAATATTACTCAGCCATAAAAAAAAAAAGAATGAAATCTTGCCATTTGCGTGGCACGGATGGAGTTAGAGAGTATTGTGTTAAGCAAAATAAGTCAAAGACATATTTTGTCTTTCAGAGAAAGACAAATACCATATGATTTCACTCATATATGGAATTTAAGAAACAGAACAAACAAATATGGGGGGGAGAAAAGAGAGGCAAACCAAGAAACAGACTCTTAACTCTAGAGAACAAAGTTGGTTGCCAGAGGGGAGGCGGGTGGGGGGATGGGGAAATCGGCGAAGGGGATTAAGGAGAGCACTTTTGATGAGCACCAGGTATTGTACGTAAGTTTTGAATCACTAAATTCTACACCTGAAACTGAAAAAAAAAATAAAGACAAGTGAATGATCTAGCCTATCACCATGAAGCACAATAAAAGGATACTGATAAATGCTAGTGTCTCCCCTCTTCTCTGTTATAATTTTTATACCCCCTACAATAGCTGTCTATAGTGCCTTTAACATAACAGCTACTTAATAAATATGTGTTGAATGAATGAAAAATATTTCTAAGACACTTCTGACCACAGTTTGGGATTTAAGTACATGAAAATCAATGCACATTAATTAGATCATCAGATGTTACATTGAGGGAAGTTCTTAATTTCAGTAATTGAAGGTCAGGGGTTGTTCTGCTTATAAATTCACATTCTCTCTTCTCTTATGTGCCGACTGAAACGATTGGCCTGCTGGGATTATGTATGACCCAACCTGAGGAAACAGCCAAGGGATGAGCTGTCATCTCAGGGGCACATGCTGTTTAACAGACTAAGAGATTTGTTTTTTGGTCCTTCTTAGACCTTGGAAGAAATAGTGATTTTATTTCATGTCATCTAATTCATCTGAACTGCTTTTGCAAGTTCATCACTTTTCGTCTCCTACTCCCAGATAGAAATGAAGGTTGGGGTAAATTGTACCTCCTTGGATCTTTCACGTTTATAATGAACAAAGGCAAATCATCAGTAAAGCCAAATCATCACTTACCGTGTATACTGATCTTGCAGATGCACCATGGAGGTAACTTCTAGTTCCGGTATTGGAGGAAGCACTTTCTTGACCTGAGTCAAGGGCAGCCTCTGCTTGGTCTCTATTTTTTAAGAAGGAGAGCTGTTCTAGTCTGTGCTTTGTCAATAGCAATGCAGAAACAGATAACAACATTTTCCAACGTGCTAAGAGAACCATGCCCTCCATCTAGCAAGGATATTGGCAGTTTCCATCACTCCCTAAATTTCCTGCCTACAACTGTGACACCGTTAACCCATTTCTCTTAATTCTATTTCTTTCATTTCTCCTCTCCCCCCACTTCCTGAGCTCTAGACCTGATGCATAGTTAGAGGAGCAAAGTAGAGAAAAATATTTTTTGCATGCAATGCCAAGTAGAAAGAAAGGAACTTTAGTATGGAAACTGACTGCAAATATTTTCTTTGCGTTTTGTTAGAATAGGTCCCTAAGAATTTGTATTAATACCATCTTTGATTTCAGGGACAATTTTCCAAGAAGCCAAGTTCCAAATCAAATGAATTCTAATCTGTCCTCCTTTTCTAGAACTATGTGACATCAAATCCTTCTAATATTATCTGCAGCTGACTTCAAGGTAGGAGATGAAATTTCAGGCCCATGGCATATGGTATCTCTTTCATTCTGCTGGGATCTGGGGCCTTGATTTTCTAGTTTTTATATTGAAACTTGAGTTTTACATAATACATGTGGTTTTTGCTTCACAGATGTCTCTACTTTTTATACAAAGCCCTGGACATGAATGGAAATGAGGTGACCTATAATTTAAAGAGAAGTTTGAGTAGCTGCTTCTAAGAAGACAAATCAAAAAGGAAGGTTTAAGTGTAATCAAGATTATGATGCTTATCAAAATTTTTTTTAATTTTTAAAAATTTCTACATGCATTAAAAAAAACAATATCATGCTTCTTATTCATGAAGATGATTAAACACTGGTACAGATTACCAAAATAGAAATACTGTTAAACCATCCCTCAGAGTTTTATTCTTTTAATTAGAAAAAAATTTAATAAGAAAGACTTATTTTTTGGACTTAATTTTCTGAATAAGAGATACATTCACATGATTAAAATTTTATAAACTATGAAGGGATATTCAGCAAAATGTCTCCCTCTTACCCCACTTCCTACAGACAACTGCTTTCTACCACATCACATAATTCTTTCCCTTTTCTCCTTCCTTTGCCACAGACAAACAAGGTTTTTAGATTTTTGTGGATAGAAATATAGATGATAGATAGATTTATACACTTATATGTACATATGTTCTTTTTGTCTTTCTTTACACCATTGGTAGCATACTATACATATATTTGTATGTATATTTAATGGTCTAAGAGATCTTTTCCCGTAAATGCTTCCTCATTCTTTTTTACAATTTCCTGGTATTCCATAGTATGGATGTATCATCCTGTCTTCAAACACCCTCCTATTAGATTGTGTCTAATCTAATATTGCAAACACACTAGCAATAAACATTGCACATACATTATTTCTCTCCTATGTAAGTAATCCACACGAGAAATTCCTAGAAATAGAATTGCTGGCTCAAAGGGCTTATGCATGTGTAACTTGGATAGTTATTGCCAAATTTCATATCATAGAAGTTGTACCACTTTAGCCTCCCTGTTCACCTTAGCAAAGTATGAGAGTGCAGAGGGCCTATCGCCCCTTGCTACAGAGTGTGATGGCAAACTTCTGGACTTTTACCAGTCTGGTAGATGAAAATGGCATTTCAGTGTAGCCTTAATTTGCATTTCCACCTGAACGTAAGCTCAGTGAGACCAGAGATCTCTGTTTGGCTCATTGCTGTGTCTCCTATACCCAGAAGGCCAATATTATTGGAACATAGTAGACAGCAAAAGAAAAATTTCTTTTGGGAGAATTTACCGTGAATGAGACTAAACAAGCTTTCATATGTTTAAGAGCCATTTGTATTTCCATTTCTATAAACAGTCCATTTATATCCTTTACCCATTTGTCTACTGGGTTATGGTCTTCTCTCCGTCAATTATTAGAACTTCCTTATTTATTATTTACTAGGAAATGTTGCTTATCATATGTGATGAATTGCAAACAACTTTCGCTAGTGGTTTTTACTGTGTACATTATTTTGCACGTAGTCAAATTTATCAGTCTTTTAACTGAATTTTGTGTCATGGGTAGAAAGCCCTACTTTGTGGTTATAAATTAATTCTACCGTTCTTTCTTCTATTACTTTTATGTTTTCATGTTTACATTAAAATTATTGACTCATTTGAAATTTACCTTAGTATTAGTGTGAACTCTGGATTAAGGTAATCTTCTTTCCTAGATGCTTATTCAGTTGTCCCAATACCATTCATTCAATAATCCTTCTCTTTCCTACTGATTAGATATGCCACTCTCATCATTTACTCAAGTCCTAAGCTTTCTAATTTTTCATTAGATATATATTTTTTAAAGATTTATTTATTTATTTGAGAGAGAATCTTAAGCAGACTCCACACTGAGCGGGGGAGCTGGACGCAGGGCTCGATCTCATGACCCTGAGATCACGACCTGAGCCGAAATCAAGAGTTAGACGTTTAACTGACAGGTGCCCCTCATTAGATATTTTCATCTACTTAAGTACCAGTACCATGGTGGAATGGATACCTCTCCTCTTTCTTCTTCTATGTCAATTTTTTCCTGGCTATTAGTGACAACTTATTTTTCATTAGGATATTAAAATGACCTTGTTCATGATTTAGGAAGAACTGATAACTTTATATATTCATCTTTCGTATTCAAGAACATGATATACCATTTTGTTGTTGTTCAAGTCATTTTTATGACTCTCAGGAGGATTTTTCTGAGGTTTTCTTTTTTTTTTTAAAGATTTTATTTATTTATTTGAGAGAGAGAATGAGATAGAGAGAGAGAGAGAGCACGAGAGGGAAGAGGGTCAGAGGGAGAAGCAGACTCCCCGCTGAGCAGGGAGCCCGATGCGGGACTCGATCCTGGGACTCCAGGATCATGACCTGAGCCGAAGGCAGTCGCTTAACCAACTGAGCCACCCAGGCACCCCTGAGGTTTTCTTTAGAAAGATTTTGTGTAGTTCTTTATATTAATTTTATTCCAGTTATTTTATCTTTTATGGTTATTTTAAATCAGCAGTATCTTTTAACTGGTTGTTATTTAAAGATATGAATGCTGGGATTAAGAGACTCTTATCTCAGATAACAAACTGAGGGTTGCTGGAGTGGAGGGGGGTGGGAGGGATGGGGTGGCTGGGCGATGGAGATTGGGGAGGGTAAGTACTATGGTGAGCGCTGTGAATTGTGTAAGACTGATGAATCACAGACCTGTATCCCTGAAACAAATAATACAGTATATGTTAAAAAAAGATCAGTATATTCTCTTTGCATTTAACTATTATAAGAAAAAGAATAATTAAATATTAAGGAAAATCTTAAATATTGAAATTATTAAAACCCTCAAATAAAATATTTTTAAATGATTTAAAAAAAAAGACATGAATGCTGGGGCATCTGGGTGGCTCAGTCCATTAAGTGTCTGCCTTTGGCTCAGGTCATGGTCCCAGGGTCCTGGGATCGAGCCCCACATCGGGCTCCCTGCTCTGCGGGAAGCCTGCTTCTCCCTCTCCCACTCCCCCTGCTTGTGTTCCCTCTCTAGCTGTCTCTCTCTGTGTCAAATAAATAAATAAAATCTTTTAAAAAAATAAAGATATGAATGCTATTGATTTTTGTCTTAATTTCATACCTTGTCTCTTACTGAATTTTATTTTTAAAGAATTTTTTTAGAGAATTTTCTTAAATTTTCCAGGTACACAAAGTGATCATTTTCCCTTACCAATTTGTTTTTTTTTTTTAAGGTTTTATTTATTTACTTTGACAGAGAGAGAGAGACAGTGAGAGAGGGAACACAAGCAGGGGGAGCGGGAGAGGGAGAGCAGGGGGAGTGGGAGAGGGAGAAGCAGGCTTCCTGCCAAGCAGGGAGCCCGATGCGGGGCTCGATCCCAGCACCCTGGGATCATGACCTGAGCCAAAGGCAGACGCTTAACGACTGAGCTACCCAGGCGCCCCTCCCTTTCCAATTTGTTAACCAGATATCTTTGTCTCTTACCTAATTGTGTTGACCAGTACTTTCAGGACAATGGTAGGTAAAGTGGCAACAGTGGACATTCTTGAAAATTCCTGGCTTTACAGACATGCTTTTAGTGTCTCCCTGGTAAGTATGATTCTGGGGTTTTGTTTGAGACAGATATATGTTATCATGTTAAGGAAGTACCTATTTATCTTATTTTTATTGGGAGTTTTATGAAGGATGGGCATTATAGTTTGTCAAGTGCATTTTTAGGATGTATAGAGATAACCAAATTTTCCCTTTGATCTA
Organism: Eumetopias jubatus; assembly: GCF_037043125.1. Classification (NCBI taxonomy): domain Eukaryota; kingdom Metazoa; phylum Chordata; class Mammalia; order Carnivora; family Otariidae; genus Eumetopias; species Eumetopias jubatus. The sequence continues at coordinate 170,477,841 of NW_028274808.1, read as the reverse complement.
TTAATATGAGTGACATTAATAGATATCTCCTAACGGAGAACTCTCCCTATATTCTTGGAATAAGCTCTTCTTGGTCATAGTAGGAGTGTGTATATGTATGTATATATATATATATATATATGTTTTTATACTGTGATACTAGTGGATTCTTTTGCTAATATTCGTTCAGAATTTTTGCATAGATATACATGAGTAAGATTGCTCAATGATTTCATTTTAGACACAATCTTTCTTAGCTTTATATGTTATTAATGTTTATTTCACAATAGAATTAAGAAACATCCTTCTTTTCTATGGTCAATAACAGTTTAAATACAATTGGAAATATCAGTGTTTTAGAGACTGGTCAAAATTCCCCTGTGAACTGTTCTTTCTGTTACTTTTTCAGGGATAACTGACAAATTTCCTATTTCTTCTATGATAATTGTTTTGTTTAGATTTTCTATTTCTTCTGGTATCAGGTTTTGTCAATTTTTCCAGAAAATTATCCATCTTAATTAGAGATGTTAAAAAGTAGCAAGTGCTCTTTAAGGAACAGGAATAGATGCCCTTTGGGGACCATTTCCACAGACATTGAAGACCCTTCCATTCCTATGGAAATGCTAAAATAACCACCAAAGCTAGAATTTCTTCTTACAGAGTATTTGGCCTTCTAAACGGTAAGTGACAGAGCTTTCCTGACTGGTTAGGACAAAGATGAGAAAATGAGACCAGTCTTTACCTCGACACAAAGCTCTCATCTCCTTGTTCTCCTCCTCACAGACCCATTTCACTGGATCCCCTTAGCATCCTTTATTTTTACCTTATTGTCAGTAAGTACAAACCACATCTACGGGGCTAGTTCCCTCATCCCTATTTGTCTCACACTGAAAGTTCCTAGGAAGCTGTGATTCTGTCTTCCTAAATCTGTGCTTCTCAGAGGGTGGGTGTGGTAGGCAGAACTCTAAGACAGCCCCCCAGCTTCCCACCCCCTGGTGGAATGCCCCTTGTAATTCCCATCCCTTGAGCATGGGCAGGACCATGAATGGGATTTCCCTCCTGTGATTGGATTACATTATATGGCAAAGATGAGATTTTTGCGGGTGTATTGAGTTATTGAAAAGAGAGACCATTCTGGGTGTGCCCGACCTAATGAGGTAAAAGCCTTTACAAAAAAGGCTGGGCCCTCCCGGAAGTTAGTGAGGATCTCTTGTGGGACTTCAAGAAGCAAACTGCCGAGCTGTGAAGTGTCTCTAGAAAGGCCAGGTAGCAGAAGTCTGCAGGTGGCCTCTAGGTCCTGAGGCAGTTTCTGGCAGACAGGCGGTGAGAACCCAGGGCCCTTAGTATACAACCACAAAGAAATGAATTCTGCCAACAACCTAAATGAGCTTGGGAGTAGAGCCTCCATATAAGAACATAGGCCAGCTCGCATCTTGATTTTAGCCTTGTGAGACCCTGAGATCCAGCAAAGCCATGCCCAGATTTCTGACCCACAGAAACTGAAATAACAAAGGTGTGTTTTAAGCCATGAAATTTGTGGTAATTTGTCACACAACAATAGAAAACAAATAAAGTGATCAACGGACCCTTGGCCTGCAAACCACAAGAAGCTGAATTTAAAATGCAGGTTCTAGAACCCTGTCCCAAATCTACTGAATTATAATCTCCCTTCAAAATGGTCCAGGAGCCTGAAATTGTACAGACATCCAAGTTGATTCTGATGCATATTAAGCCTTCAGAATGAACTTACCATGCAGATAATTGCTTGGACAATCTCTGACAAAGTATCTTATCATGTCCAGAATTTGAAATTTGGAGACAGTTTTTTTAAAGTTAAAATACCAAAAGAGCCTACTCATGAAATTAAATAATTACCAAAGAAAATTAACAGAGCTCTTTTGCTTGGAAAGCTAAACCGCTCATCATTTGCTTATTCATTTGGTTTGCTGATGTTTTATAATATGGTATAACCATAATTTACTACAGAAAGCTATTATCTGTCAAAGTGATGGTTAGTCCAAAATAACTATCTAGTGGTGCATTATATTCTGTTTCTCCTAGTATCCAAGGACATGTAACTTATATGCTACTAGGAAAACTTCTGAAAAATTGATAAAAAGGCAAAAAGGTAGGATATATGTCATTTTAATGCCTTATTCAGAATAGCTAAGATGGGTGGGGTATTTTTCTAGTTTTACACTGGGAAACAGAATTTCTTTCAAATAATATTAATTTACCAACACTAGTTAAGGCAGCAGAAGCAGCCAGGAATATTTTAAAACTTCACAGAAGTCTATTCATGAATTTGTCAAAGGTCTGAACCAAATATTTCTTTGACTTTTTTTCAAGAACCTCAGAAAAGCCTAAAAAATTAAAAAGAACCTCAGGATGAGTTTTGACCTGGCTGAATCTAAAGAACAAAATGAATTTCCAGCAGTAGAAACTTTGATTAAAAATAAGACTCCATGCCGCATGTTCTTGAATAAACCCCTGTCACAATGCCCATGACATCGTCCAGGTTGCCCTCTGATATTTCTTTTTCTTTTTCTTCTTTTTTTTTTTCTAGATCTCTATCATTTTTCAAAAGTGTTTTTTATCTATGACATCTGGCATCTAACCTCAATTCATCCTTCCAAAGTAATTCTTGATTCCCACTGAGTCATGGAAACTTGCAAGGTGTTTTCTTCACTTTGTTCCTGATGATTTTCATGTCAAAGACAAGGTGCACCTCCCACAGTGAAGGTACATCTAAAACCTCTTCATCCTAGCCAGGATCTCTTGGCTGCTTAGAGAATTTGCCCCATCAATTTTTTATATTTGTATTTCCAAAACTACTTGTTCAGCTCTACTTGGTTATGAAATTGGAAAGTTAAAATAGCTAGAAACAAAAACAGAACAAGGAGTGGTAAACAGGGCTAGATACCCATACTATATATGATCCCAACGGTGAATTTACCCAATTTTGTTGTAATTGCTTACTGTCTGCCTCCTCGTGTACAAAGACTGTATTTTATGCACTATATTCCCCAGAACCAACCTTGGAGGCACACTTCTTTGTGCCTCATCTTCCTTAATAAAAATGTGTGGGTACAAGCAGGGCAAGAAGTCAACTCTGGGGTGCCACCTAGGAAGTTGGGAATAAGAAAAATAAGATTGTCCTCTGAGAGTTGGTCTATAAAATCAACTCATAATCACAACAGAAATGTGCAAAGTTATCTTCAGAAATCATTCCCAAGCCAAAGCCTATTAAGTGTGAAAAGTGCTGTGTTAAATGAGCCAATCAGGCTACCCCTAAAATGGGGAGGAAGGCCTTTCAAACTGTGTTGGCAAAGGGCTCTACCTTTAAGACCTCCCAAACAAGCCTTGGCGGTGATTCAACTTCCCACATGGTTTTGTCTAAGCAGAGAGGGCACACGTGTTAGTTGTCAGAAGTGTTTTGGCCCATATTTTCTCTCAACCGTATTGCCTTCTGCTCTTATAAACCTGTTTTGTGAGCTGGATCACACAGTGGATCTTTTTTGGTGGGCCGCCATTGCAGGAGGCTGAGCCCGCAGGCCTGAAGGAAGGCTTCAGACCAGGTATATTCACCAACGTGAGGCCCCTGTGTTGCCTTGCCTTGCGGGTGGAGCAGCCAGGCAGCACCCGCGCCACCCCGCCCCCGCAGGGCCCTGGTCTCGCCCTGCGCCTTCTCCTTAAAGGTTCAGCCGTGTGTACTGATGCCTGAACTTCCTCGTGACTTTAGCAAAGCCCGTGTGGCTGCCTTGAAGCTACAAGGAAGAAACTAAAGGTAAGGGTAAATGAGGTAATTAAGGTGTATTTTGATGTACTTTCCACACCACCAAGTGCAAGACAGAGTATTTTTCCAAGCGCCTTTTTAAGCCCACTTGAGGGGCCTGCTCGAAATTGGGTAGGACCCAAATATGCGCTCAGCAAGGGTGGGCTATGGATGGCTGACCTTGGAAGTGGGGACCTCAGCACTTCCTTCCCTTCCCTGTACTTTGGGAGATTCAGCCATGATTCCGTGGTGACAATAGCAATAATGTCTATACTGTTGCCCACAAAGTACTTGCTCTCCTTATAAGAGCTTTTCCAGAGATGAAGGAATTCACGTTAATCTTCACAGATTACTATAGTCAAAGTGGATGCGGACGTTTTCAAATGGTTTGGTGATTCTTAGTCAGTTCTCTAATCTGGCTCCCAAAAACCCTTCCAGTCCTATTTCTTCTCCCATCCAAGTACTAACCAGGCCCGACCCTGCTTAGCTTCCGAGACCAGACGAGATCGGGTGCGTTCAGGGTGGGACGGCCGTAGACCTATTTCTTCTTATTGCCCTACGAATGCAGAACTTCAACATTGCTATTCATCATTCTGACCTTTGCATCACATAAAAACCTGGGCCGTTTTGTGCAAGCCCAAGATAGCTAGTTGCTTTTTGGGGCTAATAGAACCAATTATGGTAGCTTAAAATAGATTTCCATTATTCAAGGAGCCAACTTTCTACTACGTTCAGAGCTCCATCTGTTATCGTTAACAGTGATCCTAAAACCATTCAGCTGTTCCAAATCTGGCCAGTGTGAAAATCAGATGAGGGTGGGAAAGTACATGACTGCAAAATTACCTAGAATTAACAACTAAAGAGAACAGACAGCTGCCAGTTTTCTGAGCCCTTGTCTCAGCTCCCAGCTCATTCACACTGAGGCTATCCTTAGCACTCCAAGGAATGAAGCTGATGAAGAGTTTAAAAGTTATAATTGGGTTGGGGGGGAAGGTTTTGAAGGGTCTTTGTAAGACAGCAGCAGGCATTCTTTCTGCATAGTCCATGTAGAGGTGTATTTACTTCACAAATATTTGTTAGGTACCTACTCTGTGCCCTCATCTGCACTGCACTACGAGCTGGGGATGTGGTAATGAATATTATCAGGCAGAGTCCCTGATCTCCAGGGGCTCAGTGGCTCATGGGAGCCATGTCAATCCAATAATAACACACATATATAACATATAACAGTAGTGACAATTGGCACAGAGAGAGCTGTGTGGTGTTCTGAGGATGTGTGAGAAGGGGATTGACCTAGTCTAGGAGGTCCAATATGACTTCCCTGAGGAAGGGTCAGTCAAGCTGAGATCAGAAGCAAGGCTTGGGGTGAACTAGACAAAGGCAGGGTAGGAGGAGGGCAGGTCTGCAGGGAGGGGTATGGGAGGCAGGATGCTCCATGTGGGGAGAATCTGCACAAAGATTGGAGAAGATGTTGATCTGTATATGTTTTATCATCAGGTCTTCCAGACCTAGCACAAAAGGCTATCGCATAATGGCATTCAATGGATGAGTTAGAACAAATCATCATATTCTGCCTATAGATTCTTAAGAAATTCTTCCTGCATCAAGAGTCACCCTCTGCAGGGATGCCTGGGTGGCCCGGTCATTAAGCATCTGCCTTCGGCTCAGGTCATGATCCCAAGGTCCTAGAATTGAGCCCCACATCGGGCTCCCTGCTCAGCCAGGAGCCTGCTTCTCCCTCTCCCGCTCCCCCTGCTTGTGTTCCCTCTCTCGCTGTCTCTCTCTCTCTCTGTCAAATAAATAAATAAAAAATCTTAAAAAAAAAAAGTCACCCTCTGCATTCTGCTCTGTTCTGTAATCAAGCAGATGGCTCCAACCTTTACTGTTTTATGAACCCAAATCTGTACTCTGAGTCATAAATATTATAGTTAAGCAAGTAAAAATTAAATTTCCATGTTATTTTGCCTGGTTGTGGGACATCTGGCACGAGCAATTTATCTTCTCCTGCTGAAAATTGAAACCGGCTTAGTCCTCATTATGCTGGCCGTAAACATGTTGCAAATTATAATTTTACATTGCCATTAGTTATATTTTGGGGTAATACAAATTACTGGGTCATCCACTTCCTTTTGGCATTTAGTAATTCTCTTTCACAATAAAAATCCATTTTCTTTCCTTCGCGGTCCCTAAGAACCTACCCACATTAACTGCAAAAAATATTTCACTAATGCTAAATGTCACTCTGAGGGTGACTCACACTGTCACACACAAGCTCCTATAACCTTCTACAGCGTAGAGAAAATGTTTCATCTCAGTTTCCAGTGTTAACTGTAAAAGAACAAGGTGAGTTTTGATCTGTGGCTTGAACTAGCACGAGTAAATTCCCCAGTTCACCACAGCCCGTAAGCGCTTTGCCAGAAAGCCCACTGGACAGATCTGAGTTTGAACCCGACTCGGCCAGGAACAGGCTGTGGGTCAATTACTTAAACTCTCTTAGTTCCAGGTTTTGGCATCAGGAAAAAAGCGAGATTCTTGTGAAATGAGATAAAATGTTGTCTGTGAAAGTCGCCTAATGAATGTGTATAGTTTAATTAGGTTTCCCTTCTTCTAAGGCAATGGGCGCGGGGAGCGGGGTGAGAATCTCCCTAATGGGGACATCAGCTCCGTGAAAGCAGAGACTGTGCTGGTCCGGGCCACTGTCTTATCAATGCTTAGTAGCATAATGCCTGATCCTGAGTTGGGGTTCAACAGATTTTGGTTGAGTAGTTGAAGGTGAAGAATTTCAAGTTTTCAAGATTTCACCATGTTTAGTGGACATAGAGGGGAGAGATGAAAGGAGCCCCTTCACTGACCCAAGCACCAGGAGTCAGTGGAAGCTCTAGTCCTGGATACTTGGCGTCCTAGATATTTAGTTATTGGCTCTCCAACATGAGGCCATCTCTGGGGTGCTCTCAAAGATGCAGGAAGCCAGAGGGGTAGATATTCCCTCTCCCTGCTTCCTGGCACCCAGAGTACCAATCTGTGGCCTGCCCTCAGTCAGCCAGATACCCTTCCTTGGGGCTCGCCATCCTGGACAGTGATGCAAAGCTGGAAGGTCAAAGGGTGTAGCTCTGGAAGCTCAGAGGAATGTCCAGCGGTGGTGACACCACCAGACCATTCCCATGGTGACTTTGGCTGTACTCTTGGCTGCCTGGCCCCCTTTAACTCCTGTTCATTTTCCAACCTCTGAATGCTTAACCTTCCTGGTGTTTCTACGGGTTACCTGCCAGTTTTCCAATAGGTTTCCTCTCGGCCAAGCCAGCCAAGTTGATTGCTCTTGTTTGTATCCAGCGATTGGGGTCCTAGTTCACTGCTCCTGCCCCTGACTTTGGTCTCCCAACGTGACCAACCCTTCAAACACTGTTTCCAGGGATACATTTCAAATTGCCTTTTGCATAGTTCTCCAAATCTCTTCTTCAAGATGGCCGATGTATTCCATGATTCTTTGACGTCCTTGGCAACTCTGTAGAGTTATATATTCTTTAATGAAGTCCAGTTATGTGCCCTCTGATCACTCTCTGGCTGTTTGTTTTCATCTTTCCCAAACCCCAAGATAAATTCCTTGCTCATCTGCTCTTTTTGACTCTATCCTCATTTCCCCTTCGGCTTTGTGTGATTTAACAAGCTTTTGTGCACAAACTATGTGCCAGAAACTATGCTGGGGACCAGGATCCAAAGCTGAATAAGAGAATCATCACCTGTGTAAAGATAACAGTCGACTGAATAAAACGTAAAGTAGATTCATGCCAAGACAGGCAACAGAAGCCAGCACGCTTCTCAAAGCAAGGAAGAAAATACTGGAGTCCTGTTAAAGCTTGGGATTTGATTCTTTGTGACACTGCTTTCTGCAGGGAGGAGATGCCTTACTCTGCCCATGTTCGCTGTGATCTGAGACATGGGGCCAGGGTCTGGGTCATCTCGCTTTATTTCTCTCTCGTCCTTTTGAGGGTGTGAGCCTGTCTACCTCCACGTGAGCGTGTGTAACAACACTTCGTTTGTAATACATGAACAACCTGAGGGACATTCTGGAACGTACAGCTTGAGACAACAGCAAGCTGCTTTGCTGAATGGGACTGTAGTCACTGCTCCCTTTGAACCGTGTTTTGTACTCGTGTTACTGCTCCGCCAGAGGACCATGCTGGCGCGTTTTCTCCTTACGTTCTCACTGCGGCCTATAATCGATCATGACAAAGAGAGGCCTTAAAAACGGCACTTGAGGGAGACATTATTTCCTTCCCATTTCTCTCTCAGAAAGAGCAACTTATAATAGGAGGGGGGGGAAATTGCATCTAGGTTAATGGCCGAGTCCGTTTCCTCTGGTGAATGAAAATCAAAGGCTCATAAATACAACTTGTGAGGTTAGTCTTGTGGTTAACCAGTACTTTAAATTTGTGATTCCCCCGATTATATGAGTTGACAGGGGGACTATGGACTTTTTCTCAAAGCTGCAGTGCTCAAAATTATGTCTTGAAAAGAGCAAGGATCAGGATTCCCGAGGCCACTGAAAAGGCTCAGCAGAACTAGGTTGAAACATTCCCAGTGCATGGATGTCAGGCCTGGGGCCCACGTAAGAGGGAAGAACAGGGGAAATGCCGTTTTCTCCCTATAGAGATGAATTTGGGCATTGGAAACAACCTTCTGATTTTAATGCCATTAATCAAACAAAACTGTCACTGACCACACAAAACTTCCATCAACGTTCTCCACATTTAGCTGGTATCAAATGATCACTCAGCTACTGCTTATTATTAGCCATCAGTGAATACTGCTAACGCGGAGAACAGAAAGTCCGAATTTTTTTAAAATTGAGTCCTTCAGGTGCACGCAATCCCATTTTTCCTCAAGCTAGGGGTCTGAGTCCCTGCTAATTTAAATAGATAAGAAAAGCCTTGGGAGCAGAGTTCCCAGTGAAACGGTGTGCAGATCTGCATGTGGCTACAATGAAGTTGTGGGGGGCGCCTCGGGCCTGGTTCACCGTCCTTGCATTTTTGAAAACCATTTAGACACCAGACCTGAAGCCTCCTTATCTGACGTCTCACAAAGTCTGAAGGAGCCTGCTCACCAGCTGGACGCAAGGAGCTGTAGAAACATCACTCATCATGCCGCGGTTTGCACAGAGTCGAGGAGATGACATCTTCCTGATGAAGAAGAGCACTTTGCCCGCGTCCCAATCTCCCTCTCTTCCTTTTTAATATGATTTGACAGCTTGAATTCAGAAGGAGGCTTTGCAATTAGGAGATCGAACCACAGCGTCTGTGCTAACAGCTCCCTTAGCTGCTCTAATTAGGGTTCCCTTCTTCCATTTCTGTTTCTCGGGAGAGGACAGGGGACTTTTTAATTGGGGCTATTAGAAGTTCTCGTTACACAATGACACCCTTTGCTAAGTGAAAGCTCCAGCAAAAAAAAGCCATGCCCACTCTGCAATTACTTCTTGCAATTCCGAGGAATAATGGTATCTTGTCTCATTTAAAAATAAATCTGAGGGTTCTTCCTTATTGCTTTCTCTCCTCTGCCTACTCACATGAATTTCTTCTTGCCAATTAGGCAAACTTTCCATTATTTAAGGAGCTAGTTTTGATCGTAACTGTCCCCTGATAATAAGACATATTAAACTAGATTTCATTTGCCCACAGATCCTTTCTTCCAGATACAAGGCTAATTTAAATGAGCTTAGATCATTCGATCTTGGGTCTATAGTGAAAACGGTGAAGGACTGGGATTCTCAAAGCCGTGCTCTGTTGGCACGTCACAAAACTCACCTGAAATAACCCGCACATTCAAAGTTCGCAGTTTCTCGGAATCCTGTCCTCTTAAAAGAGCAGAGGTAGGGGCGCCTGGGTGGCTCAGATGGTTAAGCGTCTGCCTTGGGCTCAGGTCATGATCCCAGGGTCCTGGGATCAAGTCCCGCATCGGGCTCCCTGCTCCTTGGGAGCCTGCTTCTCTCTCTGCCTCTCTCTCTCTCTCTCTGTCTCTCATGAATAAATAAATAAAATCTTAAAAAAAAAAAGAGAGAGCAGAGGTAGGTTTGTATTTATGACCTATTCCAAGAAAAGAAATGAAATATTTAAATGATAAAAAGCACATTCTTAATATATATTCCCCATGTTGATTCCAAGGATTACCAAGGAAAATGGGCCATTCACAACAGGGCCAGAAGTAACAAGACATTAAGGGCTTTCCTCATGAAGTTATTTTCCATGAGCAAACACAGGATCTTTCTAAAACAAGTGGTTTCGCCACTACCCTAAATGCTATCATGCCGTCTCCCCTAATGAGAAGCACCAGCTCTTATGTATAGAATATTATATTGCTTACATTAATATACATAGACATATACAGAATATTTAATGCATATTTAATATTTAATAATATTTAATGTCCTAAATAGTGTGACATGTTTCATTACTTTATACGCTTGGATTTGTAAGGCAAGCCTTCAAAAGCCACTAAGCCTGTCATTTGGGTGGATGTTCATAAAAGGTTCACTCTCCACTATTGCTTTCTAGACGGTTTTTTCTTTTTATTTTTTAAAGATATTTTTTATTTATTTATTTGACAAAGAGATAGAGAGCACAAGTAGGCAGAGCGGCAGGCAGAGGGAAAGGGAGAAGCAGGCTCTGCTGAGCAGGGAGCCCGATGCGGGGCTCGATCCCAGGACCCTGGGATCATGACCTGAGCCGAAGGCAGCCACTTAACCACCCAGGTGCCCCTCTAGATGGTTTTTTCTAACTGGCTTCTGTCTCTCTTTCCTCACATGCAGTTATATGGAAAAATGGATGAAGAAACTAAAAAATGTGCAACATTTGCAAATAACATTTTTATTTAAACTAATATAATTTTTAAAACTAGAAAGACCCTAGGTCTTGACTCTGACGTTTTGTTAGCTATATAACTTTGGAAAAACCACTTAATCTCTCTATGGCTCAGGGGTTTTTTCCATCCATAAGTGAAAATAATAGTACACACCCTGTTTAAGTACTTGGAGAATCTAATTAAAAAAAAAAAAAACCTTGTGAAAACGCTCTGAAAATGGCTCTTCTACAAATATATAATATTGATGATGTTATTATATATTAGCCTTATATTCTAAGGTATCAATGGCAAGACTTGATATGAAACTGCTCTTAGAAATACCTGCAACAGGGGCGTTTGGGTGGCTTAGTCGGTTAAGCGTCCGACTCTTGATTTTGGCTCAGGTCTGAGATCTCAGTGTCATGAGATGGAGCCCCGTGTGGGGCTCTGTGTTGGGCGTGGAGTCTGCTCAAGATTCTCTCTCTCCCTCGCCCTCTACCCCTCCCCCCTCTTCCTCAGGTTTGATGTTCAGCCAATATATGCATGGGTTACACACCAGAGGGGTTGGTATATGCGTGGGTACACACCACTAGGGCCATAAGTCAATGTCCATCCTGATAGGTGGATGCCTGGGTCATACTCAATATTTTTAATATCACCCCCATTGCCTGATTTCCAATTATACATTATAGCTCCACCCCGCCAAAAATCTACTGACACCCTTACACCTATTAAAGATTGACTCCTCCCACTCATCACTTAGAGCCACTCTGTTCATGATCTCCCACTCTGAAATTCTTGATCACCACCCTATTCTTCTACCTCTCTTCTCCCTTCACTTCCACTAAGCCTCTGCTCAACCTCCAGCCCCCTTCAGCTCCTTGCCCTGCCTCCCCTGCTATTCGCTTGTCTAAGTAGACAAAAACACATGAACCTCCTTGAATGCTGACACTGTGTCTCACTTATGCTTATATTCCCCGGGTTACCTAGAACTGCCACTTACACACAGTAGGTGCTCAATAAATGATAAATTGAAATTGAAAAAGAACGTACATCTATAGAGAAGATCCTAACTGGACTGTCCCAAGCAATGGATTTTTTCCTCAATACTTACTCCGCCATTTCCACATTCTTCTGTGGCTTTCAAGTATTTTGTGGAGAGTGAGGATGAGAAAAAATATAAAAACGACTAGAACTAAAACATACCAAGTGATCTTCATGGAACAAGTGAAATCTGCAAAGAAAAAAATACTATAAAAATACAATAAAATGATGCAACAGAGAGAAGCCATATGGTGATGTGGTGGTGTTCTACTACATATTTTGGCCTTAACCGAAAAGCTCCACATATAATCATCCCTGGTATAGTGTCGTTTGCCCTCCTGATTTCTTCCCTGATATGTTAAGTGAGTGTATTAAATGAAGAAATTTGACCAGGGATCTTCCAGGGATCCCTTTGATCCCAAGACTCTAGGATTAATTTCACTTATAGGTCATGTAGGTGTTAGTTTCCTTGTGGTTGCTATCACTAAGCTCAGATTACAACAAGCTGAGTCTCAGAATCAGGGCCATTTGTAAATAACAACGGTGGCCCTGGGCCACACAGTCAAAAATTATGCCCTCAAATCGACAAAGAGATAAGAGTGTAAGGAAGATGGAGAGGAAAGAAAAAAGACATACAAAGAGAAAAGGTTAGACTGAGCCATATAAAAGGCCAATGCAGATGAATACTCAGAACCCCTTTCTGCACAGACTCTCACTGCAAGGATCCGATCAGGTGCACACATTCATTAAACACACAGTAACCCTAGGTAAAAACTTGTTCATTCAAATGACAGTGAGGCACATGGGAAGGATAGTCCCCATCCAGCAATCGTTTAGCACCATCTCCTTTGCTCCCATAAAGATACAGTGGCCAGCAGACCTAGGAATCAGTGACATAATGGAAGGTGACCTCATCATGTCCAAGACATAACTGTCTACTGTCTTCCCAAGCCACCCTATGTACCCTCTTCCTTGTACACAAAACACAGCACTTTCTCAAAGTTAGCAGGATATATAACTTGCTTATACCCTTGGATTATTGCCCTTGTGAGGTTCATCATCTGGGTACCCCTTTCACAGGGACCCACCCCCATGGGCAGATGTACATTATATAGCCATCCAACATTTACTTAGAAAAGAGGCAGAATGCAGAAAAGGTAAAAGTTGACTGGGATGGCAGCACTCAGCCTTCCCAAAATCATCCCATGCCATTCAGCTGCAAACTTGCATTCCTCGCTCAGCAAATTAAAAGTATGCAGTTCGTTAACTGGAATAGAAGACTTAGAGTGCCAGCAAGAGCCACAGTGGGCCCAATGACCAAGGTGTCATTGGGCACTGATGATCAAGCTATGAAAAAAGAGCCATGCACTCACCAACTTTATATAGCAACAGCAGAATGTGCACAGCTGGGGTCAGGCCAGCCAGAACACCCACCCAAGCACCAGCGCAAAAGCAGAAGAGTATGTGTCCCCACAGCCCAGCTGCCCACCTACCCCCCATCCCGGCAGTCATCTTGGAGAGGAGCAAGGGAGAACAGACAGGAAGCTGAAAAAAAAAATCTGAAGAGACAATTTAAATTACTGTTCCAGAGTAAATTTACCAGATTGGACTAAATTTACTTTCACCCCCTGCTGGACAGGGCTTTTAAGGGAGATCGACTTAGTCTCTGCCCAGCCGAGTAAAATATAAGGAAATTTTAAATCTTCTACACGTGGCAAATGAATATAATTTTTCTAGAATACAAGACTATATATGTGTGTGTCACTGTGATCTTTCTGAATTATGGACCCAAGGAAGTTGTTAACTACTATTTCACTTTGACCAGCACGTACGAATTTTTTTCTTGACCCAAAAAATTCTCTGAAAATCATAATTCTGGAAATGCTTCTTTTTCCTTTATGTTTTAGAAAACATAAAAAGCAATTAGATGGATGTGTGGAAATAAATATGATCTTAATATTTATAATCCAACCCACTTTACCTTCCAGACGTCATCGCCGTCACCTTCTCTATGCCATCCTTCCAAAGTCTACCTTCCAACTCACTCCTGAGCCCGAGGGAATTGACCTCTCTGTTCAGATCTTCTCAGATCCTCTCCCATACCCGACACACATACACACAACCTTGAAATAACCCTTAATTGCAGAGACCGTGGGGCCCTGAAGACTGACTCACAAGTGAAATTCCTTTGAAGCCTTCTATTTTACTGTAAAAATGCATACATATTATTTGGTTGTATTTGCTTGAAATTATAATATTTTTTTAAATAATTACCTTTAAAAAAAGTAAAGCTTAAAAAAAAAAAAAAAGCATTCTAAGGCAATAGGAAAGGTTTCCATATGTCTGGAAGATCCCAAAGCCCAGCAACTGACTCTACCATTGCACCTGTTAACACCAGATGCACATGCTCAATTGTTTTACATTCATCTGTTTTTGGATCCCTGATGCTAGCATATTGCTTGGCATACAGTAGGCACGGATTAAGTGGTTATATCATAAAATACTCTTCCAAAATAGACTTTCTAGGTAAAGTGGGGCACACCGCTTAGTAGAAAGGATCAACCGTGGTAATTCCGAAGAGTGTGTCGAGGAAGCTAATAAGCTTTAGAAGTAAGATAGATGTGATTTTGATCTTTTGGATGCCTACCTTTCCCTCAGACCTATCCAGTGACCCAAAGTGCCTCATCGGCACCCTGCCTATCTCCATGACTTTCTATCAAAAATCCCATTTTATTCAGTCCTGGTTCTTGACTCTAGGAGAAGATATAAGTCAATTCAAAATATGATTTTAATAGCCCGTCACAATGTACATGGATATTTATATTTAAAAATAAATTTCAGCCTTTAATACCCAGGTGTGGTAGTGTTGCTTCAAGCACAGCTAATAGGCATGTCCAAAGTTACTCTGAGGTCTTTCTAGTGTCCCTCAAATCACAACCCACAGATGGCTCCTCTGCTTCTGAGTCCAGCTAGACCTCAGGAAAAGCAGATTTTGAAAGAAAAAATGAACAGATAAAAGGACTAGCGTTCTTCCCAGTCATATTATTGCAACAACAAAATTTTTCAAATATTTAACTTTTAATGAAGTTAATGTGTTAGCCTTTATTTAACTTTGTTTCCAATTCTCTTTTTCCTCTAACTTCCTTAAATACTTACTTTTGACATCCATTTCTAGGTGCAAGGAAAGATGTGTACAATTATTCAGGTATTCCATAGTCCTACAAGTGTGGTTCATAGACTTTTCCTTGGGTGAATCTTCCTCCATGATTGCTGGCCTTCTCATGTGGGTTTTTAGATTACAAGTAATGTTATATTCTTCCAAGGGATCAACTATAGGAGCTACAGTGAAGTTAAAATGTTGACAAGGTGAACGAAAATCATTTGCCTTCACTTCCGTTGATCCTTTCATGATAAGAACTAGAAAGAGATTAAGAAAATGTTACTTGCAAAATAGTAATGCGTAGTAAGAAACCACACACCACTCAAAACTAAATACCATCCTTCCTCTACAAGAAAAAAAGTCAAAATAAGTTCACTGCACTAAAAATAACAATCAAAGTGCCTACATTTTTTTAAAATTGTGAAAACCAGATAAGAGTGGGGTTGAAATAGAATTGGAGCATCTCAAAGAAAATATAGACATTTCCCTGATGATCTGTGGGACAGGTTATAATGCTCCAAGCCAGAAATGCCCCCATTACGCCCATTCCGAAGTCCTGGCCAACCAGAGAAGAAGGAGATGGAGGAGGAGGAAGAGGAGGGGCGGAGGGCAGAAAGAACACAAGGAAAGGGAAAAAAAGAATGAAATGTTTGCCATTGTTTTAAGCCATTGAGTTTCAAGGTAGTATGTTACACAGACATAGTAACAGACATAACTTATCAATGCACTATCCTACATTTCCAGGAGGCAGAGAAATAGCATCTGGAGTTACCAAGCCTTAAAACACTTCCTAGTTCTCTAACACCATAAA
This sequence comes from Eumetopias jubatus, assembly GCF_037043125.1. Classification (NCBI taxonomy): domain Eukaryota; kingdom Metazoa; phylum Chordata; class Mammalia; order Carnivora; family Otariidae; genus Eumetopias; species Eumetopias jubatus. Next base: position 170,462,241 of record NW_028274808.1, on the reverse strand, counting down.
GGTATTTCCCCAACTTGCTTTCTGGTGAATTTGACCCAGAACCCTGCAACAGCTACAGCACTACTTAAGTAAGAACCCAGAAAAAGATAGATCTTTTATATTTCATCCAAAGTCAATGCCAAGAAATCTCATTCCCATTCTGAAAGAACGGGGAAAGATGCCAATATGGTGTGATGCAGGAAGCAATCTCACCGAATGGGTTATAAATAATAAATCTGATGCTTGGGCCTGAGGCCACTAGTGTATTTTCTGACTACAAATGAGTTTTTTAATTTCTCAATGATGCAAGTTGATTTGATTTAATTAAATAATATATATTGATCTCAAAATAGATGCAAGATTCAGTTACACATTACACATAATACATAGTTATTATTTCATTTGTTTATTCATTAAAGAAATATATATTGGGCGCCTGATGTCAGGCATTATGCTAAGATCTAGAAATATGGTGAACAAAGACAAAGTCCCCAACATTGAGCGGACATTTAGACAAGCAAAAAGGCAATTCAAATACAGTGGATACATGTTAGGCAGGAGAAGGTACAAATGTGTCAAAAATTCAGTGATTTCTTGGAAAATCCAACTTTGATTTTACTTTTTTACTTTTTAAAAATTCAATACCTTTGAAGAGAGCTTGCTAACTACTCCTTTAACCATCGAATGTACATAAATTATGGTGGCATTTTGATGTATTTCAAAAGCAGATTTTTTTTTTGATAAAGTAAACCAAGAATAAGTAATATCCCAAAGCCCTACAAGTCACTTGCTGAGGGTTTTGATACCTCTGGATTTTAAATTGGAATATATTATTACTTTTTTAACAGACTAAGGTAATTTATTCTTGATAAACTTTATTATCACTTTACATTTACCTTTTGATGTTTGTTCCTGAGAAATAAAATCCAGACTTTTTTTGGACTCACAAGCTAAACATGAGGAGCACAATTTCAATTCACTTGTGATGCCTTGGCAAATCCTGGTGAAGTTTTGAAAGTTGGAGTGATTTAGAAAGATGCCCATAATAGTCTGAGATTCTCTTACTGGTTTCAGAAAAGTCACAAAAGAAAAATTTAAAGAGCGGAGTGAATAGTTGAAATTAGGTTGCAAACACATTTCCAGACATGATAGCTCCAATATATTTCCTATAAAGGAAAAAAAAATTATTTACTATTATATTCTGAGGTTTTGTCATTCCAATAAATACACAATAAGCTCTCAGTTTTTCTTAGGTGGATACAGTATATTTCAGCTTGTCAGTGACAAGATTGTTTTTATATGAATTAACAACATCTTCATTTAAATATTTCTTTTAAAGATTTGTAAACATTCCCTATTAATTTTCAGAGAGGAGAACTAGAGGTGTTCTTGGAAACCCTAACATTTTCACCATTCTCTCCTGAGAAAGTCCTAGAGGCCAAAGTTCAACACCAATTTAGCTGGTCTGAAATCTAGATGTTTGCATGACCACCATCCCTTGGAAGGCTCCAGAGAAGACTCTGTTCCTTGCCCCTCTTCCAACTTTTGCTGGCTGTTGGTATTCCTCGGCTTGTGGCCACATCACTCTAATCTCTGACTTTCTGGTTACATTCCCTTCTCCTCTGTGTCTCTATCTTCTACTCTTCTGTGTCATCTCTCTCTGCCTCTCTCTTATAACCATCTTATATAAGACACTTGTGATTGGATTTAGGTTCCACCTGGGTAATGCAGTATTTCCCCATCTCAAGATCCTGAAGTTGACCACACCTGTAGAGACCTTTTTTCCTTGTAAGGTAACAGGTACAAGTTCCAGGCTTTAGCACAGGATATCTTTGGTAGCCATCATTCAACCTACCTGAACCTCCAAAGATGAAATTTAACTGGACGACATCATAATTTTTATTTTTGTCTGAAGACAAACATCAGGTATGGAAATGATGATACAAAAGGAAGAACACTGCATTCAAAATAAAAGATAAGGACTCTACTGCTATATCTGTCATCAGGCAAGATACTTGGACAATTTACTTTATCTCTGTAAGTCTTGTTTTCTCATCAGCAAAATAGAGATAGTAACTCTAGATCCTGCTAACCTCATACAGTTATCATAGCATCAGGTGGTATAGTACATATGAGAACACTTTTGAAGTGTGTACAAATGTGTATTATTTAAAAATCAAACCTGTAGGGATGCCTGGGTGGCTCAGTCGGTTAAGCGACCGACTCGTGGTTTCTGCTCAGGTGGGGGGATCGAGCCCTGCATTGGGCTCCACACTCAGTGCAGAGTCTGCTTGAAGAGTCCCTCCTTCTGCCCCTCCCCCCACTCATGCTCACGCTCTCTGTCTCTCAAATAAATAAATAAATCTTTTTAAAAATATTTGAACCTACATTCTAAAGCAAAAATTAATAATTCAAATCCCATACCCTTCATTTAGGGTAGGATTATCTGTGGTTCAATTCATACAAGTAATTAAAGCTCACTGTATAAAAATTGAGAATCCCTATTTAGCAGTAATATCATTTAAGGAATAGGTAACCTTTCTCTCAGGTATCCCTAGTCTGACAATCATTTGCTAGTATGAGAAAATAACTTACATGCTCAGTTGTACCTTTATGTGGCTTTCTTTACCATTTCTTGTGTAATCATATAGGGCAAAATAAGTTTTGTAGTTTTTCTAAATAATGTGGAGCACAATGAAAGAATCACTTTAGTTCTTACGATCACTCTTAGTCATAGAACTTAGTTCAATCTTAAGAGAAAACCAGGCAATTGATTGATATTAAAGATTTTTTTATTTGTGGAATTTGTACTTTAATAGTAATTCCACTCATTGCTGATGATTATATTTTTATTTAATAAAATTAGAGGCTTATTACCAGCCCTCTACATCTGAAGTTGTTTCTGTAATAATTCACATGTGATTTCCAGCGATAAACACATTTCATACTTGAGTTGCTATAAAGGTTTTTTTGGGAGAGAAGATGGTATTTTACTCAAACCCACAATTTTATGTCTTAATATATTTATAGACAAAGTTGTGATCAAATTATAACTAATTTTTAAAACAACTGTCTTTGGTAATAATGTCAGGAAGGACATAGAAATTTACCATCTGATGGAACTCTATAACCTATGGTTTTTTTACACTACCAAAACACACAAAAACATTTCTTGCCATGTTTCCATTTTACTCACTGGCATTTTTGATCTTATAAAATTTTCCATTTCTTGAACTTGTAATCCTATGATACAACCAAGATAGGGAAATAGAGAGAGAGAAGTTTTTCCTGTCTGTATTACTGTCCTCTTATCCAATAAGTGACCATCCAGGCTTTCTAGAACTAATGATATATCCTTTATATTTGTATCCCTTATATAAAATGAGGTCATTTTATGATGACTTTTAAACCTTAGTTTTAAATAATTCAATTGGAAAGGAAATAAATAGAAGATATATCCTTCCCTGGTATAATTTTGAGAAATAATGAATTCTATTCAACCATTTTTGTTATCAGGTGAGCTATATTCTCATCTCTATAAACAAGGATATATGAATTTAATTACTGCTATTAATATTGTTGGGAGTCAGATATCTAAATTCTTACTCCCATGGATAGAAATGCATTCCAGAATTCTTCCCGTACTATAACTGCAATCTCCCAGCATAAGTGTACAGAATACTAAATAGAATTAGGAAAATATATTACAATATAGGACAAATGCTCAAGTCAATCTTTTTTTTTTTAAGAAAACCAGAGAGTAAGACTAAAGAAACATCAACTATCGTTATTTTCTTTTTTAACTTCTATTATAAAACTTTATCATATATAAACATATGTAAAATGTTGGTGTCAGTTAAAGAATAATAAACACCATGTATCTATTGTGCAAATTAATGATATCAATACTACCAATATCTGCAAGCACCCTATCCCTTTCCATCCCTACATACCCTTTCCCAGAGGTTAACCACTATCATGAATTTTGTGTTTATCACTCCTTTGCTTTATCTTAAAGTCTTTCCAAAATGTATATATTTCTAAATAACATTGTTTCATTTAGCATGCTTTAGACACGTATATATATACAGGTAATATACTTTATGTATTCATCTATGACTAGCCTTTTTTAATGTTTTAGTCATGTTGCTGCGTATAGCTATGGTTAATTTAATTGTCTGTGGTATTCTTTTGAACGAATAAACCACAATTTATTCATTCTTCTGACAGTAAACATTTGGGTTGTTTCTATTTTTGCTGTTATGAATAATGCTGCTATGAACCATAGCCCTCATACATTGCTGGTGGGAATGTAAAATAGTGCAACCACTTTGGAAAACAGATTTATATTTCTTATGTGTTAAATATACCCTTAGTATATAACCCAATAATTCTACTCCTAGGAATTTACACAAGAAAAATCGAAATAGGGGCACCTGGGTGGCTCGGTCGTTAGGCTTCTGCTTTCGGCTCGGGTCATGATCCCAGGGTCCTGGGATCGAGCCCCGCATCGGGCTCCCTGCTCGGCGGGAGGCCTGCTTCTCCCTCTCCCACTCCCCCTGCTTGTGTTCCCTCTCTCGCTGTGTCTCTCTCTGTCAGATAAATAAATAAAATCTTAAAAAAAATAGAAAAATCGAAATACCTGTACATGTTTTTTCATGGCAGCTTTTTTATTTGTAATAGCCAAGAACTGGAAACAATCCAAAAGCCCAAAACTAGTGAATATTAAAGCAATTCCTGACATATCTATATAACAGAATACTACTCAGCTACAAAAAGCAAGAAAATACTGATCCAAACAACATGTACAAAATGAATCTCAAGTGCATTATGTCAAGGGAAAGAAGCCAGATACAAATGATTACATAGTTCATTATTCCATTTATATGAAATCCTAGAAAATAGAAAAGTATATTGATAGTGGGAGAAGGGTCCTTATACAGAGGAGAAAGAGGGACCTTTGGGGGTGTTGGAAAATTTTATATCTTGGTTGTGGTTATCTAGTCACATTTGTGTAAACATTTGTCAAACCTTGAACTATATACTTAAAATGAGAGTATTTTATTATATGTAAATTTTATCTCAATAAATTGTATTTTTGAATAATGCTACTATGAATATTCATAAACGTATCTGCTGGTACAAAAATACAGAAATTTCTCTAGTATACACACTGAGTAAAATTGCTGGGTATTCAGTATGTGCATCTTTGATTTTTTTTAAAAGATTTTATTTATTTATTTGACAGAGAGAGACACAGCGAGAGAGGGAACACAAGCAGGGGGAGCGGGAGAGGGAGAAGCAGGCCTCCCGCCGAGCAGGGAGCCCGATGCGGGGCTGGATCCCAGGACCCTGGGATCATGACTTGAGCCAAAGACAGATGCCTAACCATCTGAGCCACCCAGGCATCCCCATCTTTGATTTTTCAAGAAAATGTCAAATCATTATATGAAGTGATTGTACTAATTAATACTCTTACATGTGATGTATAAAAGTTCCCAATGACATACATCTTGGCCAAGGCTTTTCAAGTTTTGCCAATTCAATGGGTGTTAAATAGAATCTTAGTATGGTTTAAAAATGTATTTTCTTTTTTTTTTCTTTTCCATTTTTTCTATTAGGTTGTCTTTTTCTTTCTTTTTTTTTTTTAAATATTTTAGTTATTTGATAGCGAGAGAGGGAGAGGCAGCACAGAGGGAGAGGGAGAAGCAGACTCCCTGCTGAGCAGAGATCAGATGCGGAGCTCGATCCCAGGGCCCTGAGATCATGACCTGCCACTGAACCAACTGAGCCACCCAGGTGCCCCTGTTCGTCTTTTTTTTATTACTGTTTAGGAGTTCTTTAATTTTTCTGTTTAAAATTTTAAGAAGTTCTTTATTTTCTTAATTTTTTAAAAAACATTTTATTTATTTATTAAAGAGAGAGAGCACGCCTGTGTGTACAGGAGCAGGGAGGGGCAGAGGGAAGCAGAAAAGCAGAGAATCTCAACCAGACTCCAGGACTGAACACAGAAGCTGACACAGGGCTTGATCTCACAACACTGAGATTATGACCTGGGCCGAAACCGGGAGTTAGGCACTTAACCAACTGAGTCACCCAGGTGTCCCAAGAAATTCTTTAATTATTTTATCAAGATATCTTCTCATAGATTATACCTTATCAATTCATTTTCTTTATGACCTCTTAGTTAAAAGAAGCTCTTAATTTGAATGCAGCAAAGCTATCAATCATTTCTTTACAATTTGTGCTTTGTGCCTTATTTAAGAAATCTGTCTCCCTTAAAGTTAAAAAGATTTTCTAAAAGTTTTAAAGTTTTGCCTTTTACATTTATGTTCTTTTTTTTTTTTTTTTAGAGAGAGAGAGAGAGAGAATGTGAGTGGTGAGGGGCAGAGGGAGAGAGAGAATCTTAAGCAGGCTCCACACCCAGCCCAGAGCCCAATACAGGGCTCCATCTCATGATCCTGAGATCATGACCTGAGCCAAAATCAAGAGTCAGATGCTTAACTGACTGGGCCACCCAGACGCCCCCATGTATGTTCTTCATCTATCCGGAATTGGGTACAGTGTGGGGTAGGAGGCCACATTAATTTTTCCACACATGATAATCAATTGCCCTAGCATTTATTGGGTAGTTTATGTTTTCCTCACTACTTAGAAAGATGCCTCTGCCATATATCAAGTATCCATAGATATATGAGTGTGTTTCTGGGATCTCAATTTTGTTCTATCAGTCCATTTTTCTATCTTGGCAAAGATATTATACTGATTTAATTGCTTTTGCTTTGTAAAAACCTTTATATCTGATAAGAAAAGTCCCCTCACTTGTTCATCTCCTTTAGGAGTGTCTTAGCTATTCTTGGCCCTTTACTCTTTCCAGTAAATTTTAGAATCAGCTTGTTAAGTTCAGTGAAAAACCTAGTTATGACCTGACTTGAATCTTGAAATCCCCTGGAGAAGAAAGATAAGATACTGAGTTCCTCCTCTCACTTTTTTCTTCCTTTCTTTCTCTATTTATATGGGTCTTCTTTGATATCTTTCAATGAAATTTCCAAATTCTCTCCATGATGGTCTCATATATCTTTTGTTAGATTTCCTCCTAGGTACCTTACCTTTCGTTGCTAGTGCCAACAGGATCTTTTAAGGAATATGTTTTCAATTTGTTAGTGATATATGGAAATACAATTAACTTTTGAATATCAATTTTATTCTTTGTCACTTTATAAACTTCCTTATTAACTTTTATTTCTTATAAATCTTTCAGGCTTTCTATGCAGATAGGCATAGCAACTGTAAATAATAAAAACTTTATTTCTTGATTTCCAATCCTTATACATTAATTTCATGTACTTTTTTTTAAGATTTTATTTATTTGAGAGAGAGAAAGAGCATACATGTGTGCAAGCAGAGGGAGGAACAGAGGGGGAGGGAGTGGGAGGGGAAAGAATCCTGAACAGACTTCCCACTGAGTGCAGAGCCTGAAGTGGGGTTTGACCTCACAACCCTGAGATCATGACCTAAGCCAGAACCAAAAGTCAGACACCTAACTGACTGAGCCACCCAGGTGTCCCATTTCTTTTACTTTTCTTATTGCACTGCCAGGACCCCCAGGACCACAATGAATAGACATGTTGAGAGAGGTCATCCTTGCTTGCTCTCAATCTTAAGAATACTTAGAATGTCTCATCACTGAGAATAATATTTCATATAATCATTTTTGGAGGACCTGTATCACTTTAAGGAAGTTCTCTTCTATTCCTACTTTGGTAAGGGCTTGGATTCACGACCCTGAGATCAAGAACTGAGCTGAAATCAAGAGTTGGACACTTAACTAACTGAGCCGCCCAGGTACCGCCCAAATTTTTTTATCTGAGATTGGCCTGTAAGGTTAGGGTACCAAGATAAACTAGCCTTAAAAAATAAATTGGAAAATATTCCCATTTTTTTAAGGATTTTATTTATTTATTTGAAAAGAGAGAGACAGAGACAGCAACAGAGAACATGAGCGGGGAAGAAAAAGAGAAGCAGTCTCCCAGGACCCTGGGATCATGACCTGAGCCAAAGGCAGATGCTTAACCGAATGAGCCACCCAGGTGCCCCAATGTTCCTGTTTCTATCTTCTGAAAAGGTTTATTATAAAATTGCATTTATCTATTTAATTTGTTTCTTGAAAGTTTGGCAGAACACGTGTATAAAATTATTGAAACCTAGTATTTCTTTCAGGGAGTATGAAACCATTGGCTCAACTTCTTTAATTGTTATACAACTCTTCAGCTTTCCATTTCTTCCTAAGTAGGTTTGGGTAAGTTATATTTTTCTATAAATATGTCCTTAATGTTTTAAATTTATTGACTTAAAGTTATTCATAATAATCTCTTATTACATTTGAAATTTCTACTTTGTCCTTTTCCAGTTCTAACATTACTACTAGTGCCTGCCCATTTTTCATTTTTTGATTATTCACTTTTAATAGACAGAATAATAGCCATATCCTAATTCCCAGAACCTGTGAATACGTTACATTACCTGCCAAAGAGAAACTAACGCAGAAGATGGAATGAAAGTAAGCTGCTGCACTTATCTTAAAATAGGGAAACTATCGGGGCGCCTGGGTGGCTCAGTCGGTTAAGCGGCTGACTCTTGATTTCGGCTCAGGTCATGATCTCAGGGTCCTGGGGTCCAGCCCTGTGTCGGGTTCCACACTCATCGGGGAGTCTGCTTACGGATTCTCTCTCCTTCTCCCCCTGTTCCTCCCTCCTCTCTCTAAAATAAATAAACAAATCTTTAAAAAAAATTTTTAAATAGGGAAATTATCCTAGATTATCCAAGGGCCTTATACAATCACAAGTGTGGAAGAGGGAGGCAAAAGAATCTGTGTCAGGTAACACAACGTGACAAAGACTCAACAGGCCATTGCTGGCTTTGAAGATGGAAGGAAGACAAACTGGGGCATGCAGGCAGCTTCCAGAAGCTGGAAAAGACAACGGAATGGATTCTCACCTACTGCTTCTGAAGGGAATGCTATTTTTGTACAGCATTTTAGCTCTTTCTTGTTTTATCATTGACACACAATTGAGTAGTTACTTTTGTTTTATGCAGTTAATCTTTTCAAGATTTATTTAGATATATCCACATGCTTATAATTATTAAGGGTCTTTTCCCGGCCATTTCTTGCATCTCTGGCCTCCCTTCTAAGATCATAGTTTTTCTCCTTAAGTTAATTCTCTATAAATTCCTTCACTGAAAATCTGCTGATTGTAAACTCTCTGTTTTCACTCATGAGAAAATGTACAACTCATCAATTCCAGCTTGACATTAATTTTACCTCAGTACTTTGCAGGCATTATTCCACTGGCCTCTGAATTTCATTGTTTCTTTCAAGAAATGAGCTGCCAGGCTAATTCTGGTTCCTTTGAAGACAATCAGTCTTTATCTCTGGCTATTTTTAAGAGCTCTTTAGTTTTCATGTTCTATGGAATTTTGTATTTATTCTCTTTGGGACTTGTTAGGTTTCCTGAATCTGAGGATTCAAACATTGTCTTTTCCCCATTCTATCTCTTCTCTCCTTTGGTAGCCTCAGTTAGAGATCTCTCCCTCTGTTCTCTATGTCTCTTAACCTCTGTTTCATATTTTCTCTTTCTCTGGCTCTCTGTGCTGTATTCTCATTAATTTATTCAGATCTATATTCCCATTCCTTAATTCACTATTCAATTGTGTCTGATCCGTTTATTCCATTCCTTGTGTTTCTATGTCATGTTATTATATTTTCATAATTAGAATTTTGAGTTTATTCTTTTTCAAATCTACCTGATTACACATTCTTTTTAAAGATTTTATTTATTTATTTGACAGAGAGAGAGGGAGAGAGCACAAGCAGGGGTTGGGGGACAGCAGAGAGAGGGAAAGGGAGAAGTGGGCTCCCAGCTGAGCAGGGAGCCCAATGCAGGGCTCAACCCCAGGCCCCTGGGATCATGACCTAAGCCAAAGGCAGACACTTAACCGACTGAGCCATCCAGGTGCCCCTATGTGATTATATTTTTTAAACTAAATTTAATTTAATTTAATTTAATTTAATTTTAAATTCCAGTATAGTTAACATACAGTGTTATATTAGTTTCAGGTGTATAATATAGTGATCCATAAATCTGCCTGATTATTTTTAATAGTCTTGTCTCTGACTCATACTTTTTGATACCATTTTTATTGAAACAAACTAAATACTTACTTTATATTGTATATCTCATAACCCCAATCTGGATTCTTTAAAGATCTGATTCTGCTTTTTTGTCTCTGTTGACTCTTGTCTATTAAGTCTTTGTGTTTTATGATTTTTGATAGCAACTCATGTTCCTTAGAATTTTGTTTAGGAAATTATTTGAGATCTGATTTGAAGATGTTTTCCCCCAGAGAGAATTGGTGTTTAACTCTGCTTGGTGTCTAATAGCACATTATCTCAAAACCACCTTAAATTAAATTTCTCAGTGTGGTTAAAAAAAAAAAAAAAGGAACCCTTATATACTGTTGGCATGTGAATTAGTCTATCCCCTGTGAAGGATCCTCAAAAATTAAAAATAGACCATATCATTCAACAATCCCACTTCTGGGTAGATATCCAAGGGAAATGAAAACAGGAGCTCCCAGAGATATCTGCATTCCCATGTTTATCACAGTATTATTCATAATAGCCAAGATATGGAAACAACCCAAGTGCCCATCAATGGGTGAATGAATAAAGAAGATGTGTTACATATACAATGGAATATTATTTACTTATGAGAAAGGAGAATATCCTGCTATTTGTAACAACATGAATGCACTTGAGCACATTATACTAAGTGAGATAAGATAGAGACAATTACCATATGAGATCATTTATATGTGAAATCTAAAAAAGTCAAATGGAAGAAAGGGAAGATGACAGCAGAGTAGGAGGACTCTAGGCTTGTCTCATCCCATGAACACAACTAGATAACTATCAAATCATCCTATTATCCCAGAAATCAACCTGAAGACTGACAGAACAAACTCCACAACTAAAGGGAGAGAAGAGGCAGAGACATGACTTAGGGGAGAAATGGATCGTGGGTGCTGTGGAGGGGAAGAAGCCATGGTCATAGAGAAGGGCGAGAGAGAGGGGGGAGCACACAGGGGAATGTACAAGGAGAATGATTCCCCAAAGTGCTGGGCTTGGAAAATGAGAGGGGCTGAATTCCGTGAGTTCTTGCAACCAGGAGGGTTTAAAGCCTGGAGTTTGAAAGGTCAGTAGGCTTGGCTAAGATAGAACCTGGAGGACACTGCCCTGCTCCTGGAGAGAAGGCAGGCAAACAACCTGGGGGCAGGGGGAGCAGATAGCATGGAAATAGCAGTCTGAAGAGCGCCTGAGGCACACAGTGGGGAGATTATTTGCTCTTCTCAGAGCATGTCCCTGAGAGGCAGTGCTCATGAAGACTCCTCTCAGGGAACAAAGGAGCTGGCTGGTGCAATTTCCCTTCCCCGCCCCTCAGGATAGACACAGAGCCACCAGCAGGAGGCAACGCAGCACTGACACTAGCTGCCTATCTTGCTGACATCAAGCCCCACACACCTGCTCTCCGGCTAGACTGCCCTTCTCAGTCAAGCCTGCCTCAGTCCCAGCTCAGTGAGCCCCTCACTGGGAAGACCAGCACAAACTCTTACTCACACCACATCTCCTAACCTGAGAGTTCTGCAGGGTCTCAGTTCTGGTGGAAGTGATATCAGGTCTCATTTCACAAGCAGATCAGAGCACACCTTGTTAAAATTTGCTACATTCAGGCCAAGGACCAAACACTGCACACAGCAGGCAAGGAGAGCCTCTGCAGATGACTAGCCTGCAGAATAGAGCAACCGAAACACAATAGCAGGCCACATGCAGTGCACATCAGAGACATTCCCTGAAGGATCAAGCCCTGGACACTACATGACCTCTTCTTCATATAGCCATTACTTCCAGGAGCAGGAAACATACTGGCTTTTAAAACACACAGAAGGCAGAAACTTAGGCAAAATGCCACGACAGAGGAATTTATCCCAAATGAAAACAAGATAAGGCCACAGCCAGAGAACTAAGTGAAACAGATATAAAAGTAACATGCCTGATGGAGAATTTAAAGCAACAATCCTAAGTATATTCACTGGGCTTGAGAAAAAAAATAGAAGACATCAGTGAGACCCTTACCACAGAGATAAAAGAGTTAAGAAAGAATCAATCAGAGATGAAGAATGCAATAAACAAGATTGGAAACAGGCTTGATGCAATGAACAGCAGGCTGGAGGAAGCAGAGGAATGAATCAGTGACCTAGAAGACAAAATAGTGGAAAGTAATGGAGCTAAACAAAAGAGAAAAAGAATTGTGCAACACGAGAATAGACTTAGGGAACTCAGTGACTCCATCAAACATAGTAACATTCGTATTATAGGAGTCGCAAAAGAAAAAGAGAAAAGGGGGCAGAAAATTTATTGGAGAAAATAATAGCTGAAAACTTTCCTAATCTGGGGAAGGAAACAGACATCCAGATCCAGGGGCACAAAGAACTCCCATTAAAATCAACAAAAGGGGGGTGCCTGGGTGACTTAGTTGATTAAGCAAGCATCTGCTTTTGGCTCAGGTCATGATCTCAAGGTCCTGGGATTGAGCCCTGTGAGTCTGCTTTCCCTCTCCCGCTGGCCCCTCACCACCCCCACTTGTGCATGGGCTCTCACTCTCAAATCAATAAATAAAATCTTTTTAAAAAACCAACAAAAGCAGGCCAACGCCAAGACATAATTAAATTTGCAAAATATAGTGATAAAGAAACAATCTTAAAAGCAGCAAGACAGAAGGAGTCCCTAATTTACAAGAGAAGACCCATAAAGCTAGCTGGAGATTTATCAACAGAAACTTGGCAAGCCAGAAGAGAGTGGCATGATATACTCAAAGTGCTGAACAGGAAAAACCTGCAACCAAGAATACTCTATCCAACAAAACTATCATTCAGAATAAAAAGGCGAGATAGAGAGTTTCCCAGACAGACAAAAACTAAAGGAGTTTGTGACCACTAAACCAGCCCTGCAAGAAATACTGAAGAGGACTCTTTGAGTGCAAAGGAGAGCCCAAAAGTGACAAGAAAGGATCAGAGAAAATCTCCAGAATCAACCACAAAACAAGTAATAAAATGGCAATAAATACATATCTATCAATAATTACTTTGAATGTAAATGGACTAAATGCTCCAATCAAAAGACATATGGTGTCAGAATGGATAAAAAAAAAAAATACAAGACCGGGGAGGGGGTTTGGGGGATGGGTTAGCCCAGTGCTGGGTAATAAGGAGGGCGCGTGTTGCACTGGGTGTTATACGCAAACAATGAATCATGGAACACTACATCAAAACACTAAAAAAAAAAAAAAAAGTATAGGGGATATCTCTGTATTACTTCTTACAATTCTGTGTGAATCTAAAATTATCTCAAAATAACAATTTCAATTAAAAAAATATATATGATCAAGGGGGGTAAAAATTCTATGGGATGCTTTATTCAGGCAGTTTTTTTTTAAAGCCCAAAATAAGATATATGGACACCATATGTGTCATTGATTAAACATTCTGGTAGACTTAAAAATTAAAAAAAAAAACAAGACCCATCTATATGCTGCCTACAAGAGATGCATTTTAGAACTAAAGACACATGCAGATTGAAAGTGAAGGGGATGGAGAAACATTTATCATGCAAATAGATGTCAAACACTCCAATCAAAAGACATAGGGTGTCAGAATGGGTAAAAACAAAACTAAACAAAAAAAAAAAAACAAGCCATCTATATGCTGCCTACAAGAGACTCATTTTAGAACTAAAGACACCTGCAGATTGAAAGTGAGGGGGATGGATGCAAATGGATGTCAAAAGGAAGATGGAGTAACAGTACTTATATTGGACAAACTAGACTTAAAAACAAAGACTTGTAACAAGAGTAAAGAACAGCACTATATTGTAATGAAGGGGACAATCCAACAAAAAGATCTAACAATTGTAAATATGCATGCAACATGGGAGCATCCAAATATATAAAATAGTTAATAACAAACATAAAGGAATAATCAATAATAATACAGTAATAGTAGGGGACTTTAACACCCCACTTACATCAATGGACAGATCATCTAAACAGAAAATAAACAAAGAAAAATTGACTTTAAATGGATCAGATGGATTTAACAGATATATTCAGAACATTCCATCATAAAACAGCAGAATTCACATTCTTTTCAAGGGCACATGGAACATTCTCCAGAATAGATGACATATTAGGTCACAAAACAGGCCTCAACAAATACAAAAGGATTGAAATCATACCATGCATCTTTTCTGACCACAACGCTTTGAAACTAGAAGTCACCCAAAAGAAAACATTTGGGAAGACCACAAATACATGGAGGTTAAACAACATGCTACTAAACAATGAATGGGTCAACCAGGAAATCAAAGAAGAAATTAATGATGAGCACTGGATGTTGTATGTAAGTGATGAATCACTGAATTCTACTCCAGAAACTAATATTGCACTGTATGTTAATTAAGCAAAATTTAAATTAAAAAAAGAAGAAATTTTAAGAATACATGAAAACAAATAAAAATGAAAATACAATGATCCAAAACCTTTGAGATGCAGCACAAGCAGTCCTAAGAGTTAAGTATATAGCAATACAGGTCTACTTTAGGAAACAAGAAAAAATCACAAATAACTTAACCTTAGACCTAAAGGAGCTAGAAAAAGAACAACAAACAAAGCTTAAAGCCAGAGATAAATGATACAGAAACTAAAAAAACAATACAACCGATTGTTGCTCTGTTCTTATCAAAGCCAGACTTATCAAAAAGAAAGACTTATCAAAAAGAAAAGAGAAAGGACACAAATAAAAAATCACAAATGAGAGAGGAGAAATAACAACAAACACCACAGAAATACAATTATAAGAAAATATTATGAAAAACAATATGCCAACAAATGGGACAACCTGGAAGAAATTGATAAATTCCCAGAAACATATAAATTACCAAAACTGAAACAGGAAGAAATAGAAAACTTGAACAGATTGATAACCAGCAAAGAAGTTGAATCAGTAATCAAAAAACTCCCAACGAACAAAAGTCCAGGGCCAGATGGCTTCACAGGTGAATTCTACTAAGCATTTTAAGAAGAGTTAATACCTATTCTTCTCAAACTATTCCAAAAAATAGAAAAGGAAGGATAACTTTTAAATTCATTCTATGAGGCCAGCATTACCCTGATACCAAAACCAGATTAAGACTCCTCTAAAAAAAAGAACTACAAGCCAATATCCCTGATGAATGTGGATGCAAAAATTCTCAATAAAACACTAGCAAACCAAATCCAACAGTACACTTTTAAAAAATCACCATGATCAAGTGGGATTTTTCCTGGGTTGCTAGGGTGGTTCAGTGTTCCCAAATCAATCAGTGTGATGCATCACATCAATAAGAGAAAGGATAAGAACCATATGATCATTTCAAGAGATGCAGAAAAAGCATCTGACAAAGTACAATATCCATTCATGAAAAAAATCCTCAACAAAGTAGGTTTAGAGTGAACAGACCTCAACATAATAAAGACAAAACAGAACCCACAGCTAACTTCATCCTTTATGGAGAAAAACTGAGAGGCTTTCCCCTAAGTTCAGGAACAAGAGAAGGATGTCCACTCTCACCACTTTTATTTAACATAGTACTGAAAGTCCTAGCCACAGCAATCAGACGAGAAAAAGAAATAAAAGACACCTAAATCGGTAAAGAAGAAATAAAAGTTCCACTATTTGCAGAGGACACAATACTATATATAAAATCCTGAAAGACTCCAAAAAACTGCTAGAACAGATAAACAAATTCAGTAAAGTCACAGGATATAAAATCAACATACAGAAACCTGTTGATTTCGATACACCAATAATGAAGCAGCAGAAAGAGAAATTAAGGAATTAATTCCACTTACTATTGCACCAAAACCAGTAAGATACCTAGGAATAAACCTATCCCAAGAGGTGAAAGACCTGTACTCTGAAAACCATCAAACACTGATGAAAGAAATTGAAGATGACACAAAGAAATGATGCACAAGACATTTCATACTTATGGATTAAAAGAATAAATATTGTTAAAATGTCTATCCTACCCAAAGTAATCTACACATATAATGCAATCCCTATCTAAATACCAACAGCATTTTTCACAGAACTAGAACAAACAATCCTAAAATTTGTATGGAACCACAAAAGACCCCAAATAGCCAAAACAACCTTAAAAAAGAAAAGCAGAGCTGGAGGCATCAAAATTCCAGACTTCAAGGTATATTACAAAGCTGCAGTGATCAAGATGGTATGGTACTGGCACAAAAATAGACACATAGATCAGTAGAACAGAATAGAAAACCCAGAAACGAACCTACACCTATATGGTCAATTTATTTTGACACAGCAGGCTAGAATATCCAATGGGAAAAAGATAGGCTCTTCAACAAATTGTGTTGGGAAAACTGGACAGCAACATGCAAAAGAATGAAATTGGACCACTTTCTTATACCATACACAAAATGGATTAAAGACCTAAATGTGAAACATGAGACCATAAAAGTCCTTGAGGCAGTAACCTCTTTGACATCAGCTATAGCAATTTCTTTCTAGATATGTCTCCTGAGGCAAGGGAAACAAAAAGCAAAAATATATATATATATATATTATTGGGACTTCATCAGAATAAAATCTTCTGCAGAGTAAAGGAAATATTTAACAAAATTAAAACTCAACACCCAAAAGATGATTAATCCAATTAAAAAGTGGGCAGAAGACATACAGAGGGCCAACAGACACACGGAAAGATGTTCGATATCACAGATCATCAGGGAAACGCAAATCAAAACTACAATGAGATATCATCTCACACCTGTCAGAATGACTAAAATCAACACAAGAAACAACAGGTGTTGGCAAGGATGTGGAGAAAGGGGAACCCTCTTGTACTGTTGGTGGGAATGCAAACTGGTATAGCCACTCTGGAAAACAGTATGGAGTTTCCTCAAAAAGTTAATAATAGAACTACCCTATGATCCAGCAATTGCACCGCTGAGTATTACCCCAAAGAATACAAAAGCGCCAATTCAAAGGGATACATGCATTCTGGTGTTTATAGCAGCATTATCTACAACAGCCAAATTATGGAAACAGCCCAAGTGTCCATCAAGGGATGAATGGATAAAGAAGAGGTGGGATATATACACAATGGACTATTACTCAGCCATAAAAAAGAATGAAATCTTGCCATTTGCAACGATATGGATGGAGCTATAGAACATTATGCTAAGTGAAGTAAGTCAGTCAGAGAAAGACAAATACCTTATGATTTCACTCATATGTGGAATTTAAGAAAGAAAACAAATGGGGGTGCCTGGGTGGCTCAGTCAGTGAAGGGCCCAAATCTTGACTTGGGCTTGGGTCAGGATCTCAGAATCCTGAGACGGAGCCTGGCATGGGGCTCTGGGCTCTACAGGGAGGCTGCTTGAGATTCTCTCTTTCCCTCTGCCCCTCTCCACCAAGCATGCTCTCTCTCTCTCTAAAATAAATAAATAAATAAATCTTTAAAAAAAAAAAAGAACAAATGAACATAAAGGGGAAAAAGAAGAGAGAGAGGCAAATCAAGAAACAGACTCTTAACTATGGAGAACAAACTGATGGTTACTGGAGGGGAGGTGGTGGGGGAGTGTGTTAAATAGGTGATGGGGTTGGAAGAGGGCACTTGTGATGAGCACAGGTGTTGTATGGAAATGCTGAATCACTATATTGTACACCTGAAACTAATATTACACTGTATGTTAACTGGAATTTAAATAAAAACTTAAAGATTAAAAAAATTAAAAATCAAATGCATAAATAAAGAGTAAAACAGTTGTTATCAGGGGATGAAGATGGGGGGACAAGATTGATGGTGCTTAAAGTACAAATTTACAATTAATTAAGTACTAAACAAGCCATAGATATCTAATGTATAGTATACTGATTATAGATAGTAATATTTCTCTCTAAGTATGTGATGTGATAAATATTGTTACAATGGCAAACATATTACAAATATATAATTGTATCAAAGTAACATGCGGCACACCTTAAATTTACACAATGTCATATGTCAAATTTATCCAAGAAAAAAAAAACTAAAACAAAAATTAATTCTTGGATTGGGCTTTTCACACTTCACAGGCAATGAGTGTTAATATCCAAATAATGGCCAGTTCATGTTCACAGACTCTCAAGGGAAATTTTTTCCTTGTTCTCTCCAGGGCCTAGATGTAGACAGACAAATTTCCTCACAGCCAGCACGTTTTTTCCTAGATTACTCCTTACTCCTTTGCAGAGCATGTCACATTCTGTGTCCCAGTCTTAAGCTTTGGCTTCTGTCCCCCTATGTGTGACCCATGAAACTGAGATTCTAGGCCACCAGGAATTGGTAGATGTTCCTCAGGTCACCAACCTGCTTACTCTCACTACCAATCTGAATTTGTAATTTCTAATCATTTTCTACCTTTGAGGAGTTTTCTTATTTTCATACTACTTCAACTATGTATTCTGTTGCTGTTGTCTTTAATGTTTCGTCTCACATTTTTAGATATTTTGTGCCATAAGTGTTTTTCAAGCTATGACTACAAAAACAGAAGTCTCAACTCTCTGTTGACCTTCAAAAATAAGTGAGAATTTACAGTAAAATCTTCATTGTTTGACAGGCAATAGGACTCCAGAAACTACTATATGTCAAGTCATATTTTCCCAACACCTAGGCTATTTCTCTGTTAATGAGCTGTCAAGGAACTTTGGGAAGAAGCATAGATTATTTCAGAAAATATATATTCTAAGTGTTAATGCTTCAGTATATGGAATGTAAACTGAAGAAAGTAAGAAATTTTTACCACTGGAAACAACCACTTTGGCAATGCATTTGGCGGTTTCTTATAAAATTAAGTTATTTTACTACAAGATAGTTACCTGATAGAAATGAAAGCATATTTTCATACAAAGAGTTGTACAAGAATGTTCATAACAGGATATTTATAATGGCCAAAATCTGGAAACAACCCAGTGGCCAAAGGGACAAATGTGATGTATTTGTATGATGGATCATTTAGCAATAAGTAGAAAGGAGCTACGGATGAACTTCATAAACATGGATGAATTTCAAAAACATTACGCTAAGGTAAAAAGCTGGACCAAAAATAGACACCGTGTGATGGTTTCATCTATATAAAATATAAAAAGGGATAAAACTAAGCTATGGTGACATAGGTCAGAACGTTGCCTTGGGGAGAGGAGGAGATTTGACAGAAAAGAGCAAAAGGAATCTTTCTGGGAGTGATGAAAATCTTTATTTTGTATGGTGCTGTAATTACAGAGGCACAGACAATTGTCAAAATTTATAAAACCGAACACTTAAGATCTTTGTATTTTATTGTAAGTTGTGCCTGTAAAAAATAATAGCCAAACTAAACAAAACACAGCCAATGGTTTCTAAATATCTTTCATCATTATTGGATATTCTGTATCATAATTCAGCAATTTAAAAATATTAGCTGCCAAAGACATGAACAGACATTTCTGCAAAGAAGACATGCAAATGGCCAACATACACATGAAAAAGTAAGTGCTCAACATCGCTCAGCATCAGGGAAATACAAGTCAAAACCTCAATGAGTTACCACCTCACACACACAGGTCTCTCATAGCCAAAATGTGCAGAGGAAATGAGCTCCTGCTCTGTCCTCCGCAGTCCCCTCCACACTCACACCAGTCAGAATGGCTAAAATTAACAAGTCAGGAAACGACAGATGTTGGCGAGAATGCAGAGAAAGGGGAACCCTCCTACACTGCTGGTGGGCATGCAAGCTGGTGCAGCCACTCTGGAAAACAGTATGGAGGTTCCTCAAAAAGTTGAAAATAGAGCTACCCTATGACCCAGCAATTGAACTACTGGGTATTTACCCCAAAGATACAAATGTAGTGATCCGAAGGGGCACGTGCACCCCGTTTATAGCAGCAATGTCCACAATAGCCAAACTATGGAAAGAGCCCAGATGTCCATCAACAGATGAATGGATAAAGAAGATGTGTTATATATACACAATGGAATATTATGCAGCCATCAAAAAATGAAATCTTGTCATTTGCAACGACGTGGATGAAACTAGAGGGTATGATGCTAAGTGAAATAAGTCAGTCAGAGAAAGACAATTATCATATGACCTCACTGATACGAGGAATTTGAGAAACAAGACAGAGGATCATAGGGGAAGGGAGGGAAAAATGAAACAAGATGAAGCCAGAGAGGGAGACAAACCATAAGAGACTCTTAATCTCAGAAAACAAACTGAGGGTTGCTGGAGTGGTGGGGGGTGGGAGGGATGGGGTGGCTGGGTGATGGACATTGGGGAGGGTATGTGCTATGGTGAACGCTGTGAATTATGTAAGACTGATGAATCACAGACCTCTACCCCTGAAACAAATAATATCTTATATGTTAATAAAAAAATAAACATAAGATTAGATCTTTAAAAATATATATATTAGCTACCAGGAGAGAAAAAAGCTTATGGCTTGGCCACCTAATTTACAGATATATTCGTTAACTTACATTGTTTTCCTTTGGTCACAGGTGTGCCTCTTTAACAACTGGCATAGACTAACAGAGTATCAATTTCAATAGCAAAAATTCAAATAATTTTATTTATATTTTGGGTTCAATAATTGAAGCTTCCCTAGTAATATTGAGTGGGAAGGGGTAAAAATATATCATGTTGCAAATGAATGATATATTCATGGTGTTAACCAGATAAGGAACAGGGGAGTCTGGACAGGATATGGATTTATTCATAGTACATTTGGGAAAGAACTTTGTTGTTTTTTTTTTAAGATTTTATTTATTTGATGGGGGAGAGAGAGAAAGCGAGAGAAAGAGCACAAGCGTGGGAGGGGCAGAGAGATAAGCAGGCACCCCACTGAGCAAGGAGCTAGAGGAAGGGCTCAATCCCAGAACCCTAAAAATTCTAGGTGAGCAGCAAAATTTTGTTTCAAAATGTAAAATGCCTGGTCAGCCTAAATCAGAAGGTGGTTGTGAGGATCAGCTAAGAAGTGCTTCCTTTAAGAATGTTTCCCTTTTATTTCTTTACCATATGACTCAGAAAATTCACTCAGTCAACAAATACTCAGTGAGTGCCTCCTCATGTGACAAGTTCTGTCCTAAGTGCTTAAAATATGACCAAAATAAACAAGAACCTCCTTTTCATCGAGCTTACATTCTATTTGGAGAAATCAGACAACAAAAAGTATACACAATAAATAAGTTATATAGGGTATAAGTGCTATGGGGAAAAGAAACAGAGCAGTATAGGGGTAAGATATATTACCTTCTTACTAAAGAAAGTTGTTTTTTCTATAAAAACAAAAAAGATATACAGAGAGAGCATTTATCTACCAATGCAATGAGACAAGCTGATAGAAAGCATTCCAAGCAAGGGTTGGTGGTATAGAACCTAATAGAGGAGAGACTAAAACCAGTTCTGCCAAAGCAGTGGAAAACATAGCCAGCAGTATCTTTTTTTTTTTTTTGCCAACACCTAGTATGTGAAATATACATGCAAACATTATGTCAATAAGTAGTCATTCTCATCTACAAAGATCCAGAAAACTCCATAAGATATAAAATGTTACAACAAAGTAAATGTATCCATCTAGTTTTATTCCTTCTCTCTGAATATTTTCGGAAAAGTCTCTCTTGAGAATGATGTTTCACCATGAAGGAGTTGAAATATTTAATGCATCAAAATGAGTTATATGTAAAAGTACTTGGTATAGTACCTGGTACATGTGTAAGTATTTATTACGTTTTTAAAGAAATTTTAGGGCACCTGGGTGCTCAGTCGGTTAAGCATCCGACTCTTGATTTTGTCTCAGGTTATGATCTGAGGGTCATGAAATCAAGCCCCGGGGCGGGCTCCCACTAAGCAGGGAGTCTGCTTAAAATTCTCTCTCTCTCTCTCTCTCTCCTCTCTCAAATAAACAAATAAATCTTTAAAGACCTTATTGGGGATTACTGATCAACTTTCTTTCTTTTTTCTTTTTTTCTTTTTTCCATTGGCATTGTTTTTAATATTTAAATACAAAAAAGTGAGCGCTTACATTTTTTCTTTTTTAGACAGACACACAGGTCTCTCATAGCCAAAATGAGCAGAGGAAATGAGCTCCTGCTCTGTCCTCTGCAGTTCCCATCCTATGGATGAAACTGCTGTCCGGCCCTCCCTCCTTTCCAACATAGCAATTCACAGCGTCTGCTTAACACTACGGCTGTAATGCATTACGGATTTCATAGTGTGTGCAACATCTCCATGCTTAAAAACAAAAATGGTCAGCGGTGTATCCTTCCCAGTGGCATCAGTTCCTGTGCCACAGTGGGATTGTGAGATCTGCCGGTCATGAGCGATTTAGGGAAAGGCGTGGGATGGCCAGGGCTGGCCTAACCATCCGCATTGCTGCTCTCTGGTATCAGAGCGAGGACAGAAGAAATGAGACAGGGCGGAGGACACAGTTGCAAGTTGGAAGTCTCGGTGAGACTTTGGGGAGAATCCTCCACCAAAAAAAAAAAAAAGAGAGAGAGAGAGAATCCCAATAATCAGCAGTTCAAACACTACTGAATTTTCAAATTTGTCCCACCAAGACCAGTCACAGAGCAGTGGCGATCTAGATCTTTCCCAAAAGCGAAGGTAGCGCGCTTCTTGAGCGTTCCTCTTGAGCGCCCTGGGTTAGGCCCTAGAAGTTTCTGCCGCTGCGGCTCCAGGGGCAGCTTCCCAGTCTCGAAGAGAACAAGAAGAACCAGGATCATGAAATGAAGGAAGTGGTCCCAAGCCATACAAGGCTGCCCTGGAAAGCCTGTACATTTTCGGAGCCACAAAGAGGGAGAGATCAAAAGTGGCTCCAGCTGCGGACCGGACCCTCTGTGGGAACATCTCCGGCAGCGCCCACAGTCTCCCCGGCAGGGTCTCCTCTAGCTCCTCTAACTCCGTCTTCCTCCTCCAGCTCCTCCGAATCGCTTTTCGGAAGCAATTGGTCCGGGGACAGGGGCGCACCAGGGCCGCCCCGGAGGCGGTAGACATCGCTGATTAACTTTCTATCAATGAGCCAGTCAATAAGAGGGAAATAAAGTGCCCATTTTTAAGAACAAAGATAACACTCTCAGGCAAATTAGTTGCAGTGACCCTTGCTAACACTGTTCTTTATCATACAGACAGAAGTAAGGTGTACAGAGGCTCATACACTTCGGGATTTATCCTCTAGTTCCTAAGTCAAGTTGCTTTATCCATTGTTTTCTTAAAGTTCACTGCCCATTATACTATCATTTCCATCAGAAAGTGTGAAATGCAAGGGGGAAATGAAAGCTGGTAAACACGGTTTATGTCAGTTCGGTTCTTAAAATGTAAGTGAGGAAGTGGAACAGCTAGATAAAATTAGGTTTCAGGTGTTCTCATGTCTGCTATTCCTGTCTGGCATTGCCACGAATGATCAGTAAGACACTTGTATAACTCACTACAGTTTCTGGTTTCAAGAATTTCTGAGATATTTAGATGAGTACATTTTGTCTGAAAATCAATAATAATTGCTTCTCTTAGAAAGTGCTTCTGCAGGCAGGTAAGGAGAAATATTAGCTGATCATTAGAACTCTGACAGACAGTGATTTCTCTTTGCAACAAAAATGGAAGGAACATCCTCCCCAGACAGGCCTGGAAGCAACTTTTAGGTTCCATCACACCTTTATGCATTGCTACTTTAGTAATTACAGTACTATCTTTAATTATTTGCCAGTCAGGCATCCCCCTGACTGAAAACTCCTTGAAGGAAGAATTGCCTTTCGTTTTTGTAGCCCCAGGTTCCCGGTCCAGGTAGATCCTATTCATTCCAATTTCAGTACCCGTGCCAAAGTGAGCACAGGGAGGCGCTATTCATAAATATAAATAAGTAAATAAAAGATCCCTGAGATTTGAGTTAACCAGCTCTCTCTTAAACACTGCAAGTCTAAGAAAAGTTTGGTGAAGTCTCTTGTTTGGGGGCAACCCAGGCTCCCTTAATTGCAAGCAGCTCTGAATCAAAATATATCCGTTCCCCTTTCTATCTCCATTATCTATGTGCAACAGAAGTCTATCATATCGTTATATTAACTATTGGATCTCGGGATAAGCTGCCTTTCAAATAAACTGAAAGTATTAAAATAGTTGCTCTTGCCAGTGCATATGCTCAGTGCAAACTCATTAAAAGTCCAAAACACCATTGAAGAAGTTCCTCTTCTTCAGTGAAGTTAGACTAGATAGCTTATACTGTGTAATTATGATAATTGAATATTCTGAGTAATGATTATTCAGAGACTCAGATACATTCTTGATGAAAAAGGATCAAACACAGTTCTCTATTTTTAACTTAGGCCTTCAGAGGGTTTATTATTTTGAAATCAAATCTATTAGACTTCGTGAATACATTATTCCTCATTAAGATTCCCTCTGAATTCATGTGATGTCTTAACGACATGGTATCAGTGAATAATTTATAAGTAAAAATCATTTTATAATATTTATCTTAGAAATAAAAGTGAATGGGATATAAGAAAAAAATGAAAAAAAAAACCCACAAGTAACTGATAAGGAGAGTAAGACTGTACAGGAGAGTCTCAAGGTTAATTTTAGCACTTCTTGAACACTCTTAGCTTATCATCTAAATAATTTACCAGGTATTTTATTTTATGAAATACTCTAGTTGACAAGTCAACACATTTCATGAGGCAACTATTATTGTGATTTAAAAAACTACTGAAAAAAGTGAAACAATTATGTGCCCTTAGTTGAGTCTATATTAGATTATATAAAGTGAGGCTATATGAACTTGTTCCTGGTGATCCATAAGCCATTATAAAATATAAAGCATTATTATTGCACTATTGCATGTGTAAAATATTTTGCCCAATAATCAGCCTTTCATTAATGGTGGCTCTGTGCAAAATTCCTTCTACCGCAAAATGACATCAGGATTAAGATGATGGTTTTCAATCATCTTTGTTTGTTGGCCCCAAGGAGGGTCTCTTTGAAACAAAATTCCCAAATAAATCCATCCCCCCCTCCAAAGAGTCCAAGGAAATATCTATGCTGTTCTTGGACCAGGAAAAGACAAATGGCTATTTTCAGTTTGGGGAGGCAATATAGGGAGTATTGAGGGCTGATGTAATCAGTTATGAAAGTAAGAAAATGGAAATCATTGATGGTTGATTACTGTAAAGGCATCTGCTCAAAAAAGAAAAACCTTTAACATGGTCTGGCAATCACTAGTTCTCATAAAACACTAACCAATAGTTAGCAAACAGTTTATGAAATCTTTTTTAAGCTGATTACCTGGTTTTCATTAGATGAACCTAATTTTTTGGAGGTGCAAGGTCCACATTATGGCCTACCTTAGATAACTATTAAATGAGGTTACTCGCCACCACAAAAAGCTTAAAAATCGAAATATGTTATCTCCATTTAAATTCTTACTATTCTCTTTATATTTTTCACTATGTGGAATCAAGAATTAAAAAATATATGTTATGGTTTTTAACCTAAACAGCATAATGCTAGAAAACCAAGAAAAATTTGAAAAATTCAGTCATTCACAAAATTGCACATAGTGTTTATTTAGCAAAATATTTTTTATCTGGCCACTTAGCGTCATGTATATGCAACAATAATCATCGCAGCAAGTCATCAAATATAAACTTTTTGCTGATTTTAAGCAAATTCATATAACTTTAGTGATAGAATACAGCATTTTCTTTTTACCCTTTCTTCTTATTAAATGCTGGGGAGCACATTTATCATCTGAACTCACATTAATATATTTTCAAATCTTTTACTGACATGTAAAAACAGTTTCAATTTACATTTATTTATTTTCTTATCCTAGGTTTCAACAATCATATCACAAGTCCCTGAATTATCCACAGAGTTCATTTTGTTCCATTTTACTCTAGTTACAAATCTACATACGCACACACACACACCTGCCGGAATTTGCACCCATCTTATTTTAATTATATTTTGAATACTCTCATTTTTCAAAAGGCAACAGTGAGTTATCTGTGTGAAATGGCTAGGATGGAGGGAAATCAAGCATTTTTAACATAATAAATAGTACTTGCTTTATAAAATGCTTCCAGAATCCAAAAGCATACTTAAAACTGTTTTTGAAGGAAACTACTTCAGAGAGCAAAATCATGTGATAAGATTAATGCAAATTCGATATTTAAAATCTAGACTACAGATTTTAAATATGTCTCTTCATTTTTCATCTCATGATTGTGTGCCACAATAATGAAGTACTGGGAATAAGTTTACTGGGCTCTATAAAAGTCAATTAAAATTACAATCTCATTTTCTTAACTTTTTAGACATAGACCTTTCAGCCCATGCAGCGTGTATCCAAAAAGACCTTTCCTGTAACCATTAGCTATCATAATTTTTAAAAATTAGAAAAAAGAAAAGATAAATGATAATGATATACTCACCTTTTGGTGTCTTAAAATATTCAGGCAAAAGTAAAATGAATGCAATCACTATTGCCAAAAGTAATTTAAAGAGGGCTGTTTTTGTCATGTCTCTTCACATGACACAGTATGTTCCCAACCAGGACATCGGTGGCATGTTTCTTCCTGCTTCGGTCTTCATCTCTGCAGTACTTTAAGTTTATGCAATTTACTTCATACTCACTTCCTTTTGGGTAAGACTTAAAAAAAAAAAAGAGGCCTTGAACAGAGACGTCTTCATTTTGAGTCACTTTCCATTATGAAAACTACCATCTAAGAAGTAAGACACTTCCAAACTATCTTCTAAACAAGAAAGTTTAAAAAAAAAATGATCTCAAGAAGCAAAGGAGTCTTGTCCTCATCTCAATTTGAAGCTATTTTCCCACATTTACCAATCTGTAGCGGTAAATATAAACCCACAATATATACACCAAAAACAACAAGATGAAGGTCAGTGGTGTCCAGTTACTCATTTACTTGTTAAATGATTGTTGGCCCCTTTTAAATGCCAGGCTGAACTGGATTCTGGTGTTCAGAAAAGAGTGCGTCTATAAGACAGTAAACAGTTCAAATGTAAGGATAAACCAAAATTTCAATTCTACTTTACTACTTTGTATAAAGCAGTGGAATGGGACTCATTATCCTTATGCCTATAAACAGTGTGATAATTGTTACCAAATCCACACTGTCCGTTCCCATTTCAAAAAAAAAAAAGATCTTTCATTATGATAATGCCAGTGAAGTAAAAGACTTTGAGAATATAAATGAAGAGTAGGGGAAGTTCATGGTGAAGAAAGAATATGTGCAAACAAATACTTTTATTCCATTGTTCTTGTTTTCTGGTTTAAAAAAAAAATGGCAGGGAATGTCTCCAGTCATTTTCTGCCTGCTCATTCCCTCTGGTACCTCCATCACCGCATCTGTTTCCATTCATCCCACCCAACCCTGGGCTGTATGGAACAAGGAGTGAGTGGGGAGTAGGAGGCAGGGAACAAAGGTCATGCTGTGGATATGTTGTGAGTACAAATTAACTGTCTCGTCTTCTGATTAGGTGTGGGGATTTGATGGACAGATAGGAATCGTGGGTTAAGAGACCTTAGAAACTGAATCTAAGAAGAGTCATAATGGGACTAGAACTTCGAACATTAGACTTATTTTATGAACAGCATCAAGGATCATTCTAAGGAAGAGAGGAACTGAGGAGTCATTGCCTGCACAGCGTATTTGACTGAGACATGTTAGGTTATATGTCCAGCAGCGTCTTCAGTAAAGATGCTGGTGGAAGGGGGTAAGAGATCCTGTCCTTTAATTATTTCCTATCTTACAGGTGTCACTAAGTGACAGCGGACTTTCCACTCCCAGTGTGACCCTGTTTTGATTCCCTAATTTTTATTTATGAATACAAGTATTCCAACCATAATTTTACTAATGGAGAATAAATTGATCAAGAAAATATTAACTTGATGTTACACCATTCAGTTAGTTTAATTCCTTGATCAGTTTTCTTTAAAAGGGCAGCTAAACCACTTCTTTATTTTTCCATTTTAATTTGATTTTACTGAAATCAGTTTTGTTAGTATCTGTGCTTTTTTTTTTTTTCTTGAACAGTTCTTTGGTTCATGGATTAACTCTCTCGTCCATATCAAATTTTATTGATTTGTGAGTTTTCTTTGTGGTAGTATTCTTGCAGACCTCCTTCTTCCTTCCCTACCCCTCTCCCTAATATGGCCTCAGACTGGTTGTTTTATTCTTGAGCACCTGGAAGACCAACTTCCCTAGTAAACTCCATGG
This sequence comes from Eumetopias jubatus, assembly GCF_037043125.1. NCBI lineage: Eukaryota > Metazoa > Chordata > Mammalia > Carnivora > Otariidae > Eumetopias > Eumetopias jubatus. Next base: position 170,433,830 of record NW_028274808.1, on the reverse strand, counting down.
GCTGTTTGTCTATAATGTGCTGAGCCATGTTCTCTGCAGCTGGCTTCTCTGGAGCTGTACAAATGATGGATGTCAAGAGACCAACCAGGGTTCTTAATTCCCAGGCCATTGCCTCACTGCTCTGAGGATATGGGGGAGTCAGTAGCTCACACCTGGTCTATAATCCACTTGCTGGACACTAGTGTGTCATCTCTGATTTAGCAAATTATGAGAAATATTATATGCCCTGACATATTTCAGGAATATTCCCCCCTTACATCAGTGTTCTCCTTCCTTTCATTCTTCTTTTAATTGTACCATCACCTCTCAATCAACCAAACATGAAAACTCTGCAGAATAACTTATATCTAAAGACTTCATTAGATTTTTAATGGTCCTTAGGTAATTCATTTAATGGTATTCCAGTTATGTCATTTAAAAATATTTGTTTATGTAGCACTACAATGTGAATATTCATATATATAAATCTTTGTGTGAGTCTGATTATTGAGTGGAATTACTAAGACAAACAGTGTGAAGATTTTTGAAGTTCTTAATTCATATAGACAACTATCTCCCGAAAAAGTGAGTCAACATATACTCAACCAAGAGTGTATTCTCAAGAGCGCCCATGTCACCAAACTTTAACATTGGCCATTTTATTTTCTTAACTTTTGTCAATTTGAAAAGGAAGGAAAAACACTTGTTTTAATATTCATTTCTTTGATTGCTAGTAAGTCTAAGCATTTTTCATATTTGCTGGCAATTTGAATTTCTTATGAATTGCCTGTTCATGTCTCTTACTGGAGCATTTGTATCCTTGTTGTTGCTTTATAGGCATTTTTCTCTACTGGGAATATGTATCCCTTGCCATATATGTTGCAAACATTTTCCTCAAGTTGTCGTGTTCCATTTCTTTTTGTATAGGATGGGTTTTTCTCCCCTCTTTGAGATAGAATATAAAATATGGTAGATTATGGACTTAAAACTTTTATGCTAAGAAACGCAATTCTTCCTCATTGTATTTATAATATTAAACCAAATAATTTATAGCTTATCAAGTAGTTTACTCTTAAATACAAAATTTACTTGCAGACTGATTTTGGCTGCCTGGAATGCATAATAACAGACTAAGAAGCCTGGTCATTTTTTTTTAACAGTGGAAACATCCGACCCTCTTAATAATAATGGTAATGGACCACAGTTCCATAGTTTCATTTTATAATTTCCAAAGCACCTTCACAGATATTAGATTATAAAGGCAGAATCTAAGAACATGAGTACAAATCTGCTATTATCCATCCATTGTGGGCTTCTCTCTCCTACCTCAATGAAGGAGTAAGAAATTAATACATCTAAAACACAAGAGGGTGTTGCTACATTAGTGTTTAACTTTCCTAAGTCTTATACTTCATATCATAGACTCAGGTTCTCAAAGTACTTTAAAGTATTCATGCTTCTAATCAAGACTAAAGCCCTAATTAATAATTGTACATTGTGTGCTAGATACAATTTTTTAAAGATTTATTTATTTATTTGAGAGAGAGAGAGGGTGCCTGGGTGGCTCAGTTGTCAAGTGTCTGCCTTCGGCTCAGGTCATGATCCCAGGGTTCTGGGATCGAGCCCCGCATCGGGCTCCCTGCTCCGTGGGAAGCCTGCTTCTCCCTCTCCCACTCCCCCCTGCTTGTGTTCCCTCTCTCGCTGTGTCTCTCTCTGTCAAATAAATAAAATCTAAAAAAAAAAAAAAAAAGGGAGAGAGAGACTAGGGGAGGGAGAAACTCAATCTCACGATCCTTAGATCACAACCTGAGCTGAAACCAAGACTCAGACACTTAACCATCTGTGCCACTGAGGCGCCCCTAGACACAAATTTTTAAAATGACAGAAATCTTTATTTCCAGGAGCTGCTCTACCCAAGGAAGCAAGAGCAACATACTTTTAAAAAATAATAAATAACAGCCTTAAAAAGGATGGTTTGGATTAAGTTCTATGTAGTCATCTATTATTATGTGAAATATACACTTGTATATGCTTTATGTGAGCAATACATTTTCTATTTCTTTTCTCATTGAAACTATCCTTAATCCCTTCACTATATTGTATAGAGAGATCTTTTGGGGTCAACAAAAACAATAGCAATGATCAATGATGTTTATTGGACATTTATCATGGGCTCCTGCACAGTATTAAATGTTTTATATGGATTCTTTTATTCAATCCCCCAGCAAATCTCCGAGGGAGTTACCACTGTGTTATTCTGATTTTACAAGCAAAGACTATTAGGTATTGAAAAGTCAGGAAAGTGCTCAAAATCACATTGTTAACACAAAGTAAAAAAGTTCTGGCTTCAAACCCAGAGAGTCTCACTGCAGACTTAATGCTTTCAACCACTGTGCTATCCCCCCACCCTCAGACTGTGTGAGAACATTTGTCAAGAACGGTCACTTATAAAACAATAAGGATAATAACAAACACAAATATAGCCCCTACTCTGTCAGACACTGCTCTAACCCAGGATTTCTCATGGGGAGCACTACTGACGTTTTGGGCCGGATAATTCTGTTTGTAGGGGGCTGTCCTGTTCTTTGTAGGATGTTTCGCAGCAGATGCCAGTAGCGACTCCCTAGCCCAGTTTTGACAACAACAACAAAATATCTCCAGACATTGCCAGCTGTTTCTGCTGGGGGCAAAATAGCTTCCACTTGAGAACCATTGCGCCTCACACTTCACTTACATGAAGTCATTTCATCCTCCTGACAACCCTATGAAATCATTACTGTCATGATTTCCATTGTACTCACTTCAGACGAGTTCTATACCAGGTAACCTAATCATCCAGAAAGTGAATTTAAAAGACAATTCATAATCTGGGTCCGCCAAACGACTTCTAATTGTGTTGCTTGCAGACAAACTACTTTGGCAACACAGCAATGCCTGGATTAACACATTTTGTGGGAGGAGATAATCTCTTATTAACGAAGTTGGCCTGAGTCTGGAGAGGGTTTTGGGAAGTTCCAACATCCTCATTCATTTTGCGGTTCATTCTACAAATATTTACTGAACACCTACACAACGTCAGGCAGGCTTCCCAGCCCTGGAGATGAAGTAGCAAATGAAGCAAAGTCTTCACACCCACATTCCAGTGACAGACAATAATCACATAATGACAACAGTTTATCTTCGGATGTTAACTGTTCTGAAAAAAAATAAGGCAAAATATGATGTGCGAACAGAGAGTTGGGCAGGACACATGATGCTCTCGATAAGAATGTTAAAGAAGTTTTTGTACGATCCATTTATACGACACTAGGGAAAAGGCAAAACTACAGGGACAAAAACACATCAGTGGTTGCCACAAGAGGCTGGAGGTAGAGGGAGGGTTGATTACACAGGTGCCTGAGGGAATTTTTAGGGTGATGGAAATGTTCTATATATGGATTATATCTCGATGATGCGGTGGTTTACAACTGTTTGCATTAGTCAAAACTCTAGAACTGTATGTTCACAGGGGTGGATTTTACTATATGTAAATTATAACCCAATACATATTTTCTCTCTCTTTCTCTCCTGATGGGGGTCAAGGCGGGCCACCCCCAAATATGCCACTTTGGAATATTAATTATCTTCAATTAAAATTACTTAAGGGGGCGCCTGGGTGGCTCAGTCGGTTAGGCGTCTGCCTTTGGCTCAGGTTGTGATCCCAGGGTCCTGGGATCGAGCCCCACGTCGTCGGGCTCCCTGCTTGGCAGGAGCCTGCTTCTCCCTCTCCTCCCAGCTTGTGCTATCTCTCGCTAGCTCTGTCACTATCTGTTTCTCTCAAATAAATAAATAAAATCTTAAAAAAAAATTACTTAAGAAACCATCACTGCAAGAAGGACACTCTGATCCTCCTTTGCCCCACTGAAAGCATGAAATAAATTCCCCATGTGAAAAGTAGGTTCTTTGCACCTAGAGGGGTAGAAGGCATCCTTATTGCCAGAGATGGGGAATGCAGGGCCAAGAAGCCTATATTAACAAACCTTGTTATTTATTAATTTGCTACCCCAAACCCAAACCCCTTGTCCAATCTTCACAAATAGTTGTTTTTTTGTCTAAAAGATATAAAAGCTATTGGCTCTGGTTCCTTCTTTGAGCCTCATATTTCTATGAGCTCTGGTATGTATGAAACTCAATTTGTTTGTCTCCTGTTAATCTGTCTTATGTCAATTTAATTATTAGGCCAGCCAAAGCATCCAGAAGGGAAGAAAGGCGATGTTTTCCTCCCCTCCACTCCACACAGGCTTTTTGCTGCTTTAGAACCAGAGATTACTGAGAAAGGGGCTAGGAGCCAGGTCCAGAGCTGGAAATTCACTGAGAGCCTCGGTTCAGGCCGGAAGAGACCCCAGTCCCGTCCCTGCTTGCTTTCAGTGGCTGTGGTGGAGCTGTTGGAAAGAACGCTAGGGCATGAGGGCACGCAGGAGGTCACCCCTTCAGCGGCCAGGGCGGCCAGGCCCCCCCCTGGGAAGTAGAGCCAGCCCCTCAGAGAAAGGGAGAAGGTGCTCAGCGTTGCTCAGACTACAGACTGCGGTTCACTGCGCTGCCTTCTCCTTGTTCCCCTCCCCTCTGGGGAGTATCTGGTTTGATCTGCCACCACTGTGTTTAGAACTCCGGAGATCGGGCAGAGTTTACCTGAGGCTCCCACACGCAGGCCTCCTTAGAGGCGTCTGGCCTTCTCGCACCCGGGCCAAACCTAGCTGCTTTGCCTACACCGTCCCCGCTGCCAATCACCTGTGGCAGGGAAAACAGAGTCTGTGTTCACTAACAAAACCCACTGCACCAAGGTATCAGCCTATGCAGGACAGAACTGGTGCGGCCACTCTCCTTAAAAGGAATATGAGGCAGGCTTGTCAGCCCAGCCAGTACACTCAGAGAGGGGAAGCAGGAAAGGAAAACCAGGGGCACCTGGGTGGCTCAGTCACTTAAGCAGCTGACTCTTGATTTTGGCTCAGGTCATGATCTCTGGGTCATGATCTTAGGTGGTGAGATCGAGCCCCACGACTGGCTCTGCGCTCAGTGGGGAGTCTGCTTGAGATTCTCTTCCTCTTCCTCTGCCCCTCCCCCCAATCACTTGCACTTTCTCACTCAATTAAATAAATAAATCTGAGGAAGAAAGGAGGAGGGGAGGGGGAGGAGGCAGCAGCCTGGAATGGACCCCTAGAACTGCTGCAATATTTCGGCCTCTGGGAACAAAGTTTCTGGCAACTAGTTTGACATTGAAATGCACTCTCTTGTTAATTACATGTATAAAGAGAGAAAAGCACAAATCAAAACATTCTTCGTGATGCTAGAATATACCAATCTGATTCTCCAGGAAATAGAATAAAAGAAATTGTTCAGAGTCTGAAAGTATCAGGTCCAATAGGTCCAGTTGGAGGGAAAAAGAACTGACTGTAACAAGAGGGCATTTCAGTGTCAAATTATGAATGCATGTCATTCTCTCCCCCTCCATTCACCAAGAAAATCAAGAAATAGTATTACTTAGATTCAGAAGAGCCCTCTTGTTGCAGCCAGTTCTTTTTATCTCAGGCTGCACCGGTGAGACCTAATACTAATAGAGCAATTACTATGACTCTATTTTGTAAAGAGTCAAGGTTGTTTTATTCTAGAATCATGAAGAATGTTTCGATCATGCTCTTCTGTCTCTTTTTTTATGGGGACTCTGCATGTAATACTATTTCTTGATTTTCTTAGTAGAGGAAAATGAAATGCTTATTTTCTCCTGTTTCTGTATTGCTTAGACCATTGACTCCGAGCATCTTCGAATGTGTATAGTGAGTGCCATCTTCTTTTCACCCACTATTTTCCGGTCTCAGGTCAGCTGCTTGTTACTCAGCCAGAATCTTTCCCCGAGAATTCTGTGCTAAGTATAGTCACTGAATATAGAATGTAAGTGTGAACACAGAGGCATGTGTGCTTTTAAAAAGATGAACAAAATGGAGGAGGAAGGGGGAGCATAATGATTGATAAGGATTTTTCAGTTTACTTACCTGTCTGATTCATCTTGGTTCGTTCTCTCCCCCATAACAAGCAACACGGCATCTCCTTTGCTGTGGGCCTCTTCATCACAGCTGGTGAGTGTTGCTGAATAAATGTTCCATAAGTAAGCCATCAGCACAGTGACAAACCTTGTCTAGTGGTTATGAACTTGTGCTCTGAGAACATTACAATGGAAGCCAGATTGAGTGCTTCCTGTCTGTTGGTGAATCAGGAAGTCATATATCAAATATGAAGATACACCCTGGAACATTTTTTTTAACTCCTAAGAAAGTGACATCAATTTGTAGCCTTACAAATGTTATTTTTTAAAAGTAAAAGCAGTAAAACTGTTATTTTCTAAAAGTAAAGTATATTGAAATGCTGAAAGAATTTTTTAATGTATAAAAATAAATATAAGTACTTTGTGTTCATTCCCTTGCCTTTGAAGTTTATGGAATCCTAAATTAAGGACCCTCTAAAGTTTCATGAAACTGGTAGTCTAATGCGATAAATTAGAGGAAAGGTCCTGCTTGTACATGTTATAGTGCTCAGAGGAAATAATGGCCATCTCTAATAAATTGTTATTTTTCAAGCCTTCATAGGCAAGGGACACTTTTCTCTTTCTTTCTTTCTTTCTTTCTTTCTTTCTTTCTTTCTTTCTTTCTTTCTTTCTCTCTCTCTCTCTCTCTTTCTTTCTTTCATTCATTCAACAAATACTTTGATTCAACAAATCTTTATGAGTACCTGCAGTCATAAACCACTTCACTGGTCAGGGAGACAAACAAGGAGTCAATATTCACAGTCCATCAAGTAACTGCTACAGTAGAGGGGTACACAGGGTTTTGAAGAAGAGCAAAATATATCACCCTAAAATATGCCTCTTTGACATAAGGATTAATTTAGACTGATTATTTCTTTAAGATTTTTATTTATTATTTAAAGAGAGAGAGAGATAGTGAGAGAGGGGAGGAGAGGGAGAAGCAGGCTCCCCGAGGATCAGGGAACCTGATGACAAGGGGCTCAATCTCAGGACCCTGGGATCATGACCCGAGCCGAAGGCAGACACTTAACCGACTGAGCCACCCAGGCTCCCCTAGGCTGATTATTTTTAAGAAACAACAGACACACTGAAAACCAAGTAGAAGATACCATTTTGTAAGAGACGTTCACATACTATTTTTAAAAATATTTTTCTTTCTGGGGCACCTGGGTGGCTCAGTTGTTAAGCGTCTGCCTTTGGCTCAGGTCATGATCCCGGGGTCCTGGGATCGAGCCCCTCATCGGGCTCCCTGCTCTGCGAGAAGCCTGCTTCTCCCTCTCCCACTCCCCTGCTTGTGTTCCCTCTCTTGCTGTCTCTCTCTCTCTGTCAAATAAATAAATAAAATCTTTTAAAAAAGAAAAGTTTTTCTCTTTTTCTTTCTTTCTTTCTTTTGTTCTCTTTCTTTCTTTCTTTCTTTCTTTCTTTCTTTCTTTCTTTCTTTCTTTCTTCTTTCTTCCTTATTTTAAAGAGAGAGAGCACACAGAGGGGAGAACAGAGGAAGAGGGAGAAAGTCTTAAGCAGACTGTGCTCAGTGGTGGAGCCCGATACAGGGCTCCATCTCAGGAGCCTGAGATCAGGGCCCTGAGATCAGGACCTGAGCCAAAACCAAGAGTCGGACACTTAATCTCCATTTTTGAGGGTGTTTCCTGTGTACCTGGAAGAGGAGGGTGGCCAAATCTGTAGAGACCCTTATATCTGGAAAAGTCAACTGACTTAGACCTGCAAAAGAGCCATACCTTTGCTTACTGTGCTTTGCTTGGTAATCTCCCATAACTGGCCCCCCCATGTGGCCCTAACATCTCTTGTCTTCAGCTGGAGATGGTATTTAAGGTAGTGGCTTGGGCTATGTGGGGGAGTTACTCAGTTTTCCTGAGTATTTCCCATGTATACAGGAGGTATACATATTATTAATCTTTTATTTTTAATTTTTTATTGTTATGTTAATCACCATACATTACATTTATTAATCTTTTATTACAGGGAGTGTCTCAGCCAAGAACCTTAGAAGGGTAGAGGGAAAATTATTTTTCCTCCCCTGCAGTCTTATGTGAATACAGAGTAGGAACACACTCAGCCTGTAGAGATCAGGATAAAGACTGCCAGAGGAGGTAATCCTTAAGTTGAGTCTTGAAGGACCTAAACAAGCAGGGATTGGAAAAGCAGGGCAGTCCAGATGGAGGAAACATATTTAAAGATATAATTGTGGGAGAAATAACACACACTGGACACTGCAATGGGCCCAGGCCTGAGGAGACAGAGAAGAGTTAGATTATGAAGGATCTTATAACCATGATAAGATGTTTGACTTTTACGTTGAAGATGATGAAGAGTCGCTGAAGTGTGTTAGTTAAGCAGCGTCCTGGCAAATGAAGAGAATCGGGTTTGTGATTTGTACAAAGGTTGAGGGGACTGGCAGGAAGTGTTTAAAGTTGTTTTACAAAAACTTTTTTTTCCGTCAAAGAATGTGGCCTGATTGACTGTAGGAGGGCTACTTACGTATGGGTGGATGGAAATGTGCATGAGAGAATGCACATTCCCTCCCCTTGGCCCCGGCACCAGGGTTGTTCTGGGGAATGATGGGCGTGGCCTGACAGTGGGCTGGCAGAACCCCTCCCACCCGAGGAAGGAGCTCATATACAGTGGCAGCCCCCAAGTCTCGTGATTGGACTGGGACCATGCTGTATCCCTGTGAACCACAGGTAGGAATTGAACAGTACAAGTGAGGCTTTTAGCCTTGGCTGTGATTGGGACAGGCTTGATGGCTCCCACGGGAAAGACAGAAAAGGGACCTAACATGTGGAGAAAGAAAGGGAGCCAAGATGGGAGGAAACTAGGGAGAATGCCTGCAAATTTATACCTGCCCTTTGAGGACAAATATTTGTTCCTAGAAGAATGGAAACTGCAAAAGATCCACTTAGCAAATGAATGGAATTATGTATATTGCTTACATTTTCCATAACAATTTCATTTTCCTTCTCCTTTAGATTCTAGTAAAGTTCATGGGGAAAATTCTAGATTGCCTTGGCTCCGGTAAAGGAAGTCCAGGAAGCTTTTTTTTTTTCCTTTTTCTTTCTTTCATTCTTTCTCTCCCTACCCCTCACTTTTTTGTATAATCTACGTTAAAAGGGGAATGAATTACCCTGGGGAACCAAGAGAAACCAGAGTGAAAATCTGAGGTGAACTTCAAGGGAACAAAGTTTGAGTTGGGTTTACTTGGCCACCTGTCTCTGTCAACATGGAAGTTCTTCTTCCAGGGGTATGATCTGCTCCTGCCTATTAAAGCTCCATATTTTAATAGGAGGCTGTTTCATGCCAAAACATGAACAGCAGCGGTACTTTTAAAAGAAATCCTAAATCCTCTAAAAGACATCCCCTCCCTGGGATCCAGATTTTGAACATAGACACTGTATTTAATGATATTTAAGCCTCTAATCCCCCTTCCACACTCACACAAACTGGTAATCAGGGCAGAAGTCACACTATTTCTTTGTTAAAGGTGTCTACACACTACGATTAAGTTCTGTTTGCTATCTTTCAGAACTGCACTTTAACCAGATTAAAACATTGTTAACTTCACCAACATGATTGTCAATTAAAATTATTAAAGTACTGACAAAGGAGCATTAATACCATCTATCAAGTTATCAGTAATCAAATTTAGGTTCAATTATTCCACTTCTGATCACTGCTATATTGTTTCATCTCAGGGAAAAATATTAAGCCTTTGACAGGATTTACTGATCCATCATTATCCTCTGATTCCATAGATCCATTTATGGGCCAACTTGTAAAATCTCAGCATGAATTCTTAGCTGTGAATGCTTTTTCAAATTCTGTTCCTTGGTATATTGCCAGACTAGGAGATTAAAAAACAGCTATTTCAAATACTAATTTTAAGTAGGATGAAATGGCTTTATTTTCAACCTTATTAATACATCTAAGTCCTATGACTCAGTTATAAGGTGAATTGCATGAAAACCCTTTGGCCATTACAAAAAGGAATGCACACTATCTTTCCTATGTGAAGCCATTCATTCATGCATAAATATTTGTTGAGTATCTACTATGTGACAGACTTGATAAGTAATAGACGCTAGAGATGTACCATTCAACCAAACAGACAAGATTCTGTTCTTTTTTCCTTTTTAAAGATTTTATTTATTTGACAGAGAGAGAGAGCGGGAACCCCAGCAGGGGGAGTGGGAGAGGGAGAAGCAGGCTTCCCGCTGAGCAGGGAGCCCAATGCGGGGCTCCATCCCAGGACCCTGGGATCATGACCCAAGCTGAAGGCAGACCCCCAACGACTGAGCCACCCAGGTGCCCCAAGATTCTGTTCTTACGGAGTTCACATTCTAGTGGGAATAGAGACAGATATATATGTCAGGTGGTGCTATGTGCTGAGAAATGAGTAGCTAGAGAGTGGGAGGGAGGCACGGTTTGCAGGTTGACATGGGATAGTCAGGAAAGGTGACATGAAGGAAAAGGGAGGCAGCATGTGGTTAGCTGAAAGCCTTCCAGACAGAGGGACAAGCAAAGGCTTCACTGGTAAGTATTTGGTATGTTGGCAGAAGGAGTCCAGTGTGGGGAACAGCCTGAGAAGAACCAAGGTGGGTGTTGAGGCCACTAGCAGGGTGCCAGATCATGAGGAATGTTTTCTTTAATTTGTGTTTATCGGGGTGGTAGAGCAAATAAGCTGAAAATACACATGAGTAAATCAAAGAGAACAGATTTTGAGACAAACAATGTATTTCACATAAAAAAAGGAAAGGGTTTATAGGAATTCCTGTCTTAAATTAGGATTCATTTTTTTACCGCAACTGTAATCTGATTTGATTGCAATGTTTTTCTAATTTTTCTCACCATAAACCCAAAAGAGAAAGGCTGAATTAAAATTCCAAAACAACAAATGAGAGGGGGGACAAAATAACTATGAGAAGAATGTCATTTGCTTGTACTGTGCACAAATGTTAACTCTGAAAAAAATCAAGTAAGGGCTGAAAAATAGTACCATATCCCAAAAATTCAGGCCAAGGGTTTACACAACTGTCTTCTGTACTTAAAAACAATGCCACTGAAGTAATTTTTGTTTGTGCATGTAGGTTTCGTTGCAAAGGGGATGGGGTTGGGTGGGGTGGAAGTCACAACCACATGGCTCTGATAAAAATATATCCTGTGCTTTGTGATTGGTAGATCCTGTGATGTCTTTTCTGATTGTAAGTTTTAAGTAGGCCCATCCGCTTCCCTTTGAGTTAGCAGTCCATGTCAATGCTTCATTGTTGTATATTATGTTGCTTTTTCTTAACCACTTCCTCAAGCAGGAGGGTACAAAACAGATCCCTAAAGAGATCTCCCAGCCATCGCAGGCAGCTACGGTAATTGGCCTAAGTTGTTCTGTTAATGATTTGATCCATCAGCTTTCTGGACCACTTTCTAGCACTGGATTTTTATTGTGGAGACATACTGAAGATCTCCTAAGCAAATGTCATTTTGTGGGGGAAAATGACCACATTCCATCCTCAAGGACAGCACACAGCTAGCTCAAAGTAGCAAACACGGAATCTGCAAATAATTAACATATGAGTTACTTTGAGAACCAAAAGCAGGTGAACATTTCTTTTACGTTATCACTGAGACAAACTAAGGAAACTCCTTCCCTCCTTTTTCCACCATGAGCTCCATGGGGGGAGGGGAGCAGAGACTTTAGCTGTTTCGCCCAAGACTGATTATGAGCTAACATATGTAAAACCCTTAAAATTTGTGTTTGGCATATAGGCGCTGAATAAATTAGTTCTCGTTATTCTCAGCGCCTAGCATACAGTTGTTTCTTAATGTACGTTGGCTATAGGAATGAATAAAGAACCTACTTCTGTTGCGTTCCTATTATCCCACCATTGGAAAACAAGGATTATAGTCACAGAGCTGAGGATCATAATTGCTATGGCACAAACCCACTACCTGGTACACAATAATTATCAGACTGTTGAAGGGGAAGGGTTGTAGGGGATGGAGAAGAGAGGCAACTCTTGCTGAGTTCCCTCAAAGCTCTAGGACACTACAGTCCAGTTCTCTAAGGAATCAAATCCACAGGCCCGCTCTCTTCCTGCCCTGAAGAGGTGCCTCTTCCTAAACTTCCAGCCCCAGGAATTCCCCTCATCCCAGCTTCAGGGGGCGGGAACAACCGGAATATTTGTCAGGTCCGCCGCGTCCCGCCCCCTGCCCCACAGCCCCGCCCAGCCTGGCGTCCACCACCCCCTCTCCCAAGGAACTCCCCTCCCCCAGGAGCTCCCCTAGCCGCAGCCCGCGCCTCGCCCTTCCTTCCCATCCCCTACCCTCCCCTCCCCTCCCCTCCCCTCCCCTCCCTCTCCTTCCACCTCCCCCCACCTACTCCCTCCCGGGCCCAGGCCGTCCGCGCGCACCGCGCTGTGGGGGGGTGGGGGGAGAGAAAGCGCCAACCCGGCGGCGGCGGTCTCCCGGGGCACGCGGCCCCGCGCGGAGGGGGCGGGGCCTGGCGGGAGGGGGCGGGGCGGGCAGCCGCTCGCGCCGCACCGGGACTGACGGGCGAGCCGGCCCGACCCTTGCCAGCTCGCCCGCCCCCTCCTGGGCTGCCCGACCAGTTCGTGCCCCCTCGGCCTGGTGCAGCCTGACGGAGGGGGAGTGGCCGGCTCCGGGCCGGCCGGCGTCCGGGGTGAGGCTGCCGGGGAGGGGTTGGGGGCGCCCGTGGGGCCGAACATCCCTACCCCCGGCCCGCTGGCCCCCGCCCCCCGCCTGCGCCCCGCCCCCCGCCTGGCCGCCCCGCCCCGCCTTGACCCCCGGCGGCCTCCGGAGCCCGTCGCGGTAAGTGCGCCTTCCTGTTCGGCGTCGGGGAGGGGGCCGCGGCGGGCCGGCCACGCGACGAGGCCCGCTCCCCGCCCCCACGCGACCCTCCCGCGGGGCCCCGGCGGCCGGGGTCCCGCGGGGCCTTCTGGGCACCTCCGAGTTAAGGGGTGGGTCGGGCGGGGACCTGCCCCAGCCGCGCCCGGGGTTCGAACCCTGGTCCGGCCTCCCGGCCGCGCACTGGGGGGCCCGGAGCGGCGTGTGGGCCGCGCTCCGACTTGGTCAAAGTTGTGCACGCGGTGGTGCGGCCGGCCGGCTGAGGCGTGGACTGCGTTGCTTTCACCCCGCACACTTTCACTAATAAAACCAACTGGAAACTATTTCGGATTTTTTTTTCATTGTTATCCTCAGGCTATCACAATCTCAGTTTTTTTAAGTAATTGCCTCCTGCCAAAGAGTGGAGAATCAGAAAGGGACTTTATTTCAATAAAAACTGGCGTGCCTGCTGGAAACTCCTGTGGGTATTTCAGTCCATACTCAGGGATCCAAAGCTGATGAAAAAAGTTTGTGAAAGCAGAGTAAAGCATTACTGCCATCTTTACTATCCCATTTGATTTTTACAAATATTTTGGAATAGTTGATACATTCACAGAATTCAAAAGGTACAAAAGGGATATACAAAGTTTCTCCCCGCCCAGCCGACCAATATTACCAGTTTCTTTTTTCTTTCTAATAATACCAGTTTCTAATTGATCCTTTCAGAGATAGAGCATATGCAGATGCCCTTGCTTCATTCTTTAAAAAGTGAAACTGTTGTATATTAAGTGCCTGGCAGTTACTGGTACCCAATAAATGGTAATTCTTCCATTTAGAGCACAGTTTAATAAGTCGTTTTGGTTATTAGACCGCTAAAAGAACAATAATGACTTTTTTTCTGGTTTTAGGCATTTGCGGATTTGACTATTGTGAATGTGTATGTTCTGTTGGTGTCATAACTATGAATACTTTTACACAAAGGTGAATACACTGATATTTTTGGGTAATGGGGCAGGTAGGGAAAAATCAATATGAAACTAGTAAGAAGATGGGACTTAAGTATACAACATAGAGTTCCAAAAATGAAGCCAGTTTGTGTCCATATAGTACAAAAGGATAAAACAAAACTAAATGAGAAAATTGAGGCAGAGCAGGAAAAAAGGAAACAAAGCCAAGGGAACAGATAACACCAAGTGCATAGTATAAGATCCTGTACTAAAAGTGAGTCGCAGTTTTGGCTCTGGGCTTCACAGCAGCCAAGAAAAAAAAGGAGGGGGGGAGCGATAAAGTAAGTTTCAGTGTGTTTCTACTTACAAGATAAAAACAAATCAGTTCTCCCTAAGGAGGCATTTTCTGGTGATGAGGCCTGAGAAGGGCATTCTCTCATGGGCACTAATAAAAGGGGAGATTAAATTGTATGATGAAGTTGGCAACATCTTTAAAAAAATCCCTACAGGGGCGCCTGATGGCTCAGTCAAGTGTCTGCCTCCAGCTCAGGTCATGATCTCAGGGTCCTGGGATCAAGCCCCACATTGGGGGGCTCTCTCCTACTCCCCCTGCTTGTGCTCCCTCTCTTGAGCTCTCTATCAAGTAAATAAATAAAATCTTTTTTAAAAATCCCTACAGAAAATAATGAATTTTAGACAGTGTTCTTCAATGTAGGGCGGTAATAAAACTCCAACGATAAGTTCCCTTCCCTGAAGGCTTAACTTGATCCATTTATAACATTTAGAATTACCTAGAAGAGTATTTCCCAAACTGTGTTCTAAGAAATGAGCAATCAATAGTTTATTTCTTGAAATAAGAATCTGAACTCATATAACTTTGAAATAGCTGGGTTAGACAAATTTCAGTAGTTTTTTACTCAATTTCTTGGCTAATGTGAAAGATGACTCTTAAAGGAGGTTATTATGTGACCTTTTACAAACTTATTTGACCATTGAGAACCACTGAACCTACAGAAATGGATGGACAGGAAGTCCTTCCCGAGGTTTGATAAAAAATCGGGAGAGCAAAGAGTTTGAGGTTAGCCAATTTGGTAAGAACCAAAGTGAAGAGAATCTAAAAGTCAGAATTTTAAATAGACTGTATGTCAAAGGAAAAGGCTACCTTTCCCCTAAATTCTTAATTCCTCATTGTTCTGCAGGTTGCCTGTTTGACCAGGTGATCTCTAGGATTTCTTCCTGTTCTGTGCTTCAGGGCACTCAGGGTCCCGGATTAGACTATGTTCAGGCAAGTAGAATTGCTTCAAGAATGACTTTAATTATTCTTGAATGTAAATATGTGATTAACATAGGTTTTTTTAAAATCACAACATGATTGTTACTATTAATTTACTATCAAATCCTGGAATTCTGTAGCTGTAAGAGACCTTAGAAAGCATGGTACATCTGGGATTGTACTACTAACATGTAAGGTTGTTCCCAGCAAATTTATGAACCTCCCTGAATCTTTTTCCTTGTTTGTAAAATTAGAATGATAACAGCACACAGTTCATTCAATGGATGTTGAGGGTCTAAGAAGTATTGTAGTAGCAAAACAGCTTTATGGGAACAAATAAAATAATGGATCAAGAATCCTTTATTGTCTAAATTTTTTTTTCACTCCTGAGTTCAGATGGCAAGAATTTGAAAGGCAAGGAATAGCATCTCATCCATATGTATTTGGTCCCTGAGTTTCAGATAGCAGGTACTGGGAGTTGAGAGAATGAGGGATTGGTCCAAAAATGGATCTGACTCCAGTTCCTCTGTTTGGATTTTGAGAGTATGGATGATGAGGTACACTTCTATAAGAAAGTATTCTTATATAAATAATGCAGTACTATACAAAATGCTACTATTCTGAAGACAAATTGAAGGCCAGAGCTGTTCATTGTTTTTACTCCATATATGAGAGAAGTGCTTGCTGAATATGTCAGGTAGTGTAAATTATGCTGTTGTAACAAAAGACCCTCGCATCTCAGTGGTTTAGAAAAAGGGTTGTATCTTAGTCACAGGACATGTCCAAGTAGGGTCAACAGGAGAACTCTGTTCCAGGTTGGAGCACCAGTTTATTGGAGGAATAAGTGCTTCCACAATTGTTAGGGCAGGGGTGGGGGCGGAAGGAGGTGATGAATTGCACCTTGGCTCTTAAAGGCTTCTACTTGGAAGTGACACATGTAACTTCCGCTAACATTTTAATGGCCAAAGAAATCATATGGCTACACCCAACTTCAAGGAAGTTGAGAGATGCAATTCTATCATGTGCCCAGAAGGAGAAGAACTGGAATAGTCTGCACTAAGCAGGCTTTATAGTCCCATGAGTTAACAAAATCTGAATAAATGAAATCCAAATTATGCTTTTAGTTTTTAGAGCACAGAATGCAGCATTTTTTGGTGTATGTATGTCTGTTTAATCATAGAATTATGCTAATGAGAACTGCAGAGTATTTTTTATTAATTGGAAATGAAATGCTTTTGAAGACTCCATAATTAGACATACTATTTTGACCAAGTAGATTTCATTCTTTTCTAATTATATGTTCATTCAATAAACATTTATTTTTTTCATTCTATAAACATTTAAATGTGTTAAATGTGGTGTGTATAAGGCACTATGTTAGATCCTGTGAGAATAAAAAGATGAATGGGAAGTTTACAACGCCAAATAAAATAGCCATAATTGAGTTCTCTTTCTTTTTAAAACAGCATTAACAGAATCTTTCACTATGATAGAACCTGATTATGTATACACTTTGCTCCAACCACTGTTTTTGGGTTAGGGATTTTTTTGGTGACAAATTAAACTAGCTTAAGCAAAAAGAGTGTGTTGTTAGAAGAAGGCTATAGCTTTATGTCACAGAGTCCAAGAGCAGGGAATACAGCTCAGTCTCAGAGGCAACTGACACCAATAACAGAAAATTAGGAGCCATAGAGATGCCTGGGTGGCTCAGTCGGTTGAGTGTCTGCTTTCAGCTCAGATCATGATCCCAGGGTCCTGGGTCTCCCTTTCCTCCATGCCTCCCCTTGTGCTGTCTCTTACTTTTTCTCTCTCTCAAATAAATAAATAAAATCTTAAAAAAAAAAAAAAAAAAGAGGAGCCGGAACTGCTTTCCTTCACACCTCTAGGATATCTTGCTAGTGTCTCTCTGGGAGTGTACTTCATTCCTCTTTATCTCTGTTGACTGATTCTCTATATTTTGCTTTAAATGGGTGTTTTAACTTAAGAATTCACACACTTAAACCTATTAGAGCCTTTAGCAAGTCCAGCTGAACTAAAGTTTTTTTCCTAAGTGCCACATCTTGGTTAGTTCTTGAGTTAACCACAATCAGAGTTTGGAAATAATGGAGTCGACCCTAAAGTATAACAAGTTAGGGTATTCGGCAACTTTCTACGACACAATTAACATCAGCTTGCAAATTCTACTGGGGCAGGCTGATTAGGATAATGGGGTAAGAAGGTAGAGTTGGAGCACTTGTAGCAACACTGTCCCTTACCTGAACCACTGGTAAATGCCATCCCCTTTGTAATCCTTTCCTCCATCCTCCTCCGTCCCCCAAAGTACAGATTACTGAATTGTCTAACTCTTATAAGTCACCTGCTTTTGATGCTGATGCAGGGCTCCCTGGCTTCTCCCCACGGCTAATGCGGAAAAAGGGGAGCATTCGATATACTGCCTTGCTCTGCTCTTTTCTACAATTGGTCTAGACACTCTGTCTAAACATTGTACATTTTAACATGCTATTGCCACATCTCTCCTCAAACTTCAACCTATTTTTTTATTCTCAGTAAATTTCCATTCTTTTTCTGCAAGTGTGTACACTTAGCTTCTCTTAGGAAAGTTTCCTTGCATCCTTTACCTAGCCAATATCTCCTTTCTCTCTGGTTGCAAATACCCATAGCTTCATCTGAACAGATGGCTGAAGGAATGGACTGCAGGGAGGTAGTATATGTTACCTGGAAGACGGGCTCCCCAGAAAAGAAATAACAACAGAGAGAGGTGAGTAAAAGCTGTGTATTTGATTTGTCAAGGATATATATTAATCTAAAAGAGCAGACAGGGAGGGTTTGGGTACAAATTGTAGAACACCTGGAACATCATTCTAAGGCATTCTTTTACTCTTCTTGCTATGCAAATGGACGGGTCTTTCTAGATTCAACTAAACAGAAAACCACGATAGGCTTGTTTACTTAGAAGGCTGTCAGGCAGGAACCACAGCTTGCCAGCAAGGCAGCATCAAATGTTCCTCATCAGTGGTTGTGATCCTCACAGCAGTCCATGTAAGCAGTTCCTGTAGCCATCTGGGAGTCCTTGCTCCAAGTGAAAGCTCAGCTGAAGGAGAGAAAGCTCACACAAGGTGGCTGCAGGAGCTGTCTTGGTTTAAAAAATCTCGTGTCTCACAGGAGACAATATGCCATACAACTCCATAGACTTAGCTTCCAGGGACCCCATAAGGGATATGACAATTACAAGAGCCATCACACTCAGGGAGGTCAAAGCTATGGCTTCCTATGAGATATTTAGAGTTTATTTATAGTTCCTCTGAGTCCAGATGAGAATTTACTAATCATTTTTACTATAAGCAATGTTGCCTAGTAACATAGTTGGCATACCTACTTTTATCAGATTGCCAGGGAACAGGGCTAAGAGAGTTAACTGAAGGTTAAATGCAGAAGGGAAAGAGATTTAACTCCACTCACCCTTGTATTATCTGTAGTGTCTTCCATAGCCCTTTTCATTTGGGAAGTATTCAATAATATTCATTTTGCTTCCTTTGATGTAGTGTGTTTTAACTCTTTTTTTTTTAAGATTTTATTTATTTGACAGAGAGAGACACAGTGAGAGGGAACACAAGCAGGGGGAGTGGGAGAGGGAGAAGCAGGCCTCCCGCGGAGCAGGGAGCCCGATGCGGGGCTCGATCCCACATGACCCGAGCCGAAGGCAGACGCCCAACGACTGAGCCCCCCAGGCGCCCCTGTTTTAACTCTTTTTATGAGAGAAAAGTGTGACATAGGAAGAGAGGTTGAGAGGAAAGTTGGCTGGAAAGATAGCAAGAACTACTAGATTATTAGAAACACTGGTTTCCATACTAAAGATCTTGGCTTTTATTGAGCTTGTAGGTGATTGAAAACAAAAGTTTTAAGTAAAAGTAATATGGTCATGACTTGGACTTTGGGAGGTTACTTTGTCTATAGTGTGGAGAGTGGATGAGAAGAGATTTAGACTGAGGCTGGTTGATTCACTTTTACTTAGTATTTGCCTCTTTTTGGGGAGATATTTCTCTCATAAGCAGAAAGAAGGAATACCCAATTCTCCTGCTCTACAGGAATTTAGAATTGCTGGACAGATTTGGCATGGTGCTTTGGAGGCGCTTGACCAATTTGTCCTAAATTTGTCACGTTCCCCCTTCCACCCTGGGGATGGGGAGTTGGGGAGGACTGCTCTGACCTGCCTCCTAACAACATTAAATTAACACTAAGAAATAATTCTAGCCTCCACTGGTCTCCACTGATTGCCATTTGACTGACTGGCATAACTCATTTTGCTTTTTGCTGGAGTCGAATTATAGAATGAATTGGTGGTGCTTTTTTTTTAAGGTCTAGGTAGGGAATTTATAATGGTTAACTTGTATTGATTAACTGTTTCTAATTACAAGCAGCTGAGAAACAGTGGTTCACATTTTTCTCTCTTGTTTACATTGCCCTTTACTACCCTTAACTTACCCAGCTTTCCCTGTTCCAGCTAATACACAATTTATACAATCTGATTGGTTCTGCAGCAGAATCAACTTGATCTGTGATTGGCTGACTATGTGTATGGAGAACCCAGCTAATTTTGCTTGATTATATTTGTATCCAGAGAGTACTGACTGATTCCTTTATTTCCCTCCATCACCATAAAGCTACATAGAAGATAGAAACACTGGATATGGTTCAGGTCAGTAAAAGACAAACTGATGGTTATCCAGATTATTACTTTTTATGGCACATAAGACAGCTGGGTGTCACATCACATGTCAACCATAAAGGATCAAGCAGGACTTTGTGGTTTGCCATTATCTTTATGGTATTAACAGTCTTCATCCTTGCGCCACAGCAAATATATACCAAAATTCACAAAATCTAAGAGTGGGTGGCAAGGAAATCTATCTATCTTTCTTTCTTCCTTCCTTCCTTCCTTTTTTTTTTTTACTTGTCATCAAGTTAAAGGGCTTTTTAAAAAATATGTTTATTTATTTGAGAGAGAGAGGTAGCAAGAGAAAGCACAAGCAGGGAGGAGAGGGAGAAGCAGGCTCCCTGCGACCAGGGGAGCCCAATGTGAGGCTCAATCCCAGACTCTGGGATCATGACCCGAGCCAAAGGCAGACGCTTAATAGACTGAGCCACCCAGGCACCCCAAGTTAAAGGGCTTTTTAAAAAAGTAAATATTTTCTTATAATTATGCTGTGGTCTTCATAGTATCAACTGTGATAACTTTTATGGTTGAGTTCAGGAATAAAAAGACCATATAATATTAATTTAACTGATTTTTTAAATGTTGCTTGCTTTGCTTCCAGATATTAGTACCACTAAGCAGTTGAGGGATGAAAAGGTACTTTTGATATATATTAATGTGGGTCAGCACTTTGCCCTATAAGAATTTGTGACAGAAATTGGAAAGGAGTCAAGTGGGGAGAAATCTGGGAGGCTCTTGTACTTCAGGAATAAAGGCCACTTTGGCATTTAATTGCAATTATGATGAACTTAGTATCTTGTTATATTAGGAGTGATGTGTTCTTTAAGGACTGTTTTTTGTTTTTTGTTTTTCTCTTTTAGTGCCTTATTTGCTTTTATTTTGGTCAGATCTTATTGGTAAAGAATTTTAAGTCTGCTTTACTACTCCTTGATATCTAACCTTGTACAAATCAACTGTACTCTGAATCTGCTTCCCAATTCGGACAATGGGGGTAAATGCATACTGTACCTTCTCACAAGGTAGTTTCGAGTTCCAAATGAGAATATTTTACAAGCAAGAAGTGATGTGTTACACTTGAAAGTATATGGTCTTTAGAGTCAGTCCTGGCTTCACTTTGAACCCTGCTACTCAGCAGGTACCTGTAACCTCACTTGACTTCAGTGTCCTCATTTGTAAGGGGAGAGAGGAATGACCCCTGTTTGCCAGAGTGTGTGAGACAACTAAAGACCCATTCAATGTAGAGACTTAATGTATTATCATGCACATTTATGCACTTAGGAAATAGTAGCTGCTATTAGTTCAAATCCTTATAATTTGCAGGTGCTATTTACTTAATCCCATTTAACTGAAAAGAAAACTGAAGACCTAAGAGGTGATTTGCCCAAATCATACAGCTAGCTGGTGAGTGGCTTAGTTATTGACTCAGGCCTTCTGCTATATCACTTAGGCTACCATTGATAAGTAATAATGTGGGAAAATAAAGGCAGAAGCAGCCTCAACTGGCTTCCTCTAAATTGATTCATAGTTTTAACCTAATGCACTCTTTTCTCTCTGTAAATTGTACTTACTGATCCCCAGGGCCAACTAAATACTCATGGCTAAATAGGATGCCCTATGGTGGGGCACAAGTCTGTGCTTACCTAATGAGCTGGGTACTCACCAAAAGTTGGTTGTGTTTATTTACAAACCCGTTTTTAACAGGTATGCTTCTTCTAATAATTATGAAACATTTTAGGCATGTTAATTAGTATAAAGAAAAGAAAAGTCATTCCTTGAAAATTAAATTGAATGCTCTGGGACATCTCAATATAGAAGAGTTCTTAACAAATTTGCTCTCAAATTTGGTGAAGGCTGGATAACTGTAAAAGACTGGGTAGGTAAGACACCAGACTCCTATTCCTCTATTTGGTTGTCAGATACTTAATTAAAACCAAATTTATTTAAAGCCACACCCAACCCTCCTGAAACTGTAGCCTTCTTACTTCCTTCTTTATGATGATGTTACCATTCTTCCAATCACCCAGGTTTGAAAATGCTGTCATTTTTGCTTCCTGTCCATTTGCCACAGACATTCTGTAAGTTCTGTCTCTATAATATCTTTAATGCCCATCTCCCTTTCAGATCTTGTTGCCTCTAGCTAAGGTTAAACTATATCTCTTATCTTGAAGATTTTTTTTAAAGATTTTATTTATCTGACAGAGAGCACAAGCGTGTGTAGGGAGAGGCAGAGGGAGAGGGAGAAGCGGACTGAGCAGGGAGCCCAACGTGGGGCTGGATCCAGGACCCCAGGATCATGAGCTGAGCCGAAGGCAGATGCTTAACCCACTGAGCCACCCAGGCGCCCACCTTGAAGAGTTTTCTAACTGGCTTCCCTACCGATGGTCTCTTCCCTCACAAATCTATTCCTCACTGTTGCCAATTTTTTTAAATCTGTAGATATATATTTTATTTGTCAAGAGTAAATGCCAAATATTTTTGAAGCATACCTCTAAATTGACTCAAGAACCTCATCCTCTCGCAGATAAAGGACACACTTCCTCCTTGATAATTCAGCAGTGGTTTCATTCAAAACCTCTTCTGTTAGATTTTAAGATCTTTCAAATCAAGGTCTGTGTCATTCATTTATTCTTTGATTTAAATGTAGTAAATATTTGAATGCCATGCACTATACGAGTTGTTAGGGATATAATGGTCCCTGCCCTGATCGATTTTATTGTCTGTTTTCTCACCTTTAAGTTCTTTTTGCATACAGCACAACGATGTGTTGAATTTACATAAACAGGATTTTTCTTTACATTTACAACATTTGCTTTTTATGGAGTTGGAGAGAGGTACAGAATATCTGATGTATTTCTGAAATATAAGTTTAATTTTCACATCTTTTCTAACCTGTGTAAATAATTAACTGTTTTCTGCCATCATTTTTAAATGTTAGTGGAATTTAAGTGTTAGTGGAATTATATTAGCTTTCTAATGTTTAAGCCAAATTCTGATAAAAGATCCATTTTGACTAAGTTTTAAAAGTACCCTGGAACATCAAACTTTAAAGGATTCTTTGAAATCATGTGTTGTAACTCCTTCTTCTCATAGTTTAGGGAAAACTTAATTCTTGAAATGTTTTATGCGATCTATATTACACATTTAAAACTACAAGAGTAGATTCATAATTGATTACTCCATAAAACAAATAATGTTGTCTTAAAAATGCTGTGTGAAGAGAGGTTTGTAAAATAATGATTACCCATATAACCCCGTTCCTCAGTAGCTTTGATTTTTATTGTTGAGTGAAGCTGTGCTTTTAAAAGTCGCACTGTTGAAGTGACCTTGTCTGCAGTCTATCTTCATGACATTTCACTGTTGCTGTTACAGTACTGAACAGAGTCATCTTATAAATTTACAAACTAACATTTGAGCAGATTTGCAGCAGAAATTGCATGTGGACTCCTTAATTACATTCTGAAAAATGTATTCAGAATTGGAATTTTCCTATTTTAAATAGTTTGAGCTGTATCTCAAGTTTAAGTAAAGCCAACTTACTAAAATAAAAGAGAGGTACAGAATATAATTTCATAATAGGTTTGAAGAAAATGTTGGTCTGAAAAAACATCTGCTATTTAGCCATTAGATTTCAAAGTGACAAAAATTTTATGCCTAAAGAATGAAATAGGGACGGAGCAAGATGGCAGAGGAGTAGGAGACCTGGATTTTGTCTGGTCTCAGGAATTCAGCTGGATAGGGATCAAACCATTCTGAACACCTACGAACTCAGCAGGAGATCAAAGAGAAGAATAGCAACAACTCTCTGAACAGAAAAGCGACCACTTTCTGGAAGGTAGGACGTGCGGAGAAGTGAATCCGAGGCGATATTCGGGAGGATAGACGGCGGGGGAGGGGGCCTCCATGGGCTGCTTCTGGCAAGTGCTAGAGCCGCGGAGCACAAAATCGGAACTTTTAGAAGCCAGCTCCGCTGAGGGACGTCGCTCCAGTGGCTAAGCGGGGGGTGGAATCCTTGCGGGACAGTGTGGTCTCAGGACCCTCGGGGTCACAGAAAGACCGGGGGTGCCTGAGTGCAGCAGAGCTCCCAGGTATCAGAGCGGGGAAGCCGGCTGCAGAGACGGAGCCGAGGCGCGGGCTGTCAGCTCGGGGTGGCCATAAACTGTGATCCGCGGCCCACTCGGGCCGCTGCTCCTCCAGCAGGGACCCAACAAGCGGCAGAGCTGGGGAGACTCCCCTTCCTCCCCTGGGAGGAACGGCGCGGAAGTGCACCACAGGGATCTGCTGGGTTTGGAGACTCCACATGGGGTCGGGTGCCAGAGATAGAAATGCTCGGTCACAGGCCGGGTGAGCGCTGAGTGCAACTGGAGACCGGGGAGACAGGAGTGATTGACTGCTTTTGTCTGGGGTCGCACTGAGGAGCGGGGCCCCGAGTTCTCATCTCCTCCGGGGGGAGATTGGGAGGCCACCATTTTCACCCTGGTCCTCCAAAGCTGTACCGAGAGCTTGCAGGGAACAAAAGCTCCCAAGAGCAAACCCGAGCAGATTACTTAGCCTGGACCAACAAGGGCGGGGCAATTCCGCCTCTGGCAAAGATGTTTGGGAACCACGGCAACAGGCCCCTCCCCCAGAAAATCAGCACGAACAGCCAGCAAGCCAAGACCAAGTTTACCCATCAATGAGAACGGCAGAACTCCAGCACTAGGGGAATACTGCACATAGAATTCATGGCTTTTTTATCATGATTCTTTAGTCTTTCAAAGTTAATTTTTGTAACTGTCTTTTTTTTTTAAGATTTAATTTTTTTATTTGAGAGAACGAGAATGAGAGAGAGAGAGAGCACATGAGAGGGGGGAGGGTCAGAGGGAGAAGCAGACTCTCTACTGAGCAGGGAGCCCGATGTGGGACTCGATCCTGGGACTCCAGGATCATGACCTGAGCCGAAGGCAGTCGCCCAACCAACTGAGCCACCCAGGCGCCCCTTAACTGTTTTTTTTTTAATTTTTCTTTTTCCGTTTTTCAACCAACATCTTATCAATCTCTTTTTTAAAAAAAATTTTATTTTTCATTTTTAGAGTCATATTCTATCCTTCATAGTAGTTACCCTTATTTTTGGCATATATATATATAAGTTGTTATCTCTTTAAAATTTTGAGATACAGTTTCTTCTAACAGATCAAAATATACCCTAAGTCTCTAGTGTATGGCTTTGTTCTAGTCTCCTGCCTGATCGCACTCTCTCCCCCCTTTTTTTTTTCTTTCTTTGTTTTTTTAAATCTTTCTTTTTTCAAACAACTTCTTATCTTCTCAATTATTTTTATAAAATTTTTTATAATTTTCATCTTTACAGTCATATTCCATCCCTTCATCATATCAACCCTTATTTTGTACATATGTAAGTCTTTCTTTCTTTAAAATTTTGGGAGGCACTTTCTTCTAACAGACCAAAATACACTCAAAATCTAGTGTGTGGCACTTATCTATGCACCAGCCTGATCATATTCTGTTTTTTTGTTTTGTTTTGTTCTGTTTTTATCTTTTTCTTTTTCTTTTTTTTCTCTTTCTTTTTTCTTTCTTTCCCTTTCTTTTCCCCTGGTTTCAGGTCTTTTCTGATTTGTTTCGAGTATATTTTCTGGGGACGTTTTTAACCTGTTAGCATTTTGTTCTCTCATTCATCTATTCTCCTCTGGACAAAATGACAAGACAGAAAAAGTCACCTCAACAAAAAGAACAAGAGGTAGTACCATCTGCCAGGGACCTACTCAATACGGACATTAGTACGATGTTGGACCTAGAGTTCAGAATGATGATTTTAAAGATACTAGCTGGGCTTGAAAAAAGCATGGAAGTTATTAGAGAAACCCTTTCTGGAGAAATAAAAGAACTAAAATCTAACCAAGCCAAAATCAAAAAGGCTATTAATGAGGTGCAATCAAAAATAGGGGCACTAACTACTAGGATAAATGAGGCAGAAGAGGGAATCAGTGATATAGAAGACCAAATGATGGAAAATAAAGAAGCTGAGAAAAAGATAAACAACTACTGGATCACAGGGGCAGAAGTTGAGAGATAAGCGATACCATAAGACGAAGCAACATTAGAATAATTGGGATCCCAGAAGAAGAAGACAGAGGGGGGCAGAAGGTATATTGGAGCAAATTATAACAGAGAACTTCCCTAACGTGGGGAAGGAAATAGGCTTCAAAATCCAGGAGGCACAGAGAACCCCTCTCAAAATAAAAATAGGTCAACATTCCGACATCTAATAGTAAAACCTACAAGTCTCAGAGACAAAGAGAAAATCCTGATAGCAGCTCGGGAGAAGAGAGATGTAACCTATAATGGTAGAAACATTAGATTGGCAACAGACCTATCCACAGAGACCTGGCAGGCCAGAAAGGACTGGTATGATATATTCAGAGCACTAAACAAGAAAAATATGCAACCAAGAATACTATATACAGCTAGGCTGTCATTGAAAATAGAAGGAGAGATAAAAAGCTTCCAGGACAAACAAAAACTAAAGGAATTTGCAAGCACGAAACCAGCCCTACAAGAAATATTGAAAGGGGTCCTCTAAGCAAAGAGAGAGCCTAAAAGCAACATAGACCAGAAAGGAACACAGACAATATACAGTAACAGTCACCTTAGAGGCAATACAATGGCACTAAATTCATATCTTTCGATAGTTACCCTGAATGTAAATGGGCTAAATGCCCCAATCAAAAGACACAGGCTATCAGATTGGATTAGAAAACAAGACCCATCAATATGCTGTCTGCTAGAGACTCATTTTAGACCCAAAGACACCCCCAGATTGAAAGTGAGGGGGTGGAAAACCATTTACCATGCTTGTGGACAACAAAACAAAGCTGGGGTGGCAATCCTTATATCAGACAAATTAGATTTTAAACCAAAGACTGTAATAAGAGATGAGGAAGGACACTATATCCTACTTAAAGGGTCTATCCAACAAGAAGATCTAACAATTGTAAATATCTATGCCCCTAACATGGGAGCAGCCAATTATATAAGGCAATTAATAACAAAAGCAAAGAAACACATTGACAACAATACAATAATAGTGGGGGACTTTAACACCCCCCTGACTGAAATGGACAGATCATCTAAGCAAAAGATCAACAATGAAATAAAGACTTTAAATGACACACTGGACCAAATGGACTTCACAGACATATTCAGAACATTCCATCCCAAAGCAACAGAATGAACATTCTTCTCTAGTGCCCATGGAACATTCTCCAGAATAGATCACATCCTAGGTCACAAATCAGGTCTCAACCGGTACCAAAAGATTGGGATCATTCCCTGCATATTTTCAGACCACAATGATTTGAAACTAGAACTCAATCACAAAAGGAAAGTTGGAAAGAACTCAAACACATGGAGGCTAAAGAGCACTAAAGAATGAATGGGTCAACCAGGAAATTAAAGAAGAATTAAAAAAATTCATGGAAACCAATGAAAATGAAAACACAACTGTTCAAAATCTTTGGGATGCAGCAAAGGCAGTCCTAAGAGGAAAGTATATAGCAATACAAGCCTTTCTCAAGAAACAAGAAAGGTCTCAAATACACAACCTAACCCTACACCTAAAGGAGCTAGAGAAAAAAACAGCAAATAAAGTCTAAACCCAGCAGGAGAAGAGAAATAATAAAGATCAGAGCAGAAATCAATGAAATAGAAACCAAAAGAACAGTAGAACAGATCAACGAAACTAGGAGCTGGTTCTTTGAAAGAATTAACAAGATTGACAAACCCCTGGCCAGACTTATCAAAAAGAAAAGAGAAATGACCCAAATCAACAAAATCATGAATGAAAGAGGAGAAATCACAACCAACACCAAAGAAATACAAACAATTATAAGAACATATGAGCAACTCTATGCCAGCAAATTAGATAACCTGGAAGAAATGGGTGCGTTCCTAGAGATGTATCAACTACCAAAACTGAACCAGGAAGAAATAGAAAACCTGAACAGACCTCTAACCACTAAGGAAATTGAAGCAGTCATCAAAAATCTCCCAACAAACAAAAGCCCAGGGCCAGATGGCTTCCCAGGGGAATTCTACCAAACATTTAAAGAAGAATTAATACCTATTCTCCTGAAACTGTTCCAAAAAATAGAAATGGAAGGAAAACTTCAAAACTCGTTTTATGAGGCCACCATTACCTTGATCCCCAAACCAGACAAAGACCCCATCCAAAAGGAGAATTACAGACCAATATCCTTGATGAACATGGATGCAAAAATTCTCACCAAAATACTAGCCAATAGGATCCAACAGTACATTAAAAGGATTATTCACCATGACCAAGTGGGATTTATCCCTGGGCTGCAAGGTTGGTTCAACATCCGCAAATCAGTCAACGTGATACAGTACATTAACAAAAGAAAGAACAAGAATCATATGATCCTCTCAATAGATAAGCATCCTCTCAATAGAAAAAGCATTTGACAAAGTACAGCATCCTTTCTTGATCAAAACTCTTCAGAGCATAGGGATAGAGGGTACATACCTCAATATCATAAAAGCCATCTATGAAAAACCTACAGCAAATATCATTCTCAATGGGGAAAAACTGAGAGCTTTCCCCCTAAGGTCAGGAACGCGGCAGGGATGTCCACTATCACCACTGCTATTCAATGTAGTATTAGAAGTCCTAGGCACAGCAATCAGACAACAAAAAGAAATCAAAGGCATCCAAATCAGCAAAGAAATCAAACTCTCACTGTTTGCAGATGATATGATACTGTATGTGGAAAACCCAAAAGACTCCACCCCAAAACTGCTAGAACTCATACAGGAATTCAGTAAAGTGGCAGGATATAAAATCAGTGCACAGAAATCAGTGGCATTCCTATACACCAACAACAAGACAGAAGAGAGAGAAATAAGGAGTCGATCCCATTTACAATTGCACCCAAAACCTTAAGATACCTAGGAATAAATCTAACCAAAGAGGCAAATGATCTATACTCAGAAAACTATAAAATACTCATGAAAGAAATTGAGGAAGACACAAAGAAATGGAAAAACGTTCCATGCTCATGGATTGGAAGAACAAATATGAAGATATCAATGCTACCTAGAGCAATCTACACATTCAGTGCAATCCCCATCAAAATACCATCCACTTTTTTCAAAGAAATGGAACAAATAATCCTAAAATTTGTATGGAACCAGAAAAGACCCCGAATAGCCAGAGGAATGTTGAAAAAGAAAAGTAAAGCTGGCGGCATCACAATTCCGGACTTCCAGCTCTATTACAAAGCTGTCATCATCAAGACAGTATGGTCCTGGCACAAAAACAGACACATAGATCAATGGAACAGAATAGAGAGCCCAGAAATGGACCCTCAACACTATGGTCAACTTATCTTTGACAAAGCAGGAAAGAATGTCCAATGGAAAAAAGACAGTCTCTTCAAGAAATGGTGTTAGGAAAATTGGACAGCCACATGCAGAAGAATGAAACTGGACCATTTCTTTACACCACACACAAAAATAGACTCAAAATGGTTGAAAGACCTAAATGTGAGACAGGAGTCCATCAAAATCCTAAAGGAGAACACAAGCAGCAACCTCTCCGACCTCAGCCGCAGCAACATCTTCGTAGAAACATCGCCAAAGGCAAGGGAAGCGAGGGCAAAAATGAACTATTGGGATTTCATCAAGATAAAAAGCTTTTGCACAGCAAAAGAAACAGTCCACAAAAACAAAAGACATCCAACAGAATGGGAGAAGATATTTGCAAATGACATATCAGATAAAGGGCTAGTATCCAAAATATATAAAGAACTTATCAAACTCAACACCCAAAGAACAAATAATCCAACCAAGAAATGGGCAGAAGACACGAACAGACATTTCTCCAAAGAAGACATCCAAATGGCCAACATAAACATGAAAAAGTGCTCAACATCGCTCGGCATCAGGGAAATCCAAATCAAAACCTTAATGAGATACCACCTCACACCAGTCAGAAGGGCTAAAATTAACAAGTCAGGAAACGACAGATGTTGGTGTGGATGCAGAGAAAGGGGAACCCTCCTACACTGTTGGGAATGCAAGCTGGTGCAACCACTCTGGAAAACAGTATGGAGGCTCCTCAGAACGTTGAAAATAGAGCTACCATATGATCCAGCAATTGTACTACTGGGTATTTACTCCAAAGATACGACTGTAGGGATCCGAAGGGGTACGTGCACCCCGATGTTTATAGCAGCAATGTCCACAATAGCCAAACTGTGGAAAGAGCCAAAATGTCCATCGACAGATGAATGGATAAAGAAGAAGTGGTATATATATATATATATACACACACACACACACACACACAATGGAATATTATGCAGCCATCAAAAGGAAAGAGATCTTGCCATTTGCAACAACATGGATGGAACTGGAGGGTGTTATGCTGAGTGAAATAAGTCAATCAGAGAAAGACATGTATCATATGACCTCACTGATATGAGGAATTCTTAATCTCAGGAAACAAATTGAGGGTTGCTGGAGTGCGGGTGGGGTGGGAGGGATGGGGTGGCTGGGTGATAGACATTGGGGAGGTTAAGTGCTATGGTGAGCGCTGTGAATTGTGCAAGCCTGTTGAATCACGGATCTGTACCTCTGAAACAAATAATGCAATATATGTTAAGAAAAAAAAGATAGAAGGAGGGGAAGAATGAAGGGGGGTAAATCGGAGGGGGAGATGAACCATGAGAGACTGAGAGACGATGGACTCTGAAAAACAAACAGGGTTCTAGAGGGGAGGGCGGTGGGGAGATGGGTTAGCCTGGTGATGGTTATTAAAGAGGGCAGTTTCTGCATGGAGCACTGGGTGTTATGCACAAACAATGAATCATGGAGCACTACATCACAAACTAATGATGTAATGTATGGTGATTAACATAACAGTAAAAAAATTTAAAGAAAAAAAAGAATGAAATAGAAAAAGGAAATTCGTAGAGTAACATACTATGATTGTCCTCTTAAGTTGAATAAGTACTGAAAATGGTTTGTCACCAGAAGTAAATGTTT
Organism: Eumetopias jubatus; assembly: GCF_037043125.1. Classification (NCBI taxonomy): domain Eukaryota; kingdom Metazoa; phylum Chordata; class Mammalia; order Carnivora; family Otariidae; genus Eumetopias; species Eumetopias jubatus. Next base: position 170,402,955 of record NW_028274808.1, on the reverse strand, counting down.
TCTATTTTTTAAATTAGATTATTTATTTTACAATTTCAAAAATGTCTAATTTTATTATTGCTCTTATAATTGTTGGATATATTCATTCATTAGAGAAATATTTATTGAGCACCTACTGTCTACCAGGTACCATGCTAATTACTAAGATTACAATGATTAACGAAAGTCTACTGAAGCTTACTTTGTACTAAGGATAAAGACAATAAATAAGGGAATAAACATCTAGTATGCCAGGCAATGATAAGTGCTATGAAAAGAGCTTAAAGAGTCGGGGGGTAGAGAACAGGGAGGATATAATTTATATGGAGTAGTCCATGCAGACCATTTTAATAATTTAACAATATAATGACTTTTAATATGTATTGATCTTGTAAAAATAATTACCATAAGGAGTACTTCTCCTCAGAGCTGGATAAATTTTTGAGCAAAACAATTTTTTATTGTTTGGCAAAAGTTGATGAGACAGAAGAAAAACTGTTATTTAAATATATGCTGAGGGGCGCTTGAGTAGCTTAGTCAGTTAAGCAGCCGACTCTTGATTTCTGCTCAGGTCATGGTCTCAGGGCCCTGGGATCCGCGATGGGCTCTGTGCTCAGTGTGGGCCTGCTTGTCCCTCTCCCTCTCCTCCTCCCCACACTCTCTCGCTCATAAATAAATAAAATCTTTTAAAAAAATAAATGCTGAATTCCATGCCATGAAAGTATTAATTCTGAATCCTACTACATATTTTTCATGAAGTATGGCCCAAGAATTGAGTTAAAGCTGGGAAATAATTTCTGTAAAGCTCTTTCTAACATGGGGGCTATAACAAGCTACTGTATCAAAAGATAATTTTTGAACTTTTCTTGTCAGAATGATTTTTCTCCAAAGTACCCATGCTTAGACAAGCTTAACCTTAGGCAAAACTGTTAAATAGAGATCTAGCGGTAAGTGATTTTGAGAAAATTCTATCTTTGAAGACTATTTTCTAACTTCACTTGCCTAAATTCTCTGCATTTGTCAGCATTTCCCTTATTCAATTGGACATTTATAATCTTTGTAGCCATATTAGTCTTTTATTTTTTAACTCTTTTATTTAAATATTCTATTTTATTATAACTGTTATTTTATCCTCTAAGTTCTAATTTGTTTTTTCTTTGATTATATTTGCTAGAAGGTAAGAGAATACACTGGCAAATTTTCTAAGAGCTGGATCTTTATTAATTCTGTCATTTTATTTCTTAAATCTTTAGTTTCTCCTCTGACCTTTATTATTTCATGACTCTTTTTAGAGGGCTGATTTCATTTTCATCTTGAGTAGACTGCTTAATGTATGCCTTTCCTTTTAAAAAATCAATGCATTTAGAAAGTTATAAATCTTACAACAGAAGAAGCCTCCCTGCTCCTATGACTATCTGAGCCATCCACGGCACTCAGGTGCCATTCCTTCCCTTTTATCAAAGTCTTCACAGTTTTTTGCTTCAATGATTCTCCCTGCAGTCATCAATCTCCTCTTCTGCGGGATCGTTCTCATCATTCTAATATGTTCCATGTTTTAAAAAATCAACAAATAAGTTAGCAAATCCATTGCCTTGATCCCTCACCTCTTCCAGCTATAATCCCATTCTGCAGCCTCACTGTTCAGATTTTTTTTTAAAAGATTTTATTTATTTATTTGACAGAGAGAGACATAGCGAGAGAGGGAACACAAGCAGGGGGAGTGGGAGAGAGAGAAGCAGGCTTCCCCGTGGAGCAGGGAACCTGATGTGAGGCTCGATCCCAGGACCCTGGGATCATGACCTGAACCGAAGGCAGACGCTTAACGACTGAGCTGCCCAGGCGCCCCTCACTGTTCAGATTTTCTGAACAAGTTGTCTCTACAGTCCTCTCTTATTCTTCTCATACTCCATTAACTCTTAAACCCACCACAGTCTGGCTTTGTCCCCTCCCCTTTACTGAAACAGGTCCTATCTGATTTGGCAGAATTTTTTCGTTGACAATTCCAGGTGACATTTTTCTTTGCATGGGGTACCCAGCCTCTTACTTGACATTGTGGCCATGGCTTTGGCCATGAAACACCTTTATCCTCTGACTTGCCTGACACCAGACCCTGAGGATTTTCCTCTACTTCATTGGTTATTCCTTACCAGTCTCCTTCGGTGGCTTCTCCACTATTAGACTTCTGTTAGAGGTTTTTGGAGCTTGGATCTGAGTTCCAGGAACATTTATATCCAACTATCTGACACCTCCACTTAGATGACTCAAAGGTACCTGTAACTTAACATAATGAGAAATGAACACCAATTCAAAAAAATATAACTAATGAGGAAGTGTGATAAAATGACTGGGTACAAGATAAATGTACTCAATACTGTCATTATAATAGAAATAACCATGTGAGGGGCGCCTGGGTGGCTCAGTCGTTAAGTGTCTGCCTTCGGCTCAGGTCATGATCCCAGGGTCCTGGGATCGAGCCCCGTCATCGGGCTCCCTGCTTGGTGGGAAGCCTGCTTCTCCCTCTCCCACTCCCCCTGCTTGTGTTCCCTCTCTTGCTGTGTCTCTCTCTGTCAAATAAATAAATAAAATCTTTAAAAAAAAGAAAGAACCATGTGGAAATGAAACTAGAGAAGAATTATTGCATTTACTACAGTGACAAAGAAAGTAAAAGAACATGATAAAAAAATTTAGTAAGAAAAGCATAGAATCTATAGTCACATGATTTTAAAATCTTATTCCTGAGCATGAGATCTGAACAAACTAAACAACAGATATGCTTAGGTGTGAAGCCTTAATATCATAAAATGCCAATCATCTCAATTAATATGCAGATTTAATGCAATTCCGATTAGAATCTCAGTGGGGTCAGGGCTTTTTTTTGAGAGGATTGGGTAATATTACTTTAAAGTATATACAAGGGTAAATATCTAAAATTAGCTTTAAGAATTATTTCTTTAAGGTTTATTTATTTATTTTAGGTGGGGAGGGGCAGAGGGAGAGAAAGAATCCCAAGCAGACTCCCTGGTGAGTGCAGAGCAGACGCAGGACTCAGTCCCACAACCCTGAGATCATGACCTGAGCCAAAATCAAGAATCAGATGCTTAACTGACTAAGTCACCCAGGCTCCCCAGCTTTAAAAATTACTTTAAAAGGATATATATGGAGGGATGCCTGGGTGGCTCAGTCAGTTAAGCATCTGCTTTCAGCTCAGGTCATGATCCCAAGGTCCTGGGATTGAGTCCTGCATTGAGCTCCTTGCTCAGCGGGGAGCCTGCTTCTCCCTCAGCATCCCCCAGCTTGCTTTCTCTCTCTCTCTCTCTCTCTCTGACAAATAAATAAAATGTTTTTTAAAAAACGGGTATATATGGAGGTAGGAACTTTAACAGATATTAAACTTTATCTTATAGACTATAAATAAAACACTATACTATTGGCATAAAAATAGACAAAGTAGAACAGAAGTAGCACCCCAAAATTTATCTCTCTATATATGAGATGCTAATTAATACCAAAAGTAATACCTCAATACAGTGGAAAAAGAGTGGTTTACATTAAAACTATATTGATAATAGAGGGCTCATATTAGAAATAAAAAGGGCTCCAACAAATCAAAAAGATACAGATAATAGGGGAAAAAAATGAAGAGAACTAAGCAAAGACCCTTTCACAAAGAGGATATCCAAATGCCCAGTAAACATAAAAAGTTACCCAACAACATTAATAACCAGAGAAATGTAAAGTAAAATCAAGTGGGATTCTACTCTGCATCTATCAGCATGACTAAAATGAAAGACTGACAATACCAGTGTTGGCTGCGTGTGGAGTAACTGGAATTCTCATATGGTTGTAGGAGTATAAATCAGTAATAACAGTCAAAATTGAACATATGCATACCTTATAATCTAGCAGTTTTGTTTCTGTATATATATATATATATATATATATATATACACACACACAATCGGAATGCAAATACATGTGCATCCTATAACACAGACAAGAATGTTCATAGTAGCATTACTTGCAAAAGTCTAATACTAGAAACAATTAAAATGTCTGAGCGATAGAATGTATTTTGATGGTTGTATATTTATACAGTGGAATACTATATAGCCATAAAAACCAGCTATCAGCCGCTACAGACAACAACACAGATGAATTTCAAAACACTGGTGAGATAAGAATTCTTTATGTCAAATTGAATGAAGACGATGACATGATCCTTATGCATTACCACAGGGGCATCTCTCCATGACGTGGGTCCGCACCATGCACTGCAAGATGTTTGTCATTTCTGGCCTCTGCCCACTCAATGCCTATGGCACTCTCTAGTCATCCAACAACTACAACTTCACCCCCCACCCGCCGTGACTTCCAGAAGCCTTTTTGGGGTGCAGGAGTGGACGCTCTACCCATGTTGAGAATCACAAGGCTAGAGGGATTGGAGGAGCCTCTCTCTGGGCAGTAATGCCTATGCTAACCTCGAAGGATGAGTAAGATCTTAAAACCAGAGACTTTGGGACACAAACAGCATATAAAAGGGGGAGCAACATAATGTAGACTCTATCTCACCTGATGAAGCAGTGTGTCCTTGTTGGATAATATAAAGTTGGATAGATAGAGCGGAGTTAGAATTGTTGATATGAAGGAGTATGACAGAGGTGAGCAGACAGGGAAAGTCATTTTACTCTTGAATGCATCCTGCATACTACTGCCAAATTAATTTTCTAAAACATTGCCCTGTTCAACGGTCCACTTAATATTGCCTGTGAGTCTTGACACCTTTGCTTTATGCTCAAGGCATTTTATCTCATCATATTCATTCCGGTTTATGTCTCATTACTCCTTAAAATTAATTAGGTATGTCTGGCTGGCTGATCAAACTGCTATTTTTACCCCCTCTTTCTTTGTCAATATACTCACTTCATGCTTTTATTAATATCTTTCTTCCTTTATAAAATATCCTCATTCTTTCTATACAACTTACTATTCCCAGAGACCTTCTCCCTAATGAAACTGGCGCATACCACTCCACACCATCCCGATATCTATTTCCACTTTCTTAGAGTATTTATGGTTTGTTCTGCCATATTGTCCACAACATTGTAGATGGCTTTTCATGCCTCTCGTTCTTATTTCTCTGAATAATTTTTATTCTTCTGAAGAGCTGTGTAAGGTTAAGATCTGTGCCTCCCAATATTTTTATAAGCCTCCAATGCAGCCTTGTTTTGGCCAGTTGATAATAGGCATTGTCTTTCAAGTGAAATAGCATTAGATATTGAGCACCCTGAAAACTTAAAATCTGTATTTGTAGATCACAGTATATTAATATTGCAGCATTATAATGTGTCTTATATTTAAATTACCAAGTACTTTTTGTTTCAGTAACTCGATTTAATTCTTTTTGAAGGTAGGAACCAAGATATTATGTAACTGTATCCCTCACAATGCCTAGCAGTGTGTCTTGCTCACAGTAACTACTCAGTATTTTAAATTTCGATTTTTTTTTAATTTGCTTTATCAATTTGCCTTAACTGTAACCATGCTCAGACCATTGTTTTGTTTTGCTAACAACAGAGGGCACCATTAGGATACTTGTACACCCAAGAAATAATCCTGTCCCACTCCTTGGTAGCTTTCTTGAGCCACACTTTCCTCCTTCTAAACGATGTCATACAAATTCAGAAATTATACTAAATCAAAGCAGCCCAATCCTAACTATAGAGCAATATTGGCTTCCAGTTATTTCTTTGAAAAAAGAGTAAGTACTCTCATATTTTGATCCTTTGTAGTCTTCAGACTTTTTCTTTCTCCCTCTTCCTAATCTTTGCCCAAATGAAATCTTACCCCAGATCTTACTGTATTAATTAAATACATGCCTTTCCCAAAGGAAGAAGACAGACATGGAAAGCAACAAACTGGAGCCCCACCTTTGTCTCCCTTCCCCTCCTCCTGCCATCTAAAGAGCACAGCTTGAAAGTCACTATAACTCATCTAATTAAAACACGCTTTTTAAAAAATTATTTTGTGATATCTCATTTGGGAATTTAGTATAAAACTAGAAACATTTTTGTTTTATAGTGATTTTTATGTACAAAGGAAGATGTTCTGGAATAAATTCCTTGTTTCAGCAATGAAAGAGTTAATACACTAAGCAGCAGAGACTGAGATATTGCAAGGGATAGTGCTTTCTGTTTCTGTCATTTGTGGTTTAAGAAAAGAGGGTGGTGTTCTGCATTTGAAAGGACTTTAATGAATGCTGTCAGTGTTTGTGAGAGCTAATGGTCAGTATGGGAAAAGAGAGGGGGGAAAGTGGTCTAGCTGCTTCAGGATAGGTGGATGAGAGTTTGCTCTGATTGAACGGAATGTTCCACCGTGTTTCATCGCTATTCATTCTCCTTTGTTCTTTATAATCTGCTATGTTGGTATAAAAGTTAATGTAGATATATATGTGAACGTGATTTATTTCCTTTCAATCTGTTTATTGTGTACAGCAGGGCATAGACTTCTCTTGTCTTGGTTGGATGCACAAATCTGTGTGCAGTGCTTTTTGCCCGTTGCCTAGACGATCACTTGGTTTCTCTGAGGATGTCTGGTTCTCGTAAAGAGTTTGATGTGAAGCAGATTTTGAAAATCAGATGGAGGTGGTTTAGCCATCAAGCATCATCTAATTCTACAGTTGACAGCCAGCAGGGAGAATTTTGGAATCGAGGACAGACTGGAGCAAACGGTGGGAGAAAGTTTTTAGATCCATGTAGCCTACAATTGCCTTTGGCTTCAATTGGTTACCAAAGGTCCAGCCAACTGGATTTTCAGAATTCACCTTCTTGGCCAATGGCATCCACCTCTGAAGTCCCTGCATTTGAGTTTACAGCAGAAGATTGTGGCGGTGCACATTGGCTGGATAGACCAGAAGTGGATGATGGCACTAGTGAAGAAGAAAATGAATCTGATTCCAGTTCATGCAGGTTGATTATTTTCTTACTGTTAGAAATGGGGTGTGGGGGTATATTCTCTATAGTGTTAATAATTTAGTATTATTATTTATCTATGATATATAGCTCTACATACATACACATATATAACATCTGGGTATGCGTATATGGTACTTTTGCTAGGGTTTGCTGAAATGTTCCCAGTTTTAATTCTGTAAAATTATCAAGACAACAAGTTGCATTCATTTTGAAATATCTTGTGTTCCATATATAGATATGGCTCTGCCTTGAAAATAATATATAGTAGCAATTTTATGCATCATTGCCTTGCAGTTTGCTTCATTCATTTACCTTCTATAGTCATAGCAAAACTATAGAAGACCTGACATTTTACTTTGCAACAGATTATGGAGTCATTTTTAAATTTTAATGAAAATGAAGGGTTTTATGAGGAGATGTACATTGTAGTTGTCAGTAATTTGTTTTTACACCATTGTAGTTACACTAATATTTTTCTTATGGTTATTTCTCTTTGTCCTGTCTGTGTTGCTGCCCTCTTTCTGAGATGACAGCTACTAATTCCTGTTACCTTCACTACTGAAAATTGTGCTATTTAGGGAAGTGAAGGACATTCCTTCAGGAGAGTATCAGGGAACACAGAGGGGCTATATGTGGTCAGTGGCGAGAAGAAGGGAGAGTGAGTTTGAGGAGAGAACATAAAAAAAAAAATTGGTTGATGTCTCAATGACTTTATCCATCTTCCCCCTTGGAACCTGCCTTTATCTGAAATGAATTTTATCAATCAGTTTAAACTACTATAGCATATTATGTAACAAGTCACAGCATAAAAATCTTTCTGGTTCATCTTCATGCAAAAATATTTCTCAATATTTAAAGGCTATTGTTTGTCTAATTTGACTACTGGATTCTTTTTTAAAAATTTCTCTGCAGGTTTTGGTAACACAATTTGTATGTTGGTTCTTAATTATAGGCATCATAAGAGATGGAGACAAAATGATTTCATAGATTCAAGTATTTCTTACTTGGGGATATTTATTGCTTTCTTCTTTTCTAACCTTCAGAACATGGAATTCTGAACGGTGGTGTTGGAATAATAATAAATATAGACCAGTCATCTATAATCATTTGTATAATGAAGAGAGGGGCATATCTTTACATAGGTAACTAGTGTATTTAATTAAAAATTTTTTAAGTTAGTTTGTGACTTGACATTAAGTGAATAAGAACTCCAAATAATTTTAATATGGAGATCAGTTGAGTTAGTATGGTTTCATTGCTTTGCATTTTCTTTGGAGACTTGTTGCCATAAAGAGAATAATAATGTATACAGTAAAAGGTTCAGGGTTTATCATTTTCATGGAAAACCAAAAAGTAATCATCTTCCCATTTGAAAATCAATGCAATGTATCAAGACTATTATAACAAAACCAGAAAAACAAAACATTCATTCATTTATCATAAGTTATAAAAATCTTAACATGTATCTACTACTTGGAGAGATTATACATATGTGAGTATAAAATTTATATACAATGTATAAAGTTGTAAAGGTTATAGACACATTGGCTGGTTGCTATAATTTACTTCCTTAAAACAAAGGTAATATGCATAACTAATGATTATTGAAATCAAGTTAATGTATTCTTTAGTATCCATATCGAAATATCATCTTAGTGGGATATTCATTATGAAAGAAAAAGACTGCCTTTTTTTTTTAAGTGAGAGATTGCTATATGCATACTTCAAGAATGTAAAATTGATACTTTTATTTATAGGAGATATAAAAGTAAGAATGATATTTTTAAAAAATCTGAATATAGTTTTTAAAATGCTAATCAAGAAGCTTGAGAAAGTAAATAATAAGATGGGAGTAAATAGTTTGCATCTGCAGTAACCAAACTATTCCTAAAATATTATTTCAAAAATAAAATATGCTCTTAAAAAGTCCCTGATTTTTAGATATAAAAACACGTCAAAGCAACTTAATATTCTCAAAGGTTTGAAATTTCTATCCTAACATCTTATTGCAAAAAACAACCATTCTAGATTTAGAAATGTCATTTGTGTGTATACTACTACTCCTCTGCTTTTTTCTAGATTAAATATATCTGATTCTCACATCTTCCTTCAGTCCTTCAGCTCTGAGTCTTTGATCTTTGTCATAAGGATACATTTATTTGCCCCTAGCTTTTTGATTAAGCGAGCAGTCTCTTTAGGTGATGGCCCTTCTACTGTAAACAAACCAAAAGCTGTCACTGTTAATGTCAAAAGAAGCTACACTGACATTCATCAAATTTTTGTATATAACTTGGACACAAGTGTTTTTCTTTTTCTTACATAATATTTACAAAAAATAAAACAGTAAACATTTGAGTATGTTATGAATTGATATCTTAAAATATTAAAGACGTAACGGTAATACACATGATATATGGAGAATTTCTTATTTAAGCATTCATAATAATTACATAGGTAGATCTCAGACCTTATACTGAAATTTTGAATTATTAGAAAAAAGGGAAGACAGCTGAGTGGTTTTACCTACACAAAATCCTAGCACCCACAGTGGGTCTGCACAATTTCAGGCAGAAGTTAAAGGCATCTATGTTGCTTATATGTTTGATTAGTTGCATTCCAACTAGGAGACGTGTCAGCTTCAGCCCTTAGACTTCCGCTAATTTCTCCTGCCACACATCTAAGTGATTTAAAAGTTTTCATCTTTTGGGGGCACTTGGGCAGCTCAGTCGGTTGAGCATCCAACTCTTGATTTTGGCTCAGGTCATGATCTCAGGGTTGTGAGCTTGAACCCCACATCAAGTTCTATGCTGAGCAAGAAGTCTGCTTGGGATTCTCTCTCTCCTTCCTCTGCCCTTCCCTGCTCGTCTCTCTCTAAATAAATCTTTAAAAGTTTTCATATTTTAATTTTGATCTTAGGTCTGTAGCCTAGCCAACATTTTCTCCATGGGAATTGTCTAAGTCATTACTTCAATATTGAAATGCAACCCTTATTTTTTACACTGTGAGGAATTTTAGACCCTAAGTGAGGGTTGCCAGTGGGCAGTAGGTTCCTAAGACCTTAATTCAGGATGAAATTCTTGTGAAGGCTAGGAGAGTTTCCATTGTGACCCACCATGTGACCATAGTACAAACTCGGTTTGCACTTCACTTGATTTGCCAGCTTTGAAATTATATAATTTTTAACATATTGAGGGAAATTTCATTATTTCAAGCTTTGTTTGTAAAGTTTAATATTTTATATGTCAGATTTGTATGTCACATTTTTAGTGAATATGTGTAAAATATTACTGTACTTCACAAATATTCAGAAATAATAATAGCTAATACTAGCTGGGTGCTTAGTACCTGTGGAGCACTGTTTTAAGCATTTCAGTATGAATTCATTTAGTCTTCACAACAAATTTCTGAGATAGCCACTGTTCTCATTCTAATTTTGTAGATGAGTCAATGAGGAACAGAAAGGCTAAGTAACTTGCTCAAGATTAGTAAGTGAAATAAAACTGCATTTAAAAAAATAAACTTTATAGTTTTACAACTGTTTTAGGTTTATAGGAAAATTGAAGAATAGTATAGTGAATTCCTTTATACCCCACACCCAGTTTCTCTTATTTTTAATATATTAGAATGGTACATGTGTTACTATTAGTAAACCAATATTGGTACATTATTATTAACTGAGGTCCATATTTTATTCAGATTTTCTGAATTTCTACCTAAAGACCTTTTTCTGTTGTAGGATCCCATCCAGAACACCATGTTACATTTAGTTATCATGTCTCCTTAGGCTCCTCTGGGCTGGGACAGTTTCTCAGACTTTCCTTGTTTCTGATGACCTTGGCAATTCAGGGAGTGGGGTCAGATGTTTTGCAGAATGTCTTACTCAGCTGAGATTTATCTGATGTTTTTCTCATGATTAGACTGGGGTTATGAGTTTTGGGGAGGAAGACCACAAAGGTAAAGTGCATTTTCATCACATCATATCAAGGATCCATACTATCAACCTGAATTATTGCTGTTGGTATTGACTTAATCACTTGGAAGTAGCCACGTTTTGACCCCAAACAATTAGATTTCATGCTCACATGCCAGTCTGTGTGTGACTATTTCAGCTGTCTGTGACTTTCATTGCCAAGTTCAACTTGGATTAACATAATAGTTAATGATTCATTCTCACCACTTTCACCTTCTCTTCTCAGCTAATTTTCTTAGCCTGGTTCTTGAAAATGCCAAGCCTGGTTGGCTTACAGGTATAGTCTCTTAATAGGGCCACAGCTCTTTACCCACAGTCCTCTATCTGACCCATGATAATTGGTTGCATGTCCCCGTTTCAACGGCAGATATATGCACTTTTCTTTGACTCCTCTTGAAGGCGTGGAGGTCCTTCTCTCCCAACAAGGCGGTATCCTCACCTGTTCTCAAGTGCTACCTCCTTTTTCTTGCCCCTCGTCATGTTGTCTCTGCATCTCCTTGTTTGAACCAGTGTATTAATTCTGGTACAGTTTGAAATTAAATCCTCAACATTTCCACGAATTCTGCTTCCAGAGATGGCAAAGAAGTTCAACTCTACCATACTTGTATCTGGGAAGGATATATGGCATGTCCTGCCTAACACGTATATGCCCAAGTCATGGCGTGAATTCCTTTGACAAAAGCTATGGAACCTCTTCCCACAAGACTCTCTGTGTGTGCACATGCAGGTGTGTGTGTGTATGTGTGTGCACGTGTGAGTGTTAAGTATTTCGTATACCGTTCAAGGAGTTTGTGAACCTTCTAAGGCATCTCCGTCTGCTGTATCATTCTGCCTTCTTAGCTTTAAGCAACTGAAATTGACGGGCTGATTTAAACAGAATAGGAGTTTATTGGAATCCTATTAGTTCTCAGAACTGCTGGGAAAGCTGAAGAATCAGCCTAGGACAAAGGATAGGCACTTCAGTTGCACAACTGGCCTTTATAACTCCAGATTTTAAAGGCAGAAGAACCTGCCTTTATGCCACTTACTGCTTATATTTCATTTTTTCCATTTGGAACTAGATAGTGAGGTTTTATATTTTTAATATTAGATATATTAGGCATGAAAACAATCACACCCCACATATACACCAATGCGCACACAGCCATATAATTTGGTCATTTACCTTTAGGGAACCTATTAGTAGGGAACAGGCTAAGATGATATAATAAATTCAGAAAGACAGTGGCTCAAATAAAATAGAAGTTTATTTCTCTATCTCCTAACAGATGGGCAGGTGGCTCAGGGCAGATAGGTGGCTCTGCTTCACAAGTTCCCTCAGTGACCCAGATTTCTTCCATACTGTTTCTCCATCCTGTAGGGTATTATCCTTTTTTTTATGTTCAAAGCTAGCTTACTCAACTCCCCCTCTGCATTCTAGCCCATGGGAGGGACCAGCAAAAGGGAGGACATTAAGCCAATAACGTAAGTTGCATGTATCAGTTCTGCTCACGTTTTGTTGTTGAAAACCGAGTCATGTGGCCACAGTAGCCATGTGTCCGCAAAACTCATTACTGTGGTGGAAGGAAAGAATGATTTAGGAGTCATAATCAACAGGTGCAAGAGGTGAAGACAGCTGAACAGAATTCTTCAGATCAAATTTTTTAATTAGTTTTTTTCCACATTATGTAATATTTTTACCATAGAGACATTGGAAGATAGAGATAAATAAAAACAGAAAAATAAAAAATCACTAATTACCCTGCCACCCCAAAATAACAACCATTAACGATTTGGGGGAGTGTCCTTCCAGTATATTTTCTATACATGTATAATAAAAATATGTATTTTTAGAGTGAAAATCTGAACCTTCCTGTAGATACTATTTTGTAAACCACTTTTTTGCCCTAATGTAAATATTAAAATTAGGACTCGTTTTGTCACAAAAGACAGAAGCCCAACTCAAAATGACTTAAGCAAAAACTAGAAATTTTTTGGTTCCTGTAAGTAATAAATGTAATATATTTATATATTTATATATTTATATATATTATATTTATATATTATATATTTATTATTTATATTTATATTTATTATTTTTATAATATATAATATAAATATATATAAATAAATAATATAAATATATTATATTTAAAATATATATTTATATTTTTAATATATATAAATATATAATAAATATATATAATAAATATATAATTATATATTATATTATATTATATATAATAAATGTATATATTTATATTTATATATAATATAAAAATAAAAAATAAAACATCCAAGGATAGAACTTAGCTTTATTTGTGGCTGAATCGATACTCCAGTAACACCAGAAATCGATTATTCTTCCTGTCTAGATTCTGTTTTCCTCTGTGATGGCATTTCCTGGGCAGGCTCTCAGTGTGGTAGCAAAAGCCACTAGCAGCTGTAGATTTACTTTTTATCAGCTTAGCAACCTCAATGGAAAGAGAGTGACTCTTCCAAGAGTGCCAACCAACATCTTGAAACTGGCTCTGATCGGCCTTGTTTGAATCATGGGTTCACTCAAACCAATCGTAATTGCCAGGAGGTATGATAACTTTTACTAGCCAGGTTCCAGGCCCTTGTTCATTTTGGTTCAGGGGAAGATTCATCTCTGCCACGCCATGCGGACTGAGGTGGGGAATGTGTGGTTTCCCAAAAGGGTAGAAATGGGTCTGTTCCCATAAGAAAGAGTCCCGGAGAGGCAAAACCAATGTCCACTAAAACAGTTTTCCATGTCATTAACTGTTCTCCTATCTTTTTAGCTGGTTGCATCATCCTCCCATGCACATATACACCTTGTGTTAAACCAATGTTCTTTTTCTTTTTGGAATTTAGACTGTTTCCAGTATTTTCCTGTTAGAAACAACCTGCAATAAACCCTCCAAGTAGTGTGGTCTATATACCACAGATGATTGTTTCCTTTGGATAAAATCCCAAGGATGTGCACATTTTTAGGGTGCTTGATTTGTATTCTCAAAGTCATTTCAGGAACATTACTATTATTTTAATTCTCAGCAGCATTGTATGAAAGTGTCCACTGGCCCTTCCCCTCCATACTGGTTATTATTTAAGAAAATTTGATTCTTATAAACATTTAATTCTTTTCGCTATAGATATGCTGGCCATGGTACCAGGAAAAACGCCTTTATTTTTATTTTTTTTAAGATTTTATTTATTTATTTGACAGAAAGACACAGCTAGAGAGGGAAATCCCAGCAGAGTGAGTGGGAGAGGGAGAAGTGGGCTTCCCGCTGAGCAGGGAGCCCGATGCGGGGCTCAATCCCAGGACCCTGAGATCATGACCTGAGCCAAAGGCAGACGCTTAACAACTGAGCCACCCAGGTGCCCCAGAAAAATGCCTTTAAATTCCCAAATCAAGAATCTTTGTCTCGAGAAGGGAAGAGATGAAGGTATTCTTTTTCCTTTCTTCTTGTCATTTCTCCTCATATACCTGACTTGTCCTCCCTTTAGAGGAGACACCCCGAATCCTCTTCATCCTCACCCGCTGAATTCCAAGATGCATTTCGGATCTCACCTGCTACTTGTCTTTCCAAACACCAGCTCATATTGCTCTTCCCCTTCTCTGTATTCCAATAGCAATTACTCTCCAATTGGGGATGTACAAAATGATCAGCTGGAGAGATGGTAAAAATAGAGCTTCTATTTCCATTTTGTCTTATGCTTTTTTATTGAAATGTAGTTGGCATGCAGTATTAGTTTCAGGTGTACAGCCATGATCATTTATATACATTATGAAGTGATCACCACGATAAATCTAACTACCATCTATCACCGTACAAAGTTGTTACGATATTATTGACTATATTCCTTTATCTTATCCTTAAAAGCTCTATTTTTTCTATGTTTTAGAATATAAATAATAATTGTACAATGGTATCTGTGTATCTTTTATAAATTAGTAAATATCCACGTATTTGGGCACATGCTTAAAAGGATACTGGAAAGGATATGCATAAAAAAAGATCTAGAGACTGCTAGCCTATACTAAGCAGTTTACATTCTTATTTTACATTTGTGGTTTTGGATATTTGTAGAGGATGCCGAAAGATTCATGATACAGTAATTTGCACTTTTGCAAAAGCATGAATTCTGAATGCCAGAAGCTATGAGGCAGATAGCTGGGAGTAAATCACTTACCGAGGGAGCCAGCCAAACAGACCAATTAGAGTTTCAATGCAGCTTTGTTTTCTCCTCAAATCTACATACAGTGTAATCCTTATGAAGTGATTTTTAAAACTGATTTTGAAAAATCACTCCATGAAGAAAGACTAATGTAAATTCTGATGACGAAAGTGAAGAAATCTAAGTAGTTTTTACTAAAAGGTACTATTGGTCCTGAAATGTATTTTGTACGTGCATATGCGTGTGTGTACATGTGTGAAATCTGAGGAATTGCAAGGGCTAGGCAGTGTTGCTATTTAATTTTTTTTTCCAGTTCATGAAACTTGACTCTTCAAATTCCTTTGCTAAAGAAACCTCTTTCTTTGCATCCCCTCAGTTTCTAAAACTGGTGCAATACTGCATGTTAGGAGTTACTCTGTAAATAGTTGATGACTTGATTCTGTTTGATACTTGCCTCTTTTCTATGATTAGGTGTTTTTCTGACTTACAAGTTCATTGCCTACTGCCAAGGTACAGTAGGCTAAAAATTAAATGTTTCTTCATAGCCCGGAAATATTCAGCAATGCATAGTTTATCTTTACAGTGAACATCTATTATGAATGGTTTTAATGATTTACCATCTTTGTAACATCATATAAATAAAATGAAGTAGAGATGTTAGATATATTTCCTCTGTTATCATGTAAAAGATCGAGTAGAATGTCAGAGAAGTATATATTAAATGCTCCGTAAATGGCCTATTCCCAAATATCTGTATTACGAGTTTTGATGTCTACCAGGTTTACTAAAGACCATTTTAATTAAGAAATATGAGATTTAGTTATAAAATTGATAATGCTGGGGATTGTTTTTTTTTTTTTAAAGACAACCAACCAAACAACATTATATAAAGACAAGAGACAGGCCTTTCCATTTGCCATTTAAAACATAGATTCCTTTAACTGTAGCTTACCTTATTGTGTACTTATTCTGTGCTAGGGCTATGCATTCATCATTTCACTTAATGATCCCCCCATGAGGGATCCTTTAAAGAAAGTACTGTGTATTACTTATTCCTGTTTTGCTATTGAAAAAGTTAGTAGAACTTTCTGCACTGACGGAAATGTCCTATATCTGCACTATTCATTTTGGCAGTCATTATCCCCCTGAAGTTATTAACTATTTGAAATACGACTATTCTAACTAAAGAACTAAATTTTTAATTTAATTGTAATTAAATTAAAATAGCACTGTGAGGCTAGTGGCTATTGTATTGCACAGCACAGCTCTAGAATTTTCCTAAAATGGTCTTGATCACTACACCATACCTCTCCAATTCAACTCTCCAAACCAAAGTACATAATAGGAAAATAAGTAATTAGGAAATATTAGCATTGTAAATTACACGGACTCATAGTATTAAAAGCAGTCTGATTAGCCAGGGATAGAGATGTGATCTCTGTCCCATGGAAACCTAAAAGATTCTTGCTCTCTTATACCCAGCAAAGGGGCAGCCACACAACAGTAGACATTTGTCTAAAATTCTTAATTCTGTTATCTTTTCTTTCTGTGAAATTACCCTCAATCATATTGTAGCATCATTCTCCTTTCATACCCTTAGTCCTTGAGCTCACTGATGCCCTAAGAGTAAAGGTAGGCAAGAATTCCCATTTCTCTGAGTGGTTTGGCCAGCACTCTGAATGCTTCCTGATCCTGGCTTTGTAACTGGCTGCCTATGTGTCTTTGGTTGATTACTTTGTCCATTTTGGGACTCAAATTTTCTCATCTCAAAATAAGGGAATTGAATTAAATGTATAGGTTCCTCCTAGATGTAAAAATTCCATATATAATTTTTCTAATGACCAAGATCCTATAACTGTATGGAGATGCAGTAGTTTTTTTAGTATATTCCTGTATTATTAAAATTATATATGTAAACCCCCAAATTTCTTAAAAACAAAACAAGAAATGCTAGAAAGCTGTGCAGCTCTTCAAGTCTTTTGAATAGCTCTGTTTCCCCCTCTTTCATGCTCCTTTTGTGAATGGGTGGCTTCACTTTTCCATAGGATCCAAATCAGAAGCCTGCATTCCTTATGATCCTTCATTTGTAGCAGTGGATGGAAGTGATTTCTATACCCAGAAATCTCAGTAAATTAATTATCGCATTGAAACAATATGTTTATTTAACGTGATGGCAGTGGAAGCCTTGAAAGCAAATTACAAAATTTGAAATGTTATTTTGGAAACATAAGTTATTGTTTGTTAATATGCATATGTATAAATGATTTTGATGTTTTACCTTTATGCTCATTTTAAAAATAACAAATATTCCATTAAGTTCAACTAGTTCATTTACATGCAAAGAAATTCAGTTGACACATGTTTGAAGTAAAGTATCTATTGTGTAAAGCAATGTTTTGAACCTGTAAGTTTATCACATGATCTGTATAATTTATCTATCTCTCCCTGAAGTGCACACCACTGCTCTTCAACCTGTAACATGTGTTCGAATCACCTGTAGGGCTTTCAAAAAATGTGAAGTTCAAGTCCTACCTCAGACCTAGTGAATCAGTCTTAGGGAATGAGGCTCTGAACGCAGATGCTGAAAGGTTCCCCAGGTTATTCTTATTCATTCCAGAAGTTAAAGAACCAAACACCCTGAAAGTTCTTGACAAGAAAAGAGATGGCCTATTTATTAATTGGGCTTTTATACCAACATCAAAACTAGCCTTATAATCACATTATAAATTTCTGTTCTTTCAGAAGTTAACATTGATTAACATTTATGTTTCGATGATGGCAATTCATCACTCAAAAACATTCAACTAACTCACTGTCTTGCCATTATTAAGAATTTAATGTAAAAAATGTGATACAGAGGTGTCTGGGTGGCTTAGTCAGTTAAAGGTCAGCCATCAGCTGAGGTCATGATCCCAGGGTCCTGGGCTCAAGCCGTACATAGGACTCCCTGCTCAGCGGGGAGCCTGCTTCTTCCTCTCCCCCCCACTCATGCTCTCTCTCTCTCTCAAATAAATAAAATCTTAAAAAAATGTGATACAATATATAGGAACCCTAAGAAAGAAGTACTTGATTTCTTTACTTAATCTTGTTCTTGAAAGAATTTGTGGTTTATGAAAATTAAATGTTCTAATTTTCTTTCATTCTTAGATCAATAAAACTCTTATAATCATTTGTCAGTATTTTGACAATATAAAACTTCATTTTATTGAAAAATGTTTTAAATCTTCAAATTGTTATTCAGCAAAGCTACCATCATCTGTTATTGCTCATGTTATGTTTTCTTCTAGATTTTAAAATAATTTTTAATTTTGTTCATTTATATAAGCAACATATAATTACACATTACTCAATATATTTTTATGATAATTATCTTTTTTTTTTAAGATTTTATTTATTTATTTGAGAGAGAGAATGAGATAGAGAGAGAGAGAGCACGAGAGGGAAGAGGGTCAGAGGGAGAAGCAGACTCCCTGCTGAGCAGGGAGCCCGATGCGGGACTCGATCCCAGGACTCCAGGATCATGACCTGAGCCGAAGGCAGTTGCTTAACCAACTGAGCCACCCAGGCGCCCTATGATAATTATCTTAAACGTAAATTTGAGTATATTATCCTGGATTTTCCAAGTCATTACACCAATAATATTCATAGTATATGACACATGCATTCTAGATAATATATATTTTGATTCTATTATTATTATTATTGACAGTTATCCTCCAAGAAGATTTTTTAAAGCCCATATTTGTATGCGTTAAAAATGCATTGGGCTGGGAGAATTTAGGTAGAGACACTGCTGAGAAAGAAAGCATGGGGCTCCTGGGTGGCTCAGTCAGTTAAGCGTCTGCCTTCGGCTCAAGTCATGATCCTGTGGTTCTGGGATTGAGCCCCACATAGGGCTCCCTGCTCCACGGGAAGCCTGCTTCTCCCTCTCCCACTCCCCCTGCTTGTGTTCCCACTCTTTGCTGTGTCTCTCTCTGTCAAATAAATAAATAAAATCTTAAAAAAAAAAGCTTGTAATTAAAAAAAAGAAAGCATGAGAAAGGAACACCTGCTCTTAGCCACGTTAGCCTGGAGGTGATGTAGTTCATTGCCATTATAAGACCTCACCTGTCTTTGAGAGAGTCTGGGAAATGCAGCCTAGCTATATTCTCCAAAGAAAAAGAGAAAGGGTTTTAAAGGTGAACACATAGTGATCTCTGTGACAGGCCTGTCTCTGTCATGAACAAACTGTAGGACTCTTGGCAAGGCACCTAATCTCCTAGGCTTTAGTTCTCTTGACTCTAAAAGATCCAGTGACTTTTTCTTTTTTGGGAAGGTTATTAGATGTTTATATTAAGAATATTGTCTTAAGGTACAGTGAGGATTGAATCAATAAAGTATTTGTCAGAATCATAATATCCCTAAAAGTAAATGTGACAAGAATTGAGAACTAAGTTACGGCATTGTTGGTAGTTAATTGCACAGCCAATGGATGTTGATTACAAGTGATCCTGGGGGGTGCAGGGAGGGGTGGACTTAGGACTTAGTTCCTAGTAGTAATCTTTTCATTTTTTCACCATTTCCATCAGTAAATCATAAGAAAACAGAGAACTCATACTTTTAAAATTCTAATTTGGAAATTTCAAATAATTTCTAGATACCTAGGGTAGGCCATCACATTTCTTTTATCTGTAATATAAGTTATAGGTCATCTGGGCTTTTGAAGACTGACTAGAGAATCAAATGAATAATTTATAACATTGTTTTTATGACCGTGTACAGTTGACCCTTGAACAATGCAGGAATTAGGGATACCAGATCCCACACTCAAAAATCCACATATAACTTTTGACTCCCCCAAACTTAACTAAGTAGCCTGCTCTTGACTGCAAACCTTAGAAATAACATAAACAGTCAATTAACACGTTTTGTATGTTATATGTATTATATACTATATTCTTACAACAAAGTAGGCTAGAATAAAGAAAATGTTATAAAGACTAATATGAGGAAGAAAAAATACATTTTTAATACTGCATTATGTTTATTGTAAAAAATCCGCATATTAAGTGGACCCCCAAATTCAAGCCCGTGTTGGTCAAAGGTCAACTGTGTTTAATATTCCAAACAGTTATCCTGTAAATGAACTGTGGACTGTAACCCATTTTTAAATAAAGGATGGCTTGGATTTATGTCTCTAAAATAGTTTAATTGCCTTCCTGCTCTCAAAGAATGATCTTGTATACCCTTAAATATAATGTTAAGAGATATACTATCATGAATATAGCTTGGCTCTTTTTCAACAGAGAAATTATGTTGACCGGCAAAAAGATCTCAAAAACAGACACTGCAAAGAATATGTATAGTTATTAACTACCAGATGTCACCTTCACTCACAGTATTTACAAGACATATGATTTGAGCCATCATTGAATTTAAAAGACAAAAATGATGAATGACTACATGTTACTGTTGACTGGTAGCATTGATGACTTCTATTACATTTAAAGGTTTTTAAAGGACTTATAGAAAAGATCTTTTCAATGTGATAGTAATATTTCAAAAGGTGTGTTCTCTTTCTTGTCAGGACTTCCAACAGTAGTCAGACGTTATCATCCTGCCATACTATGGAGCCATGTTCATCAGATGAATTTTTCCAAGCCCTTAATCATGCTGAGCAAACATTTAAAAAGATGGAAAACTATTTAAGACACAAACAGTTATGTGATGTAATTCTAGTTGCTGGTGATCGCAGAATTCCAGCTCATAGGTAATTGTTTTCTAAATATTATGAGAAGTATTTCCTTACTAATCTGTTATGTACGTTGAGATAATTTGTTCCAACTAACTATTCCATATGCTTTTGGGAAGGGGTATCTTTCATGGGATTTCTGCAAAGAAAACAGTGCATGTGAAATTATTATACATTAAATGACTCCAAAAGGGTCACTTTCCCTCTGCAGAAACACAAAAACAAAACATACTAGCCTCAGATCAGTCAGTATTGTTTGGCAAAGATTTCAGCTACTACGAGCAGCTTTTCTCCTAAATTCTACCTATTAAATAAGTAAACTCGATGGAAGTTAGAGCTTTGAGTATTTAAAAGCAAAAAAGCTAGTGGAATGAAATGGCAAAAACGGAAGAGTCTTAAAATAGCGACACCTATTCCAACTTCTATTTGCTGACCTCCAAGAAATAGGAAAAGCAGTGATGTCAGGGAACAAAAACCTTTAACACAAATGAAGTACTATTTTTTGAAATAAGAAAAGAGAGATGTTTAATAAAGAACAATTCATTATGTTTCCTTTGATAATTCTGTGTTCAGTTCTGTGTTAATCACTATTATGACCCCAAAAGGTTTTTTTTTTTTTAATGCTTTTAAAAACTAATTAACACTCTGTCCCAAAGGTTTTCTTAAACGTTCCAAAGTGGAAGTGAAATCATTGGGAAAAATGGGCTTGGTCTTAGTTTCCAATGATCCAATGGGCATACATTTATTGAGATGCTGCTAGAATCTGTGACAAAAAGTCCATGTTATGAGCATGGGTTTACTGGAAAAGACACCTCAACCTGCATGTCACAGAGACGTCTGAAATTCTGTTTTTCCAAAACAGAGCTCGTTACCTTCCTTCCCACTTAGGTGTAAACTCACCGTCTCCCTCAGTGCCAGAAACTGCCAACTGGTCTCCCTGCTTTCACTCTTTCCCCCTACATTCTGTTTGCTGCACAGCTACCTGAGTGATCCTTTAAAATAGAACTCAGATCCAGTCACTCCTGTGATCTAACTTTTCAGTGACTCCTCATGTCATGGATTATGAAAGCCCAGTGGGCCGTGTGATGGCCATTGCCGTCTGATGTTCTGTCCTTGATCACTCTGCTTGAGCCACTCAGCCCGCATGGTCCTTGTACGTGCCAGACATGCTGCTCCTGCCTTTGAGTTTTTGCGTTGGCTGTTCCTTCTGCCCGAATGCTATTCCCAGATACCTGTATGACTAATTCCTGCATCTCCTTCAAGTCTTTGCCCAAACGCCACTTTCCAGTCAGACCACTTACTTAAACCCCCTGCCTGTTCCTCATTTGCCCTTATCCTACTTTTTTCCCTTAGGACTTCCCATTCTTTAATGTGCTCTAGAATTTACTTGTGCTGTTTATTATTCACCTCCCTCCCCTCTAGAATGTAAAACTCCCTTAGAGAAGGGATCTTTTGTCTCTTCTTTATACTGATGATAGCTCAAGTACCTTGAAGAGTGCCCTGTCCTTATTAGGTGTGAATGTCTTTAATGAGTAAATGAATAAATGGGCAATTCTCAGAAGAAACCTGAATGACCAATAACCATTTAAAAAGATCTTCAGTCTCGCTAGCAATCAGGGGAATGAAAATTAAAACAACAATGAGATGCCATTTAACACCTTGCAGATGGCCAAAAATTTTAACATCTGACAATGTTGTGGGAAAATGTTCTCTCTTGTACAGTGCTAGTGGGAGTCTAAATTGGCACAGCACTTTGGAGAGCAGCCTGGCAAACCTAGGACTCGGCAGTGTGCTCCTGAGGAGCGGGGAGGATGGAAGTAGAGAGGAACACAGAGGGAGCGTCACTGGTTATCGGTTTCTAGTTCTTTAAATAAATAAATAAATAAATAAATAAATAAATAAATAAATAAATAAATAAAGTGAATCTATATAAATGTGCTGACATGGAAAGATCTCCAAGACGTCAAATAAAAAAAAAAATGCACATTTCAAAATATATATTTATAACCTATTTTTTTTCATATCCGGCTATCAAAAATCTGGTCAGAGATGTACCTAATATGTAATAATGTACTATTTTAAAAATAGTTTTGTGGTGTTAAAACAAAAATATTATCATTTGGTAATAAAATGTGAACAGTATAATAATAATAAATCACAAAAGTTAAAAACAACCTGCTAAAACCATTCTCAAATTTCTCCCATATATCTACTACTACTACAATTAAATTAAAAGAAAAAAAACACTTAGGTTAAAGTGATAAACAGAAAGTAACGTTTATATTTTTTTTCCCTTTTTTATATAGTCAGTTTAATGCTGTGGGCTTTAGCTTTTTGTCTGGATGTTATAAAGTGATATTTGAGTAATGAATGGGTAAATCATTTACCTCAGCAGAAAATTTTCAGTAATGGTAATTTATTATTCCAAGGAAAGAACTAGAGCATAAAGCAATTTGTCAAACTTAAAATGCATTTCCCGGTACCACCACGCACTTTTTGTGGGTAACAAATTAAAAAAGAAAAGGGGAGAGAAGAGAGAGAAGCAGCGTTTGTTAATGAACATCAACCTTAAGGCAGTCACTGATTTTTTTTTTCTTCTGATATGTTCTCAGGTTGGTGCTCTCCTCGGTCTCAGATTATTTTGCTGCCATGTTTACTAATGATGTCAGGGAAGCAAGACAAGAAGAAATAAAAATGGAAGGTGTTGAACCGAATTCACTATGGTCCTTGATTCAGTACGCATATACAGGTAATAAATCTGAAAATGTAAATCTAAAACCTCTTAAAATTATGGTGCATTATGAGATTTCAGATTTCTGCTTTTAGGAAGGCCTGCCACAGCTAACAGTGAATTCTCCTATTGGAATCACCACCGCTGGTGATACCTTTATAAAAGGTTAAAATCTTTATATTAGAATCTTTAAAATGGTGGTCATAATTAAGCCTATGATTGGTATTTTTAAATGTTAGTATAATAATTAGATGAATTATATAATGTTTTTAAGTTATTGCATTTAAAATTTGAACATTATATTTAATAGATATGCTACTTAATTAAAGCATCATTTAAAAATTCTGAACAGAAGCCATTCGTTTTTTATTTTAATAAAAGTCACAAAGAGCTAATAAGGTTTTTTCATAGTCAGTACTTTTTTTTCTCTTTGGACTGTCTAAAACCATCTAAGAATTCATATACAGAGCTCTTGTTGAGAATTATTACTGTTAACACTGTTTTATAAATTAAAGTTAGTATAGTTCTATGGTTAATGGAATTTCTTTTTATCATTAAGGCCGCCTTGAATTAAAAGAAGATAATATTGAGT
This sequence comes from Eumetopias jubatus, assembly GCF_037043125.1. Classification (NCBI taxonomy): domain Eukaryota; kingdom Metazoa; phylum Chordata; class Mammalia; order Carnivora; family Otariidae; genus Eumetopias; species Eumetopias jubatus. The sequence goes on along the minus strand of NW_028274808.1, from coordinate 170,378,817 downwards.
GCCTGCTGTCTACAGCTTGCCTCCTTCAGCTTTCACAGGTTGTGGAAGCTTGCTGTAAGTTTTTAATGAAACAGCTTCACCCATCCAACTGCCTTGGAATCCGTTCTTTTGCTGATGCCCAGGGTTGTACAGATTTGCATAAAGTGGCTCACAATTATACCATGGTATGTATTTTCTGAGAAGCAGAAAGGCATATGCTCTTTACCTCATTCCTTCTTGTTGCAGGCTTATCTCCATGGTGCTGTTTTCCCCTGGCTCTGCCACATGTCCTGAGGTTCAGGTTCACTGTCTGCTGCATGATATTTTCATTGAGTTATAAGGGGAAAACACCAAGTAATATTTCTCCTGGATCTATGAGTCAAGCCTGAAGTCATTACAGTCACTAAGAAGCAGAGCAGTGGCCTAGGACTGTTCTAGTCAAGAGTTTCAGATCTGCTGCTTTTTAAAGCAGGATTTCCCCGGCATTTTCCTTTGTAGCACTTGGATGAATTTTCATGGATGTAAATTGGTGACCATGATTGGGGGGTATCGGTGCAGTACAGACGATAGGATGAAAGGGAGGTTTTTTATTAAAGGTAAATCTGATTATATGTAAGAAGCGTTTTTAGCTGTGTAGAAAGATCTTCTTATGAATTGTAGCAAATTATGTGCTCAAAATAAATCGCAGAGGAGGTTCTCATTCAGACACCGGAGGATAATGGATACAGACTGATCTAGGACAGCAAGAAAAGAAGGGCATGTTGAAGGCGTTTTGTTAGGACCAGGTGCCCCCAGTCTTCATAGTACAGGCATTTGGGGAAGGGAGGATATGTGGATTTTTAAGGAATGACCATCTTGTCACACTGTGGCAGTTAGGTCTTCACAGCTGGGGAGATTGAAGACTGTTACTTTGTATCCTGCAATTTGGGCAGTACAGCTCCTAAGAGAAGAAAGAATGTGAACATTCACACACACTTACGCTAGTTATCCATGTTACTGAGTTTATCAACATGAAGATGTTTTTGTCTACCTTCTCCTCCATTCTCCCACTGAGTTGTCTGTGAAGGGATTGACAAATACTTTGGAATCTTTCACTACAGAAATAGAGATTTTGGAGCAATGATAAGAACAGAGGTTTACAGCTATTGGGAAGAATAATTCTACCTACTTCATAAGCTCGGTATGAAGATTAAATGAGTTAATAGGAGTGTAGCGCTGAAAATAGTGATTGACACATAGTATACCCAGTCAATAAATGACATCCTCATCATCGTCACCATCATTGTACCATCACTGTCACCATCATTGCTCTGTTCAACACATTAGGGATTGATGTGAGTGAACAAAAGCACTCAGACAAAAGTGCAACCTTTATGATTTGTATTCGCCCCTGTGGTATCATCACTTCTCGGAATGTTTCTTGTTTATAACAGTCACAGAGATTGTGTGACAAGGCAATACTATACAGACCTAGCATCTTCTAAATTAAGTCCCATTTTAGATTTTTCCCCACCTCCATCTTTATCTTTCCCTTGCAGATTTCTCATTTAACCTTAAACCTCAGGTTCATATAATTTGGGGAGTAAGACAACTATCAATAAAATAAAACAGGGGTTTCTTTTCTTCATAATCAGTTCATCATTTAAGTAATATCTCTTTCCTAGGAAGGAGTTTGATTCACATGAAAACATTTGTATGCATTTAGGTCACTCCTGTTGTTTATAATAGAGGTACAGTGGCTGCTAAGACATAATGGCTTAGACATATATTAAATTTAAATTGGCTCTTTTTTTTTAATTAAAGTTGGCGTGCAGCGTTATTTTAGTTTCAGGTGTACAACATAGTGACTCAACAATTCTATACATTATGCGGTGCTTACCATGAGAAGTGTAGTTACTTTCTGTCACCATACGGAGTTAATACAATATTATTGTTTCAGCTCAATGTTTTTAAAACTATTTTCACAGCCAATTAGTTGGGTAGTTTTTTTTTTCCTCAGGGCTATTATTTGACATTATTCAGTTTCAACAGAGAGGTGAAATTTAATTCTAATAACAATAAGTCATTTAGAGGCAGATTGTCTGATTTCAATTGTTGCTATGGGAACTCAATGAACATGTATAGCAAAATTCAGTCTTCACTTTAAATAAATCCCTCAGTGATTTCATTTGCTTGGAAACTAATGCCAAATGGAGAAAGGGCATAATGCTAGCAAGTATTTGGTAGCATGATAGCTATTTATATCACAAAATAGATTTTTTTAAAGTTTTTATTTTGATGCCACTTAGTTTCAGGTGTATAGTATAGTGATTCAACAATTCCATATGTTACCCGGTGCTCATCACAACAACACAAAATAGATTTAAAATCCGAAGTAAGCATAATGCCACATAGTCAATTCAGTTGTCCCAGTCAGTAAAGGGTGCATGTACTTGGAATGTTCACTCATCCTCTATGCATACAGGTAGGAAAGCATGAGGAGTTCCTTCTTGTAATCTGGAAACTTGTTGTCACTCTGACTGCCACGGAATGTGACCTGGCACGAGTCCTTTAACCTCTGCCAAAAAGTCTAACTAATGCTGGGTGGATCATTACAAATATTTAATGGCATTATGGATTTGTGAAATAAATATAAGCATTTAATTTTAAATTTTTGAATTTTGTTTCTCAACCTAGAAAAAACACTGAATTCTGCTAAAATACCCGCTGTAAAACCAAATACTTTTGAAAAGCACTTTGTGTTTAACCTTGTGTTCAGTAGTCTTTCCAAAAGTTGTTGAGAGGCTCAATTTTCACTTAAAATGAATTGTACTAGAATGGAATGGGCATGGTTCTGAAATAGAAAATCAACCAATCAATAATAATATATATATATATATAATAGTCCTTTTCTACTTGATGAATTCATACCATTGCATTGGTAATGCCGTTAATACCATTTGAAAGTAAAGCAATAGTTATTTTATCGGTATGGTGTAAATGTTGATTATACTATACACTACCTTTGAGCAATTAGAAATATGTATTATTTTGATTTCTTAGAATCTTACCTAACATTATGTAATAAATGTATTTCCATGTATCTATGTGATTTTTGTTTTTGAAATTTTTAATCCCTGCTTAATAGCCCATTGAGTTACAACCCCCTATAGCTGGACCTTTAGGCTAATTCCCATTTTGTACTATTATAAATAATAATATAGAGAAGGATCATTAGAGAAGCATCAGCTTTTTTTTCTTCTTGTGAATTATTTATTAAGGATTAAACTACTAGTAGGATAACTGGGTTGAGAGCTTCAGCATTTTTATAGCTCTTGCAATGTGTTACCAGATCGTTTTATAATGTCAGTATACAATTGAGTAGAACAGTTTGCTTGAAGCCAACATTGAGGTTTTATTAAAATATATTTCTGAAAATGATAATCAGTCATTTAAAATAGATACATTTGGGCATCTTTAAACAAATCATGATGAATTGAAGCAATTGAATTTAGTTAATTATTCATGTATAGTTTCCTGTTAAGAATTTCTAAGAAAGGAATGTCAACCCAAGATATATTTTAGATCAGTACCTAATTTGGGTTACTGCAAGCTATAGGGAACATATAATTTTCGTTTTAGTATATGTGCTGCCGAAGCGAGCACATAATTTTCGTTTTAATGTAGAAGATAGTTGCTGGTAATCCTTATCTCTAGCTCTAATTTAAATGGCCCTTCCTATTTCACTTAAACCGTGTATGCTGAGACAGCCACAACACAGTAGGAAGTATAAGAATAACATTAAGGGACAATATGAGTAACATTTGCATTTATATTATGGCTAAGTAAACAATCCATGCATTAAGACTTGTAACCTTGCAAACCAGGTAGTAAGTTTCCCATCTCTTGGACAGTTTAGCATAATATCCTAGCAAAGATCATTATCTCACAGCTGAAGTCATTTCTGTTTCCCATTTCAAGTGATAAGGAGCCTGATTCTAGTATGAGGCTGCAACTGAATTATCTTCAGTACAAGGTCTTGGAGTCCCAGTGCATTCATTCTATGTCAGTGCTTTTGCTTTGGCTCTTTTTCTTTGAGACCCAAAGAACTTCATACATATATCAGATTTGAAGTTTTTTTCTTCTTTTTTTAATTATGTTGTGTTAATCACCATATGTTACATCATTAGTTTTTGATGTAGTGTTCCATGATTCATTGTTTGTGTATAACACCCAGTGCTCCATGCAGTACGTGCCCTCTTTAATACCCATCACCAGGCTAACCCATTCGAAGTTTTTAAAACAGACCAAAATCCTGGGTGGTCTTATGAATTACATTAAAACACTCTTGAAGGCCAGTCAGAGCCAGGATAGCCATAAGGATGTATAGTCTTCCCTGAGCAGTCTGAGAAGACTTCTGTAGTACAGAAGTCTTCGGAAATCCAGCCAGCCTGACTGACAGCCATTTCTGGGTAAGAGAAATAATTTCACAGCTCACCCAGGTATCTGGCTGCACTGTAAGCTATAGTCTTCAGCAACCACAAATGTAACCTAACTTGGATGTTAGACTATCCTACATCTCAGAGTCTAATTCATTTTTTCTACCCTCTACCTCTTGAAAGACTTGCCAAAACTATTCCCTAACTTGAGTAAAGCAAAATCTAAAAATCCCGGGTCCATTTTTAAAGTGTACCAAATGGTAGAGGCACCTGGGTGGCTCAGTTAAGCAGCTGGTTTCTCAATTTCAGCTCAGATTATGATCTCAGGGTCCTGGTATCGAGCCCCACATCAGGCTCTGTGCTCAACAGGGAGTCCACTTGAGGATTTCTCTCTCTCTCCCTCTGCCTCTCGCCCCACCCCCACTCACATGTTCTCTCTCTCTCTCTCTCTCTCAAATAAACAAATCTCTTAAAAAAATAAAATGTACCAAATGGTAAAATTTAATTCTACTGATACGGAGACTTACAGTGTCACAACATAATGGCAGTTTAAATGTTATTTTATACTGTGCTTCTTTCCTAATAAACAGTAATACTATGGTAAGGAAGGTCTCAAGTATAAACTGTGTTTTGGCATCTAATTCAAATGTGTTTATTTTCTCTTAAATGAAATGATGCGCAGAAGGAACAATATTGTTGATGTGCTGTTTTTTCCCCTCTAGGAACATTTCATGGAAGTAATTCGAAACCAGGAGTTTGTATTATTACCAGCCAGTGAAATCGCAAAGCTCTTGGCAAGTGATGACATGAACATTCCTAACGAGGAGACAATACTGAATGCACTTCTTACTTGGGTCCGTCATGATTTAGAACAGAGACGGAAAGATCTCAGTAAACTTTTGGCTTATATTAGGCTACCTCTTCTTGCACCACAGGTAAACTGTTTTTGATTATTTAAAATCAGTATCCTAATTTCAACAACATTTGGGTATTGATTTTATGCTAATCATGTTAATATGTACGTGACTATAGGTTTTTTCCTTTGGCTCTTCTATCCAATAAGGTTATCTTACATATTTGATGAAATGTGTAGGTGAAAACATATTTAGCTAAAAAAAATTTCTGCTTGTGTTTTCGACCCAGAAGTTCTCACTACCTAAATTGCATTAATTAAATAACATTGTTGCTTAGGGGTTAATAATGTTATTTGACTCAGTTTACAAACCTATTCTAGCAATTGAAGAATTAGTAAAGCGGCAGATGAAAGTAGCAGTGAATACCAGGAGCCAGAAATTTAGATTAATTCATTTGCTTCATGTTTATTAAGTATCCACTAAATGCTGGATTCTGCTTATATATAAACTGAGGCATGGTAAGAGTTCCCTCTCCAACATCTTAAAACTCTGTGTCTTGGCATATTCACACACCCCAGTCTCTTAATCTGTCAGGTGGAGATGACATCCTCTTTGACTATCTCACAGGATTATTATAAAGATGAGAAAAGTGCTCTGTAACATCAAATGTGCTACAAATAATCATGGTAGGATTATCAGCATTCTTTTAGAATTGAGAGCTATCTAGTTAGTGTATTCAAGGCAATCAGTCCGAACACATTTGCATGCGTAGTCTCCCCTTTGTACACTTCTAACTGGGATGTATAGCAGTTCCTCCCTATCTGCGGTTTTGCCTTCTACGGTGTCAGTTACCCGCGGTCAGCCGTGGTCAGGAAGCACATGGTCCTCCTGACCTCTTGTCGGAAGGGCAGCAGTATCCTTCCACACATCACAGGGCCTGCGTCACTCACCTCACTTCATCTCATCACGTAGGCATCTTATTATCTCATCATCACAAGAGGAAGGAAAGCGCGAGAAAGACCACATTCACATAACTTTTATTACAGTTTAATTGTCCTATGTTATTAGTCGCTGTTCTCGTACTGTGCCTAACTTTTAAATTAAACTTGATCATAGGTATGTATGTATAGAAAAAAATTATATAGGGTTTGGTACTATTTGCGGTTTCAGGTATCCAGCGGAGGGTCTTGGAACATATCCCCCATGGTTAAGGGAGACTTAATGTACGATAATTTCCTCTGCTGCTTAGCTGGAAGGCTTGAATAGAGAAAGAGGCCTTGAAAGTGAAGAAAGAATGAGCTGTGACTGCTCGAGGGCAGATATTTGTTGTTCAAGTGCCATAAATTTTATCTTATTTGTATTTATCTTGAGCATTATGTATTATTTCCAGTGGTTGTTAGCAGAAGTTATTGTTTGCTCTCAACCTTATAGAGACAAGAAGTAGTGCTGATGCTTTATAAGAAAGACGTCCTCTTCAGAGGTGGCATGTTATGTGAATTCATAGACATGAAACTGCATGAATTGATGACAATTCAGGAAAAATAACGTTGTAAAACGTTTCCCTTGAAATCAGATTTAAAGAAGAGAGTTACATTTTACTGGTACTTCGCAGAAGTTTTTTTCTTATCCTTTTCTAGGTTAAAGAAAATAAAATCTGAAAAATCCTAGTAGACTTTGAAAAGAATCTGTACGATTAATAACCTGACAATTGACTTCAGTCCTGCAGTTTCAGATATTTATGATACTATGTTTGCATGATTCCAAGAGATGTTTAACACTTCTGTTATCCAGGATACTGCTGATAATCATAACCATAAGATCTTAGAGTTGAAAGGCAATCATTTAGCCTAACACCTATTGTACAAATGAAGTAACAGACCAAAAAAGGAAAACCATATGCTCAAGATCATAAAACGATTGCATAAATTTCTGTCCTTCTACATTGTAGTTTTATTTGCCTTTGCTACTTGGCTAACATCATAGAGCTAATGAGAGACAGAGGGAGAACTTGAACCCAATTTAAGTTCTGTGCCTTTTTCACTGAACCAGTCAGCCTCTTGAACATTCTATCTGTAAAACTGCTGGGTCAGGGGAGGTATATCAATTGGAGGAAGAAATAGATTAAAAAATAAATTTGTAAGTAAGTAAATAAATACATAAATAAATTTTGTGACTACAGTATAATGAGAGGAAGTCAATGACAGGTATATGAACATGGCATTATGAAAGTAACTGGAGTAGCCTGCCCGGGCTGATGGTGGGGAAGCTGGGAGAACTTTCTCAAGTGTCACTCAGTCTACATCCTGGGTAGCTACCCCGCAAAGGGGGCGTGATGGCCCAGGAGAGATAGGAGATTATACCTAGTTATGGTGTCATGAGCAATGTGTCATGCTCTGGAATTTGAAGAGAGCTCGCATGGCTCGAGTGCAGACATAAAAGGGCAGTATGGAGAGACAAAGAATCTCTAGTGATGCCAGGGAGTTTGCATTTTATCCCCAAAGCAGTGAGGAAGCACTAAAGAATTTTAAGCAGGGCATGGCATAATTATCATTTTATTTAGGAAGATCTCTAACTGCATTGTGGAGATTGGATTGGAGCGATCGAAGTAGAAATCCATTAGGAAGACTGTTGGATTCAGACAAGTGAATTAGGTGATCTCGGGCAGTGCAGGTAGAGAAATTACCAGGCTCAAGAGCTATTTAGGAAGTAGAACTGATACAACCTAATGACCGATTGAAAGGTGTGGGGTACCAAAGAAAGAGGGATCCAGAATGATTCTGATTTGTGCAATGAGATTAAGGAAGGTGCTGTCCGTTAAAGCAAAGAATACAGGAGGAAGAGCTGATTTCAAGGTGGGAAGAAAATGGAAGAATCATGTTCCCAGAGCTTCTTGGTACCTTTAATCCTCTTGGAGCCTAGGAAGAAGTTTTGAAAATTTCTTATTTAGGTTGTCACAGCCAAAACGAAGAGAATGACTTGGCCAAAGAGAACACAAGGGCACTAGGGGTGGAACCCTCGGAAATAGTAGTATTTAGTGGTAGTTCCTGAACCTGCCTAAATAACTCAAGTGCTCTTAAAAAGAGATTCCATGTTGAGGTGGAGGAAATTTTAACAGCATTGGATATTACAGAGGAGACAGTTAAGGACAGAAGATCCACTGGATTAGCCCATTTATTCTCAAAGTGTGGCCGCCAGCTCTAGGATCAGCACTGCCTGGGAAGTTGTTTAAAATGCAAATTATTGGCCCCATTCTACAGCTACAGGATCTGAGACTCTGGTGGTGGGGCCCAGCAGATTGTGCTTTCATATGCCTGCAAGTGGATTTGAAGCACACTCAAGTTTGGGAACCAGCATCTTAGCAGATGAGTAGTGGTGACTGATGGAAACCGCATTGCCCTGTATGATTCAAAGAAGTTACTTCACCTCTCTGAGCCATGTTTTTTTTTCCTGCAAAGATAATACCATGTTGCACTATTGTGACGCTTAGAGATACTAGTAGGGGTGTTTTTTTTTTCTTTCCTTGTTAAAAGTGTAAGGCAAGGTTGCAAAATGATAGTTATCAAGTGATGAAGTTTGGAAGTAGACTCTAAAATCATCAAGAAAATGTTGGATTGTATTCTGTACATTTTATTGTAAAAGGTAGGAAAATATGACAATTATTTAAATTGTCCAGAGTGTCAAATAATAACAAATGACTAATATTAAATGGCCCTCAGGTCCAGTTACCTAAAGAATGTACTTTTGTAAATAGATGAAGGGGATTAAGAATACACTTATTATGAAGAGCACTGAGTATGTATAGAGTTGTCAGATCACTATATTGTACACCTGAAACTAACATAACACTGTATGTTAACTATACTGGAATTAAAACAAAATAAATAAAATTTTAAAAAACAATAAATAAAATTTTTAGAAAGAATCCACTTTTGTACAATAGTTCCTTCCTCAGTGAACTTTTACCCTACTCTGTTAATATGAAACACTATTCAGTCTAGGTAGAAGGGATGCAATTTACATATGTAGTAATTTTGTTATAGTGTATAGTGTAGTGTAGATCCTTAAAATGACCTGAAATAATATACATAATTATAATCCTCTACCAACTGATAATTTAGTGTGGTTGGTTGTGGTGACTTTTTTTTAACTCTGAATAATCCCTCTGACCCCCTTCCCTCTCGTGCTATCTCTCATTCTCTCTCTCTCAAATAAATAAAATCTTAAAAAAAAAAACTCTGAATAATCCAGAGGATACATGTTTGTGGTTTTTTGTTTTACCTTTGAATGCATTATAAGCTTTTCCGTTTGATCAAATTTTAAACAATGTGAATAGGAATACTAAGACAGATGTACATTATTTAAAATTATTTTGACACCTAAATTCTTAAAGGTCCCAATGGTTAGCTTGTATTATAAGTATCTTGGTCTTCACTCTTCTCTTCTCAATTTTCATTACTGTTTTCTACTGAAAGTCAAAAATATAAAATGAGCCAGTATTTACCTTTACCGTTCTTTGAATTTATGTGTTTTTGATACCAAAACATTTTTAAAGTCTATAGAATTCAGAAATCATTCACATTCTATTTTTTTACTTTAAGTAGTATTGGAGGAGGCAGTTTTAGAGAAATAGTCATATGGAGATCAAGTATGTGAGTGAAGATAAAAATGTACACATTGAAAATGTTTCGTCTTTTTTCTAAATGCCTTCATTTAAGTAATTTGTCATTGTCTAATGGCAGAGAAGGCACATAGTGTTCATCTAAAATGCAGAGTATTCAAGAGTCTGTAATTTTTAGTTCTCTTTCATTGCCTTCTGAATGATTTTTCAAGTGATTTCTGGTACTTTCCATTTGATTAATCTGATTTCTATTACTCTCATCTCTCAACTTAAATATGATTAATCTCATTTATTCATAACGTATAGAGACTCTTAGCATGTTTAAGAATATCTTTTACTTCAGGGCACCTGTGTGGCTCAGTCAGTTAAGCGTCTGCCTTCAGCTCAGGTCATGATCCCAGGGTCCTGGAATTGAGCCCCGCATGGGGTTCCCTGCTCAGTGGGCGGTGGGGGGGGGGGGAGTCTGCTTCTCCCTCTGCTCCTCCTCCCACTTGTTCTCTCTCAATCTCTCTCTCTCTCTCAAATAAAATCTTAAAAGAAAGAATGTATTTTACTTCAAATTGCAGTAACTATTAAGTCTCCCAAGACTTTACTTTCTATAATTTTTCACATTTATTTCTATTTACAAAGGACTAAAGTAATTATATGTAATATAAACATTAAGATCAATCTGAATGAGCCAGCTCGGTGCATATTCGGTAATGGTTTCTGTAGCAAGTATAACGATTTTGTGTGCATAGAAAAAATACGGAATAATTAATACCATAATTTATACTCTGGCATAGGTCCTAAGACTTATGTCTTAATTTGGCTTTTTTGCTGTTAGCATGCTGTTCTCAGTTTCCAAATGCCACAAACTTTTTTTATAGTGACTTTTGTTAGAAACTCTTCCATTATTAAAATATGAACATATTCTCAACATTATTACTCATTTGCATTTGCAAAGTAAAACTGCATTCCCCACCCATTCAAATGGCTAAAATAAAAGGAGGTAGTAACAATTGTTAGGGAGAATGTGGAGGAACAAGAACCCTCATATATTGCTGGTGGTAACACAAAATGATGCAGCTACTTGGAAAACAGTTTGGCAGTTTCTTAAAAAGTTAACATGTATTTACCATATGACCCAGCAATTCTATTTCTAGGTGTCTACCCAAGAGAAATGAAAACATTTATTGGCATAAAGACCTGCATGCAAATGTTCTTAGCAGCTTTATTTGTAATAGCCAAAAACTGGAAATAATCTATCTATCAACTGTGAACAGATAGACACATCCATAAACGGAATATTATTTAGCAATAAAAAGAAATGAAGTAGTAAGGAACCCTCATGCACTGTTTGTGGGAATATAAGTTGGCATAGCCACTGTGGAAAACAGTATGGAGGTTCTTCAAAACATTAAAAATAGAAATACCATATGATCTAATAATTCCACTGCTGGATATTTACCCAAAGATAACAACACTTATTCAAAAAGATACATACCCCCCTGTGTTTATTGCAGCATTACTTAGAATAGCTGAGGTAAGGATGCAACCTGTGTGTCCATCAGTAGATGAGTGGATAAAGAATATGTGGTACACACACACACACACACACACACACACAGGAAGATTATTCAGCCATAAAAATGGATGAGATCTAGAGGGGAGGGGGGTGGGGGGATGGGTTAGCCTGGTGATGGGTATTAAAGCGGGCACGTTCTGCGTGGAGCACTGGGTGTTATACGCAAACAATGAATCATGGAACACTACACCAAAAACTAATGATGTAATGTATGGTGATTAACATAACATAATAATAATTTAAAAAAATGGATGAGATCTTGTCATTTGTGCCAACATGGATAGGCCTAGAAGGTATTATGCTAAGTGAAAGAAGTCAGACAGAGAAAGACAAATACCATTGATTTAACTTATATGTGGAATCTAAAAACAAACCAAACAAAAAGAAACAGAGCCATAAATACGGAGAACAAACAGATGGTTGCTAGAACAGTGGGTGGGGGATCGGCAAAATGGGTGAAGAGGAGTGAGAGAGATAGGCTTCCAGTATGGAATAAGTAAGTCATGGCTATAAAAGCTATAACATAGGGAATATAGTGAATGGTATTGTAATAGTGTTATACAGTGACAGATGGTGTGCATGCACTTGAGGTGAGCATAGCATGATATACAGAGTTGGTGAATCACTATGTTGTGCACCTGAAACTAATGTAACCTTGTGTGCCAGCTACAATAAAAAGCTGCTTTGGGCGCCTGGGTGGCTCAGTCGGTTAAGCGTCTGCCTTCAACTCGGGTTGTGATCCCGGGGTCCTGGGATCGAGTCCCGTGTCGGGCTCCCTGCTGAGTGGGGAGTCTGCTTCTCCCTCTGCCTGCCACTTGCCCTCTCTGACAAGTAAATAAATGAAATCTTTGGGAAAAAAAATAGAATACCTGCATTTTAAAAAAAATTTAAAAAATGTTTTAATAAAAGAAATGATGTACTGATACATGCTATACATGGATGAACCTCAAAAACACACTAAAGGAAAAAAGCAACACACAAGAGACCACATTTTATATGACTTTATATGAAACATCAAAAGAAAAAGGCAAATCTATAGAGACAGATAAGCACATGGGACAGGAGATGGGAACAGAGATTAAACAGCAAACCGCACCTGAGATCCAGGGTGATGAAAATGTTCCAAAACTGTCTATGGTAATGGTTGCACAACTTGGCAAATTTGCTAAAAACCACTGAATTGTATACTTCAAATGGTGAATTATATGATATCTAAAATATACCTTATATTATCCCTCCCTTCCCCTATGATCCTCTGTCTTGTTTCTTAAATTCTACATATGAGCGAGATCATATGATAATTGTCTTTCTCTGATGACTTATTTCACTTAGCATAATACCCTCTAGTTCCACCCACATTGTGGCAAATGGCAAGACTTCATTTTTTTTTGATGACTTGAGTAATATTCCATTGTATGTATATACCACAGCTTCTTTATCCATTCATCTGTTGATGGACATCTGGGCTCTTTCCATAGTTTGGCTATTGTGGACATTGCTACTATAAACATTGGGGTGCAGGTGCCCCTTTGGGTCACTACATTTGTATCTTTGGGGTAAATACTAGTAGTGCAATTGCTGGGTCATAGGGTAGCTCTATTTTCAACTTTTTGAGGAACCTCCATACTGTTTTCGAGAGTGGCTGCACCAGCTTGCATTCCCACCAACAGTGTAGGAGGGTTCCCCTTTCTCTGCATCTTTGCCAACATCTGTTGTTTCCTGACTTGTTAATTTTAGCCATTCTGACCAGTGTGAGGTGGTATCTTATTGTGGTTTTGATTTGTACTTCCCTCATACCAAGTGGTGTTGAGCATTTTTTCATGTGTCTGTTGGCCATTTGGATGTCTTCTTTGGAGAAATGTCTGTTCGTGTCTTCTGCCCATTTCTTGATTGGATTATTTGTTCTTTGGGTGTTGAGTTTGATAAGTTCTTTATAGATTTTGGATACTAGCCCTTTATCTGGTAAGACAAGAAAATCATTTTTTAAAAGGCAGGATGAAACCATATCTATACTTTTGCATAAAATTATATAAATTTAAAAAATCAGATTCAATGAAGCACAAGGGATTTAAATTCTTTCAGGATAATCATCATTTAGAATTCTTTGCCCCTTAAGAAACTGGTAAGTTTTTGCTGTTGTTGTTTTTTATTTTTTAGAGGTGGGGAGGGGCAGGCGGAAAGGGGGAGAGAGAATCTCAAGCAGACTCCCCGCCCAGCACAGAGCCCATCTCAAAGCTTGATCTCATGACTCTGTTGTGATCATGACCTGAGCCAAAAATCAAGAGTCAGATGCTTAACCACTGAGTCACCCAGGCACCCCTGCTGTTGTTCTTTGAGCTCTGTTTAGATAGGTCAGGTAAATGCAGTCTAATTAGTCAACTTCTATTTATAATTACTCTTCTTCAGTTAAAATCATTTCTAATTTAAAAAGTAACAATGACTTATTTTAGAAAATCTAGACAATATAGAAAAGCAGTAAAAAAGATTATTTAAGAAGCACCATTTCTCTACTTCCCAGAGATAAGCACTATTTCAGGTTTCAGAGTATACCACTGATCCTCTTCAGTTTATATTTTTCAATGAAATTTAAAATGTAAATCTTGTAAATATTGCATATTTTAGTTAAAAATAGGTGTCCAGACTTGGATTTTTTTTTCTAAATGAGATGCTTTCCATTTGTAAACTATATATTCTTTTAATTACTATTTTCTTGCTCATTCAGCATACATACTCACTATTCTTTTCTAGTTCCTGGCAGACATGGAAAATAATGTACTTTTTCGGGATGATATAGAATGTCAGAAACTTATTATGGAAGCAATGAAGTACCATTTATTACCGGAGAGACGACCCATGTTACAAAGCCCTCGGACAAAACCTAGAAAGTCAACGGTTGGAACATTATTTGCAGTTGGAGGAATGGATTCAACAAAAGGTATTAAATAATCTTTTGCAGGGGGAACAGAGCAGAGGGGGGGAAGGAATTTTAATTAGTAACACACATGGCCAAAAAGCTCTTTAGAGGAATGGCTGGTTCCAGGACTGGAAAAATACCAGGTAGTTGCAGAACCTCTTATAGTGCCAAAAAGTAAGGAAGTGCTCAAAGAATAATAGAGACAGTTCAAGGGACAGAAGAGGCCATTTGTACGCACCACCACTGTCCAAATCTGGGATAATTTCAACACCAAAATAAATAATGATAAAAGAGGATCATTTATTAAATCAGTAAGTATTCATGAGTCCACACTGCTACAAATAAAGACAGGGCAGTGCATCAGCTTGATTTTCTTCTGCTGTAAGGGACATAATAGGAACAAACAATAAGATCCAAAATAAAGTCTGTAGATTAAATAACAGCACTGTATAAATGTTAATTTCCAGATTTTGATGATTGTTTTGTGGTTTCGTAACAGGGTTTCTTGTTTTGAGAAAGATACACTGAAGTATTTAGGATACAAGGGCATCATTTCTACAACTTGATCTTACACAGTTCAGGGGGGAGAAAAGTATACATACCATATACATTGAAAGCAAATGTAAAACATCCACATTTGGAAAATCTGGGCCAAGGGTCTCTGGGAATTCTTTGTACTGTTCTTGCAACAGTTGTTACTAATAACAACAATAATAGTAATAAAACACCATATATAGTTCCTACTCAGTGCCAAGTAGTGTGCTAGAAGCTTTCTGTGTGTATTCTCTCAGTATACATTGATCTCCCTTCTCTCTGAATTCCTAGTACTAATAGCCTTCCATCCCCTGACAGCACCTCTCTGACTTGGGACTACATCTCTGAGCTCAACTCATTCTACTTCTCCCCTCACTCTTTCTGTTCCAGCCCCGCTGGCCTCCTTGTTCATGTAACAAGCCAAACATTATCCCACATCGGGGATATTACATTGCTGTCCCCTCTCACCAGAATGCTCTGTGGCCTGATGTTGGCATGGCCAGCAGATATTATTCACTCAGATCTCCAAACATCAGTTTAACCAAAAAAGATTCCTGTTGGCCAGTCATCACCTGTCTATCACTTTCTAATCTTGTGTGTACCTCTTTGTATCTCATTCCTCTGCTTATGTTTCTTCATAGCACCTGATCTGTCTACTTCTTTCCTCCCCGCAAGTAAGCTCTGGAAAGCAAGAAACTTGTTTTTTTCAACAATAAATCCCACAGAGCCTAGAACAGTGCCTTGCACATAGACAGCATCAATAAATATTTGCCATATGAATGAAGGTTGTCCTTTGCCATCTCTTGAATTATTTGTAGGACTGAAGCCCTCAATGCATTATTCACATCTAAAGATTTCTTTTCCATGTGATATCCTTAATGGATATAAAAATAGGAGTGCTAATCGAAAGTTTTATTGTAATTTAACTTTTAGCTTCATGGTAACAAAGATATAGATGTAGATATTATTCCATATAACATAATATGGTGCTAAGTATGTATTTATAGATACTTAAGTTCCAAATATAGGCTTGATCACTGAATGGTAGAGAAATATGTAAAGTTAAATAGCTGATGAGAGTCATAGTATAAATATTTGAAATTTCTGGAGAGCCACAGTCCAGGTAATCAATCTGCAAATACTTATTAGGTATTTACTATATGCCTGGAACTGGTGCTCAGCTTTGTAGTCCTTACTAGCACTTCTTCCTCTCCTTCTTTCCTTCTCTTTTTTTTTTTTAAGATTTTTATTTATTCATGAGAGACAGAGAGAGAGAGGCAGAGGGAGAAGCGGGCTCCCAAGGAGCAGGGAGCCTGATGCGGGACTTGATCCCAGGACCCTGGGCCATCTGAGCCACCCCAGGCACCCCCTGCCTTGGATTTTAAAACCTAGGTTCAAGTATCTATTTTACTAGCTTTAGGGCAATCCTGGGCCCTAAACTTCCAAGGACAGTGAGGATGAATATCTGTCTTCAGCTTTATGGGAGATGGAGGTCCTGCCTCTCATCAAAGCTCTTTCGTACAGTGGAAAATTCTCCATGCATAAGAAGGGGTACCCAAAGTAAATAATACATTTCTCTCTCTCTTTCTTTGTTTCTTTCTCTCTCTCTCTCTCTCTCTTTCTTTCAAATCTTACATTCTGACAATCACCAAGTCTTCTTTCAAATGAGTCTTATTCTTCTAAATTTCCATTGCTACTTTCCAGTTCCTGGTAGCCTCCTATGAGCCTACATCTTTTGATCATGTTCATTTAGTGCGAATAGCATTCCTTGTGTTGTTACTAACATTACTTGTGTTATTATGTTAAGGGCTTCACCTATCATTTTTAATCCCATGTTCATAATAACTCAAAGAGCGGAATGTTGTTATTGCCCTAGGATACCTATACTTAGAAGAGTTAACTGTCTTTCCCAGGAGTACCCAGCTAATTAGTGATGGAATCAGGATTCAAAGCAGGCACTGACTCTGGAGACTACACCCTCTGCCTTATTACCTCTTCTGTTAACATGCCCTACTCTGCTCAGAAACTACAACAGTCTTCATTTCTTAGCACATAAGATGTCAGTTCCTCTTTCTAGTTTCCAAGACTTTCTGCAATCTGGCCATTATTGCTTGACCAACTTTATTTCTGAGTCTTTCCTAGATGCCAGTTGTTCTCACCTTCTATCTGATTCAAACTATCTTCCCTGGCCTTAACTTACTTTGTACCCAAAGTCTTTATAATGAGGAGCAATTTGCATTAATTGGATGTCAGTCTGATCATTGGGTTCTTGGTCCCTTCATATATCTTAGTATAGGGCCCAACAAATAAGCTGGAAATGTTTCTAAATAGCCACTAAGAAAAAGTTAGAATATATTTCTGCTTATGTTTTTAAAGGTTAATCTTTTAGTATAAGTCAGGGAACTTCTAAGCTTTTATACAGAATTTTGTAATTACTAGAAATTTGTTATTTGGGGATTTTTTTTTTTTTTTTTTTTTTTTTAAGAATTATGTTTGGTGGGATGCCTGGGTAGCTCAGGTAGTTAAGCGTCTGTCTTCGGCTCAGGTCATGATGCCAGGGTCCTGGGATCAAGTCCCACATCGGGCTCCTTGCTCAGCGGAGACCCTGCTTCTCCCTCTGCCTGCCGCTCCCCCTGTTTGTGCATATTTTCCATAACATGTTTCCATCTTAACTAATTACATCTACAAAAACCTCATTTTCAAAATAGTTTATATTCTGAGGTTCTGGGTAAACATGGATTCGGCGGGGGCATTGATGCCTTGATAACAATATTACCTCCTTTAAAGTTAAATATTATAGGGGCACCTGGGTGGCTCAGGCAGGTAAGTGTCAGACTCTTGATTTTGGCTCAGGTCATGATCTCAGGGTTGTGGGATCGAGCCCCAAGTGGGGCTCAACTAGGAGTCTACTTGGGATTTTCTCTCTTCCTCTGCCCCTCCCAAATAAATAAATAAATAAATAATTTTAAAAATTAAAATTAAATTAGATATTATATAAAGTACCCCATAAAAATATCCATTTTTTGCAAAAATGTCATAAAAGATTATTCTTTGACTTATTCAGTAATATCATTGTGTTGCAGTTCTTTATACTGTGTCTGCTGTTTATTTAAATTATCTTTCGAGTAATAATGTATTTGCATTGTCATACACATATTCAATGGTTATGAATAAAATTTGAAAAGTGAGTGTTAAAAAGAAAAAGAATTATGTCTGGTGTTAGCAAAGGAAATTTTAGTCACCAATTCCTGGAACTATGATACTGCTTAGTGAACTGGAAGTAAAATAACTTTGAATGAAAAAAAATATTCCTTAAACTCATTAGTGAGGAAAAATGATTAGCATTGCCTTTTTATTTGACAGAATGAAGACATTTTTAAAGATTAAATTTAGAGTGAATAAAGTATACTATTACATGAAATAGTATGAATAAAATTTCTTTATACCTAAAAATTATAAAGAAAGATTATTCAAGCTCAAAAAATATTTTTGAACAGCTACTAAATACAAGGAACTCTATTTGTTGCTGTGAAGAATACAGAGATGGTGGGACGCCTGGCTGGCTTGGTCCATGGAAAGTGTGGCTCTTGATCTTGGAGTTGTGAGTTCAAGCCCCATGTTGGGTGTAGAGATTACCTAAAAATAAAATCTTAAAAAAAAAAGAATACAGAGATGGAAAAAGACTCTATCCCAAATAACCTAAGAATTTTGTAGGGTAAATTAAAAAAATAAAAACTGTAACGTATGAGAAAATATATTCTCTCTCTCTCTCTCTATATATATATAACAAAACTTTCTAAATTTTAGATTATTAATAGTATTAGTGCTCTGATGAACCAATTATAACAAATACTTTAGAATAAATATTTGTCCTGATTTTAATTCTATAAAGATAGCTGTGATTGCATGTTGTGTTAGAAGGTTAGAAAGAGAGAAATAAAATAGATTCTAATTGAACTCTTCATAAATGGAGGTTGGGTTATTTTAGAGGGGTGGGGCTTTTAAATTTTTTTCTCAGTTCATAAAACAAAAGAATTCCTGGAATCTTTTAATTCTTTTTTTTTTTAAGAGTTTCTTTATTTATTTGAGAGAGAGAGTGGGAGGGAGAGGGAGAGTGAATCTGAAGTAGGCTCCATGCTGAGTGCAGAGCCCAGTGCGGGGCTGGATCCCATGACTGTGTGATCATGACCTGACCTGAAACCAAGAGTCAGGCGCTTAACCGACTAAGCCACCCAGGTGCCCCTGGAATCTTCTAATTCTTAAAAAAATATAGACAGGACCAGACAGTTACTCCCAGACTCCCCACACTCATAGTTTCCCAAGTTCATGATCTGCACTCAAGCTCTTGTCCTTCTAGGTTGCAATAGAATGTGCATCCCCTCCCTGCTCCTAGGAAGGCCAGCCCCACAGCTGTGTTCTGACACTGCCCTTTCCTGCCTCCTCAGGAACCTCGCTGTTAAGTAGGACCCCTTCAGCTTCTTTCCTCACAACTAGATCCTTCCCATTAGCATGTGAGCAAACTCCAGTTTATCCAGTTTGAAAAGCAAAACAAAACCTCTCTCAACCCACCTAGTAACTCCTATCTCTCTCCTCCCTTTTATAGCCGAACTTCTCATACAATCATCTATGCTCATTATCTCTTATCTCCTCACCTCCCCATCATGTCTTAACCACTCAGACAAGGGACTCTCCATAAAGTTACTAATGACCTCCATGAAGATGAATCTAGTGATACTTTGTGGTCTTCATCTTACTTGCTCCTCTTGGTAGCATTTGATACTGTTAGTAGTTTTACTTGCTACTAAATTTTCTTTAAGTTTTTATTAAAAAAATTTTTTTTCTCTATACAGTTAATTTTTTAAAAGATTTTATTTACTTATTTGAGAGACAGAGAGAGATAGTGAGAGAGCGCACAAGTGGGGTGTAGGGGAACAGGGAGAGGGAGAAGCAGGCTCCCCGCTGAGCAGGGACCTCTGATGCGGACTAATCCCAGGACCCCGGGATCATGACCTAAGTTTTTATTTTAATCACCCTGTGCTCATCATGACAAGTGACTCCTTAATCCCCATCACCTATTTCATCCATCCCCCACCCGCCTTCCCTCTGGTTACCATCAGTTTGTTCTCTATAGTTAAGAGTCTGTTTCTCTCTTTTCTTTTCCCTCATTATATTCATTTGTTTTGTTTTTATTAAATTTATTAAATTCCACATATGAGTGAAATCATATGGTATTTGTCTTTCTCTGACTGACTTATTTCACTTAGCATAATACTCTCTAACACTATCCATGTCATTGCAATGGCAAGATTTCATTCTTTTTTATGGCTGAGTAATATTTCATTGTATATATATACCACAACTTCTTTATCCATTCATCAATCCATGGACGTTCAGGTTGCTTCCATATCTTGGCTATCATAAGTAATGCTGCTATAAATACAGGTGTGCATGTATCCCTTTGACTTAGTGCTTTTTTTTTTTTTAAAGTAGGCTTCACACCCAGCAGGGAGCCCAACGTGGGGCTTGAACTCATGACCTTGAGATCAAGACCTGAGCTGAGATCAAGAGTCCGTCACTTAACTAACTGAGCCACCCAGGCACCCCTGAATTAGTGCTTTTGTATTCTTTGGGTAAATACCCAATACTGCAATTGTTGGATCATAAGGTAGTTCTGTTTTTAACCTTTTGCAGAACCTTCATGCTGTTTTCCAGAGTGGCTGCACGTATTTGCATTCCCACCAAGAGTGCAAGAGGGGTCTGCTTTCTCCACGTCCTCACCAACACCTGTTGTTTCTTCCGTTGTTGTTTTTAGCCATTCTGACAGGTGTGAGGTGATACCTCATTGTAGTTTTGATTTGCATTTCACTGATGATATGTGATGATGAGCATCTTGTCATGTGTCAATTGGCCATCTGTAAGTCTTCTTTGGAGAACTGTCTGTTAATGTTTTCTGTCTGTTTTTTAATTGGATTATTTGGTTTTTGGGTGTTGAGTTATATACGTTCTTTATATATTTTGGATACTCATCCTTTATCAGATAATGTCATTTACAAATATCTTCTCCCACTCTGCAGGTTGCCTTTTAGTTTTGTTAATTGTTTCCTTTGCTGTGCAGAAGATTTCTATTTTGATGTAGTCCCAATAGTTTATTTTTGTTTTTGTTTCCCTTGCATCAGGGAAACTTATCTAGAAAAAAGTTGCTATGGCCAATGTCAGAGAAATTACCACCTGTGCTCTCTTCTAGGATTTTTATGGTTTCGGGTCTCACATTTCAGTCTTTCATCCATTTTGAATTTATTTTTGTATATGGTATAAGAAAGTGGTCAAGTTTCATTCTCTTCCATTTTGCTGTCCAGTTTTCCCCACACCATTTGTTAAAGAGACTGCCTATTTCCCATTGGATATTCTTACCTGCTTTGTCAAAGATTAATTGACCATGTAATTGTGGGGTTATTTCTGGATTTTCTATTATGTTCTACTGATCTATGTGTCTCTTTTTGTGCCAGTACCATAATGTTTTGATCACTACAGCTTTATAATATAACTTAAAGTCTGGAATTGTGATGGCTCCAGCTTTCCTTTTCTTTTTCAAGGTTGCTCTGGCTGTTTGGAGTCTTTTGTGGTTCCATACAAATTTTAGGATTGTTCTAGTTCTGTGAAAAATGCTGTTGGTATTTTGAGAGGAATTGCATTATATGGATTGCTGGGGTGTCTGGCTGGCTCAGACAGTAGAGCATGTGACTCTTGATCTTGGGGTTGTGAGTTCAAGCCCTACATTGGGCATAGAGCTTACTTAAAAATAGCTAGATAGATAGGAGCACCTTGATGGCTCAGTCAGGTAAGTGTCCAACTCTTGCTCTGAGCTCAGGTCTTGATCTCAGGGTCATGAGTTCAAGCCCCATGTTGGGCTCCATGCTGGATGTGAAGCCTACTTAAAAAAAAAGATAGATAGATAGATAGATAGATAGATAGATAGATAGATAGATAGATAGATGTGTAGCTTGCTTTGGGTAGTGTGGACATTTTACAATATTTGGTCTTCTAATCCATAAGCATGGAATGTCTTTCCATTTCTTTGTGTCATCTTCAATTTCTTTCAGCAGTGTTTTATAGTTTTCAGAGTACAGGTCTTTCACCTCTTAGGTTAGGATTCTTCCTAGGTATTCTTAATATTTTTGGTGTAATTGTAAATAGAATTGTTTTCTTAATTTCTCTTTCTCTGCTTCAGTATTGGTGTCTAGAAATGCAATAGATTTCAATAGATTGATTTTATATCATGTTATTGCATATGTTTATCACTTCTAACAGTTTTGTGGTGCAGTCTTTTGGGTTTTCTACATATAGTATCATGCCATATGCAAATAGTGGAACTTTTGCTTCTTCTTTACCAATTTGGATGCCTTTTATTTCTTTCTGTTATCTGATTGCTGTAGCTAGGACTTCCAGTTTTATGATGAATAAAAATGGTGAGAGTGGACATCCTTGTTTTGTTCCTGACCTTAGGGCAAAGGCTTTCAGTTTTTCACCATTGAGAATGATGTTAGCTATGGCCTTTATTATGTTGAGGTATGTTCTCTCTAAACCTACTTTGTTGAGGGTTTTTAACATGAATGAATGTTGTACTCTGTCATATGCTTTTTCTACGTCTATTGAAATGATCATGGGGCACCTGGGTGGCTCAGTCAGTTGTCTGACTCTTGATTTTGGCTCAGGTCATGGTCTCAGGGTCGTGAGATTGACCCTACATCAGGCTCCACCCTGGGCATGGAGCCTGCTTGAGATTCTCTCTCTCCCTCTCTCTCCCCCAACCCCTGCTCACTCACGCTCACTCTCTGTCTCTCTCTAAAAAAAAAAAAGAAAGAAAGAAAAGAAATGATCATGTGGTCCTTATCCTTTGTCTTATTGATGCAATGTATCATGTTGGTTGATTTGTGAATATTGAACCACCCTTACAACCCGGGAATAGATCCCACTTGATCATGGTGAATGACTTTTTTTAAATGTATTGTTGTATTCAATTTGCTAGTATTTTGTTGAGAATTTTTGCATCTTTGTTCATCAGGGATATTGACCTATAGTTCTTTTTTTGTGTGGTGGTAGCTTTGTCTGGTTTTGGTATCAGGAGAATGCTGGCCTCATAGAATAAATTTGGAAGTTTTCCTTCTTTTTCTATTTTTTTGAATAGTTTGAGAAAAATAGGTATTAACTCTTCTTTAAATATTTGGTAGAATTCTCCTTTGAAGCCGTCTGGTCCAGGACTTTTGTTTGTTAGGAGTTTTTTGATTGCTGATTCAGTTTCTTTGCTAGTTATCAGTCTGTTCAAATTTTGTATTTCTTCCTATTTCAGTTTTGGTAGTTTATATGTTTCTAGGAATTTATCCATTTCTTCTAGGTTGTCCAATTTGTTGGTATATTGTTTTTCATAATATTCTCTTATAATTGCTTGTATTTCTGTGGTGTTGGTTGCTACTTCTACACCCTCATTTGTGATTTTACTTATTTGGGTCCTCTCTTTTCTTTTGGATAAGTCTAGCTAGAGATTTATCAATTTTATTGTTTGTTTTTTTGTTTTTTCAAAGAATGAGCTCCTGGTTTTATTGATCTGTTCTATTGTTTGGGGTTTTTGTTTAGTTTTGTTTTTCGTTTCTGTATCATTTATTTCTGCTCTAATCTATATTATTCCTTCCTTCTGCTAATTTTAGGTTTTCTTTGTTGTTCTTTTTCTAGTTTCTTTAGGTGTAAGGTTGGTGTTCAAGATTTTTCTTGTAGGCTTATATTGCTATAAACTACCCTCTTAGAATCACTTTTGCTGTGTCCCAAAGGTTTTAAAACATTGTGTTTTCATTTTCATTTGTTTCCATATATTTTTAAATTTCTTCTTTTATTTCCTCATTGACCCATTCATTGTTTAGTTTGCATGTTATTTAACCTCCATGTATTTGTGGTATTTCCACATTTTTTTTGTGGTTGACTTCTAGTTTCAAAGTATTGTGGTCAGAAAAGATTCATGGTATGACTTCAGTCTTCCTAAATTTTTTGAGACTTGTTTTGTGGCCTAACATGTGATCTGTTCTGGAGAATGTTCCATGTGCACTTGAAAAAAATGTATATTCTATTGTTTTAGGATGAAATGTTCAGAATATAACTGTTAAATGCATCTAGTCTAGGATGTATTCCAAAGCCAATTTTTCCTTGTTCATTTTCTGTTTAGATGATCTGTCCATTGATATAAGTCAGGTATTAAAGTCCCCTACTATTACTGTGTTATTATCAATTAGGTCCTTTATGTTTGTTATTGTTTTATGTATTTGGGTGCTCCCATGTTGCGTGCATAAATGTTTACCATTGTTATATTTTTTTGTTGGATTGTCCCCTTTATTATTATATAATGTCCTTCTTTGTCTCTTCTTACAATCTTTGTTTTAAAGTCTGTTTTTTCTGATATAAGTATTGCCACTCCAGCTTTATTTGACCTGCATTTGCATGATAAATGTTTCTTCATCCCTCACTTTCAATCTGCAGGTGTCTTTAGGTCAAAACTGAGTCTCTTGTAGGTAGCATACAGCTGGGTCTTGTTTTTTTATCCATTCTGTCACAGTATGTCTTTTGATTGTCTGTTGATTTAGTCCATTTACATTCAGAGTAATTACTGACAGATATGTATTTATTGCCATTTTATTACTCGTTTTGTGATTGTTTCTGGAGATTTTCTCTGGTCCCTTCTTGTCTTTCTTTCATGGTTTACTGGTTTTCTTTAGTAATATTTGGATTGTTTTCTCTTTATTTCTTGCATATTTATTAGTGTTTTTTGATTTGTGGTTACCATGAGGTTTGTCTATAACCTCTTCTGGATATAGCAATCTGTATTAAGTTGATGGTAATTTAAGTTTGGACCCATTCACTTCTTTTCTCCTCCCCACATTTTAGGTATATGGTGTCCTATTTTACATCTTTTTATTTTGTGAGTTCCTTGACTGACTTTTTACAGAAATATTCTTTTTACTGCTTTTGTATTTCCTACCTTCATACTGTCTTTTTGATCATTCCTTTCTATCAAATAGTCCCCTTTAATATTTCTCACAGGGCTGGGTTTAGTGGTCATGAACTCCTTTAGTTTTTGTTTGTCTAGGAAACTCTTTATCTCTCCTTCTATTCTGTATGATAGCCTTGCTGGATAGATATTGTTGGTTGCAGATTTTTCCCGTTCGGCACTTTGAATATATCATGCTACTCCTTTCTGGCATGGTAAGTTTCTGTTGAAAAATCTGCTGCTGCTAGCCTTATGGTGTTTCCTTGTATGTAACCGTCTTCTTTTATCTTGCTGCTTTTCATATTTCTTTCTTTATCACTATATTTTGCCATTTTATTTTTTTTAAGATTTTATTTATTTATTTGACAGAGAGAGCACAAACAGGGGGAGCAGCAGGAAGAGGGAGAGGGAAAAGCAGGCTCCCCTCAGAGCAGGGAGCCCAATGCAGGGCTAGATCCCAGGACCCTGGGATCATGACCTGAGCTGAAAGCGGATGCCCAACCGACTAAGCCACCCAGGTGCCCCTATTTTGCCATTTTAATTACAATATGTTTTGGGGTGGATCTGCTTTTGTTGATTTTGTTGCGGGGGGTCTCTGTGTTTCTGGATCTGGATATCTGTTTCCTTCCCCAGATTAGGGAGGTTTGCAGCTATTATTTCTTCAAATAAATTCTCTGCCACCTTTCTGTCTCTTCTTCTGGGACTCCTATAATACAAGTGTTAATTATGTTTGATAGGGTCACTGAGTTCCCTAAGTTTATTCTCAGTCTTACTGATGTCCTCCACTCCTTTCTCAAGTCCAGTGAGTATCCTTATGATCACTGCTTTAAATTCTCCATCAGGCATGTCACTTATATCTGTTTTGCTTAGATCTCCAGCTGTGGCCTTGTCCTGTTCTTTCTTTTGGGTAAAATTCCTCTGTCTTCTCATTTTGTCTAAGTCTCTATGTTTTGTCTAAGTCTCCCTGTTTTTCTATGTTAAGAAAGTCAGCTATATCTCTGTTCTTGAAGGTAATGGCTCTATGAAGAAGAGGTCTTATAGTGCCCTGCAGTGTAGTGTCCCCCTGTTCCCTTGGGCCTGGTGCTTCAAGGAGTGTCTCCAGTGTGTACTCTGCTATTGTGGCCTAGCCACTTTATCCTTTAGACCAGTTGTCTGCAGAGGCTCTCTTTGCTTGTTGTGGGCAGTGTTTGGTCCCTGGCTGAATGTGGTGCATTTTAACTAGGTGTGCTGTGGTCTGCTTGTGAAATGAGACCTGTCACCACTGACACTGGAACTGAGTCCTCACAAAACTCCTCAGTTGGCAGACATGGTGTTGGCCGGGGTTTGGGCTGGTCTCCTGGGGAAGGGGCCTGCTGTGCTGGGACTAAGGCAAGTGTGACTGGGAAGGGCAATTCCACTGGAGTTTGGGGGAACAGGGCTTGGTATAAGCAAGGTAGGTGGTGAGTGTTAGCATGGCAGCTGGCCCTGTGCTTATGCTGAGGAGCAGGAGGAGGAAAATGGCACCTGTCAGTTCTTTTGTTTCCAGAGGGGTCCCCATGAATGCTGCCTCCCTGAGACATGCTCTGATAGCAACTAACCTCCCCACTGCATGCCCCAGGTGCTCTTCAAATCAATGTTTCCATGCTGTATGTCCACAGTCTTCTTCAAGAACAGCCCCAATGTCCTCCAAGCTCTCCAAAGCCAAGCATGCTGACTTTTAAATCTCCAAACTTTAAGCCCCACTGGTTGCAAGAACTCATAAAATGCAGGCCCTCTCACTTGCCAAGCCAATTGCTAAGGGGATTCATTTTCCCCATGCACTCCCCTGTGTGCTAGTTTGTCTCCTACCTTTCTCTGAGACCATGGCTCCCTCCTCACCACATTGGCCATGATCTATTTCTCTCCCAAGCCATGTCTCCATACTTCCGATCATCTTCAGTGTGGCCTCTTCCCTACCTTTAGTTGTGGAGTTTGTTCTGCCAGTCTTCAGATTCATTCCTGGGGTATTTAGGATTTGATAGTTATCTAGTTGTATTCATGGGACTCTGCCACCATCTTCCTTCAGAACTACCTGCTAATTTTTTTTTACTCTGGCTTTATGACACTAATCTACCCTGTTTTTCCTCCCACTACAGGCTGTTACAAATAAACCTTTCTCATTTGACCTTTTAATACAGAGCCTTGTGTATGCCCTAGAGAATAGTAGGAGATGATGTCAGAGACAGAAGCAGGGGCCTGATCATGCAGGAGCTCACTGAAATATAACAAAAGGATCATTGTCAATGCTAATAAAATTATACTTTTATATGTATAAATTCATAAAATAAACATGGTAAAGTTTTTATTTACATAACTTCTATATATTACTATTAAGGAGCAACAAGCATTGAAAAGTATGATCTTCGTACAAATATGTGGACTCCTGTAGCAAATATGAATGGGAGGAGGCTACAGTTTGGTGTTGCAGTGTTAGATGACAAACTGTATGTGGTTGGAGGAAGAGATGGACTGAAGACTTTGAACACTGTAGAATGCTACAATCCCAAAACAAAAACCTGGAGTGTGATGCCTCCTATGTCCACCCACAGGCATGGCCTTGGTGAGTATAATTATGCAGGTTCATTCATGATATCATACATTAGGCTTCTACAGCATTTTTACAATCTGTACCAGGCAGAAGAAGACCACGGTGGCAGCGGCTGAGTCAGGAACAATCAGTCACCAAGCACTCCTTCACAATGCTCCTTAACTGAGAAGCAGAATCAGGGCAAACAAGCATATACATAAGTGTAACAGCAACCAGCACAAGTAAAGACAAGTAATTTAAAGATTTTATTGTAGCATGATGGAGTGATAAGCCGCCTTTTAAAATATGTATTCTGTGTTGACAATCAGTGTTAACCTAAGCTGATAGAAATGCTTAGTTAATCATCTATAGCCCCTGGTTTTTAAGCAGAAGTGAAGAAAAACCCTGAGAAATCTTGAGGTGGCACAGAGAATATAACGATAGAGACTTTTCATTCTTTCATTCAATAATTCACTGAACTAACATTGATTAGCATGTTCTATGTGCCATGTTCTTTGCCCAGTAGGTATACAAAGATGAAGAAGACACTGTCTACTCTGAAGGAACTGATGGCTTACTCTGAGTATGATAGAAGATAATTTAGGGTCTTGTGTCACATGACCTATCTTTTTTGATAGGAGAAAGAATAGGTGAAATAGAATTGTTCGGTGAGAGTAAAGCAGATGGAAATAAAATTAGTTGGGGTTATCACGCAGCTTTTGCTGCATAACAAATACTCCAAAAGTCAGAGGTTTAAAACAACCATATATTTAGCTCATGGATCTGTGGGTCTGCTGAGCCATTCTTCTGGTCCAGGCTGCCTTGGATGATTTCTGCTGGGTTTTCTCATGGATCTCCGGTGGGCTGGCAGGTCAACTAGGTGATCTCAGATAGCCTCAATCACATGTGTAGTAGTAGGCAGCTTGTTGGCCTGGGCAACAGAGACAAGTGGGCCATGTGCCTCAAATCATTCAGGAGGCTAGCCAGGCTTCTTCACATGGGGGCAGTCACAGAGTTTCAAAAGCAGCAAGAGAAGGCAAGCCACAGTGCACAAAGACTTTTCAAGCTTCTGCCAGCCTCATGTTTGCTAATGTTGCACTGGCCAAAACAAGTCACGTGGGCAAGCCCAGATTCAAAAAGTAGAGAAAAAGACTATTCTTCTTATTTATGTATATATATATGTATGTGTTTATATTTATATTTATTTGAGTCTAGTTGATACACAATGTTACATTGGTTTCATGTGTACAACTTAGTGATTTGACAAATTTATACATTACGCTATGTTCACCACAAGTATAGCTGCCATCTGTCCCATTATACATCCCTACTTCATTATCACTGACTATATTTCTTAAGCCTCTTCTTCCCATGACCTACTCATTCCATAACTGGAAACCTGTTATCTCCCTCTCCATCCATTTTGCCCAGCTCTCCTTCTCCCTCCCCTCTGGCAACCATCAGTTTGTTCTCTGTATCTGTAGTTCTGATTCCGTTCTTTATTTGTTTATTCATTTTTTATTTTATTTTTTAAAAGATTTTATTTCTATTTATTTGAGGTAGAGAGAAAGCGAGAGAGCACGAGCAGGGGGCAGAAGGAGAAGCAGGCTCCCCGCCGAACAGGGAGCCCAACTCAGGACTCGATCCCAGGACCCTGGGATCATGACCTGAGCCGAAGGCAGACGCTTGCCCAACTGAGCCACCCAGGTGCCCCTGATTAATCATATTTTAGATGCCATCTATGAATGGAATCATATGGCCTTTGTCTTTCTTAGTCTGCCTTATTTTACTTAGCATAATACCCTCTAGGTCCATTCATGTTGTCTCAAATGGTATGATCTCATCATTTGTATAATGCAATATTCCAGTGTAATATTTCAGTGTGTGTGTGTGTGTGTGTGTGTGTGTGTGTGTGTGTGTGTATGAAAGATACTGCATCTTTCTTATCCGCTCATCTGTTGATGGACACTACTCTTCTTGGCGGAAGGAGCTGCAGAGTCACATTGAAAATAGGCGTGCATTCAGCGATAAGAAGAATTTGTGGCCATATTGTCAATGTATCACAGTTTGGAAAAGGTTTAAATTAGTTGCAATAAAGAATTTGATAGATTGGGGTGCCTGGGTGGCTCAGTTGTTGAGCGTCTGCCATCTGCTCAGGTCATGATCTCAGGGTCCTGGGATCAAGCCCCGCATCGGGCTCCCTGCTCTTTGTGAAGCCTGCTTCTCCCTCTCCCACTCCCCCTGCTTGTGTTCCCTCTCTCGCCATCTCTCTCTCTCTGTCAAAAAATAAAAATCTTTTAAAAAAAAAGAATTTGATAGATCGTCCTGAAAGATGAATTGAAAGATGGAGGAGTAGCAATGAAGTCATAGTTCAGTTTAGATAGCATAACTTTGTACTACATTGGATTTATTAATGCTGAGCACCAGAGTAGAGGCTGCCAAAAAAAAAGCCAGTAGCCAGTAATGAAAATTATCTAGGCTTGAAGATTGGTCTGATAGTGGGTACAGCAAAAAAGATCAAAGAAACAAGTGATTCTACTATTTGCAATTAGATTTCAGTTCAAGGTGATCTTAAGTTTCAAGTTTGGTAAGGAAGTAAAACCAGAGGGTTAGGGGTAAGGTACTGAGAGGGGAGCTTAAAATGAACTATATGAGATTTAACAAAACTATAAAATATTAATCTTGAGTCCATAAGATCAACTTATTACATAAGCACAGAATGGGAATGTATCTTAAAAGCAGCATGAATGAGGGGCGCCTGGGTGGCTCAGTTGGTTAAGCGACTGCCTTCGGCTCAGGTCATGATCCTGGAGTTCTGGGACCGGGTCCCACATCAGGCTCCCTGCTCAGCAGGGAGTCTGCTTCTCCCTCTGACCCTCCCCCCCTCATGCTCTCTCTCTCTCTCATTCTTTCTCTCAAATAAATAAATAAAATCTTAAAAAAAAAAAAAGCATGAATGAGACTTAAAAACTTGGGTTGACCATAAAATCCAGGGTCAGTAGTGTGATTCACCTGCATACTTTCCCCCACCATGGAGAAAAGAAATTTAATTTTAACTTAAGGTAAATTCTTATGGTATATAGAATAAGAATGCCCATGATCCTGCTATGTTTTGTGCAGATTAGATTATGCATAGAATACTGACATTAATTCTAGGTACCATACAAAATGCTTTATTGAAACAAGTTCAAAGGAGAATGATCATATAGTTCAAATGTCTTTTTTTTTAAGATTTTTTATTTATTTGAGAAAAAGAATGAGAGAGAGAGCACGAGAAGGTGGAGGGTCAGAGGGAGAAGCAGACTCCCCTCCGAGCAGGGCGCCTGATGCAGGACTCGATCCCGGGACTCCAGGATCATGACCTGAGCCGAAGGCAGTCGCTGAACCAACTGAGCCACCCAAGTGCCCAGTTCAAATGTCTTCTTCGAGTTGTTTTTGTTTTTTTTTTCCAAATCTTTCTGTCATCCTCGTTCTTACTTATTTACCGTATAATAAATCAATGTTATAAAATTGAACTTATGAAAGAAACTCTTACATAGGAAACATTCCTTTTATCTCTTACATGTGAGAATTAAATAAAGATTTCATTTCGAAGAAGTGGTTCTGCTGCTAAAATTCATTTTCAAAGATATTGTTTAAGGAGTTGAACTAGATGGACCCATTAATTTTTCTTCCAGCTCTTTAATTAATTACATGCACATACATACACACATATAATTGGATATATTTTTATATATTTGGAACTATATATATGTGTGTATGTATGTAGTTTGTACATACTCTTCCCTTTACCTCACCTTCTCTTCTCTCAGATATCTCCATATCTGGCTACTTAACTTCATCCACATTTTTGTTCAAATGTCACTTTGTCCAAGAGGTCTTCTCTGACTCTCCCTACCCTTCTATTCAGTTCCATTTTTCTTATTAGCACTCATCAATACCTGAAATATATTTTGCCTGTTTCCTGACTAAAATATTAGGTCCATCATGGCAAGGCCCTTATCTGTTAACTTCTATTAAGCATTTGGCACTTAATAAAAACTAAATGTTTGTTGAATAAGGGAACTTGGTTCCCTGGTAATGAATCACACCAATAGATTGTGTTATCAAGTCTAACTAGAATAAAAATCTCATGAATTTGAACTAATAGGGGGAAAGGAATAAAAATGATTTTACAAATATATCTTAAATCTGAACTATTGAAAAATCTTTTAAATATGGCAGTGTATACATATTGTATAGTTTTAAATAACTTTCCACTGTTGGATCTCAAGATACTGCCTCTAAAGCTTAGTAGACCAGAGTTGTAGAGCTACTTTCCCCCCTCACCAACGCACCAACCGACCAAGAAGAGCTAGAAAGAAACCCAGGTATCTTTACCATAAATGTTTCCTTAACTAAATTTGCATGTTTAAGGTTCATCGTACTACCCAAAGCAATCTACTGATTCAATGCAATCCCTATCAAAATTCCAGTGACATTTTTCAAAGAAAAAGAACAAATAATCCTAAAATTTGTATGAGGTCACAAAAAAACAAAATCAAATCAAAACAAAAAAGAATAGCAAAGCAAACTTGAGAAAGAAGGACAGAGCTGGAGGCATCACACTCCCTGATTTCAAACTATACTACAAAGTGATAATAACTAACACATTATGGTATTTGGCTTAAAAACAGACACATTGATCAGTGCAACAAAATAGAGAGTCTAGAAATAAATCCAAGCATATGTGGTCGACTAAGTTACAAGAAAGGAGCCAAGGATATACAATGGGGAAAGGACAGTCTTCAATAAATGGTGCTGGGAAAACTGCATAGTCACAGGCAAAAGAATGAAAGTGGACCATTACCTTACAGCAAACACAAAAATAAACTCAAAATGGGTTAAAGACTTGAACATAAGATCTGGAACCATCAAACTCAGATGAAAACGTAGGTGGTGAACTGTATATTTAGATTTCAATTAAAATGTGATCTTTAAGACCTAGCAGCAAATCTGAAGTCATTGCTTCTTTCCTGTCTCCTTGCAGGTGTGGCTGTATTGGAAGGTCCCATGTATGCAGTAGGAGGACATGATGGCTGGAGCTATCTGAATACAGTGGAAAGATGGGACCCTCAGGCTCGCCAGTGGAATTTTGTTGCCACTATGTCCACCCCCAGGAGCACAGTAGGTGTGGCAGTACTAAGTGGAAAGTAAGGAAATATTTAAAATTCTGTTTCAAACACAATAAACCAAATTTATTGAGCTGTATCGTCTAACTTAAAAATATACGTTAAAAAGTACACAAAGTCACAAAAGAGAAAAACTTTAAGAGTGATGCAAACTTTTAAAATAGTCTCTTTTTATTGTAGTTCTAAATATAAATAACTCACTGTGTTGGGTTTTCATTCTAATGTGCAGATATTATAAATTTCAAGTTATTTTGAGTGAAGAAGTTTTATATAAATATAGTAAAAATCTGGTGGTTTATATAGCTTTAAAAGTACATAGTATTTTAAATGTACCATAGGCCCTCTCTCTGTTTTCCTAAATAATTCCTTCCATCTCTTCTACTGACTTATCTTTACTTTTACTTCTTTCTTATCTTGGTCAACTGCGGAAAACTGAAATGGATTTAGAAAGGTGCTCTCTTGGCTCTTGTCTACTCTAACTGGAGTTAACAGATTTGGACAGAACCATCACTAATAGCTCTTGGTAACTCAGAGACTAAATACATATCAAAGGCCTTTCTTCCATAAAACGAAGCCCTATATGTTATTAAATAAAAGTTGTTTGTTGCATACCTTTACTCACTTAAAATGCTTTATCATCGGGGCACCTGGGTGGCTCAGATGGTTGGGCGTCTGCCTTCGGCTCAGATCATGATCCCAGGGTTCCAATATCCAGCCCTGTGTTGGGCTCCTGGCTCAGCGGGGAGTCTGCTTCTCCCTCTGCCCCTCACCCTGCTTGTGCTCTCTCTCTCTCTCTCTTAAATGAATAAATAAAATCTTAAAAAAAAAATGCTTTATCATCATTTCCAGAAAGGGGAAGGAATCAAAGTTAAAAAAGACTTAAAATTATTTGTAGAATTTTATTGATTGGTAAAAGAAAGTGAGAAAATATTAGATTTTTATACTTTATGACCTAAGGTCTTGGTTCCTCAGGACTTATTAGTTATGTCCTACGTTTTGTTGGTTTTTAGCACTATTACAAGTGGTAAGATAGAGAAATAGAAACCCACTTTTTAAAGTGTATCTGATCTCCAAACCCCTCCCTTCATTTGTTTTAGCTAAAGAAAGAACTTCAAAATTTATCACTACATGTCTTCCCTCATTCTTTGGTAGCAGAGTCAGCCAACAAAGAATCTAGTAAATGAGAAAAAAGAGAGAAAACTAACAATATCTCTTCAGTTTTAACCCTTCAGTTTAATTTCTGGGATTAGTTCATTGATCTAATTCTTGTTCACTGACATATTTCCTAGCCTAGAAATAAATATTTCTAACAGCACAAAAGCATAGCTGCCTTCTCTAAAATCTAATTTCTAGACCTACAGTAGCTTTAACTTCTAAGCATGGAAATATCTTACTTTCTCACCTTCTCTTGCTCTCTTATGAGAAATAAATATTTCAGTCTTTAGCCCATCTAAGGTACAATTTATTGAATACTGACACTGAGACAATCAAAGAATCATATCAGAAGCTGAAGATCACTCATCTACTAATGATTAAGACATTTGATTTTGAAAGTACAGTATATCTACTTTGTGATTTTAACTTTTCTATTGGCGTATCTCCCAAGCTGGTCATTTTGCCCCTAATCTTAACTCTCTCTTTCATCCTTCATTTTAGAGACTTACCTTATGTCCTACCTAAAGTACAAATAGGACCATGTCACTTTTCTGCTTAAAAGTTTTGAGTAGCTTATGTGACTAAGCCTCCTTTATGGTCTTGAATCCATGTGTGTTTGTGCGCACACACGTATGCATGCACGCATGCGTGTACATGTTTTTTAAATTATGGATGTTTTCTAATTGTTGATGTCTTCTGATATTCTGTGATCCATAATCAATTATTCTACCAAGTATTATTTAAAAATGAGAACAGTTTAATATTAAGAACAATAACACAAGAAAGTAGTTTTTGACAGATAAAAACTTCTAACAAAGTTTCAAATAAATTTCAAATTCAATTAATTCTATTAATATAAAGTTTAGAACAAGATATTGCACCACCCATATGTTGCTAAGATATGGTCATCTTCTCACTAAAGAACCAGTTTGAGTGGTATAGTGTACTTTACATTATGAATTAAAATGAACAAATGTCTTTAAAATACATGTATTTACCCAAATATAAATACTTAGAGTTTTAATTGGCAGATATTTGGTATAGTTCAAATATTCTTTCCTGAGGTAAAAAGAAATAGTTAAATGTTAAGTAAGGCATCTGTAAATTCAAAATGTGGGGACTTTTATATAAGCAATGATCTGAATTTATTACTCTTTTGAAAAAATTATTAGAAAAATATAATATTTTATATATATTTTAATGTCAGAGAAAGACTTTTAAAATTAATGCAGTATATTGATTGGTAATGAATTAAAATTTATCTACTAGGCAACATTTAGGACATTAACATATCATATTCATTTTAGATAACTTACAGCATCCTTCTCTGCAGTAATTTAAATTAATGAAGGATCACTGTTCGTATGTAATAAATATTAATTTACATACCACTGTTTCAAGCAATCCTTTTATTCTCCTCTTTCACTACTATAAGAACATCCCAGGTGACTGCCCACAGTCTGCTCCTGACCCTGTATAAGCCTCTTAATATCCATGAGCCTGTTTCTTCACCCATGAAACAGGAATATAAATGGTTTCTCATAGCATCATTGAGATGATTAAATTAATACAGGGAAAATGTCTAGCCTGTGGTAGGTGCAGAAAAGGTTAGTTTCTTTCCTTTATAACCTAGTCCTATCTTAGCTATTTAAGAAAGAAGTCATGGTATATTTATATACCACATTTTTTCTATTCTAAGACACATTTTATGCCTCTAAGATTGTGATGCGTCTTATAATCAGTGGTGACTTGTCAGAAATAGTTATCATTGCTTTCATGTAAGTTTGTTCTTTTTTATGTATATACAGAGTGATATCTGGTAGATATATATCATATGTATATCATATACATAGGTCATATAATTGGTAGCATATCTTCTTTCTTGATGGCACATAAATTGGCAGTGTGTCTTATAATCTATGGCACCTTAAATTCAATGAAATACCACAAGAATAATCTCTTTGTCTTAATTATAATGATGGCACTCTTTTTTATTTATTATTCTATTTGTTCTTATAGGCTTTATGCAGTTGGTGGTCGTGATGGAAGTTCTTGCCTCAAATCAGTAGAATGTTTTGATCCTCATACTAATAAATGGACACTCTGTGCACAAATGTCAAAAAGGAGAGGGGGAGTAGGGGTAACTACCTGGAATGGATTGCTGTATGCAATTGGAGGACATGATGCTCCTGCGTCCAACTTGACTTCCAGACTCTCAGACTGCGTGGAGAGGTAATTTCCTGTGAAGGAAAACTTGTCTGACACTTCCGGACAAATTAATGACTCCATATCGAACGCCTACCACGTACAAGGCGGTTCCTTCACAGCTTTGTAAACATTGGGTTGTCTGCTCCGGCCGTCTCCTGGTCTTTCTCCTAACAGCTTACTCAGATTTTTCTCCATCATATTACTGCCTACTTAAAATTTACCTTAGACTTAATTATATAATTTATTAATTGAGTTATATGACAAACATTTATTGTGTACATATCTTATACTGGATACTGTACCTGACAGGAAAAGGAAAGGAGCTTGCCAAATTTCAGAGAGAAGGAATGGGGCTGGAGGCTAAGTAAGAAGTGAAAAGGAGAGGAACATTTGTAACCCATTTTGATATAATGAGATATTATGAAATAATAAAATAAAAAACTAGTATGGCTTAAAAGGTTACACAAGTCATCCAAACTGGCCTCATGAAACTCAAGTATGGGGCCAGGTAAAGAGCCTAACATCAGTGGACGATTTGGACAATAGTTCAGGCTCCCATCTGTTATCTTTAGTCTGGTTCAAGGAATGGAGAAAATTGAATGTATTTAGGAGGTAGAGTCAATGGAAGCATGTACGAACACTCCAAAGCAGAAAGGGATATGGTTCATTCAGAAAACTGAAAGGTGGCCACTGTGCCTAGGGAACAGAGAGTGAGGGAGACAGTGACAGGAAAGGAGGCGGACTAGGGTGGAGAGGGGGGCAGAGCACATAGAGTCTTAAGGATTCTGGATTTTAAAGAGCAATGGGAAGTTGATAAGTGTGTATGTGCGTGCACACGCATTTTATTTAATTATACATGATTGGAAGAAAGATAAAAAGTGAAATGCAGGTTTGATGACAATGAGTGCTTTCTGTGAAATAATGAGGGTCGGTTTGTTGTCTTTTGAGAAAGCAGGAAAGTTTATACTTACATTTCACCTGCATTAGGGAGACTACGCTTGCTGCATGTTATACTCCAGGAAAGGAATATGGAGCTCTTTGTACACTGTACCCCATAAGTTACAGGAGCATTGCAGTACTGCACCCAATGAAAAATTGTTCATTTTTGTGCAAGAGGTATTAGAAGCAATATAGGTCATTTTAGCATGATGTATCTGCTCTTAGATAGACAACTTTGGGCTGTTCTAGTTAATATATTTCATGAAAGGAACAAGAAGGTTCAAAAGTGGATAGCTTTAATGATTACATCTGTAAGCCATCTTACATAGAGCTTCATGTATTGATTTCCTCAGATTTTCAGTAGGCAATCGAAAATCTTAAAGCAGTTTTCAGTATTTACTTTAGCTCTTTTGGATAGTTTAATTGTTATGGATTTACTAAATGACTCTATAATATTGTAAGTTAAACGTTTTCAGGAAAATATTGATATTTTTTCTAAAATATGTTCAAATGTACTTTAGATAGAAGTAATAAGATAAAGGGTAGGCTTAAAGAACTAAACTATTTTTATTTTCTTGAAAGAAAAAAATGTTAATGTTTTACATGGAAAGAAAAAGTAAACTGAATTAAAAAAAAAACAACATGTTTTGAAATAGGCATCTCAAGCCCTAAGAATAAAAAATGAAATATTTAGAAGATCAAATCAAACGACACTGTTAATAGTGGTTACCACTTGACTCTTTAATTAAAGTTGGAAGGAAATAAGGCTAATTATTGCATTTTTTATATATTTTTGTAATCTTTGAATTTTTGTTACAAGAATATATTCTTTGCTAATAGGAGAAAATTGTAATAAATGAACCAACTCATCTTTAAGATGACATTTATCAAATGCTTACTGTGCATTTTCATTCAATCCTCAGTGCTACATAGTGAGTATTTTCACCAATAAAGAAACTAAGATGTAAAGATTTTAAGTAACTTTACAATACCACAGAGCCAGTGATTGGAAGGATAAGGACTCAAGGTTCTTCAGCCCAAACCCAAAGTCCATTCTCTAACCACTGTGCTATACTGCCTCTCCCAGGTGTTTCTGGATGTGTAGGTATTCTTTTATTGAGGTATAATTGACATATAACATGACATTAGTCTCAGGTGTATAACAATGATTTGACATTTGTATATATTGAGAAATGATCACAATAAGTCTAGTTAACATCTGTCACCATATATAGTTACAATTTTTTTCTTGTGATGAGAACTTTTAAGATCTTCTCTCTTAGCAACGTTCAAATATACAATACAGTATTATTAACTATATCACCATGTTATACATTACATCCCCATAACTCATGTGTTTTATAACTAGAAATTTGTCCCTTTTGACCCCCTTCCTCCATTTCACCCACCCGCTCCATGCCCCACCTCTGGCAACCACCAATCTAATGTGCTTAGTTTTTTGTTTTTGTTTTAGAATCCACATATAGTGAGATCATAGGTATTTGTTTTCTCTGGCTTATTTCACTTAGCATAATGCCCACAAGGTCCATCCATGTTGTTGAAATGGCAAGGTTTCATTCTTTTTCATGGCCGAATGATATTCCAGTGTGTGCACGCGTGCATGTCTATATGTGTGTATTCTATATGTACCACATTTTCTTTATCCATGCACCCATTGATGAACACTTAGGTTTTTTCCATGTCTTGGCTACTTTTTTTTTTTTAAGATTTTATTTATTTATCTGAGAGAGAGAATGGGAGAGAGAGCATGAGAGGGGGGGAGAGTCAGAGGGAGAAGCAGACTCCCCGCTGAGCAGGGAGCCCGATGCGGGACTCGATCCCGGGACTCCAGAATCATGACCTGGGCCGAAGGCAGTTGCTTAACAAACTGAGCCCCCCAAGGTGCCCGTGGCTACTGTTAATAATGCTGCGGTGAACATGAGGGTACATATATCTTTTCAAATTAGTGTTTTCATTTTCTTTGGTTAAATACCCAGAAGTAGAATTACTGGATCATATGGTAGTTCTATTTTAATTTTCAGGAAATTTTTATTTATTTTTATTATTTTTTATTATATTTTATTATTTTTATTCTATTTTAATTTTCAGGAAACTCCATACTGTTTTCTATAGAAGTTGCACTAATTCACATTCCCACCAACAGTGCACAAGGGTTCCCTTTTCTCCACATCCTCCCCAACACTTGTTATTATCTTTTTGGTAACAGGCATTGTGGTTTTGATTTACATTTCCTTGATGATTTGTAATGTTAAGCACCTTTTCATGTACCTACTGGCCATCTATATGTCTTCTTCAGAAAAATGTCTATTGAGACCCTCTGCCCATTTTTAAGTGGTTTATTTGGGTTTTTGTTGTTGTTATTGAGTTGTACAATTCTTTAGATCTTCTAGATATTAACCCCTTATCAGATACATGATTTGGAAACATTTTTTCCCATTCCATAGGTTGCCTTTTCATTTTGTTGATGGTTTCCTTCACTATGCAGAAGGTTTTTAGTTTGATGTGGTCCCATTTGTTTACTTTTACTTTTGTTGCCTTTGCTTTTTGGTGTCAGATCCAAAAAATAATTGCCAAGACCAGTGTCAAGGAGCTTACCCCCTATGTTTTCTTCTAGGAGTTTTATTGTGTCAGGTCTGACATGCGAGTCTTTCATCCATAAACTATTTTTACATAAAAATACTGTGAGAACAATGTCAGCTCCAGTTCTAAAATTTTCTTTCAGATATGACCCCAAAACAGATATGTGGACTGCAGTGGCATCTATGAGCATCAGCAGAGATGCAGTGGGGGTCTGCTTACTTGGTGATAAATTATATGCTGTTGGAGGGTATGATGGACAGACTTATCTTAATACAGTGGAGGCTTATGATCCCCAGACAAATGAGTGGACCCAGGTATGGCATTTCATTTTTCATTATTACACTTCTCTGTTTTTATTAAAACAATTTGTTTGGTAAAAATGATCTTCTCAGTTTTGTCCAATATCAAAACATATAGCATAAGCATGATAAAGTCATCTCTTGATTAAATATATGAAAACAAGAAGGAATGTTTAATTTTATGACCTAACTAAAATCCCAAATTATCTTTAAAGTGTAAGTTAATATTCAGAGAAATTATTAATAGTTTTGATCTGCCACCATTTGATTACTGGGAATTGATGAGATTCTAGTATTGATAGAGCAGATCGGACCACAAGAGAGCTATGGCAAAGGGAGGGGAGATTGTGGAAAATAAGAAACAAAGATAGAAATCAGAAAATGTGAACCACTTAGGCAGATGTGAGCAATAATTTTTAAATACTCAAGCCACTGATATTTGGGAGCAAATGAAATGTCTGGTCATCACCTAATAAAGATGGCAACCTTAAATTACATTAACAAGTAAGAAACTTGACCCAGCAAGCTTATTAACAGAAGGAATTCCAGCAGTGTCTATTTTTGGAGGGCCTGGGACTTCTAAGAATGATCTTTTGAGATCTTTGTTTCCATCATTACTGAGAACAGAATTAGGAATTTTGTGCCCCAAGTCAGTATCTGATTCCTGAAAGACACTCGGATGTTAATTGAGCCAAGGTTTTCCTACATACAAGGAGCAATGGTAAGTACTGTCAAGAAACAAAACTTAAAAGAATCCCCACTGCCATAGAACTTAACTACTGAAGTACGTATGATCTGCATGTGTAAGGGGAGAACCCACAATGTGGAACAGTTAGTAGCAAGTGTCCCATGGTGTAGGCATTGAGTGGTGTAGGAAATCAAAGAGAAAAATTAAAATGGTTGTTGAGAGTGCTTTAGTGAGAAGTTGGACTTAAGCTTTGAATTGATCCAATTCAAAAGG
The DNA here is from genome assembly GCF_037043125.1 of Eumetopias jubatus. Lineage (NCBI taxonomy): Eukaryota > Metazoa > Chordata > Mammalia > Carnivora > Otariidae > Eumetopias > Eumetopias jubatus. The sequence goes on along the minus strand of NW_028274808.1, from coordinate 170,338,024 downwards.
TATAAAGAAATGGGAAATTGTGTGAGAAAACACGAAAGAAATGTCAGTGAAGAAGAAATACACAAGATATATTGAGAAAGTGTGGCTGATTATAAGGATCCATGCTTAGTAGGAGTAGGAGTAGGACTTCTTTTTTTCCCGCCCTTTTTAATTTAAATTCAATTAATTAACATACAATGTATTATTTGTTTCAGGGTTACAGGTCTGTGATTCACCAGTCTTATATAATGCCCAGTGCTCATTACAACACATACCCTCCCCAATGTCCATCACCCAGTTACCCCATCCCTCCACCCCCGCCCCCCCCCCCCCGGTCCCCTCCAGCAAACCTGTTTGCTTCCTATGATTAAGAGTCTCATGGTTTGTCTCCCCCTCTGTGGGGAGTTTTGTCTTATTTTTTTGTCTTATTTATTTGTCTTATTTCATGTTTTCCTCTCTTCCTCTATGATCCTCTGCCTTGTTTCTTAAATTCCACATATCAGTGAGATCATATAATAATTGTCTTTCTCTGATTAACTTATTTCACTTAGCATAATACCCTCTAGTTCCATCCACGTCAATGCAAATGGCAAGATTTCATTTTTTGATGTCTGCATAATATTCCATTGCGTATATATATATACCACATCTTCTTTATCCATTCATCTATCGATGGACCTCTGGGCTCTTTCCACAGTTTGGCTATTGTGCACATTCTTTTTTTTTTTTTTTTAAGATTTTATTTATTTATTTGACAGAAAGAGACACAGTGAGAGAGAGAACACAAGCAGGGGGAACAGGAGAGGGAGAAGCAGGCTTCCCGCTGAGCAGGGAGCCCGATGTGGGGCTCGATCCCAGGACCCCAGGATCATGACCTGAGCCGAAGGCAGACGCTTAACGACTGAGCCACCCAGGCGCCCCTATTGTGGACATTCTTATTGGAGAGCAAGGTTGGGGTCAGGATGGAAGTTAGTGAAGGCCATGGTTCAAGAGTTTGGTAGTGGGAAGCCAGTGGAGACTTTTAACCAGGAGAGTGATAGAGTGATAGAAAGTTCATGTGGCAGCTGGGGACAGGGTAAGTTGGGTTAAGGGCAGGGGAAGCAAAGGCTGGATAAAAATAAAACATTTAGAAGATTGCTTCACTTGTAAGGCTTGAGGTGTCAGCTCTAGGGATGGATTCAAGAGATATTACCAAGTTCTGTCTATTCTTTCTTTCTACACTTACTGGGTTGAATTAAAGTTTCAACTTCTGAAGAAAACAGCAAATGAATGACTGGAGAATGTCTTAGATAAGATAATGGAATAGAGCATTTAGAGAGAGGAAGCAGGGTTTCAACAGGATAAGGAAGAATGAAGGTAATTTGTCATTTGTGAAGTTGTAAGAACCTATGAGAATGTGATAGAAGCAGAAACCACCACACAGTGTAAAAAGTAAAGAGAAAAATAAGTAAGTGTGGGAGCTAGAGGAGCATACAATTCTCAAATAATGATGATGATAGAAAGTTAACATTTATTGAACACATTTTATGTACCAGGCTCTATTGGATGAGGAATCTGAGACACAGAGGTTAAATACTTGACCCAAGTCACACAGTAAATCAATGGTAGAGTTAGAATTTGAGCCATAGGTCTTTTTCACAGTAGAGGTGAAAACTAGAGAGTAGAGATTCCAGATGCTTGAAAGAGAGAGCAGCATTAAAGGACACTTTTCTGAAAGAAGGGAAGGAAACAGAATTGAGAGCAAAGACCGGTCCTTCTCAGAGAGGAGGAAAGATCTCTTCCAAGACAGGAGAAGAAGATGAAAATATGACTGTAGAAAGGGACAGGAGTTTTTAAATGAAGAGGATAGGAAAAGGGACTTAATGTGGGACCTTGATCTTGTTTCTTAAGTTTAAATGGGGTCACTGGGAGAAGGGAGGAAGAGATAATTTGAGAGCGCGAATCAGCGCTACAGAATTTCCTCAGAAATTATATGATTGGGGCGCCTGGGTAGCTCAGTGTGTTAAGCATCCGACTCTTGATTTGAGCTCAGGTCATAATCTCAGGGTCAGGAGAATGAGCCCCATGTTGGATTCCTTGCTCAGCAGGAAGTCTGCTTGAGATTTTCTCTCTCTTCCTGTCCCTCTGCCTCCCCTTCTCTGAAATAAATAAATACATACATAAAAATTTTTAAAAAGAAATTATGTTGGGGCGCCTGGGTGGCTCAGTCGTTAAGCGTCTGCCTTCGGCTCAGGTCATGATCCCAGGGTCCTGGGATCGAGCCCCGCATCAGGCTCCCTGCTCAGCGGGAGGCCTGCTTCTCCCTCTCCCACTCCCCCTGCTTGTGTTCCCTCTCTCGCTGTGTCTCTCTCTGTCAAATAAATAAAATCTTAAAAAAAAATAAAAAAATAAATAAATAAAATAAAAAGAAATTATGTGATTATCCACCATCAACCTCCTGCCATGGCAATGTGAAAGGTAACCAAGGAGCCCAAAAAGAGATTTAAGAGTCTCTTTTTCTAAGATGTATTTGATTTATGCTCTTAGGCTAGTTATAAGGAAATCTTTTGGCTGGTATTTGAGACTTGTTATTATGGGTAATTAATGCTTTATCCTGAATTACTCTCTTATCAAAATTAATAATCAGTGACCACATAGCTATTCTGTTTGCACATCACCTCTATTACTATTTTTAAGCACCTAAATTTGAATTTATACCTGTAGAATCTGAAAAATAAATTTTCCATTCAGTGTTCCAACAAATGGACAAGAGGACATTTGTCTAGGGAACGAAATGAGATTATAAAGTCTGAAGCCATCACCCACCCTGCTACCCACTTTGACCCAAAGCAGGAGGTGACTGCATTGTATTTAATAAATACTCTAAGCTGAACTTTCTGGCTGGTTGTCAGGGCAACATCAACTCTTTATAGTGTAGAGACTTCAGGTCTTCGGTGTTTTGAGAAAAGCTGTTCATTACAAACAGACATTTTGATTGAAATGACTTAGAGGTTACTCCTAGAATACTGTAAGTAGATACGGTTTTAAAGTAGGTGATTTGACTGTTCAAGGAGCTAGAACAGTGATCAAAACACCTGATTCAGATGGGAACAACTGAGAAGTCTCTGACAGTTGAAGTCTGCTGTGTTCTTAAAATCCACTTGCTAGTCTGGAAAGGTTGGGAGAGAGGCCAACCTGATTAGGGAGTCATTTTGATATCAGGTATTTGCCAAAAACTTTATTACATACCCACACATACATAAGTACAAAACAAATTTTCTCAGTACTTTGTATTAGTCACCCCTTCCCTAAATACTGTTGTTTTAATTCTTAGGTCTTACTATGAGCAAAGTAATCCTTCTTTAAAAACTATTCTTGTCCACACTTAGTTTCACTATGAATGGCCCAGTGTCTAGGGAGGGAGGGAGGGAGGGAGGGAGAGAGGGAGGGAGGGAGGAAGGAAGGAAAGAAGGAAAGAAGGAAGGAAGGAAGGAAGGAAGGAAGGAAGGAAGGAAGGAAGGAAGGAAGGATGGAAGGAAGGAAAGAAGGAAGGAAGGGTAAGTGAAAGATTTAGGAATTACTCCTTATCCATAAACTAAGATTATATTTCTTTCCCAGCACCCTGCCCTTGTATCTCATTGTCATAGAGTTTATTCACCAGGTTTGTCTCTACTCCTAGGAAGTTGGAGGAGACGTATTTATTATTCATTTACTGTGCTAAAAAGTAGCAGAGTGGGCTTAGATGGTCCAGCCCTGCACAGAGAGGGCAGTCAGTAAATGTGCAATGACTCGTGCCTGGGAAAAAAGCAGCCAGGCATGCAGCGAATCTGGTGTGCTCTGAGACAGTGTATCTGTCACAGGCCTTCTCTAGATAATACTTGATATTTTCGCCACATTGGCCGCAAAGTGTTGCGCATTTCCTCATTATCCATATCCCACATCCTGTTGGCCAAATAAAGTGTTTCAGGTAGAATACGTCCTGAGCAATTTTTTTTTTTTTTTTTTTAGAATTACCTTTAAAGAGAAGGGAATACTGCATAATACTGTGATACACCCTAAACAACTGAGTCTGCGAAACTTTGACAGCAGCAGGGGGCTTGGAGGAAGGGGGGGCAGGAAGGCTGGGGCAGCAGAGTTTGGCAGTAGCTCTTTGACAAGTACAGACCGTATCAGTATTTTACCAACTAGTATGGCTTTATCAACAGTTGTACCTACATACCCAACAAATATGTCTTTTTGCTTGTTTTATTTTAGGTTGCTCCACTATGCCTAGGAAGAGCTGGGGCTTGCGTTGTAACTGTCAAATTATAATATAGTGCTTTGTTTTCTAAATGAAGATTTCGTCTTCCTCATGAATTTAGTAAAATTATTCTCCTACCAATGGATACGTTTTTAGCCACTTTGCAATGCCGCATTCCTGGGCACGGAGTGCCCAATCTCAAAGCGAAGCTGGTAAAACAAGGGAGGAACGAGAGGATGACCCAGGATTAAATCCTACATTTCTCAGTAAGTCATTTCTCAGCAAATCAAAACTACAGCTGGTGGACTGTGAGCATATGTTCCTGACATAACATGTGAGGACAAATGCACTGCTCCTCAACCCACCCCAGTGTTAGCTGGGAATGTCATCTATTAATAATCAATCACATTTTACTCACATTATCCAGATTTCTTTTACTACAGTGCACATATGCCAGATAACACTTTGAACGTTTGCTTTGTAACTTTATCGTACATTAGTTGCCGTAATTTTTATCCATTTGTTCATTTAACCACAACCACTGCTTTAATGACATACTAAACACTATGCTGATATTCAGTTCTTTTCAGAAATAGCTGCATTATATATGCTTTGCTTGTGGATTTTCTTTCTCAGTTAGCTTAGTCTCATGAATAAAGAAAAATGACAGTTAAAACAATAATGACCAAATGAAAACAAAATGATATTTGGGTTCTTTTAAAATATTCATCCTATTATATTTAGATTCACTAAGAGCTACGCGTTATGATATTCTCAAATTGGAACTGAAACATGATGTTTTGCATTAAATTTAAGATACGCAAAATTATGGGGGCGCCTGGGTGGCCCAGATGGTTGAGTGTCTGCCTTCGGCTCAGGTCATGATCCCAAGGTCCTGGGATCGAGCCCCGCATCGGGCTCCTGGCTCGGCGGGGAGTCTGCTTCTCCCTCTCCCTCTGCCTCTCCCCCTGTTCACGCTCTCTCTCTCTCTCTCTCTGTATCTCTGTGTCTGAAACTCTGTGTCTCAAATGAACGAATAAAATCTTTAAAAAAAATAAAAGATATGCAAATTTATGTAGAGGAAATAAGTGTCATATGCCCTAAAATGTTCTTTCACCTAAGTAGCACTTAATTATATGGATTTGTTTTCTTTTATATTATAGAAGATGTTTTGATTTTGATATTGACAAAACTGTTTGGATAGTCTTAGGTTCTTAAGTCTGGATTTGCCTCCCTTGCTTTGTTTCTCACATTTTGCTGCAGTTAGTAACCCTTTGTGCTTCTTTGTAATCAGATAGTTTGAGGGGAATGGGATTATTGAATGTTTGAAAAATAAGTTTAAAGTGTTTATTACCCAAAGTTTTGTACATTTGTAAACTCCAATTACACATGTGAATGTTAATACTCTCAGTGAATTGTTTATTGTCAGCAAAAATGCACTGGGCAGTAACATTTTATGATAAATGCTTTAAGATATAAAAGTCATTAATTTATGTCTTAATATAAAAATGAGTATAAACTAAATTCCCATCTTTTAAAATACAAAACTGTGGTGAATGTGCTTTTAATTTTATATCAAGGTAGACTTCATTTTAGTTGCTTTCTTTAAAAAATTAAACCAACTCTTTTTTTTGGTGGGGGGGGCTGGTGCTGGGGGAGGGAGCCAATTTTGCATGCTCTTGAAATGTTTCTACCCTGGAAACCAAGAAACTGAATACTTCCATTCCCAAAGCAAATCTTGTGGTCATCTTATTGGTGTGGCCACAAAGAAAATATTAGTGATAGTGAAAAATACATTAATGTTTTCTATATTCATTATATTATGGATATAAATTCAAGTATTTTCATGACAAGGAGGGATCAGCCTTAGAGTATATTTATGTATTTAGGGGAAGAGAGAGGAAAAGTTACAGGAAACAGAAAAAAAACCTCAAAAGCAGAAATGTGTTAGCATATCATCACCTTCTTGGGGAGGCTCGGGCCTGTGATTTGAAAGGAATTTATACTTGCACAAGTACAAGGATTTATACTTGTGATTATTCCTTTGAACACTCACCAGCCACTCTCTGAGGACCTTCCTTTCCTTTATGGGATTCATGAACAGTGCCTTTGATTTTTCTACCTTGATAGAGGACCTTTTTAATGCAGTTTTGTACAGTTGACGCTTGAACAACACAGGGGTTAGGGGTCCAACTCCCTGCACAGCAAAAAATCTGCATATAATTTTTGACTCGAAACTTAACCAGTGATAGCCTACTATTGGCCAGAAGCCTTACCAATAATGTAAACAGTTGATTAACACATATTTTGTATATTGTATGTATTCCTACAATAAAGTAAGCTACAGAAAAGAAAATGTTATTTAAAAAATCATAAGGAAGAGAAAATACATGTACAGTACTGCACTGTATTTATCGAAAAAAATCCTCATCTAAGTGGACCCATACTTTTCAAACCCGTATTGTTCAAAGGTCAACTGTGGTCAAGAGGACCTGCTTTCCTGAATACTAATAAAGAGAACCAGTTCTTTCTAGTGACAGAATGCTTGCCAAAACATTCATTCTTCTCATCTGGGGTCTCATAACTGGAGGAAAATATGACTCTTCCTGGTACCCATCATCCAACATGGCTGCTTGACTTCTACTTGCTTGTTCATTGATGATGATATCTAGATGCTCTTTATTTTAACCTCAATTAGTGATACCTTATAAAAATAATATTTGTTAGTAATTATTGAATGCTTATTATGAATTAAGAACCAAGTCTTTTGCATGCATTAATGCACTTAATCCTCAAAGCAACCTCATGAGTTAGGTTCCGTTATTATTCTCATTTTTACAGATGAGGAGACTGGGGCACAGAGAAGTTAACCCCAAGATCATATATAGCAAGTAAGTGGTAGGACAGGAATTTGAATGCAGGCACTCTGCACTTGAGAGTCCATACTCTTATTTCTTTCTAGGTAGAAAAAGAGAGGTTTCATTTTAATAAATGAGGAATCATTTATTTTAATAAAAAGAAAATGAAGAAGGTTTATGCTTTTTGGAAGTAAAATTTATACCAGTCATACCCCTCTCAGAAAATTTTGGTTCTTTAGTCTCATTGGGGAAATTTTGTTTAAATCTCTTATAGAATTTTACATACAAATTCGCTTTAGAAAAGTAAATGCAAGAAAACACGATATATACTTCACATTTTATAAATATTAGATAAATTGCATGGTATTTTGGATGACTAAACTATAAACAGAATTATCAAAAAGGCTTTATGGCCAAAAAAAAATTAGCTGACATAGATGAAATGGACAAATTCTTAGAAACACACAAATTACCAAAACTGACTCAAGAAGGAATAAAAAATCTGAACAGACCTATAACAAGTAAAGAGATTGAATCAATAATCAAGAACTCCCAGCAAAGAAAGTACGGTGGCAGGTGGGTTCACTGGTGAATTCTGCCAACCATTTAAAGAGAAATTAACACCAATTCTTCTTAAACTCTTCCAAAAAAAAAAAAAAATAGGAGAAACACATTCTAATTTATTCAATAAGGCCAGCATTATCTTGATACCAAAGCCAGACACAGACAGATTGTACACTATGACAAAGTAATAGTTATTGCAAGAATATGGGGATGTTTCAACATATGAAAATCAGTCAATATAACATACCACATTAATAGCATGAAGGGAGCAACATTGTCCTAGTTGGACAATGACATGAAAACAAAGGACGATGACATGAAAATAAAGCTATTATAAAAAAAAATTGAATGAAGGGGGAATGAACAACATGATCATCTCAATTGATAAGAAAAAGCATTTGCTAAAATCCAACACCCTTTCATGGTAAAAAAAAAAAAAAATTCCACAAACTAGGGAGAATTGGAATTTCCTCAAACTGTAAAAAGGCATTCATGAAAAACCCATGTTAACAACATACTAAATGGTAAAAGATTGAAAACTATCTCCTTAAGATCAAGAAAATCCCCACTCTCACCACTGCTAGTCAACATTGCCTCAGAAGTTCTAGCAAGAACAATTAGGCTAGAAAAAGATATAAAAGGAATCCTGATTATAAAGGAAGAAGTAAGTCTACTCTGTTTGCAGCTGACATGATTCTATATATTAAAAATTCTAAAGAATACACACATACATACACACACACAAAACAAAACGAGTGCAAATAAATCCAGAAATGTTGCAGGATACAAGATCAACACAGAAATGTCAAGTGATTTCTATACATTGGCAAAAAAAAAAAAAAATCCAAGAAGGAAATTTTAAAAACAATTCTATTTATAGTAGCATCACAAAGAATAAAATACTTAGTAATAAACTTAACCAAGGAAGTGCATGGCTTGCACACTGAAAAATACAAAACATTGATAAAATAAAAATCTAAATAAATGGAAAGACATCCCACATTCATGGATCAGAAGACTTATTGTTAAGATGGCAGTAGTCTCCAAATTAGTCTATAGATTCAATGCAATCCCTATCAAAATCCCAATGGTTCTGTTTTGCAGAAATGGAAAAACTCATCCTAAAATTCATATGGGATTAGAAGTCACCCAAAAGAGCCAAAACAATCTTTAAAAAGAACAAAGTTAAAGGACTCACATTTCCTGATTTCAAAATATATTACAAAGCTACAGTAATCAAAATAGTGTAGTACTGGTATAAGGATAAGTACATAGACCAGTAGCATGAAATACAAAGTCCAGAAATGAACTATGGTCAACTGATTTTTAACAAGGGTGCCAAGACCATTCAATAGAGAAAGAATAGTCTCTTCACCAAATGGTGCTGAAACAACAATTTCCACAATATTCATGTGGAAAAGAATGAAATGGGACATTTAATTCACAAATGTATAAATATTAACTCAAAGTAAATCAAAGATCTGAATATAAGAACTAAAACCATAAACCTCTAAGAAGAAAACATAGGTATGAATCTTCATGACCTTGGATTTGGCAATGGTTTCATTTATATGACATCAAAACACAAGGCAACAAAAGATAGATAAACTGGACTTCCTCAAAATTAAAAGCTTCCATGCATCACAGGACACTATCAAGAAAGTGAAAAGTCAGCCCGTGGAATGTGAGAAAATATTTGCAAATCATATAAAAGTCTATCCAGAATATATAAGGAACTCCTACATTCAACAACAAAAAGATAAACAGCCTATTTAAAAATGGACAAAGGACTTAAATAGACATTTCTCCAATAAAGGTATAAAATGGTCAACAATCACATGAATAGATGCTCAACATCATTAGTCATTAGGGAAGTGTAATCAAAACCATTTCAAATCCACTAGGATGACTATAATTTTAAAAACAGAAAAAAGTGTTGGAGAGGATGTGGGGAAATTGGAACCTTCATACATTGCTGGTAGGATGGTTAAATGGTATAGGTATAGTGGAAAACAGTTTGGTGGTTCCTCAATAAATTAAACATAGAATTACCATGTGACCAAGCAATTCTACCCCTGGGTATATATCCCCCCCACCAAAATAAACCCTAAGAACAGGTGTTCAAACACAAATTTGCATACAAATATTCATAGCAACATTATTCATAGTAGCCAAAAGATAGAAACAACCCAAATATCCATCAGCTGATGAATAGATAAACAAATTGTGGTACATAATATAATAGAATATTTTTCAGTCATAAAAAGAAATGAAGTACAGATACATACTGCAACATGGATGAACCTTGAACACATGATGCGAAGTAAAATAAGCCAGACACAAAAGACCACATATTATATGATTCCATTTATATGAAATATACAAGATAGGCAAATTCGCGGGGGCAGCCAGAGTCTGAGAGGAAGAGGGAGTGGGGAATGGCTGCTTAATGAATAAGGAGTTTCCTTTTGGGGTGATAAAAATGTTCTGGGACTAATTAGTGGTGATTACACAACAGGGTGAAGGTACTAAATGTCACTTATGACAAATTTTATGTATATTTTACAACAATAAAAAGCTTAGGTACATCACAAATTGTTATTTAAATGTCGTAACAGTAGGCATTCTCTGTATATTGCTAGGATTAAAACTCTGCATTTATATTCATCCCAAAGAGATTTTTTTCTCAATGTAATGTGCAAGTAAATGGATTTTTAAGTTTGACAGAAAAATCTTAGATTGTAATTCTAGTCCAAGATTGAGAAACAGTGACAAAGAGGAAATTTTGATTGGAAGCTCTTTTCTGATGCCCAGTACACAAAGGCATCCCATAAATGTTAAAAGTCAAAGTAAGTATCTTTTCATAAGTTGTATAATGCTTAAAATTGTTGCAATTTCTTAACTGTTATTGAACAAATATTCAGTAAAATGACATTTTACTGTGACTGGATTATAAATTCCCATGTAATATTTTCATTCTATTTCATTTTTTAATTGGAGTAAAAAGTCAAATGCCATGAAAAATTAAAGCCTACTTTTGGCATTTTCATCCTTCTCAATCTCCGATACCTTCCATGATTTATGAAAATGGACCAACTCCCCCACCAGAGACTCTGTCCTGACTCCTAACACCTAAGAAAATACCATGCTTATTTTGTATCTTCTCCTGGGCCTGAGCAACTCTGGCATCTTATGAATCTCTTGAAGAAATACAGTATTGATTGATGTAGGTATTAGCATCACAGCTAGTGTTTACTGCCAGCCCATTTTCCCCCAGCCCTGGGTAATTATTTCCTTTAGCTAATGAGATGCATCTAAAGAAGCCAAGGAAGCTTGGGAACCATGTTCAGTGTCCTCCGTCTTTGCCCAAGCTGAAGTTGGTTCCATTTGGTGACATTTCTTTGCGGATAATAAACACATATTTAATCGAGATATTGGTAAATAGTTTTATATTGTTGAATGAATACTACCTGTATAATATGTGCCTAAAGAATAACTAATAGAAGTTGGGAAGGCAAACAATGACTCAATGACCCTTTGGTTATACCGGGAGTGGTGGCATATTCAAGGTATTAACATTATCATGACTACACTAGTTTCAAAACTAGTCAGATGGCTTATTTATATTTTACTGAGTGAATTCTACCCAGAAAGTGTACTGTCACTTTTTAAGAGAGTACAAACATGCTAGTTGAAATTGAGAAGTAGAATCCACTACATTTTTAAAATCACTTTCTTTGAAGTTATGCGTCTTTACAAATCTAAAATACATGATAAGCTGAGCAGTTCAAAAGAGACCTAGATGGAGTAAATTTTGTGGACGGAAAGAGGTCCTTGCGTAGTGGTGGAGCAATGAGGTTGGAGAGAAGCAACGAGGTTAGAGAGAAGCTGTCATTAAAAGAGCTGCCTGTGTCAGTAACAAGAATAGCTGGGCTGTGTGAGGACTTCAAAGAAAGAAAATTCCAGGTAGTAAGTTTGGCAAAAGCTGACCTACTTACCTGGCTGATTCTGTATCACAAACTCAGTAGCAAAGCTGCAGAGGACTGGGAGTGGGGGTGGGGGCAGCTATTCCAATTGAGAATTCATTTATCTCAGAAACTTTCTGATCAATAAGGCATTGAGCAAAGCAGTAGGGAGACTAAAATCTTATATAATCGTTGATAATGACACAAAGGAGGGGAAAGAATGTTAGTTCATTAAGGGCGCATACTGGGGTATCTTTTTGTACCCACTGCAGCACTTAGCATTTTACCCACTGTTACACCTTCACATAATAGGCTCTCGCTAATTACTGGTTGATGTAAATATGGAGTAGACTTGGTCTTTGAGGTCAGTCACTGCAAATGTATTGAAATGTGGGTTTATAGTAACAGATTCTGAAAGATAGAACAAAAAGAATTTATGAGATTTCCTTGTTCACATTTTGAAAGAGAGTTTATGACATGAGGAGAGGGATAGAAAGCATGTGCATGGGAGTGAGAAAACTAGAATATGTTCAGGAAGGAAGAAGCAGCCCACGCTGACTGCCGAGGCATCAGATACATGCAGGGCAATGGAGGGAAATGTTGGCTCATTTATTGTTTTATTCAAATTAAGAATGACAGTCATCGTTTCTATCTGCACATGACTCCAAAATAATATGAAGAAGCTCCAGATGGTTATAAATAATGCCGGGGATGCAGTCTACAGGTAGGCCCCCTGTCTACCTGCTCTTCCCCTCTGACCTTATTTAAGTAGCCATATGGACCACATACAGCTAAAATATATCAGCTAAGTGGCCTGCTTTCTCTTCTCCCAGCAATATTATAACAATTTCAATTTTCAGATGTCATGAACATTTAACTCAATATTTGGCATTTGGATGGTAGGGAACTTTTGTATTTTCCCTGTTATATAAATCTTTCATAATAAATAGTCTTTGCAAAGATTGTACTAGATGATTGCTCAGGTCCCTTCCAGCTCCAGTACTCAACGTAGGCTGAATATCATCTGACTATCTGTCGGCATTCTTATCCATCAGATAGGACAGTTTGGGATACCATCCCAGCCAGAACCCAGAATGCTATGGAGTTATCACCCCATTGCTGGCACGGTCTATTCCAGTGATTCTCAGCCATGGCATCACATCAGGATTACTTGACAAACTTTAAAAAGACCCCTGGTGTCTGGACTCTACCCCATATGTGCCATCTCAGGCTGTCAGTCCCAGCCAGAACCCAGGTGATTCTAATGTGCAGCCACAGTAGAGAACCATTCCCTAGGCCAATGTCACACAGCGTGGGAGGGGAGTGGACTCCCCTCAGACTGTGTCACCCCTTGCCAACTTCTTCAAACCAAGGCCCACTGTGCTTGCTGTAGTCTGAGTGTTTGTGTCCCTGCAAAAGTCATGTGTTCAGAGCCTCTTCCCCACAAGTTATGGTATTAGTAGGCGGAGCCTTTGGAAAGTGCTTATAAGTCATGAGGGAAGAAACCCTCCTGGATGGGATTCGTGTCTTTAAAAAAGAGGCCCCACAGAGATCCCTAGATCCTTCTGCCTTGAGAGGATATCCCAGGAAGTCTGCGACCAGAAGAGGGCCCTCACACCAACCACGTGGCACACTGATCTTGGACTTCTAGCCTCCAGAACTATAAGCAGTAAATTTCTACTGTTTATAAGCCATCTAGCCGGTGATATTTTTTTATAGCAACTGGCACAGACTACCACAGTGTTATACCAAGAGCGAACTTTCCAAGCACCTTCAAGCCCTTTTAGGAGAGCCATTTTTTATTTAGTCACATAATTATGAGCTTGTAAATCATTCTTATCTGCTCAAGTTCCCCCAAGGACCACTACGAGATGATATTTTGCTAGCTTTATTTAGCATGTGCAAAGTATACAGTTTATTTTAAAATAACATACCACTTAGAGGTTTTCGCAATTTAGATGAGCTTTTCCCAGTATATTATACCAAATCAGTGAGACTGTATAGTATTTTTGTAGAAGAAATGGGATATTTTTAACAAAGTTATTTGAGAAGATATTGTGATGGTCTAAAATGAAGAGCAGCTTTGAAAAACATGAACAACTCAGAGCAGACTTCCTCTGTTTCTGGGAATATGGTTATGTAGACTATTTAGATGAATCATCCTGCTTAAAAAACCAGAAATTCTGAATAAAATGCATTTTCTTTAAAGCATTGAAGAACAAAAAAAATATTAAAGATTATGAAGACAAAAAGATAAGTGAAAGGAAAGATCCAGAAAGATGAGCTGAGCACTGAACCTTTTTTACCCTGAGGGCATTCCCCAAACTGAGGAAGTTTTCCTTTGGTTTTGTTGGCCTTCCAGGGTGTGGGCTAGAAAAGTCAAAACCCAAGACATGCCCAAGATGGAAAGACTCTACCTCTATAAAGCTGACCTCTCAAAGTGCTACAGCTAAAGGGAAATGGCAAACCAAAATAATACCTACCTCATTCTCCATTATCAGGAGACTGAAAAAGAAAGAAAAAAAGAGACAGAGAGAAGGAAGGAAGGAAAAAAAGGAAAAAGAAAAGGAATGAAAAGAAAATGCCTTGGGATCTCTGACAACAGTTTACCACCAGCGCCCCGCCCCTCCCACGCCTTCCCACACACCTGCCATAAAAGTTGCAGCCCAGATTTACATTACAGGAGACATAGGGAATCTGAATAGTCCTATAATCATTTAAAGAAAATCTTCTCACAAAGAAAACTCCAGACCCAGATATTTTCACTGGCAATTTCTACCAGTCAAGGAAGACTATCTTTCTAAAATGTATTTAAACAGAATAATAGATACTCAGGAAATTAATTTCAGAAAAATGACATTAAAGAAATGCCCTATCTACACAATTTCAACAAAATATTTCTCTCGTTCATAGGACCTTCAACAATACTAAATTTGTTCATTACATTAAACTAATTCTGTAATTATTCAAAATATGGTGAAAGAGGTTACTTCTCTAATTCTATCTAGTCTTCTATATTGTTCACTACAGTGATTGCCATTAGTATAATCATGTTATATAATGTTTGAGCATTCAGAAAGAATTGCAAAACCTACAAAATATCAACTGACAGTTTAGTTAAGAGAACCAAAATCCCAGAACATCCATGACTGCATAATGATGACAAGTTCTTTGGCCATAATAAAACAATGACTTAATTAATATTAAACATTTTAAGAGTCATTATTTTGAAATTATTCTCTCTTGTTGATAATAAAAATTATTCAGTTCAATTTTTCTCTTTCTTAGGCAGTAGAAATTTTAGACTATGGACTTCCTAATATTACATCAAAGTATAAAAATTATGCTGATTCATTAATCTGGGTTGTTCATTGATACTGTTTAGTTAATGCTATTCAGCACATTGCCATTTTTTTCAGTAATTACATAGTGCTTTAAGATTCGAGCTAAAGGTATTTTTGTAGCTAATCATCTACATACATATAGTAAATAGCCTGTGACTATAGAATCTCAGGGAGCCAGATAGAACCATTCAGTGAAGGCCCATGATAAAATATAATAAGTACTACTGGAATAGGGAATATGTTCAAAATGAAGATTTTTACCTGTGGTGAGCCAAAGTTCTACAAATGAGTTCATCTTTTGAAGACCAAACACAGAGAAAAATGACCAAGTCAAAATTATACTTCAGCTCTCTAGGTCCAAAGACTAAATAAAGGCAGAGAAACTGCAGATCAAAGGTCAACAAACTATAGCCCACAGGGCAAATCTGTCTGCCATTTGTTTGTGTAAGTAAAGTTTTATTGGAACACAGATGTGCCTGTTTGTTTACATATTGCCTTTGGCTACTTATGTGCACGACAGCAAAGTTGAGTTGTGACAGAAACCATATCTTTTTCTTGACATTTACAGAAAAAGTTTGCCAGCCTGTATATGGAGCATCATTTTTCCATCACCTAGGAGATGAGGCCTCTGAGAGGGTGGAAATGAGGAAAATACAGAGCAATGAAAATGGTAAACCAAGAGGGAGCTTTCAGTAGCAAGAAAGTTATTGGAAGAAGATGGAGGAGGCAAGTCTGAGGAATGAGGCCTTGAACTCAGTATGTTTGGCCTCCGCATTGAGTCTTGGAGAAGTCTTCCCTGGGCCTGAAGACAATTAGAGACTAGCTTAGCTGTTGAGGCAGCCAAGTGAAATTGAGTTAAAAGCTCATGTTTTTATTAAATTGCCTCAGATTTGGTCATTTGTTTACTGAAATATAGAGAGTTTGATTCAACTTGATTATGTGGCAGATACTGTGCTAAGCACCTCATACGCGACTTAATTTTTAAGATCTTTACAACAGCCCTGTGAAGTAGATATGATTATTCCCACTTAATGGTGTAGAAACCATGTAGTAAATGGCAGAGCCAAATTTAAAAACCAACCAGGTCAGTATGACCTTAGAGCCCTTTTTAAAAACTCATGCAAGATTGCCACATGGAGGTGAGCTTTAGCTGTCTTTATTACGGAGGATGATACCTATTTGATGCCAAGGTCAGATGTTGTGATAGTGTCCTCATCACATCTGTGCCACATTTTAAATTCTCACTTTTAATGAGTAGGAACAGGCTACATAATTCTGCCTATTATGTGCATGAGTGCATACGCGCGCACACACACACACACACAGGCCCTTAGTAAGTGCTGCGCTGTTGTGAGAGGACAAAAGAAGGGCATTTTAGTGAGGAGGGCATATTTAATGTCCTGGGTACAGAGAACTGTTGCTGTCAATAGAGCAAAGAGCAGGGATGCTGGGTGGAGCAGTCATGAATGGAAATGCGAGGATGACCCATTGCTAGCAAGTCATAAATCCGTTCACCG
Organism: Eumetopias jubatus; assembly: GCF_037043125.1. Taxonomy (NCBI): domain Eukaryota; kingdom Metazoa; phylum Chordata; class Mammalia; order Carnivora; family Otariidae; genus Eumetopias; species Eumetopias jubatus. Next base: position 170,321,578 of record NW_028274808.1, on the reverse strand, counting down.
TGCTTCAGAATTCTAAGGATGTGAGGAAGATGATTCTGCAGCTGTACTGGATCAATCAGGGTCCAGTCAGGAGACAGAACCCACACCATAACTGGAACAGAGAAGGTTTGATATAAGGAGTTAGGTACTATCACAGAGGGTGAGATTCACACAGGACTGGCTGGTTATCACGGTGTGGGATTTGAATGCCCTACTTGCAGGCTAGTAGATTAGCCTGTAATTGTTTCATGGATGCTGGCAGAGGGCACTAAACTGGGGCAGAGACAAAGAACTTTATTACCCAAAGTACAAAAACAAGTGTGGCTATCACAGTTTGGGTTAATTCCCCTGGCCCCCAAGTCCCACAGGAGCAGGTGGGGAATCCACCGAGCTTAGGGAAATTCACGATTTTATAGTAAATGGTAGATAAGCCTGCTCTTTGTCCTCGAGGTTTCTCACTACACACACAAGCCTGAGAAATGGCCCGGGTTAATAGTAGTGAAGAGGGACACTCAGGGACTGCAGGACATTGCCTTCCCCTTCCTCTTGCAACATCTCCAGCATTCAGCATTGTGCCTGATGGAAAAGGAGGAAAAGGCCCATCTCTGTTTTCACAGAGCAGGTAATGAAGATTGGAGATGAGAAACCATAAATTAAAAACTGGCATATATGACTATCAGTAGTACAAGGCGCAGTGAATCAAGATGTAGTCTGAAAATATAGAATAGAAGGAAGAGGGTGAATCAATCCATTTTAACAAGTGTGTGTGTGTGTGTGTGTGTGTGTGTGTGTGATCTCCACTGTGTACTGAGAGCTGAAGAAACCAAAAGACATAGTCCCTAACACTTCTGTGATCTTAAGGAACTCACAAGCTGGGGGGCACAGACAGCTAACCATAACAATGTCCCTTTTCCTACAAAAGGGGAAAAAGGGGGGGAAACTTTCTAGTAGGAAAGAAGCATATTGACAGATAATCCCACTACAAGAAGATAAGTAACAACTGGGACAGATTATGAACTTTAGAAGAATTCAGTGGAAGAAGTGATTTGTAAAATAAGAAAAATGAGAGTGCCTTCTAACAGTGCACCCCAAAAAATATATTAAGATTTAAAGACCACACATCAAATGGATTATAGACAAGCAAACATTTTAAGAAATTAGTTTAGTTAGGTAAACATTTGTTAAGGGGCGGCTGGGTGGCTCAGACGCTTAACTGTCTGCCTTTGGCCCAGGTCATGATCCCAGGGTCCTGGGACGGAATCCTGCGTCGGGCTCCCTACTCAGCGAGGAACCTGCTTCTCCCTCTCCCTCTGCCTCTCACCCCTGCTCGTGGGCACTCTCTCTCTTTCTCTGACAAATAAATAAATAAAATCTTTTTTAAAAAAACCATTTGTTAAATGTCTCTAAGGTACAAGTTAAAGAATGAAATAATTTTATGAACTGCCTGCCATACCTCTGTAATACTTTTCTCCTACAGTTTTTGCTTGCCTCCTTACTGATCACCTCATCATATGGCGACAGTTTTCTAATATTTTCTGTAGAGAGTATAGAAAGGTAGCAAGGTAATTCACGTTCCTCTAGCCTGGTTGATCATAATTTGTTGTTTATTGTTCATAGTTTACAAACGCCCCTCCCAGCTTCCCAACTCATTATTGGCCATGTCATGTAAATCCTTTAGGTTTGGGGAAGATTCGCATCAAGTTGCTTCCATATATGAGCTATTTCTCCTCTATTTTCCTCCTCTATTTTCTGCGCTTTCCCTACTTCGGGGGCATATTGCTATCATGATGCAACCCCTTACCTTGCACCTTCATGACCCGACCTAAGCCAGGAGAGCTGCAAAACTTGAAAATATACCTGGAAGGGGGGACCTTAAAGATGACCGCTGCTTTTGGCAACGAGCAGTTTGCATGAACTAGAAGCAGCTGTGTCTTGGTAAATGTTTAACAACGAATCTGTGGGGAAAGGAAAAAAAAAAAAACATTTTCTGATTTGTGCATTTGCCAATTTTAGTGGTGTAAATACTCCCACCAGGTAACAATTTCAAGATACCAACCTGACGTCCCTATATGCAAAGTTGGGAAGAGACGGGCACAAGCACGTCTTGGACGCTGGAGCTGTGAAGGGTCCAAGAGCCACACCGAGTCAGGTTGTGTAGATAATGGAGAAGCATGTGACTTGTCCCACGGAGAAAAATTAGGACTCTAAGTGAGGGACTGTAATTTCGCTGATTCACATCCCAAAAAGAATAATTTTATTTATTTATTTTTTAAAGATTTTATTTATTTATTCGAGAGAGAGAGAATGAGAGATAGAGAGCACGAGAGGGAAGAGAGTCAGAGGGAGAAGCAGACTCCCTGCCAAGCAGGGAGCCCAATGTGGGACTCGATCCCGGGACTCCAGGATCATGACCTGAGCCGAAGGCAGTCACTTAACCAACTGAGCCCCCCAGGCGCCCAAGAATAATTTTATTTTTATAAAGCATCTGAGGAAAAAAAATAATTTTTCCCTGTTAAATTGAGTTGTGGGTGTTGTCAACAAAGCAAAAAAAAATTAGTCTGCTGAAAATTGTTTCTTTTATCCTTCAAAACATACAGCAGTGTTCTGATAGTTTCAGAACTTATATAGAAACATGCTGAGTTTGATCATTTCCCTCACATTTCCAGAGAGTGCTAGAAGTTTCTGTCTCACCTCTCAGATTAGCCAAACTGAGTTCATGACTGCCTGCATCAGAAAGTGCTTGATCTGATGCTATTGAGCCCTGCTTCTGGGCACAAGAGAGCACCTCTGCAGGATTTAAAGTTGTGTGGCCAACCCAATTAAAGCGTGAGCAAAAGACTTGAAGGCAATTCGCAAGAAAATACCAAAGTATCCAATAAATATATGCAAAGGTGCTCAACGTCATTAGTCATTAGATAAATGCAAGTTAAAGATGGCATAGCATTCACTGTACACCACACTAGAATAAATACAATTTTAAAAGACTGGCAATACTGCGTGTTGGTAAAGGACAGAGCAATTAAAACTCTTACACATTGCTGGTGGGAATCTAAATTAATATAGCCACTTTGTAAAAAATGTTTCTCAGTACATACTAATCCTAAGTACAAATATACCCTACGTTCCTGCAATTCCACTCTGGAGTATATACTAAACAGAAAGGAGTGCTTCTCTCTAACAAAATACATGAACAAGAATGTTCATAGCAGCTTAACGTAGAACAGCCCCAAACTAGAAATGAAACAAATGTCCTGAAACAGAAAATGGATAAAGTGGTTTATTGACATAATGAGCTATCACTCACCAATAAAAAAGAACCAACTACTAATTCACATAACAACATGGGTGAATCTCATAGATGCAGCGTTCAGTGGAAGAAAGAGAACACAAAAAACTGCATGCTATATGCTTCTGAATGTTTCTACTTAAATTCAAAAAGATGTAACACTAATCCATGGTGATAGAGCTCAGAATGATTAACTTTGAAGGAGTAATGACTATAAGTGGGCAAGAGGGTAACTTTTGAGGCAATGGGATGTTTGACGTCTTGATCTGGTAATGGTTACATAGGTGTATAAACATATAAAAATGTATACTTAAAAGTGGTGCACTGAATTAAGCTACATCTCAGTTTAAAAAATAAATGTGTAGCATCTACTTCTATTCTTCCATAATCTGATTCCCTTGCCCATCCCCAGTTAAACTTCAGATTTAGAAATTCAGCGTGGACATGGAGGTAAATCTCATGTTCCAACCAGAGGTCAACTGGAAAGGGGAAAGGGATGTTCTCTTCCTTTTCTGCATGAACAATAACAGCAAAACCTATTCTGGCAATCTCAAACTGTGTCCCACCAACCTATGGACCTTTCTTTGGAGAAATGGGGGAAAGAAAATGAGCTCACTAAATAATAGAAGAGAAGAGAAAGAAATTAAAGAAGATGGCAAAGGAAAAAAAAGTTTACAGGGGACATCATGGAGTTGAACAGAAAAGGGGGAAATAAAGAGTAGGGAACAAAATATCAAGCTTTATATAGCTTCTGAAAGTAAAAACAACAGGCCTTGAAAAATATACATTGCTTACCAGTAATGCCAGCCCAAAGTACCATCTGATTTTCTTGCTGAGCCAATTTAAAACCAAGTAAGGGAAACAGAATGGAGAATGAATCTATTCAAATAAAAACATAGTATTTAAGTAATTTAAAATTTATTTTTAAGAAAGCATTTTCCTTCCCTAATAATGCAATCTAAAGCCATTAGGTGGAACATGGCAAGGACAGCATGGGCAGTGGTGTTGAGGGACTACATGGTGGCCCAGTGTGGGGCGCTGGAGTCCAAGCAAGGTGAGGAGGGTAATGGCACCATGGGGCAGCTGCCCCTGGCAAGTCAGAGGCTGAGCAGAGTGAAAAAGGTGTCCAAGGGGGACAGCCTGGAAAGGGGAGTCAGAGCCCAGCAGCGAGCTGCAGGTATCTGGACACCGAGAGAGTAGGGACAGGGGTTGGGAAGTGTGTGCATACAAGAGTGTGATATTGTAATTTATGGGAAACACATTTTATGTCTTCCTTCCAGTTTCTGGCACAGAGCTCCTAAAACACAGAATTTCCCAAGTGACCAGAGCAATGAAGGTGTCTTTTGTTATGTTAATGAGGCGACTTTCGGCGAGTCCCTAAGGCTGGGGCCTGGTTGCTAGGGGAACCAACCAGGTGAATAGTTGGTTGGAACTTTCAGTCCCACCCTATGACCTAGATTGAATTCAGTCACCAGTGGCCAATGATTTAATCAATCATGCCTAAGAAAGGAAGCCTCCCTAAAAAACAAACAAACAAAAAAAAGGGTTGGCATTTGGAGAGCTCCTGAGTTGGTGAGTCTGAGGAGAACTGAGGAAACCAGCAGCTTGGAGGGTGCAGAGAAGCTCCGAACCTTTAAGGTAAATTCCCCTACCCTATGCGCATCTTCTCCACCTGACTCTTCCTGAATTATATCCTTTTATAGCAAACTGTTAAGTAAAATGTTTGTGAGCCATTCTAGCAAATTAATCGAACCCAAGGAGGGGGTTGTTGGAAACTCCATCTACAGCCAGCCGGTTGATCCGAAGCACAGGTGGCAACCTGGACTTGTGATTATTGTCTGAACTGAGGGAATGGGGGCAGCAGTCCTGTGGGACTGAGCCCTTAACTTGTGGGATCTGACACTACCTGGGTAGTGTCAGAATTGAGTTGAGGGACACCTGGGTGGCTCAGTCGGTTAAACTTCTGCCTTTGGCGCGGGTCATGATCCCAGGGTTCCGGGATCGAGCCCAGCATTGGGCTTTGCTCAGCGGGGAGCCTGCTTCTCCCTCTGCCTGCCGCTCCCACTGCTTGTGCTCGCTCTCTTGCTCTCTCTCTCTGACAAATAAATAAATAAAATCTTAAAAAAAAAAAGAATTGAGTTGAATTGTATTATACCCAGCTGGTGTCTGAGAATTACTTGATGGTGTGGAAAAAACCCACAGACATTGGAATTGGTCCCAAAATGGTTAATGGGGATTAATCGAATTAGTAATTATTAAGGTTAATGAAACACAAGATTCTTACCATTGGAAAAGGGAGTTATAAGTACAGAATAGTAAAAGCTAGAATGAATGCTGGTATTGAATTGGGATTGGATGCATCTGTGTGAACTTGTTGTAGGAAAGACATTAGGGTTCGAAGGCGACGGCCAAGAAAGAATTCTTGAGATGTCTTTGGTGCAAAAAGGTGATTTTTTTAAGGCACGGGGACAGGACCCATGGGCAGAAAGAGCTGCAATGGGGTCATGAGGAGTAACCCATTATAGACTTTCAAGTTGGGAGGGGGTTAGGGATAGCATCCGTCTCTAAGGAATTTTGGAAGCAAGGTTTCCAGGACCTTGAGGGGGCTAACTATTGTTGAGAAAAGGTCGTTTATAACTGTCTAATAAAACCTGAGTCATGAGACCCTTCAGATGTATATCGGTGGGCCATATGCTTGGGGGATGATTGCCAACATGTATCTTGGGGGTTTAGAGATAAAGGAAGTTTCCAAAGGAATTTTTATATGTTAAAGTAGTCTTACAGGATCCTGGGGAGGCGGAGTTCGGGCTAGGATTGCTTTCTGCTCTTAGCAAAGTATTAACATTGAGGCAGTTGAGTCCCTAGAGGAATGTCACCCTGCCTGTTTCAAGGACTTGTCAATGGGCTGTTGGTAGTAAGGAAATTTAATAATTTTTCTTCTGCCTTTGTTTCCCACATCAAACTCACAGTTCAAGATAGTTAAGATAGATAGACAAACGGACAAGTATTTCCCTAGCACGCTCTCTGCACAGAGAGAATCTGGGAATAGCAGTGATCACAGCTTGTGCCCAGATCTTGACTTCTAAATACCATTTCCTAACAGGAATAAAAGATTCTTGTAGAAATGCCTGGTTCCAGAGTTGGGGCAGGAAAAATACAAGATGAGCCTAAAACATCTTATTGTGCCAGTAAACAATATCGGCCTCAAAAAATGTGGGGGACATGGGAAAAGGACCTGGAAACCAGCTTGGAGGGGCTTCCACTAAACAAACTGGATCCTATTTAAGCTTAAAAATAAAGGACAGCAATGAACTATAGCCCTTTGAATAAAATATGAACCCACACAGGTATTAAAATACATACACTGAGAGTTTGAGGAGGAACAAGACATTTACATAGTTTTAAAGAACCTCCCTCCAAAATATTCATTTATTACAAAGGGCAAAGAGTAACTTTAAATTGAGGAGCCTGGCAGACACCACTTTAATCAAGTAATCAAAGTGATCATCATCATCAGTAATGGGACAAATCAAAATCTTAGGCCACATGAGAGGATGGGATGAGAAGAACACAGCATCACTTCTGTGATATTCCTGCTGAAGATGCATAATCTGACTCTAATCATGAGAAAGTATCAGACAAACTAAAATGGAGGGTCATTCTACAATATAACTAGTCTCGAATTTTCAAACGTGTTGAGACTTGGAAGTTAAGGAAAGATTGAGCAGCTGTACCAGATTGAAGACTAAAACAGGACAATCAAATGCAATGCATGATCCTGGATTGAATTCTTTCACTATCAAAGACATTATAGAGGGACGCCTGGGTGGCTCAGTCGGTTAAGCGTCTGCCTTCGGCTCAGGTCATGATCCCAGGGTCCTGGGATGGAGTCCCGCATCGGGGTCTTGCTCAGTGGGGAGCCTGCTTCTCCCTCTGCCTGCCGCTCCCCCTGCTTGTGCTTGCTGTCTCTCTCTCCCTCTGTCTCTGACAAATAAATAAATAAAATCTTAAAAAAAAGACATTATAGAGACAATTAGGTTTATGTATTGTGTGAACTTGCTGATTTTTTGATGGTTGTATTGTGGTTTTGTACAGAGGTGTGTTTGTAGGAAATACAGAGTATTCTGGGGTGATGGACCATTATGCTAACAACATTCTCTCAAACACTTCAGAAAAAAATTATGTTTCTGTAACTCTCCGATTGTTCCAAAATTTGGTAAAATATATTTTTAAAAAGGCTCAGTTTTCAGCTTGACACATGTTCTCTGTGTTCTAGGCCTCCTCCTTCCAGTTTTCCACAAAGTAAATCCCTTGCCTTCCCCAGGTGCATAGGAAACATTAGTGGAGTTGCAAATCAACTGCAAATAATTGATTTTTGAAGACTGCACATCTGATCTCAGAACTGCCAATGCACAGCCTCTCCCATATGAGACAGAGTTTATGAAAATGACCGTATTTGTGATAGAGCAAATGAAGCACACAAAATTCAGTTTTCTATTCCTTTCAAGAAATGTTTAGGAGAAAATTGATCCCCTTTCCTGTGGGAGAGATAAGAGAAAGTGAATCTTCGAAGGCATGGAAAGAAATGCTGAAACCTCTGGAATTAACATTTTTATGAGTTTAAGGTGATATTTATGTTACAATATCTTACTAGTGATGAGCCAAGGGAAAAGCTTATTTAGAGGGAAAAGCTTATTTTTCAGATAGTTATGATTTCCAGGGCAGAGAAAAAGTACAAAGGAGACAGGAACACAGAAGGTGAAAAGATGCACAATTTTTTACATTTAAATTTAAAGAAAAATCACGAGATCCAGGAACAGGTTAATTGATGCTGAATACCCTATTTCTCTAGCCTGTCATCTCCCTTGTCCCATTCTAAATATGCCAATATCCCTGGTCTAATATACCAACTACCAAAGGCTCCATCTCCTTCATTCTCTCCTTCATTATTTAAGAAGGCTAGCAGCTGCCATAGTTCGATTATATGAAGTTTTATAATAACGAACCGTGAGAAATTCCTACTTTATTTACAAGTCAGTGGGCCAATAGAAATTACTATTGTCTTCTTTCATAAATCTTTCTTTGAAAATATTGTTTTTGTGATTCTTTTTAACCAAAGTACCAAAAATTACTTTTATCCCTGAGCCCCTGACAACTGTCTCTGCTGTGGGGTTATATTCATTTTCTGTGAGACCACAACTCACGGAGGTACAAAGGCTGTGAGCAACCTCTGAATCATTACAGAGGAAGTAGAAAAAGAAAATGTCTGAGTCACAAAACTTAAAATACAATTAATCCAAGCACTGTATCTATTTTTTAAAAGATTTATTTGAGAGAGAGCAAGAGTAGAGGGAGGGGCAGAGGGAGAGAATCTTCAAGCAGACTCCCTGCTGAGCGCGGAGCCCAACGTAGGGCTCGATCCGTGACCCATGAGATCGTGGCCTGAGCCGAAACCAAGAGTCAGACGCTTAACCGACTGAGCCACCCAGGCACCCCTATATGTTAAAAAAGAATTTCCTTTCTCTTCTCCCTTAAAAATTTCACTTATTTAGGGAGATATGAGAGACTTCATTTGCGAAATTCATTATTTCTCAAAGTGAACATTTTCCCCTCTTACAAGCCTATGCATATACTGGAAAATATTTGGCAGTCCCTTTCAAAACTAAAAATAGGCTTACCATACTATGCAGCAGTAGCATCCTTGGGTATTTGTCCCACAGAAATGGAGAGTGAATTTCAGATAGCACCTTGTATATGAATGTTCATAGAAGCTTTAATCTTAATAGCCCCAAACTGCACTTGGTGAATGGCTGAACAAATGTGGTACATCCATACCATGGAATACCACTCAGCAAAAAAAAGGAACATTGATACATGCCACAACATGGATGAACCTCCGAAAGGAAACGATGCTGAGTGAAGAAAGCTAGTGCCAAAAGGTTACCTACTGCATGGTTCCGTTTACTTAAAACTCAAGAAATAACATAATTATAGAGATGAAGAACAGATTAGTGGTTGCCAGAGGTTAGAGATGGTGGAGGAAGGGATGAATGTGGCTATAAGGGAATATTACAAGAGTCTTGGGATGGTACGGTTGAGTATTTTGATTGTGGTGGTGGTTACACAAGGCCAAGTCTGTGATAAAATTGCTTACAGCTCTACACACACAAGTGCCTCTGTAACTAGTGAATCTGAATAAACTGTATGGATCGTACTAATACTGATTTCTCGGCATTGGTATTGCACAACAGTTGTGTAAGATGATAACATTTTGGGAGGCCGGGGGAAGAGTATATGGGAATTCCCTGCACATTCCTCTGCACTCGCCTATAAATTTGCAATTATTTCAAAGTAAAAAGTAGAAGAAGCTTATGTACAAAAATTAAATCTTTACATTTAACATGATTTTCTTGAAAATACAAAGACGAGCAGGGGAGGGAATTGCTAGTTATTAGGTATGCATGGCAATTCACTTTTTAATGAGTCATGATGGCAGCATTTCCTACAAATAGCATATTTTTTACACATTAACCGGGAAGGTCAAAATGTGTTCTATCTTCAGGGCTAGACTTAGGGTTTAAAAGGCCTGATGTAACCAGCGTGTGTTAGGGCCTCAGCTCCGTGTTTTTCCTACCGTCCTCCTAAGGATATGGGCTTCAGCCAGAAAGAATCTAAGGGCAGGTGTCGGGCCTCTGACCCCTTTTGTCCTATGTGTGTGATCCTGTGTGTTAGTCACAGAATCTTGCGGTAGAACGGTTGCATTACTTACCCGCAATTTTTACTCTTTCAGAAGATTGTTTCTCCAACAGCAACTTTTTCCTAGGTTCCAAATATATCCCATTGCCTGGCATTTTTAAATATCATAAGAGCATCTTTATATCTTTTTTTTTTAAGAAAAATTCACATTTCTGGTGTGTTTTCAAAAAAAGAAAAAACCTCTAAGTCTGCAGTTACTTAAGACAATATTCACATCTCTCAATGCTTCTGCTCTGATTTTTCCTATTCTCTCTTTATTTTCCTTAATTTCTTCTTCTGTCTTTGGTATGCTTCTTCTCTACCCATTAGAGAAAACAGTATATTTAATCCTTTACCCTTTGAGGACAGGGCCAGAAGTTTTGAAATCACTAATTATTGGGACAAGGAAGACCCTTTGGTCCCTGCATGCTCCTCACTGAAGACCTAAAACACCCAGTTGTAAAGAAATTCAAATCTCTGGATACAGATACAGTATATTCTTAGGTATATTCAGAATATATTCTGAATAATAGGTAAGTCACAGCTTCTACCTGAGGCTATCTATGAGACAGAATACCTGCATCACATGATTAATTAGGTTCATTAGTTGTTTTTAATGACAAGCTTTAATTTTCAGAAAAGCTGGTTTTAGCAGGAAAATCACTTTTTTTTTTTTTTTTTTTTTTTACTGGCTTCTTGGAGTTTATTTTCCACTTGGTGCAAGGCACACCGTTGCAAGGTCTCTCGACTTACTTTTTGATCTTTTGCTGTTTTGATATAAAAGAACCCAACTGCTTCTGCTTGCTGTAGCCTACAGGGAGAGGAGGGGCAGGCAGGCCCCAGCGCCTCCTGAAGCCTGGTGGTGGCCACTGTGGATTGGGGCCCGGTGTTGGCTTTGCCAGGCTGCTTCCTCATGGCTTCCAGAGCCAAGTCACAGGTGATCGCGCCGCTGGAGGCCTGGGAAGATTTCGAGCGTTCTGGGGACTCCAAGACTGTAGACGCGTACGGGAGAGTGGACTTTTGGGAAAAGAAGCATTGCCCACCAGGGTTCAGGTCGGCCTTGGGGAGACCGGGGTGGTGAGGGATGGCTTCCCCAGGATGCTCCGCACCTCTGCAGGAGCTATTACTGGAAGTGGAGCCCAGGCCGGGCTGGTGATAGTCGTGGGTGGCCACGAGCGAGCCGCTGGAGGGGATGGCTGCTATGCTGTCGCGCGTGTGGGCTGGTGGAAACCATGGGGGTGACCCCTCACGGGCCTCGGAGCGCGATCACGGGTGGCGGGGACAGGGACTCTAGGCCACCAAAGGCCACTGCACAACCAAGGTGTGCGCAGGTTTGAAAATCACATTAAATGTAAAGATCTGATGTTTGTGCATAGCTTTTTTTTTTAATTAAGGCCAAATTCATATAATATGACATTAACAATTTTAAAGTGAGTTAAATTAATAATACTATATAAAATTTAGAATAAATACTAAAAGTAATTTAATAGCAGTTAGTACATTCATAATGTGCAGCCACTACTTCTCTCTAGTTCTAAAACATTCTTGTAAGCCCAAAAGAAAACTCCATAGCTATCAAGTAGTTCTCCCCATTCCCTCTTCTCCCAGCTCCTGACAACCCCCAATTTGCAACCTGTATGGATTTCCCTATTCTGGATACTTCATATAGGAATCATAAGACATGTGACCCTTTATGTCAGGCTTCTCTCACTTAACATATTTTTAAGATTTATCCATGTTGTAGCATGAAATGTATCAACACTTCATTCCTTTAATGGCTGAATAATAATAATATTGGTGTATTACAATTTGTTTATCCATTTGGGACATTTGGGTTGTTTCCACCTTTTGGCTAACGTCATAGTGCTGAACATATGTGTACAAGTATTTGTTTGAGTCCCTGTTTTCAATTCTTTGGAGTATATACCTAGGAGTGAAATTGCTGTGTCTTAACAGTAATTCTCTGTTTAACTTTTTGAGGAACCATCAAACTGGTTTCCAAAGTGACAGAGTCCCTTTACATTTCTGAGCATAGGTTTGTGAAGAGAAGAGGCTATTTGCCTTCAGAAACAAAACAGGATTTCCATCTGCTTTCTTGGATTTAGCATACTGTAGAATAAATCAGTTGTTCTCAATTCTGGCTGGATACCACAGAGTTTAAAAAACAAAACAAAACAAAACAAAAAAGGAAATCAAGCAAGAAAGTTCCATCCAGTCTCCATCTCTAGAAATTCTGTTTTAATCTGGATTGAACCTGAGCCACCCCAAGTGACCCCCAAGTAATTCTAATGGTGGCCAACATTAAGAACTCCTACTCTATATGAATTCTGGGGAAGTAATGCAAAAATTTTCCCCTAGAGAATAGGAATCATTAAATTGTCATGAGCCCAGAACTAACTTTAATTTCTTAATTTCCTTGGCTATTTGATTCATAGCCATGTATCTGTACCTAGAATCGTGCGTCAGACAGAACTGGACAAAAATAACTGGCTTAATGTGGAATATCCAATTTTATTTTAAGCTTAAAATTAATCATATAGCAGTAAGTAATTTTAAATGACATTAATATTTTTAGCTACTGATATTAGTTAGGAAACCAAAGGGAAATGTTCAATTTAGGATCCCTAGCCAGATATTATTTTTGAATACACTATCTTTCCCTAGTTAATATGACTATTAGACTTCCTTTCTATATAATATTGGTAATAAAAAAAATGTTTCTTCAAATGGCTATTTTAAAGACCAGAAGTCTAAAAGATAAATTGGAGGCAAAAACATAAGATGATCAACAATACTGGCATTTGCTGGAAATGTAGTGTGCAATAAAGAACTCTCTATATGTTTATTAAAAAAAAAACACCCTGAATTCTACCTAAATTTCCTATTCTTTTATCAGTATTTAGTATAAACGTCATTATTTTCCATCCCCAAGCCCATGCTATCTCTCTTTCTCTTCATCTTGGAAACTCTCCCTTCTCTTTGTCTCTCTTTCTCTCTTTGGAAAAACATTTTTCTGATATTATAGCAAATTATGTTCATTTTTTTCAGGATCCTTTGACAAGCTTCCTGCATTCTTTACCAGTTTTTATAGCAGGTTCTGAAAATACAACTTTTTTATAATGCCATGCTTTTCCAAATAAATTAGAGGTTTCTGCAGATTGCTATAATAACAGCTATTTATACTTAAATAAGCAATCAATTTTAAATTGTATAGCTTAAACAAAAAGAGCTCTGTGCATTCTAGAATTACCTCTCCGACAGGTTGTGTAATGGCTTAACAAACTCTTCAATGAACCTCTTCCATATAAGTGGACACCAGATCCTTTCCCAGATGAACAGGCTTAATCATGTTCTTGGCTCTTAAATTTTAGAATGGGGAGCTGGATTTCCCTTCTTTCCCAAATATCATATTACAAAAGATTTTGCATTCAGGAAAGGATTCAAGCATTTGCAAAGGATACAAATATTTCCAGAAGAATACAACAAAAATATTTTTATTAATTTTCAAACTCCATTGTAGATAAGAAAAGTGAAGCTGATAATTATTACTGCAATGGCAATCATACTACATATATAAATGTATGAAATTAACATGTATACCTTAAATTTACACAATGTTGTATGTCAAACATATTTCAATTAAAAAAAAGTGAGGCTGAGGAAGTTAAGTACATTATCTAAGTTACTAAGTGATTGTTACTGAGTTCAAATCGCCTTGCCTGCATCTTCCACTGTACCTCGTTATCTCTCAATATCCTTTCTTATCTCCCTACTGAAATCCTACCTATTCTGTCAGCCTGATGAGAAAAACAAGAATAACAAAAAATAGAAAACCAGGCATTAATTAGGATCCCTGACTTCTAGAAAATAATACCAAATGCTTCTTGCAACTTAAAAATAATAAATTGAGGGATGCTAGAGTGGCTCAGTCGGGTAAGTATCTGCCTTCAGCTCAAATCATAATCCCAGGGTCCTGGGATCGAGTCCTGCATTGGGCTCCCCGGTCAGCAGGGAGTCTGCTTTCTCCTTCTCCCTCTACCCCTCCCCCCTGCTCATGCTCGCTCTTTCAATTAAATAAATAATATCTTAAAGAAAATAAATTGAAATTTTTCAGAAGGCATATACTAGGAAAAGTATTGTTGCTTTGTAAACTTAATCAACATCAAAAAGAATACAGGCTGTTTTAGTGTCACATATGACAAAAAGTGAAGGGGACATAAGAAACTACCTGAAGTGGCCTCAAAGAGCAATCCACAGATAGGCATAATCAGCATCACCTGGAAACATGTGAGAAATGCAAGTTCTCCAGGGCTGCCTAGGCGGCTCAGTCAGTTGAGCATCTGACTCTTGATTTCGGCTCAGGTCATGATCTCAGGGTCGTAGGATCCAGCCCGCATCGGGCTGGGCACTCAGTGGAGAGTCTGCTTGTCCCTCTCTGTCTGCTCCTCCCCACCCCCTTCAGGGTCTCTTTCTCTCACACAAATAAAATCTTTAAAAAAAAATGGGCGGGCACCTGGGTGGCTCAGTTGGTTGAGTGTCTGCCTTTGGCTCAGGTCATGATCCCAGGGTCCTGGGGTGGAGCCCCATGTCAGGTACCCTGCTCAGTGGGAGTCTGCTTCTCCCCCTCCCTCTGCCCCTCCCTGCCCCTCCCCCTGATTATTCTCTCTCTCTCTCTCTCTCAAATATATAAATAAATCTTAAAAGTTACTATAAAAAAAGAAATGCAAATTCTCCAAATGTACTGCAGACCTACTAAATCAGAGACTCGGGGTGGAGACAAGCAATTTGTTTCAACAGCACCCCCCACCAGGTGATTCTAATACACACTGAATTTATCAAATACACACTAAAGTTAGAGAATCAATGATCTAAATGATTCAGGCTCTAATTCAGCAGAAGGGAGTTGAAGAAAGAATTGACTTAACCTGGTACGGGAAAACTCAAAATCCATTTTATTAGGAATGTATGCTTTTCTATTTTCAGTACTGAGCAGCCTAATAAATACGTTATATTTATTACCTGACCTAAATAAATGTGTTAAATACATGCACCTGCCATAATTATAAATGCATAGTAAAATAGGTATACACAGAAGCAAAACCCAGAAGGAAATACACAAAAAAACTAATATATATTGAAAGTGGGATTTTATGTTTTCTTTTTTTTCTCTTTTTAACTAACTTAGTTTTCTCTAAAATCAAATGAGGGCAGGTATTATTATCACCATTTTAAACTTCAGAGCACAGAGTCAGGGGAGGTAATTTGCTCAAGGTCAAAAAACTAGAGGCACCTGGCTGGCTCAGTCAGTGGAGTGTGTGACTCTTGATCTCAGGGTTGTGAGTTCCAGCTCCATGTTGGGTGTAGAGATTACTAAAGAATAAAATCTTAAAAAACAAAAACAAAAACAAAAAACTAGTAAGTGTCATGAACTGGGTTTAAACTGGGGGTTTAAACTTATGACCAAGTTCAATTCCCTAGTACGCTATGCAGTCCTTAAAAGGATCATATAATTTTACAATTGAAAAACATTTAAATCTATAAACACATTTATGAGGTAATGCACAAAAATTAAAATTTCAAAAAATCCAAATGTATTTAGTATTCATATTTAAAGTTAAATATGCAATGACCATTACTTACCAGCTTTGTTTAATTACTAAGTTATTGCAATATTAGAAAAATGATGTTCACAAGCCTGAAAGTGTTCCCAGCCAATTTCTTAAAAACATACTAAAACTGACCAGTTCTGTAATTTTCATCAAACTTGAGATAAAAGTGAGTATTAAAAATGAAAAGCTAAAAAAATTAAAAAAGAAACATGAAAAGCTAACAATACAATTTTATAATACAGTGAAAAAAAGAAATGGTTACAATATATGGTGAAGTTCTAGCATTCCTAAATGACTTGAAATAAAGTCCTTTCCTTGGACTAAGAATTGTTGAATGGGCAATATTAATTATAAGGAAATGATTTAGAGTAGGGAAAGCTATAAGGTTAGGTAATGAAAACAGAGTAAGTAAAGTCAGTGAAAGTAGGGGGAATTATGTAAGTTACCAAGATATTATAGGGGGAAGAAAAAGCACCCCCCACAAAAAGACAAAATAAGGAGACTAATGCAGAATATCTGCATTCTTGCCAACACCAGAATGGTGAGCCAACAGTATGTAGCAGCAGTTTGATCAAAATGGAATGATTTTTTTTTCTGAAACTAAAGTAACTGTAAGGTGTTCTGGCCTGCAGACTCCTTTCTTGGGTATAATAAAAATACATGTCGGGGCACCTGGGTGGCTCAGTCATTAAGCATCTGCCTTCAGCTCAGGTCATGATCCCAGGATCCTGGGATCAAGCCCCACATTGGGCTCTCTGCTCAGCGGGAAGTCTGCTTCTCCCTCTCCCACTCCCCCTGCTTGGGTTCCCTCTCTGCTGTCTCTTTTTCTGTCAAATAAATAAATAAAATCTTTTAAAAAATTTTTAGAAAATAAGAATACATGTGGTATGGCAAGCTCTACCCTGAGTGAATGTCTGGAGAAGAGTTTGGGCCACATTTAATATAAAAGAAGATCCCCATTTCATCCATTTACAGAAATAAACACTATATATTAAAGATTTCAGTGTAAAAAATTAGAATTAAAAAAATCATCAAGAAGTCAATAAGAAGGGGAAAATTTCAAAACCAAGTAGCTGTTTTTAAAATACTTATTTAACCACACAAGATTACGCAAAAGATCTCTTACAAATTGACCAAAAAAAGACAACTACATAAAATTAGTGAATACTGTTAAATAATGTGCAGAAGAGCCAGATGACCAACAGAAAAGTGTTTAAATTCATTAGCACCCAGAGAAATACAAGTTAAACTGACAATGACTATCATGTAAAGTGATACCTCATTGTAGTTTTCATTTACATTTCCCTGATGACTAATGATGTTGAGCAACTTTGCATGGGTTTATTAGCCATTCATATATCTTCTTTAGAGAAATGTCTGTTCAAATTATTTGCTCATTTTTAATGGAATTGTCTTTTTATTATTGAGTTGTAGATTTCTTTACATATTTTAAATACAAGTCTCTTATCAAATATATGATCTGCAAATATTTTCTCCCAGTCTGTGGGTTGTCTTTTTACTTTCATGGTGGTGTCCTTTGAGGGTCAAAAGTTTTGATTTCTATGAAGTCTACAATTTTTTTTCTTTTGTCATTTGTGGTTTTGATGTCTTATCCAAGAAACAATCACATAAACCAAAGTAATAAATTCCTATGTTTTCTTCTAAGAATATTATAATTTTAACTATTACATTTATTTCTTTAATTCATTTGAGTTAATTTTTGTATATTCTGTGAGGTAGGGATCCAACTTTATTTTTTGCATGGATATCCAGTTGTCCCAACACCATTTGTTGAATTTAATTCTTTTCCCCTTTGAATTGTCTTGACAACCTTTTTGAAAATCAGTTGCCCACAATGTATAGTTTTATTTCTGGACTCTCAATTCTATTCCATTGATCTATATAGCTATCCTTATGCTAATAATACACTGTTTTGTTTACTGTAGCTTTGCAGTAAGTTTTAAAATAAAAAAATGTGAGCTTTTCAACTTTGTTCTTCTTTTTCAAGATTATTTTGCATCTTCTGAGTCCCTTGAAATTCCTTATGAATTTTAGGATCACCTTCTCAATCTCCTCAAAAAAGATAGCTGGGATTTTAATAGAGATTTTTATTGAATCTATACATTAGGAAGTACTGCCGTCTTAAGAATATTAAGTCTCTGATCCATGAATGTGGTATGTATTCACATTTTTTTCTTTAATTTCTTTAAACAAACAAATTTTATAGTTTTTAGTGTACAAATCTTGGACTTTTATTCAATTTATGTATTTTATTTTAATGCCATTATACATAAATTTTTAAATTTTTTCACTTTTGGATTGTTCATTTCTAGTATAGAAAAATGCAATTCACTTTTTGTGTATTGATCTTATATCCTACAAACTTGCTCAACTCATTTATTAGTTTATTATAATGGTTTTTAGTGGCTTCCTTGGAATTTTCTCTGTACAAGTGGATGATATCTGCATAGTTTTACTTCTTCCTCTCCAATCTAGAGATTATTTCCTTTTCTTCAGTAATTCCCCTGGCTAGAACCTCCAACATAATGGTAAGTAGAAGCGGCAAGAGTGGATATCCCTTTCCCCCCCTAAGCTTAGGGAGAAGGCATTCAGTCTTTACCAATAAGTATAATGTTAGTTATATGGTTTTTTGTAGATGACCTTTCTCAGTTTGAGGAAAATACATTTCATTCCTAGTTTATTGAGTATTTTTATCATGAATGAATTTTAAGTTTTTGAGATTTTGTCAAGTGTTTTTCTGTTGTCTATTAATGTGATCATACATTTTTTTGTCCTTTATTATATTAATATTGCATATTGTATTAATTGATTTTCAGATACTGACCCATGCTTGCATTTCTTGGATAAATTTCACTTGGCCATGGTGTACATTCTTTTTTTATATATATTGCTGGACTCAGTTTGTTGGCCACTTTCATTTTTGAAAGATCTTTTTCTGAGTATAGAATTCTATATAGACAGCTTTTTTCTTTCAGTACTTTAGTATGTTGCTCCACGGTCTTCTGGCTTGCATGGTTTCCAACAAGAAGTCTACTCATTTTCTTATCTTTGCTCCTCTATGCATTTATCTTCTTAATGTGGCTTCTTTTAAGATTTTTTTTTAAAGGTTTTATTTATTTATTTGACAGAGAGAGACACAGCAAGAGAGGGAACACAAGCAGAGGGAGAGGGAGAAGCAGAAGCAGGCTTCCCGCTGAGCAGGGAGCCCCGCACCCTGGGATCATGACCTGAGCTGAAGGCAGACACTTAATGACTGAGCCACCCAGGTGCCCTATTTAATTATTTTTGAGAGAGAGAGACGGACGGGCAGAGGGACAAGCAGACTCCCCACCAAGCAGGGAGCCCGATGTGGGGCTCGATCCCAGGACCCTGGGATCATGACCTGAGCCAAAGGCAGACACTTAACGACTGAGCCACCCAGGCGCCCCTTAAGATTTTCTCTCATCATAGGTTTTAAATAACTTTTTAGTTTTTTTTCATGTTTCTTTTGCTTAGTGGTCATTGAGTTTTTGGATCTGTGGGGTTAGCATTTTCATTAAATTTGGAAATTTTTCAACCTTCACTTTTTCAAATATTCTATTCTTCCACCCCCAGCTCTTTCTGGGACTCCAATTACACATAAATTTGGCTCTTGAAGTTGTTTCACAACTCTGTGATGCTCTATACATCTCTCAGTGGTTGGCTGTTGGTTTTTTGGGGGGTGTGGGTGTGGGTACAACAGGGCACAAGGGGATGTTTATGTTGCCATATCTGGAAGTTCACTACTCTTTGTTTTTGCTGAGATGGTTGATTGGATTCATAAGGCACATGCCTAATCTCTTTAGTAAATAGTTTTCTGTCCATACCCTTGACCCTGTTTCCAGAACATGCTATCTGGATAGGCTGAGAATTTTCCAAATAACCAAGTGCTGGTTCTTTTGTGCTTAGCAGTTCATTCTCAACTTATTTCCATCCTCTCACATTTTACTAAGCAGCAGGAGAAACTAGGCTGTGCCTTACTGAATACCTTACTGAAATACCTTAACTGAAAATCTCCTTAGTTAAATATGTAAGTTTATCACTTATAAATTCTGCTTTCCACCCAACACAATACAATTCAGCCAAATTCTCTACCACGTTATAACAAGGACCAACTTCCCTCCAGCATCCAATAACATGTCCCTTATTTCCATCTGAGCCCTCACCAGAAGCACTGTGAAGATTCAAATTTTCAGCAACATTATGTTATGACAATCTATGTATTCTCTAAAAAACCCAGAAACTTCCTCTATAGCTCTCCTGTCTGAGCTCTCATCAGAAACACCTTTAATGTCCACATTTCAACCAACAATGTCTTCAAAGCAATTTAAGTTTACTACCAAGTACCTCAAAATTCTACCAGCCTCTAGCCATAAGCCATTACTACATTTTAGGTATTTGTTATAGCAGCACACCAATTCCTGGTAGCAAAATCTGTATTAGTTTCCTAGGGCTACTGTAACAACATACCTCAAACCATGTGACCTAAAACAACAGAAATTTATTATCTCACAGTTCTGAAAGCTAGAAGTCCAACTTCAAGGTGTTTAATAGGACTATGTACCCCCTGAATTATTACTTGCCCCTTCCTAGCTCTGATGTGGGCAACAATCCTTGGCATTCTTTGAGTGTAGCTACATCAGTCTCTGCCTCTGTTGTCACATAGCATTCTCCCTGTGTGTCTGTGTTCGAGTTTCCCTATTTTTGTAAGTACATATAAGTCATATTAAATTAGGGCCATGCAAATGGCATCTAAATTATATCTGCAAATACCTTATTTCCAGATAAAGCTATATTCACAAGCACTAGGGATTAGGACTTCAACATATCTTTTTTTTGGTGGGGGACACAATTAAGCTTATCACATCAACAAAACTAAAATCTATTTTTTAAAAGGTCAACAAAATTGACATAGTTAGCTAGACTAGACAGGAAAAATGAGAAAACATTCAAATTACTAAAATCAGGAATAAAAGAAGAAACATCACTATTGACCCTATAGAAATAAAAAAGTATAAAGGAATACTGTGAACAACAGTATGCCAACAAATTGGATAACCTAGATGAAAAGAACAAATTCTTAGAAAGACACAATCAAAACTGACTCAAAAAGAAGTAGAAAATTTGATTAGACCTATGACAGGACATGGAATTCGTAACTAAAAAACACGTTCCCACAAAAACAAGATAAAAAGAAAAAAGCCCAGTAAGCCTAATTACCTACTACCTCTAAGTAAGTTGACCTCTTTCTTTCTTTTTTTTTGTTTTTGAAGATTTCATTTATTTATTTGTCAGGGAAACAGAAAGAGAGAGCACAGGCAGGGGAAGCAGCAGGCAGAGGGAAAAGCAGGCTCCCCGCTGAGCAGGGAGCCCGATGTGGCAATCGATGCCAGGACCCTGGGATCATGACCAGAACTGAAGGCAGACGCTTAACTGACTGAGCCACCCAGGCATCCCAAGTTGACCTCTTTCAATTCATTGTTATCCTTATTCTATCATTTTACCTTAACTTCCTCTTCTGAGACAAACCCAATAGTCTATTAAATAGTATCTACTTTGGGGGCGCCTGGGTGGCTCAGTCAGTTAAGCATGCTCAGGTCATGATCCTGGGGTTCTGGGATTGAGTCCTGCACCTGGCTCCCTGCTCCTCCCTGTGCCCCTTCCCCCTGCTTGTGCACACTTTATCTCTCTCTCTCAAATAAATAAATAAAATCTTTAAAAGAGTAAATAGTATCTACTTTGAATCTCTTGAAATGCTTTGCCCTGGTTTGCAGGAATCTACACTCTCCTGATTTTCATTTTTCTGGCCTAATTTTCTCTGTTATGTAGACTTCCCCTGAAGGGTGGCAGAATATGCCACTCCAAAATAAACCACTTTGACATAAGGATTATTTTGAGCTAAAGGTCCCCAAAAAATAGCAGATGCAAATGAGTAATCTAATCTTTTCTTCCTGAAAACAAGGGATGAAAAACTCCCATATGAAATACCCTCTCTGTACCAGAAGCATTCTTATCATCAAGCAGAAGCTGAGCTTGAGAGTCTATACAAACAGACCTTATTAAAATAATTATTTTTCTTCAGCCTCACCACATAGTTTAATTGTGTTCCCAGTTTCCTCTCTTGGTTCAACCTAAAATAAAAGCATGCATGTAGGTGTCATCATTTCTTTGGGTCTTTTCCTTAGGATGGCTCCCATTTCAGGTAACACCTACATATTTGTAGGCTTTTCTTCTGTTAATCCGTCTTAGGTCGGCTTAATTCTTAGGTCTAGCCAAAAAACCCTAAGAGGGCAGAGGCAAAATTTTGTCTCCCCTACATTCCCTAAACCTAAAAAGTCCCATTCACTCTTTTAAATATTGCATGGCCAATTTCTGAATTTCTACTTCTTTAATCGTTTTCTTTCACTCAATCACCTATTAACATCTTCATTTTAACAGGCAGATCTTGGACCTAAAACTAAAGGGAAACCTAAACATCAAAACCCCCAAGCAAGGGAACAGTACCCTCCTTAAGAATGGCAACACCCCTTATTATTTCATTGAAATCATAAAAATATTTTATTATTAATCAGAGAGAGAGAGCACACAAGCAGGGGGAGCAGCAGAGAGTGAGAAGCAGGCTCCCCGCTGAGCAGGGAGCCCGATGTGGGACTCGATCCCAGGACCCGGGATCTTGAGCTGAGCTGAGCTGAAGACAGATGCTTAACTGACTGAGCCACCCAGGTGTCCCTGAAATCATTTTCTTTAAGCGTTATGATTCCTACCTAAAGTCGAAAAGAAAAGGGTGGATTGTTCAACATTTTCAGACACTTGGGCAAAAGAAGTACTTTCATACTCTAAATAATAAAGCACCAATCTATGGCAGGACATAGTATTTGGGGAAAAGCTGCCAGGTCCAAAGTCTAAGGAGGGAAGCACTTAGAACTCATTTTTCTTGCCCAATTTAGTTGGCCTATGAACGCCTTAAAACAAAACAAAACTACTTCTCACATCCTATTTCTTCTTCCAGAAGACTGGAAAGGAAAAAAACAGATGACGCACGGGCCTGTCCAAGTCCTCTTTGCGCGTACTATGTAAGAGTATTTGCCCCGAGAGCAAATTTCCGTTCTCGTTTCATCCAACAGTCAGTGCCTTTTCGTTTCCTTGATTCTGGGCGCCCCCAACCGCCACCAAAGGCATCTTAGGAACCAGAGGCCGAAATTTACGCAGGCGCCTTTCAGGGCTCACAGAGCCCACCTCCCTCGGGTGAGTCCCCGGTCTCATCCAATCAGAGCCCAACCAGGAAGCCAGGGCTCAGCAGGGCCTCCTGACGCGCAATCTTTCGGGGCCTGCCTCTGCCAGCGTCACGTGATTCCAGTCCCCGCCTCCCGCCCTCCCCTGCGGAAGACCCCACGAGGCACCGCCCTTCAGCTAGTGTTCGCTGATTGGTCACTGCTCGCGCGGTCTCCTGGGTGACGGGAACGCGTTAGCCCTCTTGGAGCAGACCAGGTGCGCCTGCGCATTTGCCAGATCGCGCGGCCGGTCGAGCCTTGAGATGAAGGTAAATAACTTAAAACCCCCGGGGGGGGGGGGGCGGGAAAACGCGACCACTGTCTCTTAGCCTGCTGAGCGTCACTTCGAGGATAGGGGCCTGTGCCCTCACTCCCTCTTCCAGGGTGCGTTAGGAATGGGGACGAGAGCTGGGTGACCGGGGAGGGGAAAAGCGGGGGCGAAGTTGAGGGAAGGAGGGGAAAAGAAAGAAAATTGGAGAGGAGGAGAAGGCGGAGAAGGAGGCCTCGTTTCTGGGACCGTGAACGGAGTTGAAGGCACGGCCTGAAATGAGCAGTCTGGGTCAGAAAAGACCCCGAACTTCGCACCGCAGGAAGAACGGTGTGCTTGGAGGGTCGCAGTGAAATTGGCTGGATCGGGGGTCACGAGCTGGTTCTTTTCCTGCAGCTGAATCCCTGGCAAGCCGCGCGACTGCTCAGCACTTAAAAAGAGTGAAAAGCTTCTGAAAGAATAATGTCAAATTGTATTGCCTGTGACTGCTTTAATGTACAAATCACTCAGTGGCTAATATACATAAGTCACGGAGAAATCTGCACTTAAACACGCAGGTCTTGCTGGAGAGCATCATCCTCTGCACACACCGTTCCTACGCTTGGGCTTCAGGTGAACCCCATCCCCGGTCACTGGCTACAGCTCATTTCAAAACCCTTCTGCTTTGCTACAGCAATAGCTCTCTGCTCTGATCTGGCAAAGAAAGGGATAGTTCAATTTAAAAATTAATTAAGTCCTAAGGATTCCTCGTGGCTGTTAGCATGGAAAATGGAATTGACCGCTAATCATAACTTAACATTTCTAATGCGCTTCAGAATTCATGAAGTATCAGAACGGAGGAGATAATTATTCTTGGTTTACAATTGAGAGTTTTGTGCCTGAGGCAATTTAGGCCACTTGTTTTAAGCCCTACAACTGAGAAGTAAAAAACGAAATTCAAACCTTGTTTTTCTGGTTGTGAAGCTAGTACTTTTTGACTATACTGTAAATGGAGCATGTAAATGTAGCTCCGCGGAAGAAAAATAGGTAAGATCTCAGCCAGAAGAGGTCTACCATGAAGCTAATGAAATTTAAGTTTAAGGATCCCTCACTTGCATGAGGGGGTTCCACGGCCACGTGGTCACAAAATTGCAAAAGATGCCTTTATGCTTTTTCCCCCCCTTCAAGGTGTTTTCAGGCTCCACAAAACGTGGATGCACTGGTGATTATAGAACACTCCTGTTTCCAATAGAGGTGGATTTCATCTACTTAACATACTAAATGCTTATTGATTGGTGTTTAATTTTTTTTAAAGATTTATTTATTTTTAGAAAACATGGGTGAGCAGAGGAAGGGGCAAGGAGGAAGGGGGAGAGAGAATCTCAAGCACACTCCCTGCTGAGTGCAGGGCTCAATTTCAGAACCCTGAGAACATGACCTGAGCAGAAATCGAGAGCCTGACCCTTGGCCAACTGCACCACCCAGGTGCCCCTTGCTGTTTAATTTCAAGCACTGGATGAGTTTTGTGTGGCCACTCAGATTGTCAGGCCTCCTGTAGTACTATGTAAAGTTCATATGCCTAGATACGGTCTATGATTTAACCTAATTGTTTATAATTTAAGCTAATATTAAAATCTAAATTTTTCATTCAAGCTCTATGTTCTTAGTTGTTCTAGGTCAGTATTGTTTGATATAAATCTGTAAGCCAATGTAACTTAAAATTTTTAGGAGCCACATTAAAATGTTTTAAAAGAAATGGGTAAGATTAATTTAAATAATTTATTTTATCCAGTATATCCAAAATATTATCTCAATATGTAATCAATATAAAAAATTATCAATGAGAGATAGTTTACATTTTTCTATTCCTTGAAATGCCTATGTATTCTACATTTACAACATATCTAAATTCGGACTACCTACATTTCAAGCCCTCAATAAAATTTCAAGTCCAGTTGTGTTTTGTGGGTTCCATATTGGGTACCCCAGTTCCTGACTGAGTGAAAAGAAAGACTTTTCAGTTGTTACACTGTCCACCTAATAGCTAAATTAAGCACTTAATGATTAAGTAAATATGACTAATGGGTAAAGGAAGAAAATTTTGAATGAAATAGTTTGTATTTTTATCATGGTTAAGATTTTTTAAATGGTAGTTTTAAGTTTAATCTAAAAAAAAATCCATGCTACTCCCCAATATTTATAGCAGCAATGTCCACAGTAGCCAAACTATGGAAAGAGCCCAGATGTCCATCGATAGATGAATGGATAAAGAAGAGGTGGTATATATCTACAATGGACTATTACTCAGCCATCAAAAAGAATGAAATTTTGCCATTTGCAACAACATGGTTGGAGCTAGAGGGTATTATGCTAAGCAAAATAAGTCAATCAGAGAAAAGACAGTTATATGATTTCGCTCATTTGTGGAATCTAAGAAACAAAACAGAGGATCATAGGGGAAGAGGGGGAAGAAAAGGAAACAAGACAAAATCAGGGAGACAGACCATAAGAGTCTCTTAATCATAGGAAACAAACAGATTTGCTGGAGGGGGTGGGGATGGGGGGATGGGGTAACTGGGTGATGAACATTAGGGAGGGCATGTGATGTAATGAGCACTGGGTGTTACATAAGACTGATGAATCACTGACCTCTATCTCTGAAACTAATAATACATTATATGTTAATTAACTGAATTCAAATAAATTTTTTTAAAAAATCCATGCTACCGATTATTAGCTAAATTCAAGTTTATTTTACTCTTTAACATGTAAAACATTAAAATTATAATTTTTATAAAAATATTCAAAAACATTTAAAACCAAAATTTATAATAAATACTTGCCTGTGTATTGAGGTCCATACTTCATACAAAGTTTGTTGTTTGTCCATACAAACAACCAGATTGTAGAAGTTGGTTGGTTGGTTGACCTGATTAGTCATTTTGTCTGTTACATTGTTGACTTTTTCTGGATAAGCTCTAACAATAAGCCTTTACTATCTTGAACCCTACTGTTTTCATATCTTTGACCGACCCTTAAATTGCATGTCTTGAAAATATAAAAATTACCTTTATCTTTTTAGCGTATTTTCTCACTGCTCGAAAAGACTTGGCTTGGCACACCAGTACGGTTCACCTGGCAAAAAACATCAGGAAACTACCTTGCAGTAACAGGGTAAGAAATCAGTGAATGTTTTAAGTAAATCATCCTGGCTTCAAATGGCTGTATGCCTGCATAACCACACCATTTATTTAGTGGAAGTTCTTGTGTGATGGTTGTATAGTGGGAAAAAAAATACATTCACTTCCATTAACATCACAGTTCATAAAACCTTTTCCCTGGTAATAACTTTGTAGATATAAATTATGAAACTGTCATGAGAGAACATTGAAATCACTTGGATGGCAGCTTAATTTTTTAATATATATGTATAAAAAGAAACACTTAAATTATATTTTTTGTGTTCTGATTGCTTTTAGAGCTGATCATATTGTGAAAATCTTCGATCGCCATGGTCAAAAAAGAAGTGAAATTAACTTATCTGGGTAAGTACAGAGGTGGATCAGAAACTTATTCAAGCTTTCTTTCCTAAAAGATAAAAAAGTATTGCCTTAAAGCTATAATCAAATAGAATTTTACAACAACATATATAATCTGTGTCTCTTCTTTTGCTTTCTTCATTTACAAAGAGATTTGTGTTTTTGGGGTTTTTTGTTTTGTTTTTTTAAAAGATTTTATTTATTTGAGAGAGGGGGGAGGGTCAGAGGGAGAAGCAGACTCCCGGCTGAGCAGGGAGCCCGATGTGGGACTCGATGCGTGACTCGATGCGGGACTCAATCCTGGGACTCCAGGATCATGACCTGAGCTGAAGGCAGTCGCTTAACCAACTGAGCCACCCAGGCGCCTGGGATTTGTTTTTTTTTGGTTTTGCTTTTTAAGATTTATTTACTTATTTTTAGAGACAGAGCATTAACAGGAGGGGTAGAGGGAAAAGGAGAGAGAATCCCAAGCCGATTCTGTGCTCAGCACGGAGCCCAGTATAGGGCTCCATCTCACAATCCTGAGATCATGCCCTGAGCCAAAACCAACTGACTGTTCCACCCAGGCACCCCAGGGATTTGATTTTTTATACATAAGTTAGTGAAATATGTAGACATATAGCATATGAGTTAGAGTTGATATTTGTAACCTCCATACATTCACAGGGAAGCTTTAAGGTACAATTATGAATGAGTCCATATGAAAGATTTTTATCTAATTATAAACAAGTCTTATTTTGTTTGTAGGCAGAAAAGATAAGTCCATATCACTGTACTATTTCTTCTCATAAATTGTTGGAAAGTAGTTACTTTCAACATACTTTTTAAACTTTTTTTTTTTAAGATTTCATTTATTTGTCAGAGAGAGAGAGTGTGCACAAGCGGGGGAATGGCAGGCAGAGGAAGAAGCTGAGCAGGGAGCCCAATGCGGGACTCAATCCCAGGACGCTGGGATCTTGACCTGAGCTGAAGGCAGATGCTAACCGACTGAGCCACCAGGCGTCCCTATGTCATTGTTAAACTTTTTTTTTTTTTTTAAGAGAGTGTGTGTCCATGTGAGCAGCGTGGCTGGTGGGCGGGGGCAGGGGGAGAGGGAGAGAGAGAATCCTAAGCAGGCTCCATGCTCAGTGCAGAGCCCAATGCAGGGCTCAATCTCATGACCCTGAGATCATGACCTAAGCTGAAATCAACAGACAGATGCTTAACCAACTACTGAGCCACCCAGGTACACCTTGATACTTTTTACAGGACAAAGCCTATCCATTTCCAGGAAATCATTCTAGATTACACAAAACATAACTTAAGCATTTTTTTAAAGATTTATTTATTTATTTTAGAGAGAGCACGAGCACATGTGCAGGGGCAGAGGGAGACAGTCTCAAGCAGACTCTGCACCAACTTGGGGCTCCATCCGAGGACCCTGAGATCACAACCTGAGCCGAAACCAAGAGTCAGATGCTTAACCAACTGCGCCATCCAGGCGCCCCATAACATAAGCATTTTTAATGATTCTGTGTAATCATTACCTTTATTAGTTATTTTATTGATAGTCTCAGTCGTTATTAAGATAAGTAGAGTCCCTCACCTAAATGGTCTTATGCTGCCATGCTTTTTAAATTCATGTCTGCTTTCTGTAGTTTATTGCCACCATCTTTGCAAATCAGATTGTCTTCTTTTAGTCTCTAACAGCCTTTCCCACCTCCTGCTGTGCCCCACTTACCTGATGCCACCGTTTTGGCATTTCCCATTGCTTTATTAATTGTTGTTTGTTTTCTATATTTTGGGAAACAGATGTCAAGATAGTTGTAATTATGTCCAAAAATAAGAAGGCACTTAGTAAAGAACTTCTTTGAGTAAATTATATGAGGTTTTTTGCATCATCTCTGTGACCTCTATTTTGTTTACACAATGGCCATATATATATATTTTGGGGGGAGGCGTACTATTTTTTAACCTCTGAATTCTTTTGCTGTATTTATCGTAGCTGAATTCAACTGATCTCTAGATAAATAAAATACCGTATGTATTGTCTTTAATTGTTAGATGATTTTATAAAAAATTTGAAAGCTTCCCTCTTTCATACTTCCCAAATCTCTGAAAATACTAGAGAAAATTAAGATCCCAAAATATATTTTAGCATTTTGAAAAATAAAATGACCAGAGTAACTCCCAATTGTCTTAACTGTAATTCTGAGTATGGCTTAGCTGATATCCCAGAACAGAGTCTCAAAATGAAACATAGGATCAGAGAAGAAAAAGTTAATCCTCAAGGAAGCTTTTGATTTATAATAAATACTTTGAAATAATTTTGAGCAATAACATATTTAAAAAGCATTTCCTATTTATAACTGTTTTGTCATTTTAATTGCATCACTCTTATTCTATTATGATACAAAATGAAAATAACATTTCTTACCACTTCCAAAATCTAGTTTTTCCATTATTTGCAATCCCACATCTACCCAACCATGATCTGTTTTATACACAATTTATCTGGATATAACTTCATTTTTTATCTGTACCTGCTTTTTCTCTCTGTAAATCTGAAATAACCTTTCAGCACTTGGTCATACAAATTACCCCTTGATTCCAAATGTGATTCCTTTGTAGAGGTGCTTGATGAGTTTGTTTTACCAAAGGCCAGGATCTTAATAGTATCTAAGAAAATCTGCTAACTTATTAGGTGTGATTATATTTAATGTAGTATATATAAATGGTACGTAAAATAGAATTTAAGTTTTTCCCATCCCCTCAACAACAATAAAAAATTTAACTTAGTGGGGCACCTGGATGACTCAGTTGGTTAAGCATCCGCCTCTTGGTTTCAGCTCAGGTCATGATCTCAGGGTTGTGGGATGGAGCCCCACATCCGCTGAGCACAGAGTCTGCTTAAGATTCTCTCCCTGAACCATGAGAGACTATGGACTCTGAGAAACAAACTGAGGGTTCTAGAGGGGAAGGGGGTTAGGGGGATGGGTTAGCCTGGTGATGGGTATTAAAGAAGGCACATACTGAATGGAGCACTGGGTGTTACATGCAAACAATGAATCATGGAACACTGCATCAAAAACTA
Source organism: Eumetopias jubatus (assembly GCF_037043125.1). Classification (NCBI taxonomy): domain Eukaryota; kingdom Metazoa; phylum Chordata; class Mammalia; order Carnivora; family Otariidae; genus Eumetopias; species Eumetopias jubatus. Next base: position 170,291,800 of record NW_028274808.1, on the reverse strand, counting down.
ATGATGTATGGTGATTAACATAACATAATAAAAAAAAAATTCTCTCCCTTTGCCCCTCCCCCACTCCCATCTTGCACACTCTCTCTCTAAAAAAAAGAAAATTTAATATTTTCTAAGCAGTCAATAGTGAGTTGTATTTCTCACTTTAGAAAGTTTATGACCTACTCAAAATAGATTGGTCCTATTGTAGATAAAAATTACAAATAGATATTTAAATTTCTTTTCCCTACTTTAAGAAAACGTGTAGTGATATTTTGCTCTCTTTTTTAAAAGTAACTGTGTTGCTATGGATTGGGATAAAGATGGAGATATCCTAGCAGTGATTGCTGACAAATCTAGTTGCATTTATCTATGGGATGCCAACACAAATAAAACCAGCCAATTAGACAGTGGTATGAGGTAAGAATAACTTTTTTATTTTAAATCTTCACTTACAAATATGGTTATTTGTAGGTTTGACACTAACAATACTTAACTGCTATCATTATAAAGATGCATTTGTGAGTCATTTTCCTCTGAAAGAAAGTTTCTTTTTTTATCATTACATATAATCCTATTGATTTTACCCAATTAATTAGAATAAAATTGTTATGATTGTAAACTATCAGTGGCTTCTTAAAAAGTTGCTTTCAGTGGAACAGACTAAAATGTCCAAAGATGAGACAAAACATCTGGAAAAATCCAGAAATGGGCTTGGCCTCAGGCATTGCTGGATCTAGGGGTTCTAGTGATGCAGTCAAGACTCTCTTTCCATCTCTGAGCTCTTCCTTTCTCTGTATTGACTTTATTCTAAGTCAGACTCTCTCCATGGCTGCTGCCAACTCTTGGCTTATGTCATTCTTCACAGCAAGTTACACCAAGAGAAGAGCATATCCCCATCACATCACCAGTGTCTGCTCAGTTACTCAGAAGGTCTCTGAATAGGGTAGGCAGGGCCATGGGATTGAAAATCCCAGTAAGTGAAGAGTCGGATCAAGGGTGGTACAGTTCCCAAATGGAAAATATACTGGGCAAACAATAAATTACAGATCTCTGCTAAAGTAGAAACCACTTTAACATATGGAATAGAAAAATTTATTTACAACTAAAACTTGGCAGTTCAACCTTGAACGAGTTGCTTTACCTCTCTCTAAACCTCAGTTTCTTCTTGTATATGGGATGTGTGTAATAATAATATCTGCCTCATGGTGTCATGTGACCTGCAGATAGGCCACACACATATTGTAAGATTAGACTATAAATTTCCAGTTTGCCAAGGAGTAACAACCCAGAGGAAGCAAGGTGGCCATGCAGAACAGGATGAAAGGTAACCTTAGTGTCGTTTTCCTTAACCCTCCAAATTGACACATGAAGCATGCATTCACAGGGGATTATTGTCCACCCATCATAAAATCTTGATAGGTTTGAGAACCTTCATTTCTTGCTCTGTCCTTTTACACTTTGGGTATGCATCACTTTTTAAAAAGATTTTACATACTCTGTTCTTCAATTCAAGAGAATATTTATAAACATCAAGTATTGGTTCTTGAACCAAGTTCACAGTGAGAACACGTTCTCACCTGGAGAAAAATGCATAATTAATCCAAGTTGTTTCAGACTGGTATATGTCTGCCTCTGCTGTCTGTCTTCCCACAGATCCATTTCCTCACATCATCTCAAGAGTTGTTGTGACATTTAATTGTGTGTCATGGCCAGGCATGAAATTAAAAATTCAGTGAATGGTGGGTGTTATTGTAATTATCAAGGCAGAACCAATTAAATGTTAGTTTATATTAATATTTAATATTTAAAGGGCTTTTGTATTTACAAAAGTATACCCACTACTATTTGTTTTTTATTTAGAGGTCAGTCTATTATACTAAGATACTTAAACACAATTTTGAATATCAGTTTTTCTTAAATATATTCATTTTGCAAACATTTCCTTGAAAAATTTAAATTCCATTTACAAATTTAATTGGAATTTATTCTTTTGAGCATTTCGAACATCTTAAATAATACACAAAACATATTCAAATATAATCATTGCAAAACTTACTACAATGTCACTTAACTATCTTAAATTATTATGTTAACACAATGGATTGAATTTATTAATTTTTACTAAGTGTATTTTTATAACTTCTTAGAATTGTAGTGGTACTTCCCCTGATCCTACCTAGGCTTATAGAAGTTATGTCCTTGGGGTACAGCTATCTTTCCAGAGAAAACTCAAAATACAGCATCGCATTTATCAACCAGTTGATTTGTGGTTGGATTACTGGACATGGTTATTTCTCCCAAGGCCATTCAGACCTGAATTCTAGTCATCCTACTCAGCCTCTTTTCTAATTGACCTTCAGTTGTCATATCAGCAAGACTTTTTTAATTTATTTTTATTTTTTATTTTTTAAAGATTTTATTTACTTACTTGAGAGAGCGAGAATGAGAGAGAGAGAGAGCACATGAGAGGGGGGAGGGTCAGAGGGAGAAGCAGACTCCCTGCTTAGCAGGGAGCCCAATGTGGGACTCGATCCCAGGACTCCAGGATCATGACCTGAGCCGAAGGCAGTCGCTTACCCAACTAAGCCACCCAGGCGCCCTCAGCAAGACTTTTTTAAACCTGTGCCTTTCACATAGGTTGCATTTTTTTTTTATAGCCACGTGCATTTCCCTAAATAATATATTCTTTAAGTTTAACTTGGCCAAAAATACATGTAATTACTATATATTGTCCTGATCTGCTAGCATTACTGGGAACTTATGTGTGCCATAGTATCTTACTGTAATTTGTAGGGCCTTCTAGAGGCCTTATCTCTGAAGAAAAGAAAGATGGAGTCTGTTCAGCTGGCTCTTTCTTTTGAGGATATTTGGCTACTTGATCTTCTTGGAACGTACTGTTTAACTCTTTTTCTAGTTGGTTGTTATGTGACTGTTAGTGATGGTAAACTATTGAATGGACTCTTGTCACACTACTCTTATTAAATGTGACCACTGTTGCTGATCAGACCTTGTGCTTCTCATGTGGTTCCTCCTTTCTCTGGTGCTCACAATTCTTTCTATTCATGTTTTCTGAAAAGCAATCCCAGATAGGATTGAGTGTGTGAGATTTACTACAGGAAATGCCAGTGAGGAAACATAGAGGGGCAGGTTAGAAGAGCCACAGTGCATGTCTGACCTTGTAAAGCGGATAGGGAAGGAAGAAACATTGGGTAGAAGCATCTTATACTGCAGCCCAATTCTAAGTTCAGCTAGGCCTCTGAGGAGACTTTAAGCCAAAGTTACCCATCAGTGGAATCCTATGTCTCCCAGGAATGGGCATCAATAGTATCCCTGCCCACTCAGTTACTGTCTGGGAGCAGCCTATGGGAAGGCATGGCCCCAGCATGTCAAGGTGATGGATTCCAGTGGGGCCCTTCATCAGTTACACGTTCCATAGCTAGAGATCTAAGAAGCATATTCTCATAGCTGTCACACCTGCTTAAACAGATAGAGAAACAAGCATATTGATCTTTTAAAAACATACACTTAATAGATGAAACCCAGCAGCCTGGGATATTAGTACTTATTAGAAGTAATTTTCTAACTAAACATTTTATTATATTCACCTATTGTTACAACTAACTTTCCATATACTTTAAGTGAATTTTGGTCTTCCGTATATCAGCATTCTTGAAAGCAGTGTTGCTTTCTGTAAACAGTAAATGATCTATCAGTGGTTCTCAAACTTTAGCTGTATCAAAGTACCTATTAAAATACAGATAGCTGGGCGCCACCCCCAGAGTTTTTCATTCCGTAGGCCTGGGCTGGGACCAGAGAACTGGCATTTCTAAAGTTCCTGAGTGATGCTGTTGGTCCTGGGATTGCATTTTCAGAACCACTTTTCTACACCCATTGTGATTTCTTTCCTTGATACATAGGATGAGCTACTTTCCCAGGAGTCCTGATGTCATTCAGTAGGGAATTGTATGGAAGTTCAACCAGTAGGTCTTAGAATGTACTTAAGAACTGGTGGTAGGTAAATGTGCTTTCTACCACTTTCTGAGTGAGCTAATCTTAATAGTGACAGAGGTGGGAGAGACAGGAAGATGGCCATGGAGTAGGAGAACCCCAGGCTTACTTCATCTCACGAATACAACTCATTAACTATCAAATCCTAAACACCCCAGAAATCAACCAGAAGACTGACAGAACAGACTCCACAACTAAAGGGAGAGAAGAGGCCACGATGAAGAAGGTAAAAAGTGTGGAGGCATGGTGAAGAAACGGCTCCTGGCTGCTGTAGAGAGGAAGGAGCCATGGCCACGGAGAAGGGCAACAGAGAGAGGAACACACAGGGGAACACAGAAGTAAAACATTTTCTCAAAGCCTTTGGTGTGGAAAATGAGAGGGCCTGAATTTTATGAATTCTTGTGACCAGTGGGGCTTAAAGCCTGGAGTTTTCAGTGTCAGTGGGCTTGGCTAGGATAGATCCTGGAAGGCCCTGCCTCACTCCTAGAGAGAAGGTGGGGAAACAACCTGGGATGTACAGCATGGAAACAACATCTGAAGAGAGCCCAGGGCACAAAATGGGGAAATTATTTGCTCTTGCTAGAGCATGTCCCTGAGAGATAGTATTCACAGAGATACCTCTCCAGGAACAAAGGAGTGGGTCAGCACCATTTCTCCCACCCCTCAGCATAAACACAGAGCCACCTGCAGAAGCAGTGCAGCATGGGTACTGGCTGCCTAACTTGCTTATACTAAGCACTCCCTGCGCTTTGGTGGAACTGCTTTTCTCAGTCATGCTTACCTCATTCCCCCCCGCCCCCGGAAGATCAGCACAAACCCCTGCCCATACCATGTCTCCCAACCAGAGAGTGCTGCAGGGCCTCAGTTCTGGTGGAGGTGGTGACACTTCTCATTTCACAATCAGACCAAAGCACACCTAGTTAAAACTCAGCACATTCAGGTCAGGGACCAAACACTGCACACAGCAGGCAAGGAGAGCCTCTGCAGATGACTGGCCTGAAGGATATAGAGCAGCCAAAACACAATAGCAGAGTGCATGCAACACACATTGGGGGCACTCCCTAGAGCGCCAGGCCCTGGGCACCACATGACCTCTTCATAAGGTCATTACATTCAGGAGCAGGAGACAGACTGGCTTTTCTAACACACAAAAGAAGGCAGAGACTTAGAAAAAATGAGAAGACAAAAGAATTTATCCCAAATCAACAAAATAAGATGACAGCCAGAGATCTAAGTGAAATAGATATAAGTAACATGCCTGGTGGAGAATTTAAAGCAACAATCATAAGGATACTCCACTGTGCTTGAGAAAAAAATGGAAGACATCAGTGAGACACCAAAGAGATAAAAGAGTTAAAAAAGAATCAGAGATGAAGAGTGCAATAAACAAGATCAGAAACATGCTTGATGCAATGAACAGCAGGCTGAAAGACCCAAAGGAATGAATGAATGACTTAGAAGACAAAGTAATGGAAAGCAATGAAGCTGAACAAAAGAAAGAAGAATTATGCAACACGAGAATAGACTGAGGGAAACAGTGACTTTATCAAATGTAATAACATTCCTGTTATAAGAGTCCCAGAAGAAGAAAAGAGAGAAAAGGGGGCAGAAAAATTTTTTGAGGAAATAATAGCTAAAAACTTTCCTAATCTGGAGTAGGAAACAGACATCGAGATCCAGGAGGCACAGAGAATTCCTATCAAAAGCAACAAAACGGGCCCACACCAAGACATATTGTAATTATATTTGCAAAATATAGTAATAAAAAGTATTCAAAGCAGCAAAAGAGGTCACTAACTTACAAGGGAGAACCCATAAGGCTAGCAGGAGACTTTTCAACAGAAATTTAGCAAACCAGAAGGGAGTGACATGGTATCTTCAAAGTGCTGGATAGGAAAAATCTGCAGCCAAGAATGCTCCATCCAGCAAGGATATCATTCAGAACAGAAGGAGAGATTTCCCAAACAAACTAAAGGAGTTCATGACCACTAAACCAGCCCTGCAAGAAATATTAAAAGGGACTCTTTGAGTGCAAAGGAGAAACCAAAAGTGACAGTATAAAGGAGGAAGCACAATTTTATAGACTATTTCTGTAAAAAATCAAGGAACTCACACAAAAAAAGGATATAAATAAGACGTACCTAAAATGTGGGGAGTGGAGAGGAGAAAAGAATGGGTTCAAATTGAATCGACCATCAACTTAATATAGACTGCTATTTACAGAAGAGGTTATATACAAACCTAATGGTAATATCTCAAACATGGCTAATAAACGTGCAAAGAATAGGAGAAAGAAATCCAAATATATCACTAAAGAAAATCAGCAAACCATGAAAGAGAGAAAGACAAGAGAGGGCCAGAGAAAATCTCCAGGAACAACCACAAAACAAGTAATAAAATGGCAATAAATACATATCTGTCAGTAATTACTTTGAATGTAAATGGACTAAATAAAAAAAATAGGCTGTCAGAATGGATAAAAAAACAAGACCCATCTATGTGCTGCCTACAAGAGACTCATTTTAGACCTAAAGACACCTGCAGATTGCAAGTGAGGAGGATGGAGAAGCATCATGCAAATGTATGTCAAAAGAAAGCCGGAGTAGCAATACTTACATTGGACAAACTGGACTTTAACACGAAGACAAAGAAGGAGACTGTATAATCAAGGGGACAAGAAGATATAACAATTTTAAATATTTATATACCCAGCATGGGAGCACCCAAATATATAAAACAATAACAAACATAAAGGAACTAATCAATAACACAGTAATAGTAGGGGACCTTAACACCCCACTTACATCAATGGACAGATCATCTAAACAGAAAATCAACAAGGAAACAATGGCCTTGATGACATAGTGGACCAGATGGACTTAACAGATATATTCAGAACATTCCATCCTAAAACAGCAGAATACATATTCTTTCATTTGCTTTTTTTTTTTTTTGAGAAAGAATCTTAGACCCCATGCTCAGCATTTGAGCCCAACACAGGGCTCAGTCTCACAACCCTGAGATCATGACCTGAGCCGAAATCAAGAGTCAAATGCTTAACTGACTGAACCACCCAGGCACCCCAGAAACACATTGTTTCAAGTGCATATGGAACATTCTTCAGAATAGACCACGTATTAGGACACAAAACAGGCCTTAACAAATAGAAGATTGAAGTCATACTATGCACCTTTTCTGACCACAATGCTATGAAACTAGAAGTCAACCACAAGAAAAAATCTGGAAAGACCACAAATACATGGAGGTTAAATAACATGCTACTAAGCAATGAATGGGTCAACCAGAAAATAAAAGAAGAAATTAAAAAATACATGGAAACAAATGAAAATGGAAACACAACAGTCCAAAACCTTTGGGATGCAGCATAAGCAGTCCTTAGAGGGAAACATATAGCAATACAGGCTTACCTCAAGAAGCAAGAAAAATCTGAAATAAACAACCTAACCTTACACCTAAAGGAGCTAGAAAAAGAACAATAAATGAAGGTTGAAGCCAACAGAAGGAAGGAAATAATAAAGATTAGAGCAAAAATAAATGATTTGGAAACTTAAAAAACAATAGAACAGATCAATGAAATTAGGAGCTGGTTCTGTGAAAAAAATCGATAATATTGATAAGCCTCCAGCCAGTTATCAAAAAGAAAAGAGAAAGGACCTAAATAAACAAAATCACAAATAAGAGAGAAGAAATAACAACCAACACCCAGAAATACAATTACAAGAGAATATTATGAAAAACTATATGCCAACAAATGGGACAACCTGAAAGAAATGGTTAAATTCCTAGAAACAAATAAATTACCGAAACTGAAACAGGAAGAAGTAGAAAACTTGAACAGACCGATAACCAGCAAAGAAATTGAGTCCATAATCAAAATTCCCAACATACAAAAGTCCAGAACGAAATGGCTTCATGGGCAAATTCTACAAAACATTTAAAGAAGAGTTAGTGTCTGTTCTTCTCAAACTGTTCCAAAGAATAGAAAAGGAAAGAAAACTTCCAAATTCATTCAATGAGGCCAGCATTACCCTGGTACCAAAACCAGATAAAAAGAATTATAGGCCAATATCCTTAATGAACATGGATGCAGAAATTCTCCATAAAATACTAGCAAACCCGATCCAACAATACACTAAAAAAATCATTCACCATAGGGTGCTTGGCTGGCTCTGCCAGTAAAGCATGCAACTCAGTCTCAGGGTCATGAGTTCAAGCCCCATGTTGGGCATGGAGCCTACTTAAAAAAAAAAAAAAAATCATTAACCACAATCAGGCAGGACTTTTTCCTGGGTTGCAGTAGAGGTTCAATATTTGCAAATCAGTCAATGTGATACACCACATTAATAAAGGATAAGAACCGTATGATTGTTTCAATAGACACAGAAAAAGCATTCAATAAAGTATAGTATCCATTCATGATAAAACCCCTTAAAAGTAGGTTTAGAGGGAACCTACCTCAACATAACAAAGGCCATATATGAAAAACCCACAGCTAACACCACCTGAAACTGAAAGCTTTTCCCCTAAAGTTAGGAATGAGACAAGGATGTCCACTCCCACCACTTTTATTCATCATACTGGAAGTCCTAGCCACAGCAGTCAGACAACAAAAAGAAATAAAAGGCAACCAAATCGGCAAGGAAAAAGGAAAAGTTCCACTATTTGCAGATGACATGATACTATATATAGAAAACCCAAAAGACGCCACCAAAAAACTAGAACTGATACAGGAATTCAGTAAAGTCACAGGATACAAAATCAATATACAGAAATTACATTTCTTTACACCAATAATGAAGCAGCAGAAGGAGAAATTAAGAAATCAAGCCCACTTAAAATTGCACCAAAAAACCATAAGATACCTAGGAATAAATCTAACTAAAGATGTGAAAGACCTGTACTCTGGAAACTATAAAACACTGATGAAAGAAATTGAAGAAGACGACACAAAGAAATGGAAAGACATTCCATGCTCATGGATTGGAAGAACAAATATTGTTAAAATGTCCATACTACCCAAAGCAATCTACACATTTAATGCAATCCCTATCAAAATACCAACAGCATTTTTCACAGAACTAGAATGAACAATCCTAAAATTTGTATGGAACCACAAAAGACCCCAAATAGCCAAAACAACCTGAAAAATAAAAGCAAAGCTGGAGGCATCACAATTCCAGACTTCAAGTTATATTATAAAGCTGTAGTGAGCAAAACAGTATAGTACTGGCACAAAAATAGGCACATAATCAGTGGAACAGAATTGAAAACCCAGAAATGAACCTACAACTTTATGATCAATTAACCTTCAACTAAGCAGGAAAGAATATCCAATGGAAAAAAGACAGGCTCTTCAACAAATGGTGTGGGGAAAAGTGGATAGCAACATGCAGAAGAATGAAACTGGACCATTTTCTTACACCAGACACAAAAATAAATTCAAAATGAATTAAAGACCTAAATGTGAAACCTGAAAACATAAAAATCCTAGAAGAGAACACAGGCAATAACTTCTTTGACATCGGCCTTTGCATCTTCTTTCTAGGTATGTCTCCTGAGGGAAGGCAAACAAAATCAAAAGTAAACTCTTGGGACTACATCAAAATAACAAGCTTCTGCACAGGGAGGGAAACAGTCAACAAAACTAAAAGGCAGCCTACAGAATGGGAGAAGATATTTGCAAATGACATATCCAGTAAAGGGTTAGTATCCAAAATATATGAAGAACTTACAAAACTCAACACCCAAAAAATGAATTATCCAATTTAAAAATGAGCAGAAGAAATACAGATGGCCAGTAGACATATGAAAAGATGCTCACATCACTTATCAGGGAAATGCAAATCAAAACTATAATGACCTCACGCCTGTCAGAATAGCTAAAATCAAAAACAAAGAAGCAGTAGGTGTTGGTGCAGTTGTGGAGAAAGGGGAACCCTCTTATACTGTTGGTAGAAATGCAAACTGGTGCAGCCACGCTGGAAAACAGTATGGAGGTTCTTCAAAAAGTAAAAAATAGAACTACCCTACAATCCTTCAGTTGTACCACTCAAGGTATTTACCCAGAGAATACAAAAATACTAATTCAAAGGGATACACACACCCCGATGTTTATAGAAGCATTATCTACAATAGCCAAATTATGGAAACAGCCCAAGTGTCCCATTGACTGATGAGTGGATAAAGATGTGCTATGTGTGTGTGTGTGTGTGTGTGTGTGTACATATGTGTATATCTATATGTATATACACACATAGATATATACACACATATATACAATGGACTATTAGCCATAAAAAAGAAAGAAATCTTTCGATTTGCAACATCAATCGAGCCAGAGAGTATAATGCTAAATGAAATAAGTCAACCAGTGGAAGACAAATACCATATGATTTTATTCTTATGTGGTATTCAAGAAACAAAACAAATAAGCAAAAGAGAAAAAGGCAAATGAAGAAACTTTTTTTTAAAAAGATTTTATTTATTTATTTGAGAGAGAGCACATGAGGGGGGCGAGGGTTATAGGGCAAAGCAGACTCCCTGCCGAGCAGGGAGCCCGATGCGGGACTCGATCCAGGATCGTGACCTGAGCCGAAGGCAGTTGCTTAACCAACTGAGCCACCCAGGTGCCCCAGAAACACTTTTAACTATAGAGAACAGGGGTGCCTGGGTGGATCGGTCAGTTAAGTGTCTGCCTTCCACTCAGGTCATGATCCCAGGGTCCTGGGATCAAGCACAGCGTCGGGCTCTCTGCTCAGCCGGGAGTCTGCTTCTCCCTCTCCCTGTGATTTCTCTCGCTTTCACTCTCTCTCAAATAAATAAATAAAAATACTTAAAAAAAAATAACTGTAGAGAACAAACTGATGGTTACCGGAGGGGAGGTGATGGGGGGGGAGGGGGCGAGGGGGAAGGATAGGTGAGAGAGGTGATGGGGATTAAGGAGTGCAGTTGTCCTAATGAGCACCAGGTAATGTATGAAGTGCTCAATTACTATATTGCACACCTGAGACTAATATTATACTGTATGTTTTAGCTAATTGGAATTTATTTTTTTTAAGATTTTATTTATTTGAGAGAAAGAGCATGAGCAGGGGGGAGAGGCAGAGCGAGAGGGAGAAGCAGCCTCCCTACTGGGTAGGGAGCCCAATGCAGGACTTGATCCCAGGACCCTGAGCTGAAGGCAGACGCTTAACCGCTTAACCGACTGAGCCACCCAGGTGCCCCCCCTTATGTTGTTTTAAATTCTCACGTTACTGAAGCAGAACATACCAGTTATATAATGTGATATATCAAATCTACTACTTTGCCATTAAGTTTGAGGTCTTTCCAAATCATTTTACCTATTATACATGTCCCTTTCGTTGCTTAACCGACGGAGCCACCCGGGTGCCCCAACTAATTGGAATTTAAATAAAAACTTTAAAAAGTGACAGAGCTAGAAAAGATATGTCCTATTTAATTAAGGTGGTGAATTCCCAATGGTTTTTCCAATTTAATATGTTATAGGACCCTACTTTTAAAATTAAAAAAAAAAATTTTAAGGTGGGGAGGCTGAGGGAGAGGGAGAGAGAGAGAATCTTAAGCAGGCTCCATGGCCCAGTGTGGAGCCTGATGCGGGGCTCGATCTCACAACCCTGAGATCATGACCTGAGCCAAAATTAAGAGTCAGACGCTTAACTGACTAAGCCACCCAGGCACCCCAGACCCTACTTCTTTTTTAAAGCATGTGGTGTCATCATCCATTAATTTTTAATTTTTCCACATTTACAACTATCATTAGACTAAACTATCTCATCATGAGTCATTTTATGAAATTTGAGGTTCCATCACGACTGAAGTAGAGTTTCTATTCATTACATATGTATTTTAGGTCTAACTGACTGTAAGATCATTTTATAGCATCTCCAAAATGTCTTTAGCCCTTAGTCTTTGTCCTAAAGCATTAAGTTCTAATTTTGTACTTCAGTTTCTAAGTAGATATTAAAGTTATTCATGAAATACTTTTTAAAAGAACTATCTGGAGATTATGACTGAATTTTTTAGTGATTTATATCTTAATGTTACAGGGATCAAATGTCTTTCCTTCTTTGGTCAAAAATTGGAAGTTTCCTGGCTGTTGGAACTGTTAAAGGAAATTTGCTTATTTATAATCGTCAGACATCTCGAAAGATTCCTGTGCTGGGTAGGTTATAGCTGGAAATACTGCTCACTATTTGAGATGCTTTACATAAATGTATGTTTTACTGCCTCAGATTTTGCTGATATTGCAAGGGAAATTGTATAGTAGTAAAGCTCCCCTGGTCAAGCTCTGTAACTAGCTAAACTATAAGATCCCTCTTCACTGTCTACTAAGAATCACCAGGCCACATAGACTGGTTGCTCTAAGGTCAGCCTGTGCCTTTGAACACCAGGACATTACTAGCAGATTGTACCTTTGGACATGGAATAGCTCATGTGCATATCAACACGTTAGTGGGTGGACTGAAACATTTGGTGACTATTTGGTCAGAATATATCTAGATTCTTAATTCTAATCTCTCACTCTCCAAACACCAATTTAGTCTAGGTATGCACTGTGAGTTATATTTGCCTCAGGGTATATGGTGAGAGGGTGTTTGTTCCTTGTTTTACCTTGGTTCAGACTCTTTGATTCCCCGAATCTGTGGTCATTAGCATCTGCCTTCTGAACACCCACGAAGAACCAGATCAATTCTTTTCAATTATTATAACATCATGCTGGTAAATGGTGAAACTGGTAGGCTTAATTATACCCAGGTAGCCAAAAAATTATAATTTATTGCTAAGGAAGAATTAAACTCTGGAGATAAGAGTGCCCACAGAATACTTGAGAAAGTGCCTTTCAATTAAGGACACGTAATTATTTCAATTTTTTTCACATATATGTCTATCTTTAATATTTATATTTTTGGTGCTTCAGCCAAAAGGTAATGCCATTGATCCATTTGAAAAACTAAAAATATTACAAAAATCAACTTTCACCATATAAATTGACTATTTGACTTCAGTTAGGCATTTTTTTTGTATCCCACTTCATCTATAGGAACACCCTAGCAGTTAACTTACAGGCCCCAGAACATTTGACACTTGACATATAAGAAAATAATTTGTCAAAGCATGATTATTTTGTGTCAGGTATTTGTCACATATACATGATTTTATAGGTGATCTTTGTATTTAACATGAATATTGATTCTCTTCTGAGTCATTTATTAATTGTGTAAAATGGGCCTGAGGAGATTCAGGTTAATTATATATCTTAGGTCCTTTAGCTAAATATATAGCTGCCTCTCTCAGAGTTGGTTATGACTTGTGGCTCTGCTTTTTTTCCTTTTAAATAACTCACTTTCCTAAATCCAAGCCTTTCCACTCTAAGAGCCCCTACATGGTAGCATGATCTACCAGCATTTCACAGTAACTAAAATCTGTTAACCTTGTTGAATCTTGCACTGATTTATTTCCTTCAACTAGCCTATATATAGGCAGTTCTCATGTTGCATGGTTCTTATATACATGAAATTCATTTACTACAGTTTAATTAAATATTGCCGGTCTCCCAATAACATGGTTTGAACTTCAGTTACCATAGTAGATTAACTGTGAGTTAATATTATTTAAATAAGTCAGTACATGTAAAGTGCCCAGAGTACTGTAAGTAGGCACACAAAACAGGTTGACTGTTCTTGATGTTAAAGCTAACCTGAGTTCTAAGCACTGGAATCAAAGAAGCCACGAGGTATACAGGAAGGTGGAGGAAGAGATTTTCTTCTCCCTTTCTGGAGTATAGCAAGGAGTTTGTCTTTGGCCTTTTTGCACCTCTTTGTGCACTCTTCTTTCCTTCCTAATGCCCATTTCTTTGGGCCCAGTTGCAGTGTCCCACACAAGTCCCTTAATCTATGATCACTAAACTCTCCTACATCTCAGTGTCTTCTCTGAATGGTCCCTTCACTTTGAGCCCTGGTCTCCTGATTTGAAATGCCATCTGTATCCTGACCAGTCCCATATTGATCTCTTCCTATCTCTAGACTCATATCCAACTGCTTATTCAACATCTCTCACGAGATGTCTAGTAAAACACTTCAAATTTAATCTCTCAAATCCTTTTGACCCACAGCTGTCCCTCTCAACCATCGATGACATCCCATCCTTTTAGATCTTCAGGCTAAAACTTTAGCATCATCCTAGATTCCTCTCTCTCATTCCTCCGTATCTAATTTGCCAGGAAATCTTATAGGCTCTTCCTTTAAATATTTCCAGAATCCAGCCTGTTCTCACCACCTCTTCCGTTACCATTGTGTGTGAGCCTCATACATCTTTTCCATGTGAATTTCTGCAATCTCTGAACTGGTTTTCCTGCTTCAGCTCTTTCGCTGTAATACAATATTCTCAAACTAGGGGCCAGAGTGAGCTTTCTGCTCAGACCATCTCACCCGGAGTCAAAGCCAGAGTCCTCACAATGGCCAGCTAGCACCCGCATGACCTGGCCGTTGCAGACTCTCTGATTTCTCTCAGACTCCTCTCTTCTTATTTCCTCTACTCCAGCCACACTATCCTCCTTGCTGAGCCTCTGACACACCAGGATTCTGGCCTCAGGGTCTACCCACTTAATATCTACTTATTTAGATCCTATTTCCAGCATAGGTACTGTATTAAGTTCTGTAAGGGGTAGAAAGAATAAAATTAATGTCTCTGCCCTCAAAAAGCTAAAATAGCTAAACTTATATAGCACTTTCTATATGCCTGGCACTCTTCTAAATGCTTAAACTCATTTGATCCTCAATTCTATGAGACAGGCCCTACTATTATCCCTAATTTATGGATAGGTGACTAAGGAATAGAAGTGTTAAATAGCTTACTCTATGTTTTATAGTCAGTGGTGGAGCCGAGATTCAAATCTAGACAGTCTGGCTCCAGAATATGTATACTTAACCATTCTAATCTTCATTGTAGAATTAATCTTGAGACTCAAGGATTTTTCTATCCCAGGACCTTCAACAAATGCATACAGTGTCAAGTATAAGATTTCCCCCCAAAATTGAGTTTTTGCACTGGCTAGATTCCTCACTGAAAAAGTTTCCTGATACTTACTGCTTCCATCTAGTATCAGTTCCCACTAAGGTGCATTCAGATTTGTATCTTAGCATTATCAGAAATCATATGTGCTCTAGTTTTACATGAATAGCCAAAACTGTGACTATTGAATCTGTTTATACCAAGGGTCTACCACACTTTGAAGCTCAGTATAGTAAAGATAACTTGAGTGCCTTGGGATTTACTGGTCTTAAGACATTATTGTTACAGGTTTGGTTATATGGTAAGCAAACAAACTTGTTGAGAAGAGTATCTTTTCATGTAAGGCCCATGCTCATATCCATATCAATAGTTGAAAAGCAGTATTGCTCTTATATAGCGTTACATTGCTTTAGAACTTGGTAATAAACTTTTAAATAAGGTTGCTTAGACCCTAACTGCTTTGATGAGATTTAACATTCCTTGTCTGTTTAATATCGGCAGCATATTACTTAGACTTACAGATTGACATCACGGTTCTTTAAATTTTTTTGAGAAGCCCATGTGTCTGTACAAAAATCATCTCTTTTTCAGGAAAACATACTAAGAGAATCACATGTGGATGTTGGAATGCAGAAAATCTGCTTGCTTTAGGTGGTGAAGATAAAATGATTACAGTTAGCAATCAGGAAGGTGACACGATAAGACAGGTAATACAGTATCATTTTTGGTCTGATATATTCCAAAATTTCCCTGAAATAAAGTTTGTCTACCAAACTAATCTACGAAATTTTAAAATCTCTATGTGAGATATGTATGTAATAACTTCCTTTTCTAAACAACAAAAACTGTTCTTTTTATGTATCAGAACACTTCTTTCCTAAGAATCCTTTATCCAAATATCTTCCTTTGTACATTTGCTATTACCTAGTATTGGCATGGATTATCGGCTCTGTGGTTATAGCCAGGCTGTATATTTGTGAGATAACTCTGACTTTGTATGTGTATATTCATAATATAAATGTTAATAACTGGACTCAGAGTCTGGTTTGCCTGATTCTAAAGCCCATGCCTTTAACTGGTATGTTAAATTGCTTCCAAACTAACCCTAATTAAATTTAGTTTTAGGATTAAAAGTTACTACTATTCAAATTTACCAATTGATTAGATCTTCAGTGGCTCCTTAAGTGAATTTGTATTACCAATAGCTACTACATAATCTCACCAGTGGGTAAATTTTACTTTGGACTACTTGGCATATGGTTTAGTATTGCTAGGACAATATTGACTAGCAAATTCTTTGAATACCCTCTAAGTATATGGCACTGTGCTATGTACTTCAGAAGAAATATGAAATATGGTCCCATATTAGGTCTCTATTGCTACATAATAAATTACCCCCAAAACCTAGCAGTTTCAAAACAATATACATTTATTGTTTTGTAGTTTTTGTGGATGAGGAATGCAGGTGCAGCCTAGCTGCATTAAGGTCTCACAAGGCTGCATTTTATCAGTCAAGGTTGGAGTCTCATCTGAAGGCTTGACTGGGAAAAAATCGGTTTCTAAGCTCAATCACATGGTTGTTGACAAGAGTTCAGTTCCTTACAGGTTGTTAGGCTTAGGACCTCAGTTTCTCTCTGGCCATTGATTAGAAGCCTGCCTAATTTCCTCTCCACGTGGATCTCTCCATAGAGTGCCTCACAACATACCAGGTAGTAAGAGAATGAGAACAGCCATTCAAAACTTAAGCCACAATCTCTTAATAAATAACCTGATCTCAAAATCATTTTTGCCATATTCTGTTATGTAGAACTGAGTCCCTGGGTCCAGCCCACCTTCAGAGGGGTAGGGATGGGGATTACACAAAGAAGGAGGTAAGGATCACTGTGGATCATCTTAGAAGCTACCAGCTATAGGCTCCTACTTACAAGAAGACAGAACTAATCATGATAAAACACTCACAGCCTTATATGTTTGCCATATTTTGTGGTATAGTTGACAAGTCCTGTATTATCTGAGATGGAGGAGAGCAATGCAAGTTGGATTATGAATCTTTAAAAGACAGATGATCTGAATCAGTCAAGGTATAGAATAAATTGTTGTAACAGAGAGGTCCAAAATTACAAAGGCTCTAAGAATATGGTAGTTTGGGTGGTTTTTTCCTCTTTCTCTTTCTCATGTAACAGAGACAGGCAGGCAAATCATCTGTGCATCTCTGCTTCACAAGGCTGTACACAGTCCCAGGTTCCTTCCGTCTTATTGTTCTGCCATTTGCAAGGATGTTTTGTCCTCATCTGAATAGTTACCTGCACCATATCTGCATTTCCACTCCAGGGAAGGGAGAAAGAGAAGTGGAATGCAAGAAATATTTAAAGGACCTAGAATGGAAGATGCATTTATTATTCCCATTCATATCACTAGAACCTAGTCATATAGTCACACCTCACTGCTACCAGGGAAGCTGCAAATTTAGACTCTGTGGGTAATCGTGTGCCCTACTGAAACTTGTTTTAGTGGATACCATAAGACATTTAGCAGTCTGTCAGTCAACCCTAGCAAAACAACATGGACAGAGATAAGAGGGAGAACTTATAGCTTGTTCAAGAGTGGCTTGACTGAAGATAGGGGCTTTGAGAGTTTATAGAAAATAAGGCTGAAGAAGAACATTGGTTCCTGAATCTGGAAAGCTCTGAAAGTTAGGCAGAAGTAACTCAGCCATGTTGAGGAGAACCATAGCATGATTAATCTGGTTCTTAAGATTAATTCATGTAAAAAATATTTTCTGAAGCCTAAAATTTTGATCATTCTATTTTGGTGCCATTTTGAATTAGAATGGTAGATATACAAGTCCAGATGCTTTAGCTCTCCACTCACTCTTGTATCCATATCAGACATCATCAGTAGATATTGGCATTTTTTTTCCTCCACTGAATCAGGTCATGGCCTTACAATATTTTGCTGTATAACATCCCAGGAAATCACTACATTCAGCCATTATTTAATTACAAGACAGCTATTTCCCATTTCTGATCTCTAAGAAGTATGCTTGTAGAATTAGACATACTATTTAAGTTGTCATGTGGTAAGCAAAGCTTACATTAAAAATATTGCTTTATTTGGTGTTGTCTCTAAATTGCTTTGACTTTACTATTCTGCAGATCACTCCAGTTTTACTTGTGTGGATTTATTTTTGTTTATCCAACTAAGGACTTGTCCTTAAATCTGAAGATTGCTATCTTTCATCAATTCTGGAAAATTCTGTCATTATCTCTTTCAGTATTACCTTTTGCCCTTTCTATTATGTCCTTCTGGAGTGTCTG
Organism: Eumetopias jubatus; assembly: GCF_037043125.1. Taxonomy (NCBI): domain Eukaryota; kingdom Metazoa; phylum Chordata; class Mammalia; order Carnivora; family Otariidae; genus Eumetopias; species Eumetopias jubatus. Next base: position 170,273,441 of record NW_028274808.1, on the reverse strand, counting down.
TTAGACATACATTGGACCTTCTGTATCTTTTCTTTTTTTTTTTTTTTTAAGATTTTATTTATTTATTTGAGAGAGAAAGAGAGAGCCAGGGGAGGAGCAGAGGGAGAGAGACAAGCAGACTCTGCACTGAGTGGGGTGCCTGATGTGGGGTTCAGTCTCATGATCCTGAGATTATGACCCTGAGACCATGACTTGAGCTGAAACCAAGAGTCAGACACTCAACAGACAGAGCCACCCAGGCGCCCCTCTTTATCTCTCTTTCATAATATCTATCTTTTTGTCACTCTGTGCAACCTTCTGGATAATTTACTTAATTTACTTACTCTTTCTTTAAATTTGTCTGGCCTTCTATCTTATTGAGTTGTTTTTTTTTTTTTTAGTGATTCTACTTTTTATTTTTAGAAAGTACTTTCGGGCAAAATAGGCAAATGGAGTTAAGAGGTACAAACTTCCAGTTATAAAAGAAACAAGTCGTGAGGGTGTAATGTACAGGATAGGGATTATAGTCATTAATATCCTAATAGTTTTCTATGGTGAGATAGTGACTAGACTTATGGGGATCGTTGTGTAATGTATATAAATATTGCATTACTATGTTGTACACCTGAAGCTAATATTGTATGTCAAGTACACAGTTGATCCCTCAACAGCATGGGCTTGAACTGTGTGGATTTACTTATCTATGGATATTTTTGGATAAGTACAGTACCATAAATATATTTTCTCTTATGATTTGCTTAATAACATTTTCTTTTTTAGCTCACTTTAGTGTAAGAATACAGTATTTAATATATACAACATACAATCATGTATGAATTGAGTATTTTTATTTTGGTAAGGCTTCCAGTCAACAGTAGGCTATTAGTAGTTAAGTTTGGGGGGAGTCAACATTATATGTGAATTTTCAACTGTGCAGGGGCTCAGCTCCCCTAACCCCCATGTTGTTCATGGGTCACCTGTACTTTAAATTAATAAAGAAAAGTACTTTGTAGTTCTCTAAAAAATCTGTCTGGACTTTTTTTTTTTAATCTTTTGTCATACTTATGAGTCCTTTTATGTCTTTATTCATTTTTAAAGTATTTTATGATCTCTGATAATTCTGTTATTCTTAGATCTGCTGACTTTTGTTCTTGATGCATTATCTCTTGTGACTTTTCTCATTTTGAATTGTGAGCTCATCTTCAACAGGGCTTGTCTAGAAATTTTTTGCAGCTTTGGAAGAGGCCTTGGATTTGTTTTTGACAAACACTCCAAGGAGTTTCTAGACCACCCAACACATAAATTTGAGCTTCAGATCGTAAGGAAGATAGGAAGGTCTCTGATTTGAAAAGGGCTTTTTTAGCTTTTTTTCTAACCCAAAGCTCACCCAAGTCAAATGGGCTTCTTTATTGTCTCCTAACCAACTGCTCTGGATAACTGCAGCATCAGTTTCTACACATACTTTGGTTTATGATTTGATCTTTGCTTATTGTCCCTGGAAATTTTCCTTATCTCTCTATTTAATAAGACATGTGTTCTGTTTTATCCAGAATTTCTAGATGTTTGTAGCAGTGGGATTTTCAGGTATAACAGAAGTGAAAGCAAGTTACTGGTTTTGTTAATATTGAGAATGAATTAAGTGTTGTGCTTATTCATAATGATAATATTCCTATCTCTGCAGACACCGGTGAGATCAGAGCCTAGCGACATGCAGTTTTCTGTGATGAAGACTGATGACCGAATGTCTGCTGCTGAAAGCACAGTAAGAATTCTAAGTCACATCCACGTCCAAGTTATTTTGATAATTTGTAGGCTATACTTTCTCCTTTTCTAGGATGGTTCGGAATGTATAGGGATAAATAAATTCTGGTCTGTCATTTATTAAATCGGTACAGGTTCTGGTATCTCAGGCATATGTTGCTTTTACAAAGCTGCTGATAGCAGCTAGCTACCTGGTTATCACAGCAAATGAGGACATCTTCCTATTACAGTTGGTGTTGTTCTTCTTCTCAGGGTAGCAGAAAGAGTGAGGGTACCTTTATAAACAGAAGTGTTGATTTTTCTGTGATTTTTTATTTTTACTCTCTTAGAGGTGGTGACCAGAACTCTGGAAATTGTAGTTTTTGTTAATATCTTAGATGCATTTTCCCTGCCACATTTTATTATTCTGAAATCCAGATGATTCTCACAATTACTATAAATCTATTTAAATGAAATAATGTTTCTGTTTCTTAAAAAGCTATTATTAACTCGATAGTGACTGATAATTGATAGAATCAAGGAAATATGTCGAAGTGTTTGTCTTCTTATATAAATTCATCACCCTTAACGAGCCCAAATAAGTTATATACTCTTTTCTCTCCCTCACACAGTTAACACCTTCCACTGAGAATTATAGTTAAGTATTGACTTGTGTGAGTAACAGAGGGACACTAGTCTAGGCACATTGACCAATGACCTGCAGGTGATGGAAAGAATGATGCAAAAAGCTAAGCTCAATTATCCACACAGTGTGGACTGTAATCCCCAGTGGCTCAAAATCAGAAGGACCTCTTAGGATGGAAGACTCTCTTTACTCTGAACATGCATTCAGTTTTAGTGGAACTGTGTCAGACTTACAGTCCTGTACTGCATAGTACTCTAATGAGAGGTGTAGAGTTAACCGACCCAGCTATTTTAGTGTACTTCTTAAAGGTGGATGTGGACCCTTCCCAGACTGTATGTTAATACGATGTATTTTCTTAAGTCTCATTGTTATCTTATTAGTTATAACATTTAATGTAAACTTGGCTCATTGTGTTCATAAATTAGGCTCAGCTATTTGAATGTGCTTATTGGTCTTCATGAAGTACTGAGTAATTCATTTCACAATCTCTTAATCTTTTCTGGCAGATCAGTGTGGTGGTTGGCAAGAAAACTTTGTTTCTTTATAATCTGAATGAACCAGATAGCCCAATTGATCTGGAATTTCAGCAGCGCTATGGGAACATTGTCTGCTACAGCTGGTATGTACAAGAAGCTCATTACCAAAAGATATCCATGTGTTTTTCCTTACTGATAATATTTAATTTTTGCCCATAGCATTTTCACTTCTGTATGTAACATTTTCTGGATTACAGACTATGACTTAATATGTGAAACTACCTAGCATATTATCTGGCCCTCGACAAATTGTATTCTGTAGTTCCTTAGTTCTACTGTACTTGCTTATGTACTATATTGCCAGGTATAGTTAACCATCCTTTTACTGTATCATTGCCTTTGTTACTATAGGTATGGTGATGGCTACATTATGATTGGTTTTTCACGTGGAATTTTTGTGGTCATCTCCACTCACATTCGAGAGATTGGTCAAGAGATTTTTCAGGCTCGTGACCACAAAGATAGTCTAACCAGTATTGCAGTTTCACAGACCCTCAATAAAGCTGCTACGTGTGGTGATAATTGGTAAGTTATATTCAAAAATTCCTAGGAAAGCTTATGTAAGGAATATTGAAAAGATTCAACAAGACTTTGATAGCTAGTATGAATCTGCCAACGATACTCTCCTGCACTCTTAAAACACGTTTGCAATTGAAAATTTCTAGGACTGCTGCTATAACACGCAGGGTAAAACCCAAATTGCTAAATGTTTACTAACTACAAAACCTAAAATGGAGAATGCTTGAAAATCAATCTTAAAATAGGTAATTCCAGGTAATATGGAGTCAGCATGCTTCACCCTGTCTCACTCACTGAATACAACTATAAAACCTGGGCAGAAGGCAAGGGACAGATATTTAAGGACTCTGAAAAGTAAATAGTAGGCACATTGAAGAAGAAGAGCAGAATGTGAAATACCACCAAACCAGTGAGGAGTCTCCCACTTGTTTTCCAGTCTCTCAAGACTCAAGGCAGCCAAAATTCGGAAGTAGACACCAGAGCATAAAGGAGAGAGCTCCGAGAGAAGCCTTCTAGTTCTGGCCTCAAGTTGCAGGGAAGAGAACTCCTAACACTTACTCTTTCTCTGTTCTTTCATGCCCCAGCCACCAAGCAACCTTGCCATGGCAGTGGCAGCAACCGTAATGGCAGGAAGGTCCCCCAGACACCTGCAGCTCTGACAGAGGGTAACCTTCCTCCAAGTAGAGGAGCTATGGTCCCAGGAAGTGGGGCAACCCCTGTTGCTTATTTTTCTCTCTGCCCTCACACTGCTTGGCCACAGGTATGGGTGCAGCTGTGGAAGGACAAGGCACTATAGAGTAACTAGAGCCCCAGCTTTCCTGCTGGAATACCAAAAAGGGGAGCCCCAGAGAATCAAAACATACCAGGGAGATCCTGGAGAGGAAAGAGCTCTGGAAAGCAACCGTCTGAAGACATTTATGAACTCCCAGGTTCACTCCTGAGCTATATATGTGTATCTCATCCTAAAGATCCCAAAGACTTTGAGAACTGAACTAAGGCACAGGTCATAATGCAAGTCCTATGGACCACAAAGTGGACCAAACAGGGACATACCTGAATACAACTGCAAAGCCTTTGAAAATGGAATTGACGTTGAAACCACATCTCACAGAAAGCTGGTTGATACTCGTAGCCTGAACCCAGCTGGGTTGATTGCTTTAAAAAAAACAAAAACCAAAATTAAACCTTCTCCATGGGATTTAAACAAGATGCAAGAGTCTCAAATGTAATGTTCAGAATGTCCAAAATATAACCCAAAGTTACCTGACATATGAAGAATCAGGAAAATTTCAACTCACTTGGGAAAAGGCAATCAAAAGGTGCCAATGCCAAGGTGTTGGAGGTAGCAGCTATTATAAAGATGCTCCAAGAGATAAGGGCTAGCGTTCTCAAAACAGATGGAAATATAGTCTCAGAAAAGAAATAGAATCTATAAAGAATAACTAAATGGAAGTTTTTAGACTTGAAAACTATAATTAATGCAGTGTACTTAATAGCAGAATGGCGATCATAAAAAGTCAGTGAACTTAAACCAATAGAAATATCCCAGTGAGCATAGAGAGAGAAAAGATTGGAAAAAAATAAACAGAGCCTCAGGGGCCTGTGAAACAAAACCAAAAAGTCTAACATTTATGTCACAAGAGTCTCAGAAATAATGGCTGGAAACTTCTCACATTTGGCGAAAGATACAAACCTGTATGTTGTAGAAGCTCAGCAAATCCCTAAAAGGATAAGTCCAAAAAATCCTAGCTCAGACACATCATAAACTGCTAAAAACTAAAGACGAAGAAAAGATCTTGAAAGCAGCTAACAAACAACATTTTAAATGACAGTGGATTTCTCACCATAGCCATCGAGGCCAGAAGGAAGCATCACGACTTTCTAAAGTGCTGGAAGAGAAAGGGGCACCTGGGTGGCTCAGTCGTTAAGCGTCTGCCTTCGGCTCGGGTCATGATCTCAGGGTCCTGGGATCGAGCCCCGCATCGGGGCTCCCTGCTCCACAGGAAGCCTGCTTCTCCCTCTCCCACTCCCCCTGCTTATGTTCCCTCTCTCTCTGTCTCTTTTAAATAAATAAATAAATAAAATCTTTAAAAAAAAAAAAAGAACTGTCAGCTGAAATTCATTACCCGGTGAAACTATCCATCAGTAATGAAGTGAAATGGAAACATTCTCAGATGAAGAAAAATGAAGAGAATTTATTGCTAGGAGACCTGCTCTAGAATTGCTAAAGGAAGTTCTTCAGATGGAAGAAAACAGATGGCAGAAGGAAATTTGGAACATCAAGAATGAAGAAAGAGCAGGCGCCTGGGTGGCTCAGTTGGTTAAGCATCTGCCTTTAGCTAGGGTCATGATCCTGCTGTCCTGGGATTGAGTCCCGGCTTGGGCTCCCTGCTCAGTGGGAAGTCTGCTTCTCTCTCTGCCCCACTCCCCCGACCTGCTCATGTTCACTCTCTCTCTCTCTCAAAAATAAATAAAATATTTAAAAAAAGAATGAAGAGGTGCAGAAATGGTAAATCATTTTTTTTCTTTTGAGATCTTATATATGTGGCTGTTGAAAGTAAAAATTATGATATTGTTTGATAGTGTGTTCAGTGTTTAAGATGTAGTATGTAAGACAAGCACAACAGAAAGGGGAGAGTGTAGGGGTGCCTGGGTGGCTTGGTTGGTTAAGTGTCTGCCTTCAGCTCAGGTCATGATCTCAGGGTTCTGGGATCGAGCCCCATGTTGTCTAGTAAAATATAGATTCTAAAGAGCTTATAAGAAATTAAATTTGGTGTTATATTCTAGAATAACCACTAAAAATATGCAGAGATATAGACAAGAACACAATAATAGGTAAATTAAAATGGAATACTAAAAAATGTTCAAATCTAAAAGGTGGCAGGAAAGAGAAACGGGATCAAAAGGGAAAAACAGAAAACAATAAAACAGTGGATTTAAGTTCAGACAGAGCAATTAACTATGTTAAATGTGTAAATGACAATGCTATTAGACATAGACAATTAGAATAGAATTTTTAAATGACCCTATTATCTGCTGGAACTCACTTCAATGTAATGATATAATGAAATAACTAGGTAAAAAGTAAAAGGATGGAAAAAGATCATCCAAAGCAAGAGAGCTGGATGGCTATGTGGGTATCAGAGAGCAAAGAAAATTACCAGGGATGAAGAGACATATTGCACATTGACTAGATATAGTAATGCTAAGTGAGTATGCACCTGACAACAGAGCCCCAAAGTAGATGAAGTAAAAACTGGCAGAATTAAAGGGAGAAATAGACAACAATAATAGTGAAGTCTTCAGGGCTCTGCTTTCAGTATATGGAACAACTAGACAGAAGATCAACAAGAAAATAAAAGCATCAAATTGACACTAAGTGGAGCACAGGGTGCCAGATCATGGGCTGTGGTTCAACAACACACAAGAAGAATCGAAATAGAAAAGTTCATTATTCACAGGTTCTGGAGGAAGTAACTGGCATGTCTTGACCTCATAGAGAAGTCACTATCAAACAGTGCAGACAAAAAGAGACAGAACCAGAGGCATGTGCTTTTAATAGGTTCATGAAAAAAAATAGGGTTCCTGAATACACTGCTTTAGGGTTCCCAGGCTAAGGCCAGATTGGTCAATTCTAACCAAAAGAGTGGGGTTTTGGTAAACCCCAGAGATCTTATCCTAGGGGCATATAAGGCATGTAAGTGCTGGGAGACAGGAGAGACTGTTGATCACAAGGGCTTTTGGGGAAGTCACATCAGGATCTTATATTTGCTTGTGACTCTGTGAGCTGCTCTCTAGGGCATGCACTCACAGGAGGGACTAGTGTAAGGTCTCTGCAGGCCGCTTGGCCAAAGAGGATGGATGCTGAGCCAGCGGTACCATGGAGTAGCTTAGCTCAACTCTCGGCAGACTTGGACAGCACTATAAACCAACTAGACCTAACAGACATCTATAGAACATTCCATCGAACAACAGAATACATGCTTTTTCTATGCATCCATGGAACATGCACCAAGATAGTCCATATCGTGGGCCCTGGAACCTCAACAAATTTAAATTGAAGTCATGCAAAATGTGTTCCTTGGCCATAATGTAATCACACTTGAAATGAATAACAGAAAACAACAGGAAATTCAATGAACACTTGGAAATTAACCTACTTCCAAATAATTCATGAGTATATCTCAAAGCAAATTTAAAAATACACACAACTGAGCTGTGACCCACCAATGCCAACTCGCGTGCCTTGCTCTAGCGTCAGACCCGTCCTTCGCGTGCTCCCTTCTTGCTTCCGGTGGCCCTGAGGGCGTGTGGGCCAGGGGGCCCCAAAGAGTAGGAGGCAGAGGGGGGAGCAGGTGTGCAGGTCTAAGTGTCACATCCGCGCACTGGCAGCAAGAAATTGAGAGGAGCAGGAGACCTCAAGGATGGGACCAGGAGTAATGGCATCCAGAGGAACAAGCAGTAAAAAGTATCAGCATGGACAATGCCAACCAGGAAAACAAACAAAAGGATGAAAAGGAGCAACTTGCTAATAAAGGAGAGCCCTTGGCCCTCCCTTTGGAAGCTGGTGAATATTGTGTGCCTAGGGAGTAAATTGTAGGTGGTTCCATGTTAGGCATCCCAACCCCTAGTATAGGTGGGGCATGATTCAGAGGCTTGGAGAACCACAGGCAAGGATGAGAGAAGAGAATATGGAAAGGATTGGGGGGGTGGGGGGAAGTGAGACACCTGAGGGAAAAGCAATTGAGTCATAGTCTGGGGGCGGTTAACGCTGACTCTTCTCACCATTACCATCATGGGGAGTTTTGCTTTATGCCTTGAATCCTGATGTTTTCCCTGAAGTTAATAGGAAGACACACCTGCTTCCTAAACTTACGTGTTCTCAGTGTACCTTTGTTGTAAACCTTTTGGTGTTACATGTCTCTTGTGGGTCTCCTATGACCAGCTTCTAATTGAATGTTGTATTTTGACTCAATCTGTAAGATTCTATCAGCAGGGGAGTTTTACCCTGTTGCATGGCAAGCTGCTCATTATATATTGTGAAGTTAATAAAGCAGTTTAAAAGACAAAAAACAAACAACCACCCATACAACTGAATAAAAATGAAAATGCAACATATCAAAATATGAGATACAGCTAAAGCAGTACTGAGAAGAAAATTTGTAGTATTAATGCTTATATATAAAAGAAAAAAATCTCAAGTCAGTAATCTAAGTCCCTACCTCAAGAAACTAGGGGAAAAAAAGAGCAAGATAAGGGTAAAGCAGAAGGAATAAAATCATAAAGAGCAGAAGGTGATGACAATGAAAATAGAATAGGAAAAAAAAACCTAACAGCTGGAATTTTTTGAAAAAGAAATTGATAAACCTCTAGCAAGAATGACAAAAAGACACAAGTCACTAATATCAGGAATGAAACAGGAATATTATTACAGATCTGGAAGCTATTAAAAGGACAATAAAAGTACTACAACTTTACAATTACAAAGGAATACTACAAACAACACAGAAATTTGATAACTTAGAAGATTGGGAAAATTCTTCAAAAACCACTGAAACTCAACCCAGATGAAACAGATAATCTGAATTAGCCCTGTAATTCTTAAAGAAATTGAAGAATGATTTTAAATCCCTGAAAAATCTCCAGGCTCAGATGGTTTCACTGGAGAATTCTACCAAACATTTAGAAAAAGAATTCACACTAATTTTCAAAATCTCTTCAGAAAATAGAAGTGGAGGGAACACTTCTCAACTTATTTTATAAGGCTAGTATTACCCTTATACCAAAATCAAAGAAAGTATTAAAAAAAAAAACAAATTACAGACCAATCTCTCTCATAAACTTGGACACAAAATCCTCAACAAAACTTAGCAAACTGAATTCAGCAATATATGAAAAGAATTATAGCTCATGACTAACTGGGATTTATTCCAAGTATGCAAGGCTTATTTACATTCAAAAATCAACAAAGTTACTGTATCAGCAGCTGAAGAACCATATGATCGCATCAGTTGACACAAAATATTTCATAAAATCCAATACCCATTCATGATAAAAAATTCTCAGTAAGTTAGGGATGGAGGAGAATTACCTCATCTTGATAAAGAACATCTACAAAAAACCTATAGCTAACATCATACTTCATGGTGAAAGACTGAGTGCTTGCCCCTAAGATTGGGAACAAGATAAGGATACCTACTCTCACTGCTCTAATGCAACCTAATATTAGAAGTTCTAGCCACTGTAGTAAGACAAGAAAAATAAGACACATCCAGATTGGAAAGAAAAAAGTAAAACCATCTCTATTTGCAGATGACATGATTGCTTATATAGAAAATCTCAAGGAATCTACAAACAAGAAACACCCAGAACTAAAACTAATGAGTGAGTGTAGCAAGGTCTCAGGATGCAAGATCAAGACAAAAAAAAATCAATCACATTTTTTATATAGTAGCAACAAATGTAGAAAAATATGCCATTTTTAATCACTCCAAAGAAAATGAAATACCTGGATATACGCTTAACAAAACATGTACAGGATCTGTGTGCTGAAAATTCCAAAATGTTGCTGAAAGAAATCAAAGAAGACCCAAATAAACGGAGAAACACACAGTATTAGTATATTAAAAATAGTGATAACATCAAATGCTGGGAAGGATGAAGGGAACCTAGATCACTCATACATTGCTGGTAGGAATGTAAAATGGTACAGCTACTTTGGAAAACAGTTTGGCAGTTTCTTAAAAAAACAAACAAACTCAACATGCAGTTACCATGTGACCCAGCAATTTCACTCCTGGCCATTTTTCCTGGAGACGTGAAGACATACTCACAGAAAAACCTGAATATGAATGTGTACAGCAGCTTTATTTGTAATAGTAAGAAACTAGAAACAATCCAGATATCCCTCAGTGGGTGAGTGTTCAACTGGTACATCCATTTCATGGAATACTACTGAAGCATAAAGAAGAACAAACTATCGATACACACCATAATGCAGATGAATCTCCAGAGAAGTATGCTGAGTGAAAAATGCCAATCACAAAATGTTGCATACGGTATGATTCTATTTATGTAATATTGTTGAAATGATAAATTATAGGAATGGAGAACAGATTAGTGGTGGCTTAGGCTTAGGGATGGAGCTAGGGTGGAGCGAAGGAGGTAAGTGCCTTTATAAAAGGACAACACAAGGGATCCTTGTGGTGATGGAACTATTCTGTATCCTGACTGTGGTTGTGGATCTCAGGAATCGTTCATGTAATAAAATTGCTTAGAACTAAACACACACACACACACACACACACACACAATGAATACAAGTAAAACTTGGGACATCTGAAAAAGGTTCGTGGATTGTATCAATGTCAATATTTTGATTATGATATTATGCTATAGTTTTTCAAGATGTTATCATTTGGGGGGAAGGTGGAGGATATATACAATCTCTGTGTTATTTCTTACAACTGCATGTGGATTTACAATCCTATCAAAACAAAAAGTTAAATGAGGGCAGAAGGGAGGAGAGACGAAAGGAGACAAGAAGGAAAGATACCTTCCAGCCATTAGGGGCCAGCGTTGTACCACACAGCTTTCATTGGCCTGAACCCGCCTATCTTCCCTGTAGCCCTATGGAGTAATATGCCCCCAGTTTTTCAGAGCTTTCAACCTATGCCTTCTGATTCCAAACCGAATGCTCTTTCTATTATACCTCATTACTTTTTGTATGAAAGAAGTCAGGGTGGTGGAGGGAGCACATTGCAAAGAGAAATTGTATTCCTCTTACTATAATTAGTGCTGCTCAGGAGAATGTTTTCCTACTCACACTTTTCTTCAGGGCAACTTAAACCTCCATGTTCCTGAAACTGTAGATCAGAAAATTAAGCCGGGCACAACCACCACGCCCCAAAGATCTTAAGATAAAATTACAGAAAAAAAATATATTTTATATATATTATATATATATAAAAGATATAATTACAGAAATTCTATTATTTTCTTACCTTGCCCCAATAGATTATCCTATACATCCCTTTTTGGAGAACGCTGACCTGTTCTGTAGTTTACAATTTTTCGTGAACGAAAACAATTTCATTTAACACTTGTATTTACAATATATATATTTTTTTCATTTTTCAGCATCAAAATCCATGACTTGGCAGAATTAAAAGACATGTATGCTATAATCAACCTGGATGATGAAAATAAAGGTACTGATTTTTCTGAGGCAGAGTGACGTTTTATCACTGCAATGCAGAGTAATGTGTTTATTATTTTTTGAATTGCATTCATTATAAGAGGAATAAAATTAACACCCTTCATGAGAGTTCCCTAAAATAACTTACTTATTTTAGTAATTATAGAAGGCTGTAAGTCCACTTTGATCTAAAGATTATAGTGAATTTAATCTCAATTTCAGTTATAAAACCTAAATTCTTACATCCTTTCCTTTTGAGCCACTACCAAATGAATCAATGCTCATGTTCACATGCCTGTCTGTGGTGAATTTTTACTCTGTATAAACTAAACTATTAAAAGACAACACTTGAAGATTTTTATGTCTCTGCAGCTTACGTGAAAATATTTGCTTGTTTTTGATTGATTCTTTATTCTGTCAACTATTTCAGGGTTGGGCACCTTGTCCTGGACAGATGATGGCCAGTTGCTGGCATTGTCTACCCAAAGGGGCTCGCTGCATGTTTTCTTGACCAAGCTTCCCATACTCGGGGATGCCTGCAGCACAAGGATTGCATACCTCACCTCCCTCCTTGAAGTCACCGTAGCCAACCCTGTTGAAGGAGTATGAAAATGGTGTTATTTTGATTGTATTTATTAGTAAAATCAAAGCAGTTGTAGCAGTTGATCTACTGTTCCTTTCCTGTATTATAGGAGCTGCCAATCACAGTTTCCGTTGATGTGGAGCCCAGCTTCATAGCAGTAGGGCTTTATCATCTGGCCGTGGGAATGAATAATCGAGCTTGGTTTTATGTCCTTGGAGAGAATGGCAAGTCTCAAACCAGTTGTCATCTTACGTAGAGTATAATTTCGGTTATTATTTGGGAAGCACGGAAAGTTTCTTTGAAGACCAGGCCTTTCACTCTTTTCCTTCAGCTGTCTCTTTCTTAAGAAGCTTAACAGTTTTGTGAATCCTGTAAAAATTTTGCATAATTTTTGGGAAGATTTTATTCTTAACCTTTGTGGTGAACACAGCGTGGTATAGTGGGCAGAGTACGACCTTTAGAATTAGGCCCTGAGTGTAAATTCCCGGGCTGCCTCTTGGAGCTGGGTGACTGTAGACAAATTCTTTACCTCTCTGAGCCCTGGTTGAAAAGGCTTTGTTCGGAAAATGAGGATTCTTCTACATGTAGGGGTCAAGGAGTCGTGAGAAAAACTAAATGAAATAAAATGTTGTGAGGCACCTTTGCGCAATGACTTTCTTAGGCACTCCTTGGTCGGGTCATTGGGTCCCTCCGGGTCGTTGGGTCCCTCCCCCCTCCTTTTGTTCTTTTTGTTATGGCCATTAGCATCTGAATGGAGCCTGGCTGCTGCTTCTCCCCACTGGAGGTCAGATATCCCTCAGGAGTAGAGCCAGCCGAGATTTAGCTTCAGATAGACTACACCATTAACCTTACTGTCGCTAAAGTGAAATTTTTGGTTGTTTCACGTATAATTTTATTTTCTGTTACTTTGTTTCATGTGAATCATTACGGAATTCCTGAAAGCAAATTTATATGACAACTACGATTTTCTTTAGAATGGCTAAAATAAAAATTTTAGATTCAGAATATCCTTAAAAAGGCACCCATTTAAAAATTAGTTGCAAATCTTAATGTAATTTTATTTATATTTTAATGTGTATGTGTTTTTATATTGCTACAGCTGTTAAAAAATTGAAAGATGTGGAATATCTGGGGACAGTCGCCAGTGTTTGCCTTCATTCTGACTATGCAGCTGCACTTTTTGAAGGCAAAGTCCAGTTGCATTTGGTAAGTATAATTCTTATGTCCTGGAGCCCTTGGGACTCGTGATGACTCAGATTAGTGATGATGATGAACAGCCTAATGTTATATTACCAAGAACTTTGTTCGGGAAGCAGCCACATACAGACTAGCTAGAAAGCCAGGTGTGGCTAAAGGACTAACAAAACTCTACCCTTCTGCATGAGATGCTCAGTTAACTTTCTTACTCTGGTGGGAAATTGCATCTAGAGGGAAATTAAAAACTGATGGGAACGTTCTATGTCTGGGCTTCCTGTCATGAATTGACTTACATATTTGGGCATATGGCTTGTGGGGATCCTTGAAACTATACCTATTAAATTGTTCAGAAGATACTGGCTCCTGAAATATGGGTCTTCTAAGCAAGGGAGCATCTCCTACATCTATTTCTTGGCTCTTTGCTTCTGAGAAGCCAAAGAGAAAAGCTACCAGACCCCTGCAGAGCCTGCTGCAAAGACTATTACCACTAAAGAGGGTTGTTTAATGCTGCCCTGCTGGCAATTGTGGTTCTTGTCTGATGTCTTTCTCAATAGACGGGCAGTCTGATGAGTCTGAATGTTTAATCGAACTTAGGAAGAAGACCCTCCCCTATCTCCCTAGATGGTGCAGACCAGCTTTACTCAAATCTGTGAGGTACTATTATTCTTTATGTTTTAGATAGAAAGTGAAATCTTGGATGCTCAAGAAGAACGTGAGACTCGGCTTTTCCCAGCAGTGGATGATAAGTGCCGTATTTTATGCCATGCCTTAACTGGTGATTTCCTCATCTATGGTACAGATGTACGTACTGGCTTCTTTGATATAGAACATAGGGGACTTTCTAATTTTTGCTTTGTAGTATCTGTGTGTATATATATATATATATAATATATGTGTAATATATACATACATATAGATGTATGTAACATATATACATTACATTTTATACACACTTATGTATAGCACATAGGTCCCATGATTTGCTAGTAGTTAGTGCTTTTGTGATTATATAAGCAATTTTGATGGCAGAGTAAAAAGAGTCTGGAAAATCTGGGCTCATGTGCCAGTTCTCTTACTCGCTACGTGCTACTTAGCCCATTCCAAGCCTCATTTTCCTTATCTAGATCCTGTAAGGGTTTAATTTGGTGATGAACATAAGACGTATCATTCAACTTTAGATCTCCAATGCTTACATTTAGTAGGCATTTAATAAATGGCAAAATTAATTGAATACTGAGAATCCCACTTCAATCTTTTGGTGATTGTTTTTTTGTTTGTTTCATTTTTTAGAGAGAGAGAGTGTGAGCTGGGGAGGGAGAGGGGCAGAGGGAGAGGAAGGAGGGAGAATCTTAACCAGGCTCCATGTTCAGTGTGGAGCCTGATGTGGGGCTCGATCTCACGACCCTGAGATCATGATCTGAGCCAAAATCAAGAGTCAGACACTTAACCAACTGAGCCATCCAGGTGGCCCAAACTTTGGTCTTTTGAACCACCAGTACCCTAAACCTCTAAATATTACACTAGCCAGATGGACATAAAACATAGTTATAGTAATAGCATCTTACATTTGTAAAAAGTTTTCAAAGATTTTTCAAAGCATATCATACCTGTTGTCTTGTTCATTCTCTAAAAGAATTTAGTAAAGGTAGGAAGGGCACTGTTTTCCACATTAGAAAAACAATTACTGACTTTCAGATGTTTCCTTTTCTCACGTTAAACTGTTTTCTAAAAAAAGCATGTCTTGTTGCATACTTATTGCTGTAAGAGAGGCTTGAAGTTCAACCTAAAATATTATCTTTTTACTAATATACACCAGTAGGGTAGGTCTCATGTGTCAGGTAAAGTGGTAAGGGATATGGTAAGTATAGCAAATATAATACATTTGTATGAGATGTAACAGTTTATAAAGCCCTGATCTCACTTATTTTATCTCATTAGTTTTATAAAATAAGCAGGGAAGTGTTAGAGACTGAAGAACACTGAAGATTAAGAGGTTAGTAAGTTTGTAACAGATGCGGAACTTGAACAGTATCTTCTGATGTAAAACCCACTCTTTCCACTATTCCACACGGCATTTTGAAATAAGAACTCAAGGTGTGGTGGTCTGTCCATAAGTCAGCATTTATCTCAATCTCTTTCCTGAATGATTCTGAAAATATGTTTTTTAAAGTTTTAGTGAGGTATGATTGATTCACAACAAAGTACTATTTAAAGTCCACAGTTTGATAAATTTTGACGTGCATATACCTGTGAAACACCATCAACTCCATCAAAATAGTAAACATATTCATCACCGCCAACAGTTTTCTCATGCCCCTTTATGATTCCTCCTTCCTGTCCTGGCCCTTGATGTCACTATAAACGAGTTTCTGTTTTCTAGAGTTTTATGTAGATGGAATCATATGGTATGTACTTCTTTCTGTCTGCCTTCTTGTGTATATCAATTGTTGATTCCTTTTTCTTGCTGGGGTGGCATGTTATAGTATACATTTATCATCATTGGCTTAACCATGAACCTAAGGATGGACATTGGGGGTTTCCCATTTGGGGTTGTTTCCAGCCTGGATTATTTCCAGTATGGGGTATTTACAAATAAAGCTGCTATAAACATTCATGTTCAAGTCTTTGCATGGACATATGCTTTCTTTTCTCTTGGATTAATACTGAGAAGGAGAACGGCTACATCATATGGCATATGTATGTTTAAGTTTTTAAGAAACCGACAAACTGTTCTCTAAATTGGTTGTACTATTTTACATTTCCATCAACAGTGTGTGAGCGTTCCAATTCTTCCACATCCTCACTAACATTTGATATGGTCAATCTTTTTAATTTAACCCACTCTTAAGTGTGTAGTGAAATCTCATTGTGATTTTTTTTCTTTTGCTCAAATGAAGACCATTGCTTTTTTTTCTATTATTATGTTAATTACCATACATTACATCATTAGATTTTGATGTAGTGTTCCATGATTCATTATTTGTATATGATTTTAATTTGCTTTTCCCTAGTGGACTCCTGTGGCACATCTTTTCTTTTTTTTTTCTTTTTTTCCTTCTCTCCTTCCCTCTCCACCAGCATCTTTTCATATGCTTGTTTGCTCTCTGTATATCTTTGGTGAAGTGTCTGTTCACATTTCTTTGGCCATTTCTTAATTGGGTTGTTTTCTTATTATTGATTTTTGAGAGTTCTTTAGTCTGTATTCAAGTCCATAATTTATCAAATATATGCTTTGCAAGTATTTTCTCCCAGTGCATCCGTTGCCTTTTCATTCTCTTAACAGTGTCTTTCACAGAGAATAAATTTTTTTTACTTTGATGAAGTCCAACTTACCACTTTATTTTTTACAGATTGTGCTTTTGGTGTCATATCTTAAGTAATCTTTGCCTAACCCAAGGTCACAGAGTTTTTCTCTGGTGTTTTCTTCTATAAGTTTTGTAGTTTTATGTTTTGTACTTAGGTCTGTGATCCATTTTGAGGTAATTTTTGTTTAGGCTGTGAGGTGTAGATCAAAGTTCATTTTTTTGTTTAAAGATATTCCAGTTGTCCCAGCACCATTTATTGAAAAGATTGTCCTTCCTCCACTAAATCGCCTTTGTACTTTTGTCAAAAATCAAATTGTCCATAAATGTGTGGGTCTTTTTCTGGAATTGCTCATTCCATTGATCTGTGTGTCTGTGTTTATAACAGTATCACACCATTTTAATTCCTGGGCCTGTATAATAAGTCTTGAAAGCAGGTAGTGTTAGCCCTCCGACTTTGAGTTTCTTCTTCAAAGTTGTTTTGGCTATATTCTCAGTACTTTGCATTCCCATTTGAACTTAGGATAAGCTTGTTAATTTTTACAAAAAGCCTCCTGGGAATTTGAATGGGATCATGTTGAATTTACAGACCAGTTGCCATCTTAGCAAAATCTACTCACCAATGAACAAGGTATATATCTCCATTTATTTAGGTTTTAATTTCTCTTAGTGTTTTTGAGTTTTCAGTGTACCAACACCCTTTTTGTCAGATTTATACCTTAAGTATTTCATATTTTTGTATTTTAGCATTTTTCTTATTTTTAATGCATAGTATTTTTTAAATTTTAACTTCTGATTATTCGTTTGTAGCATATAGAAATGCAACTGATTTTTGGGTATTAATCCTGTGTACTGCAGCCTAACTAAATTCACTTAGTAGTTATAGTAGTTTTTTGTAGATTCATTGGATTTTCTATATAGATGATCATGTCATCTCTGAATATAGCTTTACTTCTTCCTTTCCAATATGGATGCCTTTTATTTATTTATTTATATTATTTATTAAGATTTTATTTGAGAGAATACTAGCAGGGGGATGGGCAGAAGGAGAGGGAGAAGTAGACTTCCCTCTGAGTGGGAAGCCAGACTCAGGGCTCGATCCTAGGACCCCGAGATCATAACCTGAGCTGAAGTCAGATGCTTAACCAACTGAGCCACCCGGGTGCCCCATGGATGCCTTTTATTCTAATACATTGTTGAATAAGAATGGTGAGAATGGCTATCTTCGTCTTGTTCTTGACCATTAAGTATGATTTTAGCTGTAGATCTTCTGTAGTTGCCTGTTATCACGTTGTATGTATACTACAAAACCTAAACCACTAAAATAATAGAGTTGTAGCTAATAAGTCAACAAATCAGATAAAATCAAATAATAAAAATACACAATCGTATTGAACCACTTTAAGCAATGGTTCATCTTTTCTACTTTTTTGCATACCTGGTAATTTTACCTTTTGGGATGCTGGATATTTTTGTATTCCTAAAAATATTCTTTTTTTACACCCAAACATGGGGAATTGGAGAGGAAGAGGGAGAGAATCTCCAGCAGACTCCTAACCAACTGAATCACCCAGGCGCCCCCTCTAAAAATATTCTTGAGCTTTGCTCTGGGATGCAGTTAATTGATTGACTTAGATGCAGTTTGACCCTTTTTGAGTCTGGTTTTATGATTTCTTAGGCAGATGTGAAACACTGCTTAGTCTATAGCTAATTATTCCCACTTCTGATCTGAGTTCTCTACCCAGTGCCCTGTGAACTATGATTTTTTCCAGGCTGGCTATTGGGAATAGTTACTATTCCCATTCCCTCTAATCCCTTTGGATGGTTCTTTCCTTGACCTTGTGGTTTTCGCACATGCATGCAGTGATCAGTACCTGCTAAGGACTCACGGTGGACCCAGGGCAGCTCCCCAAACTTGTCTCTCTTGTACTCTGCCCTGCAAAGCCCAGCCCTCTGTTCTCCCCAGACTTTCAGCTCCATCTCCTCAGTTTGGGGAGCCATGCTCTGCCTGTACCCTCCTCCCTTTGCCATGCCTTCAAAACTCTGAGAGCAAAAGCTGGAGGACTCACTTTGGAGGATTGTTTCCAAAATCTCAAGCAGAAATTGTTCTTTGTTGTCTCATTCCAGTATCTTGAAAACTTGTTTTTTCATGATTTTTGTCTACTGATTTTGGTTGTTTGGGGTAGGAAAGTTAAATCCAAGCTGTTACTCTATCTTGGCCTGAATAGAAGTCCAAGATGTTTTGTGCTTTTATTTTAATTAAACTTTTTATTTTGAGATCATTGTAGATTCACAGGTGGTTTTAAGAAACAATACAAAGTGATCCCACATAAGAAATAAAACAGAGAGATCTAATATGCTCTTTTCCTAGTTTCCCCCAATGGTAACATTATATAACATATCATAATCAGGATATTAACATTGATAGTCAAGATACAAAATAATTCTATCACCACAAGGATGCCTTCATGTTGCTCTTTTATAGACACCCCCACTTGCCTCCTGCCCTCACCTCAACCTTAATCCCTGGTAACAAAGTTATAGTTACAACAAGGGTTACAACAGGGGTTGAACTGTATGAGTCTACTTGTATGTGGATTTTTTTCAATAAATACAGTACCTGTCTACTTATTTGTGGGGTTTTTTTCCAATAAATACAGTACTGTAAATGTATTTTCTCTTATGGGTTCTTATAATATTTTCTCTAACTTCATTGGAAGAACACAGTATATAATACATTTAGCACACAAAGTATGTGTTAACCAACTATTTATGTTATTGGTAAAGGTTCCAGTCAATAGTAGGGCTATTAGTAATTCAGTTTGGGGGGAGTCAAAGTTATACATGCGTTTTCAACTGTCAATGTGGGGGTTCAGTAACCTTAATCCCTGTGTTGTTCAAGGATCAACTGTAATCTGTTCTCCATTTCTGTAATTTGGCATTTCAGCAGTGTTACATAAGTAGAATCATACACCATGTAACCTTTGGGGATTGGCCTTTTTTCACTCAGCATACTTCTGTGGAGATTTATCTGAGTGATTGTGTGCATCAATAATTTGTTCATTTTTATTGCTGAGTAGTATTCTATGGTATGGATATACCAATTTGTTTAAGCATTCACCAGTTGAAGAGCATCTGGATTGGTTCTAGATTTTGACTATTGCAAATGAAGCTTCTATAAACGTTCATATACAGGTTTTTGTGTGAAAAGTTTTCACTTCTCTGTAATAAGTTCCCAGAAGTAAATGTGAAGTTACGACTTCACATCCACTATGATGGCTATAATCAAAAAGTCACATGATAACAAGTGTTGATGGGGATGGAGAGGAATCAGAACTCTTATACACTGCTGGTGGGAATGTAAAATGGTGCAGCTGCCTGGCAGAACACTCTGGTAGTTCTACAAAAGATTAGACATAGGGGCACCTAGGTGGCTCAGTTCGTTAAGCATCTGACTCGATTTCGGCTCAGGTCATGATCTCAGGGTCATGTTATCCAGCCCTACATGGGGCTTTGTGCTCAGTGGGGAGTCTGCTTGAGATTCTTTCTCTCCCTCTCCTTCTGCCCCTCCCCCTCTCTAAAATAATAAATAGATAAATAAATAGACATAGCTACCATATGACCCAGGAGTTTCATTCTAGTTTATACCCAAGAGGAATGAAGATATATGTCCACAAAAAACTTGTATACCAGTGTTCATAGCAACATTATTTATAATAATCAAAAGCTGGAAACAACCCAAATGTCCAAGTGAACAACATATGGCATATCCATACAATGGAATATTCTTTCACAGCAAAAAGGAATAAAATATTGATATATACTGCAACATAGATGAACCTTGAAAACATCATGTTAAGTAAAAGAAAGCAATCACAAAAGACCACATTTTATATGATACCATGTATATGAAATGTCCAGAATAGGCAAATCTATGGGGATAGAAAGTAGATAAGCGGTTGCCTTAGACTGCAGAGGGGGAGTGGGACAAGGTTGGGGAAACTCAGGAAAGACTATTAAATGGGGCTTCTTTTTGAAGTGATGAAATGTTTTAAAATGAATTGTGATCAAGTATTATACAACTCTGTGAATATACTAAAAGCCATGGAGTTGTACATTTTAAGTGGGTGAACTGCATGGTATGTGAGTTATACCTCAATATGCTATTATTTAAAATAAAAGTGCAGGCATCTTAAAAAAAAAAGAGAAAAGGATCAGTGAAGGATATCTGGGTGGGTCCATCCCGGGCTTCTTTATTCTGTTCCATTGATCTCTGTGTCTGTCCCTTCACCAATACGACACAGTCCTGATTACTACAGCTATACAAAAAAAAAAGTTTTGGAGTAGTCTAAGTTTCCCACCTATTCTTTTTTTATTCAAAATTGCTTTAGCTATTCTAGTTCCCTTGCCATTTCATATAAATTTTAGAATAATTTTGTTTTATATCTACAAAAAATCTTGAGATTTGTTTTGGAATCATATTAAACTTGTATATTAGTTGGGGAGAATTAACATGTTTATTATGGTGAGTCTTCCAATCCATGAACACTGTGTGCCCTCCATTTATTTAGGTCTTCTTTGATTCTTTCATCAGTGTTGTATAGTTTTCAGCATCCAAATCCTGTGCAAGTTTTGTTAAACTTATACCTAAGTATTTCATCTTTTTTGAGTGATTGTAAATGGTAATGTATTTCTAAATTTTGGTATCTATAGTTCATTGCTAATATATAGAAATACAATTGATTGCATGAGGTGGTTTTATTTTAATTTTCTAATTGGTCTTAATTAACAGCAAAAATATTTAAAAATAACATGATTTGAAAATTATTCTGAAACAGTAAGGATATTTCCTATAAGTGGAAAATCTGAAAGTTATGCTTTAATATCACTAAGATATTAGAACTTACTGTTGAATCACATGTACATTCTCACTTGCTTGGATTTGTACCTTTACATATAGTAAATATTAGTTTTAGACTCTTCCTGCATGAAAAATATGGTACATTTTCTCTTAAAATTGGAAGTGTGTTTAAGTGCTTAAAGTATTTTCTTGACAATGTTTGTATTTCTATTACTGGGTTTTTTTTTAGACTGGTGTTATTCAGTATTTCTACATCGAAGACTGGCAATTTGTTAATGATTATCGACATCCTGTTGGTGTGAAAAAGATTTTTCCTGACCCAAATGGGACCAGATTAGTTTTCATTGATGAAAAAAGTGATGGATTTGTCTACTGTCCGGTAAGTCTGGAAGATTTCTTAAGCATTCATTTTTTTAAAATGTAATATACAAAGAAAAGTGTTTTTAATGTATATTATATATAAAATCATTTTTTCTTAACTAGTTCAAGGATTAGAGTACTTCGTTAAATCATGTTTGTGATCCATTTTTACAATTATTTACATCAAGAAAACTTTCCATTATTCTGCAGTTTTTCATAGTGTCAGTCCCAGAAAGATTTTTTTTAAAGATTTTATTTATTTATTTATTTATTTATTTATTTATTTATTTATCTGACAGAGAGAGACACAGCGAGAGAGGAAACACAAGCAGGGGGAGTGGGAGAGGGAGAAGCAGGTTTCCCGCTGAGCAGGGAGCCCGATGTGGACTCGATCCCAGGACCCTGGGATCATGACCTGAGCCGAAGGCAGATGCTTAATGACTGACCCACCCAGGTGCCCCCCAGAAAGATTTTTTAAATGGAAAAATAGTTATATTCTGTACCACTTTAACCTTATTTACTGGAAAATATTACAGTACATCTTGATTTAAATGACTTTTCTCTCCAGGTATGCCATAAGCTTCAGAGGGCAGGGACTCCTTTCTGCCCACCTCACTTGATTTTCCTCTTGCCTTAATGATCCTGAACAGAAAGAAAAGGTATTTTTGAATAAGATAGATTAAAAACAGATGGACCCTTTTTAGAATCAGTTACTCTTATCTTTATACATCCCTTACTGTTTTTTAAAATAAATTAGAAAAGGGAGATGGGTTTTTACATCATTTACTATACTTGGATTTTTTTCTTTATTTACTTTTGATATCCAGTTAATGATTTAGTATGTTCTTGGTCACAGTTCACATAGCCTACAACTGCTCTCAGATGCATCTTTTTTTTTTTTTAAGATTTTATTTATTTGAGAGAGAGCGAGCACGAGCAGGTTGGGGAGGGGCAGAGGGAGAGGCAGATTCCCTACTGAGCAGGGAGCCCAATGTGGGGCTTGGTCCCAGGACCCTGAGATCATGACCTGAGCCTAAGGCAGACCCTTAGCCAACTGAGCCGCCCAGGCGCCCCTCTCAGACACATCTTAATAACTGTTCCCCTGGTGTCTGTGCTTTGCCGCTCAGTGGAGACCACTTTCCCCTCACTGTCCACTTCACTAGGTACTGATTCTTCCCTCCTTCCTTCCTTCCTTTTCTTCCTTCCTGTCTGTCTCTCTCTTCCTTTTTTTCTTTTTTTTCTCTTTTTCTCTTTTTCTCTTTGATAAATTTTTGTTATCTTTGATAAATATAACAGTTTTCCACAGGAGCATCTGGATTATTTAAGCAAAATTCCCAGTGTGCCAATTCTCATTCAACGCATTCCTCTCCCAGTCACAGAACACATGAGGAAGAAATGACATAAATAGGAAGATAACCCTGAGTTCTTTCTACTTGATCAGGAAATCCCTCTTGGACAGATCCCCTTTCTGTAACAGAGCCCCCGTCCGAGCGGCCCGGCTTTCCCGTGTGGGCTCACCACAGATGGAAGCTGCTGCTGAGGGTACCTAGGAGGCAGGCGAGGAAATCAGGGACTGACAGGAGTTAAGTCAGAACTGGGGTCTGACCTCTAGTGAAAGGGTGAGGAGTTCAAGCAGTCTGAACGAGTTGATGCATTTTTCTTTCACCTTTTACAGCCCTCCTTTCCTTGACAGTTTCTGTTAAAGAGGCTACACGACCTTCCTCATTGAGTTCTTCTGGGGTTTCAGTGAGTTGATTCTTCCAAACACAGGATCTGGCACGTGGTAGCTATTTAGCAGGTGTTAGCTAAAGCCCCGCCTCTTTATTGCTTTACCACCCTTAAACCCCTCCAGTTCCAGAATTATCTCACTTGCTACTGCCCATTCCCACTCCTATTTCCAACTCTAACCTGCAGCTCCATTATGTGTTAAGAAAAAAATGTCCTGGTGAAACAAAATCCACACAAAAGCCTGAGTGTGTGAGAGCACAGGCCCTCTCTAACCCAACCTGTGGGCGGCTGTTTGCTTTTATCCAAAGTGAGATCTCACTGCTAGGTTAGATATCCCAGGGGAATATGCCAATACCCAAGGGAAATATGGTGCCCACAGGAGTGAATTCCTCTTGTAAATAACACCAGCTCAGTCTTTCTACAAGTAAGGTGAGCTTGGCAGGGAAGGGGAAGTCGGGCTTGTGGTGCAGAGCCTTCCCCACTGCCAAGGGCACAGGAGGAGGCCCCTGGCCTCCAGCCCAGAGTGCCGTGCATTTGATTTGATTTGATCACTCATCCTGTCATAGTGTGTTACTGCAGCTTACTCTTCTACTCCACTTCAGTGAATCCGAGAGAAGCATTGCTTCTGTGGTGTACATACATGACAATATATAATTATTCAGGGGCGCCTGGGTGGCTCAGTCGGTTAAGCATCTGCCTTCAGCTCAGGTGGTGATCCCAGGATGCTTGGGTTCGAGCCCCATGTTGGGCTCCCTGCTCAGCGGGGAGTCTGCTTTTCCCTCTCCCTCTGCCCACTCCCCAACTCGTGCTCTCTCTCTCTCTCTCAAATAAATAAATAAAATCCTAAAAAAAAAAGAAAGAAAAGAAAAAATATATAACTATTCAGATGACCACTGTTCCTCTTTAAAGTTCTTATATTTACGTGCCGGTTCCCTCATATGTATATTTATTCAACCAATTTTTCCACACTGTGTGCATGGTAAGGAAGCGACTGACATTATACAGGAGAATTGGGAGAGGTGACTTTGTGTGTGTGTGTGTGTGTGTGTATACACACACACATACGTACATACCAGCCTTGTACCCCATCACTCTCTATAAGCCCATTAAGGATGACATGATATCTTACAGGAAGTTCATCAATAGGTAGGGTGTGGAAGTTAAGCACATGGACTCTGAAGACAGACAAACAGACCTGGATTTAAGATTAGTAATAATAACAACATTTTTGTGCTGAGTACTCTTCATATATATCAGGTATCTCTTAATCCTTATAGCAGCCCCAGAGATAAATGCTCATATATTTTTTTAAAATAAACTTTAGGCCCAAGCTGGGGCTCAAATTCATAACCCTGAGATCAAGACTCACATGTCCTACTGACTGAGCCAGTTGGGCGCCCCCAACAAATACTCATACTATTGGCCATTTTATAGGTGAAGAAACTAAGGTTACAAAAGTAAGTAACTTGTCCAAGGTCACACAGAAAATGACATCTGGGGTCTGAGTCCAGGGTGGCTTCCTCCAGAGCCCTCACTTTGATCAGAGTCCCAGTTTCACTGTTTATAAAATGGGTGCAGTTCTACCTACTCAGTAGGTTGTTATGTAAAAACAAAATGGGACAATGTACATAAAGCGTTTAGTGCAGTGCCTGCCATGTGATGAGTGCTCAACAAATGGTTACCTTTATAAAAAAAAATTCTGCCCCCAGTCTGGTGGCACTGATGTGCTCATCTGCACAAACCAAAGGTCAGTGTCACACGGTGGTTAGAAGCATAGACTGGAGGGCCAGACTGCCTGCTGGGTCCAAGTCCTGGCTCTTGAACTTACTAGCTGTGTGACTTTGGGCAAATTTCTTTGTGCCTAAGCTGCTTCATCCGCAACATGGGCATAAGAATGCCTATCTTGGGGGTGCTGGGTTGGCTCAGTTGGTTAAGTGCCTGACTTCGGCTCAGGTCGTGATCTTGGGGTCCTGGGATTGAGCCCCATGTCAGGCTCCTGACTTAAAAGCTCAGGTCATGATCTCAGGGTCCTGGGATTGAGCCCCACATCAGGCTCCCTGCTCAGCAGGGAGTCTGCTTCTCCCTCTTCCTCTGCCCCGCCCAGCTCGTGCTCTCTCTCTCTCCCCGCGCCCCCCAGTCTGCTGTCTCTCTCTCTCAAATAAATAAAATCTTTAAAAAAAGAATGCCTATCTTGTACAGTATGAGGTTAGAATTAAATGAGGTTGCATATATATAAGTAATTAGCATAATACCTGATAAGTAGCACTATCTAATAGAAATATAATTAGAACTACATATAATTTTAAATTTTCTGCTAGCCACAATTTTTTAAAAGAAGATAAAAAGAAACACGAAATTAATGTGAATGTATTCAACCCAATATTATCACTTCAGTATGTAATCACTATAAAAAATGAGATGTTTTACCCTCTTTTTCATACTAGCTCCCTGAGATCTAGTGGACAGTTTCAAACTTACACCTCAGTCAGACTAGACGCATTTCAGTGTTCAGATAGCCACATGTGGCTGTGAAATAGTAGCTACTATATTGGACAGCATAGCTCTATAGTATTATTCTTTGCAAGAATCTTACATTTCATTCTTATTTTGAGAGCAAGGTGGGGTAGGGAGGAGGCGGGTATTTCTCAGATTCACATTCAGGGTATATATAAGCCTCTCTGCCAAGGCCCCTGGAATATGTGCATTGATTTTTTTTTTAATAGCTTATATCACTAACAGTACATTTTATATTTATTGGAATGCATTCTAGAGAAGCTTTTGAAATAAAACAGACGTGGTGGAGTTTATTTGATTTTCAAATATGCATGAATTAATTTGTTTCTTCTCTAGCTGGAGCGTTTCTATATCAGGTATTGAAAATTTTCTGAACACAAGTGTGTTCATAGTTTAAATTTCTGTTGTCTTCAGCAACTTCAACCTTTTTTTTTCTTAAGCTGAAGCTTTGTGTCCAGACTTGTCTTTTTTCCTGAAAATGCACCAAGTTTTAGATAAAAGTCTTGATTTGCCGTACAAACCACAGGGTTTTTTGTTTGTTTGTTTTTCAAGTGGGATCTAGTATAGGAATAGGAAAAGGAACTTTTTTCCTGCTGTGGCTGGAGTGTTGTTGGGGTGAACGCGGTGGGAAAGCTACACCAGCCAAGGCAGCAAACAGGCTCCTACCAAGGCCAGCGACGACGATTTCAGTACGGACTTGGGGCAGATCTGTAAATCCCGTTTTGTAGGTTAATGATGCTACCTATGAGATTCCAGACTTTTCACCAACCATTAAAGGTGTTCTTTGGGAAAACTGGCCAATGGATAAAGGCGTATTTCTTGCTTACGATGATGATAAGGGCTACACTTACGTCTTTCACAAGAACACGATACAAGGTACTTAATCACTTTTTTGTTGGTAAATAAATTTCTATGACAATGAAATTAAAGCATTCCTTTCTGAGTTATTTGCTGAGGATCCACTTTCAGCATGAAGATGTCTGTTTTCCAATCTAGGATCCAAGGTCATCTTGGCCGGAAGCACCAAAGTCCCCTTCTCTCACAGACCTTTGCTGTTGTATAATGGGGAGCTGACCTGCCAGACACAGAGTGGAAAAACAAACAACATCTACCTGAGCACCCACAAGTTCCTGGTCAGTTTAAAAGATGTGGGACCTAGCGAGCTGCAGCAAATGCTAACGCAGACTTTAATGCTCAAAAGGTAGGACTCCAAACACTTCTCAGGAGCTTCTCATTTGCTTTTGTGATTTTAAAGGTCAAATCCTATGAAAGTCGATGGAGATGATAGTATTGGCCTTGTGTACAGGATTATTGTGAGGCTCAGATAAGATCATGGGGATGAGAACGTGCGTAAGTTCCAGAGGAACTACTGTTGTCCTAAGCCCTTCAGAACAGAGAGGTTCCTCATCACCCAAACAGCACACTTACTGTGGAATTCTAATAAGCCTAATTATTTCAACAGTATCCTAATGTCAACATAAAAAGTTTGGTTTTGCCTTGCTTGGGATTTCCTTTTTCTGCTTTTTCTTCTTACCTGTTACGGCCACTGTGAGTCTTCCTTTGTGGCTCTGACCACATCTTAAGTGTTGCTGTTCCTCAGGCTCCCATGAGCCCCCTCTTCTCTTCTCTAATGATTCTTCCTAAATGAATCTCCTCTACTTACTTGGCTTCAGTAGCATTCACAAGAGGCTGACTCCAAAACGTGCATCTTCCCCTTAAAGCTGCATTTACCACTGCCTACCAGTTGTGTGCTTGGGAGTCCATGAGCTCCTCACGCTTGCCCTCTTTAAAACAACTCATCTTCCCCAGCCCCCTCTTCCCCCCAGTCCTAATCCCACATACACATGTCCCAACACACCCACCCACCAGACCCTCTCCTCCCTGCACGCCCCTCGCCCCATACTCACACACGAACTCAGGCCCTCACGCAGAGTAACGTACAAGGCTATCAGCCGACTGCTGTCTCTGCTGATAGCCTCATGACAGACTCATCTGTTCGCCACACTTGAAAATACCAGTCTGATCCTCTCACTTTCTGCTGGAGATCTTTCCCCTTGGCTTGAAGAAGAAATCTGTCCTTCTCAGGGACCTCAGTATGACGTACTGGACCCTTGCTTTAATACCAGCCTCAACTATCCCTTCCCCCACTCCCTCTCTGTTCTGCTGGCTGCTTGAATGTGACACTTTTCATGATTTTTTGCCTTGGCACATACAGCTTTCTCTTCCCGGATGCCCTTCCTCTATGTCTGTCTGCAGTAACTCCCCATTCTTCACACTCAGCTGAGCCATCTCCTGCTCCAGGCTGCCTCCCTGGCAACCCCCTAGCCCCTGGCAGCCTGGGTTGGAGGCCTTCCTGGTGGGCTGGTTGCCACGGGGCCATAGACTCAGTGGTTTAGAGCACTTTCCCCCCTACTGCTGCGTGATGGTCTTGGGAGGTCTCTAAGCTTCACGTTTCCGCATCTGTAAAGGAGAAACGACAATATTCCTTAGTGGGTAGGGTTGTTAGGGTAATTCAGTGAGAGAATTTATGCAAAGCATTTGGCACAGATTCACGTATTGAAAGCGCACAGGTACCTCTATCACACTGTGTCAGGATCATCTGTTGACTTACTGTCTCTTCCACCCTCCCCAGTCATGACAGCCTGAAGGACAATGACTGTGTGTTTGATCTTTGTATCTTGGTTCCAAGCACAGTTTCTGGCACAAAATAGGAGCTCAGTAAATGCGCGTTGGGTGGGAAAATGCGTAGGTGACTGGATGGATAGATGTAATACATGCATTGATGAAGCATGAAAGTTTAATGTTTTTAAACCAGAGGTCAGCAACCTTTTTCTGTTATGGACCAAATGGTGAGCATATCAGGCTTTAAAAGCCATGGGATCGCTCTCACATCTACCCAAGTCAGCCATTGTAACACAAGAGCAGCCAAGACAATCCCTAAAAAAATGGGCTGATTGGCCTTGTTCCAGACGACTTGGGTCACGGAAGCAGACCAGCTGACTGGATTTGGCTTGTCGGCCATAGTTTGCTAGCCCTTGTTTTAAATTTCCAAATCTGTAGGAGTGGAGTACTGTTAATGGACTTATGTGAGAACAGAAATAATTTTCACCTATGTGTGAAGTAAACCCAAAAATAAACAAACAAAAAGAGTTAGTTGTTAATGAAGGAGGGTGGTTACACAGAATAGATTCAGATTAGTAAAAGAAATTCAAGAAAAAACATTTTTTAAAGATTTTATTTATTTGAGAGAGAGAGAGAGAGTGAGAGAGAACACGAGCAGGAGGCAGAGGGAGAATCAGGCTCCCTGTGAAGCAGGGAGGCCAATGTGGGACTCGATCCTAGGACCCTGGGATCATGACCTGAGCTGAAGGCGGACGCTTAACCGACTGAGCCACCCAGGCGCCCAAGAAAAAAACATTTATCTGTACAATAAAGGAAGAAAAGTTTATGTAGTTTTTCCTACTTGGAAATGATGATTACAGATGAAGAAATGTTTTGCAAAATTTAAGACCTAACATTAAATTATATATAACCTGAAAATTGCCAACTAGGGGGCAAGTAGAGTTCCCTGATTAAACCAATATATTCAAATGCTAGGTTTTCTGATGCTTGGGAAATGTGCAAGCTTCTGGACGATCACGCTGCCTGGAATGAGCTGGCCAGAGCTTGTCTCCATCACATGGAAGTGGAGTTTGCAATCCGCGTCTATCGGACAATTGGAAATGTTGGAATGGTGATGTCCTTGGATCAGATAAAGGTAGGCAGCAGCTCATGAGAGTTACTACATTAGGATTTAAATGGTATTTATTCAATCATTTTAAGTTTCTGAGGTTAATCTTATCTAACGCATCAGCAAGTTAATTGATAGAACCTTACTGCTTCCAACTAAGCAAAGGCTTTAAAAAAAAAAAGATGAAATCCTTGTATTTCTTCTCATAAAAACTGCTCTTATTTATAGGGAATAGAAGACTACAATCTTCTGGCAGGACATCTTGCTATGTTTACTAGTGATTTCAACCTGGCTCAGGACCTGTACCTTGCATCCAGCTGTCCTATTGCTGCCTTGGAGGTATGGCAGCAGATAGGGATGGGAAAATCCCCTTTGCATTGTTAACATTTCTCAGCACCGGAAACTACATGACTCCCGCCTCCTGGAATTTAGACATTTCAGCTTTAAGACCCCTGAGTATTCATTAACTTCAAAAATACTTTCATTCTGTGTTCTGCGGAACCATAAAAGGCATGTTATTATGATGTTACCAAATAATTTCAAGTCTCACTGTGTCTGAAGAGAACAGATTATGTAATTTACAAAAACACACACACATGGAAACAGCCACAGTTTATCGAGAGCCCATGTGTGCCGGGCACTTTTCTAAGCACTTGACATTTTAACTCATTTAACCCTCACAACAATCCCAGGAGATAGTTGTTTTCTCTTTTGCCAAATGGGGAAACTGAGGTTACATGTATCTTTTACTTGGTGTATGAGATTCTCTTGTGTGTTAAGAGGTGGACCGAGGACCTTGGTTTCCCAGAGGTGAGCATTGCAGGGGAAGGACTAGAACAGGGGGAAGGACCTAGCTCAATGCAAGGGTAAAGTGGCTATATAGAATAGCAATTAAGAACAGGAACTTTAGGGTTTGACATGTCTGGGTTCATATCCTAGCTCTGTGTCACCCTGGACAAGTTATTTAATTTTTCTGTGTCCTGGGTCCCATTTCTTTAAAGTAGGGGTAACAATATCTGGCCTACAGGGTTGTTGTAAAGATTTAAAAATGAGGCTAGATCTTTTGCGACAGTGCCTGATCAACAGTAAAGACGCTGGGGCGCCTGGGTGGCTCAGTCAGTTAAGCAGCTGCCTTTGACTCAGGTCACGATCCCGGGGTCCTGGCATTGAATCCTGCGTGGGGCTCCTTGCTCAGTGGGGAATCTGCTTCTCCCTCTGCCTGCCACTCCCCCTGCTTGTGCTCTCTCTCTGACAAATAAGTAAATAAAATATTTTTTTTAAAAAATAGTAAAGACGCAAAGTGGTAGCTATCGTCATTAACGTTATCCTACCTCAAATCAGCATTTCCACAACTACATAGAGGTGTTTTGAAAACATACTTGCTATGAGTTTTACAACCTCATTTTTTCACATTGCTCTACAGCAAATTTTCATTTTTAAATTTTAAGTGAACTGAATTAATTTTAACAAAAAAAAAATTAAATAATTTTATATTATTTGCAATAATTGAGGACACCCTGAGAATTTTTCAGAACTTGAACTGGTACACATTGAAGTAGGACTGTGGTTGCAATATGAAGGCAAAAATGTCGCCTTAATTCTTCTGCATTTAGTTGTGAACACTTGCTGTGTGCTACCAGATTTGTAAAGGATTTGAGGTGATGACTTACCCGTGGAGAGGGGTGATTGCACCTGTAACCTCAGTTTGAAGGCTGAGGAGTTAGCTAGGTAAAGAGGTCAGAGGCACAGCCCTACTGCTCAGCTCTGCCAGGTACCAGCAGTATAACTTTGTATATAAAACTAGCTTCTCTTCGCCTCAGTTTCTGGATCTCTAAAATGGGTACAAGAAAAGTTCCTTGCAAAAGGTCCAATGAGGAAAAGTAAACAAGCTAATGCCCTTTGAATAGTACCTAGCAAAGAATAGCAGTTGAAAAAATATTAGCTATTATTAATTCTTTACAAAGTGTGAATAAAGTGGGAAAAGATTCTTTAGTGATTAGTTTATGTTTGGAATTATGTGCCAGATGAAGATAAAAGACCACAGGAGCCAGGAAGAAAGACACATTCACATTTTATATTTATGTTTGCTATTATTCATGTTGTGATATAGCTTCAGATTTTCTCAGGAAATAAAGTCAGTTCCTTTTTTTTTTTTAAGATTTTATTTACTTGTCAGAGAGAGAGAGCACAAGCAGGGGGAGTGGCCAGCAGAGGGAGAAACGGGCTCCCCACTGAGCAGGGAGCCTGATGTGGGACTTGATCCCAGGACCCCAAAGGCAGATGCTTAATCAACTGAGCCACCCAGGTGTTCCACATCAATTCCTATAGTAACGTATTTCTCATTTTTTTTTTATTATCTCCCTTCTAATAAGAAAAATTAATCTTAATTGATTGGATTGATTTTTAATTCAATTTAATTTTTTCCTATTGGTAAAAATGAAATACTAAAGAATAATATTTTGTTAGGTAGGATTGAGTTTTGGAGGACCATAAACCATTTTAATAGTAAGATGTTTTTGCTCTCCAAGAACCAATTTTACCCCTGTGGGAGCTCTGTCACTCCCACTGAGAATGTATGCTCGAGTAATATACTATCCTGGCCAAGGTCAAGTTCCACTTTTTAAACAAAAAGCTTTTCTGATCACTTCCAGTAAAACTAGCACTGTATGGTGACTATGCAGAGTAATTTGTTCATTTGGAATTAAGGTCTCTCTCTCTTCCCGGCAGATGAGAAGGGACTTACAGCACTGGGACAGTGCCCTGCAACTGGCAAAGCGGCTGGCCCCGGACCAGATGCCATTTATATCAAAAGAATATGCCATTCAGCTTGAATTCACGTAAGTCCTTCTCTTTATGTTTTTTAGTCAGTTGCTAACTGCTGAATATCTTCAATTCCAAACTGCCATTAATGAGAAGGCCCTCCATTGATTGAATAATTGCTTGTTAGGGGTAAAAAGCTATATTATTTGTACTTCCAAAAAAAAAAATGTCTTTTCTCACTAGTGAAGGCTTGTCCAGGCCTTTATCCACTTTGATTTTTAGCATCAAAATTGAAGTCTGGGTGTAAGCCTTTCCTACACTCAGAGTCTATCTAGATATAATTTTGAATCACACTTGGCCAACAACAGTTACACCTAACATTGGGGTGACGGACTGCTTTTCACAGCCTGTGTTCATGATGTTGACCTTTTTGAAGACTTTGAGGATTTGCAGTGTGATTTCAAGTCATATTGAAAAAAAAAACACAGAATTTGGTCTACATCTTCTGTTTGCTTAAAATTATAGTTTTTCTCTCTTTAAATTCAATTGCATATGGATAAAAATTAGAGCTGAAAGTCAAGCCAGAAGCTTTTCACAGGTGGTATTCAGCGCTTGAGTAATAATCCTTCATGCTACATGAATAGGCTTCACAAATCTCTCCTACCTTGGGAAACAATCTTTTCCAAGAGCTTTGGAGTTTTCTGGTGCTCTTCATTGCTCGACAGTCTTAATTGTCAATAGTCATAACAAACTGTAGATTTATATTTCATTGCAGAATAAAAGTGTGATTTTAGAAGGTTTCAGGATCTAGTTTTAAGCTCACAGGCAGCCATAGTTAGTGCTACCAATTCAAGTGAATAATTTACTTGCAAATCAAGTTCACACAGGTACGTACAATAACAACTGTATCACAACAGGATAGTTTCTTTTGACATTTA
Source organism: Eumetopias jubatus (assembly GCF_037043125.1). Lineage (NCBI taxonomy): Eukaryota > Metazoa > Chordata > Mammalia > Carnivora > Otariidae > Eumetopias > Eumetopias jubatus. The sequence goes on along the minus strand of NW_028274808.1, from coordinate 170,239,851 downwards.
TTATACATTCCAGTTTCAAAAATAGTGAAATGTGGAAAAGTATTGGTCTTTGAACAAAGAAAATATGGTCCTAATGGTTTTTTAAAAATATTTTTATAAAGTTCTACTTTATTTTTAGCAGACTAGATTCATTGAGAGTACTGACACCCAAACTATAGCTGTAGAAATCATTTTGTCAAAAAGTAGTCTTTCATTTCTAACCATGCTACCTTATTTGAAACTTTATGTTTTGCAAATAAAAACTTTTTAGAGATTTTATTTCTTTTGTAGTCAACCTCAATTTAAATTTGTCATATATCTGCCCCTTGAAAAGTAACTCCGTAGGGACACCTGGCTGGCTCAGTTGGTAAAGCATGTGACTCTTGATCACAGGGTTGTGAGTTCAAGTCCCATGTTGGGTGTAGAGATTATTTAAAAATAAAATCTTAAAAAAAAAAAAAAGGTAACTTCGTATACTAAAAAGGGAAAATTGCAATCTTAGTGCATAACCTAAAGACCAAGGCCTCTCAGTGCCTTGGCCTCCATCTCTATCCTGAGAGTAGTGACAGGGTCTTAGAGCACAAAACCTCTGTGCTGAAGGGAAAAGGGTCATTACATTGGGAGATGACCTACCATATCCTCTCAGAACACAGACAACCTAGGAAACCCTTGGACCATGCCGAAGACGTTTATTTTCTCTTTTTTGGAGGAAATCGAAGCTTTTGTAGCAAACTCAAACTTTGTCTTATTATAGTTGGTTGAGCTGAGGCCAGTTGAAAGCCAGTGCTTTGTTGTTGACATTTTTTTTGACTTCCAACACTTTCTAGCCACCAATTCCCAAAACTTTCACTGTTATTTGGACTCTGATCTAGACATACACCCCAGTCCCCAACAATCAAGAGTTTCATTTGTAATCATAGTAACTAAGTAGGTAGGTCTCATCATCATCAAATATCCCAGTAGCCACCTGCTCTGACTTTGACCCCTAAGGCCCCAGGCCTCTGCTCAATGCCACATCTGTTTCATATGCATCCAAGACCTTGATTAGGTCAAAGCAGAACCAGTCTGTCACCTGTGGGGAGGATTTAGTTCTCTAGTCTGAGAGTAGACTAATCAGCTAGATCCATATGAGAGTTCCAAAATAAGATAATAATAAAGTGATTAAGCTAAAATAACATAAAAATAAAGTGACTGCTCGGAAATTTTAACTTAGCCTCCCCTAATTGGGTTTGCCCACGGAAAACCTCAGGCTCCGGATGGAGGAACTGTTATCCCTATTGTCAAGAAACATCCCTAGCTGTGTTGACATAATTGGGTCCAAATATTAGAAATTTCCACTTAGAAACATTGCTGACCACAAAGCCTGGGCTGTCCAAAACAAAGTTCTTAAACAGCAGAACGGCTTCTCTTCCAAAAAATTCCTTGTACACCAACAGGTGGGGAAACTGATTGAGGCTTAGTGAGGTTGGATAACTCGCCTCAACTGGTAAGGTGGAGCTCAGGTAGGTCTCAGATAATGCCATTTTCAGAGAAGATGGATCTCCAAATGGGTCTTAGCCACAAATCACAGGATTCATTCTGTCCCAGATAATCAAAACAAGATTATAAATAGGTCTTCTGGATATGGAGATCCATGTTAGCATCAGTTATGGGAGTACTATTATTATTTATATTATGTATAATACTTTTTATCTCAGTAAGAACCAGGGCCGCCAATACTGTAATCCTAAGTGTTCCTTTATGTCTACCTGATCCTTTCAATACATATTCTACTTATAAATATTGGGCCTTTGGAAAATGCATTCATTTTTATGGTCACATGATTGTCATATAGTGCCCTAAAAGAGATCATCAAAAGTGGCCTATTCAGAAGACATGAACAGACATTTCTCCAAAGAAGACACACAGATGGCCAACGGACACGTGAAAAGGCACTCAGCATAACTCATCATCAGGGAAATGCAAATCAAAACCACAAGCAGATATCACCTCACACCTGTCAGAATGGCTAAAATCAAAAACACAAGAAACAACAAGTGTTGGTGAGGATGTGGAGAAAAAGCCCTTGTGCACTGTTGGTAGGAATGTAAGCTGGTGCAGCCCCTGTGAAAGGTAGTGTGGAGGTTCCTCAAGAAATTAAAAATAGAATTATCATATGATCCAGTAATCCCACTACTGGGTATTTACTCCAAAAAACTGAAAACACTAATTCAAAAAGATGTATGCAATCCTACATTTACTGCAGCATTATTTACAAGAGCCAAGATATGGAAGCAACCCAAGTGTCCACTGATAGATGAATGGACAAAGAAGATGTGGGATATATATATATATATACACACAATGGGATAAAAAAGAGTGGCCATAAAAGTTGGCCATAAAAAAGAGTGGTCTTGCCATTTGCAGTAACACAGGTGGATCTAGAGGGTATAATGCTAGGTGAAATTAAGTCAGTCAGAGAAAAACAAATACTATGTGATTTTACTCATGTGTGGAATTTAAGAAACAAAATAAATGAAGAAAAAAGACAAAAAAACCATACTCTTAAAAATAGAGAACAAACTGGTGGCTGCCAGAGGGGAGTTGGGCGGGTGAAATAGGTGAAGGGGATTAACAGTAACTTATGACAAGCACTGAGGAGTGTATAGAATAGTTGAATCATTGTACATCTGAAACTAATATAACACTGTACATTAATTATACTTGAATTTAAAAAAAAATTTTTTAAACACAAAGGATTCCCCCCAAAAGTGGCCCATCACATTTAACGTAGCTCCCGAAAATGCCTAATATACTACAAAGTAAGTACCCTACAGTCTAGCATAATCCAGCTTTATAATTATTTTTTGAGAGGGAGAGAGTGCGTGCGCACTCGAGTCAGTGAGGAGGCAGGGAGCAGAAGGAGAGGGAGAGAGAGAACCGTGCTCAGGCTCCATGCTCAGCTGGGAGCCCGTGCGCAGGCTCCATGCTCAGCTGGGAGCCCGACGTGGGGCTCAGTCTCACAACCGTGAGATCATGACCTGAGCCAAAGTCAAGAGTCAGAGGCTCAACTGACTGAGCCACCCAGGCGCCCCTATAATTATTTTTAAAGTAGCAAACAATAAGGAACTGCACTTGAAAAAAGCTTATATGTTGTTTATCACATCTTTTGTGAGCTCAAGCAACTCAGTGACAAAGATTATCTTTTAAATCCTGTATATGTAAATAAGATACATATTAATGTATTAAAATTCACTCTGATTTTTCTTTCAGGGGTGATTATGTAAATGCTTTGGCTCATTATGAGAAAGGAATAACTGGTGATCATAAGGTAACCTTGAATAAAGATATGTGTAATTATCTTTACGTTTGTTAGTTTTGTTTGAAAAGCCATGGTCTGAATTGCATTTTATTTATTCAATATCTGGTAGGTGAGCTCTTTTTCAGTTTATTAACAACTTTGCAAGGATATAGTTAAATCATTTCAAAACACTTAAAAATTAAAGATGAAAATACTTTTATCAGTCTGAAAAAGATTTCTTTTATATGCTAACTATGAGCTTCTTACTAGTGTCGGGAGTAAAATTTTTTATCCTTTCCCACTTACAGTCTAACTATGACTTTCACGAGGCTTTTCCTTTCACTCTCTTAAAAAGTTTCAATAAGCCCTGTATAGTAACTCCCAGGCCATAAAAGTCGGTTCTGCTGCTTCATCTGTCACATGATGATCCTGGAGAGCATGTACTTTACCCACTATTCAAGCCATTCTCCCATCCCAGAATTTTAGCTCAAGAAACTGGATTTTGCAATGAAAGTTGATGTTTTTACGTGATGTCTTGTAAAGACTGAAAATCTTATATCCTGTTTTATAGCTAGACTTTTTATTACAGAAGTAATACAGTTTCATTACAGTCCATTTAAAATATCATGACAGTGTAACACGAAAAGCGAGAGGCCTACCATTCTCTCCTCTATCACACGACTCAGTGGTCACCACTGTTCATAGTTTTATATATTTCCACACAGAATCTTTTGTAAGCATACAAATATGTATGAAATGTGGGCTCTTACTAAATATGAAATCATTCATTTCCATTCATTTAGCAAAGATCAGTTGAAATTCATTCTTTGAAAATCAGCATTCTGCTTTCTTCATGGTTTTTCAAGTCAATACATACAAATCGATTTTAATCTTTTAAGAGTTTCTAATATTTTGTTGTTTAGATTAGCACAGTTTTTTCATCCACTCCCTTATTGAATTGTAATTGTTCTTGCCTTTTTTACTATCAAAAATACTGCAATGAATATTCTATGTAGTATACATGTATCTTTAACTACCTAAGATAGTATATAGTAGTATAAGGTATATATTATACACACACACACACACATATATATATAAGATAGTATAAGGATATATTCTTATAGATGGGATTTCCAGGTCATAAAATGTATGCTTTTAATTTTTTATAATGTCATGTTGCTCTCCAAAAGAATTTATAGCAACTCATACAGCTATAGGCCATATATGAAAGTGTCCATTTCCCCCCACATTTCCAACAACATCAAATGTTATATTTTATCTCCTCTACCAATTTCATAAGCCAAGAAGTATTTTGTATGTATTTGATTATTAGTGAAGCTGAGCATGTTTTATTTATTGGTCAGTTATATGTTTTTTTATTAATTCCCTGATCATATCCTTTGCTCATGTAACTTGGGTTTTTGATATTTTCTTTGGCTACATATATTTTAGGTGTTTTTTTTTTTTAATCTGTGTTATTGAATACACTAACCACTAGCCACACATAGCTATTTAAATTATTGAAAATTAAATAAAATTTAAAATTCAGTTCCTCTGTCACACTGGCCATATTTCAACTGCGCAAGAGCCACTTGTGACTATTAGCTACCATGTTGGACCAGGCAGATATAGAACATTTCCATCATCACAGAATGTTCCATTAGACATGCTACTTCACATAAAATGCAATCTGACATTCTCTTTCACTAGTATGGATTAGTTGCTTGAAAAGTTCTTTAGTTATCTTTAATGAATTAAACAATTTTACATAAAGTTTTTAATGTTTAATCATGTCTAGCGGAGAAATCTTCAATTTGGTAAATTTTTTTTCCTTAATTTTGTTCATAGTATTTATGCTGTGTATCTAGTATATTACTTCTTACATAAAATTTTATACCAAGAAGAAATACAAAGATATACAAGGCATTATAACAGGGGGTAGTAAAAATGTGTTCTTAAGCATAAAAGATATAGACTTCTTTTTTTTTTTAGATTTTATTTAAATTCAAGTTAGTTAACATATAGTGTATTATTAGTTTCAGGGGAAGAATTTAGTGAATCATCAGTTGCATATAACACCCTGTGTTCATTACATCAAGTGCCTTCCTTAATGCCCATCACCGATTACCCCATCCCCCACACAGTTCCCCTCCTGCAACCCTTAGTTTGTTCCCTATAGTCTCTTATGGTTTACCTCCCTCTCTGCTTTTATCTTATTTTTCTGTTCCTTCCTCTATGTTCACCAGTTTTGTTTCTTAAATTCCACATATGAGTAAAATTATATGGTATTTGAAAAGATCTGGACTTCTAAAGAAACAAATGTAACTTTGTACCAGGTGATTAAAAAAAAAAGAGGCCTGATCTTGAAATATGCCTGAAAGGATTAATGAAAGTAGTATTTGGGCTTATTTTAGATTTAAATTAATTTTTTGGCTGAAATACATCAGTTTAACTTAAGGTCTGATTTGTTAGTTATTTGCCTTACGATTCCAGGAACATGATGAAGTATGCCTGGCTGGGGTGGCCCAGATGTCCATAAGAATGGGAGACATACGCCGAGGGGTTAACCAGGCTCTAAAGCATCCCAGCAGGGTCCTTAAAAGAGACTGTGGAGCCATATTGGAGAATATGAAGGTATGCTGTTCTCTGCATAAATATTCGTGTGCTCTTACATGTAATAAATTCAGTGTTTTAATAATGTCATATTAATTTAGCAATTTTCAGAAGCAGCCCAACTGTATGAAAAAGGTCTCTATTACGACAAAGCAGCCTCTGTTTACATCCGCTGTAAGAATTGGTAAGAATTTGCTAAAATTTGTTCTGAGCAGGTGTGGAAATGAATGGGTCCCGTGTGGTCTCCCCTCTTGCTTCCTTGCTGTTCCTCCTGCCTGGACATCCTGTTCCCTCTTCTCTTTATCTCCTTCTTGTTCTTCGATGAGTTCATATTCATAGTTCACTTTTCAAAGAACAGCGCGTCCTGTCAGTTTGGTGTGGGGAAATCTCTGATCAGACAACTTACCAGGGAAAAAAGCCCTATTGTTCCCGAAGAGCTAATGAACTGCCTTCATTTTCCCACTAAGAGGGAGGGCGGAGGTGTGGTGTCAGAAGGAAAAGTAGTTATGTCTGCTTTTACCTATAGGAGCCAAGGTTTTTTTAAAGATCATGATAGCTGTGTTTTGAATCCTAAAAACTAACATTTGATTGTAGGGAGCTAGTCTGGGAGTGAACATAGTGCTGACATCATTCTCCTAAACCTACATTCTAGGGCAAAAGTTGGTGAGCTTCTGCCTCGTGTTTCTTCCCCAAAGATTCACTTGCAGTATGCCAAAGCGAAAGAAGCAGATGGAAGGTTTGTACAGTTTCTCAAACTCGTACAAATTTAAAGCACTGTGTAAGTTTGATAAATTAACCATTGACCTTTGCAACCCCTGTGAAAGGCAGAAGGGAGGAAGAAAACATCTTTTCCCTTCCCCTGGCCTGAAGTGCCAGACTATTCTGTTTCTCCCATATGTTATATACCTCAGTTGATCCTTTGTGTATTCAAATATAGGCTACTGTCTCTTTTTATATGAGAGTTAAATATTAAAGTTGATATTTCTGATATAATACGGCATGAAAACAAAGTGATCTTGTTTTATCAAGAAGGATAACTTACGGATGCAGAGGACAAGAAAAGTGAAGAAATATGAACTCCACACCTACGACTATACAGTATGAGCCGCAAAACAGCGTCAAGATATTGCAATGGATAGTTAATATTCTAAATATACAAAGATTCCCTGCATCTTGATATAAGAAACTCAAAGGCAAGGAGTCCCGGAGAAGGAAACACAATTAGGAAATTGTATTTCATACACACATGAAAAAGCTCTACCTCACTAATGATAATACTAATTAATATTAAATACTAATGATAAATAATGAGCAGCAATATGTTATTTTAACCTATCATATCATGAAAGATTTTATTTATTTATTTTTTAAAGATTTTATTTATTTGACAGACACAGAGAGGGAACACAAGCAGAGGGAATGGGAGATGGAGAAGCAGGCTCCTCACTGAGCAAGGAGCCCGATGTGGGACTCGATCCCAGGACCCTGGGATCATGACTTGAGCCAAAGGCAGACGCTTAATGACTGAGCCACCCAGGCGCCCTTGTGAAAGATTTTAAACTAATCACCATATTGTCAAAATGCACTCTGTATGCATGACTGATGGGAGTATAATCTCTGTGGCCGTTGGAAAGTTATTTGGCAATATATATTTAGAGATTCTTAAAGGTCAATACCCTCTAACTTTAGAAAAGCAACCTTAGGAAACAGAGATACTCACTAAATGTCTTATTAAAATGGGAAGAACTGGAGAGCTGGTGGGGAATGAAGAGAAGTCTTGAGCTCCCCCTAGAGGTCGACGTGCAAAGATTTTATATATCACTCTCAGCCGTACCTGTAAATGTGAAATAATCTGTATTTTCTGTTTTCTAAAGTAAGTTTATATTACTATTATAATCTTTCAACTCAAAAAAAAGTGAGGGAAAAAGTAAAGTGTAAAAAATTGTATGGTTCAGATGAGAAAATGCAAGTCGATATTAGCATTTTACTGTTAGTTTATCAAACCTCTAAAAAGAACACATTTTAGTGAGATGATTCCTTATATTCTTTCTGATGAAGAACAAAGAAGTTCAAGAAAAAAATAAGCAGCCATCATCAATAAAACATTGTCCCATTTATTGACATTTCCCCCCCCAAATATGACAGTGGTAAGAAAGCTTTTCTGAACTAAATCTTTCTTATAGATACAAAGAAGCCGTTGTGGCTTATGAGAATGCAAAACAGTGGAACAGTGTAATCCGCATCTATCTGGATCACCTCAGCAATCCTGAAAAGGCAGTCAGTATTGTCCGGGAGACCCAGTCTCTGGATGGCGCCAAAATGGTAGCCAGGTAACAGAATGCATTATTTTTGGACTTCCAAAAACTAGCCTTAAAAGAAAGTCCCCACTTCCCCTCATCAAATAAATAAATTCAAAGGGAATATTTATTCTTTTTAAATTTTTTTGTTAGGTCTGAGTGCTTAAATTCAAAGTCTGTTTGTTGTGGTCAGTGTATGAGAGTATGCTTTTCAAATATAAGTATATAGCGTGGAACTGCGGTTTGCCTAATTTTTATTTTTAAATGGCTTCTCATAGTTGCAAAAAGATTTTATTTTGTAAATTACAAACTTATTTTAAACGAGTCAAGCTGATTAAAGTACTTTGTTTTAGGTTTTTTCTGCAGTTGGGTGACTACGGGTCTGCGATCCAGTTTCTTGTTATGTCCAAATGTAATCATGAAGCTTTCACACTGGCTCAGCAGCACAACAAAATGGAAATCTATGCAGACATTATTGGTAAATACCACTGTTTGCCCTAATTTCTCTTAAAGATTTGTATCATAGGTATACTTGACTCACGATCTAATTATCAGATTGGCATGCCCACACACCATACATAGACACATGCATATCTATATGGTACTTATCAGATTTGATTCCTACTGTCTCAAAGTGAGATGGAATTATAAGACCATTTTCAAAAATTAAGGTTTGCGGGGGGGGCCTTTAAAAGAGGTCAGATTTCCCAAATTCCATTTGTCAACAGTTAAAACAAGGTTCCAAAATGAAGGTAACAGAAAATACAAAAGAATTTTTTAAGAAATATTTTCATAAATTTTTTAAATTGACTTATAAATTAAGATTTTATGATTATACTTTCATGAAGAGTGATATACACAAGATGTGATTTTCCAGAAGAAAGTCCAAAAGAGAATTTTATATTCTGAGAGCACCTGCTTATAGATTTTCTTCCCTTGTTTGCAATTATTCTTAGAAACTACTGAAATAATGTTCAGATTCTCATTTTATAAGGGCCATACATAACGTTATTTGTGGTAGTATTTTATTTTGTTTTCAGTGTGGAAAAATATACATAACAAAAATTTACCATTTTAACCATTTTTACATGTGCAGTTCAGTCATATTAAGTACATTCGCTTTGTACAACCATCACCACCACCCATCTCCAGAACTTTTCCATCATCCTGAACTAAAACCCTGTACTCAGTAAATAGTATCTCCCCATTTCCCTCTCCCCCAGCCCCTGGTAGCCACTGTTCTACTCTCTGTCTCTACAGATTTGACTATTCATAGTGTGTCATATAAGTGGAGTCATAAAGTATTTGTCCTTTTGTGTTATTTTGGTTTTTTTTATTTAAATTTATTTTTTTTTAAGTGGGCTCCATGCCCAGTGGTGCTTGAGCTCATAACCCTGAGATCAAGACCTAAGCTGAAATCAAGAGCCTACACTCAACAGACTGAGCCACCCAGGCGGCCCTGTGTTATTTTGTGTTTTAAAATTCACAAAATGACCGTAAGAATTGATGGTAGGATTTATGAGAAAATTTTATTTCAGTCTTTAAGGGAACAAATAGGTAAAAGCATCTTCTAATATCTTAGAAAGCCATTCAGATAATTGGAGAAAACAAAGAGCTAAAAAAAAAAGGAAGTACAGATAAAAGCAACATTAGAATCATTAATGTTTAACTTGATAGATGACATTTCTGTCTTAACACTGCAAATCACCATAGCACTAACGCATTGTAAGTTTTTCTCGTTTATAAGGATGTGGCTTATCCTGTATCCCACGCACACACACATACATGCACGCACACACGCACACATGGTTACTTTTCTCCACCTTTCTATACCCCCTTCTCTCGTAAACTTCCTATGTACCTTGGGCTGGAGGGCCAGGGCTGTCGTTATGCTTTGGTGCAGGAAATGGGCCTCTGACTCCCCTGGGTAAATGTAAACAATGATTTGAGGTCCTTCTTCCTCTGTGCTTAACATATTGAAGCTTCAAACCAAAAGAAAAACAATAATTATCTTTAAATGACATCTATGGGCTACTTGAATGTTATCTCCTTGTCTGACAAATACGGACAGTTGTCTAAACCAGGCATTGCTGAGACAGGGGGAAATGGATTACATTTGTATTAAGGTTGATCTATGATTGTTCTGAAACTCTAGGCACCTCATGATTGCAATTATAGTTCTAGTTGTTCCTGTTGTTTCAGGAAATGAGATTGAGACTCTTAGAGATGGATAAAAATCACGAAGGGTAATGTCAGACCACAGCCTAGATTCTCACAAAGCCTCATCATTTCCTGTCCTGATTCCTATGTAAGAGTGAGAAGAAGATGGAACAGAGTTGATATTTGGGATAATGATGGTGAATGTGTTTTGTGATGAAAACAAACACTGATATTCGCAGTTAAAATTTTTTTAATCACCTGTTTTTAGATCAACTGTTTTTAGATCTTATTTTTAAGTTAATGTAAACAAGTTTTGCTCAGATATTTTACTCAATGAACTTCTGTTGTAGGTTCTGAAGATACTACTAATGAAGACTATCAAAGCATCGCCTTATATTTTGAAGGAGAAAAAAGACATTTTCAGGCTGGAAAATTCTTCTTGCTGTGTGGCCAATATTCACGAGTTAGTATTTCCCAAGAAAATATACATTGACCTCCCCAGGAATGCTTATAGGAAATATTTTTTTATTTATTTAAGTAATCTCTGTGCCCAGTGCGGGGCTCAAACTCATGAGCCCAAGATCAAGAATCACATGCTCCACTGACTGAGTCAGCCAGGCACCCCAGAAATATTTTAAAATATATTATGCTCCCAGATACCCAGATCTGAAATCTGAGCTAATTTTAAATCATCCTCTCTCTTCCACAGCCAATCACATTCTTCCCTTGTAGTATCTCTGACATCTGTCCCTTTTCATTCTAACCACCATCAGCTTAATTCAAACCTGGGTCACCTCACTTATTATTAGATTATTACAGTATGATTTCTATTTCCCTGTTTTTAGTTTCTGTCCCTATAACTCACCCTTCATTTTGTGCCCCAGATGGTATGTACTTCCATTGCTAAAGAGCTCCTACAGCAGGGCTTATGGTGTTCAAGCAAGGGACGGAACTAAGTGAAGCTGTGCATTCGTTGTGTGACAAGCTGGGGACCACTGGGTAGCACCTGTTTGGTCTGAAGGAAATAGCTTCTGCTTCCAGAACATTGTTGCCTTTCAGGAGTTGGTCCTATTAGTGCCGGATCAGAGGATTCTTCATGAGAAACAGAAGTCTTGGTCTCCCAATTTTAAAATATGGGCCCAGGTATTTGTGTAATACCTCGCCCACCAAGGAAACATGTCTGTGTGTGAACTCAGCCTTCTGGCCACCAATTTACGGTTTCTGGCCGCTTAGATAAAGTCCAGACTCCTCAATTGGCACCCAAGAGAACTCCCACAAATTGACCAACAAGCCAGAACTTCCCAACCAGCTGCTGGCATCCTGCTGTTTCCACTGAGGAAACCTATAGTCCCATTAGCCTTTTCCCATCCCTGTTCTCACCTAGATTCCTCTCTGCCCTCCTTCCATCTACCACGGACCTGTGCATCTTCCAGGCCTTTTTCCTGGGTGGCACCTTCGGGATCATCCCTCTGTTTAATCACCTTTTCTTCCTCAGAACACCTATGAAAACAACTGGTCATGCTGCCCATTTATCGTTTAAACTTTTATAACCTTAAAATTTTTTCATAGGTTTGGTGGTGTGATGTTGTGGAGGTAGCCAGTGATGACTTAAAACGATTGGTTCCTTGTATTATCACATAACACAGATCTCCCCAGTTAGACTGTGCATAACACAACAAAAGGGGCCTTCTCCTCCTTCCTGGGATTCTCCCCGGCAGCCAGCAGGATCACATGGACGTAGCAGCACGCGGGCAGTTCATATCTGTGGAACGAACAAATGAATGAAAATAATTATACCTTCACAGTGAAAGAGGGCTTATGTTTCACTCTCATCTCACCAGAAGTCAGAACTAAATTCTTCAGAGGGTTCACTGGATCCTTCCATTGTTCAAACTGCACTCAGCCTTTTAAGTGTCTATTTTAAGACAATGCCTGCCCCTGGCTGAGAGGAAGATACTTTCAGGAACTATCATTAGTTTGAGTGTGTGAAAGCTTTGTTTTTCCCCAGGGTGAAAGCGGTCTGGAAATTTTCAATTGCTATACAATTCTCATTTCAGGCACTTAAACATTTCCTGAAATGTCCGAGCTCAGAAGATAATGCAGCAATAGAAATGGCAATTGAAACTGTAAGTAAACTCGGTAATGAGAACTTTTGAGAATGCCAATATTTTTTAAAACTTTTTGAAGTTTTAAAAAACATAAAATAGTGTAACAAGTTCCCATGTACCTGTCGTCTGATTTCACAGCTATCAACATATGACCAATCTTATCTTATTCATACCTCCCACCTCTTTCCCTATTTTATTTTAAAGCAAATCACAAACATCATGTCATTTATTTATGGGTACAAAATCTGTCTATAAAAGATAAGAACCTTTGGATTTTCTTTTAGATGTAACTTGCATGCAGTAAAGTGCACAAATCCCAAGTGTATAACTCATTTTTTCATATACGTACGCTGGTGTAACCCCTATTGAGATCAAGATATAGAATATTTCCAGCTCCCAGAAGCCTCTCTTATGTTGCCTCCCAGTCAGTGTCCCCCAGCCCAGGGTAACCACAATTTTGACCTCTATCCTTATAGATTGGTTGCATCTGTCTAGCATATAAATGGAATCATACGTATTTTGTACTATTTTGTGTCCAGTTTCTTCCAATCAACAGTAAGTCTGTTAATGCATGTGTTACTGCATGCAGCAATAGTTCATTCTTTTTTTTTTTAAGATTTTTTATTTATTTATTTTTGCAAGAGAGAGAATGCTTGAGCAGGGGGAGGGGCAGAGGGAGAAGCAGGCTCCCTGCTGAGCAAGGAGCCTGATGTGAGACTCCATCCCAGGACCCTGGGATCATGACCTGAGCCAAAGGCAGACGCTTAACCGATTGAGCCACCCAGGTACCCAGCAATAGTTCATTCTTATTCATGGCTGTGTAGTATTCTACTGTACGACTGTACCACAACATTTAGATTGTCTCCAGTTTGGGCATATTGTGAATAATGTGCCATCAATTGGTTCGTGTCTTTTGATGGACGTAACACTGCCTTATTGGGTATATATCCAGGAGTAGAATTATTAGGTCATAAGATACACATATTTTAGCAATTGTAGGTACTGCCAAACATTTTTTTCAAAGTCATTGTACCAGTTTACACTCTACCAGCAGTGTGAAAGAATTTAGTTGCTCTCTTTGCTAACACTTACCAGTCTATTTCATTGTAGCTATTCTGATAGATATAGTGTATATCATTCTGGTTTTAATCCATTTTTCTAAAGACTGATGGTACTGAGCAACTTTTCATGTGTATATTGGCCATTTGGATATCCTCTTTTGTGAAGTGCTTTTTAAATCTTTTTTCTAATTTTTAATTGTATCATCTCGTCTTATTACTGATTTGTAGGACTTTTTTATAATTTCTAGATACAAGTCTTTTCATCATATATATGTATTGTGAAAATTCCTCAAGCTGTGGCTTGCCTTTTTATTCTTCAGTGGTGTCTTGATGGAAAGAAATTCTGAAGTTTTAATAAAGTCCAACTTTTCTCTAGTGGTTAGTGTTTTTTAGTCCTAGCTAAGAAATCCATCCCATGTGTTTTCTTCTAGAGATTAGATTGTTTTAGCTTTCGGGCGCCTGGGTGGCTCAGTTGGTTAAGCGACTGCCTTCGGCTCAGGTCATGATCCTGGAGTCCCGGGATCGAGTCCCGCATTGGGCTCCCTGCTTAGCGGGGAGTCTGCTTCTCCCTCTGACCCTCTCCCCTCTCATGCTCTCTATCTCATTCTCTCTCTCAAATAAATAAATAAATAAATAAATAAAATCTTTAGATTGTTTTAGCTTTCTTGTTTAGGCCTATGCCCATCCTGAATTAACTTTAGTGTATGGTGTGAGGTAGGAGTCAGGAATCTTTTTTTCCCCATATGGATATCTGGTTGATCCAGCACCATTTATCAAAAGACCTTTTTTTCCCCACTGAATTACCACGGAGTGTTTGTCATAGATGAAATGACCATTTTTGTGTGAGTCTGGTGTTGGATTCTATATTCTCTTCCATTGATTTGTCTCCCCTGGACCACCACCACACTGTCTTAATTGTTGTGTGATATGTATTCTTTATTATAATCTACTTTCTATCTCTGTGGATTTGCCTACTCTAGACATTTCATATAAATGGAATCATTCACAATATGTGACCTTTGTGTCTGGCATCTTTCATTTAGAATGTTTTCAAGGTTCAGCTGTGTTGTAGCAGGTACTAATACTTCATTCCTTTTTATGACTGAATAACATTCCGTTGTTGGACTCTGTCACATTGTGTTTATCCATTCATCAGTTGATAGACATTTGGGTTGTTTCTACTTTCAAGCTTTTATGAATAATGCTGCTGTTAACGTTTGTGTATGAGTTTTTGTGTGGACATATATTTTCATTTGTCTTGGGTATATACCTAGGAACTGCTAGGCCATATGTTAGCTCTATATTTAACGTTTTGAGGAACTGCCCAACTGTTTCCCAAAGCAGCTAAACCATTCTACATTCCCAATATTGCATTGCAATTTTTCTGTCATTTCTTGATGTTATTGAACATCTAGTTAGGATGCAAATTTCCCCATCTCCTGTATTTCCCACTAACTGGTAATTAAATCTAGAGACTTGCTCAAACATAGATTTGATATTTTTAGGAGGATGACTTCATAGATGGTGCCATGTACTTCCTATTTCATCACATCAGTTGGCTCATATCTTTTTTTTTCTCGTTAGGATTTCGTTTGGGTCTATTTCGGATCTTTTTAAATTTTTTTAATTTAAATTCAGTTAATCAATGTATAGTGTATTATTAGTTTCAGAGATAGAGGTCAGTGATTCATCAGTCTTATATCCAGTGGTCAGTACATCACATTCCCTCCTTAATGCCATCACCCAGTTACCCCATCCCCCCACCCACCTCCCCTCCAGCAACCCTCAGTTTGTTTCCTATGATTAAGAGTCTCTTATGGTTTGTCTCCCTCTTTGATTTCATTTTGTTTTATTTTTCCCTCCCTTCCCCTATGATCCTCTGGTTTTGTTTCTTAAATTCTACATATGAGTGAGATCATATAATTGTCTTTCTCTGATTGATTTATTTTGCTTAAGTAGGCTCATATCTTAATCAGCTCAGGCTGCCATAACAAACTACCAGACTAGGTGACTTAAAAAAGAAAAATTTATTTCTCATAGTTTTGGAGGCTGAGAAGGCTAAGATCAAGGGGCCAGCCAATCTGGTTCCTGTTGAGAGCTCTCTTCCAGGCTTGTAGATGGCTGCCTTCTTGCTGTGTCCTCACATGGCCTTTCCAGGAGATTTCTCTCCCTTCCTCTTTTTATAACACCACCATCAAAAGGGCCCCACCCTCATGACCTCATCTAACTAATTACTCCCAAAAGCCCTATCTTCAAATACAATCACATCGTGGGGTAGGGCTTCAACATTTGAATTTGCAGGCTACATAAACATCCAGTCTATAATAGCCCATAATTTGTCATCTCTGTTTTTATGGTGTTAAGATCGATTATTGGATATTGAAGTGGTCAGCCTGATCCCCCCATTGTAAGGTTTCCCATCAGCCTTTCACCTAATGATTTCAGCAGCCATTAATATTTATTAGTTAAATTCATTATTTTATTAGGGGTTGCAACATGATGATATTTGTCATTCCTTCTGAATTCCACATCAGCTATTTTGTTACACTAAGATAAAAGAAAAATAGGGTAAATACTTGATTTTTTTCCCTTTATTTACTAGTTTTAAGAATAATGAGTTGGTTCCCTAGCATCCTCCAAAGGTGACCTCTAGAGGTGCTTTTGTTTTATTTTTTCATTTTTAATATCATAATATATATATATGATATAGCCAAGATATAAATTATGAGTGAATTATGAATTTGTTTTGGTTTTATTTTGTTTTAGATTGCACATATGAGTGAAATCATGTGGTATCTTTCTTTCTTGAACTTATTTCACTTAGCATAATACCCTCAAGGTCAGTCCATGTTGTCACATTTGGCAAGATTTCATTCTTTTTTATGGCTGAGTAGTATTCCATGGTGTGTGTGTGTCTGTGTGTGTGTGTGTATACATATATATATATATACACACACCACATCTTCATTCATCCTATCAATGGCAACTTGTTTTCATATCTTGGCTATTGTAAATGCTGCAACAAACATAAGGGAACATTTTTTTTTAAATTAGTGTTTTTGTATTCTTTGGATAAATACTGAGAAGTGGAATGGCTGGGGCATATGGTACTTCTATTCTTAATTTTTTGAGGAATCTCCATACTGTTTTCCATAGTGACTGTACCAATTTAAAATCCCACCAACAGTGTACCAGGGTTCCCTTTTCTCTACATCTCCAACACTTGTTATTTCTTGTCTTTTTGATAACAACGATTCTAGCAGGTGTTAGGTGATATATTATTGTGGTTTTGATTTGCATTTTCCTTATAATTAGTGGTGTGCAGTATCTTTTCATGTGCCTGTTGGTGATTTGTATGGGAGAAATATCTATTCAGATCCTCTGCCCATTTTTTAATCAGGTTGGTTTTATTGTTGTTGAGTTGTATGAATTTTTTATATATAGTTTGGATATTAGCCCCTTATTGGATATATAGTTTGCAAATATCTTCTCCCATTCAGATTTCCTTTTCCTTTTGGTAATGGTTTCCTTTGCTGTGCAACGTTTTAGTTTGATATAATCCCATTTGTTTACTTTTACTTTTGTTTGCCTTGCCTTTGGAGTCAGATCTATAAAGACATCACTAAGACTAATGTCAAGGAGCTTACCCTCCTATGTTTTCTTTTAGGAATTTTATGGTTTCAGGTCTTGCATTCAAGTCTTTACCTTTTGAGTTAATTTTTGTGTATAGTGTATCAAAGTGATCTAGTTTCATTCTTTTCAATTTGGCTTTCCAGTTTTCCCAACTTTGTGGGGGAGTGGGGCAGGGGCTGCACCTGTCTTACTCACTTTTATTTTGTTATTTGTTATTTTTTAAAATTTTTTTCTTTTTAGAGAGAGAGCACAAACAGGCTCAGGGCAGAGGGAGAGGGAGAGGCAGAATCCCAAGCAGGCTCCACGCTCAGCATGGAGCCTGACATTGGGCTTGATCTCCTGACCCTGAGATTATGACCTGAGCTAAAATCTAGAGTCACTGAGCTATACAGGTGCCCCTCCCAACACTTTTATTAAAAAGACTGTCCTTTCTTCATTGTGTGTTTTTGGCTCCTTTGTCATAGATTAATCATCCCTATATGTGTGGGTTTATTTCTGAGCTCTCAACTCTGTTCCATTAATCTGTGTGTTTATTTTTGTACTAATACCATACTGTTTTGATTACTGTAGCTTTGTAGTATAATTCGAAATCAGGGAGCATAATTCCTACATGCAGCTTTGTTCTTCTTAGCATTGCTTTGGCTATTTGGGATCTTTTTGTGGTTCCATACAAATTTTAGAATTATTCTAGTTCTGTGAAGTATGCCATTGAAGTTTTGATAGGTATCACACTTTTGGAGTTTTGATAGGTATCACAATGAATCTTAGGTTGCTTTGGATAATAGGGACATTTTTAACAATAGTCTTCTAATCCATGAGCATGGAATATCTTTCCTTATATCTGTGTCTTCTTCAATTTCTTTCATCAGTGTCTTATGGTTTTCAGTGTACAAGTCTTTCACCTGCTTGGTTAAATTTATTGGTAGGTATTTTATTCTTTTTGATGCAGTCGTAAATAGGATTCTTTTCTTAATTTCTCTTTCTAATGTTTCATTAATAGTGTATAGAAAGGTAACAAATTTTTGCATATTGATTATGTATCCTGCAACATTTATTTATTAGTTCCAACGGTTTCTTGGTGGATTTATTAGGGTTTTCTATGTATAGTATCATGTTGTTTGCAAATAGTGACACTTTAATTTCTTCCTGTCCAATTTGGGTGCCTTTTATTTCTTTTTCTTGCCTGATTTCTGTGGCCAGGTTCCATTTCTTACTCCAGACGTGGAATCAGCCATTTCTCTAAGGAGTTCTGATTCCTTTTAGTGAGAAATGGTTTTAGAGACCATAATTTGGGTGCTAGGAATATTCTGTTTCTAAGCCTTTTCAGTTATAAATGTTGGTATTTTTTATTGTGACATAAAAAATTAGTATTTTCTAAAAGTACCTGAATTTAAAGCTGCAGTGAAATTATTTAAGAATGGAAATTATTCTCTGGCCATCTACATAATGTCATTTTATTTTATTATGAAAATAGGTACATTCTCTGGTTTTCTCTGCATATCCACAACATTTTCTAAGACCTACTTCCTCCAGAAAGCTGGACTCAAGAATTCCAGTAGCTCTCAAGAATACATTTCCCATCCTTCCTACCAAAGATGGACTGGAATTCTGGTCCCAAATTCATAAATCCAGAATAATTCTGATTTGGTTAGCTCAGATGTCCATTCCAAGATTAAACAACTAGTGGCCACAGGGATGAAATATCCTGCTTTGGCAAACTTCGTTAAATTCCCACCCCTTGACATTCCCACTTGTTTGGTCATGGAGAATGGGGTCTTCGGGGCACGAAAGTCCCACTAGAACCCCATGGTTGAAATGGAAGTAGGAGCATTTCTCAGAAAAGTCAAAGGAATCAATATCAGACAAATTCTAGATGTCCCTTGCAGCTATCAGATTTTTTCTCCTTTTATTGGTATTCTTTAATTCTGCAGTATCTACTTCTAGATGTTATGCTATGTATTTTATTATAATTTTTATTAAGTCAGGGACATGTAGCCTATAAAACCAACATATCTTACTTCATTCATTCAAATGAGTGCATTGTGAACTTCACTACTGGATAATTTTCCTAAAGTCCAGTTTTGAATCCTTGTATTCTTTAGCTGCAGACCCTCGAGTGACTCCCCATTGCCTCACAATTTATTCCCAAGCTATCCTTCAAGAATCACAGAATCTTAGGTACCCCTGCAGTGATCCAGTCTAGCCTCCTCCATTTTATTGATGAGGAAACGGAGGTCCCAAAGGATGATATGACTAACCTAAAGCCACCCAAATAGAAAATAATAGAGCTAGGACTAAACCCTAAGTCTTCTTTCCAAGCAAATTGCCTATTCACTCCTCTAGGTCAGTAGTCTATGCTACACTAAACTGGCCACTTTTACGTGAGTAGTTCAGGGCTCCCCTTCCTTTGTTCCTTCACTCTTGCTGGCCCCTACACCTAGGCCACCCTCCCTCCTGCACCTCTGTCTTCACACTCCTATACAACATGCAAGACCCACTTCACACACAAGCCTTTCCTAAAATGGCTTCTGGATGAAATTTCACCCTCCTTAGAATCTTCTCTAAGTAGTTTGAACATCACTTACCACTGCAGTTATCCCCCTTCAGATTAATAGCTCCTCGAGGTCAAGGACCCGTTTTTTCATAGAATGGTTAGCATATTGTGGGCACTCAATAAATATTTGCTGAATTGAACACATGTTGGTTCCCAGCTCAGTGAAAGCACTATATAGATGATATAAATTTCCTTCCAGTCCTCCATTTCTTTCCACCTTAAGACCCCCTCCCCTGACTTAAATTTTCTTTTAATCTGTGCACTCTTACCTGCTGATCCTGTAATCGAGAATATCTTAAAAATATTCATACTTCACCCACCCCCATCCCCTACCCCTGAAGTTTCTGAAATACATTCTTGGTGTATGTGTGTTGATGGGTGTGTAGTAGAGCCCTAGTTGGGAATCATTACCTGAGTGAATCCATGAGATGAATGAGAAAGATGGGTCTTCACAGTATCCATTATCTTGTTGGGGGCCCTCCTGCCTCTTTGCAGTCAGCTTCTGCCTTCACCTCTCTGTAAAGGTATTATTTTATACCTTATAAAAATAAGGTATTATTTGTATCCTCGTTGAGGTCCCAAGAGTTACCTGCTGAAGATCACACAGGTGATCCTTTGACCTCAGGCAGGCTGACTTCAGAGCCTCTCCTCCCCACAGGTTCACTGTAAACCTTCTCTAAAAGGTCCCCAGCTGATCTCTTACTTGCTGAACACGTGAGTCTCTTCTCAGTCTTTAGTCCATGTTATGGCAGCATTTTATGCTACTGTACTGCATGTTTCCTGAAATTTGTACTCCTTTAGAGCACTGCTTCTCCAGTTACTTCCCAGATGGTCCCTTCTCAGCCTCCTTCACTGACTCCTCTGCTCCTTAAATGTAAGTGTTCCTCAGCATTCTGTCTCCATCCTCCTTTTAATTTTAATTCTGAGTGGCCACATCTATTCCTTACTGGCTCCCCTTTCCATCTATCCTCACATTTTGGGTGTGTTCAACCTTCTGAAATTCAGATTAATCAGGTGCCCTGTATTTTTATTTGCTATATCTGGCAACGCCATCTGCTTAGCACCAGTCCAAGCCCTTTAAGGGTATTAACTTATTTAATCCTTAAAACAGTACTGTGAGTTAGGTATTATTTTTATCCTCATTGAAGTCCCAAGAGTTACCTGCTGAAGATCACACAGATGATCCTTTGACCTCAGGCAGGCTAACTCCAGAGCCCTTGCTTTAACCATGTCTCTGTACTGACTTATTCACCCAAAACCATCCACAAAAGCCATCAAGATGAGGAACTGTACAGGATTTCTCTTCCTTACAGCGTCCCTTCCTTATAGCAATGGGATAAGCAGAGGCAACAGATTTATCAAAGCGTAGCTTTCTTGCACTGATGACACACAAGTGTGTAGAAATTCTGCAGCCACAAGAGCCTCTCCACTCCACAGGTTCACTACGATCCCTTGTGCACAAGGAACTTTCTAACTTCTCTTTGTCCTTTCCCCTGAGGTGTAGCAAGCTAGGCCATATGTTGCTGTGTCTTAATGACTGTCTCCTTCATTTTCCACCGCTTTTCTGACTGTGTCATTAATGCGAGGAGGGCAGCGCTGCACTCTTCAGTGTTCGTTCCCTTTGGTGGAGCTCCAGTTCTGTTCTTGGCTCACCCCTCTTTTATAGACACAAGACTCTTAAGCCTCCTACTCTTGTCAATAATTATTCCTACTAGCTAAAACTGACACATTGCCATCCTCCAATATGGTCCATAATTTTTCCTGATCGACACCACACCACACATCAGTGATTGAACTCTGACCTTCATGGAGGTGACTCTCAGATCGAGGTCTCCAGGCCAGCGTCCTCTCTAGAACTCCACCCACACTTCCCGCCGCCTGCCCTCTTCTGGGCTCCTATGGCCATACTTTTTCTGCTTTGGACTCCAGGTGGCCATGAACGAGGGCATGTCCTCGGGGAGTACTGGAGATGCAGCACTTGGTGCTATGTTGTCGCAGAAGGCCCGGTTCCTGTGCTCAAGGCCCTGCCATCTAGATGTCATAGTCACTTACCTTAAGGAAGTTTTTACCGAAACATCCAAAAAGTATATTGTGTGTGTGGAAAAAAAAAAAATGGACTTTTGATATAGGCACTTAGAGAAGCTATAGCTTCTAAGGATAGACTTTTATTAATGGAGACGACGAATGAAGAAAGACCCTAAATTTATATCATGTCAGACACTTCAGGTATTTTTACAATTTTTTTTATTCCATTTCCTTAGCACAAGATTCTTTGTCTCCCCCCACTCCCCTTCCTTTCTAGTTTTAAGATGCTGAATTTATGGTTTCTTTCTCTTCCTAAACAGGTTGGTCAGGCCAAAGATGAACTGCTGACCAGTCAGCTGATAGACCACCTGATGGGAGAGAGTGATGGCATGCCTAAGGTACTAGAAATGTTGTTGTCACTTGGATTTTAAGTAGTTGAGTTATGATCTGACTTTATTCTGCCGTTTTTACCTATAATGGCTTCTGCGTCATAGACTTATTAAATTTTCTCTCTGAATACAGTTTGAGGTCTGCTAGACAGACCCTGCATTTTAGAGGATATTGGATATATTCACTCTTTGAAATTGGCATTGCCACCTGTGCAATAGGCACAGTCCTCACCCCCAAGATAATGATTCTCACCACCCACAATTTTCCTCAAAGGTTAAAAAGGTTTTTCTCTTTTTTTAACATTTTATTTATTTATTTGGCAACGAGAGCAAGTACAAGCAGAGGGGACAGCAGAGGGAGAGGGAGAAGCAGGCTCCCCACCGAGCAGGGAGCCCAACTTGGGGCCCAATCCCAAGACCCTGGGATCGTGACCTGAGTCAAAGGCAGATGCTTAACCGACTGAGCCACCCAGGCGCCCCCTTAAAGAGTTGTATTTATTCTGGGAACTATGAAAACTATTATTAGAACTATGAGTTAGCATTAATCCCTAAAAATCAGCATACTTTGTTCATATTTCAAAAGTTATGGGAGGGTGCCTGGGTGGCTCAGATGGTTGAGCGTCTGCCTTTGGCTCAGGTCATGATCCCAGGGTCCTGGGATCGAGTCCCACATCGGGCTCCCTGCTCAGTGGGGAGCCTGCTTCTCCCTCTGCTTCTCTCTCTCTGTCTCTCATGAATAAATAAATAAAATCTTTAAAAAGAAGTTATGGGAATTAATAACAATCGTATTTAGCATAAAAGTAACTCACTGTAAATATAAAGTAGAAATAAATCATTAAGAACATATTTTCAAAGTTCGTGACTCAGGAGTTCACACAGACATTGGTCTTCTTTCAGTCCTGATGAGGACAGTTTCCTTTGAGGATACCCTTGAGCTTTTTCTTCCCTTTGGCTTTGATGTTTGAGGTGATTTTCTTGTGAAGGAAGTCATGTTCCTGATTTGGAGAGAAGGCGCTAGAATGTCATAGCAGGAGAGGATTATAGCAAACCTGATCTCCGGGTCCATTTCCAGTATTTCACAGGTAGAGACATGGAGACGCAGGGAGGCTAAGTTAACCTGCCAAAGGGCACAGGCCCTTCAACTCTTCCCAGCCAGCTCACCCAATGTCCACTTATTTTAATAATCAGGAAACCAGCATAGGAAGTTGTCTAGAGGTGAAGAGAATAGGAATAGAAAAGTAGTCAAAGGCCAAAGTTTTTTATGGGCCAGAGAAATACATATATAGGTGTAGCAATTTTTGAAATTTTACAAAGTTGGTACACTGTATTAAGAATACATTTTGATTTCAAGCACACAGGAGGTAAGTCTATGGAGTAGGGTTAGGAACACAGACTCTAAAGCCCGATCACTATGGCTCAGATCCAGACTCTGGAGAGGTCCCGCTGTGTTTGCTTATCACCAGTGCAATTAGTATATAATTGTGCCTTCCTCCCAGGGAGGGCATGAGGATTTAAACATATTAATATTTCTCAAGTACTTAGAATACAACCTGGCACATACTAAACTACGAATAAATACTTGATAAATACTTTATTCAATGGATTTTTTAAAAACCGTATCAAAAGTGGATTCCAACTGAAATGCAAAATTGTAGGTGTTTCTCCTGTTAGCTAATGAAGAAAGTGATGTTTCTGTAACGGTTTGTATGTCAGGATGCCAAGTACCTGTTCCGCTTGTACATGGCCCTGAAGCAATACCGAGAGGCCGCGCGGACCGCCATCATCATTGCCAGAGAAGAGCAGTCTGCCGGTAGGCCCCGGGCATTCATGTTTTTCTCATATTCAAGCAGGAGAATCAAACTCCAGCCCCTTTTCTGCACAGGAAGTAGTAGCCCTTTTCTGATCTGGGTTTGCTCTGAACCCAGAAGACCTGGGTTCGAGAGAAGCGAGATACTTCCCCATCACAGAGTAACTCCGCTAACGCCTTCTCTTGATCATGCTGTTTCCTCTCCCCGGCACGGCCTTCTCCGCCCCGCGGCCCCTCGCCCACACTTAGAGCACTTTCTTGCCATCCCATGTGTTTGCCTATAACAACAGAAGAGATACGAGAAGATGGGAAATGATGTGGTATTATAATTGACCTAGTTCTTAATAGTATGCAGGGACTATTTATAGAACCTCCAGAACGGTTCTGTTCACTTACTTACATGCTCTCTAAATATTTATTGACCAAGAGAATTAGTCTGACATCCAGTTTTTGCAAGCTGATTCTTTTAGATGTTCATAAATATGGAACACAGTTTCAGCAACTATGGAATTAAGTCAGTCATTACGTTATTGATCTAACACCTAGTGCAGGGTACTTGGTGGGAGCTCAGGATGCAGAAGACCGAGCCACAGTTCCGCCCTCAGGGAGTCGTGATTTGGTGGGAGAGACGGAAAGTAGGCTCAGGGTGGTTATGCAGGGTGAGAAGAGTGATGATGGAAAGGACATCCAGTAGAAGGGCGTCAGGAGAGGGTCCACCTTATCCCGAGGGTGGAGACGACAGAAGACAACAGAAGTTGGAAGATCCTGAAGGGCTCCAGCCCTTTGCTTGGGAATTTGCCACCAATCCCTAAGGCCCTTGGAGGGTTTCATGTTGGAGTGTGAACTTGAGATCTTTACAAGAACACTCTGACATCAGCATGGAGGCAGAACAAGCAGAGAGGGGCACGCTGCTGCGGACAGATGGCAGACAGGTGGCAAGAAGCATTAAAGTGGGCCTGGGGCCAGGCTGGGTTTGGGAGACTTAGAAGGTAAGTCCAAACTTGATGACCCATTGGCTTTGGTGGCAGGTGGTGGTGTCCTGAGGAAGAGGGAGATGTGTAGGATGACACCATTTTCTCCCTGAGGGACCGGCTGGATATTCATACCATCAGTTACCAAAGGAAAAACTACTGAGTTACTTTATATAAGAAATTATAAAGATATTGCTAATAACAAAATTTCCTTATAAAATGAGGGCTCACATTGTGAGGAGCACCGGGTGGTGTATGAAAGTACTGAATCCCTGTCTTGTACACCTGAAACTAATATTACACTCCATGTTAACTAACTGGAATTTATATAAGAACTTCAAAAAAATAAAATGAGGGCCCACAGAAAATCCTCAGATTTCATCCTTTGCAATAATGTCATTTTGCCACCTTTTTTCCAGGAAACTATCGGAATGCTCACGACGTTCTCTTTAGCATGTATGCAGAACTTAAATCCCAGAAGATCAAAATTCCCTCTGAGATGGCCACCAACCTCATGATTCTGCACAGTTATATACTAGTGAAGGTAAGACCCCTTGAGTGACTTGGGACACAATGTGCCAAGTGAGTTTATCACCTGAAGGGAATTCTTAGGGGCACCTCTCCATTGGATTAGAGTGATTTTCTAGATCTCTGTATTGTTAAGTGAAAAGCAGCAACATACAGGATAATTATACAGTCTGCTACCTTTTATGTACAAAAGGGCAGAAAATAAGAATGAATATATATTCGTTGCAAATAAAACTAGAAATAGACTCCAGAGTCTAGCTAGCAAAAGTAGAGGAGGCATGGCAGTAATCCCCAGTCAGGGGACAAGAGGGAGAGCACGTTTCTCTGTGTCTGTATTTCTATCTTGTCTTGATTTTGAAGCATATAAATGTATTACCTGGTCAAAAAGAAGGTTTACTTAAGGCATTTTTGTTTAGCTAGAGCTTACTAGTTTATGAATTCTAAGACAGTGGATTTTATTACAATTCCACAATGTTTAATACTATTTAGTTTTCATCTGAATATAAAAATGATACATATTCACAGAGGAAATTTAGAGAATGTAGGAGTATAATGAAAAAGTAATTTATTGGGGTGCCTGGGTGGCTCAGTTGGTTAAGCGACTGCCTTCGGCTCAGGTCATGATCCTGGAGTCCCGGGATCGAGTCCCACTCGGGCTCCCTGCTCAGCGGGGGGTCTCCTTCTCCCTCTGACCCTCCCCCATATAAATCTTTAAAAAAATAAAAAAATCTTAAAAAAAAGTAGTTTACCCTTTAAGTCCATCACCAGATACAACAGCTGTTAACATTGAGCTGTATATATCCTCTATATACTTTGGTAAATACATGTGTGCACTCTTATTTTTTTTTTGACCACATTAGGATTATATTTATGTCCAGTTGTGTATTCTGTCTTTTCAATGAGTAATTCTTAATAAAAATAAACCATAGCACGCAAACCTCAAATACATGTATGTACAATTTACCTAAATGTTATATGTGTGTAAATATATGTAAATTTTGTAATATATTTACACACATATCTCTGTAAAGATACGGGCAGAATCCAACTTACATATTTTTCCAAATTTTCATCGAATCAAAGTACATCTTCCCCTATTAATGTTAACTTGGTTTGCAGGCCAGTCCCCAAGAGCTTATTGAATTTGGACACTACCTAGGATAGAGGAGTCATGTTACGAATGATTTAGATCCTGGTTATGGCCTCTCCCCGCACTGTCCAGAACTTTCTAGTGTTGTAGGTGGCTGTGTCTGTGCTGCCCCACATGGCAGCCACCAGCCTGGCCACGGAGCACCGGAAATAAAGCTAGTGCGACTGAGAAACTACATGTTTTAATTTTATATAATTTTAATTTTAAAATTTAAATAGCCGTATGTGGCTAGTAGCTACCACATGAGGCCACACAGTTTGGTAACACTGATGGTAAGAAAAAAGCGAGAATTCCAACTTGCAACCCTCGAGAGTATACTTCCCTCCAGGGCAGCAGGAGGACCCCTCGTCTCATTTGGAAAGGAATAGAAAGAGAGAAGGGCGGTCTCTCTCAAGTGCGGACATGAGTGGTGGTGCCCATGTGCCGCGGGCACCGAATCCAGCAAAATGGAGCTTTTGGGGGTGGAAGACAGGAAGCAAAAGTTGGGGAATCCTATAAGCAAGCAGCCCTCCAGGACCAGGGCTTTCTACCCTAAGTCACAGGGATGGTTCTCAAGTCTTTTTCTTTTCCTCTGGCCCCAGACACCCTCTCCCCCTCCCGCTGAAGGGCACCTGGGACTCTTCCCCATTTTGCTGTAGTTCTCGACTCTTAGGCAAGCACCACACATTCTCAAGACGTGTAACTGCTCGCGATACCAAGACACTGTTAAACCTTTTCAAGTAAGAACAAATTGATGTAAAAATGTCACAGGCATCTTTGACCCAAAGGACTGAAGAAAGTCATCCACATTTCAGGGGATATCAAGACAGCTTTGGTGGATGCTTCCTCCCAGAGCTGGAACAGGGATTTTGACAGAGGGACAGCCTGGGACCTTTGAGTCTGGATGACAGAGCTGGGCAGTCTGAGGCCCAGAGTCAGCGCAGGACAAGCAGCTTTAGATTCAGTTCGTATTTCTCTTGTAGCAGTAAATGCTCAGACCTGATGCCTGCACATTCTCACCAAATACCACCAGTTCTGCCTCCTATTGGCTCTACTTCTCTCCACCCCCACCCCTACCCACAACACCCCCCACCCCCCGCCTCACCTCTGTGGGCTGCCCCATCTTGCTGGATGACACGGCGACATCATGGCCTGGCCCCGTTGGCTCTCCAAGCCTCCTCTCATCCTAAGCGTCACAGGCCCCGCTCATACTCAGTACTCACCCAACCTCAGGCCCTGCAGCTGCCGCTGCCCCTTTGCCCTCTTCCTTTAACAACTCATCCTCTCTTTCTGCCTGAAAGACTCGGCTTTCAGGTCTCACAACTTGGCAAAGTTGGTATTATTAGCCCTCCAAAAATGGCCAGTAAGAGATGGATCAGGGATGTGAACTCATGTCACATGGTCTGGGGCAAAGTAAAAAGCAGAGCATAGAGGAGGGGTAAGGTCAGTGAGGCCACGGGGCCAGGCAGCAGCTGCTGGAAGGAGAAATGAAGGAGAAATCCCAAGTGCCATAAGCCAAGTAAGGCTGTGAGGATCATGGGACAACCCTGTTCAGGGTCATAATGAAGGAACTGATTATTTGGGGGAATAAAGCATGAATTAAGAGTTAATCAAAATCTCGAGTAAAATATGTCGTTTATTTCAGATTCATGTTAAAAATGGAGATCATATGAAAGGGGCACGTATGCTTATTCGGGTGGCCAACAACATCAGCAAGTTTCCGTCACGTAAGTACTATTGAGAAGGGCCTGTCACCCATATTTGTGCATCGGGGTGGCACTGTAAGATCTACAGTCACTAACTCTGCCAGTCACTGTTCTCTACACAGATTAACTCATTAATCTTCACATCCACCCCAGGAAGTAGTCTAATGGGACCCCAAGACCACCCCCAAGTTCACTAGGACTCACAGAACGCAACACATAGTAGTGTTGAAGGCTAAGATTTATTTCAGCAGAATACAAACCCAAACTGTCAAAGGGAAAAGGGGCGCGGGGCGAAGTCTGGATGAGAACAGGTGCATGTTTCCAAGAATCCCCTCCAAGTGGAGTCACACAGGACACACTCCTCCAGCAGTGAGTTGTGTGACAACACATGTAAAATGGTGTCTACCGGAGGTGCTCATGAGAGACTCAGTATCCAGGGGTTGTACTGGGGGCTGGTCATGTAGGCACCCCCTACCTGGCATGGAAACACTTCCAGACTCCCAGAAAGCAGGTGTTCAGCATAAACCACACTGTACAGAGAATTTAGGCACAGTGAGCCACTCTGATCTGGAAATGGTAGAAACTCCCCCAAAATCCAAGTTCCCAGATGCCAGCCAAGATCAAGCAGATCTTTCTAAGGATAACAGCCTCAAACTACACCCATGGGTACTCTTCTTATTTTCCCTATTTCATAAGAGAAGCAAACGGAGGCAGAAGAAGTGCAGTAACACTTGCCCAGGATCATACTGTTAGCTAGTAAGTCTGACTCTGCTCTCAGCCACAATAGGCCACTGCCACTATAAAAGGTCCCATTATTCCTAACGACATGTCGTTATAACATTCTTCAGTTAAAAGACTTTCTCACATTCTATGACGGGGGTCAACAGAATCTTTCTGTAAAAGTACAGATGTCAAACGTCTGGGGCTTCAGGGATCGTAACGATCTGTCACAGCTACTATTTTTATATAAACTGTAAGGAAATGAATGAGCATGGCTGTGTTCCAATAGAATTTTATTTTGGATGCTGACATTTGAATGTCATATAATTTTCACATGTCACAAAATATTTTTCTTTTGATTTTTTTTCAACCATTGAAAACATAAAGGCCACTCTTAGCTCATGAGCCATACAAAAACAGAGGGCCAGATTTGGCCCACGGGTCAAAATTCAACAACCCCTCTTCTATAACTATATTCTTTTTTGTTACATGAAAAAGACTTTACAATAATTGTATACCATGCTGGCAATGGGTGCAATTGGACGGGCACTCACATGACTGCTCCTAGGAATGGACATTGGTATGGCCTTTCTAGAAAGCAATTTGGCAATTTGTGCTAAGAGCATTTTTTTTAAAAAGTCACGTTCTTTGATCCAGTAATTCACCTCCTGGGTATCTGTCCTGAAGATACAGATGCACGCAGAGAGATCAGTGCATAAAATGACTAATCTCCCTGACCCTTCACAAGCAGTCCTGTCAAGCGCAAAAACCCATCTGAGTGGTTTGGGAAGGTATAGGCAAAAGGGGACATCAAGGGAGTGCAGGTCCCGGGGCTACAAGGCAAAACACAGTATAATCACAGGAAGGACATTTTGACGAGCACCCTTTCCTCATGAAACAGGTCCTATCTGGTTCTTTGCCAGGAAAAGCAAACTTAGAGTTGCGACTGTGTTGTCCTCCTGAATGGGGAGAGTCATGACAGCAGAAGCCCTGGGCTTTCTGCTCTCCCGTGTGTATTGCAGACATTGTGCCAATCCTGACGTCCACGGTGATCGAGTGTCACCGAGCAGGCCTGAAGAACTCTGCTTTCAGCTTTGCAGCCATGTTGATGAGGCCCGAGTACCGCAACAAAATAGATGCCAAATACAAAAAGAAGATCGAGGCCATGGTCAGGTAGGCAGTGACAGCTGATTCTGCTATCTCATCACATTTCACAAATGGAGTTTTCAGACCCTGGCTGCTAATGTGCAGACTCAGGCAGAGAATGGACTGCGGGTGGCGATTAGGATTGTATTCAGCTACCAGCAGCAGAAAACCCAACAATGGCTTGAAAAAGTCAGTATTTGACTCCTAAACACAGCGTCATGGCTCAGGGCTGCTGTGTCCTGATGCAAGGACAGAGCCCTCTGTCTTCCAACTTTGTCATCCGGAACACAGAGGGTTCCTCCTCGTTGAGAGTCGGCGGGGGGCGGGAGGAGCTAGAGCGCATACATCTACCCTGACCGTTTAGTGCCACTGTAGCCTGGGCACTAGCTCGGAAGAGAAGCTAGTCATTCTCTCCCCACAGAAGACTCCTCTACAGCTTTGAGGTCTCATATGGTAACTGCTAGCCACGTGTGGCTATTTAAATTTAAATTAATTAAAATTTTAAAAAATATAAACCCTAGTTCCTCCCACTATCCGTTTCAAGTGCTCAGAAGCTTCACGTGGCTCCTGGTTACCATACTGGAGAGCGCAGAATTGGAACATTGCCATTGTCACAGGAAGTCCTGTTGCACAGCCCTGAACAGCCTTTACCGCTTCAGTCCACAAAAGGGGGAGACAGAGGGGAAGCAGTGAGCTTGGCCCATCAAAGGCATCGGTGGCACAGGAAGAGAAGATCCAGCAAGACCCCCTCACGTTTCTGCCATTCACCGTGCTGTGAACTCCAGCCCCCAAACGTGGCCTGGATAATGCTCCAGTTTAACCACTCAGTCCCTCTCCTTCCTCCCTGAGCTGGAGTGCAGGCTGATGTGAGCTTCTCTCTAGTCTCAGATCCTGACTGAAGAAGTAGGCATATTCCACATGATTCTCTCTCACAGGAGACCTGATACATCCGAGACAGAAGAGGCTACAACCCCATGTCCGTTCTGCGAATTTCTTCTCCCAGAGTGTGAACTCCTCTGTCCTGGATGTAAAAATAACATCCCATATTGCATTGCAACAGTAAGTTCTTTGTATCTTCTATTTATATAGTCCATTTGAATACTTGATGTGTGAAAAGCACACTTGGCGATCAGATGGTCCTGGGCTTAAATCCTTTTTCTGCTGCTTTATTGACTATATAACCTTCTGCAATTTGCTTTACCTTGCTAGGTCCAACCATAACAATGGCTGCCTATTGAGATAAACTGCAGGTTGATGACAGAACATGTGTGAAGCCTTAGTGCACTACCTGGCATACTGAATAAGTGGTGGTTTTTATTATTAATATTAAGACCTAGTAGAAAAGTTTTTTAAAGATTTTATTTTATTTGAAAGAGAGTACGTGCATGAGTTGGGGGGGGCAGGAGGAGGAGAGGGACAAGCAGACTCGACGCTGAGCACGAAGCCCAATACAGGGTTCACAGGACTCAATCCCATGACCTGAGCCAAAATCAAGAGTCAGACACTCAACCGACTGAGCCACCCAGGTGCCCCCTATTAGAAAATTTTAGATACCAGATTATTCGTTAATCACTAGGCTAACAAACTTTATTTTAAAGGGAAATAAATTTAGGTAATGATGTCACAAAATTGAAGACTATTCTTTATACATGAATGTGATAAATGAAATCTGGCTTCAGTCTGTTTGATGCCATCTCTTTCTAGTCAGTTGCTCACCTAATTTAGAGGTCTTGGCTTTTAATTTTAATACATTTATTATAATTGAACAATGGCAGGAATTTTTTAAATGAATTTTATTCTTAAATGTACTGTTTCCAGGGTCGACACATGTTGAAGGATGACTGGACTGTGTGTCCACATTGCGAATTCCCTGCTCTGTACTCAGAATTTAAGATGTAAGTGTGCATTGTTTCATTCGGTCACACAGATTTACCCAAAAATAGGCCTTTCATTCAACCACTCTTTTAATTTGAGGTTTCCTTATTCACATTCCTAAAGATCTCTAAAGACCCAAACCTTCTATGACCTTTGAGACCATTATCCTTAAAGAGGATCTTGCATGAGACTGAATATTCCTAATTCTTAAATTGCGTGATGAATATGTACTAAGGAGGTGTAGACAGGAATCGTTTTTCACATTAGAATAACCCAAAGCTAAAGGAATAGTATATATTTAATCTACTCTGCCTTTCCCTCCCCCAAACAGCATGTTAAACACTGAAAGCACATGTCCTATGTGTTCAGAAAGATTAAACTTTGCTCAACTAAAAAAAATCTCAGACTGTACCCAGTACCTGCGAACAGAGGTGGAGCAGTGAGTGGCCTGTGCAGGTAAGTCCCAGACCATCTACTCCCTTTCCCAGGGCACAAGGGGCCACAGAGTAGACAGTTTTACAGTTTGTATTGGCAGTAGCCCCTTTTTGTGCATCATGTAACTTTGTCCGATTTGAAGAATCTGACAACAAACAGTCAATGTCCTTTAGAAATGCTAGTCGTACTGTCTCCATGGTGACAAAGGCTTTTTGGCCAAGCAGCATCAAGGATTCCAACTATAATGTATTTTATCAAATCACAAGGGCTTCTTTTTAATCAGTCCATTAAAACTAGAGCCAGCTAGTAACAGTGGAGTTTTTTAAAGTTCAGAATATATTATAAAACTTTTGGCATCCACAGATTTGAGAAATCCCTTTTTCTTTCCAAGTCTCATTCGTGTCACATGGAAGCTGCACACACCCCTTCCATTTGCATTCCATTGGCAAGAATTTTCTCATGGCCACACATATCGCAAAGGGAGGCAGGGAACTTAGTCCCTGCCACGGCATCTCCCCTAACCTAGGTAAAACGCGACTCTAGGTTCTCTCACCACCTGCCTCAGTCAGGAGCTGCTCCGTTCAAGCCGCTGGTCAGGGTGGAAGCCCGGTCATTATCTGTGACTCATCTCACCCTCACCCCTGTCACCCAGTCCATGGGCAAGTCCTCTCAGTCTGCCTGCAGTGTATCAAGTTCCTTCATAAACCCTCCAGGAGCTTATCGCACGTGCAAAAACAAAGAGCGTCAGCCGCCGCCTCTTCTCACTGGGGGGCAGCCCCACTAGCCTCTTTGCTGGTCCTTGAACTCCAGACTGCTTTCCAGAGCACCTACACGCTCTTACATTCCCACCAGCAGCATACGAAGGCTTGGGTTTCCCCACATCCTCATCAACATGTCTTTTTGTTTATAATCATTCTAGTAGGTGTGAAGTGGTATCTCATTTGTGGTTTTGATTTCCCATTTTCCTAATGGCAAAGGATATGGAGCATCTTTTCACATGCTTATTGGTCATTGTGTACCTTCTTTGGAGAACTGTCTATCCAAGTCCTTTACCCGTTTTTTAACTGGGTAATTTGTCTTTTTATAGCTGAGTTATAAGAATTTTTTTTTTTTGAGTTATAAGAATTCTTAACAGACCCTAGAAACCCGTGTTTTATCAGATACATGACTTGCAACTATCTTCTCCCATCCTGTGGAAGAATTTTTTACTTTCTTGATAGTATCCTTTGATGTAAACATTTTTATTTTAATGAAGTCCAGTTTATCTTTTTTTCCCTGTTTTTCCCCCCCTTTGGTTACTTGTGCTTTTGGAGTCATATCTTAAGAGTTTTATAGTTGTTGTTCTTACATTTACATCTTTGATCCATTTAATTTTTGTGTATGGTGTGAGTTTAGGGATCCAACTTCCCTCTTTTGCCATGTACATGTCCCAGTACCTTTTGCTGAAGACTGTTCTTTCCCCATTGTTACTGGGTTGTCTTTTTGTTAACTGAGTTGTAAAACTTCTTTTATTTGTATTTTCTAGATATAGGTCTGTCAGATATATTTTGCAAATATTTTCTCTTTCTGTGGCTTCCCAATTCTTCTCCTTAATGGTATCTTTTGATGAGATTTTGATGGAATTTATAATTTATACATTTTTAAGTTTTATGTTTATTGTATCCTGTCTAAAAAAATATTTGCCTACTAACAAGTCCCAAGCATATTCTAATATGTTTTCTTCTAGAAGCTCTAGGTCTGCGATCCATTTTGAAATTATTTTTGTTTACATTGTGAGGACTGAGATTCTCCCCTGCCCCAAC
This sequence comes from Eumetopias jubatus, assembly GCF_037043125.1. Classification (NCBI taxonomy): domain Eukaryota; kingdom Metazoa; phylum Chordata; class Mammalia; order Carnivora; family Otariidae; genus Eumetopias; species Eumetopias jubatus. The sequence continues at coordinate 170,205,630 of NW_028274808.1, read as the reverse complement.
TGGATATCCAGTTTTCCAATATCATTTGTTGAAAAATACTTTCTTTCCTCATTGAATTGCTTGGGTGCTTTTGTTGAAAATCAGTGAGGTTTTATATATCGATCTATTTCTGGACCCTCTCTTCTTTTCCATTGATGTATTTGTCCCCTATTTCAGTACTACACTGTCTTGGTTACTGTGGCTTTCTAGTATATCTTAAAGTCAGGTACTGTGGATCCTCCAGTGTTCTCATTTTTTTCCAAGATTGTTTTGACTACGCTTAATCCTTTCCATCTCCCTATAAAATTTCAGAATCAGCTTGTCAAATTCTATTTTTAAAACTTGCTCAAATTATGATTGGGATTTATTTTGTTTTCCTGTTGCTGTATAACATATTATCATAAATTTAGCATCTTAAAATAATATACATTAACTATGTCAATTTTTTTTATTGGTAGTTGACATTAGTTGTTTTAGGTGTATAACATAATGGTTATATATACAGGTATGATTACCACAGTGAGTTAACATCCATACCACACAGAGGTGTGGTTAATAACTTAAATCTCTTAGTAACTTCCAAATATACAATATGGTTAACTATAGTTAACATGCGGTACATTATATCCCCAAGACTTTTGACCACCTTCATCCATTCCACCCACTCCCCACCCCATGCCTCTGGCAACAACAAACTGTTCTCTGTATCCATGAATTCCAATTCCATTTTTTTTTTCATACACAGAAGTGAGACTATACAGTATTTTGTCTTTCTCTAATTTCACTTACCATAGTGCCCTCCCCCTCAGGGTCCATCCATGTTGTTGCAAATGACAGTATTTCCTTTTTATGGCTGAATAATATTCCTGTGTTTATGTGCATGCGTGCATACATGTGCCATTTTCTTTATCCAGTGTAGATGGACACTTAGGGTTGTTTCCTTATCTTGGCTATTGTAAATAATGCCAAAATGAACATAGGGGTGCAGATATCTTTTCAAGATAGTAATTTTGTTTTTCAAATACCCAACAGTGGAACAGCTGGACCACATGGTAATTCTATTTTTAATTTTTTGAGGAACCTCTGTACTGTTTTTCACTGTTGCTGCACCAGTTTGCATCCCCAGCAGTGCACAAGGCACCTCCACATCCTTCTCAACACTTGTGATTTCTTGTCATTTTGCTAATAGCCATTTGAACAGGTGTGAGGTGATACATCATTTCCTGATAACCAGTGATGTATAGCAGCACCTTTTCATGTACATTTCCCTGATGACCAGTGATGTTTAGCAGCACCCTTTCATGTACCTGTTGACCATCTGTGTATCTTGTTTGGAAAAATTTCTATTCAGATCCTATACCCATTTTTAATTGGATTTTTTCTACTGAACTGTATGAGTTCTTTATATTAACCCTTTATCAGATCTATGGTTTGCAAATATTTTCTCCCTATCCATATGTTGCCCTTTCATTTTGTTGATGGTTTCTTTTGCTACACAGAAGTTTTTTATAGTTAGGATAGTCTCAGTTGTTTATATCTGCCTTGCCGCCTTTGCTTTTGGTGTCAAATCCAAAAAACCCTTACCAAGACTGATGTCAAAGGAGCTTATTACCCCCTATATTTTCTTCTAGGGTTTTATGCTTTCAGGTCTTCTGTTCAAATTTTTAATCCATTTTGAGTTGATTTTTGTGTATGGTGTGAGCTAGTGGTCCAGTTTTCCCAACACCACTTATTAAAAAGACTCTCCTTTCCCCGTTATATATTCCTGGCTCCTCTGTCACAAATTAATTGACCATATATACATAGGTTTATTTCTGAGCTCTCTATTCTGTTCCATTGATCTTCACATCTACTGTCTCCTATGTGCCTGTTTTTATGCCGATACCACACTGTTTTGTTACTACAGCGGTGTAATAGAGGCTCAGGAAATGTGTTCTTCCTTCTCAAGGTTGCTTTAGCTAATCAGGATCTTTTGTGGTTCCATACAAACATTAGGATTGTTTATTTATTTTTGTGAAAAAATATCATTGGAAACTGACAGAAACTGCACCGAATCTGTAGATTGTGTTGGGTAGTACGGACACTTTAACAGTTTTGATTCTTCCAATCTGTGAGCACAGAATATCTGTCTTTAATTTCTTACACCAATGTCTTATAGTTTTCAGCGTACAGGTCCTTCACCTCCTTGGTTAAATTTACACATATTTCATTCTTTTTTATGCACTTTTAAGTGGGATTGTTTTCTTAATCTCTGATAGTTCATTATTAGTGTATAGAAATGCAACAGATTTTTATATATTGATTTTGTATCCTGAAACTTCACTGAATTCATTTATTAGGCTTTAACAGTTTTTTAGTGGTCTTTAGGGTTTTCTGTATATACCATGTCATCTGCAAATAGTGACACTTTAACTTCTTCCTTTCCAATTTGTATGCCTTTTCTTTTTTTTCTTGCCTAACTGCTCTGGCTAGGATTTCAAGTACTATGTGTTTAATTAAAAGTGGCAAGAATAGCGATCCTTATCTTCTTTCTAATCTTAGAGGAAATGCTTTTAAGCTTTTAACCATTGAGAAGGATGACAGCTATGGGCTTCTCCTATATGGCCTTTATTATGTTGAGGTATGTTCCCTCTATACCCTCTTTGGTGAAGTCTTTTATCATCAGTGGATGTTGAATACTGTTAAAATGCTTTTTCTGTTATCTACTGACTGATCATATGATTTTTATTCATTTTCTTAATGTGGTATATCACACTGATTGGTTTGTAGATGCTGAACTATCCTTGCATCCCTGGAATAAATCCCAGTTGATCATGGTGTATAATCCTTTTAACATATTTTTGAATCCAGTTTGCTAATAGATTGCTTAGGATTTCTGCATCTATGTTCATCAGGAATATTGGCCTATTACTTTCTTTACTGTGGTATCCTTGTCTGGTTTTGGTAGTCAACTAATGCTGGCACATAAAATGAGTTTGGAAGTGTTCCCTCCTCTTCTATTTTTTGGAAGAGTTTGAGAAGGATTGGTATGAATGCTTTAAATGTTGGTAAAATTCACCAGTGAAGCCATCTGGTCTTAGACTTTTGTTTGCTGGGAGGTTTTTTGCTTACAGATTCAACCTCCTTTCTAGTAATTGGTCTGTTCAGATTTTCTGTTTCTTCATGATTCAGTCTTGTAAAGTTATACGTTTCTAGGAATATTCATTTCTTTTCTAAGTTGTTTCATTTGTCAGTGTGTAGTAGTTCATAGTAGTCTTTTATGATCTTTTGTATTTGTGTTATCCGTTTAATATCTCCTCTTTCATTTCTGTTTGAGTCCTTTTCTCTTGGTGAGTCTAGCTAAAGGTTTATCTATTTTCTTTAACCAGCTCTTAGTTTTATTCTTTTTTATTGTCTTTTTAGTCTCTTTCCTTTATTTCTGCTCTTTGTTATTTTCTTCCTTCTATTAACTTTAGTCTTAGCTTGTTCTTCTCTTTCTAGTTCCCTGAGGTATAAAGTTAGTTATGTTCAACTTGAGATCCTTCTTGTTTCTTGATGTAGGCATTAATTGCTATGAGCTTCCCTCCTAAAACTGCTTTTGCTGCATCCCTTAAGTTTTGGTATATTGTCTTTCCATTTTCATTTGTCTCAAGATATTTTTTCTTTTGATTTCTTCTCTGACCCACTGGTTGTTCCATACCATGTTGTTGAATCTCCACATATTTTTGAATTTTCATTTTCTTCTTATAAATGACTTCTAGTTCCATACCATTGTGGTTAGAAAAGATGTTCAGTCTTCTTAAATTTATTGCCTTGTTTTCAATAGCCTAACCCATGATCTGTCCTAGAGAATGTTTCATGTGTGCTTAGGTCTGTGTATTCTGCTTTTGGATGAAATGCACTGTAAATGTCTGTTAAGTGTGGTGTTTCCTTACACTGATTTCCTGTCTGGATGATTTATCCACTGTCTGTCCCCTACTCTTATTATATTGCTATTTCTCCCTTTAGACCTTAATTTTTGCTTTGTATCTTTAGATGCTTCTATGTTGAGTGCATACTTACAAATGTTATATCCATTTTTGTGTTGACATTTTTATCATTGTATAATGACCTTCTTTTGTCTGTTACAGACTTTGATATAAGTAAAGTTATTCCAGCTTTCTTTTGATTTCCATTAGCCTGGAATATCCTTTCCATTCCCTTCACTTTCAGTCTGTGTCCTTAAAACCGAGTCTCTTGTCACCATCAGGATAGATGGATATTGTTTTTTTAATCCATTCAGCCACTCTTGATCAAAGGATTTAGCCAATTTGCATTTAAAGTAATTATAGACAGATATGGACTTACAAAATAGCCAGAAAACAATAAAAATGGCAGTAAGTCCATTGTTCCTTTCTTTTCTTGCTCTATGATTTAATGCCTTTCTACAGGGGTATGCTTAGATCCCTTTTATCTTTCGTGCATCTACTGTAGATTTTTGTTTTGTGGGACCATGAGGATTACATTCAACCTATTTTAAGTTGGTAAGTTCTGAGGCTCTACATTTTTACTCCCCGTTCTGTTTTTGATATCATAGTTTGTATCTCTGCATCTTGGGTGTCCATTATTGTCATGGTTATTTTTATTACTTTTTTAAGTGATCAACCCACCACCATTACAACAAGATTATTCTGAACTTATATATTAACCGTTAAGCATTCAGATTTATACTTTCATATGTTTTCCTCTTATTAACCAGCACTTCCAGCTTAAAAGAAGCACCTTTAAGATTTCCTGTAAGGCTGGTCTAGCGGTGATGAACTCCTTTAGCTCTTCCTTGTCTGGAAAACTGTCTTTCAATTCCGAAGTACAATACTGCCAGGTAGAATATTCTTGGTTAGCATTTCTTTTCTTTCACAGCAGTTTATGAGTATGTCATGCCACTGTCATCTAGTCTGCAAAGGTTTCTACTGAAAAAGTTGCTGATGGTATTACAGGGGTTCCCTTGTATGTAACAAGTTGCTTCTCTCCTTTAGCTTTTGGCAATTTAATTATAATGTGTCTTGGTGTGGGTCTCTTTGGGTTCATCCTGCTTGGAACTCTGGCTTCCTGGATCTGGATGTCTGTTTCCTTACCCAAGTTAGGGAAATTTTCAGACTCTCTCCTCTCTTTTAGGACCCTTATAATGTGAATATTGGTTGATGTTACCCCATAAATCCCTTAAACTGTAATCACTTTTTTTTCATGCTTTCCTTTTTGCTGTGCGGATTAGATGAGTTCCATTGACCTGTCTTCAGTTTCACTGATCCTTTCTGTTCATTTATTCTGCTTTTGAACCTTTTTATTGTATTTTCCAGTTCAGTAGTTGTATTCTTCAAGTCTGTGATTTGTTTAGTACTTTCTTCACTTTGTTCATGAATTGTTATGACCATTACTGTCTTTATCATGTAAATCACTTACTTCCATTTCATTACGGGTTTTTTCTGAGGTTTTACCTGTGTTTTTGTTTGGAACATACTCCTCTGTTCCCTCATTTTCATTGACTCTGTGTTGGTTTCTATGCATTAGCTAAGACAGCCACCTCTCCCAGTCCTGAAGGAGTGGCCTCATGTAGGAAATGAGCCTAACCATTCAACACTGCCCTGGTTCTTCTTTCTCAGTTGCTCCCAAGACCTGTCAGTATCCCGAAGGGGGGAATCTCAGTTAGCACCTAGATGCAGGCTGATTGGAAGCCGAACCTTCAGGCCACAGTTATTAAGTAAATAAGCCTCTTTCATAAAGACCAGGCATTTCTGTCTGCTGCCTCTGCTTGAAGCCCTGGAAGACTAGCTGGTTAAGAATGGTTTCTGTTTGTGGCAGTCCAGTTGGGACTTGCAAACGTAAAACCCTGCTGGCCACCAGAGTTAGGTGATTAAGGGGTGTCCTCTGGGTGGCAGCAGAAACTGGAGTGCCAGACTTGTGCACAAGTTCCTTTTTGACAGAGATTGGCCACCGGGCACAAGGCAGAGAAGGAACACAAAGATGGTGCCTGCTAGCCTCTACAGTCTCAGCAGAGTGTTGCCGCTGGCCCCTAAGTGTGTTAAATTAGAAGACTCCCCCTCAAGCCAAAGCTGTTAATGGGCCTTTTTCATAGACAGACTGGGTGCATTTCAGTCTGCTGCCTCTGAGCTGGGCCCTGGGAGATTAGCCACTGTGGGTCCATGTGATCTCATTTTGAACTGTTTTTTTAGTTTGCCATATCCTTTTAGTTCTCATGGATACAAGGCCCGTTGCCTTTTAAAGCTAGAGGTTTTGGAGGCCCATCTCTCAGGTGGAAGTCTTAAAAGTCAGGGCATCAGATGGGGGGTCCAAACCCTTCACTCCTCAGGGAGAAGCTAGGAGTTGTTGAATTCCCTCCTGGTTGTGTGTCTTCATGGGGTGGGGGACGAGTGTATGGCAATATTTTCTCATACTCTCCTACCCGTTTTTGATGTGGGTTTTTTCTTGGTCACCTGATGCGCAGGAGTTGCCCAGCTAGTTTCTGGATCTCTTTCAGAGGGACTTGTTCCATATGTAGCTGTAGATGCACTGTGTCCATGGGAAGAGGTAGTTCAGGATCTTCCTACATTGCCATTTTGAACCAGAACCTATCTATCTCACAATTTCTGTGAATCAGCAATATAGGCATGGCTTAGCAGAGTCTTCTGTTCAGGATCTCACAAGGCTGCGATTGGCTGGAGCTGCAATCTAATGAGACTCTTGTCCAGCCTGTTGGTGAATTCCATTCTTACCGCGAGAGTACTGAGGCCCTGAGATCCTAGAAGCAGCCCTCAGTTTTCTAACACATGGCATTCCCTACAACGTGGAACTGTGCTGCTTCTCGTCTACCATAAAAGTCTCTTCTAAGCCTGTGAAGTTCAAGGGTTTACATGGAGTTTATATGCAGATTTGGGGGGCAATGCCCTTTTCAGAATATTATCCCTATCATTTCAGTAGTTCTGGCAAGCCCGAACTCTATTCTCTCTCTGTGCTAGTAAGACTAGGACTTCACTGTCCTCATGGACTTACCCTCGGGTGCAAACACATATGAAGATGAATCTTACCCAGTGGACTTCTCTTCTTTCAAGAGTTTACCCCTTTCCAATTTCTACCAGCTTTTGGTTGCTCTTCCAATGCCTTTGAATAGTTATATTTTGTCCTGAGTTTGTAACTATTATCTGCAGGAGGATACTCTGCAATTCCACCAAAGGAGGATCTTATGTTTTTAACACAGACTCTCCACACTATCCCTGCATTAAAGTAGAGGCTTAGTCCCATGGTTCCTATATACTTGTGGATATGCTCTGGGAAGTTATGATTATGCTAGAATTGTGACTAAAAAGTCACTATAAATGTCTTATTGTACAATGAATATTAGTTGAGGCTACTGTTCACTGACTCGTTTTAGATAAGGAACCATTAATGACCATTTAGTTTCAGGAAAATCTTCACAGATTGCTGAGCACTTACCTTGCACTTTCCCATTCTTCCCAGTAAAGTGGCTATTACCATCACCCTCACTTTATAACAGTTTAACAGTTCGCATGTACACTTTCAGATTTAAACTCAATGCTGATTATACACCAGAGGTTTCTAACTTGAATAGTCATCCTGCTCCACGTTCCAGAAATGAGCAAAAACTTCTTTAGTATAGCTTGGCTTTATTAGTGCATGCCAGTTACTTGAAACACTTCTAAAGACGTGGGGTTTTTTTTCTTTTTTTTTTTTTGTCTTTTCTAGATATGTTCCTGAAAAGATTCCACAGGAAGCCAAGTTTCTACCCCTAGTGGCTTCTGGATACAGAAAAAAGAAAGACTCTCCAGGTCACAGACATTGTACAGTTGCCATTGTAGAGTGGCAAAACAGTGACATATAGCCTTGCTGTTCGCTATACCTCGTAGAGTTCCTCTTCAAAGTCTTACATATTCTATGCTCTGCACTGTTAATAGTAGCCTATGATGTAACTGTAAATATTCAACTTTTTGATAACTTTTATATTTTGAAATATCTCCTTTAAAATAAAATTGTTGATTAGATATTTGTAATGTTTTACAAATTGGATTTGGAGACAGAAAAAGGGAGATAGCATTGTGAAGTTTGGGCAGCACAGACATTAACACTTAAAAGTTTGAAATGGGAAGTTTAGCAGAATCAGTCTTAGAATAAAAACACCAATTTGAAAGAATGAAACTATAAACCATAAGCTTCTATCTCCTGAGTTGTTAATTCCTTTCACAAAATTAAATCATTTGATTTCCCCTGAAGATGTGCATTTTCCAGAATCTTCCCCATATCACACACACGCCCATTTTTCCTACATCAGTATATGCTTCCTTGCCAGACAAAGCCAATGTCACCAAAGTCTGAGCAGCTGGCAGAAATGAGTCAGCCTAACTCTGAATGTTAACAGTATAGCCACCAGCATCCTGAGTATTACAAAGGTACCTGCAAGCCTATGGTAGTACCCGAGTGACAATAATGTTTTATCACATCCAAGTATCCACATACATGATGCCTCCAACTTTATGATCTGATCTTCCTCCCACAAAGCCTGGCTAGAGAACAAGCCAGAGGCCTTGGCTTTATCAAGTGATACAAGTCATTATCACTAAACCCACCTATCATCCTCTTGTTTTCCCATTATCACTGGAGGGATGTTGTAAAGTTATAGGACTAAGAGCCATAGGCACCCATAGCATTGGGATCTGTGAGAGTAAAGCACATATTTGGGGAGTTATGGGCTTTAAACATTCACTAATAAACATTCACTAATAAGCATAATTACACCAGAACTTATGTAGGAAGATACTCCTCCCAGTACATACAATACTGCTTGTTAATAACTTCAAGAGGCCAAATAATGTTGCTGCAATAATGGACCACAAAAACTTAACAGGATGAAGGATAAAGCACAGTAGTTTGTTACAGCTTCCAAAATGGCCAAGACACAATGGATCTCAAAAGAAGTATGCAGTTTTATTCTGCAAAAACATGTGGCATCACGTAGCTCCAACAGATCCATGTTGTCCTATTTTAAAGAGCATATTTATAACCTCTAATGCTAAAAGTTATTTATCTTATACACTGATAATGCCAATCACAGAGCATTTAGAATTATTAACAAAATCATAATTTACAAGTAAACTCATATTCATTGTTCTGGCTGCAAGGAGATTACACTCCCTTTCCTGGGGAATAAAAAACAAGTAGGCAGACATGACTTTCGTATCAAAAAGCAATAGAAACAGAAGACTTATGCGAAAGAAAACCATGCTCACCCCACTGGTGAGGTGAGGCAGTCGTCAATCAAGGAGATCTTCACTGAAGCAGAAGTTTCGAGCTGGGCTTTAACAAAGAGAGGGGCAAGGCTGAAGGCAACATTTTATTCCCATAATGAACTTAGTCTACATGAAAGACATTTTTCACACTGGTAAATACACTTTAAATGTCTCAAGAACTTCATGTCTCACCTCCCAAACAATACTGTCAATTACTTAAAGGGAAGAAATAGTATCCTAATTTTACATTCCTTTTAGCACATACCTCGGAACATTTACTGACAAAATTTCAAAACAGCTAGACAGCTAAATTCCAGGGTACTTCCACAGCCTCAGAGCCACTCAGCAGGTACAGTTACAGGGACAATCTAAAATTCCAGTACGGTTCGTGGAATCAGACACAGGGCAGAACCAGAGCTCCCAGAGGCAAAGTAAACAAAAGCCAGCATTCATTTTGTCCCAAGTCAGAGTGAGACTAAGAATCTGACCTGACCTAGACCCTACTGGTTTGAACGTGATGACTTGAGACTCTGGAAGGCTAAAAATGTGGCAATCCTTTTACAGCCCCCCATCCCCTCCAGTGATGCCACAGAGGCCTCTCCATGACATGCTGTTCACAACAGAGATATGGCTGGCACTCATAGAGGTAATCAAGTTGGGAATGAGAGTCTGACTAACGGCCAAAGTTCTGCTTCACACAGCTGGTTAGTGAGGAATAGTTAGCTTTTTACCCAATCATTTGCAAACTAATAAGGAATGTAATATACCAACATACTATTTTACTGTACAAGATGACATTCTTAAGAATTTGCACATGTCATGTGGAACATGTTTATTCCTGATTTATATTTTGTAAGATATTTGACAATATACAAAGAATACCAGTTCTAGGTGGTGATTGTTTTGTATTATGATTTATTTACAAAATTTCACCACATAATAGTAACTACCTTTTTAAAAAAAACCGGCATTGGTCCTATAAAGGCCATTAGGATAAATTCTTAAGCCTACAAAAGTTGCCTTAATACCAACGTTCCCAGGCATATTATTGTTAACTAAAATCTGACTCCAAAGCGCACATGTAGTTTCTGATTATACACAGTCAATATGAAGCACAATCTAATTAGATTGACAGGGGACAGTGGAGGACCCAAGCAGTCCTATCAACCTCTATAAGAGGTGTATGTTAGCCTACTGGTTACATCCCTCTAGCTGTACCACCATTTATTTATAATGGGACCACGGAGTTGCCCCATTACGCTAAAATATGATTCCTTTGGAAAAAACAAGGCATTATCTAGACAAGCTAGACCGGTCAATGGGGTGAGTAAAAAGTGGCTGTCAGTAGTGAAAAACAGTTTCATTTCACTTCTTTGAACTTTTTCCTTTTCCTTTTCTGGACTCTTTATCTTTTTCTGATTTTGAAGGCTTTGAAGATTTTGTCTTTTTCTGTTGGGAGAGAAGAATGCACAAGATAGTTAATAGCTGTATTTATGAGGCAATGAAATAAGTCAATTTCTACAATAAAGCAAATCTTTACCTGCAACGTAATAGAAAGGTTGCAAACATCTTCACCTACCACTACACCAGATGAGCCTTCTTTCAAGGAACAACTCGGCTAGTTGGAGTCTTTAACTACAGAAAAGCTATTTAGAATCTAGAACTTCGGAGGGGGAGACGAACCATGAGAGACTATGGACTCTGAGAAACAAACAGGGGGTTCTAGAGGGGAGGGGGTGGGGGGATGGGTTAGCCTAGTGATGGGCATTAAAGAGGGCACGTATTGAATGGAGCACTGGGTGTTATACACCAACAATGAATCATGGAACACTACATCAAAAACTAATGATGTAATGTATGGTGATTAACAATAAAAAAAATTTTAAAGAAAAAAAATTAAAAAAAAAAAAAAGCATCTAGAACTAAGATACGTTCCCCAGGCATACAGTTTCTTGGATTTAGGAGATAGATATATTTAGGAAAGACAAAATGAGCAGGAGATAATTTACTAATAAGCTAATGTTTCAATGAAGAATCTCCTTTTCTTTCAGTTTCCGATTAGAGATCTAAACACGTTCGGTTTGAGAAGGGGACAGAGGGAGACAACCTTATGTCTACACAAGACCAGAGAGCTGTACCAGAGGAGGCTGCTCTTCCTACCCTTGCATATACAGAACAGAGATGAGGGACAAGAATGACACACAGTAAGGAGAGAAGAGAACACAGACAAGACTCCTCTGCCTCAGCCAAAGGTACACAGGCTGATACCATAAACGGTTTTAATCTTTCCCAGCACAACACAAGACTGTTTCATTCTGAGAAATTTCTATAGGCAGGTCAATGGCTATAGCAAAACACAAATTACAGAAGAGAGAAAGAGTTTCACTGAAAATGTTTTTCTTAATTAAACTGTAAAAAGATGTGTCTATGGTAAAGCACACACCAATGACCAAATAAAACCGGTACTTTTTCTAACAGCATATGACCATCATATGATGGCCTATTTTCTTGCCTTCTTCCACTATTATAAGCAGCTATTTATAAGAATAAAATCTACACCTTCTCTACCCTCAACGTGATGAACGTAAAAACTTAAAACAGGCCCTGAATAATTTCAGAAGGCGAGTTGTACACAAGAAGAGATAAACTACTGAGGGCATATCATGGCATTTCCTGTCTGTAGCTTAAAATACTACCTTGATCATTGCATCAGTTTCCACAGAGTCTTGGTCTTTCTCATCAGATTGAGAGTCATCTTCATTTAACTCTTCACTGTATTCAGAATCCAGTGCTGGGCCTGTGCTGTGTCTGGGTATCTTTACTGCCTGAAGCGAATATGGAGTAAGGTGGGCTTCCTTATTGTAAGTTCTTGTGAAGGCTGCTTTCACCTACAGGAAAGGAATAGAAGAGGCTGTTAAAAATATAAGTGCCAAACAATCCTTTTAAACCAAAGGTTTTGTGAGATCCTGCAAGATCCTCGAAATATTCTGCAAAATATTTACGCATGTACATGTAAGTGTACTTATATACCTTTTTCTACGGAGAAGTTCTATGTTTTTCACGACATTCTTAATAGAGACAATGACTCAAAAATAAGAACTAGTATTTGGGAACATTAGGCAGGCAAAAAAAGAACTTAAGCTCATCACTTTTGCCCATTTAGTGCATCCCACAGTTCTACAAAGTGAGAAGCACAGTGAATCAATAAATCAAAAAAGACTTACAATAAGGTACAAGTTAAAGTTGGCCTTTAACTACCACAAAATACATAAAGTACCTTTATCATAATAATGGTTAATTCAAAATACTAAGTAACTTGAAAGCCTTAACTTGAAGCTTGTAAACATAATTGTAGAATTAGTCCTTGAATTCTCACAATGGAGGTCTCTCATGAGAGAATTCACCCATAACCATAAAGTCAGATCAAAATTCGAGACAAGGCAAGCCATAGAGAATATATCTTCTAAAACAGCACCAAAGTGGGGCGCCTGGGTGGCTCAGTTGTTAAGCGTCTGCCTTCGGCTCAGGTAATGATCCCACAGTCCTAGGATCGAGCCCTGCATCAAGGCTCCCTGCTCAGCGGGAACCCTGCTTCTCCCTCTCCCACTCCCCCTACCTGTGTTCCCTCTCACTGTGTCTCTCTCTGTCAAATAAATAAATAAAATAAAACAGCACCAAAGAAACAAGGAGAGTATGAGGTACTGGAGATTACAGATCCATGGTATGTCACTTTAGTTTTTTCATGCTCATTATATAAAGAAAGTAGAGGATACATTATTACATAATAAACTGTCCAACTATAATAAATACTAAATTCACAGATTAGGCAGACTGAGAAAAAGTATAAAAATCCTCAGCCAATAAACACATCTTTCTTCTCGTAATGTATTACCACCACCTGACTTACTTCCCCAGGCTCATCCACCCGCCTTTACATGGAATACAATTATATACTGGCTTCTCAGATTTCATGTCTTGCTTTTCCACTCAACATAAAGCAATGATAAAACTACAAATCGTTAAGTTCAAATCCAGAAGTCCATTCTTAATACTGCACTCAAATAGTATCTTTGGAAAGCACAGGCCATAAGAAGCAAAAAGCATTTAAGGGGAAAAAATTAAACCTTTTTAAAGCACCTACAACATCTCTGAAATACTCCTACTACAAACCTGTAATCACAAAGTGACGGAGAACCAGTGAGTTACACAATTTACCTTGGGGTCCAGCTTGGAGAAGGGACTAGATTTGCCTCCCCAGCTGCTAATTTCCATGATATTCTCAAAGTCTTCTTTCATCAAGTAGTAGGTGTCCATAAGAGCAATAACGTCCTGTACTCCTTCTACCCCCTGTGAGGTCAAGGGCTGTACAAGTGCATCCCTTATATGGGACAGATAATCCATGTTTACAGTCCTTTTGCTGGAATAAGTTCTTAAACCAAAACAAAAGAGACATAACTGTAGTCAGTGGCAAACCACCACCAACTCAAGTCACAGTGTGAAGTTCAATTCACTTTTAATAATGCCCAATGTAATGTCTACTATTTAACAGCTGGTAGAGAAAGCCTAGCACTACACCATCAGGATGATGGACACATACCAGTGTGCTCAAAGGGAATGAATTTTCTACTTCTCTGGATCAGTGAATGAAAAACACAAATGTAGGTTCTACTTCCAACCTACTCTCAAGGCCTGGGTAACAACAGAATTTCTATGTGCTCATACTTAATACAGCCAAAAGATTACTCATTCCCAGTTCCAAATGTTAAAAGCATCAGTAAAAGGCAGTGAGATTTTCTACCTCAAGTTCCACTGCTACTTACTACATGAGGGTCTGCAATACCTTTTGATCTGATTATAACATACAAAATTATATATGAGTATTGCCCTCATATTTCCTAATAGGGTTACTCTGAAATCTTTAGTTCTAAAGCAGGGCTTTCCCCAAACTAAGAAAACTGCAGAAAATGTCCCTGCACAATCACAAGGTGATCCACACGTGTGAGGGGAAGGCTTCAGGAAAAAGTCTGCTGAGAACTACAACGTTATCATGAAATGACTTTCTCTCACGCTCTTAAATACTGTCACTCAAAGACAGAAAATAGATGAACAAAACAAAATGCCACCAATCTAAATCTTTCCAATCCAGCTGCCTCCATCATCAAATGAGGCAATTATATGTGTGCATAATCCAAACGAGAAACCTCAAAAGCTGTTAGGCTTCAGAACCCATAAAAATGTTAAAATTATTAATGGGTCCTGCTCTTGCCTTCAGGTAACTGAGTCTTGAATAGTTCTCTTGATTAGAAATCTAGAACCCTGCCCCCAACTGTTTTACTACCTAGGCAAAGAATCCAAAAAAACCCTTATTTTAAATTCACCCATTTCCTCTAGATTCAGTCTTCCATAATCAAGCACAACTAGTACTTAAAAAGCCAAGTATGAGCCCTAAGCCACAGTGCCTAAGAAAACCATGAAACTTTTTCAAAAGTATTCTCTTATATTTTGTTACATTACTGTTACCTTTTACTCCAAATCACAGAGAATTCAACTCTAGAAAAGTCTAAAGGTATCTAGTGTTCCTAAATCAAGGGTTCTTAACCTCAGAAATCTGTAATTCCCCTAGCATTGTTTGTGCATTAGCGCATTTGGGAGTAATAAAGATCAAAGAGCTTTTAGATTCTCAAAGGCATCTATAACCCCGACAAGAACTAATAATAAAATCGCACTTCCATTTTTAAAGATAAAGAGAAACTGTTATCTATGAAAGTTCAATGACTTAATCAGGGTTAAAAAGTTAAATAGGAAGGTCCTGATTTACTTTAAAAATTGTGAAATTCACTGTAGATGTCCTTTGATGATGACAATGTCCTGTGTGTGATTCATTAGGGAACATTTACCAACCAATTTTATATGCTGGATGGGTAGGCCTCAGCTCCTACCACCAGAAATGTTCGGTCTAATGGAAGAAGGGGACAGATACAGAAAAGCACAGCCACAAAACAAAGTGGAAGTCCAGTGCTCACAAGCTACAGGAATATGGTGGGGGAGTCAAAGGCGGATACCCCTAGGGCACAGGGATGCATCACCTTTTTAAAAAACAGAGGGCAGGGGATAGGAAAAGAGCTGAAAGCCAGGCCTCCCGCATGAGCAATGAGAACAGCGGTGGGAAATGCAACCTTTCTAATTTCTAGAGGCCACAGACATCCCTTGGCTCATGGTCTCTTTTCCCATCTTCAAAGCCATCAATGTAACATCTTAAAATCTCTTTCCCTCTGACTTGATACGGCTGCCTCCCCCCCGGCTTTTTTTTTTTTTTTTTTTGGTAAAGACCCTTATAATTACACTGAGCCTGCCCATATAATCCAGGACATTCTTTGCATCTTAAGGTGGCAATAAATTTGTGTTATTTTAAACCATTAAGTTTTGGTAATTTGTTACAGCAACAACAGGAAACAATTACAAGAGTGGCAAAAAAAGACCCATGCCATAGGCTAAGAAGAGGGACCACAGGTAGGAAGTAGAAATCTACAGGAAGAAGAAAGGAGCCATTTCAGTTCAACTTCAGACAAAAAGTTAAGAGTGGACCAATGTTAACATTCCCTCCAGAGATCAGAAAGAGAAATAAGACTGCTCAAGTAGTTTTTCATGGTTAAAAATAAATTCCTAAAGTTCACTTAATATGTGCATGCACATTTTCTAAGTTTCTAAACTTTTAACAAATTGTACCAAATAACAAGAATTTTTGGACTTCATTAAACTTCTCCAGCCACATTGATTTTCAATCATCCGCACATCTGCCTCCTGTTGTTACATGCTAAACTGGGTCCCCTATCCTGAAGGACTAGGTCAGTTTACTACTAGGATAGGTACTGTATCCTAGTATCCTACTAGGACTATTTAAATAGTCCCCCTTTTCCTATTAAATTATTCGGAAGCTGAAACATTATGTACGCCTACTAGTAACAGGCACAGTCAGGATAAAGAGCAGCACTACCTCAGATTTACATAGCTTGAAAATTTGTCTTAAAGTTACGGCACATCTACCAACTGGGCTTATTCTCCAAGGTATCCTTTGAAGTGACAAAACAAGTATTATACTGATTATAGATAATAAAACTCAGGCCCACAAAATATAAGGAACTTATCCAGGATCATTTATCTAGTTAGCAATAAAATCAAAACTGAAACACAAATCTTTTGACTTATGCTATCCTCACTGGACAAAGGTTAAATAAATACACTACACTGATCAAATGCCAGACATGAACTAATACCACTTACCTGAGACTCATGTGCAGTGCTAGGTCCTGTACAATACGATCATGTTTGCCGGTAGATGAGTGCTTCCCCAACCAGCTTGGGAAGGCAGGAAACTGAGTCATGTACCCCCTCATTAACTCTCCAGGAAGAACACTGGCATAAATGGCCTGAAAAAAATCAATTGCAGTCCACAATTTGAATTCAGTACAAAGTTGCTTCCTACATAGCTACTGGCTTCCAAAGAGTCTCGAGCAAATAAAGCAACACTGCCCCAGGTACCTAATTCCAGGGCATCACACCCTTTCCCTCTGTCTCTCCTCTGTCAGTATGGGAAACCACTCCCGGAGAAAACAACGGATCAGTCCGAAACATGTTATGGCCCTCAGATCATCTGGCAGTTCGGCCTCCTCAACCAACTGATCCCAACATCCCAGTAACTGCATGATGCAGAAAAGACTTTAAGAAGAATACAATTGGGGCGCCTGGGTGGCTCAGTCGTTAAGCATCTGCCTTCGGCTCAGGTCATGATCCCAGGGTCCTGGGATCGAGCGCTGCATCGGGCTCCCTGCTCGGCGGGAAGCCTGCTTCTCCCTCTCCCACTCCCCCTGCTTGTGTTCCTGCTCTTGCTATCTCTGTCAAATAAATAAATAAAATCTTAAAAAAAAAAAAGAGGAACATGATTGTCTTTAACATAAACTATTGATAGCATAGGTAGATCAAAGCATGGAAAACTGAAGAGAGTATTAAGTAAACTGGTACTTGAGAAAAGATTTTTAAAAAGGTATCCTTGATATTTTCTAGATCCAGGGCTCATACTTTTTTAAAGTTGAAATTATACATAAATTTTGTATCCTGCTTTATTCTAATAATATTCTCTCATAAGCATTTTTCATATTAGACAATCTTTATAAATAATTTTAAGGAATGCATAATATTCCATCAAGAGTATTTACCATAATTAATCATTCTCTAACTGCCAGACATGGAGATTTTCTCCGATTTCTTACAGTATCAAAACTCATGTAATTATATTGTACATTCAGCTTTTCCTATGTTTAAAGTTATTTCTTTAGGATAAATTCTTAAAGATACAATTATTAGTTTAAAAAATGAACACTTGTAAAACATAAGAGAAAGGATTCTTTATATCCAGAATGAATCTTTGTTTTTTGTTTCCCAGCAATGTATAGGTAGAATTAAGAGAGGAGTAGGCCTTCCAGAAGTCCCTTGCTTATTATTGGGCCAATAATGCCGTATAAATATGCAAAACTCAAGAAGAAATAATATTCTTAATTGTGAAAGTTACCACCTAAATAAAGTACCAGTATAAAGCTGCCTCTTCATCAAGGAAGAAGACAATCAGAATTCACATATCAGAGAAGTAGCTGCTGACCTGCCCTGGCTGCATCTTCAAGTAGGAGCTACTTAGTCACCATCGGGGAGACTCAAGAATGACAAAAAAGAAAGGGATTCTTAAGCTAAAACAGAGGAAATAAAACTTTTGACTAACATCTTATTTATGTCCAGAATCTAATGTTCCTATTTCCATATGTCCATTTACATAAAGACATTTTGAAACCTTAAAAAGTAAGACTATTTTTATGTTTCATTTTTATTAAGAAATAGACAGTTGTGACCCCAGAGTGTTTTAATCTAGAACAGACTTTATTTTTGCCCTAAGAGCCATAATGTTTCTCTGGTATTTCATATAACTACAGGAGCTCACAGCTATTCTGTTTTACTTAAAGCAGAGTCTGCATCTTAGGGATAGCCCTGTGCTTACTTACCTGTGTGGGCAGAAGACTCCAGTTTTGCTTACTCCGGATCTGACGGTCCACTAGGTCACCATCACATATGCTATCTGCTGCTCTGCTTAAAAGCATCAAGTGCTTTTTCATGTCACCCCTGCATAAATAAAGCAGTCTGGATCACACCACTGTCCATACCTCCTACCCCTCTCTCCCAGGAATATGGCCTTTGCTGTGCTGGGAGGGTACGAATTCTACCCCTCACTAGCTCTGAACACTCACCCTGCCGCTACAGGCTTCACATGTATGTAGTTCTCCTGGACAAAGAGGGGTGCTATTGAATAATCATGAAAGAACAGATCTGACTTGTCCACAAGTGACATATGAGCAGTCTCCTCTCCAGCTGCAAACACTTTCCGGGCAACATCAAATGGGCCCTAAAAAAAGGGAAGGACACACCTAGTAGAACGGCCAATGTCCAAAATACTGACAACATCAAATGCTGGCAGAGATGTGGAGCAACAGGAACTTTCATTTATTGCTAGTAGGAATACAAAATGGTAGAGTCGCTTAGAAGACAGATTGGCAGTTTTTTTACAAAACTAAATATACTCTTACCATACCATCCAGTAATTGTCCTCCTTGGTATTTA
This sequence comes from Eumetopias jubatus, assembly GCF_037043125.1. NCBI lineage: Eukaryota > Metazoa > Chordata > Mammalia > Carnivora > Otariidae > Eumetopias > Eumetopias jubatus. The sequence goes on along the minus strand of NW_028274808.1, from coordinate 170,186,737 downwards.
TCCAAACGAATTGAAAACATACTACACAAAAAACCTGCACATGGATCTTTACAGCAGCTTTATTCATAACTGACAAAACTTGGAAGCAATCCAGATGTCTTTCATAAAGTGAATAAATTGTGGTACATCCAGACACTGGAATATTACTCAGCACAAAAAAGAAGTGAGCTATAATAAGGCGATGAAAAGATATGTAGAAACTTTAAATGCACATTACTAACTGAAAGTAGCCAATCTGGGGGTGCCTGGGTGGCTGTTGGTTAAGCGTCTTACTCTTGATTTCCACTCGGGTCATGATGTCAGGGTCGTGAGATCGAGCCCTGCATCATGGAGCCCACTTAAGATTTTCTCTCCCTCTCTGTTTGCCCCTCCCCCTGCTCGCACTCACTCACGCGCTCTCTCTCTCTCTCAAAAAACAAAAAACAAAACAAAAAGCCAAACTGAAAAGGCTATACACTGTATGATTCCAACTACATGACATTCTGAGAAAGGTGCAACTATGAAGACAATAAAAAGATTAGTGATTGGGGCACCTGAGTGGCTTAGTCAGTTAAGCGGCTGACTCTTGATTTTGGCTCAGGTCATGATCTCAGGGTCATGAGACTGAGCTCCGTGTCGGGCTCCACACTGAGCGTGGAGTCTACTTGTCCCTCTCCCTCTGCTCCTCCCCCTGCTCATGCTCTGTCTCTAAAATAAATAATCAAAAAAAAGACTGGTGATTGTCAGGAGTTGGGGGAAGGGATGGATGAACAGGAGGAGTACAGAGCATTTTTAGGGCAGTATAAGTATTCTGTGTGATATACAATGGTGGATACAAGCTATGGTACATCTGTCAAAACCTATGGAATGTACATCGAGTGAACTAATCCTAATGTAAACTATGGCCTTTGGGTGATAATGATGTATCAGTGTAGGTTCAACTGTAACAAATGTACCACTCTGGTGGGGGATATTAATAGTGGAAGAGGCTGTAGGAGTCTGGAGACAGGTGATAATAAGGGAAGTCTTTGTACTCTGTGCTAAATTTTGCTATGAAACTAAAACTGCTCTTAAAAAGTTTATTGATTTAGGGACGCCTGGATGGCTCAGTCGGGTAAGTGTCTGCCTTCAGCTCAGGTCATGATCTCAGCGTCCTGGGATCAAGTGCCACTTCAGGTTCCTTGCGAGGTGGGGAGCCTGCTTCTCCCTCTGCCTGCCACTCCCCCTGCTTGTGTTCTCTCTCTCTCTGACAAATAAATAAATAAAATCTTAAAAAAAAAAAGTTTGATTAAAAAAAGGGGGGAGAGAGAGGGGATTACAAACACTACTTAATCACTGCTTTTTTTTTAGTTGACCCATTTTATCTTAATCACTGCTTTAACTGTAATAACAAATTCTGACTAGTGACTAGGTGAAATAGAACACAGACAATTAATACAGACTTCTGGTTTCAAGTTTCAGAGAGCTTATTAAATTATAGGCCATTTGAGGGGCGCATGGGTGGCTCAGTCGGTTAAGCGTCTGCCTTCGGCTCAGGTCATGGTCCCAGGGTCCCAGGGTCCCAGGATTGAGCCCCACATCGGGCTCCCTCCTCAGCGGGGAGCCTGCTTCTCCCTCTCCCACTCCCCCTGCTTGTGTTTCCTCTCTCGCTCTCTGTCAAATAAATAAATAAAATCTTTTAAAAAATAAATAAATTATAGGCCATTTGAAACAGATTATTCTGAAAATTCCAAAACTTCAATCCATGAAATCTATACATAAGGGACTCTGAAAAGACCATTTTATAACTACTGAAGCATGAATATAATTTAAAACTTCCATTTCTCATAATGTACAATGTACACTAACAGTCCTTGAGGAAAAATTCATTTGAATTAGAAAACCTTTTAGCAGCTGTCTTTCTTATTATAAATATCCACAGGTTCAATAGGTGTGTCAAGGAACTATAATAACTACTTCTACTAAGTTAATATGAGTAGAACAAAAATGCTTTAGCTTGAGAAAGTAACTAAGAAATGGAAATTTATTTTACCAGTCTGATATCCTTCTTGGCTCTATGAGAATCAGCCTTGGCCTGGTCATAGGTTAGTGCCTTACTTCGTGCACACCACATACTCAGATTGTGTAAAACCTAACAGAAATCATAAATAAGACATGGTCAAGGTGAGACAATAATGCCATTCCTCCTCTCTGAAAAGTTGAAGGCATTAATTCAAAAGAATCAGCAACTATTAACATAATATGTATTTAATTTACCTGTCTGATATCTTGATTGGCTCCCAAAATTATTTCATTCATAGCTGGAGGGGGGATCTTCAAACCCTCTTTAAATGCAATAGACATCATAGCACCCTGAAATTGAGAAAGGGGAATCCTAAATGGTTTTTTTTAAAGTCACATAATCAGATATTTTTAGAATATTTATCAGGTACTTTTAAAGGTAACTTTTGAGAAATACTGACCAAAAAATAAGGAGAGTGTGATGGAGAAAAAAAATTACAATCATTTTACCTTAATCTGTTCAACTCGAGGTCTTTGAAAACGAAGATCAAAACAATAATGAACCAAAGAACGAATCTTGGGATGATTTCTATCATTGCACATACAAATAATGGGAATTTTTGTATGTTTTATCAGACCAATTAATTCCTAAAAAGCAAATTTGCAACACAAAAATAATTATTTTAAAAAAAAACAAACTACTACACAATGTTTGTATTTTAGGTTTTGAAAACCTCAGCAACATGCTTTAATTGCTGTAAATATTACAGCACAATTAGTTCTTTAAATATTAAAAAAACTATAACTACAACTAAAAATCAACAGTAAAACTGCAAAACTACAGTGCTACTTACCTGAATTCCTCCCCTGTCCTCATTGCCTGCCATGCCATCTACTTCATCCATGATGAGAGCATGTTTCGTGCTTACTGAATGGGCTGCTCCGCCTGACCCATGCTGAGAAGCTATGGGATGGGACAAAAAAGAGCAATGGTTCAAATGCTGCTGCTTTATTAAAAAAACATGTAAAACATTTTAAACCAAAATGCAAGAGGCACAAGAATATGCAGACGAAAAGAAATTCTCCCCCCCGACCTTTGCCCCCTCGGGTATCCCTATACATATTAAAAACATGCGTGCATAAAAATATATATCTTGGTTTTCTCATTCACTATATTTTGGTGATCCGTTCCTTATCTGTAGCTATAGAACACCTCATTTTTTAAGGCTATTTAATAATATCCCATTTTACACATGTATCATAATCATTCTGTACTGATAAAATATGAAGATGCTTCCAACCTTCTGCTATTACAAATCATACTAAATGAATATCCTTATATATATATGTCACTTTGCATATATCAATTGCTAAATTACAAGAGCTGGAATTTCTGGGCTAAAAGGTCTATATAATGTAACTTTTGAAAAATACTGCCAGACTACTCTCCAGAGTAGTATCAATTAACTAACACTCCCACCAGCCAGAGTGACATTACCTGAGCAAATCCTTTTTAATAATGATTTGCTACCATTGAAAGTACCAAGAATTCAGGTGACCGTGCAGTATCTACCATAAGTTCTAAATCTGCACTATTGAGTCTGTAGTTTGAGCATCTTATTTTTCCCATAGACTCTGGCCACACCACACCACCAGCTACAGCCTCAAACAGTGCCACCTTCACAGTTTCTTCTCCTCTGCTACCATCTCTGCCTATATGACCTCTTTCACCACAAATGATCCTCTTTCATCCTCCAAGGCCTGCTGAACAAATATCACCCTTACCCTGGCTTTCCCCAGTGCCCCAAATCAAACCATTTCTTCCTCTACAGGGCTCTATTACCTCACTCATCACATTGAATTACAATACTTTATTTACTCTCCCTCTTCACAAGATTCACCTGCGAATCCTCTAAAAAATGTGCAACGTGTATAAACATGTCCATATATGTATTTTAACACATTCTTAGAAACTAAGACCTGAAAAAAAAGAGGGGGGAACTATTGTCCTATAAGAATTCCATCAGCAGCCCCAGGATTTAGCAGGGTGCCTGGCACATAGTAATGCTCCATACTGGTTCCTAAATGTTGAAGTGAACTTGTTTTCCTTACAAAGAAAACAGTTCAAATACCCACATACTTGAATAAAAGCCTGTGATGCTGGTATTATTCAGTGATTCAGCAACAACCTCCTTCAAACTGTTCTTACTCCGAGTGTCACTTGCATTCAGTTCCACGTAGCTATATCCCAATTCCTAATCAAAATATTGGAAACCATTACTGTCACAATAACTCTCCCAAAAAACAAGGCAATTAATGAAGAAAGTGGGCATAAAAATGACATAAGGAACCATGGATAAAAAAGACAAAGACAATGACATAACATGCCTCACAATATTAAGAGATTTTTAAAAATATATACATATATACCACACACACACACACACACACGTAAGTTCCATCTTAAAACCACAGCTAATAAATCACTAATCTAGAAGAGTATACCTGAACAAGCAATTTTACTAAGTTTACTTCTTAAAATCCTATAAAGAATTAAATATACCCATCCCAAGATTTCAATATCACATACAGAATTAATCTAAGATACCAAAAATAATTCTTGACTCTTCAAGATCAAGTTAAATCATTCGTTATTAAACCATCCCAATACATAATTTTCTTACCAAGCTGTGAAAAATCAAGTTATTCTGACTCATTTCCCAAAACTGATTATACTGATCATAAGCATTATAAAAAGCCTTAATGCAATTCCCCTCCAAAATAATGACAATAAAGGGAGAAAAAAGTCATGTTTACAATTGTAGAGACTAGGAATAAATTTTGTTTTTTTTTTTTTAACGTTTATAATAGAACAGAAAATATATAGCTGTTCTACCAGCTAAATTATGCTCTGGTCCATAAAACAAGGATAAAACAAAACCACCAGCTTATAGGACGAGGGTTGGGAAATCTAGTAGTATATTTAAAATAAGTTTAAAATCCCTCATTTTGGGACGCCTGGGTGGGCTCAGTCGGTTAAGCGTCTGCCTTCAGCCCAGGTCATGATCTCAGGGTCCTGGGATGGAGTCCCGCATGGGGCTCCTTGCTCGGCGGGGAGCCTGATTCTCCCTCTGCCTGCCGCTTCCCCTGCTTGTGCGCTCTGACAAATAATTAAAATCTTTTAAAAAATAAAAATCAGTAAATATAAAAATAAATAAAATCTCTCCTTTTTATCATTCCGCTACCACTTCATGTATCACTTCATATTCGGATACATGAACTCTGGTTTGCTCTAGTGTCTCCCCTCTCACGGCAGCTGTAGAGACAAGAGCAAAGGCAGGCTCTCAGAGCGGTGAAGAGTCAGACTACCTGGGACACCAGCCTCCTCTGTAAGCCCATTTCATTTGTCACATGAGGATGGAATATTTCTATCCGTAAGAGTCTATAAGACAGGGGGCGTCTGGGTGGTTCAGTCGTTAAGCGTCTGCCTTTGACTCAGGTCATGATCCCAGGGTCCTGGGATCGAGCCCCGCATGAGGGTCTCTGCTCTGCGGGAAGCCTGCTTCTCCCTCTCCCACTCCCCCTGCTTGTGTTCCTTCTCTCGCTGTGTGTCTCTGTCAAATAAATAGATAAAATCTTTAAAAAAAAAAAGTCTATAAGACATATTTATATTACCTAAAAGATAATACACCCAAGGGCTTAGCTCATTGCCTGGCACACAGGTAAATATTACCTATTATTTTAATTACCAATATTAAGAAAAGGATGAAAATGACAAATATCCCCAGAACCAAGGTAAATTCTAAAAATTTGACTTTACAAAGTCTATACAGAGCAGGTTAAAATATGTATGCCACAGACCTAACACACACACACACACACACACACACACACACACACACACACACACACACACACACACACACACACACACACGTATATATCTGCTACACACGCCCATTCCTGGGTTTAGCTTTCCAACTGCACTACAACCCAATGCTCACCTGACAAACCAGAGAGGCTGTGGTTGTCTTGCCAACACCTGGAGGGCCTGAGAGCAGTGCTGCTTTAAAACTAGAGCCATCATCTTTGCCAGCAAACTTACCAAACTTCGCTGCTGGAAAAAAAAAGAAGTTCCAGAGTGTTAACCTATATTATCTAAGAGAAATTCAGGAATGGCAGGAATCACTGTGCAGAAACTGAAAATCAAGAGCAGTCCTCCAATTTACCTCTAAATTTGCAGAATATTTCCTACAAACCATAAAGTTTCCAGAGCACTTAGTGAAACTCTACTGCCTACCTCACTTACATCCAAAATAAAACACTAAAACTAATTAACTCTCCAATTCTGATTTGAACCATAATTTTATGGGTTTCCTTTCCTACAAAAGCACAGGTCAGGGAGCAGGGTTTCTGGGCTCCAATCCTAACTCCAGCTCTCCTAATTCCACCGCTCACCAGCTGGGAGAAGTGATTTAACCTCCTGGGCCTATTTCCTCCTTTGTAAAACGACGGTAACAACAGTCACGTACTGGCAGGGATAGTGTAAGGATGAACATGCTGATCACAGAGCCAGGCACGCCTCAATAAATGTCAACAAGCATAATCAGCTACTTGATCACAAAAAGAATGAACTGAAGATGGTGTGTCTGCAACCACCCTGCCCAGCTCAACTCTAAAGCATTCTTCTCCCCTTATCACATGGGTGCTTGACACATCACGGGTGCTCTATACAGACACGATGCCTGAGAGAGAGATGGCTAAACCTGCTACAGGCATGGGAAAAGGCGCTCTGGTTCCCCTGAAGCCTTATAAAGTCTTCTCCGGGTGTACAAAGCACTATATCCCCCGTTAAGATTTTATGTGATTTTATTTTTTTTTATTTTATGTGATTTTAGAAAGAGAAAAGGAGTCAAATTTAAACCTGTATCATTACAATTACATCCTCTGTCATAAATATGCTGGCAACATCGGCCAATGTCTAGTGACCAAATGGACACTGATAACCCAGTCATCACTCTGGGAATTCACTGTGAGGCTCACTGAATTTTGCCTTCTTATTTCTCACGCAGTATCCTCCAGGGGTGCGGGTGCACCTCACAAAACAATACTAACATCTGTGATCTGAAACCTCGGTTCCAATAATACCCTAGACATTAAACACCGATTATACCGTTCCTTTTCCATGACAAATACATGGTGAAGAAGCCAGAGCTCAGGCCCTACTGACAGCAAATGCACCGCTGGAATTTTCAGGCTGCCTGGTCTGTGAGTGTGCCTCAGCTGTTAATTTGCACACTTCTGCCCCGAGTCTCCCCGGCACTCTCAGTGGCTCGCTCCCGCATCCTCAGACCTTGGTACCCGTATTCTCTCCCACACAACACTCCTCCTCCCCTTCACCTAGCTAACTCCTGCTTAGTTTCCAAGTCTTCACTTAGCTATCCCTTCCTCCTGGGATGGGAGCACACCTCCACATCCCTGACCACACACCTCCCTGCTCTTGGCGCCCTACACTTACCCCTCCAACAGTACTTAGCACCACATATCTTAATTGCTGGCTCATCTATGTCTGTGACTGACTGTGAGCAAACTGAGGAAGACGGTTTTGTTCACAACAGCACCTCTAGGGTCTAGTATAGCACCTGGACTCAGAGCGGCCTTCAATGTCTGCTGAGACATGAATGAACCAACTATTCTACTTTCTCACATATGTGGAACTGAGCAATTACATGGTGACAGACACACACAAAAACGAAGGAAGCTGCAAAATCACCGTGTTTCTTATCTTCGGATGGACTCTTGTGCCAGTTCTGGAGCCAGCGGAGGAGTTTGTTGGCACAGCTCTGGTCACCCTGCTGTCCAATTATGGTCTTGAGCGAGGTTGGCTTATATTTATCCACCCAGAGCAAATTTTCCACTTTGCTTTCACTGCTGTCATCAGCCAAATTCCTAGCCCGGCTGTCACCGTTTGTCTCCTCAGCCACCTGCTCTTCAAAGTCCAGGCATCTCCAAAACACACTGGTTTCCTTTTTTACTGACATTATGAAGCTGTCCTTTTTGGGAGTCAGTCTGCTTTTTTTAGATTCTGACTCCTTCTTAGTTGGGCTAATTTTTCTTTTTCCTTGGTCTTTTTTTTGAGGTGTTCTTTCCAATTTGGACTTTTCTTTTTTCATCTTAAAAATTGGAAAAGTGAGGGGAAAAAAAGAAACTTGGTAAGATATACAGAATATCTATCCTGCTAAAAGTACTCTATAGGGCAATCAGGGATATCCAAGTGAGCCACCCAACGTGGGTCTGGTTTTTCACAATGAACCCTGGCAGCTATTGTGGAAATCACCACCTTCCAAACTTGATAAAAATTAACAACAAACACACCAAAAAGCACCCAAATGCAATTTTTTTAGTGAGACCATACTAAGTTTACAAATAATATTCTGTAATCAATCTGAAATCCAAAAAAAAAAGACTAAGAAATTTCTGTGCCAGCCGACTCATTAAAAGTTAACACCTCCACAAAAACTTATACACAAATAGTCACAGCAGCATTATTATATGTAATTATAATTATATATTAATAATTATTACAGCCAAAGAATAGAAACAACCCAAAATGGCCATCAACTAAAGAATGAATAAACAAAATGTGGTATGCACACACAATGGAGTATTAATCACCAAAAAAAAGGGAGTAAAGTCCTGACACATGTACTTTAGTGCAGATGAACCTTGAAAATATACTAAATGAAAGAAGCCAGACACAAAGGGTCACAAATCACATGTTTCTCTTTAGATAAAACGTCCGGAACAGGCAAATCCATAGAAACAAAAAACAGAATAGTGGTTGCCAAGGGCTGGGTATGAGGAATGACGGTTAACTGGCTAAGGGGAGTGATAAAATTAAGATACTGGTGATGGTTGTGTACAACCGTCTTGGGAATACACTAAAAATCTCTAAAATACATTTTTAAAGGGTGAACTTTATGGTGTGAATGTCACAAAAAAGAAAAAAACAGTGCCTCTTTGCCAGTGAGTGGATGCTGAAATTAGTGGGTGAATGTCTGAGAAGGAGGATATTACCATAGTATCTAAGTTCCCTTCAAGATATTTATCAGTTACAAAGGGAAAAAGAGTCACTTTACTAGTGGAGAAACCTGTCAGAAACCACTTTAATCAAGATGTACATCACCAATAAGAAGACATATCGACTCAGGGTGGTGAGGCTGAGCTGCGCATCAGGCTCCCCGCTGGGCACAGAGCCTGCTGAAGCTGCTCTCTCCCTCTCTGCCTCTCCCTACCCTACCTGTCTACAACAAAATCAAAAAGACGTATTAACATACACATCTAATACAATGCACTGAGAAGAACAAAATACTACTCTGTGGAATTCCTGCCAAAAATGCATAACCTCAATCTAATGATAAGACATCAAAAAACCGGGGCGCCTGCATGGCTCAGTTGTTAAACGTCTGCCTTCGACTCAGGTCATGATCCCGGGGTCCTGGGATCGAGCCCCGCATCAGGCTCCCTGCTCCGCGGGAAGCCTGCTTCTCCCTCTCCCACTCCCCCTGCTTGTGTTCCCTCTCTCGCTGTGTCTCTGTCAAATAAAGAAAGAAAATCTTAAAAAAAAAAAAAAAGTCTCAAGGCCAGGGCGCCTGTGTGGCTTAGTCAGCTAAGTGTCTGACTCTTGATGTCAGCTCAGGTCATGATCTCAGGGTCATGAGATCGAGCCTATGTCAGGCTCTCTGCTCAGCGGGGTTTCTGCTTCTCTCCGAGCTCTCCCGCTGCCACTCCCCCTGCTCGTGTGCACGTGCTCTTTCTAATATAAATAAATCTTGGAAGAAAAAAAAAGTCTCAAGGCCACAAAAAGACAAGGAAAGGCTGAGGAACTGTCACAGATTGGAGGAGATAAAGAAGATACCACAACTAAATGCATCTGTGGTAGAAGGAGAGGTTAATCTTTTAGGCAACAGGTCTACAGCCACTCATGAAACATCTCTATGAAATAGGAAAGTTGTTATATATACCAACTTAAATAAATCGAGTTCATTTTATACAAACCTCAGCTTCAACTGCTATTTCATACTTAGACTTCTTGCCTGGCATAGTTCGAATCAGATTCAATAGGCCATCTTCATCAATAATATTTGTCCCCAAGGCTGCTGCCTATTGATTAAAAATACAAATCATTACAACCATATCCTAACCATTGCTTTCTGTTAAAAAAATAATAATTCTAGGGTCTCTTCACAGGTGAAAACCACATTTGTAAACTAGAATAACTGCAATATTTTTAAAAACCATATTCATGAAAAAGTACCATTAACTAGAGAAAATAACTAATACATCTCCTAAGAGTGACGGGTTGGCAATGGACGTGTCACATAAGCACTTCTGCAGACTGCTTTATCTTTTCTTCTACTCTAGGAGGGGCAGAGCCACTAGGGCCTTCCGAGATGGATTCGTCTGAAGTTTTTGTTTTCTCCCATCATCTTCCCTGTTAAAATAACTCCGATGTGTCCATCTCCAAGTGATGAACTATGATTGAAGAATCAGAAAAGTCCTCACCCTCCCCCAAACTCCCTTATAAGCTATGAATAGCCACGTGACAGCTCCGGCCAAGACGACCTAAGGGGAATTCTGTAAGAGGTATTTCCAGGACAACTCTTCTAAGGCCATTCACAGCTACTGTGACATCTTGCCACTAGTTCCTTTTTCCTGCCTTAAATGTGGACTTGGAAGGCCTACAGCTACAGTTACCTGGCAACACAAGGCAACATGCACGGAGACTAAAGCTACCACAGTGAGGGTGACAGAGATGGAGGATGGAAGTAGCCTAGCTACATCACTGACCTGCTGGGCCATCCCCAGCAACTGCCTACCTCTGGGATTCTTGTTGGGTAAGAACATAAGCAGCTATTTGCCAAACCACACTTATCAGATATTCTGTTACTTGGAGCTAAATATAATTTTCCCCAACACAAAAAGAGCTTTCAATAAACAAAACTTAAGATGGAGTATACAGTGGCATATATAGGGATATTTAGGAGTAAAAGAAAAAGAAAACGGTATTTGCTTCTATCTTTGAAAAATAATCTAAACTAGAATACTACACTAAGAAAGTCAACTACACAGGAACTGTGCCTTCAACTGGAAAACCAAAATCTTGACGTTGAAGCCAAGAACACTTCTGTGGAAGAAATAATACAGGGATGAAATTACTTTTCCAACTTTTTTCTTCATTTAATTCTGTGTAGAGGGCATTGCTACAAATGGTCCCACTAAGACCCTGCCAAGGCAAGCAGGCTATTTCACTGTGTTGAGAAAACAGCAGGACCCACCTTATCACTCTTGGACTGTCCACTATCACGACCCATGACAAGGTAGTTTGTTTTCTTGCTGACATTTCCTGTTACTTTTCCCCCGTAACGCTCAATTAGAGACTTGGCCTCATCTCGTTCAATGGACTCCAGCACTCCCGTGATTACAAATGTAAGGCCCTCCAAGCAATTTTCAGCTCCCTAAAAACAAAAATGTTCAAGCAGAGAGGAAATTACATGGTAGCCTTCCAAAGAAATATTTGGCATCAAAACTGCAGGAAGTTGATTTTTCTCATTTGACATCATAAATAATCTCAGCATGAAAAATCTGCAGGAAATTCATAGCAAATAAGCAGAACCTGAAATTAAATCCTGAGAAATTCTTAGGTAGGTTAGCATTTAATAAACTTACAAAACCAGCAATGAAAAATATACATCCAATACAGTTCACAAAGCTTATTAAAATTATCTATTCATACTATTCTCATGGTTTTTTTAAATATTTAAACCACTAGTTAACTTGCAAAACTTTAAATAAACAACTAGATGCAATCCACCTACAGAATTTCTTGTTATTGTTAAAAAAGGAAAGATTTGATTCTAAAAACAAGTTTGAGCTTCGGCCCTTCTTTCTGTTTACTCTATGACAGAAAATCTAACAACCTGCGAGTAACTTAAAGGCAAGATCATATTATCTCCTGACTAGAAAGATAACCCGATATACAAAAGACACTGGCCAAAGAGAACTGGGTGGAGGAGACATTTAATCTTAATTGGAACTATGTACAGTTATAGACTTCTTTAAATTTTTGCAATGGTTCAATAAAATGATACAACCAAGCAAAACAAAAATTATGTAAACCATTCCAAGTTACTTATTACCCTTTGAATAGAGAATTAAGATCAACATAGACTTAAAACAGGCCTGCAAGGATGAAGCTAAACGAAATTCAAAGACTGGGGCGGGGGGGGCTATGAATCTGCTTGGAGAGAAAAGGTTTGATTAACAACATCTCAAGGTCCCTACAAGCCCTATGATTCTAGGACTGAAATGCTCTTGTGAACACTAAAGTATTTAAATTCTTCTCAACAAATTCAAAATGACCCTGGAAAAGTCCACATGCAAGCCTCTATCCCACACCCTAATCACCTATCCTGAATTATTACCCATTCTGGCTCTGAATATATATTTTACAACCAATCTCAGCATTTTTAGCCTCTCAACCAAACTCTTCCACTCTAGAACACTTACTGAGGGACCAGCAAGCTACCTAATATCCTCAACCTCTACTCAATATTTCCTCCACCACCTTGCCTTCACTGAGTCCCCTCAGGACTCCACTATGCCTAAATCCTCTCAAGCAGGGGTGCCTGGGTGGCTCAGTCAGTTAAGTTTCTGCCTTTGGCTCAGGTCATGATCTCAAGGTCCTGCATCGAGCCCTGCATCAGGCTCCCTGCTCAGTTAGGAGTCTGCTTCTCCCTCTCCCTCTGCCCCAACCCCTCCACCCCACTTGTGTGCTCTCTCTCAAATAAATAAAATCTTAAAAAAAAAAAAAAAGGCCTCTCAAGCAGAGGAGCTTGTTGAGTCTTTCTTAGAGTCTGTCTTACACCACATGCGAGAGGCAAGGCTGACATCTTCCTCTAGCCTCCTACACAACCCACTAGTCCCTTAAGGTTCACCACTCATCCCTTCTTTATTAGGGAAACTACTAATCTCCATTTGTGACCTGAATCCCTCCCCTTCTACCTTCTCAGAAATCTCATACTACATTTGATTATCCTTCTCTTTCTGGTATGCCTTCAATCTCCCTTTCTGGTGGATCCACACTACCAGCAAAAAGTACTAGTCCATGATTACCATATTCCTCAAAACTAAGCCCCTCTAGGGTTATGAGTTACTTAAAGGAAAATTTTTCTTTATAGTATCAAGCAGTAATTCAGAACATGAATAAATATCCCTAATTCACAAAGATGGTGACTAAGGCTTTTCTGTTAATTTTTTTTTTAAGATTTTATTTTTTTAAGTAATCTCTGCACCCAGCGTGGGGATCAACCCCACAACCCTGAGACCAAGAGTCACAGACTCCGCAGACTGAACCAGCCAGGCACCCCTGTTAATTTTTAATTATCAATGCTCCACTGCTGTGAAACATAGTGAATACATGCATGGACCCAGGGGCCAGAGGCCCTGACAGAACAGCCTGCCCTCTCAGCATTCATACCTTTGGTATTTCTTTGGAGCCCAGAGCTTTGGGGCCTTCTCTATTTAAGTAGCTTCGATAAGCTTGATAATTAGTGCGTCTCTTCTCAGAATCTTCAGGACTTACAGACTTTGGGGAAAGGGGAGGAAAAAAAAGCGAAATTCATGTAAAATTAAAAATACAGGTCAGTAAATAAACATTAAGCCACTTCTGTGTTTAGAAATTAACATTTTTAGCTACACAGTGACTCCCCAGTTTAGACATGCCTGGCTTATAAACCTCCCTGCATCAGCTCTTCTCAAGCCTTTTGACCCTCTAAAGGCACATACTGCAAGGGCAGATTAGGTACAAAAGCCAAATTGCTAGCCCCAAAGACACAAAAAAAGTGTATTTTATTTCAAAAATTCATGTGAATTTCAAGTTTTTTTCCATAATATATCCATGCATATTTTAATGAAAAAATTAATTTTCCCCCAAGTATACCCGATCACACAAGAAGATATCTTATGTTATCCTATACCCTTGCACACCCCTAAAACAAAGTAAATGGCCCTATACCTCTGAGTATATGAGCACAACAGGCTGAGAATTGATGGCTTCATATACACATATACACAGGTTCAAACAACAGGCAAGCTTTATTCCCAAAAGTAGACACATTCTATATGCCAACCCTCCCTTCCAGGTTTAATCTCTCCTATTCTGTTTCTCTCAGGGGACCTTACTATGGGTCTATCTCAGAAAATCCTGGGGAAACTTTTTAAACTATATATATCCCTGGACTCATTCTAATTTTCTGATTCAGATATATGTGGTATGTCTAGGGCATGTGTATTTGGGGGAAAAACATCCTAGATAATTCTGATTTGAGAACCAGTACAAGAATGGTCTCTTGTTTTTTTCTACTTCCTATTTCATGTTTTTTTAACTTATAAGCCAGCTCAAACCCTTTGGGAAGAGACAAAATATTACTTTTATACAAATAAATTATTTTAATCAATAAAGTAAGCTGCTCTGGTTGTAAGTAAGCCATTAGAGGCTGCTCCTAGACTCTAATCCTACTTTTTAACAGTGGTTCTCGTATCCATCTGAGCTTATTGAAATACACCTGTCCAGACTACAAAACCATATATTTAACAAGCTTCATAGGAGAGTCCAATGCATACCAAAATGGGAAAATTATTCATTTGGAATAGTAATTCTATAAAAAACAGAATTCTGAATTATAAACAACTTATAAAGTAACTTTGAAGCACACCCATTTATGAAGTCAAAATTACTTAACCAAGGTAGACTGAATTTATTAAACACTCTGATATTCCCAAAACTGCTAAAAGTAAAAGTTCTAAGTCATTTCTATTCCAACTTTGAAAAATAAGGTGAAGAGTAAAGTAACATTTAAAGATTTCTTCTCCTTTAATAAAATTAGACCAGCCTCTATAAAATGAACATGCTTAGTGTGCCTGAAGAAAAACATTCATCCACCAGATAAGTATTTAGTGAAGAAAAACTGGAGACCAAAAAGTTAATTGTTCCCTTAAGCATATTTATGAGCACTGACGACAAACAAAAGTATCTAGAAATCACTATTTCACTGCTCTGCACTAAAAAATAATGGTGATAAGCAGTTAAAATAGACAATATTCTACTTTTAATTCTAAGTGCCTAAGAGGCTTGAAGGAATAGTGGTTTGCCATTATGCATCTAACTAAGGTGGTTCCAAATTAGAGATTTTAAGAAATCCCTCAATTCTCAAATATATATGAAAACAAAGATTTGGAAAACCTTTCTGCATTATTTCATTGTTTTTTTTGCCTTTGCAAATGATTTCATTATCTCAACACTGTTATACAAGAGCAAAAAGGGGTACACTCAGGACAAATCCAAATTATTATAGCACTTACTATGTACCAGGCACTATTCCAATATTCCAGAATACTAACTCAGATACCACTATTATCCCTATTTTTACAAACGAGGAAACCAAAGCAGAGAGAGAGGAAGTAACATATCTGCTCAATGGCAGGGCTATGTGATCTGAAAATGGCTCCAGGGTCCATGCGCAGAGCCACCGTGTTATTATACTGCTGGTTCTTGGGCCTCAGAGGACCTGAGTTTAAAGTTGGCTCTGCTACTTACTAGCTGCATGGTCTTGGAAAAGTTACTTAACTCTTTCATCAGCCTGGTTCCTCATCATTAAAAACTGAATAATAAAAGTAAGTCATCTTACAGGGTTGTTGTGAAGATTACATGAGATACCATATGCATTAGTGCAATATCCAATACACGCAATAATAAATATTGGCTAATTTAACTGTATTAATAAGCTATATTCTGCAACAGCATCTAAGTCAGATAGCTTAAAAGTACTGTAATGATTTATAAAGCCAAAAATAAAACTTGAGAACAGTCAAACCCAAACCAACACATAGCCCCCAGATGATATACTTTTAGAAAATTTCTACCTCTTTTTTAGCTGGAGAACTTTTGGGTTTCTTAGGAGTTTTTGTCTGTCCTTTTAATTCAACAGCATTTCCTTTTCTTTTTGAAGCCATAGGCTCTGTTTCTTTATAAGAACTCTCTCCCTTTTTTTTCAAAAGGGCCACCTTGGAACTGGCTTTTGGAGAAGTTTCTCCTATTTTGTGAGGGAATGACTTCAAATGTTGCTGAGATCCTATCAAACTTTCACATTTAGTTTGCTTCTTGGGACTGCAGTTCTTTCTGTCATCTGAAAATTGTTCTGTTTTTACTAGGAAGAAAGAAAAGATTATGACTGTTGTTTTGGGAAAAAATGATATCCCCAAATCAAGATTTCTTTTCATTTTCAACTGAGTAATCTTAGTAGCACACAATGTCTTATCGTGATTTCTTAACATTCACATTAAGATTTTAGTTCTTTACACAGAACATTTTAAAAAACTAACCATTTGTACATTTTTGTATAACCAGTTCAAATTAAAGGATCTGTCTTTTTAAATATAAATGACTTATGGGGCACCTATGAATGACTTATGGGCATCAGTTAAGCATCCACTTCTTGATTTCAGCTCAGGTCAGGATCTCAGGGTTGTAAGATCAAGCCCCGTATCAAGCTCCACACTGGGCCATGGGGCCTGCTTACGATTCTCTCTCTCCTTCTGCCCCCCCCCGACCAAAATAAATAAATAAATATAAATGACTCATCACTTCAAATGATATAGTAAACTACATCTAAGGACATGGCCTTTATTCCACAGATAAACTTCAATGATCAGAAACTTAACAGAGAAAACTTACTGAGTAGAATGTCAACATAAAAATTCTGTGTTTGTAGGGGCACCTGGGTAGCTCAGTCAGTTAAGCGTCCAACTCTTGGTTTCAGCTCAGGTCATGATCTCAGGGTCGTGAGATCGAGGCCTGCATCAGACTCCCTGCTCAGCATAGAGTCTGCTTGAGACTTTCTCCCTCTCCCTTCCACTCTCTCACTTCACCTGCTCACCTGAGCACACACACTCTCTCTCACTCAAATAAATTTTTTTTTTATTTCTGTGTTTATAATATAGTCTGAAAGCCCAAAATCCTGCAATTTCAAGACTATATGAATGAATTTACTTATAGGATTAAGACCATCTATATTAGCAGATGTTTAGATTATCAGGACCAGTAAAAAATAAAACCTACAATCAGCAGGAGAGATTCAGACGACCTGGACAAGGACAAGTCAATTCTATGAGCACGAAACATCTAGTCCTTTGCCATCATATACTGAAGCCCACATGTTGCACTACGCTTGGAAACTAACATTAACATGAAACCAAGAACTTAAATACATTTTTTACAACAATCATAGAGTAGACAGACATTCAACACCAGCTAATATCCAAATATAGCTTTCAAAGTATCTAAAAAGAACATGCTTCAATATCCCTATTGAAATGAATAATGTCTACCTAACAATACAAGGCAATTTTTGAATAGAATGTTTAAACAGGTTATCACGAATTTTCTTCTGTAAATGTTCCAGCTTACTTTTCTCTGTTAGTATTACCTTTATGAGGAGATTTATGTTTTTCTGCTTTACTTAAAATGGCTTGGACAGATGAAAACGCTTCTCTCTCTCCTGGGTCCTTCCGAGCCTAAGAAAATTTAAAGTGTCAAATGTGACAAATAATAGGAAAACTACTACCACAAAATATACTGTTAAAATTGACCAAAGTTTTAATTTAATTAATTTAAGTTTTAATTCTAAGATTAAGGGTCACCTTCCAAAGCAAGAAGACAATACAATAAATTTTCATTCATTCATCCATACAATTTCTGGGCAAAACGAAGCATTTTTTTCTTACATTTAACTTTACAGATGAGGAAACTGTTGAAAAGTTATAAAAAATACATCTATAAAACATTACCACAGTTGTACCCAACTTATAATGGAAGACTTGCTTCTGTTTCTTTCATCTCAATTCTCAAATTATATTATGCAGCTGAAACCTAAAATCTAAACCCAAAAGACTAAATTAAAAAAAAAAAAAAAAAAAACAATCTAAAGCTTAATAGAGCACCTTTCTCAAGAGGAAAAAAAAAATCCACTCTCTCCACTGCTCCCTCAAATCTTCATTTTACAAAGAGGTCATAAATAGGGATACATAACACAGTATTTTTTTTAATGATTATAATCTGAATGCCTTTCGGGGGAGTAAGGCTTTTCAAATGACAAAGTCTCCCCAACTCCTTATTGTCTTATACCCACCTTCAGTAAAATCTTTTAAAATAGTCAGATATTGATACTGACAATATTAATAGAATATGATTCAATGGAAACAAGGTTAATTTTTTGGAGATCAAGTACATAAGAACCCATTTGTGACAGAGAATAAGTAAAAGTTATAATTCATTGTTTTGTGAAGAAGGGTTCTGGTTGGCTTTGGCCCGATCAGCCTTCCTTTAGCAAGAAGAAGTTTCTCAATGAGCTTCTCCAAAAAAATTTGTATAAATTAAAATAATTTAGCTTCTTTCTAGAAGAGTGACTCATGGTTGTATCTCCAGAGCCTCAAATACACAGGTATGAAAGGGGGAACGCTGATCTGTAGTGTATATTCAGACTGCAAACAAACAGCCTGGTGAAACGCCACCTTTTTGGTCTTGGGTTCTTCATCCAACATGGCTAACGTTCTGGCAAACTCTTCATCTTCATGTAGTTGTCTCTCCAGCTGTAAAAAGTACCAACAGAGTAAGTTGCTTTCTTTCTTTCTGTAAATGAAAGTTTTTAAATGTTTGAGTCATGATACTTGGAAGAAACTGGAAAAAATATTTTCCAGAAAGTATGACATTCTTCTACTTAATATTAATAGTTCAGTATCACAGGTTTGTTTCATTAAGCCAAATTAGATTTCAGAACATTCATTTCTAGTTTTACCGGTGCAATAGACAAATTGAGCGTATTTTAAAGTCACATTTCTCACTTATAAAGTTCAAATTCTTAACGGTTCCAACACAACATTTATAGATCTCTTATATCTATTTAATTTGAACTCTACAAGGAGCTCTGAAAAGAATCTCACCCTAACAGAAAAACAGTCTGAAGGGCACAAAAAAAGTAAATCTAAGAAATCAAGAAAATTATATATTTTCTTTGCACACAATAATATATATACAAATGTAAATATCACCATCATCAAATTCTAATTTTCAATTACTAATTCAAAAGTATCTGTTCTGTTCTGAAAACTTAAGTCATCATATCAGAAGTTTTCCTAACATGCTAATATAACACACAGATATTCTAATTACTTTGTTATTTCTAGTGTTTTCATTTGCAGCAAAATGGGAGCTTTTCCAGGAAAGAATGTGTAGCAGTGGAATATATTTCTCATTTACAAACTAACTGGTGTTATGCCCCCTGATAAAATGGCTTAAAGTAACATCAAACAAAAGCCTCCTTATATTATTCAAACAAAGGAAAGAACCTCCATATCCATCCAATCCAAAAGAAAAGGCTTGGAAATTGGCATATACCTGATGAGAACACAGTAACCAAGCCTTTTCTTGTTTTTTCTAAAATGAACTCGAGCTACACAGAACCATAAGCAAGCTAGACAGATGGCACATCAATACATTCTCTGTTGCCTTATACTTACCGTAACTGAACTACACATCTAATGCTAAAAACAATATGAAAGATCTTCATCATCGAAAGGTCCTTCAAACTCTAAACCTCCAATTGCCCTGCAAGGATTTCTGGTTGAACTCTACACCATTTTCACCAAATTTCACACTACGTAGTATACTTCTAGTAAAAAAGGATCTGAGAAGCCAGAACAGAAGAATTGTAAATACTCCCATCAGAAATTCATTATTGATAATTATGACATTATACTTTATGTAATTCAGTGTAATCAAATAAGATGGAAAAGATTTTCAAAACACAAACTACAAACTGCTAAAGTAATAAAATGTGATCAGATATATTTCAGAAAACTGGAATACTGTTCTCTCACAATATTTAGTAAGAGCCTTTTCTATGCAAAGGACAAAAATAAGCACTGATGTCACAAAGGTTGAGTGAAACAAACAGCCTGGGTGGGTGGAGCTTAGAGCCTACATATAGGGAGACACATAAATAGCAATTACAATAAATGTTTAAAAAACGGGGTACAACACAGTATGTAGGAGGGGTTTCTAATATAGTTTATAAAGTATGACAAAGTGACACTGAAGCTAATAAACAGGAAGGGGGTTCAGGCATCAAGTATCAAGGTCTGGAGCCTCTGACAGAGATGAACACTCCTCCTTAAAACATTTTTCATTTGGCTTCCAGAAAATACCAAGCTTTCCTCATTTTCCTACTTCACTAGTCACTTTCTTAAATCTCCTTCGTTGGATCATATTCTTCTTCCTGACCTCTACATGTAAATAGTACCGTAGAGTTCAATTCTGAGACTTTTCTGTTTACATACTCTCCCCGTGATCTCATCCAGTTACACTGGTTTCAAATACCATTCAAATGCTAATGATCCCCAAATATACATCTTCAGTTTAGACCTCCCCCCCTCCGCACCCTCCCCCTTGCATCCAGCTCGATTCCTCTATCCAAACACCTACTCTGCATCTCCATTTAGAAACCTATTAGACATCTCAAACTTAACATGTCCAAAACAGAATTCTCTTCTTTGTACCAGTGGTCATTTTAATAAATGATATCACCATTCATCCAGTTGCTCAAGCCAAAAAACATGGAGTCATCTTTGCATCTTCTCGTTCCCTCCCACCTTACACGCTATCCGTCAGCAGCAACTGGAAGGCTGCACCTTCAAAGCACATACAGATTACGACTGCTTCTCACTATCCCTTCCATTATCACCCAGGTACAAGCCAACATCTTCTCTCACCTACCCAATCATAACAGTCTCCAAACTAATCTGCTTTTGATCTTGCCCACCCATGGTTTATTAGCCTCCCAGCAACCAGAATAATTTTCTTTTAAGATCCATCAAATCATGTCACTTCTGTAGTCAACCATTCCGATGGCTGCTCATCTCACAGAGACTAAAATCCAAAATCCTTACCATTCCAAGTACTTTTGGTAGGTTCCAGAGACTTGACATGACTTACAGGATTTCCAAATTCACTTGCTTTTCGGTTTAGAGGAAATCTTCCTCCAGGTAGTCAGCCCCATGGCTCACCATTATCATTTCATTTTTGTTCCCCAGTGTCACTTCATCAGTGGGGCCTTCCTAACCCCTCTATTTAAAATAGAACACTCATAACCCCACTAATCACCCCCAAAACTATCTATCCCTTTACTTGTCTTCACAGCAGTTATACTGACCTATTTTTTAACTGCAGTGTCCTTAACACCTAGGTAGAACTGTGCCACGCACTCAGGGCTCAGTATTTGTTGAATGAATATAACAAGTTTACCTCTCAAGAGAGCACTCTGAATTGGAACAGATTTAGGGATCATCAGCATATACCCAGAACTTACAGCCACAGGAGTGGACTGAAATTGCCCACAGTGAAAAGAAATGGATATGACCAAATTAAATTATTTTAACTATACTAAAGAAGGCTTCCATTCAAAGAAATCTAATAATAAATCTTTAAATAATTATCCCCTGCTCTGATCACTTAGCTTTTACATAAATTTAGATTTTAACTTATTTTACACACTTTTTTAAATTTTATTTTATCATGGTATGTTAGTCACCATACATTAGTTTTTGATGTAGTGTTCCCACACAACTCTTATAATGACAGTCAATCCAAAATTAAACTAGAACATCCTGATTGTTTGCCTAAGTAGACTTTTTTTTTTTTTAAGATTTTTATTTATTTGACAGAGAGAGAAACAGCGAGACAGGGAACACAAGCAGGGGAGGAGTGGGAGAGGGAGAAGCAGGCTTCCCGCTGAGCAGGGAGCCTGATGTGGGGCTCGATCCCAGGACCCTGGGATCATGACCTGAGCCAAAGGCAGACGCTTAATGACTGAGCCACCCAGGCACCCCTGCCTGAGTAGACTAAATAGCAAGGCACAACATCAAGTTGTTAATGATACTTAAACAAAATGCCAGTACCTCTGCATCCTCATTAAGTTGCAATTGCTTGGCGATGACTTCATCATTTAATGTGGAATCATCTGCATTTTGTGAAGGCTGTATTTCAAAGAAAATCAAGCAAGATCAGCATTAAACCTTAAGTTAAAAATCAGGTGCTTTTTCTTGACTGCAGCTAACTAAATACACCAGTGAGAGAGAAGTTTATGCTATAAAATAGTCTCAGCGCACACCAGCCAGAAGTTATGTTCACAGCTACTCCCTGCCCATATCCAATTTCCTAATGAACAAATATCCTACAAACAGATGGTTCTCACTTGAGTCTACTGAAATGTTCAAAAGAAGTACACCCAAAAAGACCTGCAGACCAACATCCTGGCTTCAGAAATAGTCCAGAACATTGGCAAACCAGTATGTGTGAATGGTTACATTTGTCGTATGAAGGCACTAATGAAATCAACAAATACACACCATTGGGCAGGTTTCCGATTACTAACTGGATGAGACCACGGGGAGAGTAGGTAAACAGAAAAGAAGTCTCAGTCTCTTATACTTTCACTATAATTTATCTGTCTTTGTTTCCTAAATGTCCAGAAAACAGTAAGTCCAACATCAGCCAAAGTAAAAGGGTCAAAAGTATAACAGGCAAGCCCGACTTATAAGTTATATACTTATGACTTCATTTGGGAACAAGCGTATTGTTCAATTCAGTCTGGCTGAGGTCAATGGTAAAGTGAGTTTGCATTCTGAGTAAATTCTAAGAATTACAATTTATCCTTACAATTTAAATTATCTTTCCCCACAATTTAAAAAAAAAAATTAAATGTGCAGGGGCTCCTGGCAGCTCAGTCAGTTAAGCGTCTGCCTTTGGCTCAGGTCATAATCTTAGGGTCCTAGGATCTAGCCCCATATCAGGCTCCCTGCTCAGTGGGGAGTCTGCTTCTCCCTCTCCCTCTGCTTGCTGCTCCCCCTGATTGTGCTGTCAAATAAATAAATAAAATCTTAAAAAGAATATTACATGTGCAATATTTTAACTTCCTCATCCTCTAAAATGATGGCAATATGTTTTATCCATAATCATAGGAAAATTATTTTTGTTAATAAAATATGTTGACCTATTTTTAACATCCAAATTTCTTTTACCAATGTAACAGTGAATGGGCACAAACCGTGAACATTCCTGCTTGCATGCAGAACACTCACCTCTTTTCTTTTGCTTGCTACCATCTTCTTATCTGATCTTTGGACACTTCCGGTTCCAAAATAATCAAGCACTGACGTGGGGGTAAGTTTTATTGGTGATAAAGGTTTATTCTTGGTCTTAGTGTTTTCTTCATTCTTTTTCATGTTTGATGCTCCAAGATAACTATTTGTAGATCCTCCATTCTCTTTTGATTTAGAGGCTGCCTTCTTACACATGAAGTCATCTTCTTCATCTTAAATGGAATATAAGCAAATACTATGATAAAACATCGATTCTAATTATATAAAGCAACCACTTCCACCAGCTTTATAAAAGGCATACCAGAGCTATAGAATAATTTTTCTTCCTATCTCCTGAATTCAACTCATCCTCACATTTACCAATACCACAGATGTAATAAACAATTTCTGCCAATTAGCACCCAGAGTACACAAATCTATTTATTTACTCATGTATTTGACAAATATTTACCAACACTGAGGACATAGCAGTGAATAAAAAAGACAAAATCCCTGACCTCGTGAAACTTGGAGTCCAAAAGAGGAAACAGATACAGAAGTAAACAAATATATGCTGTCAAGTTGTAACTGCTATAAAGAAAAAGTAAAACAGGAAGAACAAAGTAAAGAGCAACTGCTCTTTCAGTTCCGGTCATCAGGGAAAGTCTCTTTGATAAGCAATAAGGATACCTCAGGCAATGAAAACTACAAGTGCAGAAGCCTTCATGTGAGTGTGCTTGGAGGTCACTGTGACTGCAGCACAAGGAAGGGGCTACAGCACTAGAGTTAAGGTGACAGAGGAAGGGGCCAAATCATGGGGAACTTTCTAGGTCATGGAAAGAATGTAAGGTTCTATTTTAGAATGGGAATCACTGAAAAATTTTTAGCAGAGTAGGAAGTGATCCAACTTAGGTCCTGTCCTTCGGCGAACACACTGTCAAGGGGTAAAAGCAAATGCAGGAAGACCATGTTGAAAACTACTGCTGTTCTAGAAGAAATGCTGACGCCTTGGACTAGGTGGTATTTGCAGAGGCGGCAAGAAGTTGTCAGACTCTAGCTATATATGAAGGTGGACTGTCTAGCAATATCTACCCTTTGTTTAAGACTTTAAGCATTTGTTTGGTTACATTTTCGCTTTCTAAAAAGTTCCCATTAAACATCTGGTTTTAAAAAAGTTTTTCGAAGCTTTCTAGTCTTTCTAATGCTTAGATACAACAATGTACCTCAAAAGGGCCTAACTATACTTTGTTTTTGTTTGGTTCAGTGATTCACAAGATAAAAAGCTCTCTGTGTTGGCCTAGTAACAAAAGAAATCCAATAAAAGGAAAAATCTAAAAGGCAATTGTGAAGACTAGGTCACTGGGGATAGAGAGGGGTGCTTCATAAATCTGGTGGTCACTTCCTCTCAAGTACTCCCTCATTCAGCCAAAAGCATTTGCCAGGCACTGTGCTATTCCTATGTGGTTGTCATCTCAAAGAGGAAAGTACCTAAGATATGTAAAAATCAAAAAGGATTTAGTCTTACTTTCTAATTATTATGTTAAAATGAAACTATAAACTTTACAAAGCATAACCCTTATAGGCTTCCGATTACTAAACACAAAACATAATCCATCACTTACAACAAATTCACTACAAATTCCCAAAGAATTTACACCTGACACTACCCTCCAAGGGCCTGCAATAATCATGGATAAATTTAGAAGATGGCTCCATACTCCTTGCCACCAACAACTGAACCAGGAGTGGGCACTTGATCAAGATGGGGGCCAATCTTACCCTTGATCAGTATGCTGAACTAACATGTTTAAACTAAGGTACTAAAGATTCATTCCTGCATTCTGTGAGATATGATAGTGAGATATGATGGTGGCCTACAAATTCCATTTTGCTTATATTAAGCTAGGTTTTTTACAGTAAGCAGGTTTTAACCTGCAACCAAAAGATTTTAATTAAAGCATACTTGTCTTATTTATCTTCAACTATAGTCAATCTACCTTCAAGCTTAAAATAAAAATTCATTCATAGATCTTCCTAATAAGCACATCCATGGCTTGATATACTTACCAGATTTCAGTTTAACCACTGTTAACAAGAGTCAGCCAGCAGACTAGGTTCAGTCACTCATATATCTGTTCTCCCTACCTGACAATCAGTCCCTCCCTGTCTCTGCCAGATGTGGGGAAAAGTGTCTGATTCAGATGGTTTTTGCAAAGGAGAAGTGACATGATCACCATCCCACCTAAGTACAACAGCCAGGAAAATCACCCTTAATAATCCTAATAACCATTAAGAATATAATCTGAAACTCTTTTCCTTTTCTGTAAGATAACAAAATAATGAATTGTTGTATTATAGAAACCCAAATAATATTTTTAATTTATGGCTGGTTTATTTTAAACCCCTAGACTCAATTAAGCTATAGCATAACCAAACCAGTTAGCATTCACCAACAAACTATTCTACTTAGCAGTCAAAAAAAATTATGCAAAGTACCCTTAAAAGAAGATTCAAAACAAGACCAACACTGCTGATATCCTGGCTTTAATTAAAAATAAAACAAAACAAACACAAAACCGGAACCTGCTAAGTATAGACAATCAATACTTCCACTTAGGCAGTAAGTGCAAAATTAAAAACACATCTCAGTGTATATAAGATAAGGCTTCTAATCTTATCTGAGAGCTTATTAAATTTTAAAATTTTCACGTGGTTTAAGTTCAACAACTGTACTTCTGGGCAGGAGGGATTACCTTAATGATAAAAGAACAAAATTACATTGTCTCTGAAAAATGATAGTTCTCTACTAGTTTGTCCCCCCACTTTAAAATGCCAAAAGCAGTAACGTTCCATTTCCCCTACAGCCAGCCATGCCTATAAGCAGTACGACAGAAAACCCCAGAATTAAATGGACCAAGTCAATCACTGTTCTTCTGTTACAGTTCCTCTCTAATTACTCAAGAACGTCCTCATTATCTAAAATATTTTACCAGTCTTCAGAACTTCAGACAAGATCAATCACTGCTATTTGGTATAGGCTCAGAAAGGGGAACAATGGTACTGGAGATACTTGTAATCCCTAGTTTAACCCTTTCTCCAGCAATCTCAGAAATATTTACAGGTAACAGGCTAACATGAAATTTAGTGAGATCAAAAATTTCTAAGATTGTTACATATAAAAGACTGTTGGCAAGGGTGTAGGGAAATGGGACCTTCACATACATAACAGGTAATGATAGTAAACTTTTTAATATCTTTATGGGGGAAGATCTTGCAATATGTATTGAAACCTTCCATATGCATACCTTTTAATTGTACCCAGCAATTCCACTTCTAAGAATTTAAACAAAACAAAGGACCAAGCACACAAAGATATATGTACCAAAATGCTTATCACAGCATTTGTTCACTCAAAAGTATAGAGAACAGCCTACAGGAGGACAAGAAAAGATGAAGGGACAATTACGTGACTAATACAGTTTAGGCAAAAAAGAAAGCCTCAACTATGACAGTGGCACCAAACACAGAGGCAAGTGAATAGTGTTTATACAACGGGAAAACAAGTAACCAAAATATCTATTGTATGTTCAACCACATAACGGAATTCTATGAAATAGAAAATGTTAATGTATATCCATATTTACTGACATCTTCATATATTTATTATGTGATAAAAGCAGGTGACTTAACAGGATGTTAATGACACATTTATATCTACCCATACATATTTATAGATATACTTTTAAATTCACATTCAAAGACCTGAAAAGAATCAATAAAATGTTAACAATTTTTGTATCTCTGGATAGATTTGGGTGATTTTTCATTTTTTCATCTGTATATTACACTTCTCTTTCTTTTTAACCTCGATCTAATATTTTACAACAAATTGACTATCTCCTAGAAACTTTCTGACCCCTTGACTTTGTGAGACAGAAAAGGCTTGGCTTTAGTTTTCTCCTTCCTTTCCACCTTCGTTTACTTCTTTCATTATTTATCCGCATCTCTGCTTATTCTTTCACTAGCTTCAGAGAGTTCATGGTATCTTTTTATCTAATTGCTATTAATAATAGCTATTATTATCGAACATTAAACTACCTGCCAGGGCGCCTGGGTGGTTCAGTTGGTTAAGCGACTGCCTTCGGCTCAGGTCATGATCCTGGAGTCCTGGGATCAAGTCCCGCATCGGGCTCCCTGCTCAGCAGGGAGTCTGCTTCTCCCTCTGAGCCTCCTCCCCTCTCATGCTCTCTGTCTCTCATTCTCTCTCTCTCAAATAAATAAAATCTTAAAAATAAATAAACAAATAAATAAATAATAAACTACCTGCCCAGTACTCTACCATATTCTTTATAATGCATTTAGTCAACTAGTTCTCTCTCTTATCCAATGCACGGACTCCATTTTCCACATTCCTGACAAACACACAGCGATGTCATTCAATGTGATCTCCCTTTTCTTAATGATTAGCACTACTGTACTCTTTAGTAAAAGTTCTTCCTTGTGTTAAGCCAAAATACTCCCCTGTGAATTCCACCTATTTTCCTTAATCCATCCTTTTTCACATTGACCATGTGAAGGGTGACCTCATTTCTTCCTTTGGTCCTCGTCTGTATAAATGCTCAAAACAGTTTCAAGCCATTCACAATTTGGGTTATTGGGAAGATTAGAT
This sequence comes from Eumetopias jubatus, assembly GCF_037043125.1. NCBI lineage: Eukaryota > Metazoa > Chordata > Mammalia > Carnivora > Otariidae > Eumetopias > Eumetopias jubatus. The sequence continues at coordinate 170,158,836 of NW_028274808.1, read as the reverse complement.
TTTTTTTTTTTTTAGAGTAACAAAAAATATTTTACTAAAACATAAGATTTACAGAAGTTTCCAGACAAGCCATACAAAATGGTCACAAGCTTTTTCTTGAAGGAAGGATTCTACACTTGACAGCAAGTCACAATGGTATTAGTGAGGGCTGTGATGTTTGTTTAATGTTCCCATTTTGGTTCAAACAATCAAGCTTGTCCATCTACAGCGTCTAAATAAAGTTAGACTTGGCTAGAGAGCATATTCTAAAGAACTGGTTAGCTGCTTTTAACCAATGCAATTAGATCACCATAAAAGGGGGGAAAGGAGCCCAAAAAATTAAAATAAAACTACCTCTCCCCCTCAAAAAAAGTAATAAAGAAAAACACCCACACCCCTGCAGCTAACCCTGAAAACTACCTTCATTCACAGTGCTTTATACTCAAACCATGATGGGGAAATGAATAAAAGCAGGGAAGGGCCACTGCTTTTAAACGTTTCACAACAATCCGGATGGTACTTCTAGCCTCTGCTCATGCTTTACAACAGTGAATCAGGACAAGACATAGGTTTGCTAATGTGCATTTAATCACCAAAGGACTGAAGATGTCTGGGCTTTTATTCTGTAATGTTTCTAAGACTGTGTTCATTAAATGCAAACAAAAAAGGAAGAAGTCTTGGCAGAACAGGAGAACAGGAGAACTTGATGATCAGATCGATTTTAAATATTATTCATGGCATATAGCCTAGTCCATGCTCTAGCTGTTTCTATGGCTTGGGCTTCGTTGGTCTTCCACTGCTCCGCTACATCATTTGCTAATGGATCATCTGGATTGGGAGCACTTAACAAAGCCTGGATCGATAGCAGAACTGTGCGGATCTGCAGTGCTGGGGACCACTTATCTTTCAAAATATCTAAACATATTCTTCCCAACTTGTCTACATTAGGATGATAAATTTTGGTCATGAAACGTACTTTAGGGGCTGCCATCGGGTATTCTTCTGGTAGGAATAGTTCAAGCTTAAAAGTCCCTCCCTCAAAGGGGGAATCCTGGGGGCCAGCAATGACCACATGAAAATAACGGGCGTTGCTCTCATCTGGCTCTGCTTTAATGCCAGGAACTGGTTCTGCCAGCAAACGCTGGGTTTCCTTGATAATCCTGCGGGGCAGCCCGGCCATCTTGTCAGATCCCGAGTTCGGCCTCTGGTCTCGACTCCCGGGAAGATTAGATTTTTTAAAAGCAAAGTGCCCAGTATAGCACTTACCCATGTTTTAATAGACATTCAATAAATAATAAAGAAGTAATCTCTAATGAAAATAACAGTGACCCAGAATTCCAGAAAACTAAAATTCTAACCTGACTTCAACTTACTGTTTTTATTTTTTAAAGATTTTTTTATTTTTAAGTAATCTCTACACCTAACGCAGGGCTCAAACTCACAACCCCAAGATCAAGAGTCGCATGCACCACCAACTGTGCCACCCAGGCACCCCTATTTTAATTACCTGGGCTTCACTGTCCTCCTCTGCAAAATGTGGGACCAAATTCTTAAGATTTTCCCTTCTATAATTTTGAGAATCTATGGATAGTCTTATAGATTTTTTAATTATGCTCAATATTGGTGAGAATGTGGTATTTGTTCTAATAGAAACACTGATTATGAAAACATAAACTAGTATGAATTTCCAGAAAGCAATTTGGCAAAATATACATATAGCCTTAAAGATGTTCATAACCTTTAGCCCAATAATTCTTGGAGATAATCAGAAGTACTGACAAATATGTGTATATAAACACATTCATCACACTATTAGGAACATGAAAATGTAAGCAACAGAAATAATCAAAACTGGGGAAGAACTATATAAATTGTGGTCTAGCCATACAATGGATCCATTGCAGTCCTTAAAAATCCCATATTTCAAAGCTCAAAAATATTATGGGAACAGCAAAATTAGGCTGGCAAAACAAAAAAAACAAAACAAAAAAAAAAACACATCACTTTGTTCTTTTAGATTAGCCTTAACATTATAGGTATAAATGTCACCCCTAAGAGGGGATCTTCTTTTTCATGAGCCTTCTCTATTAGAGATCTCTTTATAACAGTGGAGGGTAACATCAAAAACTAATAATGTACTGTATGGTGACTAACGTAACACAATAAAAAAATTAAAAAAATAAAAAACCAGTGGAGGGTAATAGAGCCTTTCTTTGAATTTTTGGCTTAGAATACATGAATTTAAACTTAACAATGTCTTCAAGCTATAGATCCAAAGATGTACTATAACCCAAACACAGACATAATTTTTTAAGCATTTTCATAATTTCTGAGTAAAAATGGAATTACACATGAATTTTAAAAAAAATATGGAAGTGTTTTGCATAAAATTTCAACTATGTTTATTCTGTACTGAGCTAAAACTACATACAAGGCCCTTTTTTCTCTGCTAACCACAAAATAAATAGCTCTCCAGGCCCCTTGAAAAGTAGGAACAATTCGAGTGAAATACAGTTGTGAAAAGAGAAAAAAAAGACTGGCTTGCTTGATTCGACACTTATTTAGTACTCCGTGATTTATGCACTCCCCCATACTTCTTACAGTTATGGGGAAAACTAACACCAAAAACAGTAAACTCATGATCCTAAGCATAGAGATATTTCTTATAAATACAGAGGATTTCATTAAAAAATACGGTGTTCTATAAAGTCACAGACATATCTGAAAGCATTGTCATCTTGCCTTAGAAAACCAGAAAACCTAAAGAAAGCAGTGACTTCTGAACTGGCTGTCTTAAAACTCCTTTAGTCCTTCATATTTCAAAGGTTATACCAATACATTATGGAAAAAGAAGGCAAAAGAGGCCAAAGATAAGAACAATGCAATCAGCTGCTTGCAGAAGACAGTCATTTAACAGGTGTTGCTGTGACCATTCTCACGTAAAATAAATATTTTACGATCTTACACAGTGTGTAGAAATGAAACATTCCAGATAAAGTAATGATTTTCTTTTTTAACATTTGTTCTTATTTTTTAATGAGCCTAAATTTGTTCCTGCATTGTCAGAAGCCAAAGGCAAACTGTGTTCTCTTCTCCCCAGAAACTTATAATACAATAATGATAAATCTAAGTCCAATTTCTTAGACCTAGTTGAAAATCATGGGCAATTGAACACTCAGAATCTCCCTCCAGGATATTGGTCTCCTTATAAAAACACCATTTATTTTTATTTATATACAACATAACCTCAAATGCGGTAACAATCACCAAGTAAACTAGCATTATCCAACATACAGCAGAGGAACTGCCTGGGAGAGAAGATTGCTTTGCCACTCTCAGTTAGATACATTCATTTATTTAGAAAGGATAAGAAATGAAAGAGAAAGAAAATAATGTGCATGTCCATAGAGAAATCTACTTACAAGCCAAAAAGGGGAAAAAAATCTAATTATGGAGCTCATCCGGCTGAGAGTTTGGGATTCTGATTTTCTTTCCCTCAGTCTGGAACACATAGAAACCAAATTAATGGAGATCATGCTACAGAGATCTGGTTACAGAGATTAAAAATAGTTTACTTAACAAGAACTAGTCAAAAACTAAAAAGGGAATCTGAGTTTTTAGAGCCTTTTCCTACAAAGTTCCTTTTCATTATGTCCTTGGGTCAAAAATCCAAACTGTCATTTGGTTTTGGAAGTAGAGAAAGGTTCATACATATGCCAAGTCTTCAATAAATATTTGTTAATTAAGTAGATGGAAGAGAAACTAAACATACCATCTTTGCACCATTTATGTGGTGAATCTAATATTCTGTACTTCAGTATAATTAAATAAAACCTCTGAGACTGCTCATCTTTAATCAAGAAATTAAGAGAACTCATGGTTCAGTACCAATAAATCCTCTTAGAATCAGAGTTCATTGTATCTTTTAAATAAACCCATTTCATAATTTGTGAGGCCTAGGGAGGTGAGTAATGATAAAGAAGAGGAAAAGTACCAGCTTGTGCTGCGATGTTACCCACCACATAGGTGCCGAGGCTCCACCAGAGCAGGAGTAACAACAGTCCATGGAAAGTCACAGCTGGCTTCAATTACTAAGAAAACATAACACAGAAGGAGAAAGTGGAACATTTTACCACTTACTTTCCTTGCATCCATCTCCACTGGCTCTCACAAAAAAAGAAAAGTGGTTGCGGGGGGGAGGCTTGGACAGTAGGACACAGGTACATCGCATACCTCGTAATTCTTAGGTATGACACAGGCACCAGAAGGAAACCTGACTCGCCACGAAAAGTAAAGGGAGTGGTTCGGCAATGCAATTCCCCATTTCCATTCACAGTCCACTTCCCCGCACAGGAGAGGAGCTAATAAAACTGTTTCAGTATTAAAGCCAAATATAAATCTGGATTTTATTTTATTAGTGGATATTATTTTATTAGTATTTAATTCTATTTTCCTAATATAATCCTATTTCCTTGGCATTCTGGAATACAATCCTGTGTCTCTCATAGTTTCACAAGTGCCTGACAGTAAAATATGAATCACAAGAACAGTCTGTTCACTTTCAAAGATGCTTCAGAACACCAATAATCATTCCAGACTCTGGTGCTCCATATGCCACTTAATTGTTTTCAGGTCTCATAACATGCACTATTAAAAGAGGCCTGAAGAACAAACTATTAGGCAAAAAAGATTGTAAGAAAGCATCTAGCGTTTATAAAAATGTTTCAGTTAATGTGAATCTGAATAAAATTGCTATAGCAGTATCAGTGACCTTTGAATCATCTATAAAATGAAGAAGTCCCTAAAGATTGAAACAAGAAATGGAATCCTCATTGCCAAAAAGAGAAAGGCAGATCCCCAACCACAGAACTATAGAAAAGGAAAGGTTTGGTGACAACTCTATGCAGTAACATCAAGAGCAGGTCAAAAGAAATATTCAACAGAAGATGGGAGATTACCAGGAATAAACTATGCTGACCTAAGAGCTTCTTTATTCTAGAAGTTACAGAACTAGCAGATGAACCTACAAACAAGGGCTATCTGGAGTTCAACAAAACATTCACCAAATTCTCTTCTGATAGGGTAAGGCAGAGTTTTCAACCTCTACATTATTGGCATTTTGAGCCAAATAATCCTTCTGTAGGGAGCTCTCCTGCACACCATACAATGTTTAGTAGCATCTCTAGCCTCTACCAACTAGACGCCATTGCCCCTGCCAGCCGTGATGACCAAAAATGTCTCCAGATACTTCCAAAGGTTCCCTGAGAGGCAAGTCACCCTTGACTGAGAAGCACTGATTTATAGCAAAATGAAGAAATACAAAATAAGTAACAGTGGTTATTAAGATCCATGAGTAACTGAACCACTCATGAGAAACAGAAAAGCTATATCCAAGGTGCTGATAATAGACCATGTCCATTTTGGAAAAGGTTTCTTTACCTGTCTCTTAATACTAAATAATTTTACCAATGCTTTGGAAAGAAATAAAGATATGTTTATCAAATCTGTAGAAGATATGAAATCAGAGGATATGAAAAAATAAGTACATGAGGAACATCCAAAGAACTATACTGCACAGTAAAACTCTGTGCAACTTTAGATTGAAAATTGCTTCCTTAAGCTTTCTATAATAGGTCATCCCTAATATTAGGTAGATTTGAAGATCAAATGAGTTGGGTATGGAATAGAAGCCATATAATAATGCTATTCCATTTCATGAAGTCAGTAGAAGTGTTTTAAAAAAAAATGTACAGTAGTATACAAGACAAAATTTACTTTATCATTATGGTAGAATTCTCCCTGCCTTTCACTCTGGACAAAGGTGTTTCAAATTAAGTTAAGAGACTCCTCTGTAGAAGATACCATAATTAAGAAAACACGAGCTACGGGGCACCTGGGTAGCTCAGTCAGTTAAGCATCCGACTCTTGGTTTCAGTTCAGCTTATGATCTACAGGGGGTGAAATCAAGCCCCACATTGGGCCCCATGCTCAGCGCAGGGTCTGCTTGAGATTCTCCCTCACCCTCTGCTCCCCACCCCCAGTCACGTGTACACTCTCTCCCTCTAAAATAAATAAATCTTAAAAAAAAATTTCTTCATTAAAAAAATATATATGAGCTACAATACTAGATAGTATTAATCATGTAAATCTGTAAAAGTTTATAAGTTGAATTTTTAGATTTTCTCTTTCTATAATAGGTTAGAAAGTAATGAATAATGCATATGGAACAGCACTATTGATTTCCAAGCTCCCACATTATTCTCTTCTTTCTAGTACACAAAGTACCTAAATCTCCATGTTAAATTCTTCCAAAACTTTCACATTTATCTCAAACTTTTCTCTCCACCAGGAAATTTCCTGAACCTTCAAAACAGAAGTTACCTCTCCCATGCCTCAATATCCTTAGAAGATATTTTTATCACTGTTAATTTTTTCCTTATATAATTTTTATATAAAAGACTTATCTCCCTAATGAACTCTAAGCCCTTGAAGACAAAACTATGCTTTATTCTTTTATCTATTTCATAGATTATCCAGTACACTATTATGTACATACAGTGAACACATGATGTTTGTTGAATAAATATTGTTAAGTATTGTTAAATAAATGACAGGATCAGGACACAAAAGCCTGGAATCTAACAAGATAAAAATATAAGAGCTTCAGGGCACCTGGGTGGCTAAGTGGATTAAGCGTCCAATTCTTGACTTTGGCTCAGGTCATGATCTCAGGGTCGTGAGACTGAGCCCAGCATCAGGCTCCGCACTGGGCACAGAGCCTGCTTGGGATTCTCTCTCCCTCTCCCTCTGTCCCTCCCCCCACCACATGGGTGCTCATGTGTGCTCTCTCTCTCCAAATAAAGTTTTTTTTTTTAATTTCTTTTCTTTTAAAAAGAAAAAAACAGATGTAAGAGTTTCTTTCAGAAAGAAATTTAATTAAGGTAAGTGTAAAGTCCCCCTTTTCTGGGCCTAAAAACTGGGAAAGACCTGACTTAATAGTAGCACATGTTAAAAAAAAAAAATTATTAGTGGTGCTTTGATCCATAAGATTAGTAAAAGTCAAAAGGAAAATACAAATGCTGCTGGTGGAGGTGCGGGGGGAACCCTCATAAGAGCACTGTGCCCCGAAGCGGAAAGTGGAAGTCCTATCTATTCTTCCCAATATAGGCAGGTAAACTACATTCTTAAAATGAACCTCAAGAAATACTATTCTCTTTTAAGTGATCATATTCTTCATTGTGAATCACCCATTTATTGTTAAACATATTATACTGCAATGAAGCATAAACAAGTGTGTACACACATCAATAATCCAATATCCAAAATAAGAACATGAAAAAAATTGAATGTATACTATTAAATTCCATACAGAAGTTTAAAAGAATGAAATGGGAATCTTTCTGTATTGAAACAAAGAGGCAGAAGCTGAGGAAGGGACAAGGAGAGAGACAAGGAGAGGAAAGAAGGGAGGGAGGGAAAGAGGGAGTCAAAGACATTCCGTTATGAAAAAGCAAGCTACAGAAATTTTATAATAGAATGCCACTCAAATAAATAAAGTATGTGTATATATGGATGTGTGTATATGTTTTTTATTTCTGTAGCTACCTAAGGCAAAAGGGATGGATGAGGGAATAAAACATTTTCATCTGAATTGTTTACTCCCTTTTCAGTGAGAATCTGGTTAAATTACTTAGGTAATTTAAAATAATATTAATCTAAATTCTCATCCCCAAAAATGATAAATTCAGTTTCTTTTATAGAGTCTTAGTACACAAATCAGTATTATTTTTTAACAAGTATAATCAAAGAATTGTAAAACACAGTTCTTAGTTTCCTCTCACTTCAAAGAAATTTTCAGGCTCAATCACTCTAGTTTCCCTGAAAACACCTAAGGAACGTTCTTTATCCTATACATAATCTATCCCCATTTGTCTGGTAAGCAAAACTATATGCTTCTAAAAATCCGCAAGAGAGAATGTTACACACACATCCTAAGCAATATTTCTGCTACTATTTTCCAAAGTCACAGGTCACTAATATTACATGGTAAACTAGAGAACACCGCATTCCCAATTTTTTCCCATTTAGCATCCCGAAAATAATTATAACCTCAAGAGCACTGTCTCTGGAATTACGTGCTCACTTAAAATTACCAGTCATAAACAACTTTCAAGACAGGGAAAAACTCCCATCGTTCTCAACCAAACACCAGCCCCTGATGAAACTGCCTAATAAAAGGTCATCTTTGCCAAACAAAACTCAAGGTCGCTCACTTCATTAAACAGCTGAAAGTAAATATATTTACCCAGTACAACAAGTATTTGGGTTTTTACCAACTTACAAGAACATTTTACTAGAGTCAGTGGTTAGCTATGAAGATGTTTACAGGCCATTTTTTCCTTTCCCTATAATTTGGGAGATTAATGTAATCAAAGTACTTTAAAAATCAATAGAAGACAGACTTAATAAAAGTGATGATGAAAAATAGGTCACAGAGCTAAACAATAAGCCTACAGATCTGTATAATATAGCCTAAAGAACTGTATAATAATATAAACAAAAGCACTTGAATGAAGTAGGTTATTTTCTAAATTAAGGTTATTTCCTAAATTTTTCTTGTTGTTCATAAAGCTCTGTGCAACAGGAATAAAATGTGAGCTACATAGAGTTTTAAAGTTTCTCATAGCCAGATTTAAAAGAAGTAAAAAAGAAACAAGTGAAATTAATTTTAACAATGTATTTTATTCAACCCAACACATCCAAATTATCATTTCAACATATACTAAAAAATTATTAATAAGATAATTTACTTCTTTTTCATACTAATCCTTTGAAATCTGTACTTTACACTTACCATACTCTCAGTTTGGGCTAGTCACATTTCAAGTGCTCAAAAGCCACAATTAGTAGTTGCCATAATGGACAGTGCACATCCACAACATAAGTGGGTCAAATACAATTTCTAAATTTCTGAAGCACAGTTACATAATCAACAGAAAGTCCTAAGTACTTAAGCAAAAAACAAAATGTCTTTAGCAGATGTAGGGACACAACAAAATTAAAATGTAAAACTAACAGTTAATCCTCCTGAGTATTTACTATATGCCTGACCCTGTTTTAAATGCTTTTCAAGGATTATCTTCATTTGATCATCACAAAGGCCTCTGATGTGGGTACTAGTAATAAACCCATTTCACAAATGAGGAAACTAAGACACAGGGAAGGTAAATGAAGGTAAACCCAGCCAGTCTGAATCAAGAGTTCATGCTCTTGGGAGGCTGGGTGGCTCAGTTGGTTGGGTGACTGCCTTCGGCTCAGGTCGTGATCCTGGGATGGAGTCCCGCATAGGCTCCCTGCTCAGCAGGGAGTCTGCTTCTCCCTCTGACCCTCCCCCCTCTCATGCTCTCTCTCATTCTCTCTCAAATAAATAAATAAAATATTTTTTAAAAAAATAAAATAAAATAAAGATTCATGCTCTTAAACACTACAAATACTATACTACAAGAAAAATAGCAAACAAAAACTGGTTCATAAAAAATACAATATGGAATAATGAAGCAACAAGTGTTTCTTTTGGGGGTTTTTTTGTTGTTGTTTTTTTTTTAAGATTTTATTTATTTGAGAGAGAGAGCATGAGCCAGGGTGGGGGGTGGGGGGTGAGTGGGGGAGGGAAGGGAGATGGAGGAGGGAGCCCAAAGTGAGGTTGCCCGGGATCCTGAATCATGACCTGAGCCAAAGGCAGATGCTTAACTGACTGGGCCACCCAGGTGCCCCTGTTTCTTTTGTTATTAACAAGTTTTTAAAACTGAATCATTGTCATATAATCATTTTCCACAAGAAGCTCCAATCTCCCAATCAACAATACAGTCTTAGGGGTGCCTGGGTGGCTCAGTTGGTTAAGCGACTGCCTTCGGCTCAGGTCATGATCCTGGAGTCCCTGGATCGAGTCCCGCATCGGGCTCCCTGATCAGCAGGGAGTCTGCTTCTCCCTCTGACCCTCCGCCCTCTCATGCTCTCTATCTCTCATTCTCTCTCTCTCAAATAAATAAATAAAATCTTAAAAAAAAATACAGTCTTAGGTTAGGATTTTTATTTTGGAAATTATTATTACCAAATATTCTATTTAACCTGATACTAGTAATGTAAATATTTACATTTATAATGTGAATATTTATTCATGACCCACTACTGAAAAAGTATAGTTTTAGCTTTAAAAAAAAAAAAACTAAGTCATTTTTAAAAATTATTTTAAGGTGAATTTTCCAGCTTATTAATTTCAAGAAGCTGCACCTTTCTTAAAACTCTTTATATTTCTGATTTTATTATGGACTTCTTTTTAACAGTTCATTCTCTTACGATGAGGAGGAAAAAGGGCTTATTTTTCTTCCCATGCACCTGTCATTTCAAGGAATAAAAAAGTATGAGAAGAGGGCGCCTGGGTGGCTCAGCCAGTTAAGCGGCTGCCTTCGGCTCGGGTCATGATCCCGGGGTCCTGGAATCGAGTCCCGCATCGGGCTCCCTGCTCAGCAGGGAGCCTGCTTCTCCCTCTGCCTCTCTGCCTACTTGTTCTCTCTCTCTGTCAAATAAATAAAAAATCTTTAAAAAAAAAAAGTATGAGAAGATAAATATAGGAAAGAAAAGAACTAGCTTTTTCCTATATCTTAATTCTAAGAAAAAAAGAGAATACTATAATACTGAACATCCTATTAGGTACATCACACCCCAAGATTTTCAGCTACAACAAGGGGACAATGTTCACTTTCCCATGTACGTGCCACCAGCAGAATGACATAAACACTGATAATGTTCATAGAAATTTCAGAAAAAGTGCTGGATATCTCTTCAGAAAATAACATTCGAAAATACTTAGTCTGAAATAAATGATCCCACGTTAAAGAAAATCTGTGATCAGAACTTAAATCGTCTGACCCTTCTGTGTACCTAAAATCACAAGATAAGGATAGCCAACTGATCCATAGTTGAAGGCCACGGCTGTCTACACACTAACTTTGACGTTTCCAGGGTGTCACTGGAAAGCTTGATCACACCACCTTCAGTTCCATAATAAACCTATCACCATACTGTTTCTAGAATCCCTCCCACATATTCAAAACTTCACAAAGGTGGCCAGATCTCAGAGGGGGATCTCTTAATAGAAGAGTGCATTTGCACAATGTGCCTGAGCAGATATTTAGCAATAGAACAAAAAGGTTAAAGAGTCAGTCTGCCTCTGCCATAATGAAGAAATATCTCAGCTTACCAAAAAGTTTACAGAAAATACGTCCATGTCACCTACATTTTGTTTTTGATCATTTGAACAACTTTATCAAACAAATGTCTCTGAGAACCTACAAAGCTCATCTGTGGGCTTCTTTTCTTTTGCTTTTTCTTTTTTCCTTTGGATTGCCTGTTTTTATATGCTTCAGGCACTGGGTCTTGCCCTTTCCTATGCATCATTCCAGTAAGTCTCCACAACAAGCCTTTTCAATTAGTGTTTCTGCTTTATAGAAAGTGAGACAGACTCAAAGAGCTGTTAGATGGGAACCAAGGATGGACCCTCAGGCAGGGCTTCTGACCTTCCAGGCTCGGGTTCCTTCTACAACACAAGGACTTTTCTTTCCTGTTTCATTCCCTACTTACTGATGAATTTATCTACCATGAGTACCTGCACACTCTCAAGTAACAGCCCATACATGTAAGTGAAGTTTTATTTTTACTCGTATCTCCAAAAACTTTGACCTATATCTGCAAATTCCAATAATATTAAAATCTTAGGGGTGAACTGTATATCTCAATAAAGCTGTTATTGAAAAAAAAAAAAAAAAAACAAGGGGCACCTGGCTGGCTCAGTCAGTAGAGCATGAGACTCTGGATCTCAAGGTTGGGAGTTCAAGCCCCACGTCAGGTGTAGAGATTACTTAAAAAACAAAAGAAAATAGGGACGCCTGGGTGGCTCAGTCGGTTAAGCATCTGCCTTCGGCTCAGGTCATGATCCCAGGGTCCTAGGATGGAGTCCTGCATCAGGCTCCCAGCTCAGCAGGGAGTCTGCTTCTCCCTCTGCCTGCCACTCCCCCTGCTTGTTCTCTCTCTCTCTCTGGCAAATAAATGAAATCTTTTTAAAAAATAAATAAATAAAAAGAAAAGAATATTCAAGAATTTTTTTAAATAAACAAAAAACCTTAAACATGCTAATGACATCAATTCTCTAATTATCTTAATAATAGTACCATAGGTAATCCAAATACCTAATTTGTAACTCATTTCTCAAAAATGTTTACAAATCAGTCCCTTACTATTGCAAACTTTTTACATCTCTCATTACTTCACTCCTACTAAAAGCTTCACTTCCCTCACTACAATTTCTATATTCTCCATCCCACCCTGAACACTAGTAATCTAGCAATCACCTTTAAATACTTTCATCATTCCACAACTCTCTTCAAAAACTTCAATGGCTCCCTTTTCCCTGCTATGTTAAGTCTAAATTCATCTGCCTAGCTTTCAAGGTCTTCCTTCATCCTACCTCCCACCACTCCTCATCATGTGGGCAAGCAGTCTCTTCTGTGTCCTATGAACATACCAATCCCCGTGCTGGATGCTGTGCCTTAAATAATCCCATCCCCCTAAACTGACATGTCCTTCCCTCCATCACCTGCTCACCCTTCAAATCAAATCGGACCCTTCAAGCACTCTGCCTAACTACTTATCGCTGCCTCAAGAGACTCCATGTACTTGGGAGTCTTTGGTCATCTTTTGCACCCCCAGCTCCTAGTATCCGGGATGTAAAAAAACAATAAATGTTTGTTGTATTTAAGTTGTAATATGCCGTACCAAAATAATTATGTAGCTTTTACCCTGTCTCTTCAAACCAGGTGTATTCACTTCACTAGCAATACAAGTAGCAGAGTGCTAAAAATTATGGTTTCAGAGGTTTTCTTCAATATAAACAAATCAGTAACCTATGAGATGCTTTCATGGCCCCTTCAAGCATTTCTATGCAGGAACTGATTCAACAGGCTCTGTGAATCTGAATATTACTACATCTAACCTTTCATTCCTGTTATGGTCTCCTCTAGTAGTTAACAATGCCAGAATCAAAATGACTTTACAATGAATGCATCTGAGTTTTTCTCAGATGACACTTCAGAGTTCCTCACCATAAAGGAATACTCTCTATGAAACAATCATTTATACTATTTTACCATTTTAAGATTAGTGTGCAATTATTTATGTCTTTTGCTTTCTGACCACTCAAAATAGATCAAACAAATAAATTTAAGTACAAAAACAATCTTTCAAAAAGTCAGTGCTGAAATCTTTAGTGTCACAAGAGAATACAAGGAATTCAGATCACATCTGTGCTAGATTATATATCTTTTTAAAGATTTTATTTATTTATTTATTTTGAGGGAGAGAGAGCATGAGCAAGGGAAGGAGCAGAAGGACAAGGAGACTCCTTGCTGAGCGCAGAGCCGCCGCTGCACTCCATCCCAGGACCCTGAGATCATGACCTGAGCCAAAGTCAGACACTTAACTGACTGAGCCACCCAAGCGCCCCTGTGCTAGATTTTATAAATCACAAATATGAATAACCGTTATATACTTAGCTTATGATGACTTTAGAATGCAAGATAAAAAAAACTTACATAAAAAAGAAGTTTTAAAACACACCAATAATATTTTAATTTATGATTCAAGACAGAACTTCATTTTATTCAATATAGAACATCTAGGGGCACCTGGGTGGCTCAGTCAGTTAAATGGCTGACTCTTGGATTCAGACTGGGTCATGATCTCAGGGTCTCGGGATCAGGCCCACATCAGGCTATGCCCTCAGTGGGGAGTCTGCTTGGGGATGCTCTCTCTCCCTCTCCCTCTGCCCCTCCCCCACTCATGCTCATGCACCCACACTCTCTCTAAATAAATAGATAAATCTTAAAAAAAAAAAAAAACCTTAAAAAAATCCCAAGGCCAATTCCCCTGTAACTGGTCCTTACAATGGCCCTTAACCCACAGAAAATGCCAAAGATGATTACAGCCTTCCTCTGATAAATATAAACAATGCAAAAAAGGGAACAGAAATTCAATTCAAAGAGAAAGAGGTACATCCAGACACCAATGAGAAGCTCAAGAACACAACACACACTACTCCTCTCTAAAACAATAAACATATTCAATACCTTACCTGTTTCTGAAATGTATGTAACAGGATCCTGGCGTAGAATTTTACCAGGTTTAGAAGACAATGGCAATTTCTCTGGTTGCTTTTTGGCATTTTTTACCTGCACTGTCTCCTCTGATTCTGAATCTGTACATGAGAGGAAAATCAAACAAAACTCTCAAAAGAAATAGTAAAATAACAGTGTGTTTTTAAAGTGATTATTGTTAACCAATTCCTCAAGGCCCATTTCAAGGCAAAACTCTTACTGTGAATTCTCACAGGTTACTTCTACTTGTGTTAAACCTTTGTCTTACTTTTCTTTTGTTACCATAACAAATCACCACAAATTTTTTTGTAGTGATTTTAAAACAACATAAATATATTATCTTATAGTTCTGGAAGTTAGAAATCCCATAGGGGTCTCACTGGGCTAATATCAAAGTGTCAGCAGGGCTATGACTCTTTTCTGGATACTCTAGGGAAAAATCCATTTCCCTGCCTTTTCCAGTTTCTAATGATTGTTAACATTCCTTAGTTTATGGCTTCCTTCCTCCATCTTCAAAGCCAGCAACATCAGGCAAAATCCTTCTCATGCGGCCATCTCTCTGGTTCTCTTTCTTCACAGTTAATCTCTCTCTCTCTCTCTCTCTCTCTCTCCATCTCTCTCTCCTGCCTCCACCTTCCTTGTGAAAACAATGGGCCCACCCCCAGATAATCTGCCTACTTTAAGGTCATCTGATTATCAACCTTAATGCCATTTACAACTTTAATTTCCCTTTCGTCATGTAACCTAACATATTCACAGGTTCTAGGAATTAGGGTGTGGACATCTTTGGGAGCCCTGGTCTGTCTACCACAACCTAACCACCCAAGACACTTAAATACAAACCAAAACAAAGTAGTACAAAAATAGAAGTTTCATAAACTTTAGTGTCCTTCCTTTTCCTCTGAACCATGCATTTATAAATCCTGTTTCATATTATTCTAAACTGCATCAAGTAATTAAATTTTCAGTTTCCCAAAAGACACAAACTCCCAGGGAATGGGGATGTGTATATATTTCAAATTCCTTACAATATACGGCAGAAGACTCACAATAAACACTCAAGTATTTTTAGGATGGAGTCAGAATCTTTGCTATCACTGTCAAATCCTAACAATCTATAAATGTTTCCTTAGGTTACCTTTTTAGTTTTAAGAATTCACACCAGATGGATCTTCTCCACAAAAGTAAAATCTAAAACTTTCTGAATTCTACCATTATTTTAACATCATAAAAGGCATGCATAAAAATACACACTCCCCATCTTAAAAGTATATTCAAATATTTTATATGGTGCTTGTTCCATTTTAAATCCAACAAAAGAAGACCATATTAAAAGCACAAAAATTAAATTTTAGATCTTTGTTTCTAAAGCAATATATTCTAAAGCACTATTTTTCAAATTCAGTTTCCAAGAAGCTCAGCTGCAAGTTAGTATGAATAGTTTTAAACAATAAATATGCCATATTCAAAATAAGTTTAAGACATGCTATGTATATTACATACCCCCTTAAACAAACACATTTAATACATTAACACATTTCAGCTCTGATAAGTTCTACAGTATAATAAAACTGTTCCCAACTTTGAGCACAGAGCCCTCTCCTCACAGGACCTATTATAACATCAGAGAGAACTGTGTGTCTCAGAACATCAGTTTGGAAAACACTGTTCTGAGGGATATAAAATTATTTTAAAACTTTAAAGCTCCCCAGAAGAAATATTACCTGAATCATAGATGATCCTCTTTTTCTTGTTTGGTTGCTTCTGTTTAGAGTCATCTTCTTTACAAGAACTATTTACCTGTAAACATCACAGTATAATTAGAACACACAAAAGTCTGTATAACTTAGCTGTTTTTTTTTTCTCATTAGACTTGAGCTCAGTAATTCTGTCCCCAAGGAGACATTTTTGCTTGTCATAACTGGGGGGAGGGGTTAATGGCATCTAATGGGTAGATGGTAGACCAGGGATGTTTCTAAACATCCTACAATGCACAAGATAGTCCTCCACAACAAAGAATTATACAGCCCAAAAATGTCATTAATGCCCTACTTAGGCTAAAGAATAAGCCAGATCCACCATCACAAAGAGAAGAGATAACAAACACCTGCATGGATATGAAGAAAAAGGAACTCTTCTGGACTGCTGGTGGGACTATAAAATGGTACAGTCACTATGGAAAAGTACACAGGTTCCTCAAAAATTTTTTTAACTACCATATGACCCAGCAATTCTACTTCTGGAAATATAACCAAAGGAAACAAGAACACTAACTCAAAAAGATATGTGCACCCTTCATGTTCACAGAAGCATTATTTATAATAGCCAAGACATGGAAACAACCTAAGTAACCATCAAAGTAGGAAAGGATAAAGTTGTGATACACTTAAAAGAGGAAATCCTATCATTTGCAACAACATGGATAACCTTGAAGGCATTATGCTAAGTGAAATAAGACAAAGACAAACACTGTATGATCCCACCTATATGTGGACTCTAAAACAAACAAAAAACATACCAAACTCATAGAAAAAGAGATCAGATTTGTGGTTACTAGTGGCAGGGGGTGAGGGGAAGTACAACTGGAGGAAGGTGGTCAAAAGGTATAAACTTCTAGTTATAAGTCCTAGGGATGTAATATACAACATGATGACTATAGTTAACACTGCTATCTGATACGTAGGAAACTTGTTCAGAGGGTAGATCTAAAAGTTCTCATCACAGGAGAAATTTTCCTTTTACTATATCCATATGAAATAATGGATGTTAACTAAACCTATCGTAATCATTACACAAGTGTAAGTCAAACCATCATGCTGTACACCTCAAACTTATATAGCTATATATGTCAATTATTTCTTAATAAAACTGAAAAAAAAAGCCAGACAATAATTCCATCATATGGGAAAAAAGAAATACAGAAAAAGCTGTATTACTAATCAACTCCACTTTCAACACTAATCTACATATATAACAAAGTGTAAAAGGATGTCAGATATTACAAGGCAAAGGCTTACTAAAAATGAAAGAAACAAATAAAAGTTAAGGAGTTGTGGGCCCACCACTGCCCAATGCATGTTAGAAAACTAAATATAACTGAGGCAAAAGGTATTATATTTTGTAGTTATACATTTCTAACATATTTAAATTTTCCCAACAAGCATCAAGAAAGCAGTAAAAACAAAACAAAACAAAAACCTATAACCAATTATAAAATAGAAATGGGGTGGTTGGCTGGCTCAGTCGGTTAGAGCATATGACTCTTGATCTCAGGGTTGTGAGTTCAAGCCCCATACTGGGTGTAGAGATTACTTAAAAATAAAATCTTATGAGAAGCTGGGTGGCTCAGTTGGTTAAGCATCCAACTTTTGATTTCAGCTCAGGTCATGATCTCAGGATCGTGAGATCAAGCCCTGCATCAGACTCTGCACTGAGATTCTCTCTCTCTCCTTCTCCCTTTGGCCCCAACCCCACTCGTGTGCATGCTATATAAATTAATTAATTTGGGGGAGTGAATAAATAAAATAAAATCTTTAAAAAAAAGAAATATGCTTCTGTTCATTACACTGAAATTTGAAAAGTATAAGAACAAGCAACTACCTTGTAAGAAAATGAGATAAATGAACTATTATAATTCAAATACACCACCAGACTACAGGGGAGAGTTAGAATCAACTATTATTAACTCCCAGAAAATAGAGAGCCACAGAAGGCAAGTCTCAAATTCTGCAAGTAAACTTAGCCCAAATCTGTGGCTGTCTCCTGAACTACATATGAATGGAACAACTCCCAGTGCCCTGCTAAGGATAAAAGAATTGAACAAAGATTTCATCTGCTGCCCATCAAAGAGGAGACAAGAGTTCAGAGTTTGATTTCAGCTAAATTAACTGCCTGCTAAGCCAAAAGAATTAACACTCTTTGGAGGAATATAACAGAATCCAAATTTCCTATACTATATAATTCACACTATCCAACATAAATCCAAAATAACCAGACACACAAAAAAAAGTAGGAAATGTGACCTGCAATGCTTAATTTCACCTGTTAACTTGCGTGGGCCACAAAGTACCCAGACATTACAACAAACATTATCCTGAGTGTTTCTATGAAGGTGTTTTTCGGTGAATCTAACATTTAAATCAATAGACTGATTAAAGGAGATTCCTCTCCCTAACGTGAGTGAACCTGATCCAATCAGTTGAAGGTCTGAAGAGAACAAAAGGTTAACCCTCTCCCAAATAAGAGAATTCCTCCTTCCTGACTGCCTTCAACCTGGGACATCAACTATTCCTAAGTCTCAAGCCTACTACCCTTGGCCAGCAGGCTTGAGCCTGCAATCACACTACTGGATCTCCTAGTTCATAGGACTTCAGACTCACACTTAAACTATACCGTCAGCTATCCTAAGTCTCCAGCTTGCCCAACTGTAGGTCTAGAGACTTGTCAGCCCTCATAATCACATGCATGAATTCTTTAAAATAAATCTCCTTCTAGATTCTATTTCTCTGGAGAATCCTCATACAGATTTTGTTACCATGAAATGGAGTGGTGCAGTAAAAAATACCTGAAATATGGAAGTGGCTTTGGAACTGGGTTATGATGAAGGCTGGAAAGTTTCTGATGTGTGTGCTTAAAAAAAGCCTAGCACTTCTGGTCCAAGATGGCAATGAACTCACCTCCACAGGACATAACCAAATCATACCTATTTTTAGAGCAATTCCTCCTGAAGAACTGAGAGCTGACTGAACAGCTTCTGCACAACAAAAGAGAGACCACATAGACAACGGCAAGAGAAACAGAGACAGGGTAACGAAAGGAACCCCCACCTGTCACTGTGAACTGCATTAGGGACAGAAACTACTGAGGGACCATAAGCAGATTCATCTTCCCTGGGGCAGAGAAAAAAGGCCGTAGTTTAAAAGAGTAACTAGATTACAAAAAATTCAGCCCTAAAACTCCACCAAATGGTGGGGGAGCTGCTGGAACTCTCTCCAGGTTGGAGGGGCCAAGGTTTACATTCTCCCTCCACCTTGACAGCATGGTCAGGAGCAGGGTCCTAGTGCCCTTGCTGGCCTATCACCTCAATAAGCCCCAGGCCCCATCCCACACCAGCCCTAGACACCCCACCCATGTGATCTCAGCACAACACACCCCACATCTCTGGTCGGCTACCTCCTACAGTGCTAGCTGTCTTGCCAAGGTGACACAGACACAAGCCACCCCAAAACACCACTATGGCTCCAGACAATTTGCCAGGGCACCCCCAATGCAGAGCTCCCCAAGAACACACGTGTTTGGGTTCCAGATGACTCACCAGGGTACTTTGTGCAGTGCCTGGGGACCACCCAGCCCATTCCTGCTTTGGATCCAGAAAACTCACAGGGCACCCCTGTACAGAGCAACCCAGCATACCTCAACCTGCACCTACTTCAGCTTCAGAGGTCCTGCCAGGGCACCCTCTACGCAGAGAGCCCTAGGACCACCCCAGCCCACACCCACTTCAGCTCAGGCCATCCCACCAGGGCACCCCAGCACACAGTGCCCCAGGACCACCAGCTACAACTTCAGCCAGCCAGCCAAAGTAACCAAGCACATGCAGCTACACAGGGGATGACCATACACAAGATCATTCCTTCAAGTTTAGGAGAAATATCTGTTCCACCTAATTCATAGAAACAAACACAGGAAGTCAAGCAAAATGAGAAGACAGAGAAATATGCTTCAAATGAAAGAACAAGACAAAGCCTCAGAAAAAGAACTAAATGCAAGAGAGATAACCAAGCTATCTGCTAAACATTTCAAACTTAAAAAAAAAAATTAATGATCATAGAATAGAGATGCTCACCAACTGGAGAGAAGAGTGGATGAAGTCAGTGAGAACTTCAACAAAGAGAGAGAAAATATTAAAAAGGACAGGTGTTGAAGAATACAATAAATGAAATGAAAAATACACTAGAGGTAATCAACAGCATATTAGAGAATGCAGAAGAACAGATCAGCAATCTGGAAGACAGACAAATGGTAAGCACCCAAGCCATACAGCAAAAACGAAAAAGAATTTTTTTTAAAAAATGAGAACAGGTTAAGGATCTCTTCGAAAACATCAAGCAAACAAACATTTGCATTACAGGGGTCTCAGAAGAAGCTGAGCGAGAGAGAGAGAGAGACAAAGGGGCAGAAAACTTATTTGAAGAAATAATAGCTGAAAACTTCCTTCACCTGGAGAAGGAAACAGATATCCAGATTCAGGAAGCCCAAAAAGTTCCAAACAAAATGAACCCAAGGAATTCCACAACACATAATAAGAAAATGTCAAAGATTAAAGATAAAGAATTTTAAAAGCAGTAAGAAAGAAGCAAATAATTACCTACAAGGGAAACCCAATAAGGCGATCATCTGATTTTTCAGCAGAAACTATTACGTACACCAGAAGGGAGAAGCATTACATATATATTCAAAGTGCTAAAAGGAAAAAACCTACAACCAAGAATACTCTACCCAGCAAGGTTATCATTTAGAATTGAAGGAAAGATAAAGAGCTTTCCAAATAAACAAAAAGTAAAAGATTTCACCACCAGTAAACTGGCCTTTACAAGAAATGTTAAAGGGCTTCTTTAAGTGGATAAAAAAGACTAATTAGAAGAGAATTATGAAAATAAAAAAATTTCATTAAGCAAGCACAGTAAAGGTAGTAGAGCAATCACTTATAAAGCTAGTATAGTATAAAGGTCAAACAACAAAAGTAATAAAATCAACTATATTTTAAAAAGTTAGTTAAGGGGACTCCCATAATAAAAAGATGTAAAATCTAATAACATATATAGAAAAAGTGGACAGAGAGTAGTAAAAATGAAGTTCTTTTAGAATGTGTTTGATCTTAAGTGATCATCAATTTAATATAAACTACCATATACTTGGATGTTATATAGGAACCTAATAACCACAAGCCAAAACCTGTAACAGATACACAAAAAAATAAAGACAAGCACAACACTGAAGAAAGTTATCAATGACAAGGAAAGAGAGCAAGAGAAGCAAGGAACAGAGAAGAACTACAAAAATAATCAGAAATCATTTAAGAAAATGGCAATAAGTACATACCTATCAATAATTACTCTAAATGTACTCTTACTCTCAGGAAACAAACTGAGGGTTGCTGGAGTGGAGGAGGGTGGGAGGGATGGGGTGGCTGGGTGATGGACATTGGAGAGGGTATGTACTATGGTAAGTGCTGTGAACTGTGTAAGACTCATGAATCACAGACGTGTACCCCTGAAACAAATAATACATTATGTTAATAAAAATTTTAAAAAATAATTAAACATAAATGGTCTAAATGTTCCAATCAAAAGATAGGGGGTTAAAAAAGAAAAAAAAAAAAGACAGGGGTGATAGAGTGGATGGAAAAAAACAAGACCCATCTATATGCTACCTACAACAGACTCACGTCAGACCTAAAAACACAGACAAACTGAAAGTGAAGAGATGGAAACTAAAAAAACATATCCAGGGTAGCAATATTTTTATCAGACAAAACAGACTTTAAAACAAAGACTGTAACAAGAAACAAAAAATGGCATTACAAGGGCGCCTGGGTGGCTCAGTCATTAAGCATCTGCCTTCGGCTCAGATCATGATCCCAGGTCCTGGGATCGAGCCCCACATCAGGCTCCCTGCTCCACGGGGAAGCCTGCTTCTCCCTCTCCCACTCCCCGATTGTGTTCCCTCTCTCGCCGTGTCTCTCTGTCAAATAAATAAAATTAAAAAAAAAAAAAAATGGCATTATATAACGATAAAGAGATTGATCCAACAAGAGGATGTAAGAATTGTAAATATCTATGCATCAAACATAGAAGCACCTAAATACATAACACAAAGATTAAGAGATGTAAAGGAAGAAATTGACAGTAATTCAACAATAGTAGGGAATTCTAACACCCCTTTACATCAGTGGATAGATCAGCCAAACAGAAAATCAATAAGGAAGCAATAAGACCAGATGGACTTAACAGATATATACAGAACATTCCATCCAAAAACAACCAAATACATATTCTTTCCAAGTGCACATGGAACATTCTCCAAGATAAATAACATGTTAAGCCCCAAAATAAGTCTCAATAAATTTAAGAAAACTAAACTCATATCAAGCATCTTTTCCAACCATAATGGTATGAAACTAGGAATCAATTACAAGAAAAAAACTGGGAAAAAACCCACAAAGACGTGGAGTTTAAACAACATGCTACTAAACAACTGATGTGTCAATGACGAAATCAAAGAAGAAATTAAAAAATAAATGTACTAGTACTGAAAGTCCTAGCCACAGCAACCAGACAAGAAAAAGAAATAAAAGGCGTCCAAACTGGTAAAGAAATAAATCGTCACTATTTGCCAATGACATACTATTCATAGAAAACCCTAAAAACTCCACCAAAAAAACGTAAGAATAAATTAATTTAGTAAAGTCACAGGATAGAAAATATACAGAAATCTGTGTCTCTATATACTAATCACGACATATCAGAAATAGAAATTAAGGAAACAATTCTATTTATAATAGCACCAAAAAGAATAAAATACTTAGAAACAGATTTAATCAAGAAGATGAAAGATCTGTACTCTGAAGACTATAAAATATTGATGAACGAAACTGAAGATGTCACAAATGAAGATATTCCAGGCTTATGGATTGGAAGAATATTATTAAAACATCCATTCTACCCAAAGTAATCTACAGATTCAATGCAATCCCTATCAAAACGACAACATCAATTTTCACAGAACTACAACAAAAGTGCTCGCTTCGGCAGCACATATACAGAACTAGAACAAAAAATACTAAAATTTGTATGGAACCATAAAAGATCCCAAATAGTCAAAGCAATCTTGAAAAAGAAGAACAAAACTGGAGGTACCACAATCCCACATTTCAACATATATTACAAAGCTGCAATAATCAAAACAGTCCGGTACTGGCTCAAAATAGATGCCTAGATCAATGGAACAGAACAGAGAGCCTAGAAATAAACCCACACTTATATACTGAATTAATCTACAACAAAGGAGGCAAAAATATACAATGGGAAAAAGATAGTCTCTTCAACAAACGGTGCTGGGAAAATGGATAGCTACATGCAAAAGAATGAAACTGGACCCTTTCTTACACCATAAACAAAATAAACTCAAAATGGATTAAAGACCTAAATGTTAGACCTGAAACCATAAACCTCCTAAAGGAAAACAAAGGCAGTAATCTCTCTGGTATCAACCTTTTAGCAACCTTTTTTCTAGATGCCTCCTTCAGCAAGGGAAACAAAAGCAAAAATAAAACTACTGAGACTACATCAAAAAGCTTTTGCACAGCAAAGGAAACCATCAATAAAATGAAGAGGCAACATACTGAATGGAAGAAGATATTTGCAAACAATATATCCAATAAGGGGTTAATATCCAAAGTATATAAAGAACTTCTACAACTCAACACCAAAAAACCCAAATAATGTGATTAAGAAAATGGGCAGAGAACCCAAAAAGACCTTCAGATGGCCAACAAACACATGAAAAGATGCTCAACATCACTCATCATTAGGGCAAATCAAAACCACAATGAGATATCACAGTAAACCTGTCAGAATGTCTGGAATCAAAAAGACAAGAAACAAGTGTTGGTGAGTATGCGGAGGAAAAAAAAAAACACTCATGCAATGTTGGTAAGAATGCAAGCTGGTGTAGCCACTGTGGAAAACAGTATGGAGGCTCCTCAAAACATTAAAAATAGAAATGCATACAATCTGATAATTCCACTACTGAGTATCTACCCAAAGAAAGCAAAAACACTAATTCAAAAAGAAATATACACCCCTACATTTACTGCATTTACAATAGCCAAGATATGAAAGCAACTTAAATAAATGTCCATCAATAAAGATGTGAGATATACACATAAACATACATACACACACACACACAAATATTACTCAGCCATAAAAAAGAATGAGATCTTGCCATCTGTGACAACTAGACAGTATTACACTAAGTGAAGTCAGTCAGACAACAAAAGACAAATACTGTGTAATTTCACTTATAAGTGGAATTTAAAAAACAAAATGAACAAACAAAACAGAAACTGACCTATAAATACAGAAAACTAACTGGTGGTTGCCAGAGGCTGGGGGCATGGGCAAATAGGGGAGAGGGGAGTGACAGGTATAGGCTTCCAGTTATGAACTGAATCAAGCATGGGGATGAAAGGTATAGCACATAAGGAACACAGTCTGTGATACTGTAACAGTGTTGTATAGTTATGGATGATAGCTGTACTTGTGAGCATAGCATAGCACAGAGTTGTTGAATCATGATGCTGTACACCGGAAACTCATGTAACATTCAGTATCAACTGTACTTCAATAAACAAAATAAATACATAAAAAGAAAAATTCTGTAAAATGTGGATGTAGGCTCCTGTGAAGGGACTGTTCGTAGTAATATGGACATTAAATGCAACTCCAATAAGGTCTCAGGGAGAAAAGATAAGAGCTATAGTGAAAGCTTCTATCATCTTAGAGAATATATGTATCATAAATAGAATGTTGGTAAAATATGAACATGAAAGACCATTCTGGTAAGGATTCAGACAGAAATAAGGAACAGATTGTTGGAAATCGGAGAAAGAGGCAATGCTTGTTATAAAATGGCAAAGAACTTGGCTAAATTGTGTTTTAGTGCTTCGTGAAAGATAGAACTTATGAACAATGAAACTGAATATTTAGCTGAGGAGATTTCTAAGTAAAATGTTGGAAGGTAAAACCTGGGTCCTCTACAGTAAAATCCAAGAGGAGAGAAATGAACTGAATTGTTAAGCAAAAACGAACCAAGACTTAAAAGATTTGGAAAATACTCAACTTGTCTATATTGCAAAAAATGAGAATGCGTGTTCTAAAAAGAACACCAAAAGTGTGGCTGGACTATCACTCAATAAAGAGATGATGGGATTACACAAGCAAAAACACTGCTAGTTTGAAATGAAAGAGACAAAATGAAGGAAGGCTGGTAGAATCAACTGCAAACCTGCACTATTCTCCAAAAGGGAGATGAAGGTGATTCACAGATCATCAGGGCTGTCTTATTTCTTGTTTCAAAGATCAGCCTCTATCCAGAAGCCTTGGGAGTGGGACCACCCTGCAGAGCTGTGGGATGGTACCACTGCTCTAGTGGACCCAGAAGGCAGGGCATCCAGCTAAAGAAGATTTTCTCAAGCTTTAAGATCTAAGAGAATTTGCCTTGCTAGGTTTTGGACTTCTTTGGGACCCATCATCCCTTTCTTCCTTGTGATTTCTCCCTTTTGAAATGAAAATGTCTATTCTATGCCTGTCCCACCACTATATTTTAGAAACACATACTTGTCCGGTTTTACAGGTTCACAGATGAAGAGAAATTTTGCCTTAGGATGAATCATACCTTGAGTCTCACCCATATCTGATTTAAATGATATCTAGATAAGACTTTGGACTTTAGAGTTGATATTGCAATCAGTTCAGATTTTTGGGGGCTGTTAAGATGGAATGAACATATTTTGCATATGAGAAGGACATGAATTTGGGGGGCCATTGGCAAAATGCTTGGACTGAATGCTTGTATCCCTCAAAATTCATATGCTGAGCCCCTTCACCCCCATTGCGGCTGTATCCGGAGATGGAGTCTCTAGGAAGTAATTAAGGTTAAATGAGGTCATAAGGATGGGACTCTGAACTGATAAGCTTAATATCCTTAGAAGAGATACCAGAGAGCTCACTCACACACATGTGTCTACACACTCACTAGCTCTCTCTCTCCCCATGTGCTCACACCAGGAAAAGGTTATGTGAGGACCCAGAAGAAGGTAGCCATATATGATCCAGAAAGAGCTCTAGCCAGGAACTGAATTGGCTGGAACCTTAATCATAGACTTTTAGTCTCTAGAACTGTAAGAAAATAAATTCCTGTTGTTTAAACAATCCAGTGTATGGTATTTTGTCACAGGAGCCCGAACTAATATTTAAGCCACAGACTCAAGAGAAAAGGCATTTAACTGAGACCAATCTTAATATGTTAGTATTAGCAGACAAAAGTTTAAAGTAGCTATCATAACTACATTCAAGAACATAAAGAAGAGAAATAAAAAGTATGAAAAGGAAACAAGTGGAAATTCTAGAATTGAAAAAAATACAATATTCACAATAAAGTATTCACTAAATAGGTGTAACAGCAAACTGGAGAGGAAGAAATATCAGTGAACCTGAAGACAGTAATAGAGAAATTATACAATCCTAAGAGAAAAAAAAAGGATAAAAATGAAGAAGCCTCAATGAGCTATGAGACAATATCAAGATTCTAATATGTGTATAGCTGGAATCCCAGAAGAGGAGAAAGAGAATGAGGCAGAAATATATTTGAAGAAAAAATGGCAGAGTTCCCAAATTTGGTGAGATTTATAAATTTATAGATTCAAGAAGCTCAGAAACCATAAACAGGATACACACAAGAAAACCACACCCAGGCATACCACAGTCAAAGCTAATAACCAAAGATAAAATCCTAAAGTCAGCATAAGAAAAATAATACATAATGTACAAAAGAAAACAATACAAACAACTGCTAATATCTCTCCAGAAAAAAAGAGACCAAAAGACAATGAAACATCTTCAAAGTGCCGAAACAAAAATCTGTCAATCCAAAATTCTATAACCAGCAAAAGTATCCTCCAAGAATGAAGACAAAATATATTATTAAATAAACAAAAACTTAATAGAATTTGTTACCAAAAGACCTATACTACAAGAAATGATAAAGAATGGGGGGCCTGGGTGGCTCAGTCATTAAGCATCTGCCTTCAGCTCATGATCCCAGGATCCTGGGATCGAGCCCTACATCGGGCTCCCTGCTCTATGGGAAGCCTGCTTCTCCCTCTCCCACTTCCCCTGCTTATGTTCCCTCTCTCACTGTGTCTCTATCTGTCAAATAAATAAAATCTTTAAAAAAAATGATGAAGAAAACTCTTCAGGTTTAAAAACAATGATATGACATAGAAATTCAGAAATTCTTATCTTCACTAAGAAATGAAAAGCACCAGAAATGGCAAATATGTGGGTAAACATAAAAGACCATTTTTTCCTTTTAATTTCTTTAAAATATGTGTCTGTTTAGAGCAAAAATTATTACACTGAATGTGGAGTATTAACAAATGTAAATATAATATATATGACAAGTAAAACATAAAAGATGAAGTGGTGATAGACCTGTAGATTTGCAAAATTCTTACATTTTACACAAAGTGGAATAATATTAACTCAGACACCCTATTGTAGCCATCGCCTGCTTCCTACAATGACATTGTACCTTAAATTCTGAGGCCCAAGGAAGACAGAGAAAAGAATAAAGCTTTCCTCCAAAGCCTTCCTTCACCGGAAGCCCAACACCTTTCACCTGGGGCTCAGGTCTCTAAGAACAAACTTTGATCACAAAATGCAAAGTTTTAACAACTAAAAAGGCTTCCATCTCTACTTCAGAAAAACAAGCAACGAATGCAGTGAGCTACACTAATTAGAAATACACTTATCTTCTTCCTCTGCAAAAGGGGTTGGAATCTGTATTTACCTCAGGCTCCCAACATATCAAGTCTAGGAACTGAATTTAACTTTTTACACGATTCAGTATTGCATCTAGAAAACTGACCTTGATTTCCTTTATTCCTTTCTTTGCTTTTAAAGTTTCTTCAGCGGACTTTGTTTTCTCATTCTTCTTTACTGTTTCACTTACAGGTTTCTTTCCACTTGGTATAACCCCAAAGAATTTCCGAATATCCTAAAAGCAAAAAAACGACATGCGTAAACAAACATTAACTGCACAAAATTTGAATTTCAACTACAAAAAGGGACAGCTTTACACACACACTGGTTTACCTTCAATAATTTCTTCATAATCAGATAGTTCCATGTGTGCAACAGCATTCATTTCACATGCAAAAATTAACTGATAAAATTACCTAAGTTAAAAATAATTTGCCCAAGGAAAAATAATATTAATTCTCAGAATTTGGCCAAAAACAGGACAGAAATAAGCAAGTGAAATTTTTCTTAACAACAGCACAATTACTAAAGAGGCAAGTAACAAGTATTTATTGTTCATACATGCATATGCTCATCCCACCACTCCAGGCAGAGTGAGGGAGAAGACAAATGTTGAAGAGTATAATCCTTGACCATGGGATTCATACTCCAATTTGAGAGAAAGATAACTCTCACAACCCTGATCATTTAAGACCTTAATAACTAAAAACCTTAGAAATTACTTTTCTTTATAGGATTTTTCCAAATTCTCAAAAAATATTTTGATGCTTATTACAATAATCTCTTTAATTGCTCTATCCCCTTGTTATGCTGCTGAATTAAAATTCAATCATAATGAAACATTTACAATCTAATTTACAATTTAAATCACTTACTTTTACCTTTTGCATACATATCCTTCCCTACTTTTGATTTTAGCTTTGAAGAAAGTATGGTGTAGAGAATGGGAATAGACCTTAGAATCAGAAAGCCTCAGTCTGAATCTCTGCTGTAGTTATTTTTATGTGTGACCTTGGGCAGGTTACTTTAATCTGTTTTCCCATCAGTAAAGTGGAACTAATACTACCTATGCTTTATGAGAATTACTTAATTTGGGCTCAGTAAAAAGCTTCCCTTCCCCTCATTTATGAACTATTATCCCTTCATATCACTGACACATGTCTATTTTCAATTATCTCTGCTCCCAGGCAAGGATATAAGGAACACAGAATAATGAAACCTGAATAAGGATCTGAATTCCTAAGAATGGGGTTCAAGAACCAGGTGTTCTGCTCTTCCTACCCTTAATGGTTATAGTCTTGAGTTTTCAATCCTTTTTACCTGTTCCAACCTATCTATTTTAGGGAGGAAAATGCCTGTTAAAAGCACTTTGTGAAGTATAGGAAAGTTAACAATTATTTCCTAGATCCTGGCGGTAAATGTCATACTCTTAAAATGTCAAAAATCCCAAATAAGTGTTATCCACACGCATGCATGTGTGCACAAACACCCACACACACACACAAATAGCTTTGTGTCTAAGCAAATAAACAAAGCAGATAAATGAGGTACACAGACACCTTAAGTTTTCTTTTAATAAGATTATAGACTTTCCTGGTTTTATGTAATCTTTTGTAAATGTCTTAATATACAAAAGTCATAAACCCATCCTAATAAAATCTAAGTCTAAAAATACTGTTTATGAAGCAGATACCTCAGCTTTGAAACTAAGACATCTGTGTCAGGTGCTAAAGAAAGCCACAGTCGTCCGTATAAATTGCAAAAAATTGGGTTTGAGGTTTACAACCACTTACTTTATTGCTTCTGGAGGAAATGAAAGTTTCACATCGGAGTTTCACTTTTAAAATTACCAAATGATTCTTCATTCAAATAGTGATGACTGTTTGCACACGCACACTGCACAGCATGGCATGGCACGTGCGCCATGGAAATACCAAAACTGAGTATTAACAATCAGGTTAAAGTCAGTGCTGGTTTTCAATCTGTATTAGGACAACAAATGCTTAAAACCACACAGAGAAAGAAAACAAAACATAATTCAGGAAATGGAATTGTTGGTTATATTGAGGCTCTCTGATTTTTGTCTGTTCCATATTGCCACTCCTCAGCATTGTTACCCTTTCCTTCCCAAGTAATTCCTTCTATTCACATCCCCTTTCTCTTCCTTTATTTTTTTTAAAGATTTATTTATTTGAGAGAGAGACTAGGAGGTGGGGGGTGGGGTGCAGACACCACGCTGAGCGCAGAGCCCCATGTAGTGCTCAATCTCACAACCCTGAGATCACGACCTGAACCAAACCAAGAGTCAGAAACTTAACCGCTTAACTGACTGCGCCACCCAGGCACCCCTCCTTTCCTTTAGGCTACCCTACTCTCACTTACCACACTCTTATACTGACGGCAGCAGAACAGTTAAAGAAATTACAGTGTGATCTAACTCAATATACACTGAAAATCTAAACCTTTGGAAAAGAATTTTCATCAGAATGAAAGCCAGTCTATTCTACCTTTTTAGAATTATCTCTAATATGAGCAGCCATCATGTATATAAATATCTGAAGGTCACTAATTTGGCCTCAATTTAGAGAGTGGACTTCACCTTACTCCTTAACATTCCCTGTCTATTATTCCCAGTTTTCAAAGATTTCATGAAATGATGTACAGGTCCAGTGGCTAATCATACTCCCAAACAATGGATCTAAAAACCACTTTTCCCTGCACAGAAAAATTCTTGCTGAGTATACGAATGGAAAAAGGAACAGATTTTTAAACTTACTTTTATAATCTCGGCAAAGGGAAAGCCTAAGAGCATTAAGGCTAGAAACCATCCATAAAAAAAATTTGACTACATAAAAATAAAAGATGCCATAAGCAAAAGTTAAAATACAAACAACTAACTTGAAAATATCTACAACATATGTTATATATAAAAGGGTTCCTACAAATCAATAAAAGATAGCTGAGTAGAAAAATGGAAAACTACTAAAGCAAATTTTTCTTTCTAAAGATTTTATTTATTTATTTATTTGACAGAGAGAGACACAGCGAGAGAGGGAACACAAGCACAGGGAGCGGGAGAGGGAGAAGCAGGCTTCCCGCGGAGCAAGGAGCCCGATGCGGGGCTCGATCCCAGGACCCCAGGATCACAACCTGAGCCGAAGGCAGACACTTAATGACTGAGCAACCCAGGCGCCCCAAATTATTTTATTTTTTAAAAGATTTTATTTATTTGAGAGAGAGAGCACACAAGCAGGCGTAGCAGCAGACAAAGAGGGAGAAGCAGGCACCCCGCTGATCAGGGAGCCCAATGCAGATGCAGAACTCGATCCCAAGACCCCAAGATCATGATCTGAGCCAAAGGCAGACACTTAACTGACTGAGCCACCGAGGTGTCCAAGCAAATTATTTTAAAAATGCAAATAACCAACAAACAATAAGAGATGTTCAACTTCACAAATAATAAACAGATAAACTGAGCGCCTGGGTGGCTCAGTCAGTTAAATGGCTGCCTTCGGCTCAGATCATGATCCCGGGGTCCTGGGAAAGGGGCCCCACATCACACTCTACTCAGCGGCAAGTCTGCTTCTCCCTCTGTGATCTCTCTCGCTTTTGCTCTCTTTCAGATAAATAAATAAATAAAATCTTTAAAAATAAACAAACAGATAAGCTAAAACTGGATTATTTTTCTCTAAATGTTAAAAGACTGATAATGCCCAGATTTGTCAAAGATATGGGGAAACAGATGCTCACACGCTACACTGCCATAAAAGCAAAAACTGGCATATTGGAAGATAAAAACTGTTCTGAAGGACAATCAGCAATACTTATCAAAATTTTACATGTGCATACCCTTTATCCAGGAATTCCATCTCTAAAAAAAATGATAAAAGAAAGTAACATTATTTTTATTTGGGAAAACCAAAAAAAAAGTAGTAATTAATTCTTTTTTTTTAAGGTTTTATTTATTTATTTGAGGGAGAGAATGAGATAGAGAGAGAGCATGAGAGGGGAGAGGGTCAGAGGGAGAAGCAGACTCCCTGCTGAGCAGGGAGCCCGATGCGGGACTCGATCCCGGGACTCCAGGATCATGACCCGAGCCAAAGGCAGTCGCTTAACCAACTGAGCCACCCAGGCGCCCTTATTTTCTTATTCAACAGTCATTAGTTGAACAAAAAGATAAGTTCAAATAAGGCAAAAATTTAGGCAAAAATCACATCAAAGTTAAAACAAATTTTAGCACATAGCTAATAATAACAAGTAAGTTTTTCATGCTTTTACTTACAGCTACTGGACACAGATTTATCTCTTTTGATGACTCTATGAGGTATGTAAGGCAAATCGAATATCTCCATTTTACAGATGAATAAGTAGAATTAAGTCAAACAGGCTTTTCGTCAGTTTTGCCATTTACTACTGGTCACTTTGGATGAATTACTTCTCTGCCCCTCAGATTCCTCAAGATTCCACTTGCCTCATAAAATTCCTGTGAGGATTAAGATGGTACACCAAAAACCTCCACAATGGAACCTGGTCCTCTGACTCCAAATCTCTTTCACAGTTTTCCGCTTGACCATGACTGTCCCTTCATATAGTTTCCCTGTAATTCTAAGGATCTATGCAATAGTAGCCATACCCCACAATTAGCAGTATGGCCTTTCCCTTCTCATTCCTGATACATTTGTATGCTTACAGGCAGGCACTGTGCCAGGGACTTAGAACACAAACAGGAAAATACCCTCATGAAGCTACCTGAGAGACAAATTAGTATATAAAGAATTCGATACAAAACAGTGCTAAGAAAAAGCTTATCACTAAACTAAAAGAGCACCAGGAGCACCTAACACAGAGAGCCCTCCGGGGCAGCTGCCTAAAAGAAGCAACATCTGAACTGAGTCCTAAAATGATTAGTAGGAGATATATTTTTTTTTAAGTAACCTCTACCTCCAACACGGGGCTCCAGCTCGTGACCCCAAGACCGAGCTGCAAGTTCCACCATCTGAGCCAGCCAGGCACCCCAGTATGAGATACTTTCAACAGTCCTATAAATCTGAGCTTGAAGGCACTGCTAAGTTCCATACAGCAGGCTTGTTTATCTCACCACTCTATGTCAAGTACAGGGCCAACACCAGAGATAAGTAGATGCTTAATTAATATTGGTTGAACGCATGGGGCACCTGGCTGGCTCAGTCAGTGAAGCATGCAGCTCTTGCTCTTGGGGTTATAAGTTTGAGCCCCGTGTTCGTTGTGGAGATTACTTAAAAATAAAACCTTAAAAAAAAAAAAATCAGTTGAACACATAAGTAGTTATTTCTAAGGTCACTGACATTCACACCTGGGCTCCAAAAAAGAGGTTCTTGATTATGTAAAATGAAACTCATGGTAGATTTATTTTTGAAGACTGAGTATTAAAATAATCTTTAGGGCACCTGGGTGGCTCAGTTGGTTAAGCGACTGCCTTCAGCTCAGGTCATGATCCTGGAGTCCCGGGATCGAGTCCCACATCGGGCTCCCTGCTCAGCAGGGAATCTGCTTCTCCCTCTACCCTCTTCCCTCTCATGCTCTCTGTCTCTCATTCCCTCTCTCTCAAATAAATAAAAAATCTTTAAAAAAATAAAAATAAATAAATAAATTAAATAATCTTTAATTGAAATTAATTTGTTGCTATGACTTTACCTATTGCTTTTCGCTTTAAGAAATTTTAAGTGGAGGGGCACCTGGGTGGCTCCGTTGGTTGGGCCTCTGCCTTCAGCTCAGCTCACGATCCCAGGATCCTGGGATCAAGTCCTGCATCGGGCTCCCTGCTCAGCCAGGAGTCTGCTTCTCCCTCTGTCTCTGCAGCTGCCCCCTGCTCATGCACACACATGCTCTCGCTCTCTCTCAAAAAATAGAATCTTTAAGAAAAAAATTTTAAGTGGATATTAAAGTAACACTTATCGTATATTATTTCTGAAGTAAATTATTAAAGTTGACCTTCATAAAGAAGATGTGGTCCATATACACAATGGAATATTACTCAGCCATCAGAAAGGATGAATACCCAACTGTAATGGGACTGGAGGAGATTATGCTAAGTGAAATAAGTCAAGCAGAGAAAGTCAATTATCATATGGTTTCACTTATTTGTGGAACATAAGGAACAGCAGGGAGGACATTAGGAGAAGGAAGGGAAAAATGGGGGGGGAATTGGAGGGAGAGATGAACCATGAGAGACTATGGACTCTGAGAGACGAACAGGGTTTTAGAGGGGAGGGGGGAGGGGGGATGGGTTAGCCCAGTGATGGGTATTAAGGAGGACACGTACTGCATGGAGCACTAGGTGTTATACGAAAACAATGGATCGTGGATCACCACATCAAAAACTAATGATGTATTGTATGGTGACATAATAAAATTTTTAAAAATAAATAAATAAATAAAGTTGACCTTCCAGGGGCATCTGGCTGGCTCAGTCGGTGAAGCATGGGATTCTTGATCTCGGGGTTGCGAGTGCAAGCCCCACACTGGGTGTAGAGATTACTTAAAAAATAAAAACTTAAAAAAAAAATAAAAATAAAGTTGACTTCTATAATTGACCCTTATAATATGGTACTCTCTTGTCATATAATATTGTGGCTACTAAAAAAAAAGTACTTTCACTTTTGGTGCAATATTTTCTCTTCTTCCAATTTGCTTTTAGCCAAACACATATATCTTTTGGATATCACATATATCTCTATATATAATTGATGTTAATGATACAGCCAAGTCTAGCACAGGACTCAAGAAATTTTCTGAGTAAGATACCAGTGAGTGAAAGTGTG
Source organism: Eumetopias jubatus (assembly GCF_037043125.1). NCBI lineage: Eukaryota > Metazoa > Chordata > Mammalia > Carnivora > Otariidae > Eumetopias > Eumetopias jubatus. Next base: position 170,124,243 of record NW_028274808.1, on the reverse strand, counting down.
GTCTGAAAAAGTTTTAAATAACAGGGTTCTAACCAGGAAGAATTTTAAGAACCTGCATCAACTTCCTTTCTTCTTTTCTTCATTCATTCATTCTTTCATTCTTTCAACAAATATTCACTGAGAGCCTTCTATGAGCCAAGAACTATTCTTGGTGCTTGGAATAAACGAAACAGACAAAAGTGTCTGTTCTTGTGGACCTTTCATTCTACCTTCTGCTCTGGGTCTTTCCATCTTTAGGGGAAAAAAAGTGTAACATGGGAAATAGCAGACAAAACAAAGTACGGCAAGGGAATAGAAATGGAGAATATATGATTAGGGGAAATATCTGGCTCTCCCACTTGCTCTGGAATCAACTCAGTCTACCTGAGAAATTGCTCCCAAGACAGTGAAAAAAACCCATTTCCATTCTTAGTTGTGTTGAGGAAGATGTGTAAAATTCTGAAGCCATAGTATGTGTATGAGCCTTAGATTACTCTTTCAATAAAATACTGTATCACAAAACATTTTCAAATATACCTGACCCAAAAATACTAACACTGGCAAAATTAAACAGAAAATGGAATTTAATAATCTAGGTTTTTAAAAAAATAAGTTCTCCTCCAAACCTGCATAATTAACTGAAACATTTAAAACTCTTTACGCCTGATCTAATGGTCTGTTTCAACATTTTGACATTTTCACCATAATGTAGTCTGATTATGGTTTTTATTCATCCAGAAGTTAACTTCTTACAACTGACTTCTAATCTAAAAAATCAAGTTTGGGGCGCCTAGGTGCCTCATTCGTTAAGCGTCTGCCTTCAGCTCAGGTCATGATCCCAGGGTCCTGGGATCGAGCCCCACATCGGGCTCCCTGCTCATGGGAAGCCTGCTTCTCCCTCTCCCACTCCCCCTGCTTGTGTTCCCTCTCTCGCTGTGTCTCTCTCTGTCAAATAAATAAATAAAATCTTTTAAAAAAATAAAATAAAATAAAAAATCAAGTTTAACCCACTTGAATGAACACTGAAATTAAGTTCAAATCAAAAATAGAACTACGAACCTAAATGTCCACTGACAGATGAATACACAAGGATGTGATGTGTGTACACACACACACACACACACACACACACACACACACATATACACACAATGGAATATTACTCAGCCATGAAAAAGAATGAGAGCTTGCCATTTGTGACAACATGGATGGACCTAGAGAGTATTATGCTAAGTGAAATAAGTCAGACAGAACGACAAATACCATAATTTCACTTATATGTGGAATATAAAAAACAAACAAAAAGCATAAAAAGACCATAAATACAGAGACTTGGTTGTTGCCAGAAGGGAAGGGGTTTGGGGGATGGGTGAAGGAAAGTGGGAGATACAGGCTTCCAATTATGGAATGAATAAGTCACAGGGATGAAAGGTACAGCATAGAGAATATAGTCAATGGTATTGTAATAGTGTTTTATGGTGACAAACAATGGCTACCACACTTGTAAGCACAGCATAAAGTACAGAGTTGTCAATTCACTATGTTGTACACCTGAAACAAATGTAACACTGTGTGTCAACTATACTTTAATTTTAAAAATACATAATTTTTTAAAAAAGGAAATAGACATATCTCATAATAAATACTGTATTTCTCTAGGCTATATTATTCATTGTCATTAAATGTTCAATAGATTAGATATAAAGTAAAAAGGACTAGAGAAGATGTTTCTGTACCAGTAAATTTTATTCTAGTCGACTTTTATTGGAAATACAAAGTTTATTTGTACTTCTTCATTCACCAAATACTTATTGAAAATGTACCATGTGCAAGGCACTATACAGCAGTTCTCTATCCTTGTGGCCCCAATCCTTGACAAATTTATATGCTAGTATAAGAAGCTGTCAATAACAGGTTGACTATCTATCAATATCCAAAATATGTGCCAAGGAAACATTAAACATACCAGGTTTTTTTTAATGCTTTTGTGGATCTGACAAAAGCTATAAATATTTTCCACAGATATATGCAAAAACACACTATAATACAAAAATATAAGGTCTTTATATTCCTGGCACAGAGATCCTAAAACCCTTGGAATTTCCTAAGTGACAGGAGTGTCCTGTTCATTACAATCAGCCCCTTGAATCACATCTGTTTATGCTAATGAGGCAACTCAGGATGGGGACTGGTCACTAGAAAGGCCAAGGATGGGAACTCTCCACCCCATTCCTAGGTCTACAAGAAGAGGAAGGTTGAAGACCCGGTTATAAAAACTCACGAACAAGCAAGGTTTGATGTTTGACGTGCTTCTGGGTTGGTGAACTTATCAAGATGCTGGGAGGGTGGTGTACCCAAAGATGTAATGGAAGCTCTGTGTCCCCCAACCTCCCATATCTTGCCCTACAGATCTTTTCCATCCATTTGGCTGTTCCTGAATTGTGTCGTTATGATAAACTGGTAAATATTAAGTCAAGTGTTTTCACAAGTTCTGTGAGCCATCCTAGCAAATTATCAAACCCAAGGAGCAGGTCTTGAATAGCCAATTTAGAGCCAGTCAATCAGAAGTAGAGGTGGCCCACGACTCGCACTTGGCTTCTGAAGTGGAAGCAGTCAATGGGACTGAGCCCCTTAACTTGCACAGTCTGCACTAACTCTGAATAGTGTCAGAATTGAATTGAATTGTAGGATACCCAGTTGGTGTCAACAGAACTAGAGAATTGATTGGTGTCAAAAAACACCCCACACACATACACACAAAACTTTGCACGTAACCTAAAATGCAGGGTTGGGGCACCTGGGTGGCTTAGTCAGTTGAGTGGCCGACTCTTGATTTTGGCTGGCTCTTGATTTTAGCTCAGGTCATGATCTCAGGATCCTGGGATCAAGCCCTGTGTCAGGCTCTGCACTCAGCGGGGAGTCTACTTCAGGGTTCTCTCTCTCCCTCTGCCCCTCCGCCTGCTCACTCACTCAATCGTGCATGCTCTCTCTCTCTCTCTCTCTCTCAATAAATAAATAAATAAATCTTTTTTTTAAATGCAGGATTTTCACTTGAAACCTATTAATGGTTCCCCACAAACCCGAAATTAAAAACTTCTGATTCACATATACTGTGCAAGCTAACACATCCATCTCAACCTCAGTATCACCTATATACACACTGATACCTTCTCAGTCCTGTGTCTCCACTCCTCCTCTAAGCTCCATATCCACATAGCCAATGGTCTACCAGATACATCTCTGTCCAAATGCCCCAAAGATGCCTCCAATTCATAAAGTCCAAAACTAAGCTCATATTCCTCAGGGACTTGTTTTTCTCCTTTTATTCCTCACCTTAACGCAGAGCACCACCATTTGCCCAAAACAGAAAAAGGGACACTGTTTCTCCTCCTCAATCTGACTCTCCACCTATTTATCCCATCTAACCTATCTCCCAAATACTGCCGTCCCCTTCCCTCTATTTCTATTGCCATTGCCCAGATTCAGGGCTTCATTTATTCACTTATTTAATAAACCCTTATATAGGACTTGCTCTGTGCCAGGCAATAATTTAAGCCCTTTAAAAATATTAACTCATTTAATCCTCATAACAACCCTATGAAGTTTTTTAACTTCAATTCACAGATGAAAAAATTGAGAATACCAACAAGATGTTCTCTAGTAAAAGTTTTGAAATTTAAGATGCTCTTAAATGTAAGCAAAAGAAGACTTCTTGCATTAGGCGTAACTAACAATTCTACAACTTTATTAGAGAAAAGCATCACCTAGAAGGCAGCCAAAATGCTATTTTAATATACATAAGTCAAGACAAAGTATCAAACTTTGCCAAGTACTCAAAAAAAGAAAAAAATGCATTTTTAGAGTCCTTTACCTGTACCAAGAAGTTTCCAACTTGGTTGGTTATAAATCTATTAATAGACTTAGAGATGAAAAAAATTTTTTTTGGCAATAAACACTCCTAAACCCACAGAGAAGTAAGCTTTCATAACGACCTTTAGCTTTAAAAGGTCAAAGTACAAAAGCTGCTATATATTTACTTTGAAGTATAACCAAAAACCTCTAATTACTTATTTCCACTGCTGATGAGCTCAACCAAGAAACAAGTTATATTTGTCCATCAAAAATGCAAAAAGAAAGCAAATTATGTCACTCTACTCACTAATCTTTGGAGGATATAGGATTTTATGCAAAATAAGTACTGCAGTGCTCTGTAGTTGCCAAAATAGTATATGTTGACTTTACTTCTCTACTCTGAAAGTAACAAAGAAATATAAATATCTGATTAATATTTTTCAACCCCCCGCCAAATCCACAAGCAGAAATTGATTATCATCACCAAATGCACAAAATCTGTCCAAATGTAAGAATCTTTTATCCTGAAAAACACTAAAATACAAAATTACATATCTGACTAATATACATAGCAATTTAACTGGTAGCAGCACAGCAGAAACAAATTATGAAATAAAGTACTTAAAACTACAATAAGGCCTTACACTTTGAAAGCAAAGTTAGTTGTTGGGATGCTTTCCCCTGAGATCAGGAAAAAGACACAACCACTCCCATCACTTCTATTCAACCCTGTGGAGGTTCCAGCAAAAGCATTTAAGCAAAAAAATGAGATAAAAGGCACCTAGATTGGACAGGATGAAGCAAAACTATCTCGATTTACAGACGAAATGATCTTATATAGAAAAAATCCTAAGGAATCCACTAAAAAACTATCAGAACTACTAAATGAGTTCAGCAAGGTTGCAGGATACAAGATCAATATACTTGTCAACTGTATTTCCTCATTCTTGAAATGAACAATCCAAAATTGAAATTAAGAAAATTATTTCATTTACAGTATCAAAAAGAAAAAAAATACTTAGAAATAAACTTAATAAAAAGTTTATTAAATAATACACTTAATAAAAAGTGTAAAACCCATACTCTGAAAACTATAAACTTAATAAAAAGTTTATTAAATAATACACTTAATAAAAAGTGTAAAACCCATACTCTGAAAACTATAAACATTGTTTAAAGAAATTGAAGGGCGCCTGGGTGGCTCAGTCAGTTGAGCGACTGCCTTCGGTTCAGGTCATGATCCTGGAGTCCCGGGATCGAGTCCCGCATCGGGCTCCCCGCTTGGCGGGGAGTCTACCTCTCCCTCTGACCCTCTTCCCTCTCGTGCTCTCCATCTCTCATTCTCTCTCTCTCAAATAAATAAATAAAATCTTTAAAAAAAAAAAGAAAGAAATTGAAGACCTAAACAAATGGAAAGATAGCCCATGTTCATGGATCAGAAGACCTTTTACCGTTAAGATGGCAATACTTCCCAAAATGATCTACAGATTCAACATGATCACTATCAAAATCCCCGCGGGCTTCTTGGCTGATTCTAAAATTCATGTGGAAATTCAAGGGCCCTAGAATACAAAACAATCTTGAAAAATAACAAAGCTGAATGACTAATACTTCCTGATTTCAAAACTTAGCACAAACAAGGGGGGGGAGACACCTTACCACAAAACTACAGTAATAAAGACAATGTGTTACTGGCATTAAGATACACAGGGGAAATAGATCAGAGAATCCAAAAAAAAAAAAAAAAAACCCTCACACTTACAGTCAATTGATTTTTGACAAGAGAAACAAGATAATATAATGGGAAAAGACCAGTCTACAAATGGTGCAGGAACAACTGAATATCCACATGCAAAAGAATAAATTTGAACCCCTACTTCATACCCTATACAAAAATTAACTCAAAATGTTTCAAAGTTAAATGTAAGAGGTAAAACTCTTAGACAGGCGTAAGTCTTCGTGACCTTGGATTAGGCAATGATTTCTTAGATGTAACACCAAAAGCTCTGAGGAAGTGATGATTGAAGCTTGAATGATGAGAAAAAGGTAGATATGCAAGGAAGGATCTGAACAAGGAGAGAAAACAGCAAGAACAACAGCTGGGTCAGAACCGTTCAGCATAACATACTCAAAAGACAGAAAGAGAGGTAGGTAGGGGCCTTAGAGGACAACTACTAGCATATATATGGCAAAAGCTACATTTTAATGGGGTGACAGCACTACTCCAGGGGGAGCATTCACATAGTAAACTACAATATGAAAGGGTATCATCCCTAGAATGGGGCATGAAGCAGCTCAGATGTATTTAGACTTGACAGCTCTTCAAACAGGGCTATCCTCTAGGTCTCATGTGCATTTAATTCAGCCTTATGCATATTTTCAATAAATTATACCAGCCAATGAATTATATATGCTGACTTCTTTAAAATGGCTGCTCAGGTTTTATTCACATTTTGAGCAGGGACACCTGGGTGGCTCAGTCAGTTAAGCATCTGCCTTTGGCTCAGGTCATGATCCCAGGGTCCTGGGATCGAGCCCCACATTGAGCTCCCTGCTCATCTGGGAGCCTGCTTCTCCCTCTGCCTGACGCTCTTCCTGCTTGTGCTCTCTCTGACAAATAAATAAATAAAATCTTATAAATAAATTAATTAATTAATTAATTCTCATAGCAACCCAAACTGTTTACATGGCTTCTTTTTTAATCTTTTTATTTTTAATTTTGTTTCAATTCCTTTAATAGACATTATGCTCACATGGTTCAAAATTCAAGAGTAAAAAGTCTCCCTCCCATCCTGCCTCTCGGACATTTATTTCCCATCTTTGGAGGCAACAAATGTTATCAGTTAGTTCCTTGTGTATCCTTCCAGACTTCAAGCAAATATGTATATATTCTTTTTGCTCTTTCTCTACATAAAGTGAAACACACTTTACATACTGTTTCAAACCTTTGTTTTTCACTGAATTATCTTGACGTTTGCTTTATAACAAGATATAAACTTTTCTCTTTTTTCATAACCTGCAGAGTATTCCATTTTGTAGATACACATTTATTCCTTTATTAATAACTTCAATTAGAAAATATTTGAGAGGTGCGCCTGGGTGGCTCAATCGTTAAGCATCTGCCTTCAGCTCAGGTCATGATCCCAGGATCCTGGGATTGAGCCCCACATCGGGCCCCGCATCAGGAAGCCTGCCTCCCTCTTCCACTCCCCCTGCTTGTGTTCCCTCTCTCGCTGTGTCTCTCTGTCAAATAAATAGAATCTTTAAAAAAAAAAAAATTTGAAAAAATGTAGCTCCCAAGGCAAAAGTTGTTAACATCTACAGAAGGGCCTCAGAAGATGTGCAAAATCCTCCTACATGCTGGGGATATGCCCATTTCTGTGGGCAGAAAATTTGCATACCACTCATCACATTATAACTGACCCAAAGAACGACTGTACTACAATATAACTTGTGCACAGATGTTCAATAAACCTATACTGAACAGGGAGGCCTGGGTGACTCAGTCGGTTAAGCGTCTGCCTTCAGCTCAGGTCATGATCCTGGGGTCCTGGGATAGACTCCTGCATCAGGCTCCCTGCTCAGCGGCGAGCCTGCTTCTCCCTCTGCCTCTGCTGCTCCCCCTGTTTGTGCTCTCTCTCTCCCTCTCTCTCTCTGTCAAATAAAGTCTTTAAAAAAAAAAAACCTATGCTGAACAGAATTTTAATCTGCGGTTTTGCTGAATTTTGTACTAGAGACAAAAGGACCAAATTAAATACCAATATAATCAAAAATTCTTATCTACATTATAGAACCTTTTCCCTTTAACAAACAGCAAAACTGACCCATCTGACTCCTACTTCTTTTCCAAGAAGGGCTTTATTTTTCATCTGCATTGTAAACAAGAGTACCAAGATAGAAAAGAACCAAAATTTAAAGTCTCTAATCAAAAGTTGCCTATACAAGATATTTTTCACAACTGACATCAGGGGCATCTCCAATGCCCCTTAAACTAACATTCCACAGAGTCCTTCCTAAGAAAATTAGATCACTGGTAGTCACATAGTAGTACAATACCTCCACGTGCCAGGTTCCACAATAGAAGCTTTACCTATATTATCCTGTTTAATCCTGAAGACAATCACTTAAGGCAGCTATATTTCGCCTCTTTTAACAGTTAAGGAAAACACAGGCTTAAAAAAGTTAAAGTTAAGCTATTTATTTAAACCAAATAAAACCCACCACCACATAACCACTAAATGTCAGAGCAAGACTAAATCATCGCCTCACTCTTACCTTCAATACTCCAAACCTCATCAACTTTCCACAATACGATAGTGCCTTAAATCCCCACAAAATGTAATTATCATTTTAGGGCAGTATAACGAACGTAGTGGTCAGAATTCTAGTTCAACCATTCATTAGTTGTATGACAAACTGTTTTAACTCTAAAAGCCTCCTTTACCATCTGTAAAACTAGGCTGCTGTGAGGTTTAAATGAGAAAAGGTATATAAAACCAACAGCTCACATACTGGTATTTGGTACAAGGTGGCTATTATTTTATCCTTCTTTGAGAAGAAACACAAAGGGCTGCAAGGTTTCCCAATTTGGCATAAAAATTTTCCCTGCAGAATGCTGGCATTGTGACAGATAAGCTAAAAAAAAAAAAAAAAGCTAAAAAATTGTGTCTGATTATGAAGTAGATTCTGGCTTAATGGAACATCATAAATTGTCCTTTAAATAAATATTTCAAACACATACCTGTATCTATTGCCACACAAGCCTGAAGGTCTGTTTTGATGGCTGCATAATCACTTCACAATTTACATGCTTTATGCAGAATCATACAGAGGTGGTTTTTTTTAAAGATTTTTAACATCAGGTGATAAGCGATGACAGCTGTCAAATATATTACATCTGTTTTTACCTCCTGTGTTTTTTTTTCCTGGTAAACCGTGTTATCCCTTTAACTTCTATGAACTCCTTTAAACAAAATAAAGCATCCTCCCTATACCCTCGGTCCCAAAACGGTTGTGATGAGCTTTTCATGGCGCTATTAATGACGAAAGTTGAAGGCCTAAAACAACTTACTCATAAGAAAGGAAAGTTTGTTACGTTTTTCTCCGCCTTGAATCAAAGCTTGAAATCAATGCTTTAGGCAGGACGCAAACAGAGGTTTGGGGCAACTCCAAACAGGAAAACAACTTTATCACTAAGCCCCCAAATCACCTTCTTTACTCCCTTCCTTCCTCCCTTCCCCCAAGAGCGAAAAAAAAGTGAAACTGCGGCGGAGCACCAAAAGCCCTGCGCGCAGCCTGCCGCCGAGAGCTGAAACCCCGTGGTCCAAGGAAACCCGTACGACCAGTGCCCGATTTATGGCCCCTTCTGTGCCTTCGCTCCCCTTCGGAGCCCCGCACCGCCATCCTCCCCCACCCTCCATACCAAAAGTGCCCGGTCCACACCCAGCCTGCAAACTCTCCCAAGCCCCCGAGCCGCACAGCCTCCCCCAGGGGCTCACCATCGCAGCCCACAGACTAAGGCGCGGGCGGGCAGGCCTGTCGGCTGGGGAATCCGTTACCGGGACTCGAGATCCATTCGCGCCAACAACTTCTCCCGCGAAGTGGAAGGAGGTGGGAGCCGCGGCGCCCGGTGATGACGTCAGAAGGCGCGCGGCTTCACTTCGGCCCCGGCCGGAGGCAGGAGGTGCGACGTCGGCCCAGGTGACGCCCCGTAGGCCTGCTGGCCTCTGCCATCGCGAGGAGCCACGGGAGCGTGGCCCGCGCGCAGGTTTGCGCCCGGGGTTTTTGGTGGGGGCGCTCGAGTGGTGGTTCCGAGGTTAATCTCCCGAGGCGGGCAAACCGGGTTCCTCGCGGTAACACGCATGGAGGGGTGCACTGCCCTGCACTAGCTTTCAAGTGTTCTGACCACCACCCGCGGGGGAAATACGCATTTCAGATGTAGGTTTCACATCTTACATTTATCTTTTTTTCACATATTACATTTAAATATCTATTGTTTAACAAGAGTTTCACCAAAGAGCAGTTACCCTGATTTTTTTTTTTTCTGTTTGACCCACCGAATTGGATTTTTTGCCTCCTAAATGAAGACCCACAGTTTGAAAACCAGGCTACTAAAGGACAATTTTATGTTGTGTAATTCCAGAGCAGAAAAGATTCTGGTAAAATTATCTAGTCATCAACACCCACTCTATTTTATCAGTGAAAAATATAAGGCCCAAACAAGCTGAGGGGTCCAGGCTAGGAATCTAGGCCTCTAAATTCCCAAAGCTGCTCTAAGTTCCTCAGAGCCGTGGTGTGTGTGAAGCCAAGTCATAAACAAGGCGTATCCCTAGAGAGAAACAATGACCCCAGTAGATAAGCTACTGAATTGTGGAACACAATTGCATACAATTTTAAGAGAAAACATGAGACCCTAAGGAGTTTAGTGGGGAGAGCAGTATCTCCAGCTTTGGTCCTAGACTTTCAGAAGCTTACCCACCCACCCTCCCCTTTTTAGGTCCTGCGTTTTATCACACCAATATCTCTACAATGAAAGATAGCAAAGCCTTCTGGAATACAACAAAGGCAAAGCATGGAGAGCTTGTGTTTATTAAATGCCCAATGCAATATGTGCCAGGCATGCAGATATGGACTATCCTGGTTCAGCTCATCTAATACCCACAGTGACACTGGCTACTATTATTATCCCTAATTTACAAAGGAATAAACGATTATTCATGAACAGGGCCTCATTGCATTGGACCTCCTGCAACCAGTATGGTAGGGTTCCCAGCTCCACCACATGCTAATTGAGTGACCATGGGCAAGTTACGAAGCCTCAGTTTCCTCAACGTTAAAATAATAATAGTAGTACTTCATAGGGTTGTTATAGAACGTTATTCCTGGCACACAAGATAATAATTTAAGTCCACTATTGCACGTTCTGCGTGGAGCACTGGGTATTATGCACAAACAATGAATCATGGAACACTACATTAAAAACTAATGATGTAATGTATGATGATTAACATAACAATAAAAAATTAAAAAAAATAATTTAAGTCCACTATTATTATTATTATTCAAGGCTGGGTATCATCAAGGGAGATAATTCTAAAAATGAACTTATGTACTCCATAATTTCGCTTAGGGAAATATTTGATAGGGGAGGAGGGGAGTCATTAAAACCTTTGAAAAATCAATAAAAACTATGAACCTACTCTCCAGAATAATGTACACAGCAGACACATCACATAATTTTTGCTTATAATCTCAGAGGATCTAAACCAATTTCCAACATTCATGGTGTTGTAAATAAGTAAATAAGATGTATATTCAAAGTTCTCCATATCTTTTATATTATGTTACTTTTAACTTCTGTATTTTTCTTTTAGCGTTTGTGGAGTCTTCCTTGAATTTAGGTGAGCCTTAAGTCAGAAGCCTGTAACTTCCAGGAAGATACTGAACTGAATTTGTTGGACTGTTTTCCTGAGGAACATTTACTTGGAAATATTCTATCTCAGAAATGTACCAGATTAAAAATGGCTGCGTATGTTTTGATACTCCTCCCCTCATCTGAGCTAGCCTGTGTCTAATTTGACAGTTCCAGACATAAACTTTAAGCGGACTGGCAACTCCTAGCTTGCTCTATTGGACCCCTGAGGTGCCATGTAAAGCAAGAGAAGGGGCCAGCTGAACCCAGGCTTACAGTCATCTCCACCAGATACCAGGCTTGTCAGTGAAGCCATCTTGAACCCACCATACCAGCTGCTGGCAAAATTCTACTAGTCTACTCAATGAACCCAATCAACACTTTAGCACAGAAAAATCACCTAGTCAAGGCCTGCCTAAATTCTCTGACAGTAGTGTAAGCATAATAAAATGATTGTTCTTTTAAGGTAGTACGTTTTGGGGTAGTTTGTTGTGAAGTGATAAATAACCAGAACAGAACCCAGAGTGTAACCAAAAATAAGCATGAACAGAATATTCATGCTTATTTTCTCCACTGTGGTGGTTTTTACTGATGCATCATTCAACAATTATTTATTGACATTTACTGTGTGTCAGTACTTTTTTATGTGCTTGCTGGGAACCCATAGTAAATAAGACAGTCCCAGATTTCCTGAAGTTTATATCTTTGAGGAAAAGAGAAAAGTAAGTAGACAAAAATAAAGTCTGTACTTTCAGATAACAGTAAGTGCTACACAGAAAATAAAGCAGCCTAATGAGACAGAGGCTAGCTGAGGAGGAAGGTGTGGAAGTATTGCAAAAGGTGACCTAAGTAGGAGACATTGAGCTGGGACATGGATTTGAGAAGGGGCCAGCAAGTATAAAGGCCCTGATGTGATTACGAGTTAAACGTATCCAGGGAATAGCCAGAAAGCCAGTTTTATGAGTGGTACTGGAAGGGATAGGAGATTGATTTGGGCGGAGGTGAGGGGAGAGATCCTCCAGAGCCTTAGGTCCTAGCAAGAAGTTTAACTTTTATTCTAAGTGTAATGGGAAGGCTTTGTAAGATTTTAAACCCTTGAGATTGCTATGATCCCACCATTCTTTTTTTTATTATTATTATGTTCAGTTAGCCAACATATAGTATCACCCTTACACTTGGTATTTTTTGACCAAAAAGAAAAAAAAAGACTACTATGTGTTTTATGGCAAAATATGATACCCATTTGTTTTCCATGGCAGAGAAATCTGAAGAGTGCTAAAAACATTACCAAATATGATTTGTTTTACTTGTCTATAGGGGAACAACTGTCTCTTATTAAATTAGTTTCTCCATAATAACTGCATCTGGATTTTAACCCTTACTGGGCACTACTCGATTATAGTATCTAGTTTGAGTTTGTTCCAGGCAAAAGACCAGCCTATGTGCACCTTCCATCTCTGTGGCTTCTCTTTGACAATGAGAATAAAATGATAATAACTACTTCCATGTCTCAGTATTAATTGAAAGACTGCAATAATGCCTCTTCAGGAAATTGAGGATACACAAAAAACATAACACACTAGGGCTGCTGATTTTTAGGTAGTATTTCAGAGAGACATAGAAAAGTCATTTATTGGTGATGTAAAACATTAGCTAACCAAGATTCTTGGCATGTTTTCTTAAAAGTATTTTCATCAAGTTTTTCCTCATGCTCTCCTTAGTTATTAGTTCAGTTCTTTGTGTAAATATTTCACAAACCAGCTGATGAATAAATAAGACTATTAATTCATTGTAAAGTGACATTGGTAACATAATACAGCAATTGGATAAGCACTGCAGTTTCCAGGATTAAGGGCATCTATTGAAAGCCTAAAATATTTTTAAGTACTTTTTAAAAATTTTTTTATTGATTTATTTGAGATAAAGAGAGAACACAGCAGAGAGAGAGGGGCAGAGGAAGAAGGAGAAGCAGACTCCATGGTGAGCAGGGAGCCTGATGCAGGGCTTGATCCCAGGACCCCAAGATCATGACCTGAGCTGAAGGCAAATGCCCAACTAAGCCATTCAGGCACCCCTTAAATATTTTTAATAATGATTTGAGACCTAACACAAAGAAGACACATTTTTAAGGGATGTATTATATATTGGATCTGATTATCTGATGCTCACTGGCCTTGTTCATTCTTAAAAGAAAGGGCTTCAGGGAAAACTTTGTCAACAAAGCGAATTTTGTGAAAATCAAGGATCTCTTTCCCTCCCCCACATAGGGGTATATCACTGGTGAAAGTATTGTTTCCATTCAACGAAGAACCCTTTACCACAAAAGTTAGAATATTGACATTAACATCTTTATTGGTATGTTTCTAAACTTGTAAGTAGATTATATATATAATAATTGACTCTTTCGGTAACATATAAATCATTGTCCTCCTGAAATGACTAAAAACTGTATATTAGTTAGAAAGTACCTGACTGAATTTTGGTCATCCTTTATAATCTAACCACTGCCACATGTAAGTGGAAAACAACTGTTCAATGTAAATTCTCAGTGTTAATGCCACTGCCTTAGTTAACTTATCCATGTGATAGAAATAGCTCTTCACTTGGAGTCTCTTTAAAATCCTTTCCAGGAGCACAATTATTACATTGTCTTTCACATAGATTTTTATAAGTCAACAGAAATCAATCGAATTTTCACTGTGCAACAACAAATGTGACTTTCTGCCCTCTGGATAAATATTAGCATGTCCTGCTTTGTCAAGGTTTATTGGAACATATTCCTTATAGGAAACATTCCACTAGGTAGCTTATCCCTTTCTGTGTTTATGATGACTGCGGATTCAGCCCCATGATGTTGACCTTGTAAGCCATTTATGAGCATAATCATTAAGTCATAATCTGTCACCATGATAGTGCATATATTCTAATTTAGGAAATTGAGGCACTATGTCATTTATCTTAATTCTTGGATGATATCCCAATTAGCCTTCTTAATCTGATTATGCTTTAGTAATTGAAATTATTATAAACTTGCCTGATGATTTTTATAAATTATTATAATAAAAATTTTCTCCCAAGTATATCAATATCTTCACTTAAATTAAAAGAACCATTTGCATTTAAAATACCAAACTTAACAAAAAGTATATAACTTTACTGGTGATATACACACTTGGTTATATACATACTGTATCTCAAGTTGTGGATTCATTTCCTAAAATATTCATTGGCAATTTTAAGAGTGTTTATAGATAGAGCAACAAGAATGCCAACAGCATTTTGTAGTGATAAAAGATTTTATGATTAGGATAATCTTTCATTCTCCAAACACTTTAACTCAAAGTAATTCCAGAATTTTTGTTTTTGTTGCTTTATAGAAATAATATGAAGCATAGCAAATAAAGGAAACTACCATCAGTTATTTGAAAATTGCTGCTATAGTAAGAATGACCACATACCTGTAAATTGTAGACCTTTAAGACTCTTGAGAATCTGAGCTTCCATAATATATACCCAGAACCCTCATTCATATTCCAACAATGTTTGCAATAAAAATGTTTTTAACTTCCGTGGAAATCTCACAGGTCATCTTTTTTGACATGCAATTTAAATAGTATTGAATATAGTCACTGTTTATACAGAGTAGTGTATATGAGAAGTAAAAAAAATAATCTTGTAAATAAACATGAGTCAGAATAGGGAATTCCAATAAACTCGCATCTTCCATAAAATATACAGCAAAAATCTTTCTCAGATAAAGTCTAATTCATTGCCACAAAAAGGATATAAGCAGTACTTTTTAACATATCCATTTAAACTGCTAGCTACAGGGTGCCTGGGTGGCTCAGTTGGTTGGGCATCAGCCTTCACCTGGGGTCATGATCCCGGAGTCCCAGGATCAAGTCCCGGGATTGAGCCCCACATTGGGCTCCCTGCTCAGGAGTCTGCTTCTCCCTCTGCCCCTCACCTCACTCATGCGCGCGCTCTCTCTCTCACAAATAAATAAATAAACCTTTAAACTGCTAGCTGCTATAGAGAGAGTTAATCTTGCTTTAAGACAAATGAGGTCAAGTGCTTTGGACTCAACATTTAAAATATACCTGGTTTGATGCCTTTATATAAATATTATCATTAGCTCTAGAATGGTGTTAAGCACTGTAATTGGTAAAGTAAATACAGCAGATCACTAATACCCAGGATTCCTTAGACATTTTCTATAAAATGTTTCTTTTAGTTTGAGTGGGATTTGCAAAACTTAATATTACTATATGTTGAAGATCACTACTATAAAAAAGAATCACTACTATAGTTGAATTTCACCACTTTTCCCTTCTTCCACCATGTGGCATAATCTAAATCTGATCATGAGAGCACATCAGACAAACCATAATTGAGAAACATTCTACAAAAGAACTGACCAGGATTCATCAACAGTGTCAAGGTCATGAAAGACAAGGGAAGATTGAGGAACTGTCACAGATTGGAGAGGACTAAAAATACATATTAACTAAATGCAATGTGGGATCCTGGACAGAAAAAGGACATTAGAAGGAAAATGAGTAAAATTTGAATAAGGTCCATACTCAGTAAATAGTAGCATAGAAGAGTATCCTGGTTTTGATCATTGTAAATGATTATGTAAGTTAACATGAAGCAAAATGGAAGTCAATCAGAGAAAGACAATTATCATATGATCTCAGTCATATGTGGAATTTAAGAAACAAAACAGAAGATCATAGGGGAAGGGAGGAAAAAATAAAACAAGATGAAATCAGAGAGGGAGACAAACCATAAGACACTCTTAGTCATAGGAAATAAACTGAGGATTGCTGGAGGGGAAAGGGGTGGAGGGATGGGGTAACTGGGTGATGGAGATTAAGGAGGGCATGTGATGCAAGGAGCACTGGGTATTATATAAGACTGATGAATCACAGGCTTGTACCTCTGAAATTAATAATACATTATATGTTAATTAATTGAATTTAAATAAAAAAGAAAAGATTATTTATTTTGGAAAGAGAGAGAGAGCATGCGGGGGGGGGGAAGGGGCAGAGGGCGAGAGAGAGAATCTCAAGCAAATTTCCCAAGTGTGGAGCCAATGTGGGGATCCATCTCACAACCCCAAGGTCACGACCCAAGCAAAATCAAGAGTCAGACATTTAACCACCTGAGCAACCCAGGTGCCCCTCTCTAGAAGTATTTCTTGATGAAATACTTTCTTCACTTGGTTTCAAAGACATCTGTAGTCTTCCAGGTTTCTTCCTTCTTCAACATCCACCCCTAGGACTATTGTGTTCATTGCTCCTGATTTTCTTGTCTTCTTAACACTTGATTGTCCTAGAGCCCATTTCTCTACTCACTACCTGGTGACTTCAACCAATCTCATAGCTTTATATACTATCTGAATACTGACACTTCCAAATTTCTATCAACTGCTGATTTTTCCTATAAACCTCCGAGTTATGTATCCATTTTCCAACTTCACATCTCCATTTGGCTGTCTAATAGATATATGGAAGTTAGTATGTCCAAAATTAAATTCTTGACCCTCCCTCACAAACCTGCATCTCAACTAATAGCACCTCCATCCTTCTATCTGCTCAGGCCAAAAATTTTGAAGGAATTTTTGACTCTCTCTCTCTTGCTCGCTCACTCTCAAGCTCTCTACATTCTATCTATCCTCCCCCTCAAGCCCCCCACCACCACACACACATTCAAACCATCAGCAAATTCTGTTGGCCCCACCTTCAAAATCCAACCAGACCCCAACAAATCTCATTACATCTACCACTACCAGACAGGTCTAAGCTACCATCATGTCACCCCTGGTTATCATCTCCTGACTGAGCGCCCTGATTCTGCTTTTGTTCCACCTACAGAACAGTCTGAACACAGCATCCAGAGAGATTCTTTTCAAATGTGGTTAGAGTGTGTCGCTCTCAGCTAAAAATTTGCAGTGCTCCTCTTCTTGGTAAGAGTATAAAACAAGGGCACCTGGGTGGTTCAGTCGGTTAAGCGTCTGCCTTCAGCTCAGGTCATGATCCCAGGGTCCTGGAATCGAGTCCCAGATCCTGCTTCTTGCTCAGCGGGGAATCTGCTTCTCCCTCTACCCCTCCTCTCTGCTCTCTCTCATCCTCTCTCAAATAAATAAACAAAATCTTTAAAAAAAAAAGTATAAAACAAATTCCTCCCCATCCCCCTGCACCACCTGGTCCCATTACCTCTGTACTTACTTCCTCCTACTCACAACGGTTCCACTCCAGCCACAGCTCTTCATTATTTTTGGAAGATCCCAGACATGATTCTGTTTCAAGGACTCTTCACTCACTACTCATTATGTACCTAGAGTGCTCTTCCCCCGATAGCCGTATGGATCATCCCTCACCACTGCGAAACCTGTACTCATAATCAAAGATAACTAAGCACCAGCACCACAAGTGAGGGGCAGGTCAGCAGAAACAACATAAAGCAGATTGAAATTCCAGATAATTAGCAATTCAAAATAGAGAACAGCTGTGTGTGGAGTATTTACCGACATAATCACAACCAGTAACATCGTGTGTGTTAGACTTCAGCATAGGAAACAGAAATCCTTCTGGAAGTTTTTTCAGAAAAGGGTTTTGTTGATGTTGTTTTAACAGGGAATTAATTTGGTACTTAGTATGTTGGAGGGGCATGAGCCGAAGGCTGAAGAGATGAAGCCAGACACCGTAACTAGACTTTTGGCTTTAAGGTCACACTTGGAAACTGTAACTGCTGGTGCTGCTGTTTCTACCACTGCCAAGACCACAGCCTTCCACACTTATGAACTTGGAACCAGTCCAGGGAACATGGAGCTGGCTGCTACAAACGCTTGTGATGTGGGAGGAGGTGCTGCATCAGCTTCTACCACCTCTGTCTCCCTTCAACAATTTATATGAAAAGGATCCCCAGCCTAGAATTCTAAACCCCACCAAGCAACCAAACAAACATGTGGTGGAAAAAGACCTGTAATTCCCCTCCCTCCAAAATGTATTCCCTGTGTAACTTTTTTTCAGGAAATTGCTGGAGAATGTGCTTCCCCAAAAGCGAGAGAACATAATCATAATGTACTACAATACTCCACAATGAATAATCTTCATGTAAAGATAAGGTAAACCCTATATATCAGTTTAACCAAAAAGGTAAATTTTTTTACCAACATGAAATGATAATATAAGAAACCTAAATCTTTATCTACCATAAGAGCAAATCAATAGGTAGTCTAAAATTCATGAACTGAAAGATAGCAGTACTTGAATATTATGCAAAGTATAAATACGGAAATGTACAAATTCTAGAACAACTAAAAAGTTGAAAGAGGGGAAGGGGACTTGGGAATAAATACCTTAATAAATAGAAAAATTAATTTTAACAAGACCACACATGGAAAACAAAAGTCCTAAAAAGAAAATATAAGAGAATATCTTTATAATTTTTTTTATTTTTAACATATAATATATTATTTGTTTCAGGGGTACAGGTCTGTGATTCATCAGTCTTACACAATTCACAGCACTCACCACAACATATACCCTCCCCACTGTCCATCACCCAGCCACCCTATCCCTCCCACCCCCTCCACTCCAGCAACCCTCAGTTTGTTTCCTGAGATTAAGAGTCTCTTATGGTTTGTCTCCCTCTCTGGTTTCGTTTTGTTTCATTTTTCCCTCCCTTCCCCTATGATCCTCTGTCTTGTTTCTCAAATTCCCCTTATCAGTGAGATCATATGATACTTGTCTTTCTTCGATTGATATCTTTATAATTTTAGAGTGGGGACTGCATTCCTAGCCCAGAAACCATAAAGGAAATGAATAGTAAATTTGCACAAAAATGAAAAACTTTTTCACTTGTAAGTACATTAAAATAACATTAAATAATGTTCTGAAATTGATTGTATTGTTGGTTGTACAACCCTGAACATACTGAAAATGGTTGAGTTGTATACTTTTAGTGGATTAATTGTATGGTATAGGAATTGTATCTCAATAAAGCTGTTTTAAAAGAGTTAAAAGACAAAATGTAGAAAGAAAATATTTGCAACATATATATCAGACAAGAGATTTAATGCTTTATTTATAATGAACTTCTAATTCATTAGAAAAAGGCAAAAAATAGGAAAGCTTAAAAAGGCGATAAAAGGCAACCCACAGGAGAGGAAGTACAAAGGACCAATAAGGATATGATAAGATTAGTAATCAGAGAAACCCAAATGAATACAAGAATGAAATGTCTTCTTTACCATCCTGACAAAAATAAAGAGAAGTACTGGTAACACTTAGTACTGAGGAGAGTAGGGGAAACTGGCTCTCATGCACTTAATTGTAGGAGCTATTTATTATGGCTTTCCAAATGGCAGTAAGGAAATACCCATAAGCATAGAAAATGTACATACCCCTTAGCTCAGCAATTCCAATTTTAGCAATTTCTTGTCTCTCTCACATATGCAAAATTTTTAATTCAGGGTTGTTAATTGCTGAATTGTTTGTAATAGAAAAAAATGGAAAAACTTAAGTCTTTGCCAATAGGTAAATGGTTAAATAAATAAAATATGGTGCACGATGCCATGGAATATTATGCATCTATTGCAAAAGATTAAACTAGACATATGTGTACTGACAGTGAAAGATCTTCACAATAAATTATTAAGAGAATAAAGCATGTTGTGGAACACTGTGTGTGGTGTGTGATCATGTTTATGTTTTTTAAAAGTATGAAAAATGTGTGTGGCTCATGTGGGGGTAGGTGTGTGTGTAAGGATACACTCTAAATGTTAACTGGGGGGAATCTCAACATTTTGCTCCATATTCTCTTATTTTTACTCTTTTAAAACCACCTCTTAATAATATCCAAAATATATAGAGAACTTATATTACTCATCACCAAAAAAACAAATAATCCAATTAAAATAGACAGAAGACATGAAAGAAATTTTCCAAAGAAGACATACAGATGGCCAACAGACACATGAAAAGATGCTCAACATCACTCATCATCAGGGAAATGCAAATAAAAAAACCATGTGAGATATCACTTCACATCTGTCAGAATGACTAAAATCCAAAACACAAAAAACAACAAGTATTCACAAGGATGTGGAGACAAGGGAAAACTCATGCGCTGTTGGTGGGAACATACACTGATGAAGCCACTGTGGAAAACAGCATGAAGTTTCCTCAAAAAGTTAAAAACATAATTACCACATGATCCAGTAATTCCACTACTGGGTATTTACCCAAAGAATACAAAAACACCAACTCAAAAAAATATATGCACCCCTATGTTTATTGCAGCATAATTTATCATAAACAAAATATGGAAGCAGCCCAAGTGTTCACCAGTGGATGAAAGGATAAAAAAGACGTGGTAATGGAATATTATTCAGTCATAAAAAAAAGAGTGACTTAAAAAAATTAAAAATTAAAAAAAAAGAATGAAATCTTGCCATTTGCAACAGCATGAATGAATCTAGAAGGCATAATGCCAGTGAAATAAGTCAGTCAGAGAAAGATAAATATCATATGATTTCACTCATATGTGGAATTTAAGAAGCAAAACAAATGAACAAAGGAAAAAAGAGACGAATTGAAAAACAGACTCAGGGGCGCCTGAGTGGCTCAGTCGTTAAGCGTCTGCCTAGGGCTCAGGTCATGACCCCAGGGTTCTGGGATCTAGCCCCGCATCGGGCTCCCTGCTCCGTGGGAAGCCTGCTTCTCCCTCTCCCACTCCCCCTGCTGTGTTCCTTCTCTCGCTGTGTCTCTTTCTGTCAAATAAATAAATAAAACCTTAAAAAAAAATGCCATCTTTGTAAAAATGAATAATAACAATAAAATAAAATATGAATTCTAAAAAGAAACAGAAGTCAGGTATCTACTCAGATCTAATCAGTCTCCAGAGGTGGAGACTGAGTATGTGGTATTTCTTAAAGCTCAAGAAGTGATTCTGAGGGGCACCTGGTTGGCTCAGTTGTTAAGCATCTGCCTTTGGCTCAGGTCATGATCCCAGGTTCCTGGGATCGAGCCCCGCATCGGGCTCCCTGCTCAGCGGGAAGTCTGCTTCTCCCTCTCCCACTCCCCGTGCTTGTGTTCCCTCTCTCACTGTGTCTCTCTCTGTCAAATAAATAAATAAAATCTTAAAAAAAAAAAAAGAAGTGATTCTGATGCACAACAAAAATGGAGACTGGAAAACTGTATGGCAATTCCTCAAAAATTAAACATAGAATTACCATATGATCTAACAATTCCACTTCTGGTTATATACTCCAAAGAATTAAAAACAGGAACCCTAGCAGATACTTAAACAGTCATGTTCATAGCAGCATTATTCACAATAGCCAAAAGGAAGAAACAACCCAAATGATCAACAGATAAATGAATAAACAAAATGTGGTGTATCCATACAATGAAATATTATTCAGCCTTAAAACAGAATTAAATTCTGACACCTGCCACAACATGGATTTTCATATGCTAAATGAAATAAACCAGACACAAAATACAAGTACAATATGATTATACTTTCATGAGGAACCTGGAATAGTCAAATTCATAGAGACACAGAAAGTAGATTGGTGGATGCCAGGGTCTAAGGGAAGGGAAAATGGGGAGTTATCATTTAATGGAGGCAGAGTTCCAGTTTGGGAAGATGAAAGAGTTCTGGAGATGGATGGTTGTAACAGTTGCACAACACTGTGAATGTACTTAATGCCACTGAACTGTACGTATAAAAATTGTTAAAATGGGGGGCACCTGGCTGGTTCAGTTCGTAGAGCATGCAACTCTTCATCTGGGGGTCACGAGTTCAAACCCCACATTGGGCGTAGAGTTTACTTTTTGAAAAAGGTTAAAATGGTAAATTTTATGTTATATATTTTTATACAATATAAAATGTTTTTAAAAACTTGAGAAAAATTACATTTTTACATCTTACTACATGATTAATCTCCATTTATTTTCAGAACTTCAACCATTGTCTATATACTGATAATGTCCACATTATACTTTCCAAAAAGATCTCTCCTCAAACGTTAGTCTCAAATAGCTACCTGCACATTGGATACTTAATACCTCAAACTCAAAGTTTTAACATATTTAAAATACCATCTTCTTTTTTCTTTTTAAAGTAGGCTCCATGCCCACCAACAAGGCCAACCCGGGGCTTGAACTCATGACCCTGAGATCAAGACTTGAGCTGAGATCAAAGGTCAGATGCTTAACCAACTGAGCCACCCAGACCATCCTCCCACCCTCCCATCTCCTTTTCAAAGTCTACCGTGTTCTCAGTTTTACCCAGTTGCCCAAGTCGGAAATCTGGGTCATCATTGACTCTTTCTTCTCCTAAACTCAGTCTCAACATCCATTTGGTTACTGAGGCCAGGTGATATTTTCTTCCAACTAGTTCCTGAACTTGTCTCTTTCTCTCCATCTACAATGCTACTACCTTTGTTAAGCCACATCATTTTTTACTCGGATTAACACATGCTCCCCACCTCCAACAGTACCCACTCCCTGCACTCATTGCCAGAGTGATTCTCTTAAAAAACAGATCTAATCATGTCACTCTCTTGTGGCAGAGAACACCAGCTAAACACTAAAATGTATGCTCCCCCTTCCATAGCATTAACTATAGATTGATTGGTGATTGCCCAGGCAGGGGATTCGTGTCACCTACCTTGCCTCTAGGGGTGGCCCCGTGACTAGTGTTTTCCAGTGGAATGTAATTAGAAATTGTGTACACTACTTCCAGGCCAACGCTTTTCGGAAGATTTCCACTTCTACCTGCTGAGCTCAGGGGGTAAGCCTCTTGTGAGGTCTTCGGGGGTAGCAGAACTACAGCCATAAGTGCCCTGGGTCTCTGAATCACGGAGATGAGACACTGGAAAACAGGGAACTCCTTCTTCAGACAAATGTGTGACAAATGACCTTCTATTTGGGCCTCGACTTCATATTTTGGAGTCTATTTGTACAGTATTACACTAACTTACATACTTGAAATATTTTCAATGGTGGCCTATCTCCCTCAAGATAAAGCCTAAATTCCAGTAACATGGTTCATGAAGTCCTTTATGATCTGGCTTCTGCCCATCTCTGCAAATCATTTCTTGCCATTCCCTACTAACTCTTAAGACCTGGGTGTCCTGAACCACTTGTCAAACTTTTTCATCTCAGGGACTTCCACTATGCTACTCCATCTATATGGGATAGCCTCCCTTCCTTTTTCTCTCTTTCTTCTGGCTAACATCTCATCATTCTTCATTTTGTTTAGGACTTAAGAGTTTTCAGGCACCTCTACTCCATCTCCCACCTACACACTTACATGCATGCACGCATGCACACATCCCACTGGCTTATATATCCCTCCTATGTTTTTCTATAAAATTTGTGAATACTGTAACATATCCAATTTACTTGTTTATTTATCTATTTCTATTTTTTAATTGAGGTATAGTTGACACACAGTAGTTAGAGTAGTGTCAGGTGTACAACACGGTGATTCAACAAATGTATACACTATGCTCCACTCATCGCAAGTGTAGCTACCATCTGTCACCACACAACAGTATTACACTGATTATATTCCCTATGCTGTACTTTTATTCCCATGACTTATTCATTCCATAACTGAAAGCCCCTATCTCCCACTTCCCTTCACTCCTTTTCCCTAGACCCCATCCTCCTATTCTCTGGCAACCTTCAGTTTGTTCTCTGTATTTATGCGACTATTTCTGCTTTTTGTTTGTTTATTCATTTGTTTTGTTTTTTAGATTCCACTTATAAGTGAAATCATGTGATATTTGTCTTTCTCTGTCTGACTTCTTTCACTTAGCATAATACCCTCAGGTCTATCCATGTTGTCACAAATGGCAAGATCTCATCCTTTTTTATACCTGAGTAATATTCCATTGTATATATATGTGTGTATGTGTGTGTGTGTGTGTGTGTGAATAGCCATTCACCTATTGATGGAAACCCGGATTGTATTCATATTTTGGCTATTGTAAATAATGTTGTAATAAATACAGGGGTACATATATCTTTTCAAATTAGTGTTTTTGTTTTCTTTGGGTAAATATCCAGTAGTGAAATTACTGGATCGTATGGTATTTCTACTTTTAATTTTTTGAGAAATCTTCATGTTGTTTCCACAGTGGCTGCACCAATGTACATTCCCACCAACCCTGCAGAAGGGTTCCCTGTTCTCCACTTTCTCACCAACATCTTCAATTTTAAATCCCAACCTCCAACAAAGTGCTTGACCCACTCACTTTATTGATACTCAATAAAGATCTGTGAAATGAATAAATGAATGATGAATTCTGTACTATAGTAGTCTCTAAACCCTTATTTTTAAAATAAAACACTGAACTAGATGATTTCTAAGGACCCTTCCTGCTATAAACTTCTGTCATCTGTATGAAGTCTTATGAAGAGATGTTTTGGGTATAGAATTCCTAGAGCTCATATGTCTGTCCCACTCACTGGTACCTGGTAGATACTATTTTTTTTCTTAGACATTTATTTTTATTTTATTTTTTTTAAGATTTATTTATTCATCTGAGACACAGAGATACACAGAGAGAGAGAGAGCATGAGCAGGGAGAGAAGCAGAGGGAGAGGGAGAAGCAGGCTCCACACTGAGCCAGGAGCCTGATGTGGGGCTCGATCCCAGGACCCCAGGATCATGACCTGAGCCGAAGGCAGTCGCTTAACCAACTGAGCCACCCAGGCACCCAGCATCCAACTCTTGGTTTCGACTCAGGTCATGAGCTTGTGAGTCATGAAATCGAGCCCAGTGTCAGGCTCCATGCTCAGTGGAGAGTCTGCTTGAAGATTCTCTTCCTCTGCCCCTCCCCCCACTCACATGTTCTCTCTCCCTCTCTCTCTCTCAAATAAATAAATAAATCTGAAAAAAGTAAATATATAAATAAATAAATAATTAATTAGGGGCACCTGTCTGGGTTAGTTGGTAGATCATGTGACTCTTAATCTCGGGGTCATGAGTTCAAGCCCCACATTGGGCATAGAGCTTACCTAAAAAAAAAAAATCGAGTTAAAAAATATTTTTTATTAAAAATTAAAATTAAATATGTAAAAGAACGAGAATAACTATAACCTATTGTTCATTATCCAAACACAATATAGCAAAATGTGGGTATTTTCTTACAATTCTATATATTGGTTATTGCTTTTATTACATAATTATAATCATACTGATTATTTGATTTATTATCTGGATTTTTTTCAGTTAGTTTTTTCTTTTTTAAAGATTTTATTTATTTATTTATTTATTTATTTATTTATTTACTTGAGAGAGAGAGACAGAGACAGAGAGAGCATGCATGTATGTGCAGAGAGGCAGAGGGGGAAGGAAAGGGGGAGGGAGGAGAGCAAGCTGACTCTGGGCTAAGCCTGGAGCCGGACACAGGGCTCCATACCAACTGAGCCACCCAGGTGCCCCCAGTTAGTTTTTTATCCTAAACACTTTTTTTAAGATTTATTTATTTATTTTAGAGAGAGAGAGAGAGAGAGCATAAATGGGGGTAAAGGCAAGGAAGAGAGAGAGGTAGAGAGAAGCAGACTTCACGCTAAGTGTGGAGCCCAACACAGGGCTGGATCTCACCACCCTGAGATCATGACCTGAGCCAAAATCAAGAGTCAGACATTGAACAGACTGAGCCACCCAGGCACCCCTACATTTTCAAAGAATATTTAGTGACATTAAAATGTTTAGGATAGGGTCACCTGGGTGGCTCAGTCACTTAAGCATCTGACTCAGGTCATGATGTCAAGGTCCTGGGATCAAGCCCCCATTGGGCACCACACTCAGTGAGGAGCCTGCTTGATGATTTCTCTCCCTCTCCCTCTGTCTGCTCATGCTGTCTCTCTCCCTCTCTTTTTCTCTCTCTAAAATAAGTAAATAAATATTAAAAAACAAAGAAAATGTTAATGACTCTATGATGTTTTAGCAAATGGATATTCCATGCCTCAGTAATTATTCCCCTATGAATGAATCTTTAAATCATTTCGAATTTTGGGTGCCTGGCTGGCTCCGTTGGTTAAGCATCTGCCTTCAACCCAGGACATGATCCCAGGGTCCTGGGATTGAGCCATGTGTCAGGCTCTCTGCTCAGTGGGGAGCCTGCTTCTCCCTCTCCCTCTGCCTGCCGCTCCCCCTGCTTGTGCTGCTCTTTGTCAAATAAATAAATAAAATCTTTAAAAATAGTAATAAATAAATAAAATCTCATAAATAAATTATTTAAAAATTTTACTGTCATAAATAACACTACTATAAAATATTTGCACCTATGGCATTTTATGTATTTAGAATAATTTATTATTTTTTTTAAAGATCTTATTTATTCATTTGACAAAGAGAGACACAGCGAGAGAGGGAACACAAGCAGGGTGAGTGGGAGAGGGAGAAGCAGGCTTCCCGCTGAGCAGGGAGCCTGATGCGGGGCTCAATCCCAGGACCCTGGGATCATGACCTGAGCCAAAGGCAGATGCACAACAACTGAGCCACCCAGGTATCCCTAGAATAATTTATTATGATAAATTTCTAATATCACTGAATTAAGACATGAAAAAAATCTAAGGTTAATTATATATTGGAAAATTGCTTTCCTTAAGTATTGTACCGATTCATGTTCTAATCAGCAATGTCTTACAATCTCATTAACTGCAATTTTCATCACTTACTTTTATTCTTGCTAATTTAATAAGAGAAAATATTTGGAGTTTGGTTGTTGTTTTTTTTTTTAATTTTACTTTTAAGTAATATCTCTGCCCAAAGTGGGGCTCAAACCTACAAGTCTGAGATCAAGAGTTGCATGTTCTACCACCTAGCCAGCCAGGCACTCCTAGAGTTATTTTTATATGTGTTTTTTTTTTAAGATTTTATTTATTTATTTGAGAGAGAGAATGAGAGAGAGAGAGAGCACATGAGAGGGGTGAGGGTCAGAGGGAGAAGCAGACTCCCTGCTGAGCAGGGAGCCCATGCGGGACTCGATCCCGGAACTCCAGGATCATGACCTGAGCCGAAGGCAGTCGCCCAACCAACTGAGCCACCCAGGCACCCTATATGTGTTTTTAATTGCTGGTTATTTAAATTTTTTTCTTTAGCTAGACAGTTACACTTCCTCTTTTGCATATTTTTTATTCATGTTTGGCCATTTCTCTAATTTAGAGTGTTTTTCTTATTGATTTGCCTGAGTTACTTATATAATAAAAAGTTGGCCGTTTGCCTTCTAGATTTGCTCTAATATTTTCCAAGTTTGTTATTTGCCTTTCAATTTTTTCCATATATTTTAATTATAGTTAAATTATTTATATAAGCTCATATATAAGTAAATAAATATCATTATATAAACTATATATTTATGTAATTTAATATTTGCTTCCACTTTTCTCCTAGCTTTCTGTAGCTATATATTTTTTAATTAAATATATTTGTGAAGGTGTCAATTATCACATTTAAAAATTTTATTTTTGGTAATCAGTTCACAATGTATACATATATCGAATCATTATGCTGTACATCTAAACTAATACAATGTTACATGTCAATTACATCTCAACAAATCTGGAAAAAATATTTTATAGTGAATTAATTGCATCAACTCCATTCATTCATTTAATAATTAAGCATTTACTCAGATAAGTGATGATAAAAATTTAGATAAGGGACATTTTTACAGGCTGGTGGAGGAGACAAACAATTCCAGGATTATGTGATAAATGCAGTGATAGAGGTATACATAGTATAGGCACATTCATTCAACTTTAGTGACTACTAGCCCACATATTCTATAGGGACCAGTCATGGCCCTCGTTTTTAGAAAAGAGAGACTGAGAGAGAAATTTAAGTCAAACAGGAGTTATAGATAAATTTATTGTAGGGGCACCTAGGTGGCTCAGTCGTTAAGCATCTGCCTTCGGCTCAGGTCATGATCCCAGGGTCCTGGGATCAAGTCCTATATTGGGCTCCCTGCTCCACAGGAAGCCTCCTTCTCCCTCTCCCACTCCCCCTGCTTGTGTTCCCTCTCTCACTGTCTCTCTCTCTGTCAAATAAATAAATAAAATCTTTAGATAAATTTATTGTGTGATAAGTGTCATAACAGAGAAAGTATGGGCTGCCATGGGAACACGGAACAAGGAGATTTGATATATCAAATCAAACTGTCTGATTTCCTCTCTGGCTGCCTGAGGATCAACCACCATCATGAATGACATGGTTACTATCCAGACCAGGAAGTTCATGACCAACTGACTACTTCACCCAGGGAATACAACAGTACCTCAGACAGAAATTCAGGGAAAAACTAGCCAAAATGTACAAGACTACACCAGATATCATCTTTGTATTTGTATCCAGAGCCTATTTTGGTGATGGGAAGACAACTGACTTTAGCCTGATTTATGATTTCTTAGATTACACCTCCAAAAATGAACCCAGATATAGACTTGGCCAGTATGAGAAGAAACAGACGTCAAGGAAGCAGTGAAAGGAATGCAAAACAGAATGAAGAAAGTCAGGGGGACTGCCAAGGCCAATGTTGGTGCTGGTAAAAAGTGAGCTGGGGATCAGACGCAGAAGGAGCAAAGATTCTGCAGTGACTATCTACACTGATTGTGCAGATGTTTCACAAGAGGATTAATAAACTGTAAATGTTTTTAATTTAAATAAATAATTCAAAACAAATTAGGAAGCCAGAAAGTCTTTCTTTCTTTCTTTCTTTTTTTTTTTTTTTTTGAGGAGATACTGCCATTTTGAAGAACACATGGACCTGAGCTAGATGAAGGGGCAGGGGGGAACACATTCTACGCAGAGAGCACAATATCAAGACACAGGATGTGAGCACTCCACGTGTGTCCAACTTACTCAGCGTGGTTTGTTATGGCTGAAGGGAAGCGTACCACGTGTAGTTAACTGAAGAGGAGTGAAGTTTAAGATGTGGGCAGGAGCCAGAATATAGCATCTTTTATGCTGAATCTTGGCATCACTTTCTGAATAATCCTTCCTTTTCACATAGAAATAAGAATGTTTATTGGGCACTGATTATGGGTCAGTGCCTCTTCTAAGTGCTTTACCTGTATTAACTCACTTAATTCTCACAATCATCCATGCAGTAGATGCCAGTATTGCTCCTTGTCTTACTTAACAGGAAACTGGGGTGCAGAACGGTTAAGTAACTTGTCCCTAGTCATACAGCTATATTTAAACCTATCCGCAGTCTGATTCCAGAGGCCAAACTATTAGCCACTCTGCCTTTCATTAGTATGGGATACTTCAGATATTTAAAAGATTAAATTTTTAGAAAGTTGTCTGGAGGCTATGGATTCTGTACAGTATTTTCCTTCTCTTTCTTCTTATTCCAGAATTATGCTGTTTAAGTTGTGCTTTTTTTTTTTTAATGTTTTCATATCTAAAGGTACTCTATGCCTTCACTATTTTCTTTTTCAGGGTTTTTTCTTTTCTTTTTTTTTATTGGTAAATATTGACTATTTGTCAAGTGAACCTTCTCAGTAATTTTGTTGGACTCAAATTTGGGATGAGAGGATTTAGGTTGAAAGTGCGTTTAAATGTCTAAATTAAATGGGAAAATATTCAGTGTTTCCACCCAGAAAGTGCTATATACTTCTTCATTCATTTCTCTCAAATTTATCAATACATTTTTATAATTGTCTTAACATGGGTAGCATTTGGTAAGATTATTCTTAGATGTGTTATAATTTCTGTGGAGGTGTAACACCTTATTGTATTTTCTAATTCTGGGTTATCGGCATATAGGAATGCTACTTATTTGTTTTGCTTCTCCTGAAACGTGAAATAATAAAATCACCACTTAAAAACTAGGAACATAGAAAAGGTATAAACTTTATTCAGTAACGTTCCAACATTCAGAAAAGATTTGGGTCCATATGAAAGGCTCCAGAGGGAATACGGCATTTTTCATTGTTTATCTACATTTTAGTTACGCATTCAGACTACTATGGGTGATGTGTTTTTCATATCATTTTTCCCATAGTAAGAGGGAAGGAAACCTCCCTCAAATTACGTTGCTCTCCATGACCCATCCTAAGTCTCACAGTTCAAGCTAATCATTGACAGAGCTTTACAATCACAAGCTGTTACCGAAGCGATGATAAGACAGGCGAGCAGTTAGTACCAAATGAAGCCAGGCTGTGCGGCTGGATCTCCAGGGAATGAATGGATTTTCCTCAGCACGGATGAAAGAAACACACACTATAGGAAAACAATGTGCAACCGCGGGCTGCAAAGATCTGTCATCCTGTCGGCATTTATTCTCCTAAGAGCTGTTACTGGATTCACTGGAGACGGAAGAGCTATATGGTCTAAAACTCCTCATTTTAGTCCGGTAAATGAAAGTCAGCTGTTTCTCTACGACACTTTTCCTAAAAACTTTTTCTGGGGCGTTGGGACTGGAGCATTTCAAGTGGAAGGGAATTGGAAGACAGATGGAAAAGGACCCTCTATCTGGGATCATTTCATCCAAACACACCTTCAAAATGTCAACAGCATGAATAGTTCCAGTGACAGTTACATTTTTCTGGAAAAAGACTTATCAGCCCTGGATTTTATCGGAGTTTCTTTTTATCAATTCTCAATTTCCTGGCCAAGGCTTTTCCCCGATGGGATAGCAGCAGTTGCCAATGCAAAAGGTCTCCAGTACTACAATACTCTTCTCGATGCTTTAGTACTTAGGAACATTGAACCTGTGGTGACTTTATACCATTGGGATTTGCCTCTGGCGCTACAAGAAAAATATGGGGGTTGGAAAAATGAAACCATAACAGATATCTTCAATGACTATGCCACCTACTGTTTCCAGATGTTTGGGGACCGTGTCAAATATTGGATTACAATTCACAATCCATATCTAGTTGCTTGGCATGGGTATGGGACAGGTATGCACGCGCCTGGAGAGAGGGGAAACTTAGCAGCTGTCTACACTGTGGGACACAACCTAATCAAGGTACTGTACGGCTGGCTTCCTGTAATAGCTTCAGAATGTTAAGGAGCAGGAGTTAAAAAGAAACACTAAGAAATGTCTCTTGTGTTTAAACAATTCTTTTTATTGATATCAACTCAACTAATTGTAGTCTAACTCACAAGCTCTAGCCTCAAATTTCACCCTTCAGGTCGTGTTTTATTTGTCTAAGCTCTTGATAATGTATTAAGCCAATTATTTTCCTTCAAGGTCGCGATTTTACAATTTTTTAACTCTTAAAATCTACAAGTATACATTAGAGTGTGAGAATATGAGTTTACTTTCATTCGGTGAAAAACCAGTACTTTAGAAATCTAATTGCTGAAAACTTTTTCTGACAATGTGCAGCCATTTCAGAATTTTTTTATGGCATGACCTTTTCTAATCACCATTTGTTGTTTGTATTGCTATTCTTCGTGATACTTAGCAATAATAAGCTAAAGACATGTTAACTAACTGATACATATTAAATATAGGAATTGAGATAAATGTATTTCACAGTTGGTTTTATCTGTTACATGGCAGAAAAGATGAGGCTAACTGTTCTAAGAGTTAAAATTAAACTAGTAATATAAAAACTGGGAAGAACATGCGGTACTCAGTATGTTTTAAGAACTGGAGTTAATGTTGGAAGATGTTAAAATTACTAAAACAATGGTGAAAATGTAAGCAAAATAATAGCAAATATTGGTTGGATGCTTACTATGTACCACAGACTATACTAAGCATTCTGTGTGCATTATCACATTTAATCCTCATCATAACTTTATGAACTAGGTCCTATTAGTATCCCCCTTTTAAAGATAAGGAAACTGAAGCTAAGTGGGATTAAATGAATTAATTTATAAAGGACAACATAATTAAACACCGAATGTCTTTATTAAGAATGTTTTTAAAAGAGCAATCTTTCAGGGATTTTAAAGAGACTTCACTTCACATTGAAGCTAATATCTAGAATCAGGTTAAACTTCTTGAGCCAAACAGTTTCCTTGGGGAAAATAAATTACTCTGGACACCTGTTACATTTTGAAAATGAAGACACTTTATTAGTAGTGTTTCATAATGTGTTAGGAGGAGTAATTTGATTTTTGATAATCAAATGTGAAATGTGTAGAAGTAGAAAAAATGTATAGGAACATAAAATTACTCCGTGTCTAAATTTGCACACACAAAAATATCTACCCACCCTTCTTTTCTTTTTGAACTTTCTGGGCTATTATACATGTGTGTTGTACTATGGTTCAGTCACATCTGCCTTTGCAGTAAACAGATTGCGTTATGAGTTCAAGGTCATTTACATACCTTTGATTAGAGTTGTCTATAGAACATATGATTAACGTGAGGGTGTACTGTGATTTGGCAAGTAAGACCTTAAAGGGGAGAAAACTTATAGCTATTTACTATGAAGATTATGCATATATAAGTTAGAAAAATATTCCTTCTATCTAGTTATTTAAATTATTAAAATGTATGCATTCATATATACTACATGCTTGTGTAGATTGAGAAACATCAGATGGTACCAGAGGGTATAAAGTGAAAAAGTTAAATTCCTCTCTCCCTCTCTACCTGACAATTTCAACCTCGAGGAAGCTACTGTTGGTGGTCTTTTATATAGTCTTTTTAAAGTTAAATAGGCAAATACATGTACATATATGTTTATTTAACCTTCTTATAAAGAAAAATGTTCTCAATTGTTGAAAAGTTTTCAGTTACCTGGAAAAATGTTAACAATTGGAATTTTCATGAGCAATATATTTTAGTGGTTATTTTAAAGCCTTGAAAACTGGCTATCTGATAAAAAAAATACACAGGAAGAAGTTGTAACTAACAAATAGACATTGCTTTCAATCTTAGCATATAAAATGCTGTATTTTCAGATGTTTTTTCATTTTCTCCTAATTCAAGATAAACTCTGCCTTTAACACAAAATTAGCACTCTCTGATAGTGAAATAAATTTTATTGTTTTAAATTGAGGGATTACATTTTTAATTAGTGTCTTTCCCAAATAATTTCTTCTATCTCTTTAAAATTTCTAAATCACTCACCAAAAAAGGAGTGTAAGGGGTCCCTTGAAATCAGTCAGAAAGTGAAATAAGCTTCTTAGCCCAGGGACGTATAACTCCAGAAAGAATCTTGCAATGGTTTCGTAGCCTGATGTGAACTCATTTTTCCCACTTGTTCCTTCTCTGTTCTTCCTTTAACATGGACAAGATTAATTTGATATTTTATGTTGCAATGAGGTTATTTCTTCCTTATTTTGCCACCTGTGACCCAGAAGCAGCATTCTTGAGGATTTGTATTTAGTCCAAGTTCACACAATTTACTGAGTTAAAAAAGCCTAATATAAAATTCAATTCACTTTATTCCCCAGTCCTCAGACACTGAAAAGATTTCATAGTGGCTATTGGAGTCTTTCTAGTTCCAGGATAATCTTGAAAACTCCATATCGGTCGGCAGTATCCTGGTTTGGAGGAAACCTGAATGGCCTAGCCAGTCCTGAGACTGACCCGGGATTTAAATCCCAACTTTATTGCAGATTTGGTTGATTACCTTACACTGAATCTAAGCCTCAGGTGAAAAAAACAAAAAACAAAACAAAACAAAAACTGCCCTAATCATACCTACTAATGGATGCTCCACTCTGAGTTTTGAGCCAGTATTTGGAACAGAAAGAGAGTACATTTTTTAACTTGGCCATTTCTAAGCATGGTAATCATGGCTTTAAATATTATCTGCAATTTTGACAACAACCTTGCCAGGTACCCACGATTATCACCTCTGTTTTACCACAGAGTGATTATTTCTAACATGCATCATGTTCCTGCCCTGCGTAAAATCCAGTAAATGGCTCTCCAAAGCTTTTGGGACTAAAGTCCTGATTTTTCACCAAGATACCCAACCCACAACCCCTGGCCTCCATTCCAGCCTCCTTCCTGGCCACTCTCCCGTGTCCATCAGTAATGCCAACCCATTGCACACCATGCTCCATTATAATGCATGACTAGAAGTGTTTTGGTTTTACCTCACCATCGCTATCATTCTCTCCAGTGAGAATGCCCTTTGTACACCCTACTTTACCCATCTCATGTCCTTTAAGACTCAGCTTAGGCAGTCACCACCTCTAAGTTATTCTTAACCTGTTAGGGCTAGTGTCCCTCCTAAGGGGTCCCAGTATGAGATGTGCTTGCTTCTACCATAGCACTCATACCGTATGGAACTCTTCTGTCTCCCCAAGTAGACTGAGAGCTCCTTGAAAGGAGAGACTATTCTTTGTCTTTGTATTTCCAGCAGTGAGCACAACATATTAGGTACATGCTAGGTAGAAAGGTTTGTTGAGTGAGTAGTTTAGGATTTCTATCTTAAATTTTGCAATCAAAGAACCAATCTCAAGTTCAAAATTCATATTTCATTGCATTATTGCTGATTCTTGAAATATTGCCTATGTTGATCCACTGGTATGTTAGTCCGAACTTTTTGGTTGTGAGTGACAGAAGCCTATTTCAAGTTGGCTTAGGCAAAAATGAACAATCTTCTGGCTCAGTAACCAAATCACGGGGATGAATGGGCCCAGTAATGAGGACACTGTCAGTGGCCCTTTATCTCGATCTCTCATGTCCTTTTCTTCTTGGGGGTTGGCATCATTCTCTCTTTTGTAGAGGAAAGATTTCTCTCTTTCAAGTTCAGTTTTTAAAATCCCAGAGACAGACTCCAGCCTGTGTGGCCTATTGCTGTCAGTCTTCAGATCAGCAAAGCCCTAGGGTTTCACATTAGTAAAGGCAGTTAAGGTGTCCATTTTCTTTCTATTTTTAAGTCAATAAATATGCATGATAATTTAAATTTGTAGGTTCCCCTCCCCCTTAAAAGGGAACATCTGAGAGCCTCTGAGTAACCATGCACAGAGGTTGGGGAAGATGAGTGTGCTTGTAAGAGGGTAAGTCATTCAGTTTATTACCCCACAAAATAGCTTCCATGATAGTTTTGACTGCATTGCTTTTAATTTTTTTTAAAGATTTTATTTATTTATTTGACAGAGAGAGACACAGAGAGAGAGGGAACACAAGCAGAGGGAGGGGGAGAGGGAGAAGCAGGCTTCCCGCCGAACAGGGAGCCCGATGTGGGGCTCGATCCCAGGACCCTGGGACCATGACCTGAGGCCGAAGGCAGACGCTTAACGACTGAGCCATCCAGGCGCCCATTGCTTTTAATTTTTATCTTTCACAGACATGTACTGTTTACATGGTATCAGTATTTTGCAACCTCAGTACTATTGACACTTTGGGCCAAATAATTCTTTTTTGTGGTGGGGTGTTCCGTGCATTGTAGAATGTTTAGCCGTATCCCTGACTTCTCCGCGCTAGATGATAGTAACACCCTTGTCCCCAGGGTTATGACACCAAAACTGTCTCCAGACATTGCCAAATGTCCCCAGCAAGTGGGAGGCAAAATTCCTCTCCTGAAAACCACTGATATAAACCTATAATAGACAACTGGCTGGAGACATGAAGCATAAAGATCAAGGACGTTGAAATATAACTAGTATGAGGGACCTAATAAAGTTGCCTCAATTTTATTTTTTTTTAAGATTTTATTTATTTATTTGAGAGAGAGAATGAGATAGAGAGCCTGAGAGGGGAGAGGGTCAGAGGGGGAGAAGCAGACTCCCTGCTGAGCGGGAATCCCGATGCGGGACTCGATCCCAGGACTCCAAGATCATGACCTGAGCCGAAGGCAGTTTGCTTAACCAACTGAGCCACCCAGGGGCCCAGTTGCCTTGATTTTAGAAAATTGCCTCAAGATTTTCACCACAACTGTAAGTTGCATAGATAAATTCTAAATTAGTTTATATCTGGTTTGGCTTTTCACACACTGAGAATAGAACTGCCCCTACTAGCTCAGCATTATTTGTGAAATACTTGTAAAAGCTGCCCCAAATGGTTTCTCTCATAGAGTTATTTGTGAACAAAACACTAACCGTACTTTTTGAAAGCTTGTACCTTTTAAAAAGCAAAGTTCAAGGATTCAAACAAATGTAAGCAATTTTTATCCATTTTTGATGCCACAACATCGTGTTTCACAAATTTTGCTTTTTTGTGCATTACTTCATGTTGTTTTTTTTTGCTGGGTTGTTTTGTTTTGTTTTTTGGTTTGTTTGCATATCCAAGTGTCATGTGTACCATTATTTACTAAAATGTTTTTCTTTAAAATGTTTATTTTGAAAGGAAATTTTATTCCTACAATACATGAGACCAGTCAAATACCCTTAAAATAAATATGTAACATTTAAAACAAAAAATTTCATCTTTGTTACACCTAATGTCATCTCCCATGCAAAAAGAGGTAGGTGTATCAGACTTGGAAAACACCATGTTACTACATAGATTAAATGTCATTTTTAAACGACATTTGGTCCTAAAGCCAAATACAGTGCGCCATTTTAAAATGTGTCATAAAATGCTTTTACTTATGTAATTAAAATAATTTGAATAATGTAAGACTATTAAATGGGAAAACGCCAATATTTATATGTATGTGTATGAGCATCTTAAACATCCATAATTTATTTTGTGAATACTTTCAATTTATTTAAAATGAACTTATCAATAAAATTTTTAATAAAATAGCCTTATATAAAATAAAATGTCAACACTTTTTTGTATATCACACAAAAATGATGAAATTATTTTTCAAATTCCTCAAGAATTCAAGAGATTGCTTAATACTGTGAAAGAGGCTTTCAGGACAAGAAATGTTGGGAAACTCTGCTCAAGGTCGAGGACTCACCAACTTGTTCTTGAGCCTCGGATATGACTTGATTTATTCCCTGTTTTTCTACCTCTTTGAGGAAGGGTGTCTTAACATTTCTTGGCATCATTCCCTCAGAGAAGCTCACACCAGGCTGGGTGTGTGTTAAGTATTCAATAAATAATTCAATTGATTATTTTCTACTTAAGGAAGATCTACCTTGTCCTAGAAAGGATTTAAAGCTGCAATTGAATAAAATTGGATTTCACACACACACACACACACACACACACACACACACACACACACCAGCTATGATGTGAAAAAGCCACCATTCACATGATTAATAGCCAAGCCTTCTTTGCCAACAGGATGCTGCAACTGCTTTCTTTTTTTTTTTTTCTTAAGATTTTATTTACTCATTTGAGACAGAGAGATACAGAGAGAAAGAGAGCATGAGAAGGGGAGAGGTAGGGGGAGAAGGGGAGAGGTAGGGGGAGAAGGAGAAGCAGGCTCCCCGCTGAGCCAGGAGCCTGACCTGGGGCTCGATCCCAGGACCCTGGGATCATGACCTGAGCTGAAGACAGACGCTTAACCATCTGAGCCACCCAGGCGTCCCCGTAATGGCTTTCTTGAACAAGAGGGCTTTGGTGTTTCACAGGCACATTTAAGTAGATTAAATGTCATTTTTAAACCTCTTCTGCCCAAACCCCCACCAACAGCTTGAAGAGTAAGGGTGATATATTTGAAATGGAAATACTAGCAGAAGCCTTCCTTAGCTTGATCAGACAGAAACAAAATCTCCAACGATCATCTGAAATGATTTTTTTTCCATGAGAAAAATAAAGGAATGTTTAAAAACCACCTTGTTAAAATTGGGTTACAAGACAACAGTAAACCAAAATTAATTTGTGCTAAATCTGTGGTTAAAAAACTAGCCCAAGCTTCTTTGCCAATGAAGGACAGAAAAAGAGTTAAAAAGAAAAAAAGCCTGATTACTTGCTACCTTCCACCACTTTCCTCTCCCACACAAAACAAACCCCAAAAAAAGGACACAGAATCGGGGTGGGGTGGGGAGAAAGGACAGAGACGGGTCTTCATTCTTAAAGTGGAGGATTGAGGCAATTGCTGCAGATAACCGTTTGACATCCCATCATACTACTCCGAATAATTATTATTATAAGAAGAATATTGCATACCACAACTGTACTAGTTTCACATATTATATCATTTAATTTGCACATCGACTCTGCTAAGTAGGCTACTCTCATAGCCATTTCACACTGATGATGCCGAAGCCCAGAGAAATTTCCCTGGGGTTATGCAGCTGTATGTGTTTGTTTGGTTTTTTTTACCCCATAGTAGTTGTCTGAGCCAAAATTCAAATCTTACCCATCCGAATCCAAGCTAACAAGGTTTGATGACATGAATCAGCTACCTAGCTTCAGTGAAAAAGAACAATTTACCGTCTTGAAGCCCATGGAAGGCACTTGCATCGATGCTGACTCACAGATGTTTAACTTCACTTTGCCTATTTAAAGACCAGAACCATCCATCGACATGTTTTATTTGTCCACAAAATCTATGAACAATTTATCCCTGACTCATACATGAACCATGAGGTTTCCCATGTGTCCCCAGGATTCTAAAGATTTACTTGCTCACAACTTTAGTGTCCCGTTAAAGTAACGTTCAATCATATGTGTGTGTCCTTGGCAAAACCATCTGAAGTTTAAATAAATGTTAACACAATTATTCATTGAATTAGCCAATCCATGATACCTATTTTATAATCCCAATTCATCTCCCTTAGGATCTAAGACACCTCTAACAATACGGAAATAATGGATCCAACAAGTTAAGATTAACATCCTTAGCGGGTTTCTAATCAAATTTGAATAAAAAGATAAAACTGCTTGTGGGTAAGAATTGCCAAAGACAGTTTCTATAACCAAAATACCATTGTTAGATGTGAGTCCTGTAAAAAAAAAAAAAAAAAAAAAAAAACTATTTATAGAAGACAATTGGTATTCTAAAACCTTCAAGAGAGCAATATTTACTTTTTTCTAATCATTAAGTAGAAAAAGTTATACATCAGTGAATGATTAACAAGAGTTTAAATAAATATAATTATACATGTTCAGAGAATAACATTGTGATCTTATTTAAACAGCTTGATTTGTTACAGACACTCTCATACGTGGAAAATTCGGCCCAACTAAGGATCAGAAAATACTGCAAGCAATGGAAGCAGTGCTAGATAATGCTGCAAGAAATGAACCGAGGAAAACTTTACATTCACTTGTAGAGTAAAATAAGCCATTTAATTGTATATAAAAATTGTATATAAAAAATTAATTGCATATGAAAAATCTTACTGAGAAAACTCAAAACTCATTTAGTCTGTTTAAAGAAGAGGGAGTCATTAAACCATTGAACATGAATGAAGGATTCTGTTGCTGAAAAGTAGTAGGAAGGCCGAGAAAAGATCCGAAACTTCTAACTTACCCACCAGGAAAGAGTGAATCACGGAAGTAATTAAAGTGGTTCCTGGGTGATCTACCTGAAAATGTTTGGGGGACATCTTGTGGCCCGGGAAAACTATTGGGGGCAGTATACTGATGGGTTCCTCATAGCGTCATATCTTGACCAGAGATTATGTGACTGAGTCTTTAAAAAGAGGGCTAGAGGTTACTGCTATCGTTCTTCTTTCATGTTAATCATGTATGTATTGTATGTCTCCTGCTCTTCCCTTTGAATATCAACATACTATTATGGAGTAAAAAGGCATCCTTTTTAAAAGATTTTATGTATTTATTTGACAGAGAAAGATTACAAGCAGGGGGAGCGGCAGGGAGAGGGAGAAGCAGGCGCCCCACTGAGCAGGGAGCCCGATGATGCGATGCGGGGCTCGATCCCAGGACCCTGGCATCATGACCTGAGCCGAAGGCAGACAGATGCTTAACCGACTGAACCACCCTGGCGCCCCCAAAAGGCATTCTTTAATAGATAATGAAATCTAGAATAACAACTTTTTAAGTTTCTGTTTTTTCCTTTGACATTTTTGGAAATTGGAGAAACTCAAGGGTAACAGCATACAACAAATAAATTAGCTGACAGAAACCGTTTGTTTCAACCAATTCTCTTGACTTTTTTAAATTATAAAAATAGGGACACCTGGGCGGCTCAGTCGGTCAGCTTTCGGCTCCGGTCCTGGGAAAAAGTCCCGCGTCGGGCTCCTTGCTCAGCAGGAAGCCTGCTTCTCCCTCTGACAAATAAATAAATAAAATCTTAAATAAACTACAGAAATAATGCATTTTTACTGCAAAACACTCAAACAATACAGAAAGACATAAAGTCAAAAATGAACACTCTCCTTTTTCCTTACTCCCCAACCCCATACCCCGGCCGGGATTAACAACTGTTAGCAGCTTATTCAGTGTCCAAGTCCTTTTCTATGTGTATATGAACACATACGTATAGTCACTTCTTTTACAAAATTTGCACCATATTATTACATTAAGCTTTGATGATCATCTCTGATTAATTGAAATGCAAAAGTATTCTGCTTTTACCTACTTATATACCTGTGCTTCTCTTTCCTATTGGAGGTTATAGTTCATCTGAAGGCAGAAGCCAACTTGTTGGTGTTTTTTGTCTTTGTTAATGTCAGTGTTTTTTTTTTTCCTGAACGCCTGCCAAAGTGCCTTGTGTTTGTTAAATGTTTATAGACTTGAATTTAAGCAATTAGTCAATGTGAATGAATGAAGAGTGAAGAAAAGGACATCATAGTAGCTGTGGGTTGAAGGAAAGAGATGAAATGATTTGTTGAAACTTCTTTTTGCTGATGTGTACAATTTCTGTAAGGGGAAAAAAAATTAAACAGAAAGTAATGCTGGTGAATTCTCGGTTTGATTGGGTACTGATGTGCTGCCCTAGCTGGTGAGGCTGGATGACGGTGTAATCAAAGCCCCAACTCCCAGCTCACCTCTTTCCTGAGAGTGTCGATGACACCTGAAAACTGTCACCTGGCTTTCACAGCGTGGAGGCCCCATGTTTCTGGGCCTTGTCTGCTACATACCCCTCATTGTCTCCGCCTGTTCAATCGCCTCTGGGTCTCAGGCGTAAAAGTGTGCTTCAAAGGCATATAAATTAATGTGCATAATGTCCTGGAAATGACAGCGACTGAGAAAGCTGAAAGACTTAGTTCTAATTCTAGCTTTGCCACTGAGACTTTGGGCCGGTCACTTATGTCTTGGGCTTCAGCATCTCATCTATAAACAGAAGATTTTTGAAGACTGGATCAAGTAGCCTCAAGGTCCATCCTCCACCCCTACTTAGCCGGCAAGAGCACTGAGCTTAGAGCAATTCAGCATGGGCTTGACTTAGTCTGTGAAACTAGACAGGTTTCCTACCCCTTGGTCTCCTCCCCTCTAAAGTGGGAATGCTAAGAGTACCTACCTTAATTCTCTTAAATGAGGATTAAATGAGAGAGTACATGGGAAGCACTAAGAACAGTGCCCAGCATACCTGGCACTAGATACGTGTTACTTCTTATTACTATTTATATTATTACTTTTCTACGGTTCTGTAATTTTTTTTTCCATTGAGGCATTTTATTTGCAAGTATGTATTACATCCCTAGAAAAAGAATCCCAGGATTTTCCCTCCAGTGTGTTTTCGTCTTGCTTCTTCATGGTCCATGATGCCAGCCGAGGTTGTCAGTACAATGAAACCAAACTGGCGGGACGGGAGCAGGTTATTCTGCCATTTTTCTAGATCTTTCAGTTGTACATCAAATCTGGGGCTGATCACTCCACACTTGTTTAACCTGCCCGTGAGGTTCACAACAATCTTCCCCGCTCTGTGATCATCAATGATTTCAAATTCGCCAATGTAACCATGCTTCATCATCACAGTGAGAAACCGGACGATGACTTTGGAGCACGGCCTAATAAGAACCTGGCGTTTGCCTCTCTTCTCAGCATTGTTAATGCTCTTGAGAGCATCTGCCAGGACATTCATGCGCACCATTATGGCCGCATGGAAAGATGGCGGAAAGATACGGTTCTGTAATTTAATCACTGTTCTGTTCTATTTGATCATGAAAGTCACTCATCTTTAAGGACCATTTTAATTGTGATTTGTTTGAAAATTGTGCTGTGCGGAATGGTATCCAACCACAGCAGATCCTTCCTGTCTTGGTCTAAACATTCACAGTGGTATAAAGAGACGGTCAAGTGTGGACATGGTCCCTAAGGATTCATTTAGCCTCTGACACCAATGAGGACAATATCTAATGCCAAATTTGCTGGTTCTAGGAAAGAGGCCCAGGGAATTACACACGAGTGTTCCCTGCTGTGCTAGGCACTTGGACAACTACATGGCTTTCAGAAAACCCCAAATTTCCAGCAAGTCCTCCCTGACCTTTCTAGAGGATCCTGAATTTCAGACATGCATAGATATTTTCTCCTCAGCATGCGAGAGTAGGCTACAATACCTTCATTCTATCACTATTCAGCTCTTTTAATCAATGATAATCAAGTACAGCACAAACGAATTTAACATATAATTTTAAAACAGTATGTTGTGGTTCATGGCAAATGGTCCCCAACTGCTTCAAAATTTAGAACTGATGGGACAGGGGCACCTGGGTGGCTCAGTCAGTTAAGCGTCTGCCTTCGGCTCAGGTCATGATCTCAGGGTCTTGGGATCGAGCCCTGCGTTGGGCTCCCTGCTCAGTGGGGAGTCTGCTTCTCCCTCTCCTCCTCCCCACTGCTCGTGCTCTCTCTCTCTCTCTATCTCATGTTTGCTCTCTCTCTCTCTCGATAAGTACATAAATAAAAATCTAAAAAAAAAAAAAAGAACTGATGGGACATACAGAAAGCAGGATGGTTTAGTAAAGTGATCAGAGAGGCCTGGGTTCAAATCCTAACTTTACCAGGGTTCAGACTCTATGAACTTCAGTTTCTTTTCTAAAATGGAAAAAATGACATCTGTTTTGCAGGGGCTGTGCTACTAACACAACGTCTGTCAGGTGACCAGCTAACCAGCTGATCCATAGTGGGCATTCTTTCAGCAAGTATTCTATGCCAGGCTCTTCTCTGGGCTTCTGTATGTATAACTGTGAACAAAATAGATACAGTCTCTGAACTCAAGGAGCTCGTAGGCCAGGCATGGTTCTACAGTGCATGGACCTGAGACAGACAATCCAGGGGACTTTCTGTGAGAAAAATACCCCCAAAATTATGGACACAAAAGTTGGTACAAAAGTGAACATTTATTTGGAATGAGAAAAATATTGCAACAGATGACTGTAATCTTAGAGGTTCAGATTCCTTCTTTTCTGAGGTCTCTTTAGGGAAGTCATCAGGAATACTTACCTAGAAACGCTTCTAAATACAACCTGGCTTTCAACCCACCTAGAGTATTTTACAGGGACCCATGCAAGTGAGGGGTCCTGAGGCTTCAGCTTCCTTTGGTTCATGGGAAATCTGCCTTTGTTGCAGGGCCTAAAACTAGTAGGTCTTATTTTTGTTATTGTAATAATTGTATTATTTGTAACTTCTGGAGTGGTTTCTATATTGACTGTCTTTAACTCTTTGTTCCTAAATCCTGAGGAAAGGCTTCAAGTCACTCACCCAGGCCATTTTAGCTTCGATTATACTCTGAGATATGGTCCTTTTGCATGAAAAAATTACCAACAGGATCCCAATTGTTAATGTAATAATAACAGGAAGCTTAAAATATCATTCCAACCTCTACAGAGCTGGCATGCAAATGTTCTCCTTGGGCAAGGAAATTGAACTTCAGTTAAGCATCAATTTGCTACTATTGATTTCTTCTGAGCTCCCTTCCAATATCTGGGGAAACCCACAGATGATTCACTTAATTAATTATGAGCTTTATTCTAGACCTTTCTCCCCCCTCTGTGTTACCAGGTTTAGATTCTGACTCAAGCGTTAGCTGAATTTAGTAATATTATCATTGAAATTAGAATTCTATAATAATAGTAAAACCATGTTTTTGAAGAAACAAATATATTAGAGTTTAGTTTTTACATGATTCCCATGGGAAAATCCTGAAACTGTACAAACTGATAACAAGCAAAGATTTGTTAGAATCATTTGAAAATATGATAATTGAAAAGAAAATAGGAGGAAAATTCATTAAAACAAATTTTAATATGATCATTACCAAGCTATTCCAACTATAGAAAACATGAACTTGAGGGGTACCTGGGTGGCTCTTGGAAACGAATGGTTTAAGAATATAAGCAACACCAAGTGTAGTAGATGAATAATTTCCCAATTCCTCCATGTCCTGTTAACTTAAAAAATATTCAACATGTCAGTTATGG
This sequence comes from Eumetopias jubatus, assembly GCF_037043125.1. Taxonomy (NCBI): domain Eukaryota; kingdom Metazoa; phylum Chordata; class Mammalia; order Carnivora; family Otariidae; genus Eumetopias; species Eumetopias jubatus. Next base: position 170,079,866 of record NW_028274808.1, on the reverse strand, counting down.
CCATTCACATCTTGTCAGCCATATTTCCTTTTTGTTCTCATAATTCTTGAGCATATTGGTTTTTTTTGGAGGGGTGGGGCCTGGGGGGATCCATCGGTTAAGCGTATGCCTTTGGCTCAGTTCATGATCCTGGGGTCCTGGGAGGAGTCCGAGTCATCCCTGCTCAGCGGGGAGCCTGCTTCTCCCTCTCCCTCTCCCTCTGACCCTGCCTTCCCCTTTCCCTACCCCCTCCCCTTGCTCATGCTGGCTCTATCTCTCTCTCTCAAATAAATAAATAAAATCTTTTAAAAAAGAAAAGAAAACATGAATTTGAACTGTTAAAAATAGCATAGGTAAGCATTTTCTTTATGAAAAGTAGGAACTTTTGTTAATATTTACGATCTCTCCTAAGAATAAAGAGGGTAAGATATTGCTTCCAAGATTTTCAAGATTCAAAAAAAATTTAAAGAAATAACAGTCACATAATTTATTTTATTTTATTTTTTAAAAGATTTTATTTTTAAGTAATCTCTACTACCAACATGGAGCTCGAACTCACAACCCCAAGATTAAGAGTCATACGCTCCATTGACCAAGCCAGCCAGGTACCCCCACATAATATATTTGTAATGAAATAACAGTCACATATTTTTTAGCAACGAACAGTAAAGTTTGCATCCCTTAAGCCCCCAATAAATATTTGTGGAATGAGGAATGAATGAATGAATGTTAAATAATCTGGAAGGGCAGCGATTATAAGTAGCAGAAAACTTGAGACTAATGTAAAGAAGTACTGAGTAGATGAAACAAATGAATCAATGAATCAAACTGAAATTATTATTTTTATTATTTTTGGTTTCAGGTATAGAATTTAGTGATTCATCACTTACATATGACACCCCGTGCTCATTCCAACAAGTGCCCTCTTTAATATCCATCACCCATTTAGCCCAGCCCCCACCCACCACCATCCATCAACCCTCAGTTTGTTCTCTTTAGTTAAGAGTCTCTTATGGTTTGCTTCCCTCTCTCTCTTTTCTACCCCTTCCCCCATGTTCATCTGTTTTGTTTCTTAAATTCCACATACTAGTGAAATCATATGGTATTTGTCTTTCTCTGACTTATTCCCCCTAGCATATTACACTCTAGCTCCATCCAATCAAACTGAAATTAATCCCAATTCAAATGGACGATGACTAAAACTCAACCAGCTGCAAAAAATAAATGAGAACACCCCTATCTAGGCATGAAACTCAAGAGGTAAGGCAGAGTTAGCTGCAGAACACTCTTCCTGTCCACACAATGCGAAACCATTGTTTTCCACAGCAAGTTAAATTATTTTCAGCTTCGTCTTTTGAAGTACTTCAAATTTATATTTGTGTAGTCTTCATAGGGTCGTCACATGTATTACCGCGTTCAATCTTCACAGCAATTCTCTAGCGAGTTTCTTTTTAGCTAGAATAACAGAGGGAGAACTGAGGCTGTGGGGAGGGGATGATTTATCCAATGTGATAAAACCAGTTAGCAACAGGGCCAGTACTAGAGCCTGTGTCTCTTGCTTTCAAGACCCGGGTCCTTTCCCCTATAGTACCATGGAGGTAAGTAGCAGTTTCCTGTCAGTCTTGCTAAACATGTATCCCCAAATAGAGCAATCAATGTTTTGAAGCAGATGGCCAAAGAACACTCACACCGAAGGACAAAATGTGTGAAAAGCAATTTAGAAATATGTAAAACAATTTTGAAAACAGGTAACCTATTCCTGGGATTAACAGAAGGAAATAATTCAAATAAATTAAAAGCTATATGCCCACAGTTAGTTATTACAACATTATTTATGATAGGAAAAAAAGAGAGAAAGAGGAAGGAAGGAAGAGAAAGAAGGAATGAAGGGAAGGAAGGAAGGAAAGAAAAACAAGCTAATTCCTATCAAAAGAGAGATGACTAAGTGAACCATATTTCATCAAATTGGCGAATGGTTATGAAGAGTAAGAAGATGGAAAATGTTCGAAGCGATTTTAGCCGGGAAACATATTTGGAAAAGCTGGAAGGGAACACAGAAATATGAAAACAGTTTGCTATGGTTGTGGAATTTTAAAATAAATTTTCTTTAACAGGTTTTATGTTATACTTTATGAAAAAAATTTAACAATAAACAAGTTTAGAGTTTACATGAAGATATTTCCACCACAATGTGACTAAAATCATGTACAGATTTGGAAATTTAGCTTTCGACAAACGATGGGGGGTTCCTTAAATACAGACACGTGTGATGTGCTGGGTTTGCTCATCTGTCTTCAACCCTTGCCTTCCACCAGCATCCCACCATGTCTTCCTGACCTCTGACCCAATCTTCATCTTGTTTCTAAAGTTGTACCCGCTATCTTATTTGCTTCCTATCATTCATAGAACTTATCTGAGTCTGGTCTTCTAGGGGCATCAAAGAAAGCTGCTACGTTAGACTAGAGGAGGGAACAGAACGAGATATTCGGCCCCTGGCTGTCTCTCAATGACATCAGCCCCTGATAGCTGGTTCAGAAAGAAAAAGCTGCTGACTTCCCCTTTAAGCTACTGAATCTAAAGAACAAAGGTTGAAGCTCCCTTAAATCAATCATTCCAAAGGTAGATGGCCTTGTACAAGATAGAGGGTAACCTTGAAAATCGCACAAGGACTATTGTGCAAGGTTGCAGGGCCCAGGCAGAACTCATGCGCCCCATTTTAGTTTTCCCAGTAGACCTTCTTTATGAGTGTCAGACCAAAGGACACACCTAGATATATCTCTGTTTCATCACGATTTATGTCAAACCTCACTATCTTGGAGCAATACTTTTTACCTTTTTACTTGGCAAACAGAATCAAGTTATAACCGTAAGTGCCACACAAAGCACCTCCCCCACATTCCCCACATGAGAGTAGAGAGCGGTCTTCAGTCCAGAGCAAAGATAACCCTAGATGCCTTGATAGCCTATGCAAATAGCGGCAAAGGGGAAAGAGACACTGTGGAATACGAAGGTCACCTTGGGGCATGACCACACACATGTATATGTATCTATATATACTATCTCCAGGAAACTTGCTTGGAAGGGAATTGCAAATGTACGTGTCTGTCGTCTCCTAAGCGGTCCTCGTTCTCATTACAATGCTGATGCAACCAAGATTTTATTGCAGCTTACATCACTTTCATATAGTCACTGAACTAGGCCTTAGAACATCTATGTTAAAGAAACTGCCCTCTCCTTGTTTTGTTCCTATGAGGACTGATTTGATAAATGCACCCTGATTCCATCTCTCTCTTTAGTGTCTGAGGACATCGCATTTGCGAGGCAGCTAGTTTGTGACTTGGAATCTTGCGTGTTCAGTGCTTTACGGTTTACACATCAGAGTGCACAACAGCCCTAAAGAGGTGTACTGTTCGCTGTGGGTCTTGTGAATGAAATTACTGAGGAGAGCAAGGGATTAAGGGACGGAAGAGAGCTCTAAGAATGCTGCCTTTGAATTCTAGTCATGCGTGATTGCTTTGGTATCAAATCAGAAAAAAAAAAAAAAAAAGAAGCAGTTCTCAAGTCTTTCTATTGTGATTCCAGCCCCACAAAAACCCAGAAGGAGCAACTAAGACCACTTCAGATGAACTCTGTCCCAGGCTCCCCTGTGATTCCTTCCAGAAGCTGGAACTCAGGTTCCAGTGGGGGATTTAAATGAGCTATTCTTGCATAAAGCAAGGAGGCATCAGTCCTGGAATTCTTACCTCCTAGGTTAACACCTATCTCTCCCCATCCTAACCCAATTTATGGAACACTATCAGTGTCCACAGAACCTATTAGGTTATTTTTTTTTTAAGATTTATTTGTTTATTTGAGAGAGAGAGCGCACGCGTGTACACACAGGAGCAGGGGTAGAGGCAGAGGGAGAGGGAGACAAGCCAACTCCCAGAGCAGGAAGCTGGTTGTGAGGCTCCATCCCAGGAGCCCAATATCATGACCTGAGCTGAAATCAAGCTTCGGACGCTCAACCAACTGAGCCACCCAGGTGCCCCAGGACCTATTAGGTTGAACCATTGCTCAGATTTGACTAATTTTGGTCTACAAAAATGCATTTCAGATCGTTCGACCCAATATAAAATACCTCTAATGAGCAAAAGACAAGCTAAGGAGCAGAACAGAAAAGCAGATATTGTGGGTTAAAAATAGTAAGGGTTTGTGCACTTGTTTTAGAAACACCCAAACAGAGGAAAAATTGGGACACCTGGGAAGAGACATCAGGAGGCAAGCAAGTCTGAGGGGAAGAGATGCTGTCACACAGATAAAGGACAATTCTAAGGCTGCCCGGGTCACAAAGTGACCTTGAGCATTAACTGGCCAAGAGTCCTTAATTGTAGGCCTTGATATTTGCTCCTCCTGATACAGCTCGTGGTTCTTTACCAAACTTTTAATGATTTTGTCACTTAATGACCTATTTTATGCCATTTTATATGTTTTCTTTTGCACATTCAGTCTTATTTTCTCAATAAGATGATTGGCTCCTGAAGGCACATTCCCATGCCGTTTATTTCAGCCTCTCGGGGCAGGGCAAACCAAGCATTAAGTAAGCGCTCAGTGAGGATCTATTAGCAGACTGGAAACCCATCATGAGGCTCTGTTATCAGAAAGCTCAACTGGAAATGTAAATTCTGGGAGGACCAATAGTTAGTAACATGCATCTTTGAGCAGTACCTCCTACATGCCTTATGGTATGCTACATATTTAATATATACGTTAGCATCACATCTAACAACTTTACAAAGGGCACTTTTATTAACTTCATTTTACAGCTGAAGATACTAAGAGATTTCAGAAAGGTTAAATGAATAACCATGTCTTAACCTTGTCTAAGGCCACGCGGTAAGTACTTGAACTTCAAGCCCGAGAGTGCTGAACCCAAAACCCACGCTCTTTCCTACTTTGTGTTGTCCCTGCCACCCTTTTATAATAACAGTAATAATAACTTATATTAATAATAATACGGTTATAAAAGAATAGTTATAAAAATAAAATCATTATCTTAATAATACGTTATAAAAATAATAGTAATAGTAGTAATAATAATGGCTTATAGAGGAGTTACTCTGTACCAGACCCTGTTCTAAAGTCCTTTGCATATATTAATTCATTCAATCTTCACAGGCCTAGAAGATGGGCTCTATTATCCATTTACAGGATTTTGAGAGTGCATTCTCTTGGACTTCTAAGGGTTAAAAGGAGATTCTGTAGCACTGAGCTTTGTCTTTTTATGTAGGGGAAGAAACTCTACAATCCCCATAATATGTCACCGGCACCCAGCCCCTAGAGGGCCCATGAAGGGAGCCAGGGAGAAGAGAAGATGGAGCTTGGACCAGAGTTCTCTGCCTGCCCCTTGGCAATCCTATAGGAAAGGCTTTAGGTTGGAGGCATAAGAGAAGCAGACGGAGAACAGACTTTGAGATCATCAGGGTTCCCTGACAGCTCTCCCCTGCATCACCCTGTGCATCACTAATTTGTCCCTGAAAAGACCTTCTACCAGCCAAAATTACAACCCTTGTGAGTAAGGACAAGAAAGATTAACAATATTTTCTTCTTCTTAGGCTCATTCGAAAGTTTGGCATAACTACAACACAAATTTCCGCCCACATCAGAAGGGTTTGGTGTCAATCACGTTGGGATCCCATTGGATTGAGCCAAACAGATCAGAAAACATGATGGATATACTCAAGTGTCAACAATCCATGGTTTCTGTGCTTGGGTGGTTTGCCAACCCTATCCACGGGGATGGAGACTATCCAGAGGTGATGAAAAAGAAGTTGCTCTCCATTCTACCCCTTTTCTCTGAAGCAGAGAAGAAGGACGTGAGGGGCACTGCTGATTTCTTTGCCTTTTCCTTTGGACCCAACAATTTCAAGCCCCAGAACACCATGGCTAAAATGGGACAAAATGTGTCACTCAGCTTAAGAGAAGTGCTGAATTGGATTAAGCTGGAATATGACAACCCCCGGATCTTGATTGCTGAGAATGGCTGGTTCACAGACAGTCATGTGAAAACAGAAGATACCACAGCCATCTACATGATGAAGAATTTCCTCATCCAGGTTCTTCAAGGTTGGTTGCACATTAGCTCAAGTTTTTAAACCTTTGAATACTTATCCTATAGGACACTTAAAGTCATCTTCAAACATGATTATTGTTGCTGGGCTTTCCCATTGACCCATGTTGACAGAGTTTTTGTGTTACTCTCATGTCCTTTTTAAATAAAAGTTTGACAATAAAATAATACTAGACTGTAGATACACATCCTTAATTGGCAACAAGGTGCTATATCATTCTTCTTTTTATTTTTTTAAAGATTTTTAAAATTTAGGGGCGCCTGGGTGTCTCAGTCGTTAAGCGTCTGCCTTTGGCTCAGGTCATGATCCCAGGGTCCTGGGATCGAGCCCCGCCATCGGGCTCCCTGCTCTGCGGGAAGCCTGCTTCTCCCTCTCCCACTCCCCCTGCTTGTGTTCCCTCTCTCGCTGTGTCTCTCTCTGTCAAATAAATAAACAAAATCTTAAAAAAAAAAGATTTTTAAAATTTATTTATTTGAGAGAGAGAGAGAGCTGGGGGAGGGGCAGAGGGAGAGGGAGAGAGAGATTCTCAAGCGGATTCCGTGCTGAGCACAGAGCCCCATGCTGAGCTCCATCTCACAACCCTGAGATCATGACTTGAGCCAAAACCAAGAGTCAGACTCTTAACCAACTGAGCCACCCAGGAGCCCTGATGCTCTATCATTCTTTTTAAAAAAACATATGCTACAAGAGATATGTCCCAAAGTTTTCTAGTAGTACTTTAGTCTAAGATATTGAAGGTTTTCCTGAAATTGTGCTCTTTTTAGGGGCACCTGGGTGGCTCAATCGGTTGAGTGTCCCACTCTCGATTTTGGCTCAGGTTGTGATCTCAGGGTTGTGGGTTCGAGCCCTGTGGCGGGCTCCGTGCTCAGCGGGAAGTCTGCTTCTCTCTTTCTCCCTTCTCCTCTGCCCCTCTCCCCACTTGATCTCTATCTCAAATAAATAAATAAATAAATAAAATTTAAAAAAAAAGAAATCGTGCTCTTTTTATTCTATTACATGACTGAACGGTGAAAAGTTCTGAAGACAAAGAATGAGCCATGAATGGCAAAGCTGAGTAATTTCTATTGCTCCTGGATATTCCTCTGACCCCTACTAATCCCCTCATTCCTTTTCCACTACTCAAGTAGTGACATCTACAGGTGGCTGATTGAAATAATGGAGCCATAGACAAGCCCAAATTGTGATGGGTCTGTCCCCTGCAGAATTGGGCTCCATTTCACCAAATATAAAGAAATTCTCAGCAGAACTTTCTAAAAGTTTGTAGCTTTCTTTAGAAGTCACAACTATTTTTTTTTTAAGATTTTATTTATGAGAGAGAGAGAGCCCACGTAACTGGGGTCAGAGCAGAGGGAGAGGAACAAGCAGACGCTGCACTGAGCACAGAGCCTCTCACGGGGCTCGATCTCAGGACCCCGAGATCATGACCTGAGCCAAAACCAAGAGTTGAACGCTTAACAGACTGAGCCACCCGGGCGCCCCTGAGCATGCAGCTCTTGATCTTCGGGTGCTGAGTTCCAGTCCCATGTTGGGGATAGAGTTTACTTAAAAATAAATAAACTAGGGGTCCCTAGGTGGCTCAGTTGGTTAAGTGACTGCCTTTGGCTCAGGTCATGATCCCGGAGTCCTGGGATGGAGCCCCGCATCGGGCTCCCGGCTCAGCGGGGAGTCGGCTTCTCCCTCTGACCCTCTCCCCTCTCATGCTGTTTCTCTCTCTCTCTCTCTCTCAAATAAATAAATAAAATCTTTAAAAAAAAACTAAAAATAAATAAACAAACTAATTAATTAATTAACTACTTAATTAAAATTTAGAAGTCACAAGCCTAGAGGAAAGGCAGGTTCTGCAGGAGAGCCTTCAGGGAGGGTCCTCCGGAAGAGTAAGATCTTGTTGCCCCTAAACTGTGGGAAGGAGCAGCATGGAACAGAGCCGCACCCAGCCATGGCCAGGTGCATATTGGGGGCCTCCAGAGCAAAGGGCCCAGCCTACAGAGCCTGAGCCAAATACCATGCAGTCGGGCAGAAGGGGTATCCATTCCCTGGGTGTCACCATTCCCTCTCCCCTGAGGGCCCTACAACACCAAAAGCACTAGAAGCAGGGCCTACTGAAACATACTTTTCTCCCTAGAATCTCTTCGGATGGATTCTCCACCTTTTAGGAAAAGACCATCAGTGACAAAAAGCCAAAAATGCAGAAATGAGGCATTGCTGTGAGAGAAATGAAAGCTTTTAAGAGAAGAAAAATAGTTTGTGGTTGATTTGGGGACTTAGTGCTTTTATTGCTGCTATTGATTTCCATATTTCATTTTTACCCGATTCCTCAAAGTTATTGAATCAGGGGCGCCTGGCTGGCTCCATCGGCAGAGCACGTGACCCTTGATCGTGGGGTTGTAAGTTCGAACCCCACATTGGATATAGAGATAACTTAAAAAAAAAAATCTTAAAAGAAAAAAAGTTACCGAATCAGGGTTTTTAATGCTAGAAAAGTCCTGAGAGATCTTTTCCAACCTTTTCTGCTCCGAAACTTGTCCAGTAGCACCATCCCAGGAAAATAGCGGCCTCCTGCCCCTGCCCCTCAGCCAGCCCGTTCTCCCACAGTACTGTACTTGTTTCTCCTCCTTATATGTACATTCACTTTTGTTCATTCTCAAAGCTGATTTTTCAGTCCTTAAAGGGTAGTTTCATAGAAGATAGTTCTCCACAAATGGGACCTAACCCAAGCTTGAAATGAGACACTCTTGGTCAAGAGCAGACCTCTGCCTGGGTCCTAGAGGGTTCTAGGGATTCCTATGCCTTCTGGCACAGATTGCCCCCTAATATTCTCAGGAATATTTGAAATTGGATCCTTGAACTGCGTCTTTCCCCTGTTGCGGGTAAGGGGGAGGACCATCTCAGATGAAAATAACTGTCATTTTTCAAGTATCAACATGAATTTTCTATTGTACATCACGAGCCTGCAAATGAGGAGAAAAGCCAGTTTCACCATATGTTCCTGGCAACACGTCCCCTGGCAGATTGTTCGCGAATCAAAAACACGAACCAGAGTGAACATCTCTGCTTTTCTTCCTCTGTGCAGCTATAAGGCTGGATGGAATACAAGTGTTTGGCTACACTGCCTGGTCCCTCCTGGATGGCTTTGAATGGCAGGATGCTTACACCACTCGCCGAGGATTATTTTACGTGGATTTGAATAGTAAGCAAAAAGAAAGAAAGCCCAAGTCTTCAGCACATTACTATAAACAGATCATCCAGGAAAATGGTTTTACTTTCAAAGAGTCCACCCCGGATGTGCGGGGTCAGTTTCCCTGCGACTTCTCGTGGGGCGTCACCGAGTCTGTCCTTAAGGTGAGTGACTGCTTACAAAGTAACTATAAACCGGTGCAGACAGGACGTAGTATTTTATTTCATGGACTCAATGACAGCTGTCAGACAAGAGCAAATATGATTACTTGGAGGTTCTGGAGGGGAGTTGGGGAAAGAGGAAGAAAGATGAGAATTAGTGCTTACCCGGAGCCTCTCATGTGCCAGAACTTATCCTGAGTTCTGAGATGAGAGCCTGCCCTCAAGAAGTATACGGTCTAGAGGAAACTTACAGTCCTTTTTGAAAGAGGCATTTGGTCAGTAGCATCAAAATTATAAAATTGTTTTTATAGATTTTGTTTTGCCAAAAGCCAATTATTAGTGGCCCTTGATTTAAGTGGTTCCTGTTATTTGATAGGTTTGAATAATTTGCTTTATGAGATCTCCATATCCTTGTGGGGTCTCCCATGCTCATTCGTCACCTTCATCACATTACTTCCTTAAATGCCACCTTCTCGGTAAGGCTTCTCTCCACTCCAAAAAAGAATCACAACCTTCGGGCGCCTGGGTGGCTCAGTCGGTTAAGCGTCTGCATTCAGATCAGGTCATAATCCCAGGGTCCTGGGATCGAGTCCCTCATTGGGCTCTCTGTTCAGCGGGGAGCCTGCTTCTCCCTCTCCTCCCCGCTTGTGTGCTCTCTCTCTCTCTGGCTATTTCTGTCTCAAATAAATAAATAAAATCCCCCCCAAAAATAATAAAGGTGACCTGATACATATCTTTAAAAAAAAAAAAAAGAATCACAATCCTCTCATTCTCCTTTCTTCCTTTTTTCCCGCCATATATCCTATTCATCACTAGCTAATATACCACTATGTACTTTACACATTTTTCTTTTTTTCTCTAGCTTTATTGAGAGATAATTGACATAGAACATTGTGTAAGTTTAAGGTGGACAACATGGTGACTTGATACGTTTATATATTGCAAAACGATTACCACCATAACAAAATTCCCATTTCTTTCTGCGGTGAGAACATTTAAGATCTATTCTCTTAGCAACGTTAAAGTGTGTAATACTGTATCATTAGCTAATCACCATGCTGTACATCTGATCCTCAGAACTTAATTTTATCACTGGAAGTTTGTGCCCTTTGTCCACTATCTTCCCATTTGCCCCAGCCCCAGCCCCTGGTAACTGCTTTACGGATTTTTCTTATTGATCGTGTTTTCCCCTTACTAGAACGCAAGCTTTCTACACCTAAGGGTGGAGATGTTTGAGGCTTTGCTCCCTGCTGTGTGCCTCACTAGGGCAGCGTCAGCTACGAACCAACTGAGCACCAGCCATGTACCATGCAAAGTGAAGTTGTTAAGGTCAACTTTTAGAGCCAGATGGGCTGTTAGAGACCTCCTGTTCCAAATCCTCCGTTTTACAGATTAGGAAAATGAGACCCATCCGTTCATAATTGAGACCTAAGTGACTTGTCCAAGGTAACATCGATAGTGGCAAGACTGTAACAGGCAGCCTGCAAGCCCCTGTATTTACAGTGCTCTTTTCAAAATAATGGCAACTAATTTTTTAAGCCCTTATTATGTGCCAAGCATATAGCTGTTGTATACAATGCATATTCTCTCTCCTAAATCTTAAAACCCTCATTTTACAAGCAAGGAAACTGAGGCTTAGGGAGGTTTTCTAATTTGTTCAGGGTACCCAGATCTGTCCATTTCCTGACACCATGATAAGACCTCACAATTCCACATTATGGCCTGTATTCTAGAAGCATATGGAAAGACAGTAAGATCTACAAGGGATGGACCAGACAAAAGGGCTCAAACTATGAGTAAACACAGTTCACGGGTCATGAATCTCAATCTCTGTTGATACTTAAACATGATTTAGTAAAGGCTCAGAGATAATAACGGTGGAAAGGATACAGAGTAACCTAAATACAGAACTGATTCATCTTCAACTTGTGTCCCCTGTAGAGCCGACTACTTACCCAGTTCCTATCTCCTCCACATGGCAAAGGCAGGCCATCTTTTCCCTACCACTTTAAATAGTTTACTGTTTTTACCAGTCATAATCCAAGTATCTTGCATAAAGAGGGTGTTTGTTTATTGTCCTATTGGATGAAGAAATTCGGTGTTCTCATAGGCCCATGGGTGGGGGCAACATAATGATGCACATACCGCTTTAAATGGGTTTATATTTTCTTTAATTCCACACCCAGAAAAGAAAGATCCTAGGAGAGATAAGAGTTCCTGCCTGTACATGACCCAACCTGTAAGTTTCTACTTCATCTGAAGACCTATTTGTGCCCCAGTGACTGACACTGCGAATGTCTACCCCATGGGGGGACCCTATCCCTACTCTGAGGAGCAGGAGTGAATCACTTGGGTCAGGGGGGAGCAATTCTGTGATCAACAAGTTCTGAGTTTCATGCTTTCTCCCGGAGCCCAGTGAGGCATCAGCTTCCCTTGACCTTGGACTGAGAGTGAGGATGAATTATTTGTCAAGGAAAATTAGAGTGCTTTTTGAAAAAATCAGCCAGAGGATGTATGAATAGATGCCAAAAAACTAGATGTCCTCTATAGGAAGACTGACAAAATGAAAGTAACACTTTAAAAATATTGGTGTGCCTACCTACAAACATGCCTATCTTACTTCCCCCCAACCTCTCAGTATTCTTTTCTCCTCTAACATTTTGTTTTGATGAGTTTCAGACTCGTACAATAAACACCCATATTCCCTTCATCGAGACTGACCAATTGTTAACATTTTGCCACATTTGCTTTATCTCTCTTTTATAAACCAGTGAAAAGTTGCAGACATTATTACACTTCACTCCAAAATATTTCTACTCAAATGTGTCTCCGAAAAATAAGGACATTCTCCTATATCATTATTAAATTATCATTCCCATAATATTTAATATTGATTTCATATCATCTAACATACATTCCATATTCAAATTATCCTAAATGCTTCCAAAATGTCCTTTATAGATTTAAAAAAATTTTAGATCAAGAATACAAACAAGATGACACACTGGTTGTCCTTCATCTTTAGCCTCCTTTAACTCAGAATAATTCCCCCAAATTCATAGTATTGGCATATTTGAAGAGCCCAGACCAATTGATTGTAGAATGTCTCATGTTCTGGATTTCTTTGTTTCTTTATTGGATTCGATGAGGTTGTGTATTTCCCAATATATCGCATCAGGAAGCACATGATGTCATTGTTTCATTATGGCAGATGTTAATGTGTTGAAGTAGTAGTTACCACAGTTCTTGATTAAGGTAGCATTTGCAAGATCTCTTAATTGGAACGTACCTTTTCCATTTGTAATTAAGAAGTAATGTGCTGGGCGCCTGGGTGGCTCAGTCGTTAAGCGTCTGCCTTCGGCTCGGGTCATGATCCCAGGGTCCTGGGATCGAGCCCCACATCGAGCCCCGCATCGGGCTCCCTGCTCAGCGGGAAGCCTGCTTCTCCCTCTCCCACTCCTGCTGCTTGTGTTCCTTCTCTCGCTATGTCTCTCTCTGTCAAATAAATAAAATCTTTAAAAAAAAAAAAAGAAGTAATGTGCTGGTGACACTTTGAGACCATCCGTATACATATCCTGCTTCCCAACACGTCACTAGTGGTCTTAATATTGATTCATTAACTTTACCTGAACTATTATTTTGTAGATTGCAAAACGGTGAATTTCTAATTATATTATTCCTTCTACATATATCAGGTAATTCTCTTAATTTCAATGCATTATAATTCATTACTGTCATTGTTTCATTAGTCCTTTTGATGCTCAGATTATCGCAAAGGTGGCCGATGGGACTCCTTCAAACTGCTCCTGTGTCTTTTTGACATTTCCTTTTCAGTTTTTAAGCGCATCCTTACTTTTCTGGCATAAGATGTACCAGCATCACCTCATTTTTTTCCTTCCCCAGAATGGAAAAAGCCATTTCTCCAAGGAGTCCAGGATCCTCTTAGCGGGGAACAGAATTTTAGAACTAAGTTCTCAGGAACTAGGGTTGAGATCATGGTTCACCACCTCCAACTAGCTCTCTTAGCAGATTAATCACACCCACTTGCTAAACCGAATGCTTGTTGGAGGTTTTTTTGTTTTCTTTTGTTGTTGGAGGTTTTTAAAAGACAGATTTTCATTTGATCTTGTCTTACCTCATAGCAAGATTGCTCTTTGTAAACACCCTTTCAGTATTAAGATGCTCTGAGGTTTCAAAACACTGAGATTGTCAATCTAAGCTAGAAGGATTTTACTCAATTATATGCAGATCTAACTTCATGCTCACATGATCAATGTTCTCTCAGTTTAATGTTCTAGATAACTGGTTGGCAGATGGTAAGTGGGCAGTGATATGGTTTTGTAATTGGACTATGAAGGATGACACACGAGAAAACAATTAGAGGGAACATATTTACCAAAGGTTAATTGTCATTTTTTTCCAGGTGCATTTAAATTTAGCCATAGGAAGAAAAGGTACTTTAAAACAAGTACAGAACTTTTATTTTCTCTTATTAATGTTGAATCTGGAAATGTTTTTTCTTAAGCCCTTTTCTGTTTTAATTTAGACTCAAGGGCCTAGCAGGCAATTACCATAACCACGGAAAACTAAGCCCAAGTCATGACTACCTTATGTTTGTAGATTGCTTTAGAATTGACAGAGCGCTTTCCCAGAGTCATTGACTCATCACAACACACCTGTGAGGTGGGTGAGATTGCTCTGTCACTAGACAGAGTTGCCAAGCCCGAGTTTCAAAGGGGTGGAATGAGGACAAGAGTCAAGGATTAGCTCCTTAGTGGGGGGCAGGGTATGACACACCATCAGATCCAAGAGTCAATTTGGGAGATCCTGGGGGATAGTTTACTGTTTTTACCAGTCATAATCCAAGTATCTTGCATAAAGAGGGTGTTCGGTATCGTCCTATTGGATGAAGAAATTCGGTGTTCTCATAGGCCCGTGGGTGGGGGCAACATAATGATGCACATGTGGTATCACTTGGACTTCTCAAATATAAGGTGTTAGAGAGTTGCATTCAGCAAATGCAAGAGGTCATTCACTACGCCATTCCCAATGGTCTTTTTTAGGAACTGTGGCTGGGTCAACCAGCCACCTCTAACTCCGAGTCCTGGTCTCAGTGAAATCCCCTACAACTAGAATTTTAACTTTGCAGTCAAGTTATGGCAGGGTTTGGAAGGTCCAGCTTTCATGATTCCTTTTAACTGAGGGTACCAAGCCAAATTTCCTGATGCTTTTGAACAGTATCATGTGAGACCCCACTATGTAACTTGTTTTTAGGACAAACGAACTAGAAAACTGTTTCTCAGGGGTTTCTGAAAAACAACTTGTCTTCGAAGCCAAGCCCTGGGTGTGGTTCCTTCCCTGTTTTCTGGTCTCCCTGGGAGATTTCAAGAGCTAGAAGGGAGGCTCATCCCGCAGGCCTCTTCTATGGTATCACCAGGAGAACTGCAAGAACATGCAGGTCGTTATGAAGGCTACATGCCTCGTTTATTTTCTCTATTGTCAGGAAGAGGCAAAATAGCACGGGGCCCTTCTTTCTCTTAGAGGATGCCTGCCAAGGGCCTGTCTGCCGGGTGTGCTTTACTTGAATGGCCTTGTTTTTCCAGACGCCTGGGTGGCTCAGTTGGTTAAGCGTCTGCCGCCACTCAGGTCATGATCCCAGGGTCCTGGGATCCAGTCCTGCATAGGGCTCCCTGCTCAGCGGGGAGTCTGCTTCTCCCTCTGCCCCTCCCCCGCTTGTGCTCCCTCTCTCTCTCTCTCTCCCCCTCCCACTCTCTCTGACAAATAAATAAATAAAATCTTGAATGTGCTTGTTTTGCACAGCCCAAGGTGGTGGCTTCCTCCCCACAGTTCAGTGACCCTCACCTGTACGTGTGGAATGTGACAGGCAACAGACTGCTGCGCCGAGTGGAAGGGGTGAGGCTGAAAACACGGCCCGCTCAATGCACGGACTTTGTCAGCATCAAGAGACAACTGGAGATGTTGGCAAGACTGAAAGTCACTCACTACAGGTTTGCTCTGGACTGGCCCTCAATCCTCCCCACCGGCAACCTGTCCGTGGTTAACCGACAAGCTCTGAGGTACTACAGGTGTGTGGTCAGTGAGGGGCTAAAGCTCAACATCTCCCCAATGGTCACCTTGTACTATCCGACCCACGCCCACCTGGGCCTCCCCACGCCCCTGCTGCACGGCGGGGGATGGCTGAACCCATCCACAGCCCAGGCCTTCCAGGACTACGCTGGGCTGTGCTTCCAGGAGCTGGGGGACCTGGTGAAGCTCTGGATCACCATCAATGAGCCCAACCGGCTGAGTGACATCTACAGCCACGCTGGTAACGACACCTACCGGGCAGCGCACAACCTGCTGATCGCCCACGCGCTGGTCTGGCGCCTCTACGACAGGCAGTTCAGGCCTGTGCAGCGCGGGGCCGTGTCGCTGTCTTTGCACTCGGATTGGGCCGAACCCGCCAACCCCTACGCCGACTCGCACTGGCAGGCGGCCGAGCGCTTCCTCCAGTTCGAAATCGCCTGGTTCGCAGAGCCCCTCTTCAAGACCGGGGACTACCCGTTGGCCATGAGGGAGTACATCGCGCTCAAGAACAGGCAGGGGCTCTCGCGCTCCACCCTGCCTCGGTTCACCGAGGAGGAGAGGAGGCTGGTCAAGGGCGCGGCCGACTTCTACGCGCTGAACCACTTCACCACCCGGTTCGTGATGCACGCGCGCCAGAACGGCAGCCGCTATGACGCCGACAGGGACGTCCAGTTCCTGCAGGACATCACCTGCCTGAGCTCCCCCAGCCGCCTGGCTGTCCTGCCTTGGGGGGAGCGCAAGGTGCTGAGGTGGATCCAGAAGAACTATGGAGACGTGGATGTTTACATCACGGCCAGTGGCATCGATGACCAGTCTCTGGAAAATGATGAACTCAGAAAATACTACTTAGAGAAATACATTCAGGAGGCTTTGAAAGGTGAGGTTCGGGCCGTATCACATAGTGTGAAATGACGTTACCAGCTCAGGTGAACGAAAGAATGAGGGGAGATGGTGCGTTAGTGACAGTGCCAGCTCATTAGGGAAAATTTGGCAAGTTTAGAAAAGTATTTTTAAAAAATCAAAAAAACACAAAACAAAAACAAATCACCTGAGGCCCAGGTGAGCTCCCCCAATTAAGCACTGTTGGTATTTTGGATTATTTACTCCCAGCATGTGTGCTAGACAGTTTTAGTACAAGTGAAAATTTTGTATCCAATTTTTTTCTAATATCACATTGTTAGTGTTCCACCTCACTAAAATTACCTTAATTTTTTTTAAAAGATTTTCTTTATTTGAGGGAGAGAGAGCGAGCATGAGCAGGGGGAGAGGCAAAGGGAAAGAGAAAAGGAGAAGCAGACTCCCCGCTGAGCGGGTGGGGGGGGGTGTGGGGCTCGATCTCAGGACCCTGGGATCATGACTGGAGCCGAAGGCAGATGCTTGACCGACTGAACCACCCAGGCGCCCCGCCTTAATATCATTTTAATGGTTGCTTAATATCCCATCATATAGACATATCTTTATGCATGTAAGCATTTCTCTGTTTGACATGGGGTTTTTAATACTAAGAAGCAAGTACCTTTGGATATAAATCTTTGTCTTCATTTCTGATTATCTTCCTAAGAAGGACTGCCCACTATGGAATTATTGGGTCATATGTTACAAACAGCGGTTTTCATCCCCCTCCCCAAGCAAGCTGTAATTTTTTAACACTTTTTAAAAATTCCTCTATTTTATCTATTTTGATGGAAGCAAACAACAGTGTTTGAGAGTATCTTACATAATCTTTGCAGTATTGCGTATCATTTTAAAAATATTTTTAAATGTTCATAATAGATTTGTTGAAGCAACAAAAAGATCCCTGAAATATACTTATTTACTAAGCACCTAATATAGGCAGAAACTGTTCCGGGCACTGTATCACCACTGAACAAAGTAAAAATTACTGTCCTCATGAAGCCTGTATTTTTGTGGGATGAGAGTCAACAAATAAGATATATAGCTCTATGGAGAAAAAACAGCAGAGAAGAGGGTAACCAGGAGTGGGTATAGGAGTAGTTACAATTCTAAGCCGTGGTTGGGGAAGTCTTCAAAGACCTGGAGGAGCAAGACAGCAAACCTGTGCAGTTATCTGTGAAATGTTCCAGATGAGAGAACAGCAATTGCAAAAAACCTAATGTGGGAGCATGCCTGGCCTGTTTGAGGTTCAGGAAGGAGGTAGAAGTGGTGGAAGCATGAGCAACGGGGGAAAGTAATCAGAGATGAGGTCAAGGAAATAGAAGCAGATCAGATAGGGCTTAGTAAGCCATTGTAAGAACTGTGGCTCTTACTCTGAAATCGGCAGGCAATGGAAGGTTTTAAACAGAAGGGGACATGACCTAACTCACACTTTAAAAGAATCACTCTGGCAGCTTTTTGAATACATTGTAAAGGAGCAAGAACAGAATCAGGGAGGGTTGGAGTAGTCTAAGAAATAATGGGGGACTGGTTTAGGTTATTAAAAGTGGAGATGGTGAGAAGAGGCTAGGATTGGGATTTATTCTGAAGGTAAAGTCAACAGAATTGGATGGGGGTTGTGAGAGGGGAGTGAAGAAACAATCTGTCTTGGTTTGAGCAACTAAAGGGTGAGTGGCCATTTACCAGGTCGGAGGAGACTGGTGGAACAGATTTTTGGAGTTGTTTGGTGTTGCACAGGTTGTTTGAGATGTCTGTTAGACATCCAATTAGAGATGTCAAATAGGCTAACTGGAGTCTCAGGTTCAGCAGAGAGGTCTGGGGCTGAGATACAAATTTCGGAGTTAAGAGCAAAAATGGTGGGACACCTGAGTGGCTCATTCGGTTAAGCATATGCCTTTGGCTCAGGACCCTCATGGGGCTCCTTGCTCGGCAGGAAACCTGCTTCTCTCCCTCTGCCTGCAGCTCCCCCTGCGTGTGCTCTGACAAAATCTCAAAAAAGGGGGGGGGGGCAAGAATAATATTTAGAAACAATAAGGCTGGATGATATCACAAGGGAGCAAGCAGAGAGGGCTGAGCCCTGAAACACTTCAATATTCAGAGGTCAGAGAGATGAGAAACCAGTGAGAGTGAATAGGAGACAGTGCTGTAAAGATAACTAGAGGAGAGAATGCAATCAAGGGGAGCTTTTTTTGCTTAAGATATCAGAAGTTAGGGGCGCCTGAGTGGCTCAGTCTGTTAAGCGGCTACCTTCGGCTCAGGTCATGATCGCAGGGTCCTGGGATCGAGCCCCACATTGGGCCCCCTGCTCAGCAGGGAGCCTGCTTCTCCCTCTCCCTCTGCCTGCTGCTTCCCCTGCTTGTGCTGTCAAGTAAATAAATAAAATCTTAAAAAAAAGATATCAGAAGTTATAGCATGTTCATATGGAAATGACTCAATAGTGAGGGGAAATACATGAGAGAAGAGGAGAACAGATGGAGATGTCCTTGAGTAAACAAGAGAGAATAAACTTAGTGTATAGGTGAAGAGTCAGCCTCTTTCAGGAACATGGACAGGTCATCCATAGTAACAGAAGTATGGTAGTAGGTGGATAGAAGTGATGGTGGGAAATTGGAGAGTTCTCCTCTGAGTACTTGTTTTTAAGTGAAATAGGTAAGAAAGTCATCCCTTCAAAGCAAGGATGACAGTTTGAGGAGAGGTGTGTATCAGTCAAGTGACTAGGGGAAACCAAGTATGGTTATTGGGCAGCACCAAGAGCACATCTGAGGTCTGGAATCAGGCCAAATAGACAAGATTTTTCTGCTTGTGACCAAATGAACACAATGACAATAAGTCCTTTTACACTTTCGTGGCTCCAGTTCTTAAATTTGTTTTTAAGCCCTGCCCCCACCCCCAGGTGTTTTTGTATTATTTATGGATCAAAGTTTTACTTCAAAAATTTTTAAGCTTAATTACACATATTTTCACATTTTTATCAATTATAAAAGAATGTCAGAAAGCCCTTTAATGACAATTGCTACTTTGAGTTTAGCTTATTTGAGCGGAAACTAAATTCTTACTCAGATATTTTGTAGTTCATTTGTGATTAATGTTCATTTCTGATATTTTTCAGCACACCTAATTGATAAAGTCAAAATCAAAGGCTATTATGCATTCAAACTGACTGAAGAAAAATCTAAACCCAGATTTGGATTCTTCACATCTGAATTCAAAGCTAAATCCTCAGTTCAGCTTTACAACAAACTGATCAGCAACAGCGGCTTCCCTTCTGAGAACACGAGTCCTAGGTGCAGTCAGACTCAAAGAAACACAGAGTGCATGGTCTGCTTATTTCTTGTGCAAAAGAAACCATTGATATTCTTTGGTTGTTGCTTCTTCTCCACCCTGGTTCTACTTTTATCAATTACCATTTTTCATAAGCGAAAGAGAAGAAAAATTTGGAAAGCAAAGAACTTACAACACATACCATTAAAGTAAGGCCACACAAAGTTCTTAGTGAAACTGATCCTATTTCTGTCTGCATGATAGAAAGTCTAAAAAATCACTCCAGGTCCATATACTGGTAACTTATAGAAGACAATTTGAAATACTAGTGGTAACCAAGGTGATGACAATCAAGGTCTCTGCTGTGTAGTCCAAATGAATTTTCCATTAGGTATTCACATCACTGAATTCAGTTCTTGGATCTGAAGATAAAGGCTTTACCTAGACAGTAAACTATGAGTATTATCTGATACACTGCTTCAAGTTTAATGAACTGTTACCCATCATTCTTCTTTCTTCTATAAATACCAATAGCTACTTATAACAAATTACTTAGAAAAAAAGTGTAACTTTTGCTAGACTCCACAGCAGAAATTTAAAACTCTTAACACTGGATAGTGATTATTCTGTCACTTCTAACAAGATGCTTTCCCCCTTTAGAAAATACATAAGTAATGCTTGTTCATCATCAGCTCCAGCATAGACTCTTAAGCACATAGATCCTAGTTTTTCTCAATAGAAATAAAAACCATCACTTATAAAACATGGTATTTTGTGAGGTCCCTCCTTGTATCAGATCTGATTTAAAAACAGAACTTCCATAACTCGACTCATGGAAAGATCACAGGACTGATTAAAAGAGCTAGACCCAACTGCCTGTGGAGACAGCAGTCACTCAGCCTCACAGTACAGCAAATTCCTCTTTAGACAAATTGACAGCATTCTTCCTCACTTGGATTGTGAGGCAACAAGGATCTTACATACTTAGGAAAGCTAAATATCCTAAAATGATGTAAAGTTTATTACCAAGTCATCAGAGGATCATATTATTCCGTAAGACTTGCTGTCTCCTGTGGAGCTCCACTGTTCTGACACCATGTATATACAGGGACCTCTCAAAAAGGTATAGAATGCAGCTCTATCTTGACCTTGCAACTGTGCCTCTTTGGATACAATTCAGACTGTTGATGGTCTGAAGGAGTTAAAACTTTTTCCACTGTGTCTTTTGAAGCTGGGATTCTTAAATCTGAACTAGGAGGTTGACTTTTTTGAACTCTTGTAAGATTCATTCAGTGTATTCTAAATTTTAGAGGAAAAAAACCTGAATGTAAACCCATTCATACCCATCTTTAGGTTAGTCAACATTTAAATAATCACCCATTTCACATAGTAGCTAATCACTGTCCACACTCTCCAAGAATTTACTGAGTCAAAGGAAAGGTTTTTTTTGTTCAAAAGACCTTGGTAGGAAACTACCCTAAATGAAGTCAATTGTGATTTGCTTTTCAGGTCTATATGTCAGAAGCCAAAGTTTGTAGGTAATGGAGATTCTAATAGGAAGTTTCAAAGATACTGTAATGAGATAACATAATTGGTCAAGTAAATGCAAAAATGATGGGTAATCAGTTTGCTTTTTGGCTGGCCAAATTCAAACAGTAATTGTGGTTTTCTATTCTCTTTGCCCCCACTGTATCCACTCTCCCAGCTTTGGTGGTTTTTAGATGCTTTTTATCTTTTCAAGTAAATTTTATTTCCTCTGAAAACTCACATAGTTGGCCTAAGGCTATCCACAATTACAACTGGTTGTTTTAATGTTAACTATGTGGGAAGACTCATTTAAAACCACCACTTGGCTGGGTTTTTGTTCTTTGTGCCGCATGGATTCACTGACCCCCAAGTTTCAGTGAATATTCTTATAGGAATTTTCAGTTGAACAACTTATTACCAACTTTTTAGCTTCTCTTTAATATCCAACATCTTGAAAAAGGGCTGCATATTCAGTCATAGGAGTAACGAAGATTTAGAATTAAGGTTTTGCTTTTCTGGTGTCTAAATATTACTTTGTGTTCTGATTAAAAAGTATCTTATATTCAGTTTACCATTAACCTTCAATACTTTATGCCTTTATATTTAGGGCTGAAGTTAAAACTTGTGTCCTTTTTCAAATGTTACCCTGCCATAAACTCCCCCAAATAGTCAAGTTCCAAACCAATGCTTACAGTCCTAACACCTGGGAACTGTATGTTTTTAAGCCATCATCATGTAAGAATCCTTAGGTAAATAATATAAATCATGATCAATTATACTTACTCTTCAGGTTTATCCCAAACTCATTTTGAAAAAATTTAAAATGTCATTTTAAACTGATAGCTTTTGACAGGATAATGTATTCAGAATTTAGGCCTGGGACTTGCTTGGGCTGGCAGGGGGGAACCTCTTAAAACTCTGGTTAACTTGTGTTCTATTTTGTGTGTGGTATTAGTTTGTATATTCAACGTAACAACCTTGTCTCTAACAAGTCTGGTACATATGAAAAATATTACAACATAACCATGGTGTTTAAAGATCCTCTGTAAAATTAGGTGGTCAGTACATTTTGACTAATTGTTGAATTCTCAATGTAATTTATTCCAAATAAACTGGGTTTATGCCGATTTATATTCACTAACAATCTGGTCATTTATAAGAACCATAAAATATGAATGGGTCTGGTATATGACTGGATTCTGCCCAATACTGCCTCTGTCCATCTTCCCAAGGTGTGGGCATCCTGGATAACTTTCTTTGGAGTATGTTTTCTCATTAGAAAATGTGGTATCTAAACTTCAGAGTTGGGAAAACATACAAGTACTTATCCATTGTAGACACAAAAGACATGGAATTCTTCCCAGGGGAAACTAGATTTTCCCTTACCACATCCAACTTAAGTGAAAATCACTCCTTAGCTACAACCAGCCTCTAAATGTTATCTTGTGAAGTCTCACCCATCACAACTCACTTTGCTCTGTGAGAAATTACACTTACTCCCACAGCTACCACTGCCTGTGCACTGACACTCGCAATTATAACACCTTCATCCCTCTATAATATTGCCATTTGGAAACTTCTTCTCAACGCTTAGTATCAGTTTTGAAATCAATACCTTCCATAACATTTCTTTCCAGTCCCATTGGTATTACTGAGTCTTTATACTTTAATCTCCAACAATCTGGGTACCATTCCCTCAACAAATAGCTATATGCCAGGCATTACTGTTCCAGGTACTTGGAATAACCCAGTGAGAAAAGATCCATCCTCACAAAGGTTACATTCTAACAGGAAAAAAAAAGCATACAATCAATACACAACAAAGTAAACTATATTACATTCTAAATGCTATGGACAAAAACAAGTGAAGCAGAGTTAAGGGTATGTATGCTAGGGTGGGGGTTAGGGGTGAACACCATTAATAGGCTGAAGGCAGGCTTCACTGAAAATGTTTGACAACAGACTTGGAAGGTTAAGTTGCCACTCCAAAGGGACAGAACTTCTAAAGGAAGGGTTTTAAGGCAGTGGTACGAAGGAACAGCAAGGTCAGTTCAGCCAGTTGATCAGAAAGGTTAAAGAGGGAATGGAGTTTGAGAAAAGCATTCTGGCTACTGCTGAGAACAGGAGAAGAGCAAAGCTGGAGTAAAGCTGATCAGTAAAAAAAAACTATTATAGTAACCCAAGCAAAATGTATTTTTCATTTTCTATGTTATAAAAAAATTTCAACTTTATATAAGTAGGTACAATGAATTCCCAGTTTAGTTACAACTATCAATTTACAGGTAATCTGTTTCACTTAGAACCCCAATGCTCTCTCCAACCCCACTTCAAATATTTCAGAGCAAACTATAGTTGATCATTACACCTGTATTTAAAAACTTTGACCAAAGATTAACTCAAAATATCTAGTTGGTTCATTTAAAATCAAGATCTCGATAAGATCCATACGTTCCAAATGGTTGCTCATTTTAAGATTTAGAGAGCAAGAAGAGCACAAGCAGGGGTTGGGCAGAAGCAGCAGCAAGCTCCCCGCTGAGCAGTGGGGCTCAATCCCACGACCTGAGATTATGACCCGAGCCAAAGGCAGACGCTTAATTGACTGAGCCACCCAGGCATTCCTCTTCTAAGTCCTTAAACATACCTTACTTTGAAGGCAAAGCCTACACTTCCCTGATGGATTTAATGTGTAGCATGCAAGAGAAATCAAGGTTGAATGTTTTGCCTGAGAAATCGGAAGGCTGGAGTTTCCATCAAATGAGATGGGGAAAACTGAAGAGATTGGGGGCAACCGTACTTAGTCCTATATGGTAACACATTTAAAACTGTGACACATAGAATTAAGAGATTCTGGAGTAATGGCTGAGGTAGGGTAGCATCTTGGACACAATGACGTTAATCACAAACACAAATTAACCTCATCACTTCATGCCACACCTCCGCTACTTTTTCCACAAGTTACCGGTATACAGACAAGTGACTCAAGCACACTTACCACACAAATATTCAAACTTATGCCTCTGCAAAATCAGATACCCGCAGGATCTCTCCCAAAAGTTCTACATCCAATGACGAACAGTCACATGGTGCTGTCACTCGTACTATATTTCTCTTGCCTGAAATGCCCTTGATATTCCTTCAAAAAACCAAATTCAAGCCAATTTTCCCATTAAGTTTTACCAGAAAAAACTCCTGTTTTATTCCTTGTTACTGTTCTTGGCACACTGCAATTTGCTTCTGAATGGTTTAACTGCCTCATAGTTCGAAAGGATTATTGGTTTAAGAAAAAGCCCCAGGGGCGCCTGGGTGGCTCAGTGGGTTAAGCGCCTGCCTTCGGCTCGGGTCGTGACCCCGGGGGCCTGGGATGGAGCCCCGCACCGGGCCCCCTGCTCCCCGGGGCCTGCTTCTCCCTCTCTTTTTGCCCCTTCCCCCTCACTCGCTCTCTCACACGGTCTCCCTCAAATAAATAAAATCTTTAAAAAAAGAAAGAAAAAGGCCCAAATCGGTATAGCTTTTATTGCATATTTAAAATATCACAAGTCTGAAAAATCATCCGGCATCCTTTGCTGTTTCTGTAGATGACAACTGTAAAAAGAAATAAAAAGATCTGTCAATTCCCATCAATACCCTCCAAAACAAGTTCTACTCTAAATAATCTTAAAACAAGTTTAGGATTCTGACTTACTAGTTCATAGTAAAAATGCATGTCACTATTCTTATTCTGCCATTTACTGTGTTCCAGAATGTAACTCATTTTCTGCCATTACAACTCCAGTTTCAGACTTAGTAAATTAAGACCTCTGAAACTAAAGCAGTAAGGAAACTTACAGACACTGCAAGAACCTACCTCAGATCTTATTCATCAGCCTGCTGAACTGTTCCTTTTTCAGAAACATAGATACCATCCAAAAATTTTCTGATATCCTTGTTTTTAACGGTTGTGGCTTGCTGAATCAAAGCAGCTATTAACAGTAAAAAAGATAAGGAAACTACATTACCAGCCGAACTCATTTTAAAATAAAAGGATTTTATTACATGCCATACTTAAAGCCTATTATCTTTGGGGTAGTCTTTTACTTAATTCCACAAATGAAAAAGCTCACCAAATAAGAACACAATGTATTCAACTACAAGATTTAAACAAAATTTTATAGGCATAATTAGGCATAGTAAACATACAAACCTGAGTTCGATACAAGTTCAATGTCATTTCCTTCAAGAATTAACTCATCTTTTTGGGCTTGAGATACAGAACAAGCAACACCTAAAAAAGGAAGAAGGCATTCACATAGTGTAAAAATAAAATCAAATCTGTACAATATAATTTATTAAAGTAGCACTTTATTCCATTTACAATTCCACAAAACAAATGAAACTTCTTGAGATTCTGATTTTACAGGACCTAACTTAATCTGGGCAAAATCTTGTGTTCCTGCTTGAATGAATCTGTTCCAGAGTAGTTAAGACTTTCAGTGATTCAGTCAAGGAGTGAGAAGACATAATTCAGCTAATGCAATTTAGCTGTTCACAGCTTTCTTATCAAGTCTTATTCCTAGGACTCTAGATTTGGTACCTCTGAAGTTTCTTTTTTATATAAGGGTTCCCATTAAATGCTGTTAACCATAGCTAATACCACATAGTATTTTTGTAAACTCATTAAATCGTACTAAGAATTCTTTCTTCTCACCCCAATGGAATCAAGCATCAAGAGAGCACTAAGCTCTAAAACTTTCTAACGTTGGGGCACCTGGCTGGCTTAGTCAGTGGAGCATGTTGACTCTTGATCTCGGGATTGTGTGGAGATTAAAATTTTTTTAAATAAATACAACTTTCTAATATCTAAAAAAGATTAAGAACAAAATGTGCTTGTTTACTATGTTATCAAGAACTGTTCCAAGTGTATTTTAACTCATTTAACCATGAGATGTTCCCAATTTTAGATGAGTAAAATGAGCTAGAGAGGTAGATGATTTGCCCAAGGATGGTAGGAGACTGAGATTTGAACCTAGGCAGTCTATTTTTTTTTTTTTTAAGATTTTATTTGACAGAGACACAGCGAGAGAGAGGGAACACAAGCAGGGGGAGTGAGAGAGGGAGAAACAGGTTTCCCGCCAATCATGACCTGAGCCGCAGACGCTTTATGACTGAGCCACCCAGGCGCCCCTAGGCAGTCTATGTTATTAACCACTATTCACACTTTTTTTTTAGGATCTCAGTTTGCAAAGAGAATTAAACACAGCTAACACCTCCTGAAACTACTCCAATGCATAAGCCTTTAAGAATCACAATCAGTACGAATATGATATAAAACCTTAACACCAAGAGTTATTATTATTACAAGCATAATCAAAATGGACAATTGTGAAGTAAACATGGATTTATAGCCAACCCAAAACACATCTTCACAAGTAAACATTTCTAAACCGTATCTAAAAGGTATGCACATACCTGGCCTCATCCGAACCCTGCGGATGTATTTCTCACCCAAGAAATTTCGGATTTCAACAAGAGAACCATTCTCCTGAATAACAACGTTGATGGGGAAGTGAGCATACACAGACCTCATCTTGTAACGGAAGCCCTGTCAAGTAAACAAACTATTAGCAGAGCTGAGCAATTTGACAAATCCAGTTTTCAAATTTTGTAGGATGCTTACGTTATTTATAATTTAAAAATGAAACAGTCCTCACATAGCACTCATTGTCAAGATTCTGTAACGGACACCTGCACCAAACCTTCCAAATTGTATAAACATGTTTGACTCTTTTCACAGACTGTTTAAGAAAGCATTTATTTTACTATTTCCTATGACCACAGTAAACAATGCCAGCTTTTAAAAATGAGAACCCCAAAGCCCTTCATCTTGGACACTGGACTAACATTTACTGAGTTACTAAGGTATACCAAATGACAAGAATTCAGACAGGCCCTCTCCCTCAAGGAACTTAGCCTGGTAGCAAGGGTAAATAGGGGAAACATGACCCAACAGGCTTATAATGGAGTTGAAGGGTGCCATTATGAGGTGCACTCTGAAAGGACTGACTTTTAATGCAAAGAAAAGCATTTCAGCAAAGACACAGCAGCATGAACTTTATCTTAAAGGCTGGGGGGGAGAGGGGGTTGTAAAGAGAATAGTGACATCAAATATGCTTTTAGAGAAGTAGACAAGGAGCACAGAAAGGAGATCCAGCTTTTTCTTTGCCTTCAAGGAGCAGCATGCCAACAAGAAATCAAAGCCTACCCTATGTGCTACATTTTCTTTTAAAAAACAAACAAAAAACCTCAACACCACACATCCTGAAGCTGTGAATTCTGTGTGGGGAAAAAAAAAACCCACCATCAGTCTAGTATTAAGACCATATGGTCTTTACTCACATTTATCACTTAATCTTAAAGACCCACGGATGCCCATTATAAACTGCCAAGATCACCTTTCCCAACTACCTCAATAAATTACAGGCATAATCTATGTTCTGCAGTAGACATTTATGTTGCATATATACATTACAGCTGAAAAACTTCCCCTTCCAAAACGAAGCAGTCTGATCAATCTGCTTACCAGTGTAACACCCTTGATCATGTTCTGTACATGACTACAGATAGTGCGAACAGTAGCCAGCTCTTTTCTATTTCCCCACCATTTGTCAACTCGGAGCTGTAACAGAACAAAAACTTCATATAATTCTTTCCAGTAATAACTCGGCTTGAGAAGAAAAATCCACTTATTCATGGAATTACTCTAGATTCAACTATTAGCCCTAATTAAAGCAACCACATATAAAGCCCTCAATTATTACTTTTTACTACTATACATCACAGGACCCATTTCACAACGGAATGTCAACCCAGAAATACTGATTTTTCAAGTTGCATCATGCTTCACTTGTCTATATACAGTATGAACAGTATATAACCCTGACGCTAATGACGACTTTGGTACTAATACTGAGCTTTATAATCTATTCAGAATTTGTTTTCCCAACTTCACTAAAGCAGTACCACCAAAACTAGCTTCACTTTTGGACACCCAATTTTAAGCTAAAACACTGACCGTCAATTCTATTAATTCCTACAGCAACCAAATTCGGTGCTATTAAATCAGTACCTTCCAAAGAAACAATGAATGCGTCAAAAAAAAAAAACCCGTATCTCACCCTCTTCTTTTTCTTTCCAAGAAGACTGAGTTCTACATTGATATGATTGAAGTCCCTTCGCAGGGTTCCTCTGGGTCCCTTCACAATAACTGTGCGTCCCTTCAGAGTGATGTCGACTACGAGAGAACATATTTGTGAGGCCTCGGAACAAGGTACAAAGCAGGCAGTAAAGACGTAAGACGAACACAAACATCAGGTCTCATACCATTTTCTGGAATGTCGACAGTCTGATTGCTGAGAATGGTCTTCATTCTGAAACACAAACACCTGGGGTTACGAGGCCGGCGCGGCGCCCGTTTGCGGCCGCACTACCCTGCGCGGAGCTCCACTCCTCCGGGAGCCTGGCAAGCAGAAACCCGGGGGCGGACACAGGAACACCCACCGGGAGAGCAGCCCCCGCTGAGTCCCGGCCTGGAAAGAGCAGCTCCTAAGCAGGTATTATGAGCACAACCGGCGAACTCCCGCCCGGCGCAACCCTAGCAGCCCTATTACGGCGGCGCCAGCCCGGCAAGGCTGAGGGGCGGGGGTAGGCCAACAAGTCCAATACAGCGCTCGAATCCCAGGGCCACCAGATCCATATGGCGCTCGCCACGCTGGGGAACAACCAACATAGACGCTCCGAGCGCCAGACTCCCGCCCGTGACTTTCGCCGAGCCGATGGCTTCAGATTCCCAGAACCCACAAAGTTAAGAATCAACCTCACCTCGCAGGAGATGCGGCAGAGAGAGAACGTTTTTCGTCATCACGTTCTTGTAGGCCGTAAGGCCCCTGCGTATGACGTTATGAGCGCGCGACACCACCAGGCGAAAGCAGCCAATCGCGGAGCAGCTCAAGTCTCGCAGGGTCAGTGGTGGCTCAGGTGCCTTGTCATAAGCCGAGCGACGGTTTGTAGAGCTGTCTTTCCCGGCAATTAGCGATCCCTCGACCCTGCTAGAAAAAAAAGAGAGGGATGTCTCTGCGCTGCAGGGGCGCCGCCTGCGCCGTGGGGCCCTGGGTGAGCGGCGGGGCGAGCAGGGTGCGGGCCGGGGTGGAAGGGCTCCCATCTCTTCAGAGCGCCCAATAATAAGGCCAGCACTTACTGAGCGTTGACTTTTAGCTAGGCGCTGATCTAACATTTTTCATGTAGTATCTCATTTAATTCTCCCGACACACGATCGGGTAGAGTCTCTGGTATTGGTTTGTAGGTCTCTCTGGCAGGCGATGAGGGCTTTTTTTCCTGCTGTCAGAGTGATCTGAACCCTGTATTAGTTGGAGCATTATAGGAGCACTGCGTTGAGCACGCCAAATTCCTACTTGTGATGGGCTCTTACTTTGTACTAGACACCAGTCTGGGCTATGAGAACAAAAACCTGTGCTCTACCTTTAGCGGCAGAGTAATCAAATGCAGTAGCAATCCCGCAGCACCCTAACAGGCACTCTTTTTTAATTGTTGAAGGTTCTCTTGCGTTGCATGTACTGACTCGTGAATTTTAGTGTTTTGGCTATCTCGTACACGTTTGCGTTCAGATCTAGAAGCCAGTGGTTTCTTATGGTCAGCAAATGTATATTGAGTGACTACCGTGTTCAAACATAGAATGTAATATAGAAAATAAAACATTAGGTTTGGTTTCCCTTCTTTCAGTTCTCTGAAACCAACTGAGCATTACCTCTACATTTTTTTTATTTTTTTTAATTTTTTATTGTTATGTTAATCACCATATATTACATCATTTGTTTTGGTGTAGTGTTCCATGATTCATTGTTTGTTCATAACACCCAGTGCTCCATGCAGAATGTGCTTACCTCTACATTTTAACACCTATGTCTATCCAAAGCCCAAATAAGAGAGACTTAATGCAAATTTCCTTTTAAACGTCCTTGACTCGACTCAGGAGTGGAAAATTGAAAGCTGTGGCATCTCCAGTTATTGCAGTTTAAACTTTATGAAAGACAGACTTTTAGTAGTTAAGTGGGTTACATGAAAGTGTGACATATGTGAGCCAGGTCCAAAGGTTTCCAAATCTATTGTACCTCTAGCAGTAAACATTTAGCTCCCATTCTCTTTTAGGTTTCGTTTGTTCTTAAAAAGAGACTTTAATCCTAGATTCTGAGCTCCTACACAGAGCTTGAAAATTGTTCAGTATAATTTCTCTATCAGTTCTATGGTTTTACTCTCTCTTTTTAGGTATTTAAATAGGTTAAAACTAAGTTATTTCAAACCCCACTATATACATGTCTTACCGAACTCTGTCTTTAGGTATTTGGAAGATATTTATGCAGTCCAGTCAGAGCAGTAAGTTCCTTGCCAGATAAAAAAAAAGAATTCTTACAAAATGGACCAGACCTTCAAGATTTTGTATCTGGTGATCTTGCGGACAAGAGCAAGTGGGATGAGTATAAAGGAAACTTAAAACGCCAGAAAGGAGAAAGGTAATTGAAATTTTGAGATAAATTCCTTCATTGTGCATTATTTTCAGATATAACCAAGCCCTAGATTATAATTTTAATCAGACTTGGTATATTTAGCTAAAAATCATTAGAAAGAAGTGATAACAGCCATTTACAACAACGTGGATGGAACTAGAGGGTATTATGCTAGTGAAATAAGTCAATCAGAGAGACAATTATCGTATGATCTTACTGATATGTGGAATTTGAGAAACAAGGCAGAGGATCATAGGGGAAGAGAGGAAAAAATGAAACAAGATGAAACCAGAGAGGGAGACAAACCATAAGAGACTCTTAATCTTGGGAAACAAACTGAGGGTTGCTGGAGTGGAGGGGGTGGGAAGGATGGGGTGGTTGGGTGCTGGACATTGGGGAGGGTATGTTGTTGTGAGCGCTGTATGTTGTGTAAGACTGGTGAATCACAGACCTGTAGCCCTGAAACAAATAATGCATTATATGTTAATAAAAAAAGAGAAAGAAAGAGAGAGAGATAACAGACATAGAACAGGTAAATAGCTGAAATTGTTGGAATCCTCTTGACAGTTTTTCTTCAGTCTTCCTAGGACTTAGCCATCCTATACTACCATCTCCCTTTGTGCATTCAGCATAAAATTTCTTCAGAGAACAAACATCACCTTGCTTCTAGTCGATTTGATCTTGATAAATTTTTCATTGTTACTGGGTATTGATGATCTAACTTGTTGCTTCTCCTATTCAATGTACATATGACCTATGGATACTTTGCCTTAATTCAAAAGAATGATGAGGGAATTTCGCAGAGAGGACAAATTGTTTTGGGAGATACCTTACCCAACAACTTCTAGTTCACAAGTGGATGTCAGTCAGGGGGAACCTGAGGATACATAGTCTTCACTCCAATGTTTAGATTTTTTTTCCATTTAATAACCGTCATAAATTTGGAATGTAGAGCAGAAAGAACACTTGTGGGATCTCTCCTTTCTCTGAACAAATAGAGAACTTTTGTCAGTATTATTCACTGGGGAATGAGATGTTCAAAAACTTCCTCATTCTTTCATTAAGATAGCATTACTTTGTGACTTTGCAAAAGGTAGACATGAGCATAGTGCTCTGTTAGACACGATTACGAGGGTTTTCTGAAGTGGTTTGAACAAACCTAAATTTGAGTCGCTGTTCTTACTCTTATGACAGAAATTATAAGAGTTAACCCCAGGATTGTGGAAAAAAAACTCTGCACTAAGAATTGTTACAGAGCAAAGTAACTTCAAAGCTGTGTGATTATTTGGGAACATATTTGTTAATGGATAGTTATGTTTGGCTTTCCTCAGGTTAAGACTACCTCCTTGGCTAAAGACAGAGATTCCCATGGGGAAAAATTACAATAAACTTAAAAATACATTGCGGAATTTGAATCTCCATACAGTAAGTTTCAAAGTGTTAAATGTCCCTCTTAATTAAAAGTTGTAGTGTTTCTGCATATGTGTAACTTAAAATTTAATAAAACACATATCAAAAACAGCAAGGAAAGTGAATAAAGATGTTTAGGGATGCATTATTATCGGTAATGGAAATGCATTTTTTTAAGAGATTTTGTTTGTTCATTTGAGACACAGAGATACAGAGAGAGAGCATGAGCATGGGGAGACACAGAGGGAAAAGCAGGCTCCCCGCTGAGCCAGGAGCCCGATGTGGGACTTGATCCCAGGACCTTGGGATCATGACCTGAGCCAAAGGCAGACGCTTAACCATCTGAGCCACCCAGGTGCCCCTGGAAATACATTTAAAAATCATTTTCCCAGGGCATCTGGCTGGCTCGGTCGGTAGAGCATGCAACTCTTGATCTTGAGATTGTGAATTCAAACCCCATGTTGGGTGTAGAGATTACTTAAAATTAAAATTAAAAAATTTTTTTTTCAGGGACGACTGGGTGGCCCAATCAGTTGAGTGTCTGCCTTCAGCTCAGGTCATGATTCCAGGATCCTGGGATCAAATCTGACATCGGGCTCCATGCTCAGCAGGGAGCCTGCTTCTCCCTCTGCCTGCTGCTCCCCCTCCTTGTGCGTGCACTCGCTCTCCCCTCTCTCTCTCTCTGACAAATAAGTAAAATCTTAAAAAAAAATTTTTTTTAAATCATTTTCCTTGCAAAAGAAACAAAAGGTAATTAATATTTCTTAATTTCACACTTAATAGTACAAAAAAAGATTTTTTTCCCCGCAACGTAGGAGATGAGAGGTTGCATTGAATGCAGTGCAATGCAAGAAGCATTATATGCTTCTTCTATGCTATGTGAAGCATAATATATGCAATTGCAAACGTTAACTACACCATTTTTATTTTTTAGCATATTTCCATCCAGACCTTCTTTGCACGTATAAAATATATCCATTCCTATTGTTTTTAATTTAAAAATGGGATCCTAATATATATACAGTTTGACAGTTTAACAGCATTTTTGAATAGTGACTTTCTTCATAAATACATTGTAAAGAATGGACAGTTTAAAATGCCTGATGACTAATTTGCTCAGTTGGTTAATATTTTCAACTTGATTGTATTCCATTCCTTTTTACTCACAGGTGTGTGAGGAAGCTCGATGTCCCAACATTGGGGAATGTTGGGGAGGTGGGGAGTACGCCACTGCCACAGCCACAATCATGGTAAGAACAACCTCAGCCAATAGAGTTTTAGTCTAGAAACTGAAAGGGATATTTTACGTCTTTCTCCTAAAAATGTGCACTCTGAATCTCTGGCCAGATTTTTTGTTACATATGAATTTATGAGAAATATGAGAGAAAAAACCTGACAAAATAATCTAGGCTGATACGCTCTCATCCTTCTCTGAATAAATCTATTACTGATTTTTCCATGTATGTGACAGTTAATCAT
Source organism: Eumetopias jubatus (assembly GCF_037043125.1). Taxonomy (NCBI): domain Eukaryota; kingdom Metazoa; phylum Chordata; class Mammalia; order Carnivora; family Otariidae; genus Eumetopias; species Eumetopias jubatus. Next base: position 170,046,229 of record NW_028274808.1, on the reverse strand, counting down.
GTGCTGCATTGAGATACCTCTTCTGTTAATTTTTGGAAATGTTATTCATGATTGCTTAACTTTTTCCCCTTAAACAATAATAAGCATTTATTTTTCTCTCTCATGGCCCTTCAGTTGCCTGGGGTACAGCTGCTCTTCTGAAAATGGACTGCAGGAAGTAGGTTGAGGTCTCAGGGTTCAGGTCTGCTCCACAGAGCTTTATTCTCCTTAGACCAGCAGGTCTCCAAGCCATATTCTTATCATGAAGAATGGAAAGCACCAGAGAGCAAGCAAACCATCCATGCACACTTGAGGCCTCTGCTTGGTCATGCCTGCTCTCATTCTGTTGGCCAAAGTAAATCACATGGTCAAGCCGAACAGCAGTGGATGTAGAGATATAAGCTCCCCCCTCCTCAGTAGGAGGGCCCTGCAAGTTAAATGAAAAAGAGTGAGATGTATAATCTTAATATGGTGGAGTCAGAATTGGTATTAACTGTGCACACTACCATATTTATCCAGAGGGGCTTGGAGATTGAGGTATTGGGGTTAAATCTAATTGTGTGCAACTGAAAGTTCATACTTGTCTGGGAATGTCTGTGTTGTACCAGTAGGAGGCTGTTTACCTGAGGAACCAAGGATTCTTATGAAATAGAGCTGGCTGCGGAGCTTATCCAAGTTATAGAACCTCAGTTCTTGAAGGAAGGAGTGATTTTGAACACTCCATGATGGAAATCTCTGGTTTCATCCCTTGCCTGGCCCTTCCCCACTGACTCATGACTGGTTTCTGGGAAGAGTTCATTGTTTCAGTAAATCCCTATGGGATGTTGGGACCATAGCAATGAGTTCACCCCCCTCCCCCGGGGGGGTGGGCATTAAACATAAAGAGGAGCTTTTTCCTCCAAAATCTCAACCCATCACTTTGCAGGTTTGAAACTCCAGTGGCCCCAGAACATCTGCAATGGCTATGCTTGGCAGGAGCCAGAACATGGTAGTTACCTGTAGCAGCAGAAGCAGTGTCCTGAAGAATAAGCCAAAGGAAGCAGATTTTATGTGTTTTCTGTTTCATCTATTTAACAAGGAGCTGCGCCTTCTGTTTAACTCCTACAGAGACCTACATGTTGATATGTTAATTGAATATTTTATTTCCTTTAAAATCATTAAAAAAATAAAATCATTTTTATTAATATCAAATAGGTACAAAAGAATCTTTATAAACTATATGTAGGTTTTAAAGAGTAACAGTATAGTTGACAGCCTGATACCTCCAGTTTGAGAGTAGAACATTAATATTATCTTTGAACCTCCCTGTACATCCTTTCCTGATCCCATCACCTTTTTTTTTTCCTTTAACTTTTTTTTTTTAGTAGGCTTCACACCCAGCATGGAACCCAGCATGCGGCTTGAACTCTTGACCCTGAGATCAATACCTGAGCTGAACCAACTGAGCCACCCAGGCGCCCCTCCTTTAACACCATTTTTAATCCTGAGCTTACCATTTCCTTTTCTTTTTTTTTTTTTTTAGGATTTTATTTATTTTTTAACAGAGAGAGAGTCAGCGAGAGGGGGAACACAAGCAAGAGGAGTGGGAGAGGGAGAAGCAGGCTTCCTGCCAAGCAGGGAGCCCGATGATGGGGCTCGATCCCAGGACCCTGCGTCATGACCTGAGCTGAAGGCAGACGCTTAACAACTGAGCCACCCAGGCACCCCATACATTTTCTTTTCTTTCCAGTTTTATTACATATATTTGTATTTCTTAACTGTATTTTGTTTACCTTTGAATGTTTCAAATTTCCTATAAGCAAAATCAAACTATATTCATTTTTTGTAACTTGCTTTATTCTGTCAGCATATGTTCTTTCGGGTCATCCATCTATGTGATTTAAATTATAACATTTCTGTTCTAGTTGATGGGTGACACATGTACAAGAGGTTGCAGATTTTGTTCTGTGAAAACTGCAAGAAATCCGCCTCCACTGGATGCCAGTGAGCCCTACAATACTGCAAAGGCAATTGCAGAGTGGGGTCTGGATTATGTTGTCTTGACATCTGTGGATCGAGATGGTTAGTGCGTCATCATTGCCTCTTCCAGAAATTGGCCCTTAATAAGTTGTGACATCATCTTGAGCAGTGGACTCTTTTGTTTCTAGATTTGCCTGATGGAGGAGCTGAGCATTTTGCAAAGACTGTATCATACTTAAAGGAAAGGTACTTGTTTTTGCATTTGCTTGTGTAATTTGAGGACTTTTTTTTAGCCCATATAAATTCAGTTTCTTTAAGGTGTTTACCTTAAAGCAGAGGTTATTAACCTTTTAGGGGATTATAAACCCTTCTGATAACCTCCTGGAAATTATGTGGTCTTTTCTCCAGAAAAAGTATATTCAAACATACAGATACATATTTGCATAAAATTTTAGGGATTCAGCAGCAAAGACTTAACGGACCTTTAGGCCATAGAACCTGTCCTTCATATTTGAGTGTCAGTTTAAACTTTGAGTAATTTTTAAGAGATGTATAACACTGCAGTCTTCCCGGCACTAATTTTGAATAAATCATCATCTAGAAGTATATAGAATGAGATAAGCTCCCACATTGTTAAAGTATGCAATGCTTGATATAGATTTTATCCATATTCATATGCCCTGGGAAATTTACCCATGATCCACATTTTATTAATATTCAGTTCCATCTATTTAAAAAGCATTAAAAAGGAGTTATGCTTGCTTCCTACAGCTTAGTGCTAGTTGAGCACCTAGCACTTAGTAGATGCTTTTTTTAATGATTCCCCTAGTGTTTTCTATTTTATTTAATAGTTTACTTTAAAAAGTTCTGTTTGCAACCCACTAAATTGATTTCACAAACTACTGATGTGTCTCACCTTTACAATTAAAAAAACAGTGAGTTATAAGCTATGTTCTTTCAACCTTTCTTTTATCTTATGAGAGGGTATGTATGTGGTCCTTTTTACATCTGTTCTCTCAGGAAACAGCTCCAGAAACTTTGCCATTGGGTTTGTGAAAAAATTTATCAGCTGTCCTAGTCATTTCTACTGCTGTCAGAGGGAACAGCACTATGACCTAGTTCACATTTTAATGCTTGAATGCATAGATATAGCCAGAATATAAATAAGAAGATTAATGTTTAACTTGTATTTCATTTAAGCAAAGCTTATGACTCAGCAACTCAGAAAACAGTTTTTAAAACCCACAGCACTTGTGAAATATTTGCCTGAGGAAAGGAGGATGTCACTATTTGATGAATTTTTAAAGAAATCAGAATTAAAGCAATCAAATACTATTTGCATTCACATAAGAATTGTCCCAATGTAGGGGCGCCTGGGTGGCTCAGTTGGTTGAGCAGCTGCCTTCGGCTCAAGTTATGATCCTGGAGTCCCGGGATCGAGTCCCACATCGGGCTCCCTGCTCAGTGGGGAGTCTGCTTCTCCCTCTGACCCTCTTCCCTCTCGTGCTCTCGGTCTCTCATTCTCTCTCTCTCACATAAATAAATAACATCTTTAAAAAAAAAAGAATTGTCCCAATTTACTTTCCAAAGAATAAAAAAAATTTTATATTTCATGTTTTAATGTTTATATTTGAATTCTTTTAAGCAACTTTCTTTTCTTTATTTATTTTTTAAGATTTTATTTATTTATGTGAGAGAGAATGAGAGGGGGAGGGTCAGAGGGAGAAGCAGACCCCCCACTAAACAGGGAGCTTGATGTGGGACTCGATCCCGGGACTCCAGGATCATGACCTGAGCTGAAGGCAGTCGCTTAACCAACTGAGCCACCCAGGCGCCCGAGCAACTTATTTTCTTAATACTGCTCAATAAAGTATAAATCTATTAATCTCAAAATTTTTTCTGATCATTATTTGCAAGCAGATCTGTTGTAACCACTATGTATGTAATATTTGATGTTCAGGGTTTTTTTTGTTTTGTTTTTCATATAACAGTTTATATATGAACATTTGTATGTTCATGCTTTCTAAAGCATGATTCCCAGATTGGCAAGATTCTAAAGATAACTGTGTTGAAACTGATACCAAACGAGTACTGGTAATTTCTGTTTTGAGCAATAGTTATGTGAATTCTTTGCCTCAGTTTGATACTTATTTTTTTTCCCTCATAGGAATCCAAAAATTCTTGTGGAATGTCTCACCCCTGATTTCAGAGGAGATCTAAAAGCAATAGAAAAAGTTGCTCTGTCAGGATTGGATGTGTATGCACATAATGTAGAAACAGTTCCAGAATTACAGAGGTGATTTCATGTACAGAGTCACACTGGCAAGTTTGGAGGGCCAGAATCTGCTATCTTCTCTCATATTTTGCAGGGGAGAACTTTCTATTTGACTTTTACAAAATGAGCTCTGTTTCTTTTCTTAACAAAAGCAACATATACGTATTATAGAAAAATCAGAAAATGTAGCCAACAAAAAGAGCATAAGCATCACCTGTAATATTTCCACCCAGTAATATCAATTACCATAACCTAAGTGTATATACTTATGTGCATGTGTGTATGTTTTGGTGCACATATACATCATGAGCATCTTTTTTTTTTTTAAATAGTATCATACTGCCAAGTGCCGATGAGTTATTTTTTCAAAGAACGGTTTTCAAAAATAAAAGAAAAAATTATAGAAGAGTAACAACTCTGATTGTAATTCTAAAAAGAAAAGACTTTTAAAATATTTATTTATTTATTTATTTATTTATTTATTTATTTATTTGAGAGAGAGTGAGAGAAAGCACAAGATGGGGAAAGGTCAGAGGGAGAAGCAGACTCCCCGCTGAGCAGGGAGCCCGATGTGGGGCTCGATCCCAGGACTCCAGGATCATGACCTGAGCCAAAGACAGTTGCATAACCAACTGAGCCACCCAAGCGCCCCAAGAAAAGATTTTTAAAAATACATTTGGCACTGGGGACGCCTGGGTGGCTCAGTCGTTTTTCAGCTCAGGTCATGATCCCAGGGTCCTGGGATCGAGCCCCGCATCGGGCTCCCTGCTCCGCGGGAAGCCTGCTTCTCCCTCTCCCATTCCCCCTGCTTGTGTTCCCTCTCTCATTGTGTCTCTCTCTGTCAAATAAAGAAGTAAAATCTTAAAAAAAAAAATACATTTGGCACTAAAATATGCAATAAGTGATACAAAAGGAACACTGTTATCTTTCAGATGTATCTTCCATCTCTTAAAAGGTAGGTACTATTCTTTCTAATAACGTTAATAGGAAAATTTACAGATTGTTATGCCACATTAATGATCATATTCATATTTCAGAAAGATGAAAATTTAACCTTCAGGCAAGATTAACGTGTTTATTTAATTTTAGTAAAGTATATTTGGCAGTGATCTTAATAGCTGCTACACATTATCTGTATTATAGAACTTGAAAAAAGTATGGTAAACAATAACCAGCCTTTCCACTAAATCATAAACATTAGGGAGCATAACAAAGCCAATGGAGAAATACTTTCTAGAGTAGTTATGTTCGGTATTGTCGGGTTTTGTGGTTATTTTTAAATTCACAAATTGGTTTCCTTTCTTCCTGTGAACTGGTCTCTGATTAAAAATAACAGCAAGTCAGTTACACAAAATAAAGGTGCATTAGGATTCAGACATATACTGGATTAACGTCAACTGAGAAGCAACTCCTTCCTTTTGGCCTTCTCGCCATTTAAAACGTGGTGGTTTGGCTGCTGTTGAAGTCTGACACACGGCCTATTCCAGCGCTGTCATTTCTCATGATACTACCACCAGTGGGTGCCAATTTCCCTGGTTTCACTTAAGAAACATTATCCTTTCCAGTGAAAATTCCAGAACCATGCATTTTTACCTAAGAGATGTCAGTGTCGTATACTCACCAGCAGAGGGCAGCTTGGTCTTTAGAAAAGAACTGAACATAAAAGTTTCAGACCTCTGAAATGTGGGTACATGTTAAACAGTTTTTCCTTTGTTCGGTATTGAGATTTTCTTCCACTCTTTTTTCTCTTCTCTCTTGACTATCCCTTACAATCACTCATTCTCGGCTTCGAATTTTGGTTTCTCAATGAGTAATTCATAAACCGAATTACTTCCATTCTAGTTTTCTCTGCCCTGGGCTTGAAAGGCTTTAAAAGTAGACAGAACTACGGGGCCCAGTGAAGCCTGATTTTCTTCACAAAAGTCACAGCTAGATATTTGTGCACAAATGCTAGGATTGAGTGACATGATGTAATATAATGTCCAGAATGTCCTTTCCCGGTCTTTTAACTTGCTTGCATAACTATGTACTCAGTTGAGCTTGTGGTTATTCTTGCTGACAACAGCCCTGCTGTTTTCAAGGAAAGTTCGTGATCCCCGGGCCAATTTCAACCAGTCTCTGCGCGTACTGAAACACGCCAAGGAGGTTCGGCCTGGTGTGATTTCTAAAACATCTATAATGTTGGGCTTAGGCGAAAATGATGAGCAAATATATGCAACAATGAAAGGTAAAGAAATTGGAAAATGAAAACTCTTTTTCATTTAATTTGAGTAATAGCAGGAACTCCATTTTGAAGGCCGTGTTATGCTTCCTCCATAGTCTCAGCGAAAGTGCCAGTAAGAACAAAGTACAGAATATGATTATAATAGCAGCATAAAAAGTAAGGAAGTAGTTTTCTTTTTTTTAAGATTTTATGTATTTATTTGTCAGAGGGAAAGCACAGAAGGAGAGCGGGGAAAGGGAGAAGCAGACTCCCCGCTGCTCAGGGAGCACAACACGGACTTGATCCCAGGACCCTGGGATCATGACCTGAGCTGAACGCAGACGCTTAACTGACTGAGCCGCCCAGGCGCCCAGAAGTATGTTTTCTTAGAACACTATGGAATGTTATGCAGAAAGGATATGAAATTTGTATCCCATTTTATTCCATACCCTTTAATCAAGTGAAAATAATATTTTATCCAGATTTCTTATTTAGTTATTGCATAGTTTTAAGAGCCCGCCAGGTACCAGGAGCTCTGACAGGCAGTGACAAGTTGAATAAGATGAAGCCAGGCCTTTGAGGAAGAGCTTACTGGTAACGTCACATAATATGATGTGCTTTGGACTTTGCTGAATCTTAGTCTCATAACCCCATCTGCTTTATGATTCTTGGGCTTTATAAATTGTAAAAAACAAAACAAAACAAAGACAAAAAAAACCCTGTTATTTACATGAGGATCCTTTGCCTACTTGCAGTTATTTATTGGTTCTAAGAGTAACAAGTGCAAATAGTAATTAAAGGCTCCTCTTGGGGCACCTGGGTGGCTCAGTCGTTGGGTGCCTACCTTCGGCTCAGGTCATAATCCCAGGGGCCTGGGATCGAGCCCCGCATCGGGCTCCCTGGTCGACGGGAAGCCTGCTTCTCCCTCTCCCACTCCCCCTGCTTGTGTTCCCTCTCTCGCTGTCTCTGTCAAATAAATAAATAAAAAATCTTTAAAAAAAAAAAAAAGCTCCTCTTTACTAGAGTAAAATTACAGTTGTACTAGAAAGATTCCGATACATGAGAGGTCAAATCACATCCTCCAAGCATATCTTGCACAGGTACTAAAACTGAGTACATCATGTCTGGTCTATAATATGAGTGATTTCAGGCCTTTTGTATACCATTCCTTTCCTCTTTTCTGCCCAACAGACTCCTGCTCGAAGTACCCTTAACCCATATTTTAGCATTTATTCCATAGTATTAGAGTTATTTGTCCTTCTTTCTGTCAGCCCCTCATGACTGTCTTACTCATTCCTATGTTTCCAATCCTTTTCATATTCCCTGGCACTTTTAAATGGATAGATATAGTCTTACTCCCCAACATCAGGGTTTTGGGACAGTGTAAAATTCACACTGTTCTGCAGTAAAATTATGCCCAGGGAAATTATGCTTAAATCTACAATTACAGCATCATAAAAACATCTGCCAATGGAGCGTCTGGCTTCCTCAGTCTGTGGAGCATATGACTCTTGATCTCAGGGTTCTGAGTTTGAGTCCCACCTTGGGTGTAGAGATTACTTAAAAATAAAAAAATCTTGGGGCGCCTGGCTGGCCCAGTCTACAGAGCATGCAACTCTGGATCTCAGGATCGTAAGTTCGTACCCCCTTTTGGGTGTAGCGATTAGTTAAAAATAAATTTTTTTCTAAGTTAAAAAATCTTTAAAAACAATCTGTTAATGTAATGTGTGCCTTTTTTCTACAGCACTTCGTGAAGCCGATGTGGACTGTTTGACTTTAGGACAATATATGCAACCAACAAAGCGCCACCTTAAGGTATTGCTATCTTGAATTACCGAACGTTCACTGGTAATTTGAATTAGATCTTTGTCGTCCATAGGTACAATTAAGAAGCTGCTGACTTTCTAGTGTAATGTTCCCTGTATATTTCCAAGTCCCAGTTTCCTTTTTATTATCTGCATAAAGCCAACAGATATACTCGCACTTTTTTTGCTGCCCTGAAAATTGTACGACTTCAGTGAATGTACAGGAAAAGAATTAAATAGTTGGGAAATGGCATTCATTCACACTTGGTCATCTTGTGATTTGTTTTAGAGTGACATGAGAGCCAGAGGTGAAGTAAAAAGGAAAAGTCAGTCTTCTTATTTCTGTATTGGACATTCGTTCGTTCAAGAACCTTTTGTCGAGTAGTGACTGTGTGCCAGACACAGGGCTGAGCACCAAAGACGAGACAAGACATGGAAGTCTGGTCCTCACGAACCTTAGAGATGTGATTAATTCTTGATTATACCTGTTAGTCAGTGAAGGAGTAATACAGATACGTAATCTCTATAGATAATCTCGTCTTTCTCATCTTTTGGAATAGTTAATGTACTACAAAATTGATGTTTTCCCTCCTCTCTAATTCCCCGTGATCTAGTACTGATAGAGGGGCCCAGTAACCAGTAGACAGGTCATCTGTGCGGAAGGAGAGAAAAGCCTCTGGGCAATTGGGTAAATTCTGAAGTGAAAACCATCCTGAATGCATGAGCATAGATTTTCTACAGAATCACAATGATTTAGGGAAATTCTAATATCTATCTGAATGAATTCTTTAAATGTAGGTTGACGAATACATTACTCCTGAAAAGTTCAAATACTGGGAAAAAGTAGGAAATGAACTTGGATTTCATTACACTGCTAGTGGCCCTCTGGTGCGTTCTTCATATAAAGCAGGTAAGTTAGACTGCAGGGCATGGTTTTATTTAGACCATAACTTTCCATGTTAAATTTATAATAGCTGTGGTTGCCTTTTGTAGGAAAAAATAAGTTTTTTTCTGGAACTTCCTTAGGAACTTTGCTCCATAGAGGACATGTTAAGGAAAAATTTCTCTTAAGCCTGTTTTTTCCTTTAAATAAAAAATCCGCTCCCCCTTTCTAGCTCAGCTACTGTGACGAAAGCAGGAAGAATCAGCTTATTCTTTGTGTGGATTTCAATAGTAGGTTATTCAGAAGTGACAAATACCAGTTAAGTATATAATGTGGTTTTCTGAAAAATGTATATTCATTCGCTGTCATGCCTGCTGCATCTCTAAACTCCTAATTTCAGATCAGTTTAAATCCTGAGAAGTAGCTGTTTGACTGCATTGCTGTTTCTCTTAATATCTCTGTGGTTTTCCTCCCAGAGGCAAAGGGGAAAAAAATTCGTAAGGTTATTTTCCTTATAGAAATTGTTACTGTTTTTACTAGCTACACTGCAGTTCTTCACCTTTGTAATTTCAGCTCTTATTTTGATCAATAGCTTGAGCTGACTTATGAAAAGAAAAGCCTTTTCCAAGGGATAAAAAGTCATGTGATAATGGCCATCAAAAAGTCTATGAGAACATATCTGAAGCCTGAATTTAATCCAAAAAATGTTTATGTTTTCCCTGTCAGTTGGACATAACAATTATAATATCTTGAAGAATAAGCAGTTATTTTTGGATCAATCCAAACTACATGATTACTGTAAATGATCTTTTAGATGATTGTGTTATATATTGGGTTTAAATCATGGATATATTTAAATTAGGCATGCATTCTATTGGTAAAAACTAATGTTCATGTATTAGTGATGTTCAGTGTGTTCCTATAAAGAAATTCAGGACATTTCAATGAACTAACAACAGCTTATCCTAGTTATAAAACCCAAGACTTTGATTCAACACTGACTCACAGGATGTGGAGGCTTTGGAAGCCAATAAAGTGATTCTTCAAGCAAGAAGAATTCTGCCAGCAAGCTGAAAACCTCTGTAAAGAATAGAACTAACATCAGCTTCCAGAGTGGTTAGAGTAAAGTAAAATCACCTGCAAGGAGTTTTTATTTTGTTTTTTAAGGAAAACTTTTAACATTTATAAGAAAGTGAATTATGAACTTTTTAATGCTTTTAAAGTTACTAATAAAAGATCTACTATGTAGAGCATTAGACTCAGATGATGGGTTAGGGTCTGGTAATGTTGGTTCTGCTCCTGCCAGATTTAGATAAGGTCTAGAGGAGCATGGATAACTCTCCATTACTTGGCTGGGTTGTGAACCTTGGGATTCTTAGTGGTTGTGATACACATATGATCATTGCAGTTATACGTGTATATAAGATGACATAGCAAAGTTCATCAGGCTCATAAAACCAGGCCTGCGGTGCTGGGCTCTGCCAATAAGCACTGAGCCGTGCTGTAACAGTGAGAGACTAAATGGAACCCTAATGACCTGAAAAGGAAATGTGCCCCCTCTAAGCAGCTATCTTAATGCTCAGGCACAACTGAGGGGGTGGGGAGAAAGCCCATTATAAATGAAGAGCTCTTGCTTCCCTAGAGGGGAATAAGCTAAAGGGATTCCATCAGATGAGTCTGCTCAACTGCAATGAGGTCTGTTTTATAAACATCAGATCCAGGCTAATAATGTAGCAGAATTGCTCTCTGAAATGAATTGTGCCAACAGCAATACTTTGTCAGTGGTGAGGAATAGATAGTGCACATAAAGTGGAATAAATGTTCAAAAGCATACAATACAATAGAAACAGTACGTAGATACGATAGGGTTACCCTTTTAAAATGTTGAGTTACTAGAAAGAATAACAGAGACTGTAATGATAAAAAATTTTTTGTAAGCATTAGGGGTAGAGTTTACTTAAAAAAAAAAAGATAAAGCTAATGGGGTGCCTGGCTGGCTCAGTCAGCAGAGCATGCAACTCTTGATCTCAGGGTTGCAAGTTCAAGCTCCACATTGGGTGTAGACCTTAACATTAAAAAAATAATTAAAAAATAGAAAGGAAACACTTAAGTGTAATTCTGAAATTTACGTTAAATTGGTAGTAATATGTTTTCATTTTTCCTAAATAGGTGAATTTTTCCTGAAAAATCTAGTGGCTAAAAGAAAAAAGTCCTCTCAAATATAACAAGACCTTCAAGATCACATGAATTGTGAATATCTGATTCCAATGGCTAATAGGAGTGGTACCAGAATGCCTGACTCCAGTGGACATACCTCAGTCTCTTTGTTTTAAGAAACACGTCGAGGGCGCCTGGGTGGCTCAATTGGTTAAGCAACTGCCTTCGGCTCAGGTCATGATCCTGGAGTCCCGGGATCGAGTCCCACATCGGGCTCCCTGCTCGGCGGGGAGTCTGCTTCTCCCTCTGACCCTCTTCCCTCTCGTGCTTTCTATCTCTCATTCTCTCTCTCTCTGAAATAAATAAATAAAATTAAAAAAAAAAAACACGTTGACAGCTGTGCATATTTAATTAAGTAATTCACTTGCCTTTTAGTGTATCTTCTTTGTTCTATTAAACAATTGCTTGCTGTGATATAATCATAAAATATCTTTTAAGAGTTTTACTGTTAACAGTATAAATAAAAATACATGAAAAACTAGAAAAGCTTCCAATCCTATTACCTGTACATCATCGTCACATTTCACTTGTGAAAAATGACATACCGTGATGGAACAGAAACAGCTCGAGGCTGTGATCTGCTTCCTTACAGTCGACATCTGTCCTTTACAGAATACTGCAGCATCGCTGGAATAATTTAGAAAGGCTGACGAGTTTGCATGTTGATTCTTTACATTGGGATGACTGCTTCAGACCTGCAAAATAGTTTCACAATAGTTACTTGGGTAGGACCTCGGGGAAACCAAGATCATGATGGTATCCGAAGACAGGGAAGTAGAACCTAAGAAAAAGGGTGTCAACCCTCATTTTACAGTAGTTTGCTACATCCACGTGTACTAACCCATTGATTCCTTCTATTTTTCACACCACTCCGGTGAGGGGGTTGTATGCGATGGTAATGACCTGAGGAGGATTTTCTTTCCCAGGTACTAGAATTCAACTTCATCTTTTGACTCTAAATCCTGTTTTTCTACTACATTCTTGCAAAGGAAGTTTTTAGATGGTTAAAATCATAAAATATGTAATGTAGAAGGCCAGTTTGATTTTGAATTTTCAAATAGGCGAACTAATTTTTTTTTTATAAAAGTAATGCATAACTTTGAACATGAGTTACATTTTAACTCGAAGGAGCCATATATACTTTGGCTTACTTTCTTTATAGATCCTAATAAATTTTGTTTTGTAAAATTACCCCAACTTTAAACATCTCAGGCAACCACCCTCCTTAAAATCTGTTATTTCAGGGGCGCCTGGCTGCTCAGTCAGTGGAGTGTATGATTCTTGATCTCAGGGTTGTGGGTTTGAGCCCCATACTGGATGTAGAGACTGCTTAAAAATAAAACCCTTAAATGAATAAAATAAAGCTTTCAAAAATCTTTTTTCACAGGAAAAATGGATTACTTTTCAGATTCTGATTCTGTGACATAATCTGGATATTTCCTAATTTTGCACAATGTAGATGAATGGTAATGAAACATTTTAGCAGCAGCAGAATTTTGTCTAATGAAATTTTTATGGATTTCAATGTAAAATAATTAAAACAGCACTTCATTAGTGCAAATACATGTTAGTTTCATACAGTTACATATTTGGAACTATCTAAAAACGCAAATGATAAAATGAAGCTATTTTGATACAAATGAGGCATTGGGAGTCATGGATGACTTTTGCAGTTTTTGGTCAGCTGCAGCACAGTATCAAGAAAACTTACTGATAGGGTGAAATAATAGTGAATTAGACAAAATTTTAAAACACCTACTCTTGCAATCTCAGGATACTCTCCAGTTAAACTTAGTGCCAAAACTTGAAAGAAGAGTAGCAGGAAATGTTTGTTTCGAAGTGGAATCACAGGACGCCTGGGTGGCTCAGTAGGCTAAGTGTCTGCCTTCGGCTCAGGTCATGATCCCAGGGTCCTGGGATCAAGTCCCAAAGTGGGATCTCTACCCCCTCCCCTGCTTGTGAGCTTTCTCTCTCATGCTCTCTCTCAAATAAATAAAATCTTGAAAAACAAAACAGCAACAACAACAAAAAAAGTGGAATCACAAATTGTTATCTTCTGAATTTATTTCTTCACTCCTTATTACATAACTGGCCATTATGCTGTGACTAGACCATGTGACCGAATACCTGGGTCTTGCTGGACATTTGAGTGTGGTTAACGTGTGTAGAGATATACTCCCTTGCACAACTGTACAAGAATGGACAGGCCGGAATCTTAAAAAGCCAGGGCAGAGCTTTGACCTTCCTAAACAATGATGCATTAATAAGCACATTTAAATGCACAGACATGACAGGAGGTCTATATAAAAATTCTTGATCGAGGGGCGCCTGGGTGGCTCAGTCGTTAGGCGTCTGCCTTCGACTCAGGTCATGATCCCAGAGTCCTGGGATCAAGTCCCACATCGGGCTCCCTGCTCGGCGGGAGGCCTGCTTCTCCCTCTCCCACTCCCCCTGCTTGTGTTCCCTCTCTCACTGTGTCTCTATCTGTCAAATAAATAAAATCTTTAAAAAAAAGAAAATTAAAAAAAAAGAAAATGAAAGTGATAAATGCACGTGGTTTTTAAGATATCAAGTAATACAAGAGTCCCAGCTCCTTTTCCAACCACTGAATCTGCCAATCCTGAAAACCACTTCCTGTTTGGTGAGATAATAAATATCTTCATTAATGAAACCAGTTTTGGGGCACCTGGGTGGCTCAGTCGGTTGAGCCTCTGCCTTCTGCTCAGGTCATGATCCCAGCGTCCTGAGATCAGTCCCGCGTTGAGCCCCTCATCCAGCTCCAGCCCTGCATGGAGCTCCTGCTCAGTGGGAAGTCTGCTTCTCCCTCCCCCTCTGCCCCTCCCCCTCCTTGTGCTCTCTCACGTGCTCACTTTCTCTCTCTCTAGTAAATAAAATCTTAATGAAACCAGTTTGGGACGCCTGGGTGGCTCAGTCGGTTAAGTGTCTACCTTCAGCTCAGGTCATGATCCCGGAGTCCTGGAATCGAGCCCCGCATCGGACTCTGCTCAGCTGGAAGCCCTCTGCCCCTCCCCCCTTCTTGTTTTCTCTCTCTCTCTCTCTGACAAATAAATGAAGGCTTTAAAAAAAAAATGAAACCAGTTTGAATAGGAGTTTCTCTTACTTGAAGCTGAAAGCATGTAACTTCAGAGATATTATCAGTATCAGAGGTATTACATTAACAAACACGCGCACCAGTGGCTTTGCAGAAAAATGGGAACAACATCCCAAAGAAGGATTCAGAATGTAAGCGGAACAAAGTAACAGGACCAGCCATGAGAGGGATGTGAGAACATGCCCTTCATCCCCCTGAGGATCCAGCCACACACGCTTTCACGTACATTTGTGCTAATAAAATACCATTTCAATCTATTTTAAGTTGGGCTTCCATGAAAATTTCCTCTGACAACGATTCCCTTGCTAAAATTTTGGCCACCGCATTTTCACTTTCAAGAGTTCTCTGATGATTCCTTTTTCTTCTTCTTTTTTTTAAAATAGCATCCTGTTCTTGTTTCCTAGCTGCAAGTTCTTCTATTTTTCTCTCTGAGGATAACTAGTCTTTTGAAGTTGTGTTTCTCCACATTGAGCACTGTCTCTGTTTCCTTTGTTTTATCTCTGCCCTTTGCGTTGAAGGGTCTCCTCAACTATCTCGTGATCCTTGGCGGCACATGCCCACTGAGTGATGAGCCGCCCTCAAGCTGCCAGGAAGCTGGGGTGGGGGAGCCCCCCTGTAGTGTTTGGGAGGGGGAGCTGGATTCCTCAGTGAGGAACTCCCAAATACTTGGATTATTTCTCTAAAGCCATTCAAGTTTAAAAAGAATATTTTTTTAAATAGCCTTAAGGGTTACCAACTTGGGGGCTGACTTTCTCAGAACCGGGTGAAGAACAGCAAGGAGGATGATGGGGGGGGTGTGGGTCTCTGTTCAGCGCGCAGCCTTTTAATTAGTTCACTTGTTTCCAGGATGGCATCTCACTAACACCCTCCCTACGTCTGAAACTTTCTGACTCTAGTCTTCCTGAAAATAAACCTCTAATAGCCTATGAGAGTGAGGGGTGGGAAAGGTAGTTTCTTCTTATAAGGCAGGAAAGAGACCGGGTGCAACGAACTTCCTTACATGTACGGTCTTCCACAGAAGTCCTCTGTTTCCACCCCACACTTAGGCTCCATCCTCTGTGATACCTGGTGCTTCCGATCCTTGAGATTTTTTTTTTTTAAAGATTTTATTTATTTGAGAGAGAGAGAGAGACAGAGTGTGAAAAGAGAGCATGGGCAGGGAGAAGGAGAAGCAGGCTCCCCGCTGAGCAGGGAGCCCGACCCCAGGACCCTGGGATCATGACCCCAGCCGAAGGCAGACGCTTAACTGACTGAGCCCCCCAGGCGCCCCTCCTTGAGATCTTCTAAGGAGCCATTTACCTACACCAAGAAACAGTCCCTTACATGGGCATTGATGTTTCTGCTCACTCTTCCTAAGTTACTTAGGTTCCCGTTGCTTTCCACCTAAGCATTTGTTGACATCTCTCATCCATGCATGCCTCCTTTCTCACTCTCTTTGTCTGTTTCTAGCTTTCTCACTCCTTTCCTGCCATTTTATCTTATTTTTCCTTTACTGTCATGTTGGTAACTAAGCTCGAGTAAGGGCTCATTCTCTCATTTAGGAGAGAATGAAAATAGTGCATGTGTTTAATTCAACACATGTAACTGGAAGTCCAGACAGTCTTTTGACTCGCTGGCTTTCCTTTGGGGCAAAGTGGTGTTGGACTCAGAAGGCAGAAAGAAGGCTTAGTTCTCGTGCAGGACAATTCTCATCGCTCTAGTGCTCCCCAAACAGTTTAATCAATATCTTTAGAGAAGAACCCTGTCCCTAACTCTACCCAGTTTGTTGGTTTGGGTTTTGGTTTTGGTTGGACGCCGGGGGCTGAGAGATGTAGTCACATAGTGGTAAATGCACGGGGCTGCCTGCCATTCTGCTTCTAGAGAAGGACTGGGTGAGAAGTTAAAGACCCTCAGTTAAGCCCCCTATGTGTATCCCTCTCTCTCCCACATCCTTTTGGGTAGAGGGTCTGCTGTTCCGTGGGGCGGGGCCTCCTCCTCTGCCAGTAATCCAGGAAGGAGCTCTTCTTAGTCAATATACATCCATCTGCTCAATGCTTTCCAGGAATTTCTTTAAATCTCTTGACCACGGATGGCCCCTTCCTATTCTCTTTGTTTTATTGGATTATGCCTTTTCCCCCTCTTGCTATAATTTTAATGGGGTTCTAAGAAGGGAGAGGATGTGTGTGCTCAGTATACCAGGCTGACAGCTCTGCTTGCTGTCTTTTTAATAATAGCTTTGTAGGTAGTTTTACATTTATACTGTAATTATCTGTGTGTGTATATATGTATTTATATTTAAATCAGTCATTTGCAGGCTCCCTGAAACACCTCTGTAGAGATGCTTGGGTCACAGTTTGAAAATCACTGCTACAGAACTATTAACACCTAATTTTCACTTTACATCTGTATGTTTGCCATTACGTAGGCATGGTCTTTAAGTGTTAAGAAAAACTATCATCCCTGGTAGCCTCCTAAGTTTAGTGTTACTAATTAAAACGGCCAGGGTATTTCTTAAACTCTACTCATTCATATACAACCTCTACAATTTTTGCCCTATCTCAATGGGAACTACAGTGTTAATTTTTTTTTTACAACTGAATTTCTAAACTTAAATCCCCCCCCTTTTTTTAAAGATTTTATTTATTTATTTTATTTATTTGACAGAGAGAGACACAGCGAGAGAGGGAACACAAGCAGGGGGAGTGGGAGAGGGAGAAGCAGGCTTCCTGCTGAGCAGGGAGCCCGATGTGGGGCTCGATCCCAGGACCCTGGGATCATGACCTGAGCCGAAGGCAGACACTTAACGACTGAGCCACCCAGGTGCCCCTAAACTTAAATCCCTTTAAAGTGAAATTTTATATCCCCCTACCATAATGGAAAAATCAGCAATAGCAAAGAAAATGTTGATTTTATGTGTAAGAGTCTGCTAATTGTTCCCAACTTTTATCAGCCTCCTATGATTATAGAATTTTTAGCTGGCTCATAGTTGGTAGTCCTGCTAAAAATTATATTTCCCAGACTCCACTGTAGCTGGTTGTGAATATGTGGCTAAGTTTTGACCAGCAGTAGGTGAACAGAAATGATTTGTGCTACTTCTAAATTTGTTCTTAAAGGGTGGGTCGTACCTTTCCCTTCTTTCTCCTCCTCCCTGCTGGCTAGAATGAGAACATGACTTTGGAGCTGGTGCGGCCATCGTGGACCCTGAGATAGACTTGTGTCAAGGACGGCAGGGCAACCAGGTCAATACGCCGAGACCTCTGACTATGAAAGTGCTCTACCAGCCCCGGACCATTCCCCCTGACTTCTGTATGAGAGAGAAATGTATTTCTGCTCTGTTTAAGACACTGTACTTTTTGGTCTCTGTTAGAGCAGCCAAGTATATATACTAACTAATATAATTTGTAAATGATGTTTATTCTAACACCTTCAAAATAAATTCCTATTAAAATTAAGAAAAAATGTATATTCACCTAAAATTAATCTCCCATGGTAGTAGTGGTATATTGTAAAATGCAGATCTACAATGAGTACTCTCTTTTATCTGTCTGCATTTAGAAAAAAGGAAGGGAAGAAGGAAGCAAGGTCACTGTATCCAATTTATCCTCTGAAGTTTAAAGGTTACTTATAGGGGTGCTTGGGTGCCTCCCAGTCCATTGAGCATCTGACCCTTGATTTCAGCTCAGGTTCTGATCTCAGGGTCGTGAGATCGAGCCCCGTGGCAGGCTCCCGCTCAGCGGGGAGTCTGCTTCTCTCTCTGCCCCTCCCCTGGTTTGCTTGTGCTCTCTCTCTTTCTCTCTCAATCTCTAAAATAAATAATTAAATCTTTTAAGAAAAATAAATATTATTTTACAAGGCTGGTGCTAATGTATTTCTTCTTGGTCTAAAATTTGAATTCAGTGCCAGAATATGATTAAATTAGATGGTAACATCTGGTTTAATTTTTGTTTTTAAGAAAGTGACTACATTTTAAAAAGAAAACCTTCAGTGTTTCCATTTTATCATTTTAACCATATTCTAAAGTGTACAAGTCAGTTGCATTAGGCACATTCACAGTGTTGTGTAGCTATTGATGTCTCCATTTTGACAACAAAATGAAGCCCACACTCAGCTTGTCGTTCAAGGGTTCCTACAATCTGTTCTTAGTGTAAGCTTCCAGATCAGCTCTTCCTCTTCATCCTCCTTTCAACTCTAGAGAAAAGGCAACTTGCTTTCACGAAAACCAGTCTGAATTTTCCTGAGTCCATCTTTTTGCTTCCATTGCTTCTGCCACTGATGTGCTCATTCTACCCACCCTTTCCTTCCAAATCATGTCCAATAAGACCTACCTCAAATGCCATCCTGCCTCCAAGAAACCTTCCTGTTTTCCTCAGCTGGAGTGAACGTTACCTTTGTGCCCACATAGCATTTTGTTTTTATCATTTATGGCAACTCTCACATTTAATCGATTATTTCTCTATGTGTCTTAGCTTCTCTACAAGACTTCTCATTCACCTATGCCCTCCATTTTACAGCATCTCATGGCATCTGCTTTATAGTGGGTACAGACACTTAATTTGAAACAGTTTAAATATTGCTACCTGAATGTGAATACAATGGATTTACGGAGAGCCAGCCCTTAATTTCGCTGTCCTAATCGTCTCCCCTTTCTGTCCTCAGCCTGCAGTGGGACTTCAGACCCCTCTCTGGTAGTTGGGAGTCTCCGAGAGTTATCGATAAAGGGCAGGGACTCACATCCTTCTCAGCTGGTGCTCAGGCTCTTTTGTCCTATCCACCTTCTGATTCTCTCCTTGGGGTGCTATTCCTCTAGTCTGCCTAAGGCCACAGGGGCTCACTCTTCATAATACCTCTAAAATTAGGATGTTTTCAACGTCAAGAAAAGTTCCTATTCAAACTGTTGTGACCTTGAGCAAATGACTTAATCTCCCTAGCCTCCTGCCTTCACCTGAAAATGGGGATAGAACTTATCTCAAAGGACTTATGTGAAGAGTAGATGAGAAGATGCACCTAAAGGGCTTGGCACAGAGCCTGCCTTTGTAAGCTGTGTTAATTATTATACTCTTAGTGATTCCAGAGCCTCCCCGTGGCTCTGGTTCAGTGGGACCAGCTTGTTACGGTGTCTAATGGCAATGTCCATCACCCGCCAGCCACCGTGCAGTAAGATCTTTGCATGAACACTGATCTCACATAATCTTTGTAACAACTCTTGGTGTTAGAGGTTAAATAAGGTTAGAGGAAAAATAAGGCTTTCAGGTAACTTAGCCAAGGTATCACATGCTAATAGGTAGTGCAGTTAGGATTTAAAGCTTAAGTGGAATGACACATTCTGGAGAATGTGAGAATTGTGAGAGAGATTTCATTTTTCTATATATACTTTTGTATCTATTTGAATGTTTTGTTTTGTTTTGTACCATGTCCCTGTATTGTTTTCTTTCTTCTTTCCCCCTTTCCTTTCCCCCTCCCTCTCTTCCTCCCTCTCTCCCTTCCTTTTTTTTTTTTAATTTTTTTATTTTTTCCTTCTTTCCTTTTTATAGGAAGGGAAGAGGAGAGGGGCAGAGGGAATCCCAAGCAGGCTCCAAGCCCAGCATGGAGCCCAACAAAGGGCTCTATCTCACAACCCCGAGATCATGAAATGAGCCAAAGCCAAGAGTCCAACGCTTAACTAAATGAGCCACCCGGGTGCTGTCCTTGTATTATTTTCAATTGTAAATCCTAGTTAATAATCTCACCAGTATTCATTGCCCCAATCAAAACTATACCAGCTAATAAAAATAGAAACCTTATGTCATTTAAAACACACACACACACACACACACACACACACACAGTCTTTAATTTTCTTAGTAGGGAGAAAAATGCTAATCACCTTCTTGCAACTTTTCACACAAAGGACTCAAATTGCTGTGTTAGGTTACTTGCCCAGTTACTGGTTTTTTTTTCCTCCCCATTACAAACAGCAAATATACATGGTTCTATGAGTTATCTCTTGCCCTTTTTTCCTTCTTTTTAGTCAATAACTATACTTCACACATAATTATTTACTTATCAATCCTAGGCATTGAAGCATCCTGCAACTTAAAATCAGTGCCTGATTCTATCTGCTTTCACAGGAAATCTTTAGGTTATAATCCCCTTAACAGAATATAAGATTATTAAGCAGAATACAAGAATATTTTCAAGCAGGAATGTAAAGCAAATTCTAATTAATAAGCTCATTCTCACCTCAGGGTCTTATGAGTAAAGAATTATTTTATGTTGAATCACTCTGGTGTTTTTCTGATATTTTGTTTTTTTCACTCTGATCTGCAAACGTTTTCTTAAAGAGCCAGATAGCAAATATTTTAGGCTTTTCAGGACAAGGGGCAAAATTGGGGACTTACATAACCATTTAAAATGTAATCATGTAGGGGTGCCTGGGTGGCTCAGTTGGTTAAGTGACTGCCTTCGGCTCAGGTCATGATCCTGGAGTCCCGGGATCAAGTCCCACATCGGGCTCCCTGCTCAGCAAGGAGTCTGCTTCTCCCTCTGACCCTCTTCCCTCTCGTGCTCTCTCTCTCTCATTCTCTCTCTCTCAAATAAATAAAATCTTTAAAAAAATAAAATAAAATAAAATAAAATGTAATCACGTAAAAATATAAAAACCATTCTTAGCTTCCAGGTGGCTGGCCGGATTTGGCCCATGAGCTTTGGTTTGCCAAAATCTGATCTATTTGCTAAATTCCCACCCTTTTACAACATTTGAAAGAATGATATAATACCCTTTTCCCAAAAAAGGAGTAATATTTTTCTATCTAATGTCAGACTGTCATGACTCATTTGTTACTTGCACTATGACAAAAAATACACCCATGCAATTGATGACACAGAATATTTTATTTATGTATTTGACATCTGTACAGATGTCTGTCCTCATCTTTATATTTGTCTCTGCATTCTCACTGAGCTACAAAATTCCTAAAGAATGAGACTTGTATCTGTTTAACTTGATATGTACATTCTCAGCAGAGCACAAGCATCAAATGGACATCTGACATATTTCAATAATGATGAAGTACAAGAGAAAATCAAATATAAGTCAATAAAAGCCATAAGAAAAAAGCACATGGAAACATACAAAAATTCTTATTTTAGAATTATGCTATACGTAATTTGTAAAATCTACTTAAGTTCATACATGAGATTATATTGGTTTTCTTATTTAAAGAAAAAGGGGAAACTTCAATGAGTTACAGAAATAAAAATGTAAAGTAAAGGTAACAAATATTTTTGGCTCTTGAACTAAAAAAATAATGATCAGTGAGAAAAAAAATGAGATGTGAAGCATAAACTAGACCAATACTGATATTCTATTCATGTTAAAAATAAAATTGCCTTTTAGTCTTATTTGGATTGATTGGAAATGAGCAGTGATGATCTTCTTGGGCTAAAAAAAACAACACAGCTCCTTAAAACAAAAGGAGCAAACTCCCAAACCAAACTTACAGGGTCACTAGTAACATGGAAGCACAGGGAAAATGTTTTAAGCACATCCAAAAAGAAAAAGAAAAGTACACAAGGCCCCATTCTGTCCACTGCATCTTCCTTCCAGGTTCAAAGAGACAAGAAGTGGCTTGGCAAACACCTTACCCAATTAAGCCAGAAACCTCCAAGTCTCCAGGACACTTTTTGAAAGGTTAGCAGGTTTAGCCCAGTATTTAGGACAGCAATCTCATGGTTTAAAATACATTATTTAAAGACAAGTAAATAAACCAATGATCAGAAAAACCAAAGAGTGCCTTTTCCTTTACAACATGATATTAAAGTGCTGCCTATGGACATTTTGTAAAGTAAAAAGTGTTTCAGGTTTAATTTTTATTTTACAAAAATTGACACCATTAAAACCAACATGATTATTTACCACTCATCCAATCACTGAGGTAATAACATTATAAAAATATGTAAAAAATATACTAGATTCATAATACCAGATATGCTAATTCCCATACAGCTAGGATAAATTTGATTATTAAAAAAATAGCTTTGTTTCCTTAAAAACACTTGGTTCATTTACCATTTAATATCAGATAGATATCTGCTATCCTAAAGTACCAAAAAAATTACCAAAAAAAATGGCAATGTCTATACTCTGGGTTTCTTGTTCGGTGGATCCTGAAGACTAAACTTTGGAATTTCCCCAGAAGGAGCATACGGAATTCTCTTTGAAGACACCTTTTTCCCAATTGTTTCAATCTAGGGGGGAAAGAAAAAGATTTTAGAAAGAAAATCTAGAGTATTTTTTTCCTTTTAAAAGCAAAAGAGGGTCTCAAGTTGTCTGGGTTGCTATGAAAGATCTTCGGTTCCTTCCATCTTTTTTATGTTTCTATAGTCAATCGACACTCCACTCTTCCCAGTTATGTCTAGAGATTCTTACTCCTGCCCCTCCCAACTCCGGACCCCCTCAAACAGAACTGGCTCACATGCCACCACTGTCTCAGCACATGGATGGAAGCAACTCACAGACCAGATTCCAGGGAAATCACATTTTCTCTCAAACTTTCTTCTCATGTCTGCTTCCCTCATTCTAAAAAATTAGCATAAGCTGTCATAGCACAGATTTCAGGAGTTCAGGCTTCAGAGTCTGAAAGGCCCCAGCTGGATTCCTGACTGATAACTGTGTCACCTAAGCTCTCTAGGTCTTTCTTCCTCATTTGTAAATGGTGTCACTACCACTTACTTCAAAAGGTTGTGGTATGGATTAAATTACATCAAGTGCTCGGCACTATGCCTGGCAGACAAGTCAGCCTTCAATAAATAAATGGTAGTCAATTTTTATTTTGCATATTACATCTTAAACTTTTCCTCACATATCCAAAATCACTAATTTTTAAAGACACTGCTTCTTCAATGATCATAAATTGAGCTCCTCTCTACAGCAAAAATATACTATACAATTTTCATAAAGGTCTTTTGAGTTAAAAATTAATATTTAATTCTGACTCAAAGGGCTTCTGCTTTGTATTCATCAATTGTCTCAGTAACTTATAAATGCCCTTTATTTAGTGATTCCATTCCAAATTTTTTCCCTATTTTTTAAAATCCCTACCACAAAAAGTTAACTTTTATAAGAACCCAAACTCACATGAAATATATATGTATTAAAGAATATATATAGGGCGACTGGGTGGCTCAGTTGGTTGAGCGACTGCCTTCGGCTCAGGTCATGATCCTGGAGTCCAGGGATCGAGTCCTGCATCGGGCTCCCTGCTCGGCGGGGAGTGTGCTTCTCCCTCTGACCCTCTTCCCTCTCATGCTCTCTGTCTCTCTCACTCTCAAATAAACAAATAAATCTTTAAAAAAAAAAAAAAAGAATATATATATATATATATCTTTACATCTCTTCTCCCTTAGATGAGTCATACAAGTAGAAGAGAAAATGTGTCTATGCCTTGGAAGTCATCTTTAAAAAATAACATTGCTTCCGTTTAAGTCATGACTGGGAAAAGTAGTCATGCTGTTACTCACTAAGGAGGGGCAGGATAGAAGAATCCCCAAGGTCCCTGATGGAGTGTTAACAGACAAGGATGTCATCTGATTCTTGTTGCAAGTGAATCTCTCATGAATGAGAAATGAGCACCAATTCTAAATAAGAAGGATCTTCAAGAACTCAGTGACAGGTTACGAGAACCAGATCACATATTCTGAGCAGTAGATAAGGCCCTAGCAGTGCCTCTCCAAGACAGCTGGTGCTGAGCAGACGCACATGGCCAGCTCTAACCCCTGCCCCGCTCTGCTCTGCTCAAGGACTATGCTGACTGCAATCTCCTGGCATGTTTCTTTATCCTCCTCAACCTCACCTCAAGCCTCCCGCCCCCACATACACACTGCTCTGAGGAAATGGAAAGTACCTCCTTCTCATTAATACTCTTGGGACTCCCGGGGGAAATTGAAATAGATGCAACATAAAATGTACTGGTCTGGTTACCGTCAGCTTTCTAAACATTCCATAATTAATTGACAAACTTGGAATTGAAAAGGGCCAGTCCACTGAAGCTCCCATACTTTTCACTCAGACCTCTCAGGTGCTAGAACAGTGCTGAACACTCAGAAGGTATAGGATCCTATACAACATGTGACAACTATACTGTATTTTGCAGTTTTGTTTCGTTTTAAGATTTTATTTATTTATTTGTCAGAAAAAGAGAGAGAGAGAGCACAAGCCAGGGGTGTGGCAGGCAGAGGGAGAAGCAGGCTCCTCACTGAGCAGGGAGCCCGATGCGGGGCTCGATCCCAGGACCCTGGGACCATGACCTGAGCCAAAGGCGGACGCTTAACTGACTGAGCCACCCGGGTGTCCCCATTTTGCAGTTTTCAAAACATTCATATAGGAATAAGAGACCTGGCCTCTGAGGGGTCAGTGTGCTGCAGTTTGGCAGAGCAGCCTGAGTGGCTCTGGGAAGAAAAAAATTAACTTTTTTTTTTTTAAGATTTTGTTTATTTATCTGACAGAGAGAGAGCACAAGCAGGGGGAGTGGCAGGCAGAGGCAGAGGGAGAAGCAGGCTCCCCGCTGAACAAGGAGCCCGATGTGTGGCTCGATCCCAGAGCCCCGGGACCATGACCTGAGCCAAAGGCAGTCGCCCAACCAACTGAGCCACCCCAGGCGCCCGAAAAACATTTACTTTTAAGTTTGTATATTTTCTTACTTGATCTTTAGATGAGGTAAGGCAAGGTACAGTCTATCCCTATATAATAGGCAACTGCTGAATCCTAGGTACTACATAAGAAAGACCAATACTGAATGATCTTTAGATCACAAATTAAGGAGGGAATAAAGTAATTACAAAAATCACATAGAAATTTCCCAGAGAACACGTTGCCCCAATTTATGTTATTGCTAAAGAAGGGAATATTAAAATACTAAAACTCAAACCCACTAAAAAGTAAATTACCAAACAAACAAAACCAAACCAGCCTGGGACCATAATTACCTGGAAGCCAATGGTTTGTAATTCATTGTGGAGCCCATCCAGGACACGTCGCCCATCAAAGATAAAGGCTGGCTTCAGCATTTTTTTATGAATGCGTTCATAATCCAGTTCCTATAAAGACAGAACGAAAAAAAACAAAACAACTAGAACATATACATGAACACACACTCAACCCCAAATGATACCAGAATACTTCTAAAATTTTCGTTAATATGACTTCTGTCACCTCACCTTAAACATGTCCCACTCTGTGCAAATAACCACAGCATGGGCGCCATCACAGGCTTCGTATGGATCCTTGGAAATGGTCACGAGCCGGGACACTATAACGACAACAGCCACGAGATACTGGCAGTAAGAAAGGAGTTATCTGAAATTATGCACTTTACTACTAGGATTGCAGGCAGAGTTGAGGGTCTGACAGAAGTGGAATGGTCTCGTTGAAGTGAGAATGAGAGGAATGGTGGATGCCTGGAGCACCTGCACCTTGCCCTAGCAGCATCTCCTTGGAACCTCTGAGGCTTTTTAGAATATGTTGGAAAAACCATTAGACTAACCCACTGCCGATCACTACAAATCAAAGTTGATGGAACAATGTCTAAGAGTTTAATTTTAGAGAAATGAGGCTGAAAAGAGGGCCTACCAATGATATAAATGGAACGACCAAAGAAGCAACACAAATGTGCATCAATAGATGAATGGGTAAAGAAGATGTTTTATATATATGTATAAATAATATTAATATATATTCCATTGTGTATACACACATATACAATGGAATATTATTCAGCCATAAAAAAGAATGAAATCTTGCCATTTGCAATGACATAGACGGAGCTAGAGAGTATGATGCTAAGTGAAGTTAAGTCAGAGAAACAAATACCATATGATTTCCCTTATGTGGAATTTAAGAAACAACAACAACAACAACAAAAAACAAAGGAAAAAAGAGAGAGAGAGAGAGACAAATCAAGAAACAGACTCAACTATAGAGAACAAACTGATGGCTACCAGAGGGGAGGTGGGGGGGGTGGTGAAACAGGTGATGGGGGTTAAAGAGCACACTTATCATGAGGAGCACTGAGTAATGTATATAATTGTTCAATCACCAAACTGTAAATCAGAAACTAATATAATACTGTATGTTAACTATACTGGAATTAAAACTTTTTTTAAACGCAGCATTTCATTAAAACACACACACACAAGGACAGAACAACCAAAGGTTTCTAGAGAACAAACAGGTTTTAGGGCCCATACTCAAAGTGATTCATGAGACTCAAAACCTTACCTTGGTCATCCTGTGAAACTCCTGGGTGAGAAAGATCCACAACTATTTGTTCCCTTGGTACTTTTGGATCATATATATGGAGATGTGCACCTTCATCCATCAAATATTTGCTGATATATATACTAGAAGATTCTCTGAAGGAAAAAAAAATCAGTATTGCTAAGCTTTGAAATGGCATATATTCTAATATCTAGGAGTTTTTAGAGGTTAAGATTGTATTTCTTGTGAGGATACAGATAGTCACTTTATTTTTATTCTTTATACTATATATATATGTATATATTTCACATGCACACATCCACCATTAAAAATCAAAATGAGATGAAGAGTTAGCACTCGCAAAGGGGCAGAAATATTTTAAAGAACTGATACCTTGTATCACCAGTGTCCTTTTTGAATGCAAATCCCAAAATAGCTATCTT
Source organism: Eumetopias jubatus (assembly GCF_037043125.1). NCBI lineage: Eukaryota > Metazoa > Chordata > Mammalia > Carnivora > Otariidae > Eumetopias > Eumetopias jubatus. The sequence continues at coordinate 170,019,142 of NW_028274808.1, read as the reverse complement.
CTTATCAGTTACCGTATTAAACAAGCTGTCTATAATCCGGGAAGCAAACCTCCTCCTCTGGTAATCATTCATATCTATAACCTGAAATTACACATACAATTATGCAATGTTGCGTGTACAGTTAGTGGAGTTAAAAGAAGTACAGCCTATGCCATACACTGCTCACAGTTTTACAGTACTATTGTATGAATACCAGCCTCATAAAGTAACAGGAGGCAAAGATTAACCAACCTCTTTAGTATCTACTGATTTAAAAAAAAAGAATTAGCACGCTACCACTTAAAGCCATCAGGAAAATTTTCATTTGGCTTAACTCTCCATGCACCAATCTGGGATGGAATGAATATAAAGATGGGGAGTACAGTTAAGTTTCAACCCCACTAGAGATCTAGCTATAAGAACAGCCTAAAAAAGGCACATAGAAAACAAGTGTTTTCCTTAGCCAACTTCCCCAAACCCTGTGGAAGCAAAGCTATAAGCAATAAAATCCCAATGCTTACCCCTCAGCCCTCACCAGTGAGTAGAAAGTGGACAGAGAACAGTTGAACAATGCACAGAGTTATAGTTGCCCACGGGATGAACCATAATACCACTAACCCTTGGCAAACTTTTTTTTTTTTTGGAGAGAGAGAGTGTGTGTGCAGGGAGGGGGAAAGGGAGAGAGAGAGAAACTTAAGCAGGCTCAATGAGATCTCACGACCTTGAGATCATGACCTGAGCCAAAATCAAGAGTTTGGAAGCTTAACCGACTGAGCCACCTAGGTCCCCTCTCCCTTGGCAGTTTTTAAATTGATATTATAAGAGTAAAAGTCTCTGATCACCTAATCCTTTACTCTCCTAAGGGTATAAACAATCTTCATATTGGTGACCAGATGAATATAAGGAAACAGACTGGTTTTTACTTTTTTTTTTTTTTAAGGCTCTGATTTCTAGGGGCTGTCACAAAATTTGAGAGCTTGGGAAATGAGCCCAAAATATTACAAAATCAAACATTCATCTGCATTTTTGCTATGATGGACAGGAAGATAGAGTCATCTTGCTGGATCGAGTGAAACAAACTTTTACACTACATTTTTCTTAAAAATGTGCATTTTCCTATATTCTCACCCACTGCTGAAATCTATAAAACTAAAAACTTGCAGGAAAATTTTGGGGGAAGATCTATATACTGGCTGGTATCTTGGACAAATTATTTAACATCTCTAAGACTCAGTTTCCTCACCTATAAAAGGGGGATAACATTAGTGATGAGGACTAAACGAAATACCACATGCAAAGTACCTAAAAAAATGCCTGGCACAGAGAAAGCACTCAATTGGTGTTAACTCTATTTTCAATTTGGGAAGGGTCTCTAAGTTTAGCTCTGTGAATCTCAAAAGGACAAAACAGATATCAACACACACAAGCCACTTGAAAGCATTACAATACAGGTTCTTCCTTCATTTTGATTTTCTGCCTTTCAAGATAGAAAAGAGTTATAATTTTTTTTTTAAAAAAATATTCTTTTATTTGTTTATTTTTAAAGATTTTATTTATTTGAGTGACAGAATGAGTGAGAGAGAGAGCACGAGCAGGGGGAGCAGCAGAGGGAGAGGGAGAAGCAGACTCCCCCTGCTGAGCAGGGAGCCCAATGCAGGCGCTCAATTCCAGGACCCTGGGACCACGACCTGAGCGGAAGGCAGATGCCCAACTGACTGAGCCACCCAGGCACTCCAGAAAAGAGTTATAATTTTTTCAAAGATTTATTCATTTATTTTAGAAAGAGAGTGAATGAGAATGTGGGGCAGGGGGCAGAGGGAGAGGGAGAGGGAATCTCAAGCAGACTCCATGCTGAACACGGAGCCTGAGGTGGGGCTCGGACCCAAACCAAGAGTTCTATCTTTAACTGACTGCGCCACCCAGGTGCCTGAAAAGAGTTATAATTAAGAATAATAGTTCTTAGGATGTCTGAGTAGCACAGTCGGTTAAGCATCCCACTCTTGATTTTGGTTCAGGTCATGATTTCAGAGTCTCAGAGTCATGAGATCAAGCCCCGTGTGGGGCTCTGGGCTGAGTGTGGAGTCTGCTTAAGATCTTCTCTCCCTCTGCCCTTTCCCCCACAAAAAGAATAATAGTTCTTGCTTTATTTTGGGAGCAAACTTGTTATAAAACTAGAGAAATATGGTTTACCAGAATTACCATCAGAGTTCATTAGCAAAAAAGACAATTAAAAACAGAGAAGCCTAAGAAATAAAACTAAAATAAATGAATATAGGGGTGCCTGGGTGGCTCAGTCGTTAAGCGTCTGCCTTCGGCTCAGGTCATGATCCCAGGACCCTGGGATCGAGCCCCGCATCAGGCTTCCTGCTATGCGGGGAGCCTGCTTCTCCCTCTCCCATTCCCCCGCTTGTGTTCCCTCTCTCGCTGTCTCTCTCTCCATCAAATAAATAAATAAAATCTTTTAAAAAATAAAATAAACGAATATAATTATAGAATTATATTTCTGGAATAAATAAATCCTGGAATAAATAAATCCTATCAAAAGCACCTTATAGACAAAGGGTCACATGTTTTAATTAGAAGTTAATCAAAAGTTGTTGACTATCAAGATTAATACCTGCTGCCAATAACGAGCTACTTCAGGCAAATTCAGAGCCTCACAGAGATAAACCAAATTCAGAACATCTTTCTGAAAGCAGCTTCCACCAAAACCTGAAGAAAAAAGTGACAATATTTTCATTTAAGAACCACGACTGAATCATGTGACAAATCTGTCCTACTAAATTTGAGGGCCTATGCTAGAATTTTTTTCTAAGTAAACTCCATACCACAAGTGGGGCTCGAACTCACAACCCCGAGATCAAGAGCCACGTGCTCTACTGACTGTGCCAGCCAGATGGCCCTATGCTAGGATTTTTTTTTTTTTTTAGAGAGAAGGGAGGGGTGGGAGGGTTAGAGGGGGAGGGAGAGAGAGAATCTTAAGCAGGCTCCATGCCCAGTGCAGATCTCACAACCCTGAGATCACAACCTGAGAGGAAATCAAGGGTCAGATATTTAACCAAGTGAGTCACACAGGCACCCCTAGGATTTTTAATACTAAAATTCAGATGTTGGAAATTTAGTGGGTTTACAGATTGTGTGAAATCTTCAAGCAACTAATAAACTCTATAAATAATTTCCAGATAATCTTCTCGTTAATGTTTTATTATGGCTACATTTTCTATTTTCTCTCTCATTCATCTGGTATCACTGCCCTACATCTCTTACTTTAGCACAGGGCTGGTAAACTTTTATGGGACAAATTGTAAATATTTTAGCCTTCATGGGCCACACAGTCTCTGGCACAACTATTAACTCTGCCTTTCCTCAAAAGCAGTCAGACAACGTGTAATAAAATAGCCATGGCTAAGTGTACTCTTTAATCCCCATCACCTATTTCACCCATTCCCCCACCCCTCTCCTCTTTAACTATGTTCTTTATAGTTGAGTCCGTTTCTTGGTTTGTCTCTTTTCTCCTTCGTTTTGTTTCTTAAATTCCATATATGAGTAAAATCATATGGTATTTGTCTTTCTCTGACTGACTTATTTCACTTAGCATTATGCTCTACATCTATTCCTGTTATTGCAAATAGCAACATTTCATTTTTTTTATGGCTGAGTAATATTCTAATACACATACACACACGTGTGTGTGTGTGTGTATTCCACTACCCAGTAGTGGGATTACTGGATCATATGGTAATTCTATTTTTAATTTATAAGGAGCCTCCACACTGTTTTCCACAGTGGCTGCACCATCTTACATTCCCACCAACAATGCACAAGCGTTCCTTTTTCTCTGCCTCCTTGCTAACACTTGTTGTTTCATGTGTTTTTGATTTTAGCCATTCTGACAGGTGTGGTATCTCATTATGGTTTTGATTTGTATTTCCCTGATGATGAGTGATGTGGAGTCTTTTCATGTGTCTGCTGGCCATCTGTATGTATTCTTTAAAGAAATGTTTGTTCATGTTTGTTCATGTCTTCCACCCCAACCCTTTTTTAAAGCTCTATGCTCAAAATGGGGCTTGAACTCATGACCCTGAGATCAAGAGTCACATGCTCTACAGACTGAGCCAGACAGGTGCCCTGTACCCATTTTTTATTGGATTATTTAGTTTTTTGGGTGTTGTTATATAAGTTCTTTTATATTTTGGATATTGTTTATCGGATGTTATTTGCAAATACCTTCTCTCATTCAGTAGGTTGTATTTTAGTTTTGTTGATACATAATCATTTTGTGTTGCTTTTTTTTTTTAAAGTAAACTGTACCCCCAACATGAGGCTCAAACTCATGACCCCAAGATCAAGAGTTGCATGCTCTATCAATTGAGCCAGCCAGGTGCCCCTGTTTTTATTTTTGTGTGTTTAAAGACACCTTATTTAATATATATTATTGATTCATTAACACTAAACTCACAGCCAACAGCACTATAACTCAGGCCTGAATAAAGCTTATCTAATCACATGTATTTTGTCTGAGGGGCACACATCACAGCCTCCTGGCATTTCAGAACACTAGATAACACTAGCACTTCACACACAATATACCTGGGGGCAATTTAAAAAAGGTAAATCACCAACAAAAAGCACAAAAATGTAAAAAATGTGACACTAAATAGACCACAAAAAGAGCTCTTGTTTACAGAATGGGAGTTGAAACGAGAAAACAAGAGCATTGCCTGTCACAAATTCAGCTGGGAACGTCTGTGTTGGGTGACTCAAATTTTTTGCTGCTGTGTGTGTGTCTGCAGATGACCATGAAAGCACTATGAGCATTGATTTGGGGATTACAAATAAATTTTAGCAAGTAGGATAATTCATACGTACAGAACTGGCAAATAATGAGGACCGACTGTATTACATTGTAATACATACACTGTATACAGTGCCTACTGTAGTAGGCAAAGCAAATGACAGGGGATGTTCTTCCCATTTGCTTTAGTAAGGTACTGAGTTATGTCCTATGTAGTCTCCCGAACTTACTCTTCCTAAATGTTCTACTTAAATATTAATTAATCCTCCTAAAACAGTGAACTATGTTTATCTTACTAATCAATCAGTAATTATTAAAACAATATAAGTTTAATTACTGCTTCACTTGGCAAGTTCTTGATAGGTTGAAGGTTACATGTATCATGGAATCATTATTCTAAGGGCATTAAGTTATACAAAGACTTCCTTAAAGTTAAAGACCTAGCTAAAGGAATCTACTCTATGTACAGAAAAATTTCAGTTTACCAACACTGGCTTTCAGAAACTTGTTTCCAATTCTCTGGTCCATTCCAATGGCTGTTGCCACTTCTTCTACATCAGCCCCTGTTGCTTCACAGAGGGCACTTATGGAGTTAATGCTGCTGATCCTCTGGGCAAGAAAAGCATTTGCTGCCTTTGGGGGTGGGGGGGGAAAGGAAAATTATGATGAGTTAAATAGCAATTTTATATGTCTGGATTATATTTCATTGAGTTGATACAAATTACTGAGGGAGATATAAAAGTTACTGATAGGCTCAATTTGAGGATGCTATGGATATGTTGGTAAAGGAAAAAAAAATTTTTTTAATTTTTATTTATTTATTTGTCAGAGAGACAGAAAGAGAGAGAGAGAGAGAGAGCCCAAGCAGGGGGAGCAGCAGGTAGAGGGAGAAGCAGGCTCCCCGCCGAGCAAGGAGCTTGATGATGGACTCTATCTCAGGACCTGGGATCACGACCCAAGCGGAAGGCAGACACAGAACCTACCGAGCCACCCAGGCGTCCCAAGGAAAATGTTTTAGAGAAGAAAGATGATTAAGAATGGGATTAAAGATAGAAAGAGTGATTTTAAAAACTATTTTTTTAAAAAGATTTATTTATATGAGAGAAAGAGAAAGGGAGCAAGCAAGTGCAGGGGTGGGGAAGGGGCAGAGGGGGAGAGAGAATCTCAAGCAGATTCTCCACTGAACGCAGAGCCTGACTTGGGGCTAGATCCCATGACCCTGGGATCATGACCTGAGCCGAAATCAAGAGTCAGACACTCAACCGACTGAGCCACCCAGGAGCCCCATTAAAAACTACTATTTTGGGACACATGGGAGGCTCAGTTGTTAAGCGTCTGCCTTCGGCTCAGGTCATGATCCCAGGGTACTGGGGTCAAGTCCTGCATTGACCTCAGGGAGCCTGCTTCTCCTTCTCCTCCCCACTTATGTTCTCTCTCGCAATCTCTGTCTCCGTCTCTCTCTCTCTCTCAAATAAATAAAGTCTTTAAAAAAAAAAACTACTATTTTAATGCACCCTCCATTTTATGTTGCATTTTATTAAAAATTGAGAATTTTCCAGAATATTTTATACCCTGATATTTGATTTCCCTTGTGAAAATTATCTCATAATGGACAAGAATATTATGTTCTAAATATTAATATTAAGAAAGTACCTGTGTGGCTTATCAGGCTTAAGAGAAATAAGTCCTTAGCTTTAAATTTAATGGAGGATCCAATGCTATGTACCAACCAGTTTGGAAAGTTCTGAAGACCAAGTATTAGTGGTGAGGATCTTTTCTCTGGGAACCCAGTGCTCATACACTGCACACAGTGCCTGCACCGCTCTCTGGCCCTCTGGGGTTTCATCCCCTCCAATCAGTACTCTGTCTGGGTTCCTTAGGTCCTTGATGGCTGTTCCTTCCGCCAAGAACTCAGGGTTGGACAGCACCTAGAATTCCAACGCAAAGCAAAGTTTTAAACTTAGAATTAACCGTTGGCAACTATAAGGCATCAATATTTATTTAAGAATCAGGTTCCAATGCTTCCTTTGTTTATACCTGTAAATTCAAGTTGGGTTTTGTGTTTGCATCAAATATTCGACGAATACTTTCTGCTGCCCGCACTGGAACTGTGCTTTTCTCAGTCACAATTTTGTACCCATGTGAGTTTTGCACAATGCGTCTGGCACAAGCCTCGATATACTTCAGGTCTGCTGCGCGACCTTTCCCCATTCCGTAGGTTTTTGTTGGGGTGTTCACCTGATGAGAGCATATGGGATTATGAACAAGAAGTGTCTGTGAGAGATTCAGTGATTTCAACATGAATCTTGAACCATCAATTAACTAGTTAAGCGGGAAATTTAACCCCCCTATTAGTTTCATGGAAATGATACATTTTAATAATATAATCATCAGACAGGACATCCTGAAGCATCTGGGGAACTCCTTCAACAAATTTTTGTTGAGAATCTACTATATAGTGACAGATATTAGGGCAGGCAGGTTCCAAGCTAAGCCCTGGAGATACAAAGATGAATGAGACTGTTGCTGTCCTCGAGGAGTTCAAAGTCTGAAATGAAATGTAAGTTTTCTTTTCTCTCTTTATTGTATGTAATATATTACCTTGGTCTTTAAAACCTTTTCTATCCTCCTTTTTAATAGACCTATATCAATAGCTTTTCAAAAATATTTGCAGTATCATTCACAAATGGCTTTCTCAGATCATTAAAGCTAGACATTATATAGCATCTTCAGGACTCACAATACTATGTAGACGATTATCAAATAGAGAGAAAAAGAAATCATGAGTCCAGAGTCTAGGCATTTACTTTTGGCTTAGCTGTACCATGTAATCTTGGAGAAGCATAGCTGCCTTTGCTCCAATTACCTCATTGGAAAATGAGGATAGCATGTGCTCTAAAATCTAACATGTGGGTTTTATAATGCTTTGGTAAAAATCAAAGCACTCCAGAAAGCCCAAAATTCTATACAGGAACTGTGTGTGTGTGTGTGTGTGTGTGTGTGTGTGTGTGTGTGTGTTTAAGTAGGCTCCACACCCAATGTAGGGCTTGAAGTCAGGACCCTAAGATTGAGTCTTGTCAACTCTGCCAACTGAGTCAGCCAGGTGCCCCTATTCAGGAAGAGTTTTTGAACCAATAATTAGTGGTATCAATTCTCTTCTCTTGACAAGCTTATAACCTAATGGGAGACTAAATAAAGGAAGAAGGCGAAATAAATCAAAACTCAAACACTGTTGAGGTGTGAAAATCAGGAGAACAAAAGTTGTTTATTTGCATGGAACAACTTAGGAAAAGCCTTAGACGTGGAAGTCAGGGTGCACTGGAGCACAGAAGGGCCAAGACCGCTAATAGGATACGGTGGAACATGCTAAAGATGAGAGAGGAGCAGACAGCCTCCCCTAGTAAAGATGCTCTGAAGGGGACAACTGAACACTGATTCATATAAAACTACTCCTACCTGGAATATGCCTAAAAATAGCCTGGGGTAGGAGGAAAGAGAGAGAAGTAGTAAATGAAACAGGATCAGCCATGGTAACTGCTGACAATGGAGAATGGGTAAATAGGATTCATTGTATTATTGTCTTCATCCCTTGTATGAATTTGATATTTTCCATAATGAAAAGCAGACAACAAATAAATTTTAAAAAGCTGATCCAGAGAATAATGGGAAGTAGATGTGAGTTATACAGTAATAAATTACCATAACAGGTACGCAAAGTAATAGCTTGGAAAGATTCAGGACAGCTCAAGCTAGATCCACAGAAAGGCAAGTGTAAAATTAGCTGTCTGGCCAGACCACCCTACAGTGGACTCTACTGCCCGAGAACAGATCTTTTTAAATATTTTTTATGGAAAATTCCACTACTCCCATTCCAGACTCTCGTTATCTAAAAGTTGGACTAAGATAACTTCTTGATTTTCTCCAAGTACCTGGCTACTCCAAAATCTTTTCTCATTTTCTATGCCTTGTCTCTTAACCTTCTCCAAGCTTAAGTAGATGATGGGCAGGCAAGTCACAGAAGCTGTACCAATTTCTCTGAAGTAATTAAGAATGCCAAAAAAGAGAATGAATTCATTATGGTTTCACCACTGGCGTCATTACCACTTTCTTCTGGAGTTATCTTTATGGTACTGCTTTTGTCTCATCAGTCAGAAAACAACCCCTAATTCAACAACTTACAATCATCAACAACATGCATAATCAATTCAACAACATCTACCCTCTAGGGCCCCTATGATATTTCTCTTCTTAAGTTCATGGGACTCGGTGAAAGCCCATGCCACTGGCTTCCCTTTATTCTTTAAGGCCCTGAAGGTCTTGAGTCATAGAGTCATAGAACACTCTAGCTCAGCCACAAATTGATGATTACTATACTGATCACACATAGACTATTTGAGTAAATGGCTACAAGGACAGCAAAAGTTACCTTGGTTCAAATATTAGATTACCAGAGTTTAACTCCCAAGTACTGGTTCTATTTTTTCATTACAAAGGTACATCATATTATGAGCCATATTATGAGCCAAAGGTGCCTGTGGACTAGCTTGTAACCTAATGAACACAAGCCAAATTGCAAAGAGTTCATTTAAAATGATTTCTGCTAGGGCAGCTGGCTGGCTCAGTAGAGCATGAGACTCCTGATCTTGGAGCTGCAAGTTCGAGCCCCAAGTTAGGGGTACAGATCACTTAAAAATGAGATCTTTTTTATTTTTTGTTTTGTTTTGTTTTAAAGATTTTATTTATTTGAGAGAGAGAGAGACAGAGAGAGAGGAAATACAAGCAGGGGGAGTGGAAGAGGGAGAAGCAGGCTTCCCTCTGAGCAGGGAGCCCGATGCAGGGCTCGATCCCAGGACCCTGGGATCATAACCTGAGCCGAAGGCAGACGCTTAACGACTGAGCCACCCAGGAGCCCTGAAATCTTTTTTAAAAATTCAAAAAATAAGAAATAAAATGACTTCTGGAACATAATTCATCTAGATAGGAGATACCCATAAATTTGCACACATGCTTTGCAGTGGTCAAAACAAGAAATGATGAAATATATATACTATTACCACATGAACTCACATCAGCACTTCCTAATTCTAGATCCCAGACTAGAACTTCCTCCAAATTTATTTGATCAATGATCAGTGATATATGTGACCAGGTGATTACAGGGTATGGTGAAGTGTTAGACAAGGTAACAACCAAAATTCAACTGGACAACCCTATACTAAGTAATGATGTGGCTTGATACCAACAGATTACTATTCAAATACAATGAAACTTCTGTATAGAAAAGAACGCATTAAAACTCACACAGCAAAAGAAAATACTTACAGAAATAAATACAAGATCAGCTTCTTTAATGGCATCATCAATATTGGTAGAAAAAAATAGATTTTTTCCTCGACAGGATTCTACCACTTCTTTTAGTCCTGGCTAAACAGGAAAAAAAAAAAAAAAGTTGTATATACAGTTTACCAGTCATATGAGATTACCTAATAGCAGAGAATTACCTTTGTTAAAAGAGAAAGTTATATTACAATTTAAAGGTCTAGACTTGCTCTCAAATAACACCTTTGTAGAAAAATCTAAGATCCTACACCAAAGGCCAAAAGTGTACATTATGTAACAATACTAAATAGAGCAAAATTGACTTTGCCACAATAAAAGCACCAGCTCACTTTAATGTCTCATTGTTTACCATGTGTTTGTTTCCTAAGAGTTAACAATTAACTGAGTATCAATACAATTATCAGAAAATTCAAGGTCTTCTGTGATTTCAAGCAAACATTTGATTTTGCGTCATCATCATGAACGCAGGTTTTTACCCCTAAGAATTCAAGTCATATAACTGGTTGTCAAACAGTCAACATTTACTTCATGCATACCTAAATATATATTTTTTCTAAGTAATGTAAGAAACATTTTAACTGAAAATTTTATTACGTTCCCCATACAGTTTAACAGGAAATACAGGGTGCCTGGGTGGCTGGCTCAGTTGGTTAAGCGACTGCCTTTGGCTCAGGTCATGATCCTGGAGTCCCGGGATCGAGTCCCGCATCGGCTCCCTGCTGCTCAGCAGGGAGTCTGCTTCTCCCTCTGACCCTCCCCCCTCTCATGTGCTCTCTCTCTCTCTCATTCTCGCTCTCTCAAATAAATAAATAAATAAAATCTTAAAAAAAAAAAAGAATATTGAGCTGTACAAAACCACCTAAGTATCCTTGCCAAAGAAAGAAAGGAAGGAAGGGAAGGATGGAGGGAGGGAAGACAAGAAAAAAAAAATCAGATCTAAATCTGCTTAGATCAGGGCACCTGGGTTGCTCAGTCGGTTAAGCACCTGCCTTTGGCTCAGGTCATGATCCCAGGGTCCTGGGATCGAGTTCTGCATCGGACTCCTTGCTCGGCAGGGAGTCTGCTTCTCCCTCTCCCTCTGCCTCTGCCTCCTGCTTGTGCTCTCTCTTTCAAATAAATAAATAACTAAATAAAATCTTTTAAACAAATAAAAGATAAATCTGCTTAGATCAGTACAATCAGCAAAACCCAGACTGAGAATTTCTATAGGATAAACAACCTAGTTTCTTCAACAAATAAACTGAAGAGAAAAATAGAGAGAAAGAGAGATTAAAATACTATGATCTTTTTTTTTTTTAAAGATTTCATTTATTTATCTGACAGAGAGACACAGCGAGAGAGGGAATACAAGCAGGGGGAGTGGGAGAGGGAGAAGCAGGCTTCCTGATGCGGGGCTCAATCCCAAGACCCCAGGATCATAACAGGAGCCGAAGGCAGACGCTTAACAACTGAGCCACCCAGGCACCCTAAAATACTATGGTCTTAAAAGACACAAGTGATAAAAATCTATTGCAGTTTATGGATCTTACTTGGATGTTGATTTAAATAAACTACGGGAAAAAGGACCCGTATAAGAATTCTTTTTTTTTTTTTTTTTTTTAAAGATTTTATTTATTTGAGAGAAAGAGCACATGAGAGGGGAGAAGATCAGAGGGAGAAGCAGACTCCCTGCCGAGCAGGGAGCCCGATGCGGGACTCGATCCTGGGACTCCAGGATCATGACCTGAGCCGAAGGCAGTGGCTTAACCAACTGAGCCACCCAGGCGCCCCCGTATAAGAATTCTTGATATAAAGAAACTATTCTTAAAATTTGTAGTAGTAACAATGGTGACATGTTTACTTTTTTTTTTTAAGACTTTATTTATTTATTCAGAGAGAAAGAACACAGGAGAGCAAGCAAGCAGGGGGAGGGGCACAGGGAGAAGGAGAGAAATAATCTCCAGCAGACTCCATGCAGAGTGCAGAGCCCAAAGTAGGGCTTGATCTCACAACCCTGAGATCATGACCTGAGTGGAAATCAAGAGTTAGATGCTTAACCAACTGAGCTACCCAGGTGCCCCAGGTGACATGCTTATGTTTTTAAAATAATTATTATCTTTTTTTTTAGAAAGATTTTATTTATTTGACAGAGAGAGAGACAGTGAGAGAAGGAACATAAGCAGGGGGAGCAGGAGAGGGAGAAGCAGGTTCTCTGCCGAGCAGGGAGCCCAAAGTGGGGCTCGATCCCAGGACCCCGGGATCACGACCTGAGCTGAAGGCAGATGCTTAATGACTGAGCCACCCAGGCGCCCCTATTATCTTTTTTTCAAGATTTTATTTATTTATTTGACAGAGACACACAGCAAGAGAAGGAACACAAGCAGGGGGAGTGGGAGAGGGAGAAGCAGGCTTCCCGCAGAGCAGAGAGCCTGATGCGGGTCTCAATCCCAGGACCCTGGGATCATGACCTGAGCCGAAGGCAGACGCTTAATGACTGAGCCACCCAGGCGCCCCATTATCTTTTTTTTTCAAGATTTTATTTATTTATTTGAAAGAGAGAGAGATAAGGTAGAGAGAGAGAGAGAGCACATGTCGGGGGGGGGCAGAGGGAGAGGGAGCCCACGGGTCATAGAAACCATTTCCTTGGTTCTAGAAAATGAGAGTAAAAGATTATGGAGTAGGGATTTTGCAGAGAAGACTGAATTTAGTCTTATATATAATCCCCTAATATTTAAAGTAACCTAAAATCAGAGCAATGCAGGATTTATACTAACTAAGCCTTAATAACACCTCAAAACAAATAACTATATTATTCTGTTAAAATCAATGGGATATTTGTAGATCTCCAAAACTGATGCAGAAGTAGTTAATAATATAGGTTCTACCTCTTATTAAATTCATTATGTAATTATCACAATTAGTATTGAGAATTTATAGGATACTTTTTATGGAAGAACTCAAATCCTTTCACAGGGTAAAATTATCATTCATTTTAATTCAGAAAAAGTAAAGCAAATTATCCATTTTACTTTTTAAAAAGTAGCTATTGTTACAAAGTTAACAAGAAAAGCAGTGATGGGCGCCTGGGTGGCTCAGTAAGCGTCTGCCTTCGGCTCAGGTCATGATCCCAGGGTCCTGGGATCGAGCCCCGCATTGGGCTCCCTGCTCCGCAGGAAGCCTGCTTCTCCCTCTCCCTTTCCCACTCCCACTGCTGTGTTCCCTCTCTCACTGTGTGTCTCTCTCTCTGTCAAATAAATAAATAAATCTTTAAAAAAAAAAAGAAAAGCAGTGACTGTTCAAAAAATATGGCAATACAAAATAAAATATTTTAATTGTTAAATATTAACACTTTCTACTATACTATTTTCTGAGTAAACACTTAAGTATCTTGTCACCATATTTTATCTGATGATCATTACTATTTCCTTTTCCAGCAGTAAAAACGACCATTTTTTTATTCATCTAGTTTTGGCCCATAAAATATAAACATATTGAATTAGAAAGAACCACAATAAACAAGCTCATGGACCCTAAGTATATTTAACTGGGTTTTCTTTCTTTTTTTTAAAGATTTTATTTATTTATTTATTTATTTATTTGAGAGAGAGAGAGAAATCACAAGCAGTGAGTGAGGAGGGGCAGAGGCAAAGGGAGAAGCAGACTCTCTGCTGAGCAGGGAGCCCAATGTGGGGCTCGATCCCAGGACCTGGAGATCACGACCTGAGCCGAAGGAAGATGCTTAACTGTGCTACCCAGGGACTCCTAGCTGGGTTTTCAATGTGACCCGATAATCTTTTACTTTGTCCTCTCTATTCTGAGATTATTGCTCTGCACCTCCACTATTTGCAAGTCCTTGACCCAACATGACCCCTTCTATCTTCTTCAAAATATCTCACCTCTTACTAACAGACAATTGAAATTGTCAATATGTCAGTCACCTTTCTTTCATGTCCCCACCAACAAAACTGCTCATATCTTTATCCATTCTTGTTTACTTTCCTCCAGTCTCCAAGGAAGAGGCTTTCAAGGCCAATCCTTGTGCTTTTGATTCCATCCTTTCACTCTCTTTCTGGACTTTATTCCATCAATTAGCCCCTTCTTACATTTTGACCTTTCCTTCTCTATGTAATTGGTGACTTCACCAATTTAGGGCACCCAGGCGCCCCTAAGCAGGCTTCTCTTAACTGATGTCTAAGAAAGACACAGGAAAATTATAAGCCTAAAGTCATTTACTTGCTAAGAGGAAAATCATTCTACTTACTAAGATGATTCCTTCTAGAATTTTAAAGTACGAGTGCCATGTTTTTAACCTCCAAAGCCAGTGGGTTTTGGAAAAAGATTTCATTTCTTTTGTAGGCTACACTAAATAGTGCAAAACTAAAATAGCTGCTTATAGTTTATCTAATTTCCTGGAATTAACATATTAAAAATGAGATAGGGGCACCTGGCTGGCTCGGCTGGAAGAGCATGCCACTCTTAATTTGGGGGTTGTGAGTTTAAGCTCCATGTGGGGTGTAGAGATTACTTATTTTTAAAAAAAAGACAGCACGCGCACAAGAGAGAGAGATAAAAATAAGTTATAACCATTAAATAAAGCCAATACAATTATGAGATGTCAGGGTTTTGAAAACTCAGACATTGACTCTAATGAGGACAGTGAGCGCTAGACTTTCAAATCTTTTATATTCTTTATAAAGAGATTTAAAGAAGAAAAATTTATTTATGAAATAAAAGTATGAAATATAATACTTCTGTTTCTTTGTTTATAAAAGGTTATTGAGAAAAAACAAGTATGATATGGAAAAGAAATTATTTTAGATCTTAACTTTCTCAATCTAACTATATATCCCAGCTAGATTCAATGTCAATGTAGAACATACTATCTTAAATTTAAAGCACTGAAGTCTTAGGTGGAGCCTGGGTAGCTCAGTCGTTAAGCACCTGCCTTCGGCTCAGGTCATGATCCCAGGTCCTGGGATCCAGCCCTGCATCGGGCCCCCTGATCCAGGAGAAGCCTGCTTCTCCCTCTCCCACTTCCCCTGCTTGTGTTCCCTCTCTCTCTGTGTCTCTCTCCGTCAAATAAATAAACAAAATCTTTTAAAAAATAAATAAATAAAATAAAACACTGAAGTCTTAGCAAGAAGAGTTTCAGATGTCAATCAATGTAAATAGTAATACCAACAATAAGAATCTGGCCAGGGAACATGCCTGGCCAATTGATTTTTTTGTTTTCTCCAAGAAAAATGTCTAATTCCAATACATTATAGTTTGTATTTTTTTTAAATATGGTATGGCTTTTATTTGATTAATAAAGTCTTTATTTACTTATTTATTTATTTGACAGAGAGAGACAGCGAGAGAGGGAACACAAGCAAGGGGGAGTGGGAGAGGGAGAAGCAGACTTCCCGCGGAGCAGGGAGCCCGATACGGGGCTCGATCCCAGAACCCTGGGATCACGACAAGAGCCAAAGGCAGATGCCCAACGACTGAGCCACCAGGTGCCCCTATAATTTGTATTTTTTAAGATTTATTTATTTTAGGGAGAGAGAGAGAGCACGCGAGCGTGAGTGCACATGTGAGTTGGGGGAGGGGCAGTGGGAGAGAATCTTCAAGCAGACTCCCCCACTCTGGGCTCAGTCTCACCACTGAGCTCAGGCTCATGACCTGAGCCAAAACCAAGAGTCAGACACTCAACCCACTGAGCCATTCAGGTGCCCTTAGTTTGCCTTTTTTCCAACTCAGGGTACCTCTGTTTTTTGTTTTTAAGCTAATTTTTATTGAAATAAAACAAAAATATATAAAATTGCATATACATTAATATAGAAAAGTATGTAGCTCAATTTTCAAAAGTGAACACACTTGTGTAACCACTATCTGTAATAAGAATTAGAATATTAACCGTAAATCAGAACCTGCAGTTTGCCCTCTCCGAGTCACTACCATGGCTCAAATTAACATCATGCTGAATTCTATCATCAGAGATCAATTTGCTTATATTTGAACTTTATACAAGTAGAATTATACAATATGTACTACTTTATGTCTGATAGCACATTATTTTGGGGAGAATTTAACCAAATTCTTGCATGTCGGAGTAGTTTCATTGATTTTCAATGCAGTATAGAATTTCATTGCAGGATTATGCTATAATTTATGTATCCATTCCAATGCTGATTAACATTTAGGTTGTTTCCTATTTAAGTCTACTATGAATAGTACTGTTAATACCTGTCTTTTGGTGCACATAGGTATGCATTTCTGTTGGATATATACCTACAAGTGGAATTGCTGGATCAGACTACACAGATTTTCAGCTTCAGTAGACACCGCCGAGCACTTTTTTGAAAGTGGCTATACCAGACTACATTCTGGCAGCACTGTGTAAAATTCCAATTGCTCTAAATCCTTGCTAACACTTAGTATTGTCAGTAGTAATAATTTTAGCCATTCTGATAAGTGTCCTTTGTTTCTGAAGACTAGAGTACACTGCTGGCAGAATTAGTTACTGAATGATTGGATATAAATATGGCTTACAGGATTTCAGATGACATGCAGCCGTTTTATAAAACTTTTATTAAGTTATCTTTCCAAAAAAATTTTAATTCTCCAAAACCAAATCTAGTAGTAATGTTATAACAGGAAAAGAAATGCTATAGCACTAAAGTAATTTAAAGAACTATTATGGGGTTGGGGGGTGCCTGGGTGGCTCAGTCAGTGAAGCAACAGACTCTTGGTTTTGGCTAGAGTCACGATCTCAGGGTCATGGGATAGGGACTGCAGTGGACTCCACAGTGCAGAGTCTGCTTGTCTCTCTCCCTCCCTCACTGCCCCTCCCACCGCTCTGTCCCTCGCAAATAAATACATACATACATAAATAAATAAATATCTTTAAAGAACTATTATGGGTAGCTCATCTGGTAGAAAAAGAAAGGGTAAAGCACAACAGAAGCTACCACACACACACAGAGATTTTTTTTTTTTAATTCAAAGTCTGATTCAGAGAGGAATATATCCATGATGTTGGGTAGCTACTACTCTGTGGGTGCTTTTTCATGGATTTCTATATTTCATATGCCTATAAAACCGGTTGAGACTTCCCTTCCAAAAGACTAACACATTTAAAAACTATGATTAAGCAACCGACTCTTGATTTTGGCTCAGGTCATGATCTCAGGGTGGTGAGATGGAGCCCTGATCAGGCTCCCTGCTCAGTGGGGAGACTGCTTGAGTTTCTCTCCCTCTCTCTCTGTCCCTCCCCTTGCTCACACTCTCTCTCTAAAATAAATAAATCTTAGAAAGAAAGAAAGAGAGAGAGACTATGGTTGATAACAGTCTTACAAATAACAAGGCTTTCCCAAAGGAAAAAAAATAAGAATATATTAATGTTGGAAAAAAAAAAAACACCACAACACAAATTTTCAAAGGCTTCTCTGTTGGGTTTCAAAAGCATAATATCATGAACTCATTTTATAGTGAAATTTTTCAAAATGGGATCCACATATCTTAATAAAATAGCTGGAAGCATATTTTCCTAACTATATATTATCTAAATTCACAGCAATTTTCAAATTCTAATTAAACAAATTTGTGATACTAAGCACTAGATATAAAAGACATCATTTATCCACTCATGGTTTACCTGCTATAAGTACAGTACAATTA
This sequence comes from Eumetopias jubatus, assembly GCF_037043125.1. Taxonomy (NCBI): domain Eukaryota; kingdom Metazoa; phylum Chordata; class Mammalia; order Carnivora; family Otariidae; genus Eumetopias; species Eumetopias jubatus. The sequence goes on along the minus strand of NW_028274808.1, from coordinate 170,001,387 downwards.
CCCCCAAATATAATGGACTTATATGAATTAGTATTATAAACATCCACAGTTTTATTATTTTCTTTGTACAGAATACCTTTCTAATATTTTACTATTACAATATGGTAACCATATTAACAAAAGTAGAAAACAGAGAAGAGAAAAAATTACCCATATTCTCACTGCACTAATACAACCATTATTAATATTCTAATATATTTCTTCCCAGTCATTTTCCTTGGGCATACTTGACATAATTATAAATGTGATGTCCACAACATTGTGTATCTAGATTTCTCATTTAATTCCTTTTCAGTTGCAGTCACAGATTTTTACATTAATAGCAATTTATTTAACAAAAACAGAAAACAAAGGACATAAGAACAAAGAGCTGTTTAAAATGGTTTACCTCATAAATAGGGAGTGTAGGAGAGTTCCATGCATTGATTCTTGATTCATTGACATCAACAACTGTTACCCTGATTTCAGGGCACATATGAGCAATGACACTACATGTAGGTCCTCCAACATAGCCCGCACCAATGCAACAGATCTTCTTAATTTCAAACATGATTAAACTAGAAGGAAAGCAGTAAGACTATTCTACTATTGAAAACAGAAAATTTAAAGAAATCACATTGCACATTTATCATGCTTTATAAAAACTGTCAAGGTGACAGATAATCTGGAAAGATTGCCTGCATTCATACTCATTAAGAATTATTAAAAGAGGGGCGCCTGGGTGGCTCAGTCGTTAAGCATCTGCCTTCGGCTCAGGTCATGATCCCGGGGTCCTGGGATCGAGCCCCGCATCGGGCTCCCTGCTCCGCGGGAAGCCTGCTTCTCCCTCTCCCACTACCCCCTGCTTGTGTTTCCTCTCTGGCTATGTCTCTCTGTCAAATAAATAAATAAAATCTTTAAAAAAAATTATTAAAAGAGCGATAATATATAATATTCCAATTGGAATGTCCATTCTCGGCCGCGCTAACATAAAACATGGACAAAAAAAAAGTAACTGGTATTACTGAAGAAGTGTCACAAAGATTATAATGATCTAATATTCAAAAATTCAAGAAGCAAAATAAAACCTTACTTAGGTCTCCCAGGCCACTAGGATAACTTTGACTGGTGAGGAAAAACTCAAGGGTGAACAACCAGTGCAATTCTTGCTTAAATAAATGCTGGTTTACAAAGGTCAGCCTTATGGCAGGTTTAGACTAACACGACAGATAATAAGACTAGTTTGAAAGTCCAGAAGTGGCCTCTGTGATTATATTCCCTATACAATTTGGCTTCAGCAGTTTATTTTTAGGTACTTGACAATGATCTTAAACTCCATTTCAACTTTAATCAGAAACTATGAGATGGCTAAAGGAAAGTGATTTCTGTATTTAGCAAAGCTGTTACACAGATTTTGATGGGTTTTCAAAAGCCATTTGGATGAACTGATTCACACTAATCCAAATGACAAGGTACTGATATATATATATGAATGTCAGTTTATTCATTATAATGAGAACTAGAACTGTCAAACTGATGAGATTCTTAGAATTTTAGTCCTTACCAAGACCGACCTCGGACATCATCTAATCTAACCCATTCATGGATTCCAAAGAGAAGGAAAATGGTAATCAAAGAGTTTAAGTACTTGTTAGTATACTCCTGCATGGGTCAGAGAAGGTATAATGCCTGGCGAGTACAACCCTATTGTGAAAAAAGATACACAAGCCACATAATTAAGATGATCCAGTTCCCTTAAGTCTGAATCTGTATTAATCAAACAATGTTCTAATCACTGGTTTTCTGGGTAGACTTTACTACTGGAAGAAAATAAGCTGAATAACCCATACAAGTATCCTGGTCTGTGTTAGGAAACAAGTAAGTCAGCTTATGAATCAATCTTCAGTGGCCATGTTTAGCAGATATCAATTCAAAGTCTAATGACCCCAGAAACTTTATAAAAAAAAAATTTGGTAAAACAGTAAATATGAGCAAAATTTGGAATCTATTGATTCTACAAAAGAGAGCAATATTCTCTGATATATATACAAAGAAATTTTGAAAATTTAGTTTTTGTGGGACTCCTGGGTGCCTCAGTCAGTTAAGCATCTGCCTTCGGCTCAGGTCATGATCCCAGGGTCCTGGGATCGAGTCCCGCATCAGGCTCCCTGCTCAGCGGGGAGCCTGCTTCTCCCTCTCCCTCTGCTGCTCCTCCTGCTTGTGCTCTCTCACTCTCTGTCCAATAAATAAATAAAATCTTTAAAAACAATAATAAAATAAAATAAAATTTATTTTTTGTTTTGAATAGGTAATAAATTCATAGGGTTCAAAATTAAATCCGTATAACAAAGTATACAGTAAGAAGCCTCAAGTCTACCCCATCCTTATCTCTTGACTACCCACTACTTTGCTTCCACAAGCAACCCTTTTATTAGTTACTTGTGTATCCTTCCAGTGTTTCCAATAAAGTACAAGTAAATACATGTATATATCTTAATAATCCATTCTTTCTAAATCCAATAGGTAGAATACTATAATTTATTATCAACACTCGGCTTTTTTCACTTAATGTATTCTTAAGACCTGTCTATTTCCCTCTCTCTTGCTCTCTTTTTATTTTTATTTTTTTCTGTTTCCGGTAAAACTCTCTCCCTTTTAGAAACAGTTACACTGTATTCCATTGTGTGGATGTACTTACCTGGAAATATTAAAACCATGCTAAATCTGGTAGATCCTCTCTAATTACTTATTTTTTTGAAGTAGGCCCCATGCCCCACGTGGGGCTTGAACTCATGACCCTGAGACCAAGAGACGCATGCTCTACCAGCTGAGCCAGCCAGATGCCCTGGGTAGAGTCTCTCTTTAATAACCTAAATAAATGGGTTCAGAGTTCCCTAATATCTATCACCTGTGAAGCCACACAAACATGATATTCCTATTAAACTTTTAGGGTTCCAAAATTCACCACTGCAAAAATACTAAGCCTAACAAAATTTATTTTGGCAACCATTCATCTTTCATTTCTTCACCCTTCTTCTACACTTCAGTTCTGACTTACTACTCTCCAGGCTTCAAGTGCCCTATACACAAGGAGAAAGAGACACTGCTAGGAGGAAAGGACTGCGCTGGGATTGCCAAGCAACTAAAGCTCAGGAGAATGTTCTGAAAAGCTCCCACCTGGGGGACAGTTGAGCCTGGAGGAGGCTTACCATAGATGTGTCTCCAGCATTTGCTGCTGATCTCCCCACCTCTACAGTAGAAAGGGCTTGGCATCGGGTGTCAGAAAAATTACTTCAACTGCTTCAGGCCTAGTCCCTTGTTCACTTTCATGAAAAATTAATATTCCCAATTTAAGGGTCTACCTGTGGGCACAGCAGAGATTCTGGCCATAGATATAGGTCCTCACACTCAAGAATTTAACAATTTACTTAGGGAAAAATTCAATTGAAAAACATTTATTAAACACCCTACTATGTTACAGCCACTAATGTTCTAGCTACTGTGGATACAATAGTAAACATGACAGGTACAGTTCCTACTCTTACATAGTTATATTCTAGTGGGAAAACGCAAAACAAAATAATGGTAGCTGTGATACATTCCATATAAAGGAAATAAACATGTAGGTGGAGAGGGACAGACTGTCTATGGGGAAAGAACTACTGTAGATAGGGCAGTTAAAGAAGGACTCTCTGAGAAAGTGACTTGTAGGCTGACTTAAAAGATGAAAAGGAGGAGTACCTTGGGCGCCTGGGTGGCTCAGTTGGTTAAGCGACTGCCTTCGGCTCAGGTCACGATCCTGGAGTCCCAGGATCGAGTCCCGCATCGGGCTCCCTGCTCAGCGGGGAGTCTGCTTCTCCCTCTGACCTTCTTCCCTCTCATGCTCTCTCTCTACCATTCTCTCTCTCTCTCTCAATAAATAAATAAAAATCTTTTAAAAAAAATTAAAAAAGAAAAGGAGAAGTGCCTGGATGGCTCAGTCGGTTACGTTCATGATCTCAGGGTTGTGAGATGGAGCCCCTTGTCGGGTTCCATGCTCACTCAGTGCAGAGTCTGCTTGTGATTCTCTCTCTTCCCCTCTCTCAAATAAATAAATAAATAAAATCTTAAAAAAAGATGAAAAGGAGTTAGCACACCCAAGTAACATATAAGGCAGTATAATCAATCAAATGACAAAATGAGTATGAAAGTCCAGAGGGAAAACAAATAAGAAGGTATCTAAAACAAGGGAAATGTAGAATCTAAGCTTGGCCTGAAGAATAAGTAGGATATAGAAAGAAAAGGTAGGTGGGGGAGAGCATTCCAGATGGGGGGGAGGAAGGAGTAAGTAAGGACTCATAAACAGAAACGAGTCCAAAGAAGTAAAGATCAGCCTACTTGGATAAAGATATGGGTATTAAGAAGTGGTAAGAGGTAATAACTGTCTTGTAGAGTGGAAATGAATTTAAAGGGTCTCAAATGCCCCTTTCAGGGAAGCATGTCTATGACAATTCAGGAGGCTATTATTTAATAACTTAAGGTAGCATGGGCTCCCGGGTGGCTCAGTAGGTTAAGTATCTGTCTTCTGCTCAGGTCATGATCCTGGGGTCCTGGGATCAATCCCCACATCAGGCTCCGTGCTCAGTAGGGGTCTGCTTCTCCCTCTGCCTGCCCCTCCCCCCTGCTAGTGCTCGCTCACCTGCTCTCTCTCACAAAAATAAAATCTTAAAAAAATAAAATAAAATAAGGTAACATAATTGAAAGTAACCATAACAATCAATAGCATTTGTGTAGCTAAAAGGGAGGGGAAGAAAAAAGGGAGGATCAACTTGTAGCCCGGAAAGAGGGAGTTAAGAACAAAAATGATGTGTTTACTTCAGCGCTGTCTAGAGAAGAGTGACACAGAATCTGGAAATCATAAGTGTTCTGGTTGGGGCCCCTGGGTGGCTCAGATGGTTAAGCGTCTGCCTTCGGCTCAGTTCATGATCTCCAGGTCCTGGGATCGAGCCCTGCGCCCAGCGCCCAGCTCTCAGCTCAGTGGGGAGCCTGCTTCTCCCTCTCCCTCTGCCTCTCCCCCTGCTTGTACTCTCTCTGTCTCTATCTCAAATGAATAAATAAAATCTTAAAAAAAAAAGTGTTCTGGTTTCAGAGAGGTGGGGTAAGAACAGGCTTTCCCAATGCTCAGATGGCATGTTCTCCGAAGATTCTTTGCGATGATTCCACTCTCCCTTATGAATTCAGATTCCCAGGAATCATAATAGAAAGGAATGACTCAGATTTGAGATATAAGTATTACAGGTACTGCAATAAAATTTCCCTACTATAATATCAAAGTTTCATTCTAATGTAGCCATTAGTCTCTTACGAGTTTAATCATTTTAAGTTAATATCTAAAGTCTCATTAACCCTGGGCCCATGAAGGAAAAAAAAAAAAAATCTACCTTCCAGATCTGCAAGGCTGAAGATGAAGTTCTGAACTGTGATGAACCTAAAGAATTATCACAATGTAACACCCTTACTAAACAGCTAGCCAACCTCTCTAATTACAACCAGTATATCTGGAACACCTAAAAAGTAAAATTTCAAAGTATTTTTGGACCAGAGGATCTTCCAGGGTTACCATTGAATCCCAGAGCCAAGAGGTTACAACATTCTTATATAAACATAGATTGAATGTCTACACAATGCAACTCTTGAGTTCAAGGAGTTCATAATTTAATAAGGTGCTCCCAGGCTAACAGCTCTTATCTGTTGCTGTTACCTCAGCACTTAGAATAGTAGGTTCTCAATAAATACTAATTGAATGAATGAGTAACTCTCCATAAAGGCCTGTTTGAGATGAAGACTGTTATTTGAATATCTTTAGCTCAGATGGCTGATCACTGTATTTTTGCTGAAATTGTCCAGAATACTATCAGCCTTTCTTTTTTATGTAGAACTTTGGCATGTCTTTCCAGAGATACTTTTTTTTTTCTTCAAAGATTTTATTTATTTGAGAGAGAAAGAGTGAGACAGAGAGAGAGCATGAGAGGGGGGAGGGTCAGAGGGAGAAGCAGACTCCCCACTGAGCACAGAGCTCCGATATGGGACTTGATCCCGGGACTCCAGGATCATGACCTGAGCCGAAGGCAGTCAGTCAACCAACTGAGCCACCCAGGCGCCCTTTCAGAGATACTTCTTATCCACCTTGATCACCAGGCTGTATTCAGCTTGCCTTACATACAGCAGCTAGGTAAACTATTGATAGACCTATATTACAGACTTACATGTGTTTTGGGGTGTCCCTGTGGTGCTATTTCACATGAAGCATGGCTTGTAGATGACAATGGGAAAATTACTGAAGAACTGTGCAAGTCCCAATAAATTGTCACTTGCAAGTTTCAATAAAATCTTCAATCTTTATTATGGAGTTTGATACAGCATTAGTGTTAGTAATATACTTTCCCTGACACAGATGTCTTCTGATTCCATATTCCATTTCTACTTTTATGTACCTTCTGATCTTCTGTTGTGCTGTCAGGGAAATGGGAATGTCTGCTTACTGAGTGTGTCAGTTTGAAATGAGTTTTTACCTCTGTATTTTGGGAAAATCTCAATAACCCAGACTGTTTCAAAACTACCCTTCATCTAAAATTTTATAAATTCAGATCAATATTTCAACCTTGATGTGGCTAACAAATATTGAAGGTCCTATTACAATCTAAGCTGAATATAATCCATCCATCCCCACCCCTCTTCAGTATACTCGGCATAATTACCAGTAGCTAAGGCAATGGACGTTGTAGTTGGATACATCAACTTCACACATCATCACAGTCATTTCCAAAGATTAAATACTAACAGATGCCTGACCTGGGGAAAAATATTTTATCAGTGAGAAAGGCACTGTTAATGTTATATCTAAAGGGCATCATATAAAGCCATGTAAATAAGAAGGAAGATGAAGTATACTCATTAGTTACATACTTAATGTTTGAGAAAGGAGTACAGCAATGGGAGAAGAAATGAGATCCTTTCAATCAGGTTTGTCTACCACTTACCTTAACTAGATGTTGGCTACTAACAAGCACATCTCAGAGCAGACAGTAAGCTCTTTCATTTCCAGAAGCCCCCTGAAGAAACAGACTAGACTACTGTTCTCCATTTCATAGAGGATTTGAAGAAACTCAAAGACTCACTGTGTCTTTGAGGGCAGTCAATGGACAGCTACTCCTCTGTATATCTGTAAAAAGCTCCCTACCAGTGAATCCTTCTTTTCAATAAACCAATTTTCAAGCCTGCTCAGTTATCTTCCTATATATAAGAAGTATGATTTTTCTTGTTTCTTTTCTTTTTTAAAGATTATTTATTCATTTGAGAGAGAGCACAAGCAGGGACAGAGGCAGAGGGAGAAACAGATTCCCCGCTGAGCAGGGAGCCCCATGCGGGGCTCGATCCTAGGACCCTGAGATCATGACCTGAGCCAAGGCAGGCGCTTAACCGACTGAGCCACCCAGGCGCCCCAAGAAGTATGATTTTTCAAGGTCTCACACAAACATCTTCTGAAGTACCCAAGAAAGGCCTTCCCTGACATGAAATAAAGCAATTACATGGTGTGGCAGTCAACAATAGATTCCAGGACAGCCCGTACAGATGTCACGATAGAATGTCAGGATTTCGCCCTCAAGGGCTTTCTGGCTCCGTTTTCTCTTTAGTTTCTTAAGAAGGGTGGTTAGTGACAGGAGGAAGGCAGCAGCTCCCCAGGTGAGCAGACCAAACACAAACAAAAGACCAGGACTCTGAGACCAAAATGGGGTCCCTAACCAGAGGACCGCTTCCTTCGGTGGACGTTCGGCTTCCTGGGAAAATCTCATTTGTTTCAAGTCAGAAAGTGAGAAAAAGAAGAAAGAGAAGCGGCTGGAAGACTCGCGAGGGTAGAATAAAAAGCTCAAGCTATCCCATTCTCGGGGCAGCGGACCAAAAGGCGATTCCCGCCCAGAGGCCAAAGGAGGAGACCAGGCTCCTGAGACTGGGAGCCCCTGACCGAGCGCAGAGCGCAACCGGGAGCAGCGCGCACTCCCCCGCCCCGCTCCCCGCACATCCCACCGGGACCCGGGACCTTCCCAAAGGGGCGGCAGGGCCAGCTCCAGAAAGGCGCTTACCCACTTCCAGGCACCGAGCGCAGCGGCCGCTCCTATTCCGACCTCTCGGACAGTTCCTCGCTACCCGCCGCGCTGCAGCAGCTTCTGCGCTCTCGTCCTGCTCCGCCTGACCTCCCCTCACCGTACGCCCCTCCTTCAGGCTGCAAAGCACAGCACCCAGAGTCCCGGGCTCGAGCCCGTATTTAAGGGATTCTGCCCGAGGAGGCGGAGGCTTCATTCCCCCGCAGCCAGGCCCGTCAGGACGCTGCCCTCCGCCACATCCCTGCTCCTCCCGCCACCCTAGGCCCGGGCCCGCCCCTATTTCCTGCTGGCCCTAGGGGCGGGGAGTCGGGGCGGGGCTAATCGTAGCCAGATGAGGAGCCCCGCCCCTAGCCGACCCTGGGCGAATCCGCTCGAGCCAGCTCGGCGGTCCCGCCCCTACCGCGAGCGGCATGGGGCGGAGCTGCGTGCGCGGCGAGTTGGCTGAGGCCCACGGGGTGGGGTTCCAGGTGCCGCTAGGCCGAGAATAGTCTCCCGGCATGAAGCCCGTGTCTAGTCGTCTGGCCCCGCTTCCCTCCCTGTGTCGCGGCCTCCGCTAACGGTCAGCGCTGAGGTGGTACCGCCTGAGTGCCAGGTCGGCCATAATCTAGGACTGCGGGGATACTGGGCCGGCTGCGGCCCGAGGGGACCGGAAGGTCTCGGCCCCCTTTCCGGTCTCCCCAGGGGCCCCGACGGCCGACCTCGTCTTTCGGCCCCCCAGACCCTGCGGGTGAGACCGCCCGGCGGCTTACCACCACCAGCCCCCGCCACGTCCTGCGGGCCGGCGGCCCAAGGTTTAGTCAGATCCCTTCCCTCGCCACTTCTGGGAAGGAGGCGCCTAGCGTCCGTAGGATGCTGAGTCTTGTCAGGACTGGACCAGTTAGAGCCTCCGCCCTGATCCCGGGGAGAAAAGACACCCACGCCCTCCAGACATATTTTCCAGAGCTATTCCTGCCAAGTTCGGGATCTGGGCTGTCTGTGCTGAGAGTTTGCAAGATACAAGTTCCGTGTATGAGGAAGAGTAAAATCAATGTATGGACGCTGCCCGTTTGGTTTTGTTTTTTGTTTTTTAAATGAGAAGGGCCGTTCTGTTCTCTTTCTTCTCTCCAAAGTCATCTTAAATCTCAGATCTAAGAGAAAAGCAGTCATGACTTTTTTTGTGTTCCTCATTAAGAATTACATCAGGTTACATAATCTGTACTTGAAGAACATTTTTAAATACGTCATGAGGGACGTGATTAGGAGTTTATAAAGACACATTAAAATACCTCATAGATGATGGGTTTTTTTTTTAAGTTTTATTTAAGTAATCTCTACACTCAACATGGGGCTCCAACTCACCATCAGGAGATCAAGAGTCCCATGCTCTTCGGAATGAGCCAACCAGGCACCCCAAGATGTTGTTTTTTTTTTTTTCCTTTAAATATTTGAGAGAGAGTGAGTGAGACAGAGCACTAGCGGGAAGGAGGGGGAGAAGCAGACTCCTGGTGAGCAGGGAGCCCTATGCCCGCTGATCCCCGGACACCGGGATCATAACCCGAGCGGAAGGCAGACGCCCAACCTATCGAGCCACCCAACCGCCCCAAGATGATGGTTTTCTTGACAGGATCATGACAACTTTAAGAAAACTGTTGAATATTGATTCAACAGTTTGCTATAGATTGTAGAAAGTATGATATGTAGGTGTTTGTACATTCAAAGCAGGTAAATTCATTTGTCCAACAAATATTTAGTGCCTATTGTGTGTTAGACTTTATCCTAGAGACCAAAGATGCAAAATGGATTAAGGCCCAAGTTCTTCCAAAGCTCACAGGCTATTAGGAGAGATAAGTGAACAAGTAATTGCAATACATGTGACAAATACACTGCTATAATAGTTATCTTTCTGAACTTGGCATATAGTTAGATTTAAATTACCTATTATAGTTAGCTTCATAATAAAAACCACTTTTCTATGATTCTTATTCATGTCATGGATTTATTATTGTCAGTGTTAAGGAATTTATGTATTTTTCATAATTTGTCAATTTTCATTTCTAATAAGGTAAATACCAATATCTATAATCAACATGAAAAAACTTTTTTGGGCCTTCAAATTTTAAATGTGTTAAGGAGTCCTGAGAACAAAAAGCTTGAGAACTGCTTGATACCAATTATTTTCAAATTATGTTTCACGGAGCTCTAAGTTTCTCTGGTGGTGTGTCACTCTGTGAGGAAAGAGAATGAGTGGATGAGTGGAAGGTTAAAACAGAGCTCTAGGTCTCCGACATATATCTCCCCTTTCCTCCAAATCAGAGCAGTTCTACTTTTATCTGTTTAATCTGCTTTATATATCAATTTTTTATGTACGATTTCAATTTATACATGGGTTCCTCTACAAACTTGAAAAACATCGATTCATTCACTGAATAAGTATTTCTCTCCAAGTATTTCCTACGTGCTAGTCACTAGGAATACAACTGAGTAAAGAATGATACATTCCCTTCCTTTATAAATTTTACTCTATGGGGAAACATCAATCAATCACACAGATAAATGTAAAATTACAACTTTATTAAGGTGGGATATATATATAGTCTTATGAGAGTATACAATAGGAGTATTTAACATAGTAGGTAGGGATGTTTCCTCAAGTTGTGATAACTGAACTCCTAAAGGAAATATGGGAATTAACTGGGGGAAATGAAGAGGGTAGTTACAGGAATAAAAAGAGTGAATATGAGGCGAACAATTCAGAACTAATTACAGTAATTAAGAATTAGAAATAGCATGTCCAGTGTAGTAGCCATGGAGATTCAGAGAAATGGACGGATTCAAGAGATGATCAGGAAATAAAGGCAGTAAGACTTTGGTAATATTCTCCAACACCTCCACCCCCCCCCCAACACACACCAAAGGTGACACTATCCTGATTTCTGACAATATATTTTAGTTTTGCCTTGCACAGATATATTTAAGGAAATCAATTTCCAGCTCCTCAACTTCCACAGGTACTCTTTCCCAAAATTGATATGCTTAATTATCTTAACTAGCTTAAAATATGCTAAATTAGTCCATTTTATAAAAGAAAGACTTACCTTTCACCCAAGTAAAACCTACTACCATCCATTACCCAGGGGTAAACTTCTGAGTACCAAAGAAGTAAACTGGATTATTGTTTGGGGGAAGTCCCCTATGGTGGTTAGTAAAGACACCTCAAATCCATCTTTCTTCATTTTATACTTATTTTTGCTAAGGCTGAAGTCCAGAGAAACAGGACATGTTGGCCTATGTTGGGATATTCTGAATTCCAAACAGAAGATGCCATATAAATTAGTGACCTTGATTCTTTTAAAAGCAACTTGAGTATTGGGGCACCTGGGTGGCTCAGTCAGTAAGTGTCTGACTCTTGGTTTTGGCTCAGGTCTTGATCTCAGGGTCGAGAGACAGAGCTTCGCATTGTGCTCAGCATGGAGTTTGCTTTAGATTCTTTCCTCTTCCTTCTCCCTTTGCTCCTCCCCGGGCTCCTTGCCCCCCCCCCCCCCCACCAACAGCCCCACTCTTGAGCATGTGCTCTCTCTCTCTCAAATAAATAAATAAAATCTTTAAAAAAGCAACTTGAGGGCACCTGGGTAGCTAGTTGGTTTAGCACCTGCCTTCGGCTTGGGTCATGATCCCAGGGTCCTGGGATCGAGCCCTGCCGCTCCCCTTGTTTGTGCTCTCTGTCAAATAAATAAACAAGATCTTTAAAAATAAATAAAAAAGTTAAAAAGCAACGAGTATTTTGCAGGACTACTAAAATTTTCAAAAAATATTGGATAAGATTGAAATGGAGAAAATTTACAAGATTTATTCAGTAAAATAGTTTAACTTAGTTATAGCAAATCTTAAGAGATGTTTTTCACTTGTAGTCTTCATTTTATACAATGTTTAATACTTTTTGTTTTTTTTAAGAGTTTATTTGACAGAGACACAGCGAGAAAGGGAACACAAGCAGGGGGAGTGGGAGAGGGAGAAGCAGGCTTCCCGTGGAGCAGGGAGCGATCCCAGGACCCTGGGACCATGACCTGAGCCGAAGGCAGACGCCTAATGACTGAACCACCCTGGCGCCCCTGTTTAATACTTTTTATTAACAAAATTATACTCACTTATACATAGGACCATATTAAATGTCAACTTAAAATGTGTGAGGCATTGACTGAAGTCAGAGCCACTCTCCAAAATTTCCAAGCTGTTTAATCACATGGATTCTGGCACTCTGGACGGCAGCTGGGATTGTGATTGTTTTAATGCTTTGGAGCTATCCAGTTTTGTGTAATGTCTTGCAAATTCTCTTGTAGTTTCTGCATTGTGTTCTTGCTGTCACTAGGTGTCTTTACCCAAAAATTGTATTAAAACAAATGGAGGTAATTTTGAATGTGGAGTAGAGATTCCACTTGGTTTGCTCACTGATAGAGCCAAGTGAATTTAGGTGAAAAGATACAAATCAAGGCTTAGATACCCTTCTGCCTCCTTGTATATTTTGGCCAAATAAAGTGAAAAGAATTAAATGACATCAACAGTATTGTTAGTTGCGCAAGTGACTGAAGTGGGAGGAATATATATATGAACTTTTATTAGGGGACAGCATCAAGATTGCTTTGCATTGCATTTTTTTTTTTTTTGGAATTGTACATCTAAAAGGAAAAAATGTGCAGGACCATACATAGTTTTTCACAATTCTTTTAGGAATATACAAGCAGCAAAGTTAGAAATTACAGGTCTAGAATATACCAACGGGGGTGGGTGGCTGCAGTTGTGTGGAAAACAAGATGGCTGGAGGAGTGGTGAGGGGACTGAGTATTGAATTGTCTACTTGGATATTGATATCCCCAAGAGTCACAATAGGAAAAGTGCTGAAAAGGCAGGCAGAAAGTCCAGTGCTAAACTGAGGAGTGATCCAGAGGTCTATGACTTTGGAAGATAGAGTATCATATGGAATGCTTTGCCAGTAGGAGCTTTCAAAGAGTTGGAAAGTTTAAGGAGAGGACAGCCTGGCAGCCAAAATGAGAAGCTGGGAAGAAGCTCACCCTACCTTGACATTCTTTGGTTATAGGGTCTGGAAAAGACAACTCCCATTTGAGAGGGCAATAGGAGAGACAGTGTGCATAAGGAGATGCCAAGTTTGGTGAAGGGTATGTTCAGAGAAAAAGGGTGAAGGTATGGGGCTTTTGCTGATGGCCTTTGAGTTTAGGATGTTTGAGGCATAAGAAAGGGTATAAGATTGAAGCAGCTAAGGGGGATGGCTGAGTGATGACCTGGGAGTCTTGGACTTCTAGTCAACACCAATAAAAACAGGGGTATAGGATGTGATTGGATTAATCATGATAATCTCTAAGGCCAATTATAGCGAGGCCATGAGTGTAGGGAGAGTATAGGAAGGCAGGGTTGAGGGAAGCCTTGGAAAAACATGTAGATCTCAATGGGTCTTCCTTTCAGACATGAGGATAGTGGTGCTGAGACCAACAAAGAGGTGACACCACTGTGGGGAAGCAGAGAGTGTTCTGTGGGTATCTTTTAACAAGTCTGTAGATAATCTTTTCTTCCATCTCAATAAAACAATAAGAACATCTCCCTCTCATCCCAGATTCAAAACCCACTCAAGTAACTGCCCCTTTGCTCTGCCCCCATTCATTGTAAAACTCCTCCAAAGAACTGCTTGTACTTCTCTCCTTCTGTAACCCCAGTTCTTTCCTTAACTACTCCAGATGGGCTTTCACCCCCATCACTCCACCAAAACATCTTTTATCAAGCTCACCAGTGAATCTTTTCTGCTAAAATGTTCAATTCTCTGTCCCCATGATTTGACATAATTATCAGACATGGTTTTCTTCTCTCACTGGATGCTCCTTCTCAGTGTGTTGGTTCCTCTTTCTAAACCAGAGCTCTAAATATTGCAGTACCCTGAGTCACAGTCCTGGGATTCCTTCTGTTCTGTGCCTTACTGTCTCTTTAAGTAACTTTATTCAGTCCCAGAGATTATTCAAATATTATCTGTATTCTGTTGGCTTTTAATTTTTCTCTCTTCATGATGGAACCTTACTTAGCTCTTATGTCTCTATCCAACTACCTACTCAAGAGCCCCATTTCGATGTGTCGTATGCACCTTAAAATCATCATAGCCAACACATAAGTATTGTTTTTCCTCTGTGGCAGCGACTGCCAGCTGACTCCAACAGCCACACTTCACTTATTTGGTAAGAGAATTCCCAAATTTTAACTGGGCAGGTATTTTCCAGGATGAACATCGACTACATCTAGCCTCTTTCAGGTATGGTCATGTTACCAAGTTCGGGCTCATGGAATGTGAATGGAAGGGAGATGTACAACTTCCAGGACAAACCCCTAAATGAACAGGTAGGCCCTCCATGTTTCCTTCCCCACCTCCCCTCAGGCTGGAGCACTGACCCAGTGAGTATTGTGTGAACTATCTTTGACAATGCAGAGAAGGACAACATCAGGTGGACAACAGCCATTTGAGAAACACTGCTCTAGGAGTCAGTGTAGTAACAAGATAAGAGTTTGAGTTCTGAATACCTAAAGCAAGCTGTAGTCTATTATGTGAAGAATGAATATTTATCCTATTAACAATTGCGATCGGGGCGCCTGCGTGGCTCCATCGTTAAGCGTCTGCCTTCGGCTCAGGCCATGGTCCCAGGATCCTGGGATTGAGTCCCATATCGGGCTCCCTGCTCAGCGGGGAGCCTGCTTCTCCCTCTCCCACTCCCCCTGCTTGTGTTCCCTCTCTTGCTGTGTTTCTCTCTGTCAAATAAATAAAATCTTTAAAACAAAACAACAACAACAACAAAAAACAATTGTGATCCAAGCCCTTACAAAGTAATAATCCCACCTTTATTCCTTAACAGTGGTGTTTGTTTCCTTGGCATGTTTTGTTCTCTCTTCCTTTCTTTTTCTCTTTCCTTCCTTCCTTCTTCCTTCTTTTTTTTTTTTTTTTTTTTTTTAACATAGAGCCTTCTCATGAACTGAACAGGTTTCTTTTATGGCCATCCATGAAGAAGGATGACATCTCCCTTCCTCATCCCCACAAGAAAAAATTGAGAAAATAAAAAAGCATTATTTTTAAGCATCAGGAAAAACTGTGAAATATCATTATTAAAAATAACTCTACTGCAGGGGCACCTGGGTGGCTCAGTCATTAAGCGTCTGCCTTTGGCTCAGGTCATGATCCCAGAGTCCTGGGATCGAGCCCCACATCGGGCTCCCTGCTCGGCGGGAAGCCTGCTTCTCCCTCTCCCACTCCCACTCCCCCTGCTTGTGTTCCTTCTCTCGCTGTGTCTCTCTCTCTGTCAAATAAAATAAAATCTTAAAAAAAAAAAAAAACTCTACTGCAGAATTTAAGATTTGACTTAATTCCCTGCCCATATATAGAAATCACCTAATATAAAGGAAATTAATTTTTCCTTTTGTTTTGTTTTTCATCTCTAGAACTAAACATAAGCTTTAGCATTTTTTTTAAAGATTTATTTTAGAAAGGGGGAGGCAGAGGGAGAGAGAGAATCTTGAGCAGACTCCCCACTGACCCCAGAGTCAGTTGACAGGGCTCGCCAGGGGCTGGACCACAGGGCTTGACCTCACCACCCAGAGATCATGACCTGAGCAGAAATCAAGAGTCAGACGCTTAACCAACTGAGCCACCCAGGTGCCCCAAGATTTAGCATTCTTAATGCCAGCAGTTCTTACCCTTAGCTGCCACTGGAATCACCTGTAGATGCTTAGGTCAAACCCCATACCAGAATCTCTGAGGTGTGGAGCCAAAGCACCAGGTTTTTAAAGCTCTCAAAGTGCAACCAAAGTTGAGAACTATTAGTCTAATTAGTTTGCTCTTTAGCTTTTATGGTAATGGATTTAGTCACCTATTAGTCAAAATGTATTTGCTTTCCAGTTTACTTTTCAAGGATTTTAAAATCTTGATTGGAAACTGTGACAATCTATTTATTGTTTTTTGTTTTTTGTTTTTTAAAGATTTTATTTATTTGACAGAGAGAGACACAGCAAGAGAGGGAACACAAGCAGGGGGAGTGTGAGAAGGAGAAGCAGGCTCCCCGCTGAGCAGGGAGCCTGATGTGGGGCTTGATCCCAGGACCCTGGGATCATGACCTGAGCCGAAGGCAGACGCTTAAAGACTGAGCCACTCAGGCGCCCTTCTTTTTAATGTTTTAATCTTTAATGTTTTTCTTATGCCAGACTCTGACCTAAAGTGCCATTGTCCATTCTTAGTAGAGTGAATTCTTTCCAATAGAAATTCAATGGAAGTACCTCCCAAATATCGAGTTTCTGTACAACTTAAGGTTTTGAAAAGGGAGAGTGTGTATGTGTATGTATATGTGTATGTGTGTGTGTTGGGATGGTGAGGGCCTTCACATAACAGTATTTAGGACTTTACGTTTTTACAAACATTTCATTTGCTTTTTACTTCAGCGTTCTGTAAAGTACCATATTTGATAAGTAAATGAGGAAACTAATGCTCCGAATTAAGTGGGCTGCCCAAGGGTCACATAACTTGTTTTCCTTAGTATAGTCTGCTCAAAATACCATTAGTCATTTAGTTACCAAACACTAGCATTCACACAGTTTCACAAGAAGGGAACATGTTGTAACATATTGAATGCAGAAGTAGAAATATAACCCGGGTCGCCTGGGTGGCTCAGTCAGTTAAGTGTCTGGCTCTTGGTCATGATCTTGGGGTCTTGAGATCAAGCCCCGCATGGGGCTCCCCAATCAGTGTGGGGTAGGCTGGAGATTTTCTCTCCCTCTGCCCCTCCCCACTCTCTCTCTCAAATAAATAAAATCTTTAAAAAAAAAAGATAACCCAGCCTTCTTTTAAGCCAGCTATTAAAGAGATGTGCAAAAATTTAAAACAGTGCCACGCTTCTCACTAAATTTTCATTTTGGAAAATGCCTATTTTTTCATAAAAACCTTTATATTAACATGTATTGGGTTTATTGTTATTTTAAAATACTTAATGCTTTTAAATGTTTTAATTTTGGATACAGTATATATTGATAAATATAACAATACATATAAACAAAAATTCTTTGGAGTCTCCAAACCAGAAAGTTTGAGAATCACTATAAGCTATATGCTATAAACTATATGCTATCATTTAGATGTAAGAAAAGCTAAAGATCTGAATGAATTCTTTACCTTAACATTAAGCCCACCTCACACAAAGCTACTTGAGCACTTTTTCCCCAAGGTTAAACACTATTGGCAATATTACATATTTTTATTGCACATGAGACAATCACTACAATTAAGATAGTAGTTTGAGAATTGGACAAAAATTACAGAATAAGTGATAAAGAACACCAATTGTCAACTATCTCACACAAAAACACCCTTTCAATATCACTGATACTTTTGTAGATTAGCACTGGAATTTATGACAAGATTATTTTTTAAATGTTAATAACCACTTCTTTTTTTTTTAAGATTTTATTTATTTGACAGAGACAGCGAAGAGAAGAAACACAAGCAGGGGGAGCAGGAGAGGGAGAAGCAGGTTCCCTGCCGAGCAGAGAGCCTGACATGGGGCTCGATCCCAGGACCCTGGGATCATGACCTGAGCAGAAGGCAGACAATGACTGAACCACCCAGGCGCCCCTGACAAGATTATTTTTATTACAAGAATATTGCCACAATTTTTCAACCTTAACTGTTGCCAGTTTATACCTATTGATGTGACTTTCGAGTTCTTAAACTATTGTGACACAATGAAAAGAATTTCTTTAATGTTGTGGAGGGAGAAAATTACTACCCATTCTTCAATGGAGAAATAATTTTTAATTATACTTTATTTAAGCTTTCTTTAAGCCTCGTATTTTCTGACTTAGCTTTAGCTAATGGAATCATTCTTGAAGCTTGAGAACACCAGCTTTCAGTAGGCTGTTGTTAGTGAAACCCTCTGGGAAAGAGGATATTGATAGAGGTGTGATGTGAGACAGGACAGACTAAAATGTAGTTTCTAAGAAAAAGTTGTTAGATTAAAATTGAAGGCTAAGCATATTTGCAAGGATATAAATCTTAATCCATTTGTTGGGAGTTCTGGTGTCAGATTTGTATCTGTTCTATATGTTGTCACCACAAAATTCTACTTGCTGGATTAATTGCAAGGAATCCCCTTTAAGACACCCAGACTTCAAAAGTTTAATGTTTATATACTAATTAGTTATCAGGGAAAGCTGCATTCAGGCTTTCCCTGAATTACATTCAGTCTGTAATGCCTTTTGTATATATAGTGCTTCTTCCTTTGGCACTGAATTAATGAGTGACTATCTAACAGATTATTTTTTTTAAAAAGGAAGATTATTTATTTAAAGAGAGAGCAGGGGGTGGGGTGCTATATCTCACAATCCTAAGATCATGACCTCAGCCAGACACTCGACTGAGCCACCCAGGGATCCCAACAGATTCATTTCTTTAAAAACAACATAGAAGGGTGCCTGTGTGGTTCAGTCAGTTAAGCATCTGCCTTTGGCTCAGGTCATGATCTCAGGGTCCTAGGATCGAGTCCCGCATTGGGCTCTCTGCTCAGCGGGGAGTCTGCTTTTCCCTCTGTGCTCTCCCTCTCTCTCTCAAATAAATAAATAAAATCTTATAAAAAACAACATAGTAGACTTATTCCATAATGCTGAATCTGCTTTGTAGTACATGTGCTCTTTGGTTCTGATCAGTTCTTCAAAATGAATAAAAATAATGCAATTCAAATCCATTAATCATCAAAACATAGCCTGAGTGTCTGAGGTTATGAGCAGTATGGGAACCAAATATTTAAGAGGTCAGGCCTCTAGTATTTCAGGGATTGTAAATATTTTTTTCTCATTCCTAAATTTCCTGGAACTAAGCAGAGTGTTATACAAGGGAATATGATTTTTTTTAAGATTTATTTATTTTAGAGGGGGTGGGGCAGAGGGAGAGGGAGAGAGAGAGAATCCCAAGCAGACTCCCCAGAGTGCAGAGCCCAAAGCATGGCTCCGTCCCACAACCCTGAGATCATGACCTGAACAGAAATCAAGAGCTGGATACTCAACCGACTGAGCCACGCAGGCATCCCGGGAATATTCTTTTTTGATATGAAAGTTGCTTTATTCTTAAAACTACACATATTATTCTTCATCCCTAACTATTCCCTGCTTCCCAAACATCTCCTTCCACCTCCCTTTCGAAAGACATCTTAATTTGGCATCTGAAGGTTTAAAATGTTTTCTGTAACATAATTCTGAATAACACCCATTTTAAAGCAGAAAGTTAATAAACAAATATAAACACTGTTGAAATGTTTATTGAACCAACATAGTCCATTTGTTTGAGAAAAGATAGTAAAAGTTAAGTTGCCCAGGGGAAAAGATCACTTTGATAACTCCAGTTTTTAAAAATGTGAGCACGGGGCGCCTGGGTGGCTCAGTTGGTTAAGCGACTGCCTCCAGCTCAGGTCATGATCCTGGAGTCCCGGGATCGAGTCCCACATCGGGCTCCTGCTCGACGGGGAGTCTGCTTCTCCCTCTGACCCTCTTCCCTCTCGTGCTCTCTATCTCTCATTCTCTCTCTCTCAAATAAATAAAATCTTTAAAAAAATAAAAATGTGAGCATGATGGGGCGCCTGGGTGACTCAGTCGTTAAGCATCTGCCTTCGGCTCAGGTCATGATCCCAGGGGCCTGGGATCGAGCCCCGCATTGGGCTCCCTGCTTGGCGGGAAACCTGCTTCTCCCTCTCCCACTCCTCCTGCTTGTGTTCCCTCTCTCACTGTCTTTCTGTCAAAAAATAAATTAAAAAAAAAATCTTAAAAAAAAAATGTGAGCATAATAATCGTAGTTGGTGTTTATGGAACTTCTGGGTGGGCAGAAAAATTGACTCTTATAAACTGAGATTTGGAACTGAGACAACTATCAGATGAAATGGCAAGAAGCAAAAAAACCTTATTTTATGAGAATTCTACTTTCTGGGAGGGAAACTAGTATTGCAGAACCATTTAATGAAAACTTAGTTTTACAGGGGTTCAGGTATCTACTGACATACATGACAAACTTTAGATTGAAATCATTAACTATCTCCAGGAAATTATATATTTCACAAATTTTGCTATTTTAAAGAAAACTTAAGTATCACAGAGACACTGACCATGCCAGAGCAATTTTACCATTTTTACATGTATATGGGGATTAATGATCTTTAGTATCTGGGTGCATTCCAGGTCATAAGACAAAAGCAAATCTTTACTTTTGTATGTGTTCAGTATAGTTACACGTCTAGCTCCTTTGAAGTAATACAGGTCTGCTCAAATATATAATTAACACTGTTGCATATTATTCCCTCAAAGCAAATGTCTACTAACCCTGTATTCTAGGAAGAAATAAAAAAAAGAATAAGTAAAGCAATGCAATTGCAACCTAATTTCCTAGAGATTCTCAGAATCCCTACTTCTGAATATTGGCCCCGCTGCTATTACATCCATATTTTTCTTGTAACTTAAAGTTCTCTCTGTAGAAGGCCTTTAGTTAGGGGTAAAAAGTCTTACAAAGAAACTGTTTAATAAAGGATGTAAACATTTTACTAAGCAAAAGATGCTAGCTTCATTGCCCACAAAAGCCAAACAGAAAACAATACATTACTAACGTTTTCTATTTATTCATTAATAAAAAGTGCATAGTACAAGCCCTTTATCCCAGTCCAAGTACTCAGTAAAAGATTACAATAAACCCTGGATGGCACAGACATGATTTGTTTGGCATGATTTAAACATTTAAAAACAGCAATTAATATTTAGTACAATCACATGACCACTTTCGCTTTTAACAAAGTAATCATCAGACATGGTAACAAATACATATGCTTTTTCATTTAGAAATATTATGTTAAGACTAAACCTACTATTGCAACAACAAAAATTTAACCCCTTATGTGTAATCTCTTCATTTCTCCTTCAAGTTGCTGTTTTGTGTCTTAAGCTGATGAGCTGGTCAAATTTTAGCACGTTTATTTAGAGTGACAGGCTTTAATTCAGAGTGGTAAATTTCCAAGGTTCCTTTGAAAATAAAAGAATTCAGTAATTCTATAAACACTATCACATCACATACCACAATGACACCAAAAGTAACAATGGAATAGCTGAACCTAACAGTTACTTCAGAAAATCTCTGCAAGTTATTTAAAATATGACTTGCTGGCCATGGGATAGTGCTTGGATAGATACATGATAAAATCTTTTACTATACACTGTTCCAATGTTAACTTTTTCCATATGGAAAGCAAGAAAACATTAGTTTGCATAAGGGACATTACATGACTCTAAAACAAAATAAACTTAAAGTTATTTGTGGATTATTTAAGAGCCAAAAGTGATTAAAATATGAAGCTTTATCTTTCTTTTTTCCAGATTATTTAAAAATGATTGTAGCCACAGTTCCGGTGAATGTTTATAAGCCAAGTAATGAATAAGAGTGTGCTCAATAAAAAGGCCACATGTAGAAGCTTTAGGAATTAAATAGAATAATATAAATTACTAGTTAGGTTAACAGGAACACTTTATATGCAGTAGTATGCGGTCTTTCTCAGGAATGTAGAGAAATTTTACAAGCAAAAAAACCAAAACTAAATATTTCTCTAGGAACTTTTGTTGCTAATTAAATAGATGGTCCATATAGAAAAGGTTAATATACTAGATGTACTGTCAATTAAGTGTATGTGACAGAAAGGAAGAACCAGGAATAAGAACCTAGATTTGTAAGTCTCTAACACTAGACATTCTGTTTCCATGTCAAGCCCAACTGGCTTCAACCAAAGCCAATTCTCAATTACTTGTGAGCCATAGATTCAGTGAATGCATCAGTATCTCTGCCAGAGGTTGGCTTTCTAGTAGCTTAGAGAACAGACTGGTAGGATGTATGTGAAAGCCTTCAAAGTCCAGGGACCAAGAGCAGAAAAGGGAATGCTTATAGAGATTTAACTCCATCTCATGCCATCCCTGCCCTTTCTGCATTGAATACTCTAACAGCTATAAAGCTGGGAAGGCTTCCAGTAGGCCACAGCAAGAGGAAGAACCTCAAATCTATGGTGCTCATTTGACTTACCTGTGTTATGATACCCCTCAATTACCCCACAAGTAATTAAGAGTAGGTGATACTATGTCAAGAAGTTGAGTACAAAGCTAAGATGCACAGAAGGAATGCAAGCAGTCAATATTGGATTACATAATGAAATGATGCCCTTAAAAAGTTTATGGCCTAAAATGTATATAATAATAAAGGGACAAAGAATACCCTAGGAGCATCACATAATTTTATCAGAGACTCTATTAACAGTAAAATGATATAGAGAAGTTTATTAATTCATACAAGTAATTTCTCAGATCGATACAGTGAAAAGCTAGAGTGATCTGGGGGGGAAATCCTTACACTGATAGCAAAATATCTTCTAGCCCCCATAAACCACCTGTAATCACTTGCTAAGAAAAAAATTCCATAACCACATAGGTGATGCAGACTTGTCTTTATCCCATTTGTATTCATTTTCTTTCAAACTGAGCAAAACAATGCAACCTTTTACTTTTTATACATTTCAAAATTTTACTTATATTAATGCTCCTCTCCAACCCAATCCATCTTATTACTAAACAAGAATGAGATAAGGGGTGAGAAAAAGATCCTTGATTGCTTTTTCATTTTCCTCCTTTTCCCTTGGAGTAAACCATCAAATATTTTCTGAAGTCAGAAGGATAACAAAAGACTCAATTTTTTCTTCACAGAAAAAAACAGACTAAATAAGTAAATAGCATTCAAATGTCAGTAACCAAACAGGCCCCCAATATAGCTTTAAGATAGTTCCATTTAGCAGGGAAGTGTTAGAACAGAAAAGGTTCCTGAGAGGCACCCATTTAACAAATAAATTATAGCTTAAATTATTACTGTATAGAATATACCTGGCAAAGGCAGAAAGCATTAACTTTTTTCCTCCTTTCATGAACCTTATAAGGCTATAATGGACTGTAAATCACCCACTATATTTAAATCATGTTTAAAGTTCTCCTAATATTAGACATTTTTGTGGGAATAAAAAACTTAGTAAACAACTTTTCATTTCTTCTCCCCTCTTTTTCTAGCCACACAAGCCAGTTGTAGTGGATGACACAGATTTGTAAAATATTCCAAAGGCTGCCACAGTCCCAAGAACTAGAAAAAACTGCCACCCACAAATAAACTATTAAGGTAAATGCAAATACAGTGTGGTTCTAATTTTTTCATACAATCTCAGACAACCCCAAGTAACTTTATAAATACCTTATGAAAAAAAAGTAATTTTAAAACCTATCAAAACTATTTAAAATATTTAAAGGCAGGATCTCAAATTTCCTTCAATCAGGCCAGAAATCATCACAAAAAATTATGACCACAGTTACAAACAGAATGAGTGGAATGTTTAAGTTTAGGATAACCAAAAAAGCCCATGTAACTTTTTTAATATAATCACTTACTCAAATATACTGTAAAAAGGAATGGTGATAACACAGGAAGCAAAAATAAGCTTTCAAGTGAAATTTCTAGAAGCTCATGAAAACAATACCATCCCATATTGCAGATGCAAAAGGAAAAACAGTCTAATGGGGTTAAGAGTACTCTGGTCATCTTCGTTCATTTGGTCGTGCAAGGTGTTAACTATTTTCACTTCCCATATCACAAAGTTAGTCCACAGGAGGGGCTGGTGGATCTTGTCCCTGGCATTAGAAAGACAGAAATTATGGAACTGACTTCTTAAATCCCAGTGCCACCAATCTAACACATATAGTAAGAACTGAGCAGCATGCCTCCCCCCACCCTCCAATCCCTAATCATATACTTATTTGAACTTTTCATATGTTTTTGCACAAGGGAACACTAGCTTAACACTATAATTCACCAATGTTTGTCTTATTTCTCCCTGTGGCATGGAAGAAAGGAAAACTATGTAAAAGTAAAATGATATGGATGAAACTGCTCTCCCTGACAGCTCCAGAGATGACATTTAAACCAATAAAGGTAGTATCATCCCTCTTGCTTAAGGTGCCTGGGCACATTACAAAGTGAAAGAAGAGACTTTTGCTTCTCACTACAGAATGTCAATGAGGAAGCATGTGGCTGCAGTTGCTACTGGCAGGCATCCTATGACCACAAAGGGAGCCCACTTTGGAAGGAAGCTGATGGAATGAAGAAAGAAAGTCAGTCTTTGATGATACTGTTAAACAATCTAAAACCCTGACCCTACCTCTCTGGATTTTCTAATGTGTAAACCAATACAGCCACTTGTTTAAACCAGGTGGAGCTGATCTTTGTTACTGGCAAGAGAAGGTATTTGAACTGGAAAGGAAAGATCAGAGCTTTTAGGAATCTTCAGGAAGATTCCATTTATTTACTCTGACATGTTATATGTGGCCCTGGTTGAGGGTGGTCAATTTTCTACTTGAAATTAGTATGTTTTCTTGCTTACTCCTAGGGCAGTGGGCCTACTACCCAAGAACTGCTGGCCTACAATGAAGTAAGGTTTAGGAGGTGTCATCTTAAATTTCTGTCCCTTTTGATGGCTTCTAGGCCAGCTTATTAAGTTGGATTTCTTTAGATGCAAATGTTGAGGAAGTTGCTCTTTGATATGAAAGTAATAAAACTGTACCTAGAAAGTAAGAAAAAACACTGAGGAGAAAGCATCTTATCAGGACAATATATAAGCTATTTTATGGATAACTTCTCCAAGAGAAAAAAAAATTAATTTAAGGCAAATTTTTATATAGTGCTAATGATGTATTCTTTCATAAAGTCAGCATGGCTACATATCTAAATGTTCTATTCCTAAACAAACCAAAGCACTGACCAATCATCATTCCAGATTTGCTTTCTCCTACGTAAGGAAATAGTTTAACTAAAACTTCTAATATTAGCAATACAAGACTGTGGAAAAAAAAAATTATTTTAGGAATTCCACATGGTGAAGGTTGGAGAAGGGAATTAGTGGGATAATTTGGTGTTCAACAAGTGAATTCATCATGTAAATATCTTTAAAGAGGTAACACCCAAGTCAAATAGAAAAGAAAAAAATATAAATACAGGTTCTCAAAACAATTACAAGGAATCCTTCAATGAAGTTTCTGTTAAAGACAGCACCAAAAACCCCCTGTTGGGTCACTTTATTTATCATATTTTTTATCTAGAAGGTTCTAAAAATGGTAGTAATCATGACTATCAAGATTTACCAACATGAATGAGCCTACCTCTCCTCTGTCAGTTCAGTTGACCTATTATGATGCAGAACTGGAAGAGTTTAAGAGAATTTGGATGGGAAAACAAGAGGAAAATGGGATTTCACCAGATAGGCTCAGGGCCTCTACTGTATTTAATAGCTAGGACAGAAGGGGAGAAAACGAAGTAGAGGGAAAAACATTTGAACTGTAGCTAGTAAGAGAATTTAGGGAGCTGGAACCATGAGAAGCGAGGGATCAACTGTGAGGAACTAGGGAGTGGAAGACTGAGATTTGAGAAATACTGCTATGGATTATTATGAACTGGATCATTTTTTTATTAAAGAAAGACTGGAATGTGAGTGAAGATTGGAATGTATTTTAAAATTCTTTTTGGGCTACTGGTCTGTGCTTTTCTCTGTATGTAACTGCACGAAGACTAAGCCATTTGGGGTTGCAAGATTTACAAGGACTACACTGGAAGAACTTATTCCGTGAGTTAAATCTTCCCTTTGCTAATTCTAGTATTTCAGTCAAAACAAATTCCTTCCATTCCAGGCCACACCCATCCCCTACCCAAATGAATTTCTAATCCACAACACTTACATTATGAGGACTGGTTGGCTTGCCAGTTAGGTTGGATCCTCTTAGATTAGGAGGTCTCAGTAGAAACAAGATCACTGCAATAACCATCCAGGCCATCAAGATCATGGTAATACTGATGCCATTATCACCAGAGGGCCCTGGTACTAAAGACAAACAAAAAATATATTTGCAACAAAAACCGCAGCATGGTTATAATATTGTTAGATGATGTAAAAAGAAATCCTAATGTTTAAATGCTAATTTCAAAAATTGTATATTAAAATTGTATAAATAATTTTAAGAAATGCAATTATGAAATATTACATCTTCAATTTCCCTTTCCTCTTGTGAGAAAATCTAAATAGTAAACAGTATAAATAGTCATAGGACAAAACCTATTATATAAGGATTTTAATATAGTGGTTCTTAATATTTTGGTGTGATAGAATTCTTTGGGAGTTTAAAAAAATTAAGGACTCTTTCTACTCTAAGAACCCATATGTACACACTCAATTTTGCATATAATTTGGGAAGGTTCATGAACTCACAAAACCACCAATCCTGAGATCTACAAAACCCAGGTTAAGACCACCTGATGTACAGTAAAAACACTCTACTTCAGGAGGGGAAAGTTCTGTATTTTAATTATAGAAGCAGCATGAAAAAATACCAGAGTGTAAGGAAAAGGGACCATTTGGGTTGTATAATACATAAATTAAAGATCCCTTTCACGATATTCTCAAAGAGATAATAATTTGGCCTTCTTTTTTTGCAAAAAGAAGTTGGATTCAGATCTAGATAATCTAAAGTCTATGCATTTATCAAGAGAAAAAAGTCAGGGCTGTGTGTGATGGTAGTAGTCTCTCCCAGCTCCTTAAGGCAGCCATATCTTATTTAATCCATTGTAACAAGTACCTAGCATAGTGCCTGGCCCACAGTATGAGCTTAACAAATTTCTGATAAATAAAACAGACTTATAGTTGATGTACATTAGAGAACTCAGTTGTCAAAAATGAAAATTATAGATTAGATTTCTAAAGAAAAACAGTATATCTACATGGTTACTAAAATAGTTCATCAGGACTGTAACTGTAGTTTTGGTCTGCCTGCCTGGAGAAAAAGTAAAAGAAATCCAGACAAGAAGTTGAAACTAAGCTGATACACTGCATTGGGGTACGTGGGCCCAGGTCTCACTCCCAAGAAAGGGAAGGGATGGGTGGCCTTACATGAGGCCAAAGGATTAGTGACCAAAGGGAACAAAAGCCAAGCACACTGCTGGGCTGGCCCAAGAGCAGGCTGGACAGGAATGCGGCCCCTTGTTCAAACCCCCATCACTTCCCCAGAAACAGATAACATAACTCCAGGTCACCAAAATTGCATAATCACACAATGCATCAGTGTTTTTTTCCTCTATATCCATATCCACTCCTTTCTTTGTTCTCTCCTACTATACTAAACCTGCCTCCCCTCATAACTAAGACAAATTTCTCCACTTAAGCTTTGAATCCCATCACTCTTTTAGAGATCTTATCCATTATCCTCTCTCTCAGGTATTCAACACCCCACTCCGTTCCAGCCATCCTGTAAATCACTTAAACACAATCAAGTTTCCACCCTCTTAGGGAAAAAAAAAATCCCTCCCTCAAACCCTTTCCCTGTCCAGCTATCAAAGCTAACATCTTAAGAAATGACTATATTTCACTACCCCCCATTCACTCTTCAGGTGGGTACCCACCTCCATCCTGCAAACAGCTCTTCAAAAGGTCACCTATACACCTCCATGCTGGGAAGCCTCATGGATAATTACAGTGCTCATTTTCCATGACCGGTCTCTCCTTTTAAAGCACATTCTTCCTTTGTCTTCTTGCCTTACCACTGCGTACTTTTCTGTCTTACACTTCCCACTCCATACATGTTTGTTTTCCTCTTCCTGGCTTTTAAATTTTGGAATTCTCATGGTCAATTTTAGATTCCTTTCTCTTCTTGCTCCACACACGGTCATCCTCACCAGTGGTTTCATTTACTTTCTATATGCAGACCACCTCTAAATTTATATATACCAACCCCAGCTCTTCTGAACTTCAGACCAAATATCCAACTGTATGTCTACAACTATTTTTTTTATCTTCATACCAACAGTTTTTTTTTTAAAGATTTTATTTATTTATTTGACAGAGAGAGAGCACAAGCAGGGGGAGCATCAGGCAGAGGCAGAGGGAGAAGGAGGCTCCCCACTGAGTACAGAGCCTGATGTGGGACTCGATCCCAGGACCCCAGGATCATGACCTGAACCGAAGGCAGACACCCACCCGAGCCACCCAAGCGCCCTTTCATACCAACAGTTCTTAAACTGTAGTATACGTTCCAGCGATTCAGCAGCTTCTTAAAAATGCAGATGATTAAATCCCACCTTGCACTTAAAATACTCAATATCCCAAACTAAAATCATGAAAATCTCTTCTAGCCCCATCCTCCATGCCCCATGAAGTTGGGTCTCCATTAGGCCAAAAATTTAAGAAAACATCTATTGTTCTCTCTCAGTGACCTTCTATTTACTCCATTTTGAAGTTTTCTGTCAATTTTAATTCCTAAATATCACTCAAACCTTTTTTCTTTTTTTTGAGAGAGAGAGAGAGCATGTGTGCATGCACATATGAGTGGGGCAGGGGGAGGGGCAGAGGGAGAGGGAGAGAGAGAATCTTAAGCAGACTCCACGCTCAGTGCAGAGCCGATGAAGGACTCGATCTTATGACCCTGAGATCATGACCTGAGCTAAAATCAAAGAGTCAGACGCTTAACCAAATGAGCCACCCAGGCATCCCCATCAAATTTACTTATAGTGGCATTCCATACCTGCTGAAGCTAGCATCACTTCTTGTCTGGTTTATTGTGACAGCCTCTTAACAGATCTCCCTATACCTATTCTTGCCTTCTCTAATTCTATCCTCTATGCTGCTCCAAGAGTGCTGTTTTTAAAAAAGCAAATACTATTATTTTTATTACTAAATAATAGCTAAAATTTGAGTGGTTACTTTGAACCAGACATCATCTCTGTTAATCCTTTTAAATTTTTTTTTTTAAGTAGGCTACACAGGGCTTGAACTCACAATCCTGAGATCAGGATCTGAGCTGAGATCAAGAGTCGGACGCTTAACCAACTGAGCCACCCAGGCGCCCCAAATATTAATCCTAACAATCTTATTTTATGGTAATTACTATCATATTTTCATTTTCTAGATGAGGAAACTGGGGAAAAAGGAGATTAAATACCAATGTCATACAGTTAGTATGTGGCCAAACTGGGATTTTAATACAGCTGGTCTCATTCCAGAGCCTGTGTTCTTAATCCCTTTGCCACGTCAGAATCTCCGACAATACTGCAGAGTGAGACAGAGCCCTGAAAGGTATTTGTCCTGTGAGTAGTAAAATTGGAAAATACAGATTTAAAAGGAATTTTTGATGAATAAATTTATAACTAGCAGTTAGGTAAAATTAGATTATTTAAAGTTAGTCAAAGAAGGATAACTGTGACTTCTACATATTATCACTTCTTATAGTGCCCCTCTCTCTCAGAAATAAAATGCCAGGTTAATTATATAGAAGTACAACCTCAGGGGCACCTGGGTGACTCAGTTGTTAAGCATCTGCCTTAGGCTCAGGTCATGATCCCAGGGTTCTGGGATCGAGCCCCACATCGGGATCCGTGCTCAGCAGGAAGCCTGCTTCTCCCTCTCCCACTCTCCCTGCTTGTGTTCCTGCTGTCGCTATCTCTCTGTCAAATAAATAAATAAAATCTTAAAAAAAAAAAGTACAACCCCAATGTCAATTTTATATATTATTCAATTTGGAAAATGGGTCTTTTTTTTTTTTTAAAGATTTTATTTATTTATTTGACAGAGAGAGACACAGCAAGAGAGGGAACACAAGCAGGGGGAGTGGGAGAGGGAGAAGCAGGCTTCCCGCCGAGCAGGGAGCCTGATGTGGGGCTCGATCCCAGGACCCTGGGATCATGACCTCAGCCGAAGGCAGACGCCCAACGACTGAGCCACCCAGGCTCCCCAAGTGGGTCTCTTTTTTTGAAAGATTTATTTTTTAAGTAATCTCTACACCCAACATTGCGACTCAAACTCACAACCCTGAGGATCGAGAGTTGCATGCTCTACCAACTAAGCCAGCCAGGCACCCCAAGTCTCTTAATTTTTGATACTCTTTGCACATAAAATACTCTTTAATTGAACCTCAGATCACAAATTTACTAATTCATGTCTTAGACAAAGCAGCCCTAGCAAAATGTCTACTCCTCTGTAAGACTCTCATAGTGAGGGGCGCCTGGGTGGCTCAGGCGTTAAACATCTACCTTCGGCTCAGGTCATGATCCCAGGGTCCTGGGATTGAGCCCCGCATCAGGCTCCCTGCTTGGTGGGAAGCCTGCTTCTCCCTCTGCCACTCCCCCTGCTTGTGTTCCCTCTCTCGCTATATCTCTGTCAAGTAAATATATAAAATCTTAAAAAAAGACTCTCATAGTGATATTATGGTTTTCAGTTCCCTATAGCTGTCTCCTAGCTTGGTTCTTATTGCTGCCTTTCCTTCCTGCATAATGCTGTCAGAAAATTCTGCTTAGGACACTGCTTGTAATACATCTGCTGACTCACTTTTTACTGCTGACTTCTTCAACTCTGAATTCCTCAGCCTGACCTTTCCTTGTATGACTTGGCCCTACTCATCAGATTAACTCTTAATGTTTCTCAGAAAAAGCATCCCCCTGCTCTAGTCACCCCCATTATCTTCTTCCTTCTTTAGTTAGTGGTTCCCTGGCCTGTGATGGTATCAATACCACAGATTCTATAGCCCTGCCTCACACCATCTAAATTCTGGAGCGGCTCAAGGATGGGGTCAGGAACCAACAACATTTGAAAAGCTTTCCAAATGAATCTGATGCACCAGTTCAGTGCTAGTTTGGCTGATGGCATTTGCCAATTTTGCAAAGTCAGTACTTGTGGGGTAACTCATGACTTCTCCCTGTCTGGTATGTTCTTCCAAATAACCTCCATATCACCTACATCCCTCTCTTCTGTAAAAATCTCCATTTTCTCAGTCCACTCTTTCCTTTCTACTCTGGACTACTGTGGCATTTCTAGTTTGAAGGAATGGTTTCCTATTTGTCCTCATTAGGATATTAACTTTTTTTTTTTAAGATTTTATTTATTTATTTGAGAGAGAGAGAGAAAGCACAAGCCTGGAGGAGAGGCAGAGGGAGAGGGTGAAGCAGATCTCCCACTTAGCAGGAAGTCCGATGCGGGGCTCGATCCCAGGACCCTGGGATCATGGCCTGAGCCAAAGGCAGATGCTTAACCAACTAAGCCACCCAGCATCTCAGGACATTAACTTTTTAAGAACTGAGACCATCTCATAGCTGTTTGACTCCATTACCTCTTAGCTATGTAATCTCTCTGTGCCTCAATTTCTTTACCTGTGAAATAGAAATATTACTATAATCTCAGAGAGTAGTTGTAAGGATTGAAATGATCAGTACATAAGGAGCAGTTAGTACAGTGCCTGGTACACAGGAGGTATTTGGTAAACACTGGCCATTACCAATATTATGCATGCAGAGAAGTCTGAGTGCAGATATAGGCTGGTGTGACTAACTAGGCTGGATAACGTGCTGAAGTGGGAATGGAAAAGGGTCAAATACAAATGGTACTAGAATGGAAGATGCACAACACATGGTGACTGACCCGACTGACAGTAGAAGGGAGAAGAAAAAAAAAGTTAAGGATGCCTCTAAAATTTCTGAAGTGTAGTAATGTGTAGTAAAATTTCTCTACTTAAAAAGGTAGAAGGGGCGCCTGGGTGGCTCAGTTGGTTAAAAGTCCAATCTCAGCTCAGGTCTTGATCTTAGGGTCGTCAGTTCAAGCCCCACATTTGGCTCCATGCTGGGTGTGGAGCCTACTTTAAAAAAAAAAAAAAGAAGAAGGTGGTGGTGGCTGGGGTACCTGGGTGGTTCAGTTAAGCATCTGCCTTTGGCTCAGGTCATGATCTTGGGGTCCTGCGATCGAGCCCGATGTTGGGCTCCCTGCTCACACGGAAACTGCTTCTCCCTCTCCTCCCTGCTCATGCTCTCTCTTGCTATCTCACTTCTCTGTCTCTCAAATAAATAAAATCTTTTTTTTAAAAAAAGGGCTAAATGGATATAGTTTTCCTAATCTTCAAAGTCTGATTAGATAATTTCTCTTATTCTCCAACAACTCAAGGCCCATCTCACAATAAAGAATAATAGCTGAATCAATTAGAGTTGAACCTCTTGACCACAGTCAGTGTTTTTTTGTTTATATTAGTCCCACAAAATTAAGATGGCTCTAGAACGTATTTTCACATGGGCATACTGTGCCAGCTTATTTAAATATCATTTTGGGAAATCTTTTATTTTATTTTTTTCAGAGAGAGAGAGAGGGGGAGTGAACAAGTGGGGGGGCGGGGGAATGGAGAGAGAGAATCTTAAGCAGGCCCCAAGCTCAGTGCAGTGCCCAATGTGGGGCTCAATCTTAAGACCCTGAAATCATGACCTGAGCCAAAATCAAGAGCTGGTTCCTTAACCAACTGAGTCATCCAGGTGGCCCATGGGCAAGGTTAATAAAAATAATAAAAAAAAAAAACTAGAAACAAACCTAAATGCCTGCCAAGAGTGTCTGATTAGTAAATTATGGCACAATTATACAATGTAATATTATGAAGCTGTAAAAAATATTTAAGGAAGTCTCCATGAGATATGCTATTTGTTTTTGCCCAGAAAAAAAAGCAGATAAAAAAACTGTGTACAAAGAAAGGGGGCAAATAATACACATTTTGCTTGTACACACGTAAGTTCTGGAAAGATACATAAAAAGCTAATGAAACCTGGAGACAGCACCTGGGTAGATGGGAGCATATAAATAGGAAGACAACTTTTCACTGTATATTAATTAACTTCTTGATTTGGGAACTATATATATAAAAAATTAAATACACTGAACTAAACAAAAAAAGTAGCCCTAAAATATTTCAGGGTTGGAGATACTGGGTATCATACTGGGTATCTGAACTGACTTGGACTTCTTGAAATATTCAGAAACAGAGATGA
The DNA here is from genome assembly GCF_037043125.1 of Eumetopias jubatus. Lineage (NCBI taxonomy): Eukaryota > Metazoa > Chordata > Mammalia > Carnivora > Otariidae > Eumetopias > Eumetopias jubatus. Next base: position 169,968,327 of record NW_028274808.1, on the reverse strand, counting down.
ATGGAGTCACTGAAGGGTTTCTGTGATTATTTGCAGTCCCTTATGACAAAGCACTTCATAAAGTCTCAAAACAGGTATGCTACTCAAACTCCCATATACTACATGCAGCAAATACAAACAAGTATAAGGAACAGCTTTTTTTTTTTTAATTTTTTTAAAAGCTTTAGTTTTAAGTAACGTCTACACCCAACATGGGGCTCAAACTCACAACCCCGAGATCAAGAGTCACAAGCTCTTCTGAATGAGCCAGCCAGGCGCCCAAAGGAGCAGCTATTTTAAAGTCAGTATAGAGAGGTGAATAGGCTCTGTCCACTTTGGTTTTTATTGTGGTAACTTTTTGGCACTTACAAATATTAAGGGGCACAATCACATGGTAGATAGAAAATCTGTTCCCTCACTGCCTAGAAACTATTTGCCTTAAGAGAGTAAATACTTTTTTACTCTATGGTCTGGAAAGATCAGATCAAAAAATGTAAAGGACTCTACATCAAAGTACAGCATTCTATTTTGCTTAGGGTTTAAGTCTTTAGTTACAAGGAAATGTATTACAAATAACTTGCCAAATGGAATATTCACAATAAAACCATTAACTTAGCTGGACACCAGGAAGATGAAAGAGTAGAGAGGGATGCTCTAAAAGCTGGTAGATCCCAAAGGACTATTTCTTTAAACTGATACAGGTTTCCAGTGGAAAAGTAGAAACAGAACAACAGTAAACGTGGTGCATTAGCACCAGGAGCTTTAACTTCGCAATTCTGGGGTTGTAGAGAATAATTACATTATCTTCAGCACAGTTACTGGTTTTCAAGTTGATTTACTCCAGAATTAAGTTAGTGATAGAGCCGGTTTCCATACAACACTTTATCTGAAAGGCAGTCTTTCTGAAGAGTTAGCACACTTGCTCTACAGAGCAAAACTATGGGTGAACACAACAATGAAATGGAGGTTAGCTCAATATAAAGAATCATGCAGCAACTGAATCTGCTAATACATTGCAGCTAAATTCTGCTACCACACAAAGTAATAAGCTCCATATTCAATTAAATCATCTCAAATACATGCAACATGATACCATGGCAGGCACAATGGGTATTGTGATATAATAAGAAATAAAGATTTGGTTTTCATTCCAGTTCCTGGCACAGAAATCCTAAAACCCTTGGAATTTCCTGAGACATAGGAGAGAAATGTCATTTGTTGTTATTAATAATAAACCTGAGTGTATGCAAATGAGGTCACCTTGGTAGGCCCCTAGAAAGCTTCAGAATGGGGTCTGGTTGCCAGAGTTGGACCATATAATTAGAGAGCTGGAACTTTCAGCTCCACTCCCTAACCTCCAGAAGGAGAGGGGCAGGAGATTTAGTTAATCACCAATTGCCAATGATTTAACCATTCATGTCTACAAAATGGAACCTCCATAAAAACTCTAAACAGTGGGGTTCAGCTTCCTAACTGGTGAATACCTCAAGGTGCTGGGAAAGTGGCACACCCAGAGAAAACAGGGAAACTCTGTACCCCTCTACCACATTCCTTGCCCTGTGCAACCCTTCTATTTGTTCTTGAGTCGTACCCTTTATGATACACTGGTAATGTAAGCAAACTGTTTTCCTGAGTTCTGTGAGCCATTCTAGCAAATTACTGAACCTGAGGAGGGACTGTGGGAACTCCTGATTAACATATATTTATGAAAACAGCATAAACTCACTAGAGAAAATTTAGAATACAAAGAAAATTCTATTGCCCACAGGAAACAACTGCAAAAAACCATTTAAAAACATGGCTTTCAGAAAGGATTTCCACCAAATGCTAAAAGCAGCAGGGGAGAAAAACTGGCCAATATAACTAAATTAACATTTAAACTCTAGAGTTTTGTCTTTATATTTAGATTAAGGATATGAAATTTCACTCCAAGAAATAGAGTGTATTTGGTTTAAGGTGCAGCTGGCTCAAGCATCGCAAATACCACAAATGTAATAAATACTTATTTTGCCATAAGGAGTTCAATAAGATTATTTTCAACTAGAAGAACAGGTTTTAGCTTTACCTACTAGGGGAAAATTCTGAGCTGCTTATCAGGGGGCACACTGTAGATTAATGAATGCTACTGTAAAAGCAACATAAAGAAATCAGGAGTGGAGGAACAACCACCCATCATCCCAAAAACTAACACAAAGTCCACACATTACCATTACCTTCTTGTCCAGAGGCATATGATTACCACTCTGTTGCACCAACTGACAATGTTCTGACAAAATTTCTACTTTGGGCTGAGCACTGTACTAGCTCCTATTTCTCTAAGTTGTTATATTTAAAGAATTTAATGGGACATCCAGTTTACACAGTGGTAACAGTAATTAACAGTGTAATAACAAGTCCCTTTATAATAGTACCTTACTGTGTTTTAGCTTCATATACAAAATAAAGTGGAGCTCAGCTTCAGGGATGATAAGTATAAGCAACTAGCCTATTAATAAATGCAATTTGGTAATACGCAAAAAGCCTTAAAATGTACATAAAATGTAGCAGAGGGAGTTAAAATGTTGGGATTTAGAATGGGATCAAACTTGAGTTGTTACCAACTTAAAAGAGACTCTAATAAGTTGTTATATGTAACCATAATGGTAACCATAAAACAAAAACCTACAGTAAATACACAAAAGATAAAGAGAAGGGAAAATAAGCATAACACTAAAGAACAGTCATCAAACCACAAAGGAAGAAAGCAAGAGAAGAAAGGAACAGAAAGGAACTACAAAAACAGCCCGAAAACAATGAACACAATGGAAATAAGTATATACCTATCACTAATTACTTTAACTGTAAACAAACTAAATTCTCCAATCAAAAGATATAGAGTGGTGGGGTGCCTGGCTGACTCAGTCAGTCAGTAGAGCTTGTGACTTTTGATCTCAGGGTCATGAGTTTGAGCCCCACAATGGGTGCAGAGTTTACTTGAAAAATAAAAAAAAAGGCACAGAGTGGCTGAATGGATTAAAAAAAAAAAAAAGTGGCTCAGTTGTTAAGCATCTGCCTTCAGCTCAGGTAATATCCCAGGGTCCTGGGATCGAACCCCGCACTGGGCTCCCTGCTTGGCGGGAAGCCTGCTTCTCCCTCTCCCACTCGCCCTGCTTGTGTTCCCTCTCTTGCTGTGTCTCTGTCAAATAAATAAAATCTTAAAAAAAAAAAAAAAAAGACAGACTCATTTTAAATGTAATGACATACACAGACTGAAAGGAAAGGCACAGAAAAAGATGTTCCATGCAAATAAAAACCAAAAGAAAGCTGGAGTAGCTATACTTATATCAGATAAAATCAATTTTAATACAAAGACTATCAGAGACAAATAAGGGCATTACATAATGATGAAGGGTTAAAATCCAATAAGAGGATATAACATTTGTAAATATTTATAGGAGCACCTAATATATAAAGCAAATATTAACAGACCAAAATGAAGAAACAGACAGCAATACAGTAATAGGGGACTTCAATACCTCACTTACACCAATGGATAGATCACCAGACAGAAAATCAATATGGAGGGGCACGTGGGTGGCTCAGTCATTAAGCAACTGCCTTCGGCTCAGGTCATGATCCCAGGGTCCTAGGATCGAGCCCCACATCGGGCTCTCTGCTTCTCCCTCTCCCAATCCCCCTGCTTGTGGTCCCTCTCTCACTGTGTCTGTCAAATAAATAAATAAATAAAATCTTAAAAAAAAAGAGAGAGAAAATCAATATGGAAACACTGGCCTTAAATGACATGCCAGACCAGATGGACTTAACTGTATATACAGAACATTCCACCCAAAGCAACAGAATACACATTTTTCCCAAGTGCACATAGAACATTCTTTAGAACAGATCAGATGTTGACCACAAAACAAGTCTTAATAAATTTAAGAGGACTGAAATAATATCAAGCATCCTTTCCGACCACAGCAATATAAAACTAGAAATCAATTAAGACAAGGAAAGCTGGAAAATTCACAAATATGGAGAGATTAAACATGCTACTGAACAACCAGTGGGTTAAAGAAAAACAAATTTTTTTAAAGACAGTATTCACCCACTTTTATTTTATTTATGTATCTTTGTATGTATGTATTTTTTTTTTGATGTACTGTTCCATGATTGTTTGCGTATAACACCCAGTGCTCCATGCAGAACGTGCCCTCTTTAATACCCATCACCAGGCTAATCCATCCCCCCACTCCCCTCCCCTCTAGAACCCTCGTTTGTTTCTCAGAGTCCATAGTCTCTCATAGTTCATCTACCCCTCCGATTCCCCCCTTCATTTTTCCCTTCCTACTTTTTTTCTTTAACATATTTGTTTGAGAGGTACAGGTCTGTGATTCATCAGTCTTACACAATTCACAGCGCTCACCATAGCACATACCCTCCCCAATGTCTATCACCCAGCCACCCCATCCCTCCCACCCCCCACCACTCCAGCAACCTTCAGTTTGCTTCCTGAGATTAAGAATTCCTCATATCAGTGAGATCATATGATACATGTCTTTCTCTGACTCACTTACCTCGCTTAGCATAATACCTTCTAGTTCCAACCATGTCGTTGCAAATGGCAAGATTTTTTTTTTTAAGGCTACATGACAGTCCATTGTATATATATATATACCACATCTTCTTTATCCATTCATCTGTTGATGGACATCTTGGCTCTTTCCATAATTTGGCTATTTTTGACATTGCTCTATAAACACTGGGATGCACGGGTAAATACCCAGTAGTGCAATTGCTGGGTCGTAGGGTAGCTTGATTTTCAACTTTTTGAGGAACCTCCAGACTGTTTTCCAGAGTGGCTGCACCAGCTTGCATTCCCACCAACACTGTAGGAGGGTTCCCCTTTCTCTGCATCCTTACCAACATCTGTCGTTTCCTGAATTGTTAATTTTGTGAGGTGGTATCTCATTGAGGTTTTCATTTGTATTTCCCTGATGCCAAGTGATGTTGAGCACTTTTTCATGTGTCTGTTGGCCATTTGGATGTCCTCTTTGGAAAAAGGTCTGTTCATGTCTTCTGCCCATTTCTTGATTGGATTAGTTGTTCTCTGGGTGTTGAGTTTGATAAGTTCTTTATAGATTTTGGATACTAGCCCTTTATCTGATATGTCATTTGCAAATATCTTCTCCCATTCTGTCAGTTGTCTTTTGGTTTTGTGGACTGTTTCCTTTGCTGTGCAAAAGCTTTTTATCTTGATGAAGTCCCAATAGTTCATTTTTGCCCTTGCTTCCCTTGCCTTTGGCAATGTTTCTAGGAAGAAGTTGCTGCGGCTGAGGTCGAAGAGGTTGCTGCCTGCGTTCTCCTCTAGGATTTTGATGGACTCCTGTCTCACATTTAGGTCTTTCATCCATTTTGAGTCTATTTTTGTGTGTGGTGTAAGGAAATGGTCCAGTTTCATTCTTCTTCATGTGGCTGTCCAATTTTCCCAACACCATTTGTTGAAGAGACTTTTCCATTGGACATTCTTTCCTGTTTTGTCAAAGATTAGTTGACCATAGAGTTGAGGGTCCATTTCTGGGCTCTCTATTCTGTTCCATTGATGTATGTGTCTGTTTTTGTGCCAGTACCATACTGTCTTGATGATTTCAGCTTTGTAATAGTTTGAAGTCCGGGATTGTGACGCCAACAGCTTTGCTTTTCTTTTTCAACATTCCTCTGGCTATTCAGGGTCTTTTCTGGATCCATACAAATTTTAGGATTATTTGTTCCATTTCTTTGAGAAAAGTAGATGGCATTTTGATGGGGATTGCATTAAATGTGTAGATTGCTCTAGGTAGCATTGACATCTTCACAATATTTGTTCTTCCAATCCATGAGCATGGAATGTTTTTCCATTTCTTTGTGTCTTCCTCAATTTCTTTCATGAGTATTTTATAGTTTTCTGAGTACAGATTCTTTGCCTCTTGGTTAGATTTATTCCTAGATATCTTATGGTTTTGGGTGCAATTGTAAATGGGATCGACTCCTTAATTTCTCTTTCTTCTGTCTTGTTGTTGGTGTATAGAAATGCAATTGATTTCTGTGCACTGATTTTATATCCTGCCACTTTACTGAATTCCTGTATGAGTTCTCGCAGTTTTTGGGGTGGAGTCTTTTGGGTTTTCCACATGAAGTATCATATCATCTGCAAAGAGTGAGTCTGACTTCTTTGCTGATTTGGATGCCTTTTATTTCTTTCTGTTGTCTGATTGCTGTGGCTAGGACTTCTAGTACTATGTTGAATAGCAGTGGTGATAGTGGACATCCCTGCCGTGTTCCTGACCTTAGGGGAAAAGATCTGTTTTTCCCCACTGAGAATGATATTTGCTGTGGGTTTTTCATAGATGGCTTTTATGATATTGAGGTATGTACCCTCTATCCCTACACTGTGAAGAGTTTCAATCAAGAAAGGATGCTGTACTTTGTCAAATGCTTTTTCTGCATCTATTGAGAGGATCATATGGTTCTTGTTCTTTCTTTTATTAATGTATTGTATCACACTGATTGATTTGTGGATGTTGAACCAACCTTGCAGCCCAGGGATAAATCCCATTTGGTCGTGGTGAATAATCCTTTTAATGTACTGTTGGATCCTATTGGCTAGTATTTTAGTGAGAATTTTTGCATACGTATTCATCAGGGATATTGGTCTGTAATTGTTTTTGATGGGGTCTTTGTCTGATTTTGGGATCAAGGTAATGCTGGCCTTATAAAATGAGTTTGGAAGTTTTCCTTCCATTTCTATTTTTTGGAACAGTTTCAGGAGAACAGGTATTAATTCTTCTTTAAATGTCTGATAGAATTCCCCTGGGAAGCCATCTGGCCCTGGGCTTTTGTTTGTTGGGAGATTTTTGATGACTGCTTCAATTTCCTTAGTGGTTATAGGTCTGTTCAGGTTTTCTATTTCTTCCTGGTTCAGTTTTGGTAGGAATGCATCCATTTCTTCCAGATTATCTAATTTGCTAGCATATAGTTGCTCATAATATGCTCTTTTAATTGTATTTCTTTTGTGTTGGTTGTGATCTCTCCTCTTTCATTCATAATTTTATTTATTTGGGTCATTTCTCTTTTCTTTTTGATAAGCCTGGCCAGGGGTTTATCAATTTTATTAATTCTTTCAAAGAATCAGCTCCTAATTTCATTGATCTGTTCTACTGTTCTTTGGGTTTCTATTTCATTGATTTCTGCTTTGATCTTTATTATTTCTTTTCTCCTGCTGGGTTTAGGCTTTATTTACTGTTCTTTCTCCAGCTCCTTTAGGTGTAGGGTTAGGTTGTGTATTTGAGACCTTTCTTGTTTCTTGAGAAAGGCTTGTATTGCTATATACTTTCCTCTTAGGACCACCGTGGCTGCATCCCAAAGACTTTGAACAGTTGTGTTTTCATTTTCATTTGTTTCCATGATTTTTTTTTTAATTTTCTTTAATTTCCTGGTTGACCCATTCATTCTTTAGTAGGATGCTCTTTAGCCTCCATGTATTTGAGTTCTTTCCAACTTTCCTCTTGTGATTGAGTTCTAGTTTCAAAGCATTGTGGTCCGAAAATATGCAGGGAATGATCCCAATCTTTTGGTACTACTTGGGACCTGATTTGTGACCCAGGATGTGATCTATTCTGGAGAATGTTCCATGGGCACTTGAGAAGAATGTGTATTCTGCTGCTTTGGGATGGAATGTTCTGAATCTATCTGTGAAATCCATTTGCTCCAGTGTGTCATTTAAAGTCTTTATTTCCTTGTTGATCTTTTGCTTAGATGATTTGTCCATTTCAGTGAAGGAGGTGTTAAAGTCCCCTACTATTATTGCATTGTTGTCCATGTATTTCTTTGATTTTGTTATTAATTGGCTCATATAATTGGCTGCTCCCGTGTTAGGGGCATAGATATTTACAACTGTTAGATCTTCTTGTTGGATAGACCCTTTAAGTATGATATACTGTCCTTCCTCATCTCTTATTATGGTCTTTGGTTTAAAATCCAATTTGTCTGATATAAGAATTGCCACTCCAGCTTTCTTTTGATGTCCATTAGCATGGTAAATGGTTTTCCGCCCCCTCACTTTCAATCTGGAGGGGTCTTTGCCTCTAAAATGAGTCTCTTGCAGACAGCATATCGATCAGTCTTATTTTTTTACCCAATCTGATACCCTCTGTCTTTTGATTGGGGCATTTAGCCCATTTACATTCAGGGTAACTATTGAAAGATATGAATTTAGTGTCACTGTATTGCCTGTAAGGTGACTGTTACTGTATATTATCTCTGTTCCTTTATTATCTCTGTTCCTTTCTAGTCTATGTTACTTTCAGGCTCTCGCTTTGCTTAGAGAACCCCTTTCAATATTTCTTGTAGGGCCGGTTTCGTGTTTGCAAATTCTTTTAGTTTTTGTTTGTCCTGGAAGCTTTTTATCTCTCCTTTTATTTTCAATGACAGCCTAGCTGGATATAATATTCTTGGCTGCATATTTTTCTCATCTAGTGCTATGAATATATCGTGTCAATTGTTTCTGGCCTGCCAGGTCTCTGTGAATAGATCTGTTGCCAATCGAATGTTTTTACCATTGTAGGTTACAGACATCTTGTCCCGAGCTGCTTTCAGGATTTTCTCTTCATTTCTGAGACTTGTGAGTTTTACTATTAGATGTCAGGGTGTTGAACTATTTTTACTGATTTTGAGGGAGGTTCTCTGTGCCTCCTGGATTTTGATGCCTGTTTCCTTCCCCAAATTAGGGAAGTTCTCTGCTATAATTTGCTCCAATATACCTTTTGCCCATCTCTCTCCTTCTTCTTCTGGGATCCCAATTATTCTAATACTATTTCGTCTTATAGTATCACTTATCTCTTGAATTCTGCCCTCGTGATCCAGTAGTTGTTTATCTCTTTTTCTCAGCTTCTTTATTCTCCATCATTTGGTCTTCTATATCACTAATTCTCTCTTCTGCCTCATTTATCCTAGCAGTTAGGGCCTCCATTTTTTATTGCACCTCATTATTAGACTTTTTGATTTCGACTTGGTTAGATTTTTAGTTCTTTTATTTCTCCAGTAAGGGTTTCTCTAGTAACTTCCATGCTTTTTTTTTTAATTGTCATTTCCTTTTATTTTTTTTTAAAGATTTTTATTTATTTATTCATGAGAGACAGAGAGAGAGAGGCAGAGGGAGAAGCAGGCTCCCAAGGAGCAGGGAGCCCGATGTGGGACTCGATCCCAGGACTCTAGAGGTGAAGGCAGACGCTTAACCATCTGAGCCACCCAGGCGCCCTCTTCCATGCTTTTTTTCAAGCCCAGCTAGTATCTTTATAATCGTCAATCTGAACTCTAGTTCCGACACCTTACTAATGTCTGTATTGATTAGGTCCCTGGTAGTCGGTACTGCCTCTTGTTTTTTGGAGGTGGGTGTTTCCATCTTGTCATTTTGTCCAGAGGGGAATAGCTGAGAGAACAAAATGCTAACAGGATAACAACGACCCCAGAAAAATATACACTAAGCAAATCAGAAGAGTCCCGAAACCGGGGGAAAAGAAAGGGAAAAAAAGAAAAGAAAAAGGAAAAAAGGATATGATCAAATATGATCTGGCTGGTGAATAGATCAGTACCACACACTAGATTTTGGGTGTATTTTCGTCTGTTAGAAGAAACTGCCTCCCAAAATTTTGAGGAAAGAAAAACTTATATATGTACAAAAATAAGGGTAAATACAATGAAGGGATGAAATATGACTGTAAAGATGAAAATTATAAAAGATTTTATAAAAGGAATTGATAAGAAATTCGTTGAAAAAAGAAAGAAATTTTTAAAAAAAGGGAGAGAATGTGATCAGGCAGGAGACTAGAACAAAGCCATACACTAGAGATTTAGGGTATATTTTGGTCTGTTAGAAGAAACTGTATCCCAAAATTTTAAAGAGATAACAACTTACATATATACCAAAAATAAGTTTAACTACAATGAAGGCATAGAATATTAATCTTCCAGAAAGTGGTTGCTATTCTGTTCAGAGAGTTGCTGCTCTTCTTCGATTTGTTGAGTTCATAGGTGTTCAGAATGGTTTGATAGTTATCTAGCTGAATTCCTGGGACCAGACGAAATTTAGGTCTCCTACCCCTCCACCATCTTGCTCATCCTCCCTATTTATTTTTATTTTTGAAAGTAGGCTCCATACCCAACATGGGGCTTGAACTCAGGACCCTGAGATCAAAAGTTACATGCTCTACCAACTAAGCCAGCTAGTCACCCCAGAAAAAATTTTTATAAAATCAAAAAATATCCCAAAACAAACAAAAATGGAAATATAACATTTTATGGGATGCAGCAAAAGCAGTTCTAGGAGGGAAGTTCACAGTAATAAATGCCCACCTCAAGAAATAAGGAAAGTCTCAATCTAATTTTACACCTCAAAAGCTATTAAAAAAAAGAACAAATGAAGCCCAGAGTCAGTAGATGTAAGGAAATAACAAAGACTAGAATAGAAATAAATGATACAGGGGCGCCTGGGTGGCTCAGTCGTTAAGTGTCTGCCTTCGGCTCAGGTCATGATCCCAGGGGCCTGGGATCAAGCCCTGCATCGGGCTCCCTGCTTGGTGGGAAGCCTGCTTCTCCCTCTCCCACTCCCCCTACTTGTGTTTCCTCTTTCACTGTGTCTCTTTCTGTCAAATAAATAAATAAAATCTAAAAAAAAAAGAAAAAGTTAACAGAAAAGATCAATACAACTTAGAGCTGATTCTCTGAAAAGATAAACAAAACTGATATTTATTCAGACTAACCAAAAAAAGAGGGACAGGACTTAACTAAAATCAGAAATGAAAGAGGAGATGTTACAACTGATACTAAAGAAATATAAAGGATCATAACAGACTACTATGAATAATCATACACCAACAAATTGGAGAACCTAGAAGAAATGAATAAATTCCTAGAAACATAGAGCCTGCATGATAAAACAAGACTGTATCATGAAACAGAAAATCTGAACAGACTGATAACTAGTAAGGAGACTGAATCAGTAATCAAAAATCTTCCAACAAACAAAAGTCCAGCACCAGATGGCTTCACTGGTGAGTTCTACCAAAGATTTAAAGAAGTATTAATACAGTACTTCTCAAACTCATCTAAAAATAGAAGAGAAGTTAACACTACTAAACTCATTTTATGAAGCAAACATTACCCTGATATGAAAACCAACAAGGACGCCACAAGAAAAAAAGTTACAGGCTAATGTCCCTTATGAACACAGATGCAAAAATCCTCAACAAAATATTAGCAAATGGAATTCAACAAGTCATTAAAAAGATCATACATCATGATCAAGTGGGATTTACTCCACGGATGTAAGGTTGGCTCAACATCCACAAATCAGTCAATGTGATATACTACATTAAAAAATTAAGGATAAAAATCGTATGTTCATCTCGATAGATACAGGAAAAGCGTTTGACAAAACTAAACATTCATTTATGACAAAAACTCTCAACAAAGTGGAAATGTCCCTCAACATAATAAAGCCTACAGCTAACACCATACTTCACTGTGAAACCTGAAACCTTTTCCTCCAAAATCAGGAACACGACAAAGATGTTCACTCTGGCCACTTTTATTCAACATGGCATTGGAAATCCTAGCCAGAGCAATTAGGTAAGAAAAAGAAATAAAAGGCAACCAAATTTAAAAGAAAGAAGTAAAAGTGTCACTATTAGCAGATGACATTATATATAGAAGACCCTAAATATGCCATCAAAAAAGATGTTAGAATAAACAAAGTCAGTAATATTGTAAGATACAAAATCAATACACAAATCTGTTGTGTTTCTATATGCTAATAACAAACTAGCAAAAAGAGAAATTAAAAAAATAATATCATTTGGGCGCCTGGGTGGCTCAGTCGTTAAGTGTCTGCCTTTGGCTCAGGTCATGATCCCAGAGTTCTGGGATCGGGACCCCTTCTGGCTCCCTACTCAGTGGGGAGCCTGTTTCTCCCTCTACCCCTGACTCTTGCTTTCTCTCACTCTACACACACACACACACACACACACACACACACACACACACACACACAATCTCAGTGGAATAGAATAGAGCCCAGAAATGAACATGCATATATGATTAATTAATTTACAACAAAGGAGTCAAAAATATACAATGGGGAGGGGCGCCTGGGTGGCTCAGTCATTAAGCATCTGCCTTCGGCTCAGGTCATGATCCCAGGGTCCTGGGATCGAGTCCCGCATTGAGCTCCCTGCTCCGCTGGAAGCCTGCTTCTTCCTCTCCCACTCCCCTGCTTGTGTTCCCTCTCTTGCTGTGTCTATCTCTGTCAAATAAATAATAAAATCTTTTAAAAAAATATATACAATGGGGAAAGGATAATCTCTTCAATAAATGGTATTAGAAAACTGGACAGCCACATGCAAAAGAATGAAACCGGACCACTATCTTATACCATACACAAAAATTATCTCAGAATGGATCAAAGATTTGAAAGTAGACCTGAAACCACAAAACTCCTAGAAGAAAATACAGGCAAATTATCTCCTTGACAAAGGTCTTGTCAATGACCTTATGAATCTGACACCAAAAGTAAAACCAACAAAAGCAAAAATAAACAAGTGGGACTAATAAAAACTAAAAGACTTTTTTTTTTTTAAGATTTTATTTATTTATTTGACAGAGAGAAAGACAGCACAAGCAGGCGGAGTGGCAGACAGAGGGAGAGGGAGAAGCAGGCTCCCTGTAGGGCTCAGTCCCAAGACCCTGAGATCATGACCTGAGTCAAAGGCAGATGCCTCACTGACTCAGCCACCCAGGTGCCCCAAACTAAAAGACTTCTGCACAGCAAAGAAAACAACCAACAAAATAAAAAGGTAACCTATTGCATACAAGAAAATATTTGCTCTTTAAAAAAAAGGGGGGGTGCCTGGGTGGTACAGTGAGTTAAGCATGCAACTCTTGGTTTCAGCTCAGGTCGATCTCAGGGTCATGAGATCGAGCCCTGCGTTGGGTTCCATGCTCAGCAAAGAGTCTGCTTAAGACTCTCTCTCCCTTTCTCTCTGCCCCTTCCCACTGAGCATGTGCTCTCTCTAAAATAAATCTTTAAAAAAAAATATTTGCAAATCATATAAGGTGTTAATATCCAAAATATATAAAGAACCCATACAACTCAATAGCAAAAACAAACCATCTGATTTAAAAATCATCAGAAGACTTGAATAGGCATTTTCCCAAAGAAGACACAGATGGCCAACAAGTCAAAATCACTAATTATCAGGAAATGCAAACAAAACCATAATGAGGTATCATCTCATACCTGTTAGAAAGTCTATTACCCAAAAGACAAGACATAAGTGTTGGTGAGGAGACAGAGAAAAGGAACCCTTGTGCACTGTTGGTAGGAATGTAAATTGGTACAGCCACTATGACAGTATGTAGGTTCCTCAAAAAATTTAAACAAGAACTACCATTATATGATCCAGCAATTCCACTTCTTGGTTTTTTCCAAAGAAAATGAAAACATTAATTCAAAAAGATATATGCACGCCCATGTTCACTGCAGCACTATTTACAATAGCTAAGAAATGTAAACAATCTAAGTGTCCATCAATGAATGAATGGAAAAAGAACTTGCAGTATATATATACACAATAGAATATTATTCAGCCATAAAAAATAATGAATTTTTGCCATTTGTGACAACATGGATGGATGTGAAATAAGCAAGACAGAGAAAGACAAATATCACATTATCTCACTTATATGTGGAATCTAACAAAACAAAACAAGCTCTCAGACACAAAGAAACTACTGGTGGTTGCCAGAGGGAGGTGAAGGGTAGGAGAAGGTGAAGTGGAAAGAAAAAGTAAAAAACAATTTAATTAATTAAAAAATGTGCATACAAAGGATGTTTGTTCAACTATTATTTGTAATAGCAAAAGATGTATCAGCAGCCTAAGATTCCAACAAAAGGAAATAATTTAAACACTGGTATATCCTGGGGCGCCTGGGTAGCTCAGTCAGCTAAGCATCCAACTCTTGATTTCAGCGCAGGTCATGATGTCACAGTCATGAGATCAAGCCCCAAGTCGGGCTCCACACTCAGCAGGGAGTCTGCTTGAGATTATCCCTCTCCCTGTGCCCCTCCCCCACTTGCTCGCAGGCGCTCAGGCTCTAAAATCAATCTTCTTTAAAAAAAATAAACAAACACTGGTATAGCCCCATAAAGTACTATTATTTAGTCAGTTACTATTTTTTAAGATAAATATATACTGATATGTTTATAATACAGTAGTGAAAAACAACACATACAAAGTATCCCATTTTCGTAAGTGTATCTGAAATTAACTGTGCCAGGTTTTACCCTCCTATTAATATCATACTTCTATTCTTAGTCAAATTATGGTCTAAGACAGAACTGGCTTAAATGTTAGTTATTAATTCCCCCCAAGTCATTTGTGTCCTAAAAAAAAGATGTCTCACCTAACAGCCACCAAATCTAGGGGCACCTGGGTAGCTCATTCGGTTGAGCCTTCAACTCTGGGTTTTGGCTCAGGTCAGGATCCTAGGGGTTGTGAGATTGAGCCCCAAATCAGCTCCATGCTCAGGGGGGAGTTTGCTTGAGATTCTCTCCCCTTTTCCTCGCCCCCTGCCCCTCCCCCTACTCACAGACACACATGCTCACTCCCTCCCTAAAATAAATCTAAAAAAAAATAGCCACCAAGTCTCTCAGCTATATTCACAATGCAGGATCCATCTTCCTGCTCTCATTCTCACTTTACCATCAACACTGCCCAAAAAGCCACATTAAGAAACCTCCCAACTGCCTATGCTCTCTCGAGAATGACAATGTCAGAGCCAAAAGGCCCAAAGTTTCCAAACCATAGGAAAGAATGGCTTCCTTCCTTCATTCAGAAGTTCCCAAAGCTGCCAACAGATGCAAAGAGATGCTAGAGAAAGGGTGAGGGGTTTGTGCTAGCAGCCTTGATGGTCCGGTTCAACCAGCTAAAAGTGCACTGTTACACATATGTTTGCCAAGAAAAAGGTCTGAAAGGTTCTGCACCAAGCTGTCAATAATGGTTATCTTTTAGTATTGTGGAAGTTTTTTCTTATCTATGATTTTAAAATTTTCTTCAATGACCAGAGTTTTTCGAGGCAAAAAAAAATTTTTTAAGTTAAAAAATGAAATATTTAAGTAGGAAATACATTATTGAAAACCATTTCCTTAAACAGCAAACTGTAAGAAAAATTTCCAACAAATATTCACAGTTATCGGTCCTCTAATTCTGCCCCCAATGCCAAGGTTCCTCCTGTCTCACCATTACTTACATTCCTGAAGACATTCTGTGTCTGTGCAGTAGGACTGGGACTGCCTCAACTACAATGAATAAGAAGAAAGGAAAGTTAGCCATTGGACTTAACCAAAAATGGATAATCTTTATTAGAAAAATCATGTTTTATTTTTTAATGAATACTACCATAGTAGATATACTGTACCTTCAGAATCAAATACAAACACAGACTACATTGAAGAGCAGTCCAGCTTTGGGGGACTTTTTTCTACTCAAAATAATTTTCAAATATACTGTGATCTAGTGTAATTCACTCATCTAAATTAAGGAATTTAAAAAAAAAAAATCACCTGTGACAGAAACTCCTGCTGCATGTTTTAGACTTCTCAAAGGAAAAGCACTAAACTGTAGAGAAAGACTACTAGAAAGAGTAAACTTTGTTAATGAGATTTTTTTTTTCTCATTGACAATTAGAAGCAGATAGAGAAAAAACAGATTCTATTTGTAGAAAGTTCATCTTTGAAAGGGAGCAACATATTTTTTCCCCTTTTTGCTTATATCTGCATAAACAGTGGCTGGATAAATAAGAAACTAATAAAAATGGATACCACAGGGATTGAGAGAGGATGGAGGAGCAGACTCTGACAGAGATGAAAGCTAAAGTTTTTAATGTCTATCTTTTTACAAAATTTAATTTTGGAATAATGTGATTATCAATTTTAAAAAGAAAATTTAAAAAGAAAAAACCGATTGTAAACATCATCCTTTTATGTTCACCCTATGCTGAAGCATTTTAGGATGTTTAGAAATGATAATATGGGGAGCCTGGGTGGCTCAGATGGTTAAGCGTCTGCCTTCGGCTCAGGTCATGATCCCAGGGTCCTGGGATCGAATCCCGCATCGGGCTCCCTGCTCCTTGGGAGCCTGCTTCTCCCTCTGCCTCCCTCCCTCTCTCTCTGTCTCTCATGAATAAATAAATTTAAAAAAAAAAAGAAATAATATGATAAATCAAAGAGAATGAGGAGCATGTAACTTTTCAAATCAGCTTTGTTACTATGTAATAACACCCTCCCTCCATTACAGCAATGACTCATTGCTTGGGAAAGCAACAACGGAGGGCGCCTGGGTGGCTCAGTTGGTTAAGCGACTGCCTTCGGCTCAGGTCATGATCCAGGAGTCCCTGGATCGCGTCCCACATCAGGCTCCCCGCTTGGCGGAGAGTCTGCTTCTCCCTCTGACCCTCCCCCCTCTCATGTGCTCTCTCTCTCTCATTCTCTCTGTCTCAAATAAATAAATTTTTAAAAAATCTTTAAAAAAAAAAAAAAGAAAGAAAGCAACAACGGAGCGGTTGTGCCTAGCTGGTTAAGTATGAGTTCTGCAGAAAGACCTGCACTTCAAGTCTGAAACCAACTTTCTAGAGTTTCAAGGCCTTGGGCAAGGTCTTTAACACTTCTAAGCTTTAGTTTCCTCACCTGGTAAACGGGGATAATGCTACCTATATTTGAGTACTAGGGAGGATTAAAATAGATAATGCATGTGAAATGTAGTAAGAACCCAAGGAATGTTAGCTATTATAACTACTGTGCCACACCAATTACAACTTCACCTAAACAATTACTGCAATTAACAACTACACAAATCATTTTGTAAACTGTTCTCTAAGATGACTGGACTTGCTTTGGTGTGTACCTAAAAGTCATCCTACTTGAATTAAAATGGGAAAAAAGATCTTAATGTAAAAATATGCTGTATATCCTAGCCCTAAATATGAAAGGAATTAATCAAAACCTCTTTAAAAATTATACATTCTATGGCCATTATCAAAAAGACAAAAAACAAGCGTTGGCAAAGATGTGGAGAAAAGGGAGCCCTAGCACTGTTGGTGGGAATGCAAGCTGGTGCAGCCACTATGGAAAACAGTATGGAAGTTCCTCAAAAAATTAAAAATAGAATCACCATATGATTCAGCAATTCCACTTCTGGGTATTTACCTGAAGAAAAGGAAAATACTAATTTGAAAATGTATGTACCCCCCCACTTCACTGCAGCATTATTTACCATAGCCAAGACATGGAAGCAATCTAAATGTCCATCAATGTACAAATGGATAAGGAAAATGTGGCAAATATATATACAATGGAATATTATTCAGCCATTTAAAAAAAACGAAATCTTGCCATTTGCAACAACATGGATGGACCTTGAAGACAATAGGCTAAGTGAAGAAAGTCACAAAGAAAAAGATAAATACTGTATGACCCAGATCCATCAGAGGAATCACTGTGTGACAGCTCTAACCTGATGAAATGTATTTCTTAAGTAATAAGCCTTGAATGCTAAAATGATTCCTTGATCCATGGGCTGCAGATTGGGTGCTGTGTTAGCAGGCATGAAAACAACATTCACCTTGTCGCAGATTACCATCACAGCTCTTGAGTAACCAGGTGCATGGTCCATGAGCAGTAATGTTTTGAAAGGAATCTCTTTTTTCTGAGCAGTAAGTCTCAGCAGTGGGTTTAAAATATTCAGTAAACCATGCTGTGAACAGATGTGCTGTCATGCAGGCTTTGTTGTTCCACTTATAGAGTACCAGCAGAATAGAATTAGAATAATTCTTAAGAACCCTAGAATTTGGGGAACAGTAAACGAGCACTAGCTTCAACTTGAAGTCACCATCTACATTAGCCTCTCATAAGACAGTCAGCTTGTCCTTTGAAGCCAGGCACTGACTTCTCCTCTTTGGCTAAGAAAAGTCCTAAATGGTGTCTTCTTCCAATAGAAGCTGTTTCATCTACATTGACAATCTACTGTTTAGTGTAGTTACTGTCATTGACTATCTTAGCTAGATCTCCTGGGTAACTTGCTGCAGCTTCCAGGTCAACACCAGGGGCTTTACTTTACCTTGCACTTTTTGTTATAGAGATGACCTCTTTCCTTAAAACTCATGAACCAACCTCTGTTAGCTTCAGACTTTTCTTCTGTAGCTTCTTCACCTCTCTCAGACTTTGTGGAATTGAAGAGAGTTAGGATCTTGCTCTGGATTAGGCTTTTGCTTAAGGGAAGATCGTGGCTGGTTGGTCTTCTATCCAGACCACTCAAACTTTCCCCATTATCAGCAATAAGGCTGTTTTGCTTTCTTATCATTCATGTGGTCACTGGAATAGAACTTTTAATTTTCTTTCAAGAACTTTTCTTTTGCATTCACAGCTTGGCTAACTGGCACAAGAGGCCTAGCCTTCAGTCTATCTCGGTTTTTGACATGCCTTTCTCACTAAGCTTAATCATTTCTAGTTTTTAAATTAAAGTGTGAGATGTGGGACTCTTCCTTTCACTTGAACACTTAGAGGTCATCGTAGGGTTATTCACTGACCCAATGTCAATACAGTTGTGTCTCAGGGAATAACGAGGACTGAGGAGAGGGAGAGAGATGGGGGGGTGGAGGGGAGTGGATAGCTAGTTGGTGTAGCAGTCAGAACACACAACATCTATGTATTAAGTTTGCCATCTTATATGGGTGCAGTTCATGGTGCCCCCAAATCAATTATAATAGTAACATCAAAGACTACTGACCACAGATCACCATAATAAACACAACAATAATGATAAAGCTTGAAATATTACAAGAATTACCCAAATGTGACACAGAGACACGAAGTGAGCAAATGCAGATAGAAAAATGGTACTGAAAGACCTGACTCAATGCAGAGTTGCTACAAACCTTCAATTTGTAAAAAACCCAGTTTGTGCAAAGTGCAATAAAGTGCAATAAAATGAGGTATGCCTGTAGTTTAACTAAAACGTAGCCACACTCATTCATTTACATATTGTCTATGGCTGCTTTCACTACAACAGCTGAGGTGAGTATAGAGACATGAAGCCTAAAATACTTACTACCTTGCCCTTAAATCACTGAACCTAGAAAATAACACATGGGATAAGAGAAAAAAACAAATATTTCTGTGTAGCTATATAAAAATGTTCGTATAGAAATGTGACATGCTCATGAATTACATCTACATAATAATAATGACACAACAATCATTTGTTCACTTATTCAAAATATTTATCGAATGCCTATTCTGTGCCAGGTATAGTTCTAGGTACTGAGGATATGATATGAAAAAGACAAAGTTTCTACTGTTGCAGATCATACAGTCTTATGGGGGAAGTCAGACAATTAACAAATAAATATATCACAAAAATGTCAGAGAGCCTTGTAGAGAACAAAAACAGGATAGCATTATATCTAAATCAGGCAGCAGACAGAGGCAGTAACACTTAAGGGGCTATCTACATGATAGTGCAGATGAGCATTCTGGGCATTCTAGGCAGAGTAAACAACTAGGAAAGGCAATGAGGAACCACAACGCTACTGTGGCTCGAGCATAAGAGCCACATTACTTAGCTGTTGTACTTAACCCCAGAACCAAACGCTCTATGTGCTCAAATCATCACAGTATGCTATTGATGTCATTTGTCTGACTGCCTCCAACTCTTAGACATACCAATATGCAACAGATACCTTTATGGTTCATCAATGTGGAACTGGAATACTTTCTCATTATATAATATTTAAGATACATTTAAATAAAAATATTTTAATATGTTAAAATTTGCAAATTACTTTTAAAGTGATTTATTATAATTTAAATAATATATATATTACAATAAAAACATTATGAATACTTAGAAATTAATGTGGATTAACTCACTGCCCCATGTATTCTTTTCTAGTCTTAAAATATGCACACTTTCACATAATTACATTTATGATAATAATAAATATTGGAAACTCGTATGTGGTAGGTACTGTACTAAGAACTTTAACTTGTGTTCTTTAATCTTCAACCAAGGGCTGGAGGCAGTTTTTCTTTATATATTTATTTATTTGAGAGTGCACGTGCGCGGGGGGAGGAGGAGAAAGAGAGAGAGAGAGAGAACAAGTGGCGGGAGGAAGGGACAGAGGCAGCAGGAGAAGCAGGCTCCCTGCTGAGCAGGGAGCCCCACGTAGGGCTCGATCCCAGGACCCTGGAATCATGACCTGAGCCAAAGGCAGACGTTTAACTGACTAAGCCACCCAGGCACCCCAAGGAGGCAGGTTTTATTACTGCTATTTTACCAATGGACGAAACTTGAGTTTGGGGAAGGTCAGCTAGCTACCCAGTATGAACTCCCAATTATAAATTTTTTTTCTGAAGGCTAAATTCTTTTTTTTTTAAGATTTTATCTACCTATTTGAGAGAGCGAGCGAGCACTGGAGAGAGCAAGCACGAGTGAGGGGCAGAGGGAAAAGCAGGCTCCCCACTCAGCAAGGAGCCTGATGTGGGGCTCCATTCCAGGACCCCAGGATCATGATCTGAGCCGAAGGCAGACGCTTAGCCGAATGAGTTACCCAGGCACCCTAAAGTCTAAATTCATTTTTTTTATTATTAACATATAATGCATTATTTGTTTCAGGGGTACAGGTCTGTGATTCATCAGTCTTACACAATTCACAGCGCTCACCATAGCACATACTCTCCTCAACGTTCATCACCCAGCCACCCCATCCCTCCCACCCCCCTCCACTCCAGCAACCCTCAGTTTGTTTCCTGAGATTAAGAGTCTCTTATGGTTTGTCTCCCTCTCTGGTTTTGTCTTGTTTTATTTTTCCCTCCCTTCCCCTATGATCCTGTCTTGTTTCTCAAAATCTTCGTATCAGTGAGATCATATGATACTTATCTTTCTCTGACTTATTTTGCTGAGCATGATACCCTTTAGTTCCATCCACGTTGTTGCAAATGGCAAGATTTCATTCCTTTTGATGGCTGCATAATATTCCATTGTGTATATATACCACTTCTTTATCTATTCATCTGCTGATGCACATCTTGGCTCTTTCCACAGTTTGGCTATTGTGGACATTGCTGCTATAAACATCGGGGTGCATGTACCCCTTCAGGTCCCTACATTTGTATCTTTGGGGTAAATACCCAGTAGTGCAACTGCTGGATCATAGGGTAGCTCTATTTTCAACTTTTTGAGGAACCTCCAGACTGTTTTCCAGAGTGGCTGCACCAGCTTGCATTCCCACCAACACTGTAGGAGGGTTCCCCTTTCTCCACATCCTTGCCAACATCTGTCATTTCCTGACCTGTTAAATTTTAGGTTTTGATTTGTATTTCCCTGATGCCAAGTGATGTTGAGCACTTTTACATGTGTCTGTTGGCCATTTGGATGTCTTCTTTGGAAAAATGTTCATGTCTTCTGCCCATTTCTTGATTGGATTAGTTTTCTTTGGGTGTTAAGTTTGATAAGTTCTTTATAGATTTTGGATACTAGCCCTTTATCTGTCATTTGCAAATATCTTTTCCCATTCTGTCAGTTGTCTTTTGGTTTTGCTGACGGTTTCCTTTGCTGTGCAAAAGCTTTATATCTCGATAAAGTCCCAATAGTTCATTTTTGCCCTTGCTTCCCTTGCCTTTGGTGATGTTTCTAGGAAGAAGTTGCTGGAGCTGAGGTCAAAGAGGTTGCTGCCTGTGTTCTCCTCTAGGATTTTGATGGACTCCTGTCACAATTTAGGTCTTTCATCCATTTTGAGTCTATTTTTGTGTGTGGTGTAAGGAAATGGTCCAGTTTCATTCTTCTGCATGTGGCTGTCCAATTTTCCCAACACTATTTGTTGAAGAGACTGTCTTTTTTCCACTGGACATTCTTTCCTGCTTTGTCGAAGATTAGTTGACCATAGAGTTGAGGGTCCATTTCTGGGCTCTCTATTCTGTTCCATTGATGTATGTGTCTGTTTTTGTGCGAGTACCCTACTGTCTTAATGATTACAGCTTTGTAATTGAGCTTGAAGTCCCGAACTGTGATGCCACCTGAAGTCTAAATTCTTTTTTTTTTTTTAAGATTTTATTTATTTGACAGAGAGAGACACAGCGAGAGAGGGAACACAAGCAGGGGGAGTGGGAGAGGGAGAAGCAGGCTTCCCGCGGAGCAGGGAGCCTGATGCGGGGCTCGATCCCAAGACTCTGGGACCATGACCTGAGCCAAAGGCAGACGCTTAACAACTAAGCCACCCAGGCACCCCACGTCTAAATTCTTAACACAATTTCAGGGCGCCTGGGTGGCTCAGTCAGTTGGGCGGCTGCCTTCAGCTCAGGTCATGATCCCGGGGTCCTGGGATTGAGTCCCGCATTGGGCTCCCTGCTCAGCGGGGAGGCTGCTTTTCCCTCTGCCTGCCTCTCTGCCTACTAGTGCTTCTATCTCTCTGTCAAATAAATAAAAAAATCTTTTAAAAAAAAATTCTTAACACAATTTCATTCTACTTTACAATGTACAAAATTCTGTTATCTTAACTTTAGTTAACGTATCATTACATTCTCTCAAGCACAATTCTGAATGGTTACTTGATGAACTAATGTACTGTACAATTGAACTGAAGCAAATTCAGACTAAAGTGAAAATAACCCTAGGTATAGTTATTAAATAGCCTCTAAGACCAATATAGCCAATGTTTTCCTTCTGCACTAAAAGAGAGGTCTCTTGAGGCGCCTGGCTGGCTCACTCCATACAGCAAGTGACTCTTGATCATGGGATCGTGAGTTCGAGTCCCACATTGGGTATAGAAATTATTCAAAAAAAAAAAGAAAAAAGTGCCATGGGAAGAAAGAGTAGGCTTCCCTTTGGGACTATGATTAAAAATGGTAAGGTACTATTTGTCCTGCTATATAAGTTTTTAGAAAATTAATTAATTCACATATAATTATTGAAAAGAGAAATTATGTCAGTTTAATGTGGAAGCCGTGCTGGTTCATAATAAGTGATTTTTCCTAGGTAAAGGAAGCCAGAAGAGTGGGAGAGAAGTGATTTCAGCAGGAAAGGATAAACCCTTTGGCTCATGCTGTGCAGGCAGGAGCTCCTTCAGCTTTAAGAAAATTAAAAATGAGTGCCTGCAGGCATGTCCATGTGCACAAGCGCGCACACACACACACATACAACCAAGAATGAGAAGAATTTATTCATTGGGAGTCTGGCTGAGTGCAGCACTTCATCCCTAGTTCAAGCTGCAGTGAATCTCTGGGACATTTCACCGAGAGCTGTGGTTGGATCCTGCTCTTCTGGCCGGTCTTCTTTGAGTTCCTGGTGACACTCTTCATGTTCACAAGCAGGCAATGCTGCAGGCTCTGAATAATGAATGAGGTGCCAAAGTATCATGACCACATTCCTAATTCAACACTTAGTGTTTTTCCAAACCAGTGTTTTGGAATATATATTCAGTGTTCAGATTCAAACAACTATGATGAATAAATTACAGTCTTTAAAAAATTAAAAAACCAGGTGCACCTGGGTGGCTCAGTTAAGCATCTGCCTTCGGCTCAGGTCATGATCCCAGGGTTCTGGGATCAAGCCCTGCGTCGGGTTCCTTGCTCAGCAGGGAGCCTGCTTCTCCCTTTCCCTCTGCCTGCCGCTCCCCCTGCTCATGTTCTCTGTCAAATAAAAAAAAAAAAATCTTTAAAAAATTCAAAAACCACCTATTTATTACAAGAGAATTCCACTGTTTTTATGGAACTCTTTAAACAAAGGTCCAATTTACAATACATCTCAGTTTTCTCTTGACTTATTTGGAGAATACAGTGGTACTACTGATGCTAATTTTGGCTACTCCAAAAGGACTCTGTTTATGAAAACAAACAGAAGAAAACTAAGGATAATATGTGAAGGAAATAGAAATGTATCTACAGGATGGTCATAGACTTCAAATATTTTCTGTATTACAATGGAGGGGTTGAGGAAGGAACCACATGTGGACTATCTATGGCGAATAGTTGCTGTCCAGGTAAACTTTCATGTTAACACTGATACCAGGATCCCAGAAAAGAAATTAAAGTAGATTTAGGTCTCTCCACCTAACTAGGATGGTCTTGGAAAGTTCTTTGTTTTTTTTTTTTAAGATTTTATTTATTTATTTGACAGAGAGACAGACAGCGAGAGAGGGAACACAAGCAGGGGAAGTGGGAGAGGGAGAAGCAGACTCCCCACTGAGCAGAGAGCCCGATACGGGGCTTGATCCCAGGACCCTGGGCTCATGACCTGAGCCGAAGGCAGACGCTTAACAACTGAGCCACCCCAGTGCCCCGGTCATGGAAAGTTCTTGAAGTGAGTTAGCTTCCAAAATCACAGAGACAGCACAGTATGAGTAGAATTTCTTCACTGGGGAAAAAGGCAGAAAACAGAGATTAAAAGAGACTGAAAGAATAAAAGAGATCACCTGGCACAGAGATTTCGTGTTAGGGAACACTGAAGAATCTAAATAATTTGTTAGGATATCCCAGAAGCCTAATAGAAAACCTTGGCTGTCAGAGGCCTACAGGAAAAATGTACAGCAAAGAGAAGATTCTAACGACAAAAAGATGATCTTCTATGAGGAATCTTAGTTTGGAAAAAATTATTGAAAAGAATTACAAATGTACCTGTTAAGGAGACTGAATGTTTGTGCCCCAACTTCATATGCTGAAGCCCTAAATCCCCAATGTGATTGGTATTTCGAAGCAGGGCCTTTGGGAGGTAATCAGGTTTAAAGGAGGTCATAAGGGTGAAGCCCCCATGATGGTACTAGTGCCCTAGAAGAGACCAGAGCCTTCCCCTTCTCTCCGTGCCATGTGAGGATACAGCAAGAAGGCAACTGTCTGCCAACCAAGTAGAGAGTTATCACCAGACACCAAATCTGCCTGCACTTGATCTTGGACTTTCAAGACTCCCAAACTGTGAGAAATAAATGTTTGCTGTTTAAGTCCCCTGTTTGTGGTATTTTGCTATAGTGGCCCGAACTAAGACAATACGTAAACAAGAACTTATTTGCTATTTTTTGATGTCTGCTCAAGAACCTCACATATATTGGAAGTCCCCTCCTTTTCCATGAACAGGAGCTGCCTCTGCACTGGTGAATAGAACAGTGGTTAAAAGGGAAGCTTTAAAGTCAGAGGTATCTGGGTTCAAATTCTGTGTCTGTTACTTTCTATAAAGTTTCAAACTATAAAAGACATAAATATAACCTATTGATGTCACTGGGCTGCTTGGTTCCTGTCCCAGATAAACCAAAGAATTAGAGACCCCAGACAAGAATGGGGAGATAGAGTTTAGTGAGTAGATACCAAGTATATATAATACATTTTCTTTTTTTTTAAAGATTTTATTTATTTATTTGAAAGAGAGAGAGAATGAGAGATAGAAAGCACGAGAGGGAAGAGGGTCAGAGGGAGAAGCAGACTCCCTGCTGAGCAGGAAGCCCAATCTGGGACTCGATCCTGGGACTCCAGGATCATGACCTGAGCTGAAGGCAGTCGCTTAACCAACTAAGCCACCCAGGCACCCCTATATAATACATTTTCAAGAGAGAAAGCAGGTCACTGCCGGAGCAAGAATGGCCATGGCCCCAAGAAGCTCTAGCTGCAGCCTTCTAAGCCTGCTTTTTGTATATGTAAATATGGCTTTGATTGACATTTTTGATTGACAGCTGGTTATAACATTTTGGCTTCCGCGCATCTGCCTACCCATGATGCATTCTGTTGTAACTGTATTTACTTATGTATTGTATATTTATGAGTTTCTAATGAGTTTTTGCCTGGACCTTAGGACAAACTGCACCTTTTGTATGCCTGCTCAGCTCTTGGAAGTCCCCTTGTGGCTTCAGAGCCAGCTCTGTGGCTAGGCCTTTCCTGTTCTGTTAGCCCTTGGAGGTGCCTCTGAAGGTGTGGCTGTTAACCCTCAGGGATGGCTGCGAGGGTGTGGCCAGCATCTCCTTTATCCCTCCTTGTTCATGCCCAACTACCTACCCAACATCATGAACCTTAAAGCATTGTGAGGATTAAATGATATAATTAAATATATATAAAACTAAATATGTATATTAAAAACCCAGTTCATGGCCCACAGGATTTTTGTTTTTAAAGATTTTATTTATTTATTTGAGAGAGAGAGAGACAGCACAAGAGGGGGGAGGGTCAGAGGGAGAAGCAGACTCCCTGCTAAGCAGGGAGCCCGATGTGGGACTCGATCCCGGGACTCCAGGATCATGACCGGAGCCGAAGGCAATCAGTTAACCAACTGAGCCAACCAGGCGCCCCAGGATGTTTTTAGATCATAGCATCATAGCAATAATATACAGACAAGAGGGGAAAAGTCCTTTTAATATTAAACAGGGCTGCCTGTTTGTGAAATAAGCATGATCAAATTTATCAGTACTTTTTTTTAAAAAAATGAAATTCTAGGGCGCCTGGGTGGGTCAGTTGGTTAAGCAACTGCCTTCGGCTCAGGTCATGATCCTGGAGTGCCGGGATCATGTCCCACATCGGGCTCCTTGCTCAGCATGGGGTCTGCTTCTCCCTCTGACCCTCTTCCCTCTCGTGCTCTGTCTCTCATTCTCTCTCTCTCAAATAAATAAAATCTTTAAAAAAAATAAAATTCTAAAACCAACAACACAAAAGTACTTTCAAAGCAATGACTAAACAGTTGGGTCAATGTCTTCTCTAGCTAGACCTCACACAGCTCACAGTGGTAAGGTTGGCTTGAAAATCTCTGAGCAGTGAGATTCTTGTGGCTTTCCTCAAAACATAAATACAGAACATTTCTTACATTCTAAAGTGATTCTATGTTTGTAATGTTCTAGTAGTTCTTAGGGATAGAGTAGTGACCAAAATGGACAAAATCCTACCACACAGTAACTCTTTGTTAACATTCTGGTTAATATATTCCAGACATACATATTTGTAATACAGTTGATCTCTGAACAACACAGTGGTTAGGGATGTTGACCCCTGTCAAAAATCCGTGTATAAGTTTTGACTCCCCCAAAACTTAACTTCTAATACACGACTGTTGACTGAAAGCTTTACTGATAACAGTTAACACATATTTTGTATGCTATATGTACCATATACTGTATTCTTATAATAACGCAAGCTAGAGAAAAGAAAACGTTATTAAGATAATCATAAGAGAAAATACAGTATGGTACTGTATCTATCCAAAAAAACCCTGTGTATATGTGGACCCACACTATACAAACCTGTGTTGTTCAAGGGTCAAGGACATATACGTATGTATTTGTGTGTGTGTGTGTATAAAATTTTACAAAACAGAACCCTCTCCATGTTATTTTGCTATCTTTTTGCCATACTCAACAACTAGTCACAAAAAATTTTTTTAAAGATTTTATTTATTTATTTGGCACAGAGAGACACAGCAAGAGAGAGAACATAAGCAGGGGGAGTGGGAGAGGGAGAAGCAGGCTTCCCGCCAAGCAGGGAGCCCAGTGCGGGGCTCAATCCCAGAACCCTGGGCTCATAACCTGAGCCGAAGGCAGGCGCTTAACGACTGAGCCACCCAGGCACCCCATAAATCTTTCTTTTTTTTTTTTTTTTTTAAGAGAGAACACAAGAAGAGGAAGGGGAAGGGTCAGAGGGAGAAGCAGACTCCCCACTGAGCAGGTAGCGCGATGCAGGGCTCGATCCCAGGACCCTGGTACCATGACCCGAGCCAAAGGCAGACGCTTGACCAACTGAGCCACCCTGGTGCTCCTGATCACAATTAGTTCTTAATGACTAAGTAGCATCTCTACATATTTTCCTATAACATTAACAAAAATAACTTGCAACAACCACAATAATCCATGCACCTTTTAATCTCCAAGACTTCACATAACTGGGTTAAAGGCAAGTCTGAATATTTTGAAAATATTTTTTAAACGTCTAACACTAACAGGTTGGGTTACTCTGCCCAAATGATATACTTTCTCCAATCCTACAAAATACCTTCTGATTTTGAGTTTAATTAATTTACTGAACCAAAAATCAACACACAATTTAAGGCCACTGATAAGAGAACAGTATAATTCATATGCTATACCTTTACGGTACAAGCGATTTTGATTTTATACATATACAAGGATATATACATATATATACACATATATATATGTATATTTACCTGTAAAGATATATAAATGCATAGATATGTGACTGAGAAGTCCACGAGCTAAACGCAACCTCTAGCCAAGCAAGCAATAGTGATCATGGGGTCAGAGAGGTGAGGGGTAGGCCACAGGAAGTTGCCAAAGTCAAAAGACTTTGACTTTTTGCTCTATTTTTCTACATTATTTCAAGTATTCACAATTTAAATATTTACATCTTACTCGTGTTTCTAAAAGACAAAATTCCAATACCATTACACTGTTAAAAATGCTGAAATCTTAATCCCTAATGTGCTAGTATTCGGAGGTGGGGCCTTTCAGAGGTGATTAGGTCATAAGGATGGAGCCCTTATGAATAGGACTGATGCCCTTTTTTTAAGATTTTTTTTTTTAATTTGGGAGTCTGCTTGAGATTCTCTCTCACTCTCTCTCTCTCTCCCTGCCCTTCCTGGCTGCACTCACGTGTGCATGCGCTTGTTCTCTCTCTCTTAAATAAATAAATCTTCAAAAAAAAAAAAAAAGATAGGGGCACCTGCTGGCTCAGTCGGTTAAGCATCTGACTTCCACTCAGATCATGATCTCAGGGTCCTGGGATTGAACCCTACTAAGGGCCCGCTACTCAGCGGGGAGTCTTCTTGTCCCTCTCCCTCTGCCCCTCCCCCCCAATAAGTTCTTAAAAAAAAAAAGTATAACAACAAAAAAATTTAATAAAGAGGGCACCTGCCTGGCTCAGTCGGTAGAGCATATGACTCTTGATCTCAGGGTGGTGAATTAGAGCCCCACACTGGGCATGGAGCCTACTTAAAATAAAAATTTTAAAAAGGGGGCACCTGGGTGGCTCAGTTGGTTAGATGTCTTCTCCCTCTCCCTCTGCCTGCTGCTGGGCCTGCTTGTGCTGTCAAATAAATAAACAAAATCTTTAAAAAAAATTGAAAACCAAAAAGTATAACAGAAGTGCTGTATGCAACTTTTTAGGCCAGGTCTTAAGAAGCATCCAGCTGCTGGGGCACCTGGCTGGCTCAGTCGGTAGAGCATGCAACTCTTGATCCTAGGGTTGTGAATTCAAGCCCCATGTTGGGTGTAGGGATTACTTAAGGAAAAAAAAAAAAAGTATCCACCTGTTGCCTAGTTCTCTCCCTCCCCCATCCTCCCTTGGGATGGATACTCAACCTTGCAACCAAGCCACCATGCTATGAGGAAGCCAAGCAGCCACATGAAAAAGCCATATGGAGGTGTTCTGACTGACAGCACTAGGTAGGGTTTCAGTCATCTACCAGTATCAACTGCCAGACAGTGAGAAAGTGAGCCTCCAGATGCTTCCTGCTCCTAGCCTCTGAGTCTTACAGCTAAGAACCCAGACATGAAGCAGCACACAAGCCATCTCCACGATGCTCTGTATAAACTTCAGACACACAGTTTGTCAGCTTAATAAAAGGTTGTTTTATGCCACCAAGTTCTGGACTAATTTGCTATGCTGATATACAGCTGGAATAATATAAAAGAAACAGTTAATAGTTCATATTCAGTAAAGAAGCAATGACGGTTTGGAGAATATAGGGAGATTTTTACTTTCTCTTTTGACACTTAGTATACTGCTTGAATTATTCAATTAAATATACTGACATGCAATTATCATTTTATCTTTTAAATAAGGCATAACCTCACTTCCTAATTGGTAAAGTGAATTATACTTTATCACAGAAAGACTAACTAGTCTTCCAATGCCTGGATGATACTGATAAAAAGTATTAAGATTTGAAAGAAAAAAGTTGACAAAAATTTCCTTTACTGACTAAAAACCCAAAAGTTAGTGAGATGATTAAAAAGGCTTTGTAACCACATGTAAAATGCTAAATATTATTATTAAATTGGGGAAATATATATATATATATATAAAAATACACACCCACCACAGTATCTAAATACATATTTGTTAGAAAGATCTGGGGAGATGCATACCAAATTCTTTTAGGGAAGTAGAGAATAAGCCAGATACAGGGAAGTGAGTGACGAGAGTTTAGTCTTACTTTTAATGTACTGATTTTTTTTTTGAAAGAACGTATCTGTATATTTCAATAACTAAATATTTTACAATTTAACTTTACAATTAAAATAAATAAGAAAAGATAATAGCAGTAGCTATATTTGCTAGGTGGAGAGGTTTCTCAAGAAATTTTTCAGGCACACATATTTTTCTTCTGGGAAAAAGGCCAATCTTAATGTGACTTATTTAAGTACAGTGAACCTTAGCCACAATTTATAGGGCCTTTGGGCCTATAAAAAGGAATCTGACCAAGGATCTCCCAGATCACATGCTTATAGTACTTTAATATGAAGATAAATTTAAGTAAATTAAAAATGTAGAAGTCTCAGTTACACAGTTTAGAGCTGAAATACAGAGTTCAACAAACCAAAAAAAAGGGGGGGATTATCTGTATTCCAAATCTTAGGTTACAACAGAGAACAGGAAAAACACAGAGCATAATCCAAGTTCATATTACTAAATCTATCTGTTCGTTCTTTCTGGAACTATCATTAATAAAAGAAACTTTATGCCAAGAGACAGCCAGTCAAGGAGAACAGGAGAAGGAGGTGGCAAGAGAGCAGAAGAGAGTGAAGCCAGAATAATTCTGCAAATGGCTTCAATGGGAATGGAAAAAGTCCCTCTGCAGGCCATTTTTATTGTTTAAAGGAAATATTAGTCATAAAAAAAAAAAAAACTAAACCCAAAAACAACTAAATACAGTAGTTCTAAGGAAGTGCCTTTTTTTTTTTTTTTTTTAAATACTAACCTCACAAGGGACACACACAAAATACCAGACAACTTAAAAAAGTGATTTATGGGGTACCTGAGGGGCTGAGCTGGTTAAGTGTCCAACTCTTGATTCTGGCTCAGGTCATCATCTCAGAATCGTAAGGTCGAGCCCCGCATGGGGCTTTGTGCTCAGCACAGAGTCTGCTTGTCCCTCTCCCTCTGGTCCTCCTCCTGCTCCTGCTTTTTCTTTCTCTCTCAAATCAATCAATCAATCAATAGAATCTTTTAAAAAAACGATTTATAATTAGATTACAGTTTTGTGTTGGCATCTTTCTACACATGTAGTAGTATTCTACTACTATGTCAAGAAAAATCTGTACTTATCACCGGGCATATTCCCATTATTAAATCAAGTAATGAAACATAGAATAACTTGATAAAGATATCTGATTTTATTTTTATTTTTTTTAAAGATTTTATTTATTTATTTGAGAGAGAGAGAATGAGAGAGAGAGCACATGAGACGGGAGAGGGGCAGAGGGAGAAGCAGACTCCCCACTGAGCAGGGAGCCCGATGCAGGACTCGATCCCAGGACCCCAGGACCGTGACCTGAGCCGAAGGCAGACGCTTAACGACTGAGCCACCCAGGCACCCAAAGATATCTGATTTTAATTGAAAGGAACTCACTGTATATTCTTAACCACTTCTTTGGGTCTTATCAGCCAGTATTTAATGAGTAAAGCACTAATTAGAATAGGATAGAAATAGGGCGCCTGGGAGGCTCAGTTGGTTGGGCGGCTGCCTTCGGCTCAGGTCATGATCCTGGAGTCCCCGGATCGAGTCCCACATGGGGCTACCTGCTCAGCAGGGAGTCTGCTTCTCCCTCTGACCCTCCCCCTCTCATGCTCTCTATCTCATTTCTCTCTCTCAAATAAATAAATAAAATCTTTAAAAAAAAAAAGAATAGGATAGAAATAGACTATAGTGTCAGTAATGCCTCTATTTATTAATGTTTTTCTGAACATTCCTGAGACAAACAGAAACATACATGCACCTAGCAAAATACAACTGTGTTATGAACATGTGTGTAACTCAATGATGTAATTAAGTCACTGGAAGGAGACATGCCAAATGAGTAAGCAAAGCTTTGTCATGAGCACCCCAAAATGGGCATTCTTTGTACTGCAGTCTTATCAATCTTACACTTAAATTGTTTATAATTTATCATCTAAAACACTCCTATAATGCAATCAGAAATACAGTCATTTGCTTTAAAGTCAATAGTGCATAAAATGAATGAAAATCAGATTTATAATCTTTGTACCAGTACAGCTTAGCAGTTAAAGAATCAAAACTTACATAAACACTGATGAGGCAATAGTAAAGAATTTGAATTGCTGCTTGTGTCCATTTTGCCTTAGGAGACACAACAAACTTTTTCTATTTTTTTTTAAAGGTTTTGTTTATTTATTTGAGAGAGAAACAGAGCACAAGTGGGGGGGGGCAGAGGAAGAGGGACAAGCAGACTCCCCACTGAGCAGGGAGCCCAGTGCAGGGCTCAATCCCCGGACCTGGAGATCATGACCTGAGTGGAAGTCAGATGTTTAATTGACTGAGCCACCTTGGCGCCGCTAGCTTTTTCTATTTTAATATATATTTTTAAATGCTGATGAGAAAAAATTCTACCAATTTAGAAATCAAAGAAAGTCTTGTTAGAATTATTGGAAAACTAAACATCATAGAATATATCTTCTTTTCAAATCATATAACAATAGTGCATTCAAAAGTTTTATTCCTCAGTGAAAAAAGTCTGCCCTAACTATTGTATATTATTTCACTGCTTATAATGTCTTTGAAGTAGCTTACAAAGTTTTGTTTTTAGGGGTGCCCGGGTGGCTCAGTCAGTTAAGCCACTGACTCTTGATTCTGGCTCAAGTCACAATCTTAGTGTCATGGGCTCAAGCCCCACATCAAGCTCCGAGCTCAGCAGGGAGTCTGCTAAAGACTCTCTCTCTCTCTCTCCCTCCCTCACCCTCTGCCCCTCCCACGGTGGCGGCTCTCTCTCTCTCTCTCAAATAAATAAATCTTTAAAAAAAAGTTTTATTTTTAAGGTTAATTATTTGACTAGGTAATGCATTCACATAGTTTTAAAATGTGAAAATACAGTGAAGAATCTCCCTTACTGCTTTCTCCTATCCCCTTAAGGTCCCCTTGATCACAAATAAAATGTTTAAAGGTGACTGAAGGAGACCAACAGGCAGTAGACCTGAGCATGGCACTAAAGAAACAACCCAGTGCCTAGAGCTAAGCTGCCAGGGTTGAATATGCCTCTGCCACTCTCTGGTCAGGTCTGACACCTGGGAAAAGTGACTTAACCTCTCTGTGCCTCAGTTTTCTCATTTGTAAAAGGAAAACTTACATCAGAGACTTTTTTTTTTTTAAAGATTTTATTTATTTATTTGAGAGAGAGAGAGAGAGAGAGAGAGAGCACATGAGAGGGGGGAGGGTCAGAGGGAGAAGCAGTCTCCCTGCTGAGCAGGGAGCCCGATGCGGGACTCGATCCAGGGACCCCAGGATCATGACCTGAGCCGAAGGCAGTCGCTTAACCAACTGAGCCACCCAGGCGCCCCATCAGAGACTTTCTATGGGCTTAAACTAGTACCTAGACTAGCTTCAAATTCTCAATGTAACCATTATTACGAGCCTGAGGTAGATCCCTTGGAAACCATTTCTATGTATTTACAAACATATACTGACCTACACACATACCTCCCACACACACTCTCATACTCCAATCTGCAAAGGCATCTCTATGGCTTTCACTATCATTTCTCAGATACTTCTAAAATATGTTTCTTCTTCTAATACTTTGTGTGCTCTCTCCCAAAAAAAGCAGTTCCTATCCCTTCCTACCCATTTCCCCTCCCACAGAGGCAACCACTTTTAAATTTTAGGTGAGTATTTTAGTATTTACCTCCATGTCTTTATAATTAAATATGCATTATTGCTACTTCTTGATTTTTCAGTTTTAAACAATATCCACTGATTCACCAGTATAAAATATGAAGACCTAGTTCTCTCTTTTCTGCACAAACCACACATGTGCACTCTTGCCATTTCCTAATATTTATATCATAAATTTGTTTAGCTCAATAGTCAGTTTTAACATTATGACTATGCAAATGCTCTTCACAGTTGAATCATGTAGTAAACTCTTAATTACTTTTTCTTTTCTGTACTATTTTCTGTACTTCCTTATTCTTTTTTCTCCCTACTTACTTGGTTTCCTATGACTTTTGACAACTTGTTTTCATTTTTCTAGATCACAAGATGCCTAGACTTACCAGGTATTCTATCAATTCATCTTTCTGAAAAAAATCTCTGCTAGAGCCTTGTGACCCCCTCTCAATGAAACCAGCCATCTTGTGGTCCTGGTGTGCAGCTATCACCTCGGGATCTCTGTTCACCATTATCTTGAAGTTACTTTTGCTTCTTGCATGTGCCAGATCTCCTGCTTTCTACACTCAAGTCTTACTTCTTCTTCCTGGGTTTATGCCTTCTTTTTGGTGAGAAATAGTTCATCCTCTAGTAACTATCTAAGAAATGGTACATGAGGTGGCATTTTTGAAGACTCCCTCCTATTTGACCAATACTTTGGTTGAATACAGAATGCTGGAGTTGTAATAATTTCCCTTCAGAACTTAACATCTTTGTGCCAATCTGCTGCTGAAAAGTCTAAAGTCTTTATATTCTTGATCCTTTGTATGTGACCTGTATTTTCCAAGAACAGCAAGAAGGCCAGAATTGTTAGAACAAAGTGAGCAAAGGGAAAGAGTAGGGTAGAGGGGGGAATGATCACGTAGGGCTACATAAATTGTGTTTTTTTTTTCACTCTTAAGTGTTGTGCCGAGCTACTGTAGGATTTTGAGAACATTATCTGATATATCGAGAACAGATCACTTCAGCTGCTGTAGTGAGAACTAAACTTGAAGAAAATGGGGCATGACAGGAGGGTAGAAGCAAGGAGACACATAAGGAGGCTAATTTCAATAATCCAGGCAAGAGCTGATGGTAGACTAGACCAGGATGTTGCACTGGAATTGTAAGAAATGTTTGGATTCTGGATATATTTTCAAGGTTGAGCCAAAAGGATTTGTTTCTGCATTAGCTATGAGGTTGAAAGAGTAAAAACTGACACAAAAGGTATTGCCTAAGCAACCAGAATAATAGAGTGAATAAGAAGACAAGGAAGTTTAAGCTTGACAGCGAGAAAAAAAGTTTGGTAATGCACACATTAAATGTAAGATGCCTACAATTTATCTAGATAGAGATGTTGCATCAACACCTGGACATATAAAATTCTGGAATTTGGGAGCAAGCAGCATCTTGGCTGTTCTTGTTCTACGGCATGACTTTGGCTCTTTCTTGTTTTGGCACTTACCCTTCCTTTGATCCTATTCATTTTCCGTGCCAGGTTCTCCCATGTGAGCCACATACTATCCTTTTAATATGTCTTTTTCTACATAACTCAGAACTTCTATAACCTATAATAAAGAACTTTAACTGATATTATTACTAAATTAGGGGAGGGCGCCTGGGTGGCTCAGTTGGTTAAGCAACTGCCTTCGGCTCAGGTCATGATCCTGGAGTCCCGGGATCGGGTCCCGCATCGGGCTCCCTGCTCGGCGGGGAGTCTGCTTCTCCCTCTGACCCTCTCCCCTCTCATACTCTCTATCTCATTCTCTCTCTCAAATAAATAAATAAAATCTTAAAAAAAATAAAAAATAAATTAGGGGAAAAAAGTTAATTTTAAATTGTGAATGAATAGGCCTTTATTAAAACAGAAAGGAAATAAAGGTGAAATCTTAACTGCTCCTAAGCTGAATATATCCTTTGGCAAAGCCCATCTATTTCCACAGAACAGGCAAAACGAATCTGCACCGCAGCATACAACTAATGAGCAAACCATAAATAATCATTAAAATCCTCAAGTTTCCCCAGGATTTTACTTGCTATTAGCACTTTAAATCCTCAGGAATTGATAATACTCTAACCTACAAGAAAATCCAATTTGATTATATGAGGTAAAAAAATAACAAAAATTCCAAATTAGTACCTAAAATTAATGAGATGCTACTCTACTGCAAGGATGAACTAAATGTCTGTTTTCAGAAAGATGGGAATAAATTTCTGCTCCATCATCATACTGTAATACATTATTGTATCCATGAGTGTCCTGAACATGCAGACATCTAAATTCTGGTGGCTATAACTAATACACAAAAATTATACCCTCAGATAAACTGCTTTTAAAATAGAGGCTGGGCAGTTAGACTTTCAAAGAGTAATAAGATAAAGGTACTAAAAAGTATTAAGAGCAGAAGATAATGAATGGGAGGTAGAAAAGCCTAACATATTATAAGCTGACAATATTTAAATGAAAAAAAGATAGTTTTTTTTAAATCTTTTTCTGATTATAAGATATATTATCACAGAAAATACAGAAAACTATAAAAAAAAGTCTCACCTTATATTCTACAATCCAGAGATAAACAGTTAACACTTTGATGTATTTTCTTCAAGTCTTTTTTTTCCTGTGTGCACATATATATGGTGTGTGTGGGTACAGAAAAGCAAGACCGTACTAAATGCCATTTCTATATCTTGCTTTTTATTCATTTCATATATGAATTTCCCTTATGTTATTATATATATATTTTTAAGATTTTTATTTATTTATTTGACACAGAGAGAGACAGCGAGAGAGGGAACACAAGCAGGGGGGAATGGGAGAGGGAGAAGCAGACTTACCGCACAGCAGGGAGCCTAATGCAGGACTTGATCCCAGGACTCTGGGATCATGACCTGAGCTGAAGGCAGACACTTAATGACTGAGCCACCCAGGCGCCCTATTATATATTCTTTAAAGACGTAATTATTTTAAACATCTGTATAAAATTCCATCACATGAACATACCATGATATAACCACTGCCCTACTGGTAGGCAATTAGGTTTGTTTATAACTATTCACTACTAGAAATAATACTATAATATAGAGTATTACACATTACTGAATTTAGAGAAATTAGACCTTACTTCTGAATTTCTGAAATTAGAGATTTTTTTTTTTTTTTAAGGATTTTATTTATTTGACAGAGAGAGACACAGCGAGAGAGGGAACACAAGCAGGGGGAGTGGGAAAGGGAGAAGCAGGCTTCCCGTGGACCAGGGAACCCAATGCGGGGCTCGATCCCAGGACCCTGGGATCATGACCTGAGCCGAAGGCAGATGCTTAATGACTAAGGCACCCAGGCGCCCCTGAAATTAGAGATGTTTTTCAAAAGATACTCTTTCAGTAAAAAAAAAAACATTTTGAGAAAGCACTTAATAGCTACAAAGTAGATATGGCCCCAAAATGCTGCTTGATTTGGAGTTTAAATAAAAGAAGAAATAAAAATTATAAAGCACAATTTAAATCAAACAAATGTCTATCAAACCTCATCAGCAAGTTTCCTTACTGAATTATTGCTGTTTCTCCTCCCTTCTGGCATCTTCAATTCTGCTATCAGGAGATATCCTCGGTATCTGCTGTCTGTACCTGTTGTATACCAGGGGATCACCCATCCAGGATCACCCAAGAGTGATTTATAGCATGTGAAAATATCCAGCACAGACTAAAAACTGTGGACTTTTAAAGGTTTGTAAAATCTAAAATCTATATTCACATCAGTACTTTCCACTAGAATTGCTATAAACAATGTTCCATCAGGCATGAATGTATGCATTAAAGACAAAACAAAACAAAAGCTAAATATGGTTTTCCTGACAGTCTACTAAAGAGGACAGAAATGTACAGGGAATCATAAAAAGTAGGGCTTAGTTTTAGCCATCTCTAAAAAAAAAGGCAGCAGAGCTAAGAGAAAAAAGCATGATACTATGTTAAAAATAAAAATACTATACTAAGAAAAAAAGAGGTAATTCATATTAAAAAACTGATGTCCTGGGAAAATTTACCAGTTAAATTCAAGTCTATTTTTTTATTTCTAGTATCACAGTAATTTGAAAAAAAAAATTGCCTTGGGGTGCCTGGGTGGCTCAGATGGTTGAGCGTCTGCCTTCAGCTCAGGTCATGATCCCAGGGTCCTGGGATCGGGTCCCGCATCGGGCTCCCTGCTCCTTGGGAGCCTGCTTCTCCCTCTGCTTCTCTCTCTCCCTCTCCCTCTGTCTCTCATGAATAAATAAAAATAAATAAAATCTTTAAAAAAAAAAAAGAAAGAAATTGCATTATGTTTAAATTTAGACATAAAAACTACCAGCTATTTAATGTCATAAATAGGAGAAAATATTTTAAATATTCTCTCCTCAGACTCATCTATTTTTACATCAAGTTATCAGAGATATGAAATTGCCATTCTATCTCTATAGCCAAAAGTCTAACTTATAAGTTCTTATTTTATTGATTTCCCTCTAAGACATTCTTTAGGATCATAAGTCCTAGCATATGCTGACTCAAAGGGGAATATCATTCACAAGAAACATACTTCTGGTCACTATACATAGACACTGAGTCAGCAGAAAACCTGCTTATTAACCACTAAAAATTCAAATATTTGAGCAAATGTTTATTCCTGGCTTTATTAACTGGTCTATGATAATATATCTCTGTACAAGAGTATTCTAGAACAATAAAATGTTGTCTAATATAATAATAATATATCTTATTGTTAATAATAGTTAAATTTCTTCTTTCGCATATAAAAAGTATAAAGTATAATACATAAAAAGTTCTGTATTTAAGATTCTAGACACTTGGGAAAGTCTTAAAAACCTTACAAATTCAAATCTCATTATCAATTCAATGAGACTATCTAAAGCCTGCTGTTCAGAAACCTGCCTCTGTAGAATAATTGATTTGGATTTGGAAATGCTTTATATAGAGATTTTTATTGTCATGTCATTTGTTAGAGTAGGATCTGAACCATGTCACAACAGACTGTGACTTCACAGCAATTTATCAGGTAAACAAGCTCCATATAGCTAAAGGCTATATTCCTTAATACAGAACAGAAAAGGCTATACCCACATTACTTACCTATGATGGTGAGATCACCAACATAAATCTACCATAGATGACAATCTGTTTTTATCTCTAATAAAAGAATTGCTGGCAAGTACTTTGACCATTATGACTTAAAGCACTGTGGAATTTCAATTATGAAATAATTTTAGTGACCATCAGATGAAAATAACCCATTCCCACAAATATAGGACAGAAGGGGTACAGTTCAATTCCAAATAGGACTGTCCAATTCATCTCACCAGATTGATCAGCCTTCTCATTGCATGTTCATGAGAGCAAACACATTCACAGGGATCAAATCCACCTTCTGCCATGACTGCCCAGCTTGATTTAACTCGACTGTTTAAATCTAGGAGCAAGAAAAAAAATATTAGACAACTACTGAGCGTTACTCTTTCTGTTGAGCTATGAAAAATTCATATTATTGTAAAGACTCATAATAATTCTCTTAAACTATGGATAGTTCATATTTATTAATGGCCTATATTTATGAATTTATTACTAACCATATATAAATTATGAGTTATATAAATTATGAATATATAGAAATGGTTACCTACCCCTTCTACCATCAGACTAATTTCCTACAAATGTGAATGTCTTCAGATGCTCTATCCTGCCTCTCCTGCGAAGCAGTTGATGCTAGAGTCCTACTCTGCTTAATTTTTTTAACTTTGTTACCCATAGTACTGCTATAGACTGAATGCTTGTGTCCCCCATAAAATTCATATTGTTAAAAAGGAGACAGCAGGCCCAAAAATGGGAGTCACTCATGCTAAAGCCCATGTCAGCAAACCAAGACCTAATACCCAATCTAATTGCAGTTTCAACTTTTAAGAACTATAGCCAGTCAACATGGAATTACCTAGTCAGCACTAGTGAGATAATACATCCATAGACCCCTTCCATTCCCCTTAGGAAGGTGACCTTGCCTAAAACAATATATTCTTTGCTAATAATTTCCTTTTTCCACCCCCTTTCTGCCTTTAAAAACTTTTCCTTTTCTACAGCTTGGTGGAGCTCCTTTCTATTTACTAGATGGGATGCTGCCCAATTCATGAATTGTTGAATAAAGCCAATTTGATCTTTAAATTTACTGTTTAATTTTTGTTACTTAACAAATTTGGTGAAAGCGGTAGGATAAACGAGACTTCTGATAGTTTTGGGGACAACAAGAAACACAGGTGTGGTATCCCATGAACTGTTCCAAGTTCTTTTTTTCTAGCCATTTCTGGGGGCCATTGGGAATTGGGAAGTTCCTGTCAGTTCTGAGCTCTGCTCTCTTTGTGTTGAACTTCTAAACTAACCAGCTTTGCAGTCCAGGGCTTAGCGGGTCAGCTTGAGCTGACACACAGTTCCATCTGGAACCTGAGTCCCTACCTCTTGGTTCAGTCCACAATTCCCCAGTTGTTTGGAATACCCTTCCTCAGTTCCAGTCACAGTACCCACTTACTGGGATTTGGTGGTTTAGTCCTTTCCTCAGTTCCAACCCACAGTCCCCACTTACTGGAGTCTGCTGGTTAAATGCATGCTGAGAACTAGTGATGGTATGCAGGCCTTCTCTTGGCCAGTCCACACGGTAACACCTTTTGGTTGCTGCTGGTATGTTAGGGTGCACATGTTTGTTTGTCTTATTTTGTGTAGATAAAGGGTTATAGCTAACAGAATCTCAGAAGTTAAAAAAAAAAAAAGCCACAAAAACTGGTGGGCACTGACAGAACACTTACTATTAGAGTACCCATCACCCAACTCAAAAACTCCTGCATTAAAAGTGGGTCATTGAACAGGTTAGGTTGACCCTAGGTCACCTGCCAACCTCAAGAAAATTCCTGTACAATGAGTTACACTGTAACACTGTACAATTCTCAACCCAGAGGCACATCCCTTTTAGGTATTAGCTCAGTTCCAAGAAACCCAAAGTTGGCTAATGGGATCCTTAAACCAGAGAGGCAAGCATGCTTCCTTCTGGCACCCCCGCTTATTTTATGCCTAAGAACTATGGTCCAAAAGATATATTGACAAAAGTGGCAAAATCTTACTAAGCTTTTTTGTGTCCTGACAACCTGGCTTGGTAACCATCAGATTGGCAGCCCCAAAATGTGGCCAGACAGAAATGTAGATTACATCCCTCTTACCGCTAGATATAGCTGCACAGAAAAGGTGGGTTAAATTCTAATTGTGGCTAGGGTCCTACCAAACTGTCCTCAGAGGAATTACAACCTAGAATTACAATGGCCGTTACAAGAAATGTTCCAATTAGATAAGATCATTAAAGAAGTGCACTTAAAAGCGAGGCTTCCAAATCAAACAGAATGGGATGCCTATTTTAATTGGCATGCAAGAGACTCCAAAAGCCTTCAAAATTCCAAAATAGCTTCATTGAAAGATTTGTTGTAAAAGGCTAGTGAAAAACTAAAGATGTAAAAGGTACCTAAAAGCAAAAGGCTTTAATTCTTACCGCTTCCCTCTATCTTCCTTTATTTGAGAACTCATCCGAGTACTCCTCTATCTGAGCTGCCTTTATGGACTGTAAACAAAAGTCCACCAAGTTAATGACCTTACAGGCACCCCTTACATACCTGACCTCAAAGGAGGGCTCCTCCAAATGGGAGATTTTCTGGTAAACTGCTACATTATTCTCTTAAATAGCCAAGGAAAAAGTAACATTAAAAATCTTGCCAAATTCTGGTTAAAAACAGAGTTACAGATGGGATCCCAGAAAAACTGGCAGAAGCTGGCTAAGGATAAAAATTCTTACCAGAGTCAGCTCTCCCAGAAGTCTGTAGGACCCGGTAAAGAAAGGGAAAGAATTTATCTTTTGCACTCTCCTTGGGGATCCCTCTTACATTCATGGGGGGGGGGGGTATTCGATATGGCCAGAAATGTTTGGTGTTTGTCCCAGGTGAAAACGGACAAGATACCTAAAAGAATTTTTAAGTAGCTCTGTGACTGGCGATTGGCCAGATTGAAAGCTGATATACAGAGCCTGATAATATTTTTTAGGCCTCCTCCCATAAGCTAAAATGAAACTAGGTACCCAGAAGGAAAGAAAAAAATCTTCTGAAGCCTTTGTAAAAGTATTTACTAACAGGAAAAAAAAAAAAGTAATTAGATGGGTGGATCAACCTACGATTATCATTTAAATTGCAACCCAATTCTTTGAGGAATTGAGAGCAATTGTCTGCATTTTACAAATCTTGGCAAAATTAGAAATGCAGCTCTAGAGGTAATTCAAAGTTCACCTACTCCTTTTATTACCAATTCCAAAACCTCTATTTATCTCAAAAGGCTTACTGACCTTAAGGAACCAAAGAAACCAAAGTCCTCGGAGGAACTTGCACTCTTCCCCAGTGCCTTTGAGATGTAAAATATTAACTCTAGACCATCCCAATTCCTAAGACTGAAAATAAAAGGGGGGGAGGGCTTTTTAAAATTCAAATTGCAAATAAGGCTCTGTTGTCCAAACTCTAGGCCAGAGCCTCCTTAAGATTTCTTTTCTCTACAAATACAAATCCCTTTTTTTTCTTTAGTAATCTCTACACCCAATGTGGGGTTGGAACTCATGACCTTAAGGATCAAGAGTCGTATGCTCTTCCTACTGAGCCAGTCAGGTGCCCCAACAAATACAAATCTTAAAAGTCTTCTCCATGGGGCACCTGGGTGGCTCAGTTGGTAGTGCATGCAACTCTTGATCTCCAGTCGTGAGTTCAAACCCCATGCTGGGCGTAGAGCCTACTTTAAAAAAGAACTCGGTTTAATTGGCTTAAAAAGAAGTGCTTATGAAGTATTTATAAATCTCAGAAATATAATAGAAATGAACCCAAATGTTTTTCAAGTCACATGATCTAGGATAATTTTCAGTATAAAACCTAGTTTAAGTATGTTGGTTTAACTAAAATAGACATGTCTTTCGGGTTATCGGATTAAATATAAAACTTATATATACCAGTCAAATAAGTTCATTTTATCCCTCACAAAATCTGTCAAAAAAATAGCTTGGGGCAACGGCTGGCTCTGTCTAATGTCTAATGGCTTTTGTGTGTAATCTAAACATAATTGTTAAAAACAATTAAAAAGACTAA
This sequence comes from Eumetopias jubatus, assembly GCF_037043125.1. Classification (NCBI taxonomy): domain Eukaryota; kingdom Metazoa; phylum Chordata; class Mammalia; order Carnivora; family Otariidae; genus Eumetopias; species Eumetopias jubatus. Next base: position 169,925,195 of record NW_028274808.1, on the reverse strand, counting down.
GTAAAAAGTTTTGTTAAACTTTAGTTTCCTCCAAATCTTTTTGATAACCTGAAACCTTTAAGTTCTGTATTTTAGATAGTGATTTAAGTTAAATTCATTAAATATCCATATCATTTCCAAATAAGATAAAATATTGAAACACTAATTACTGAACACAGGTTTATTGATTTTTTACTTCCTTCTACAGGGGAACTAAAGATATTTGGGGAAAGCATGTTTCTAGAAGTTATAGAAAGTAAAGTCTGCCAAGTCACAGGATGCTAATGCAATGACAGCTCACAATTGTTTACTTCTTCACTTTCATTAGAAACTAAGGTTTTGGGGCACCTGGGTGGCTTAGTCGTTAAGTGTCTGCTTTCGGTTTGGGTCATGATCCCAGGGTCCTGGGATCAAGCCTCGAGCCCCATGTCCCCACGTCGGGCTCCCTGCTCAGCAGAAAGCCTGCTTCTCCCTCTCCCACTCCCCCTGCTTGTGTTCCCTCTCTCGCTGTCTCTGTCAAATAAATAAAATCTAAAAAAAGAAACTAAGGTTTCTAAAGGTTAAAAACTTTAATATATGTTACATAATAAGGGAAACATCTCCCTATGCAAGGAAAGGAGGATGTATCTTTGGTAAAGAAGGCATGTAAATTGGGACTGGATCCTCAAGTATGGCTAAGACACACCATGCTACTGTTCCCAGTTTTCTCCCACTCTTCTGATTTGGAATCACCAAGAACAAAGATTGCCCTGGAATCTCCTTGGAAGGGATTATACCAGGTCCTCCTCACTACCCAGATGATAGGGACTCGAACCCTGGATACACATCCCACAGCTGACAAAAACTACACCTGACAACTGGTCCTAGACAAACACCAGAGACCTCCAAATCAAAATGACTAGGAAGATTAGCTGACATCGAGGTGCTTCCTCCCAAGACACTGGAACAAGACTTCATGTTTTAACTAAACATGAAACCCTTTCATTTCCCCTTTCTTTTCTTTACTGTGATACTGGCCTGGAAAGATGATGCTATCATCCATATCTCCCAGGCCACTGCTGGGCGGGGTGGGGGGGAGGAACCCAATGGAATTTAGAACAACTTTTTAAGTGAAAGAGAAAACCTAACTGACCTGTGGCTTGAACAAGCAAACACAATAATTCCTGTGAATTAATCTATTAACAGTACTACCTTAACGGGAATGGTTTGTGCCCAGACAGGGTTTGTCTTTATGGTGGTTATCATTCTCCTGAGGCCTATAAATGCCTAGACAGCTGGCAATGCCTCTTTGGTTATCAAAGTGTGCCCGTTCCACCTCATTGGTCAACTCCCCTGAATTTACACTGCCGAGTTAGAAAAGACCTACCAAGGCTTTCATGATCCAAGATTCACTTTTTTTTTTTTTAAGATTTTATTTATTCATTTGAGAGAGAGAGAGACAGAGAGAGCACAAGCAGGGGGAGAGGCAGTGGGAGAGGGAGAAGCAGACTCCCCAATGAGCTGGGAGCGTGACGTGGGGCTCGCTCCCAGGACCTGGAGATCATGACCTGAGCTGAAGGCAGATGCTTAACCATCTGAGTTACCCGGGCACCCCTCAAGACTCACTTTCTTTGGCAGGGCCCTACTTCCAGTTAGGAGTAAATCTAAATGAGGCTCCAATTAGAAACCTCTCCTTAACTCTTAAAAGTATTACAAAATCCACAATAGCTGTCCAACAAAAATCCTTACACTATCTGGCCACAGCTGTTATTTTTGTTTTTTTGTGGCTTTTTTTTGTCTGTTTTTTGCAGTTTTTCTTCATAATAGGATAGCCCTTATTTATCTTTTAACTGAGCAAGGAGGTATCTGTGCTGTGACCCCCACTACCTGCTGCACCTGGATTAACATTTCTGGGAAAGTCGAAACTCAGTTACATAAGATCACTGAGCAAGCCGTGCGGCTTAAAAAAAAAATGACCTCATTCAACAGGATTTTACTTTGACTTACTTGATTTTGATTGGTTTTGGTCTTGGGAACCATAGCTCTGAAGTACATTCCAAACACTGGGAAATCATCCTGAATAATAATCATAATAATCTCCCTGGCACATTATATTCTCAAAAGCTTACATGCATGTTCTTAGCTGCTAACCACCATGCAAATGATCTCCCTAAGACGGGAACATCAGAAAAGGAACAAAGAGGGGCGCCTGGGTGGCTCAGTCGTTAAGCATCTGCCTTCGTCTCAGGTTGTAATCCCAGGGTCCTGGGATCGAGCCCCACATCGGGCTCCCTGCTCTGCGGGAAGCCTGCTTCTCCCTCCCCTTCTGCCTCTGCTTGTGTTCCCCCTCTCGCTGTGTTTCTGTCAAATAATAAAATCTTTAAAAAAAAAAAAAAAGGAACAAAGAGGGGTGCCTGGATGGCTCAGTTGGTAGTGCATGTGACTCCTGATCTTGGGGTTGTGAGTTCAAGCTCCACGTTTGGTGTGGAGATTACATGAAAATAAAATCTTTTTTTCTTTTTTTAAGATTGTATTTATTTATGGGAGAGAAAAAGAGAGAAAGTACAAGCAGAGGGAGGCGCAAAGGCAGAGGGAGAAGCAGACTTCCTGCTGAGCAGGGAGCCCAACTCGAGGCTTGATCTGAGAACCACAGGATCATGACCTGAGCCCAAGGCAGATGCTTACCTGACTAAGCCACCCAGGTGCCCCAAAAACAAAATCTTAAAAAAAAGTGAACCTCAAATTGTGGCCTATCACAGAGATTAAGCAAAAAAGAAAAAAATGTCACAACCTGTGAATACCCCAAACAAAAAATGGACAGACACTGGGACCTGAGCCAAAGGCAGAAGCCTTAATCCCCAAAATGGTGGTATTTGGAGGGAGGACCTTTGAGAAGTAATTAGGTCACGAGAGTGGATCCCTTATGAATGGAATTAATGTCCTTAAAGAGACATGAGAGAGATGATCTGTCTCTGTACCATGTGAAGATACAGCAAGAAGGCATCCATCTACAAACCAGGAAGAGGGTTCTCACCAGACACTGAATCTGCCAGCATCTTGATCATGGACCTACCAGACTCCAGAACTATGACAAATCAATGTTTGCTGTCTAAGCCACCCAGTCTCTGGTATGCTGTTTTATCAGCCCAAACTAATGAAAAGAACTTTGCAGCCTTTATAAGAAAGCCCTCTGAAAGAAAAAAAGTTATCTAAAATGATACCAAAGTTGAGTGGGGCAAGGGCACATTAAGTAACTTAATAATAGCCAGGAAATAACTGAGAAGATTTTGAAAAGAGTAGCAAGTGAGACACCAAGTTGGACTACAACTGATATTTAAGATGGAAGAGACAGATCAGTGAAACAATTCATGTATTAACTTAAAGGAACTTCATTCATTCAAAAATTAGCACCTGTATTAGGCATTAGAAATATAAAAATGAGCAAAAACTGATACAGTCCTTCCCCAACAGTGTTCACATTCTAATGGTCAAGACAGACATTAACCTAAATATTTTTTATCTTTTTAATTATGTTTTTAATTCTAAGATTTTATTTATTTATTTGGCAGAGAGAGCACAAGCAGGGAGAGTGGCAGGCAGAGGGAAAGGGAGAAACAGGCTTCCCACTGAGCAGAGAGCCTAATGTGGGGCTCAATCCCAGCACCCTGGGAACACGACCTGAGCCAAAGGCTAACCAACTGAGCCACCCACACGCCCCTAACCTAAATTTTTTTAAATTATAAATACAAACTTGTATATGCTATAAAAGATAAATGGACCAAAGGACTGAAAACACAAGCCACAAAATGAGAAAAAATATTTGCATATCATGTATCTGATAAAGAGTTTAATATCCAAAATATATAAAGAACCCCTCTAACAAGAAAAAAATAACCCAATTTTTAAATAGGTAAAGGACTTGAATAGACATTAAAGATATACAATGACAAATAAGCATATGAAAAAATGCTTAATGTCATTAATCATCAGGGAAATAAAAATCAAAACCATGAGATATCACTTCATACCTATTTGGATTACTATAATCAAAAAAAAAAAGTGATGTGAAGAAATCAGAAAACTTCTTGGGGTGCCTTGGTGGCTCAGTTGGTTAAGCGACTGCCTTCAGCTCAGGTCATGATCCTGGAGTCCCGGGATCGAGTCCCACATTGGGCTCCCTGCTCAGCAGGGAGTCTGCTTCTCCCTCTGGCCCTCACCCCATTTGTGCGCTTGCTCTCTCTCATTCTGTCTCAAATAAATAAATAAAATCTTTAAAAAAAAAAAAAAGGAAATCAGAACACTTCCATATTGCCGGTGGGAAGATAAAATGGTGTAGCCTCTCTAGAAAACAGTTTGGTGGTTCCTCAAAAAGTTAAACACAGAGGGGTGCCTGGGTGGATCAGATGGTTAAGTGCCTGCCTTCAGCTTGGGTCATGATCTTCAGGTCCTGGGATCAAGCCCCATGTCTGGCTCCCAGCTCAGTGGGGAGTCTGCTTCTCCTTCTCCCTCTGCCTCTCCCGCTGCTGGTGCTCTCTCTCTCTCTCAAATGAATAAAATCTTAAAAAAAAATATTATCAATGACCCATCAATTCTACTTCAATTCTAATTCTACCAAAGATTTGAAAATGGACTCAAACAGATACTTGTATGCTAAATATTCACAACAGCATTATTCATGATAGCCAAAAAGTAGAAACAACGGCCATCAACTGATAAATGGAGAAACAAAATGTGGTATATACATGCAATGGAATACTATTTGGCCATAAAAAGGAATGAAGTTATGACACATGGATTACTCTGTGAAAACATTATACTAAGTGAAGTAAGTCAGACACAAAAGAACAAATATTGTATGATTCCATTTACATGAAATATCTAGAACAAGAAAATTCATACAGACAGAAAGTAGAATGGTGGTTTCCAGGGGCTGGGGAAAAAGGGAATGGAGAGTCATTGCTTAACAAATACAGAATTTCTGTTTGGGGTGATAAAAAAGTTTTGGAAATACATAGTGGTGATAATTATACAACACTGTGAAGGTAATTAGTGCAAATGAATTGTAAATTTGAAAGAATGGTTAAAATAGCAAAATTTGTTATTCAATATATATATTATATATTTTACGACAATTTAAAAAAAAACATTCTGGTTGTCCAGAACCAGAGGGCTTGGGAAGAAAGGGGGACTGACTGCTAACTGGTACCTGCTTTCTTTTGGGGTTAAGAAAATGTTCTAAAATTGATTATGGCGATGGTCACACAACTCCATGAATATACTAAAAACCACTGCATTTTAGACTTTAAATGATGCATCGTTATGGCATGTGAATCAGGTCTCAAAAAGGCTGTTACTTAAAAAAAAAAAAAAGAAGAAAAACAAAGCACCTGGCTGGCTCAGTCAGAAGAGCGTGCGACTCTTGATCTTGGAGTCATGAGTTCAAGCCCCACATTGGCCACAGAGATTAAATCTTTTTTTTTTTTTTTTTTTTGAGATAAATGGTGTTTAGAGAGCACATACAGGTTCTAAACTTACCTAGGGAGTCAGGGAAGATTTTTATCAAGAAGTTAACTTTGAGTTGAAAGTGGAAGGATGCACTGGAATACAATATAGAAGTAGAAGGTGTGAGGATTAGGGGCTGGAGGGCATTCCAGACACAAAAGGAATAGGAGTATAAAGGCCCTGGAGCAAGTAAGGAACTCAAAGAAAGCCACTATATGTTGGAATCCGGACAGCAGGAAGAGTCATCTGAAACCAGACCACCAAGGTCAAGGGATGAGCCACACAGGGTCTTCTAGGCCATGTTCAAGATTAGGTCTTCCTCCAAATAGCAATGTAAAGCTTATAAAGGGTATGTTTCGAAAAGATCACCTTGGCTGTATTATGGAAAACTGATAGGAAAACTAGTCAATACAGGAAGCCTACTCAAAATGCTCTTTCAATAGGTCAGAGATAATGGTGTCCTTTCCAGAATTATCTAGGTTTAATTACAGCATATTAAATCACTGGGGGGAGACAAATTATTCCATAAATGATATAGGGCACAGCTGGCTCCCCACCCTCATTCCTTACACCAAAACAAATTCTAGATTTGTTAGTGATTTAACTTTTTTAAAAAATATTTTATTTATTTATTTGTCAGAGAGAGAGAAAACACAAGCAGGGGAAGTGGCAGGCAGAGGGAGAGGGAGAAGCAGACTCCCCACTGAGCAAGAAGCCTGATGCAGGGACTCAATCCCAGGACCCTGGGATCACGACCTGAGCAGAAGGCAGCCGCTTAACCAACTGAGCCACCCAGATGTCCCAGTGATTTAACTTTTTAAAATAAGGCCACACAAACAGTCAACTAAAGCAACTAGAGCAATGGATTAGAATAGAATATCCACAAATTGACCAGTGGTTTTTAAGGGGAAATTAGAATATGATAAAGGTGCCACTTTCAACCACCAACTATTTAATAAGTGGTATAACTTTTTTTTTAAATTGAAGTATGATGCATACATAAAAGACTGGAAAAATATACATCCAAGTTAGTAAGTGGTTAGCTCTAGGGAAAAGAATATAATTTTAAGACAGACTTTCACTTTGTCAATTTTTAAATGAATTATAATGAATGTGTATTCATATATTAAGACTTTCAAAATACAGAAGTTTAATTTTTAAAAGTCACAAATGTATAACTATAAGAAGACTACTGGAATACTTGCAAAGCAACATAAATCCAAGACACTATACAGGACCAATAAATTTGACAGTCAAAAATTGTAAGTTTCTATAAACCAAAAATATACTGTAAAATAAAAAGACAAAGAACTTGGAAAAGCACTTGCAACACATATTTGATTAATTTCCTTAATTTACAGTGAACTCTGAAAAATCAATATAGAAAATGGCCTTACAAAAAATGAGGAAAGATCATGTTCACAGGAAAATACAGAGCCAATAAACAAAAAATATAAGAGGTGCCAAATCCAGTTATCACTTTCATCTATCCAAAGATTGGTAAAAATTAATACATCTAGTTAACTTGGATATCCATAACCAAATAATCATTCCGCGTTGTTGTATAAGGATGTTCAGTTTATGAAAGCAAAAAAATGATAAAGCAAAGTGTATATCCTTCATGTGGTTCTGTTTAAATAAATGATAGTATGAGTACATGAAATCCTATACAGCTGTTGAAAAACAATGAAGCATGGGGCACCTGGGTGGCTTAGTCAGTTAAGCATCTGACTTTGGCTCAGGTCATGGTCTTAGGGTCCTGGGATGGAGCCCTGCAGCTGGCTCAGAGCTCAGCGGGGAGTCATCTTGTCCTTCTCCTTCTGCCACTCCCCCTGCTCGTGCTCGCTGTCTCTCTCTCAAATAAATCAATCTTAAAAAAAAAAAGAAGAAGAATGAGGCAAATTTCTTTGTAATGATTTGGGGAGGTATCCAAGATAGACTGAGGTGAAATCAAGTTTCAGAACAGTCAGGGCAAACCTACTTCCCATCTAGCATCTTCGGAGATCTGTATGTCTGAGCTAAGGGGAGGTGGAAATTGGAAGGGGAAGAGGAGTCGCAGGCCATCTAAGCTGGAGAGCCTAACTCTTCCAGAAGGTAGGAAATACCAAATACAAACTCTGCCTACTTCAGTTTCATCTGAGCCCAATTTTTTACAAAATGATTAGCCTTAAGTCTTTTTTTAATCCATTTGATTAATAAAACTAGATTCCACCAATACCACCATCACCCTCCACCTCCAAAAAGCCCACAGCTTTTTTTTTTTTTTAAGATTTTATTCATTTATTTGACAGAGAGACAGCGAGAGCGGGAACACAAGCAGGGGGAGTGGGAGAGGGAGAAGCAGGCTTCCTGCTGAGCAGGGAGCCCAATGTGGGACTCGATCCCAGGACCCCGGGATCATGACCTGAGCCGAAGACAGACACTTAACGACTGAGCCACCCAGGCGCCCAGCCCACAGCTTCTTGAGGGCAGGAACCTACCTTAGTCATCACTCTGTCTCCAAACACCTCCTTCACTGCTTAAGCCACAGCAATGAATAAATATTTGCTGAACCTCTGACGTTTATTTTCTCTGTATCTATAAATGCCAGAAGCATGTAAATCAACTATTTTTTTTTAAGATTTTATTTATTTAGGGGCACCTGGGTGGCTCAGTTGGTTGAGCAACTGCCTTCGGCTCAGGTCATGATCCTGGGGTCCCGGGATCGAGTCCCACATCGGGCTCCCTGCTCAGCAGGGAGCCTGCTTCTCCCTCTGACCCTCTTCCCTCTCATGTGCTCTCTCTCATTCTCTCTCTCTAAAATAAATAAATAAAATCTTTAAAAAAAAAGTGTTTAAAAAAGATTTTATTTATTTACTTGACAGAGAGACAGCGAGAGAGGGAACACAAGCAGGGGGAGGGGGAGAGGGAGAAGCAGGCTTCCTGCTGAGCAGGGAGCCCAATGAGGGGCTCGATCCCAGGACCCAGGGATCATGACCTGAGCCGAAGGCAGACGCTTAACAACTGAGCCACCCAGGCGCCCCTTATTTTTTTTAAGATTTTACTTATTTGTCAGAGAGCGAGCGAGCACAAGCAGGGCAAGTGGCAGGCAGAGGGAGAAAGAGGCTCCCCACTGAGCAAGGAGGCCGATGTGGGACTTGATCCCAGGACCTTGGGATCATGACCTGAGCTGAAGGCAGATGCCTAACTGACTGAGCCACCCAGGCATCCCAAATCAACTATAATTTTACTTTATTTTATTTTTAAAGATTTTATTTATTTGACACAGAGAGAGAGAGTGAGAGCGGGAACACAAGCAGGGGGAGTGGGAGAGAGGGAAAAGCAGGCTTCCTGCTGAGCAGGGAGCCCGATGCGGGGCTTGATCCCAGAACCCCAGGATCATGACCTGAGCCAAACGCAGATGCTTCACCGACTTGAGCCACCCAGGTGCCCCTCAACTAGAATTTTAAAGTATATGCCAGTATTAACTAACATCCAGTAAAATGAGAAAATGTATTTATACATAGGACATTCTCCAATAGTGCTATGCTTCTGTGGAATTTTCTTCACATAAACTTGAGCTATTTTAAGTACTATGCAGTTTTCAGTTAGTAGTTTCCACTTTTAAAATTATTTGTTTTTTTTGAAAACAGAATGGAAGAGTTCTTTTTTGGCCAAGACCTCAGAACAAGCGTCAATGCACACCAGCAGCTAAGCAGTAGAGCAAAAAATTTAACCAATCCCACCTCACATTTAAATCTGTGTCCAGAGACATTAAGAAGCTGCTCTATAGTGGGCAAGACAGAACTCCATCATTACTGAATCAGAATTCTGGTATATCAGAATTTATTTGGGGTGTTTTACAAATACCTAGAATTTATTTCAGAGTACAGCAAGGTATTTTACGAATACCTAAGGGTATTAAAACAATGGTTTTGATGTCCTTGTTGCACAGTTGTTGTTCACCTCCTCAATATATGTCCCTACTACGAGAACAATGCTAAATAATACCAAAGTCATGGACTTGACTCTTAAAGACAACCAGCTTTACTGCAATTGGTCACAAAATGCCTAAGTCATGAAAATATGAACAATACACTGAAAAAAATTAAGATCCAAAATAATCCAGGGGAGGAAGGAAGGAATTACATGTGGGCATAGATAAAATAGATGGAATAAAATAGGCCATTCGTTGATAATTATTGAAGTTGGGTGAAAGCTACTAGAGAGTTCCTATATAATTCTTTTCCCTATTCTGAAATTTTTGATAAGCATTTAATTTATACATCTGTATTTTCCTGTTACAATTAATATTTGCAACAGCAATCTGTGGGCACAAATTAACCAACAGTTTATAGGTTGGTTAATTTAAAGAAAAGGTTGGTGCACACAACTAAAGCTCTCAAACCATCCTCTCCTTAACTCCTATCATAGAAAAGAAGTCAAAGGATACACTCTGAATGTTGGGAAAGCAATCGCAATTCCCCATATCCCTCAGATCCAGGTCATTTCCTCCTTCCGCTGCAACTAGCAGACCTTCCCTGGTAGAGTTCAGCTGTAATAAGTCAGTTGAGTCATCCTGTTTCTATAAGCTGAGGGAACTTTCCAGTGCTGTTAACCAGTTTATGATCTGCTGTTAGAACCTTAAACACTCCAGCTCATGCTGGGTGGGTTTAATTTACCTTATTTCACCTTCAGGAAGTCAAATTTAATCGCCTACTTATAAACTTTGGAAAAGGTGAAAAAGTAGATATTGTAGTTTCACTATCCTATTTTCTAGAATTATGCCCTGGAATTACATGTTTATATACAGGACTGATTCCTTGGGAAATAAACTTCTTAAAAGTGGTTCTTTAAAAAAAAAGAAAGATTTTATTTATTTATTTGAGAAAGAGAGAGCATGAGCTGGGTGAGGGCAGAGGGAGAAGCAGACTCCCTGCTAATCTGGGAGCCCAATGCAGGGCTCATTCCCGGAACTCCGGGATCATGACCTGAGCCAAAGACAGATGCTTAATTGACTGAGCCACTCAGGCACCCCTTAAAAGTGGTTCTTAATGAGGCTAAACATTCTTAATAGCAAATCATAAAACAGCAAAGTTATCAGTGTTACATATTTTTATCAGATCACTTGGTATCAGTGGGTATACTTCCCCAGAAGTATACAGAGTAAAATGGAAAATGTCAACTTTCCCATTCCTCCCTCCCCAAGGCTACTCCCTTTCCCCAAAGGTACCACCACTGATAGTCTGGTATGAATACTTGCATGTCTTTTCATATGTATGTACACCCTTATAAATACATATATACATATATCATTTTGGTGGCTCTTACGGATCATATTATACATATTCTGCAACTTACCTTTTTGTAGCATAAAAAACCTTCAGACCAGGGCGCCTGGGTGGCTCAGCTGGTTAAGCGTTAAGCTCCCTGCTCAGTGGGGAGTGTGCTTCTCCTTCTACCCCTACCGCTCCCTGTGCTTTCACATAAATAAATAAAATCTCAAAAAAACAAAAAACCTTCAGACTTTTCAAAACATATAACTCTACTTCATTCTTTTTAATGGCTACATACTACTCCAAAAACATGAACACACAATTTTAGCATTCCTTTAGTAGAGATTACTTAGGGACTTGCCAATGTTTCTTAAGTAAACTCTACCCCCAACAGGGTTTTCAAATGACCCTGAGATCAAGAGTTGCATGCTCTACTGAGTGAGCCAGCCAGGCGCCCCATGGACTTTCCAACTTTTTATAATACTGCAACAACCGTCTTTGTGCCCATATTTTTGTGGGGCTAAATACCAAAAAAAAAAAAAAATTAAATATCTAGGCCTACAGTCATTCACAAAAAGCCTTTGCCAATTCTATCAACAGCACATAGGACATGTTACTAAGTGTGTAACACAGTAATTACATACAGTATTATTTTCACTGATAGTACAAAACATATGGATATACTCAAAATTATCTGTGCCAGAAAGTCAGGTCCCAAAAATATATCTTTGTTTTTATTTCCTAATTCCAATAAGGCTACATATCTTTTCAAGGTTATTGGAATTTATATTTCTTCTTTCTCAAACTTTTGTCTTACTGATTTTAGCAGCTCTTTATAGCTGCTTTTTATATTTATTTATTATAGCTTTTTATTTAGTATTAATCCATTGTTATATCATAGTAAGACTAGAATGTTTTATAGGTTATTTGCTTCCCTTCCTTCTAGGTGGTTCCAAAGCCAGATTCATAAGAGACTATTTTTACACTTTTTCCTATTTAAATATTTATGTATCTTAGACTATTAGCTAAACAGTTAATAAAATTACAAACGATAAAAAAGATCTAGGGGGCGCCTGGGTGGCTCAGTCGGTTAAGCATCTGCCTTCAGCTCAGGTCACGATCCCAGAGTCCTGGGATGGAGCCCTCCAACAGGCTCCCTGCTCAGTGGGGGAGTCTGCTTCTCCCTCTCCCACTGCCCCTCCTCGCCGCTTGTGCTATCTCTCTCACTTGCTCTCTCTCTAATAGATAAAACCTTAAAAAAAAAAAAATAGATCTAAAATCCTAAGACAGTAACTGAAAATAACAACCAATGACAATATGAAATAATATTTGGAAAGTATTTTAATTTTCTTTAATGTTTTAACTAACACACTGATTTCTTCCAGAGACATGCTGACAGAACTAAAGTATAACAATAAACCTTAGATTTTCTTTTGATAATTTTACTTAAGCTCTTTCATTTACCAAAATTGGAGCTATTTTTTGTTGCCATAGAGGTTAAGAACTCACATGAAAGAAAAAAATGTCTTCCAAGCCATTAAAGATTTAGAGAGGAAAGCATTTCTATGTTAGTATGTGTATATGAGTGTTCATTTTGATTCCTCTTACAGAAGAAATATTTTGTTTGGTTACATCCTTTTAAGAAACTATTATATTCTAAATTCCTTTAAAAGAGATAATTTTACAAATACCTAGGAGTAACAAGAATTTCCAAAATGGAATAAACGTTAACACAGGTTTCAAGGTCATAAAAGTCATTTTCAAATGAGTTAGCAATTTTTATAACACACTGCAAAACAGTAAATATTTCAAAAGTGCTTTTAACACAAAATGGTTGGGAGACTCAGTCATGAATTTTTAAAGGAAATAATCTAGTCATATGCTAAATCATCTAGTCATACGCTAAATTAACCTACAATAGTTCTTACTGTATCTTCAGACAAAACCCTGAAGATCATTAAAAATTAGGGGCTAGTAAGCAAAATGGTAGATAAATCTCTTAAGTTTCTAAGAGACAAAAGAGCTAAAATAGCCAAGAGAGTCTCTAGAAAATTTCTGGAAAGGTAGAGCCCAAGAGAAAAGATAATTCCCAAAAGAGTCACTATAGCTAATTAACAAACATAAAAAAGTCACCCTTGGGCACCGAGCTAGCTCAGTCGGTAGAGCATGGACTCTTGATCTGTAGTTCAGCCCCCAACAAAACTGGGGGATAGAGTTTACTTTAGAAAAAAAAAAAGGGTCACCTTAACTGTCATCAAATACATGCAAATTAATGTGAACTTTCACTTAAAAAACAAAACACAGAAAGTACAACAGTACACTGAAAGTTTACTCATACACTGCTAGTCCTGCAGTTAACTGCTACAACACTTTTAGTAATTTGACAGTCTCTATCAAGAACTATAGGGTTGCCTGGCTGGCTCCTTTGCAGAACATGCAACTCTTGAACTCTTGATCTAGGGACTGTGAGTTTGGGCCCCACACTGGGTGCTGAGTTACTAAAAAATAAACCTAAAAAAAAAAAGGACTATAAAAATGTTCGTATCAATGGGGTGCCTGGTGGCTCAGTCGTTGGGCATCAGCCTTGAGCTCAGGTCGTGATCCTGGAGTCCTGGGATCGAGCCCCGCATCGGGCTCCCTGCTTAGCGGGAAGCCTGCTTCTCCCTCTCCCACTCCCCCTGCTTGTATTCCCTGTCTCGCTGTGTCTGTCAAAAAAAAAAAAAAATGTTCATATCAATGACATGTGTGTTATTTGTGGTTTATTTTTAAATACTCCAACGGGAGGGGAAGCACAAGAATGGAAAGGACTAAATCGTCCATATAGAATTCCAAATAATTTACGTAGATTGAACCCCTCTAAGAGGTAAAGCTTAACTCTCCTCTGACCTTGAAAGAGAAGGTGACTTTATAGTGGAGAAACCTAGCAAATACTACCTTAACCAAAAGATCAAGGTATACATCATTAGTGATAAATCACATTGCTATCATGTACCCTTTAATAAGATGTGATGAGAAAGGCAGTTCATCTCTGTGGTATTCTTCCCCCAAAACATCACACTAAGTCTTATCATGAGAAAAATCATCAAACCCAAATTGAGAGGAATTCTATGAAATACCTAACCAGTACTCCTCAAAACTGTCAAAGATAAGAAATTCCTCAAAACTGTCAAACAAGGAAAGCACACAAAACTATCACAGACCAGAGAAGACAAAGCAGACTAACACTACTTCCAGGTGATCCTAGGAGAGTCCTTGCAAATGATAAAAAGAAACAGATTATTACTGACATTCTGTTTATCTTAAATTAGCATTATTGGGCAATGTACTTTCGGGGCACCTGGGTGGCTCAGGTGGTTGGGCGTCTGCCTTCGGCTCAGGTCATGATCCTGGCGTACTGGGATCGAGTCCCACATCGGGCTCCCTGCTGGGCGGGGAGCCTGCTTCTCCCCCTGCCTCTGCCTCTCTCTCTGACTCTCATGAATAAATAAAAAAAAAATAAAACATTTAAAAAAAAATATTGAGCAATGTACTTTTAATTCCCCAATTTTCCATCGTTCTCCAGAAACTTTTTGGGGTACCCTCCCTGTAATTCTACCAAGAGGCTAATAATTTTTACTTGATGTAGAATACTACATATTAGGCATTTCTGACCTTCCAAGCAAGCATTCAACCCCTTTACATTTTATGACTTGAAGTCTTCAGTCTCTGCTGCCCCTGCTCCATTGAGGTCCCAACATAAACTGCATGCATGACTTGGAAAGGTCTTTTCCTTTCCTTTTTCAATAAATCCTCCTGGCACCTACATCAAAACATAACAAAATGGCAACTTATCCTCTATACATCTCATATTCAGCCCTTAAAAAAAGGTGGGGGAGGGGGTGGGCAAGCGCCTGGCTGGCTCAGTCAGTAGAGCCTGCAACTCTTATTCTTCGGGTCATGAGTTCAAGGCCCACACTGGGTGTGGGTGGGGGAGAGGAGGAGGAGCAGAGAAGGTGAAGGGTAGGGAGAAGGGGAGGAGGGGGAGGGGGAAGGGAGGAGGGGAGGAGAACAGAAAAGAAAAGGAGAGAAAACAAAGCAAAGCAAAGTAGGTTTAAGAACCCAGAATTACTGCAACTTGATTTTTATTTTTCTCAAGGCTGCATTATGAAAATATGTACCCTTATTTATTTAACCTCCCTGCTTTGTTGCCAATAGCTAGTTTTCTCTCTTCTTCAATAAAGGTTAGTTCCCTGCCCTGCTTCCAAGAGCAGTATTACTAAAAATTCATTTCCCTCATAAGAAATGAGTCAGAAATCCAGGATGCTCGATGTGACAGTCTTACCATTAAGGGGGAAAAAGTATGTAGAATTACTATATGCCCAGAATTTAAACACAGGGAAGAATTATGCTACATTACAATGATTGTACTGGTTCTGTTAAGGTGATCAGATGACATTTTTTCGTTTTCGTAAGTTTCTATACTACATTTTACTGCTTGAATCAATTATGTATTTACATAGGGTATGTAAATTTGTATATATTCATACATTCATACATAAACATTCATACATAAATGATTCTACCCAAAATACTAAAGACTGATGCGAAAACTCCCACACATTACTAACTTAAATATAAATTTTTATCTATAGAGAGATGTTTGCAAATGATCTAAAACCTGAAGAATTTAGTATTTAAAAATAATTATATAATTGGTTGCCTCTGGAAAGGGGGCCTAAGTGGCTACGGGGCAGAAGAAGTAAGGACACTTCACTGTACACCATTTTGTGGCTTCCGAAACTATTCAAAAAATATTTTTTTACAAGAACCATATAGGTAAGCTTCTTGTTCTTCCCCCCACCAGAACCATTAGCTCTAGGAACAAATAACTGCATCTCAATTTTCTCTTGGACTAAATATGCTAAATTTTCTTAACCCTCTATCTGACCCTTTGTCATCACTGAATTTGTTGGCTAGAGTTAATATAAAAGTGTGGGACACCTGGGTGGCTCAGTTGGTTAAGCCTCTGACTCTTGACTTTGGCTCAGGTCATGATCTCAGGGTTGTAAGACAGCCCCATGTTGGGTTCCATGCTGGGAAAGAAGACTGCTTAAGATTCTCTCTCTCCCTCTCCCTCTGCCCCTTCCCCACCTCCCTCTCTCAAAAAGAAAATTGTGTGTGTGTGTATACACATACATACATATATATAAAAGGGTTTTTAAACTTTTTAAGTAAATGTATTACAAAATGAACCAAATCCCATCATCAACAGGAAAGAACTAAGTATATAATGGAATACACGATGGGTACTTCTAAAATCAGCCTCTGCCCTAAATCTGGGGTAATCATTCTTTGCAAACTCAGTTTGGAAAAGTTTACCTTTCCCTAAAGAGTACACTTACCATGATGAGCACTGAGTAATGTACAGCATGGCTGAATCACTATATTGTACACTCGAAACTAACATAATGCTGTATATTTACTACACTGGAATTAAAATTAAAAACTTAAGGGCGTCTGGGTGGCTTAACCTGCCTTCGGCTCAGGTCATGATCCTGGAGTCCCGCATCAGGTTCCCTGCTCAGCGGGGAGTCTGCTTCTCCCTCTGACCCTCCCCCCTCTCATGTGCTCTCTCTCTCTCTCATTCTCGCTCTCTCAAATAAATAAATAAATAAAACCTTTAAAAAAAAAAGTTTATCCTTCCTTTCTCCTACTCACTCTCCAGTAGAGGCTTTAACAAGAAAATCAAAACCCTGAAACTGTAAATACCACAAACTCACAAACTACTAATGTTGATATGATGTTTTGTCAAACTGAGTTTAAAATAAAGGTAAATGGGAATGCACTTTTAAATGCATTTTAAAAATACACATAAAAAAAGAGCACAAGGAAAAAGACAAGGACTAGACTAGTTTTGTTACAGGTATTTTCCCAAGGCACATCCAGAATCAAAGACATCTGGATGCACACTATAGCTGGGATGGCAAAGAGAAAAAAAGAAGGTGGAGGAAGCAGAAGGGTAAGAGATAATACTACTACCTAGTAAATAAGAAATAAGTTCTTTCTTATAGAATTTTCTGAACATACCAACCATGAAATTTATTTATACATCAAAGTCTGAATTACAAATGATAGGATTAATAAATGGTCCTAGGAAAACCTCCTAGCAATTAAGAAGGGAAAAAAACCCATCAGTAATTCTAGAAGACAATTTAGTTGACTATTTGACCATTGTGGAAGAACTACCACATACAATGGAAAATACCCACAAATTTAAAACATAATACTGTTTGCATTAAAAAAAAAATCCCAAATAAAGTAAAAAGAGCAAAAGAATTGGAAAAAAAACACATTTGACTAATATGGCTGGCAAAGGCATCTTAATAACATAGAGCATATGCAAACAGATTCTTAAGTAAGCTATAGACTGCATTTGAGACTACACACTATAATAACTTTTATGGCAATATGAATCTAGAAGTTAAAAAATGTTCATGCCCTCTGAATTAATTCTGCTTCTATCCAAAAAAAAAAAGAAAAATCTGAAATACAAAGATTTATGTACAAAGATGGTTCTCGTAATTTTTATAAGAGTGAAAAACTGGAACAATCTAAATGGGTAAAAGGGAATGTTTAAATTATGATACATACTGTAAAGTATTATGCAGCCAAATGTTTCATTTTCCTTCATAATGACATGCGGAAATGATCACAATATTAAAGTGTATCAAATAGGATATAAAAATAAGCATAGTACATGCACATGGTTAAAAAGCACAGGAAAACACATGCTCAAAAAAGTTGAAAGAATGCATACCAAAAATTCAACATTGGGTATCTCTAGGTGACAGGATTTTACCTTCCGCTTTATACATTTTAAGTATCATATAATGATCATATATTAACTCTTACAATAAGGAAAAAAACTTTGGATGCAATACCTAAATCCAGGAAAACTAACTCAGATTTATTAGTAAATGGCAAAAAGTAAAGATATGGCAGGGATATGGTGAAGAGATTTAGGAGACATCAATCAATTGCAATGTACAGACCTCGTTTGAATACTGATTCAAACAAATATTGTAAAAGAACATTTATGCAAGAACCAGAAACTTTGAACCTGACTGGATTAAAGGACATTTAGGAATTACTAATTTTTTTTTTTTAGCATAACTACAATGTCAATTATCACATCTAAAAAGAGTCCTTATCTCTGAGAGATCCCACTCGGTATTTTCAGTTAAAGAAAGATAATGCCTGGGATCTAGTTGAAAATAATCCTGCAAAGGGAGAAGTATAGACAAAATAAAACAGCCGTGAGTTAAATAATTGTTGAAGCCAATTGATGAGTACAAGGAATACAAGGAATCATTATACTATTTTATCTTTTAGCACCAAAAATTTCAAACATACTTAAGGTCTTTTTCTTTCCTCTTTAAATTTTTTATTGTTATGTTAATCACCATACATTATATCATTCGTTTTTGATGTAGTGTTCCATGATTCATTGTTTGTGCATAACACCCAGTGCTCCATGCAAAACGTGCCCTCTTTAATACCCATCACCAGGCTAACCCATCTCCCTAACCCCCTTCCCTCTAGAACCCTCGGTTTGTTTTTCAGAGTCCATTGTCTCTCATGGTTCTTCTACTTAAGGTCTTTTTAAAATAGTTTTACAGGGTGCCTGGGTGGCTCAGTCCGTTAAACATCTGCCTTCGGCTCAGGTCATGATCGCGGGTCCTGGGACTGAGTCCCACATAGGGCTCCCTGCTCAGTGGGGAGTCTACTTCTCCCTCTGCCCCCTTCCTCCCCTACCCGGGTCGTGCTCGCATGCGCTCTCTCTCTCTCACACAAAAATAGATGGGAAATAAATAAATAAATACATACATACATACATACATACAGTTTTACAGAAAAACAAAACACTCTTCTGTTTCCCCCCCAGGCAAACATAGGGGGCTCTTCTTGAGAAAGCATGGGTTAACCAAGGCTGATTCAAGGTCAGAGGATGAAAATTATCTTCTACAGTGATTTTAAAAAGTGATTTATGATGAAATCATCTTTTCAACTAGCCAACCTTTTTTTTTTTTAAAGATTTTATTTATTTATTTGACACAGAGAGACACAGCGAGAAAGGGAACACAAGCAGGGGGAGTGGGAGAGGGAGAAGCAGGCTCCCCGCTGAGCAGGGGACCCGATGCGGGACTCGATCCCAGGACCCTGGGATCATGATCTGAGCTGAAGGCAGACGCTTAACCAACTGAGCCACCCAGGCGTCCCTAGCCAACCAAATCTTTACAGTGATCAAGAATTCTATCAAAATTCTTTCTATTTAAAAAAAAAAACAAAAACCCACGGGGTACCTGGGTGCCTCAGATGGTTGGGCATCTGCCTTTGGCTCGGGTCCTGGTCCCAGGGTCCTGGGATTGAGCCCCACATTGGGACTTGGAAGGGAGTCTGCTTCTCCCTCTCCTTTTACTGCTCCCCTTGCTTGTACTCTCTTGCTCTCTCTGTCAAATGGATAGATGACGGGCACCTGGTGGCTCAGTCATTAGGCGTCTGCCTTCAGCTCAGGATCCAGCCCCACATCGGGCTCCCTGCTTGGTGAGAAGCCTGCTTCTCCCTCTCCCATTCCCCCTGCTTGTGTTCCCTCTCTATGTCTCTTCAAATAAATAAAAACTTTAAAAAAAAAATGCATGGATGAAAACTTTTAAAAAATAAAAACCCACAGCAAAAGCAAAAGGCAAAGTAACAATTTTTAGAATGCATACAATTTGTTTTTTAAGACAGAAAAGAGAGATGATGGTCAATGAAATGGGGAACTCAGAATAAGTATTCTATGCATTTTTTCTAAAAAGCATCAATTCTACTGATGAAAGCTCCAAAGTTATAAAACCAAGAAATTGAAATATGCCAGAAACTGCTAGAACTGCCTCCAGGGCATTCAGGGAGCCTACACCTGAGTTTGCTTTCTACTCTATTTTTAACCTTATTCCCAATTATATCACAGAGGTAACTGCTCACCTCTAAAAATAATTTTCTTCTAGAAACAGCTTTCTGAGCCCAAGTTTTTATGCAGAAGTTTTTATCCAGTAATAAATTAGACAACTGACCAAATGAAAGACTTTGGCTACCTTTCATATTAAACATGGAGAACAAAATATTTGTCTAATTTTTTTTTTTAGTAATACTATCATTACGATGCTAAAGACTAATATACTACAACTGAGTAGGTGGGATTACTTTCATCAGATGACCCAACATCTCAATGTAATAAGGTGTTCAAATTCACTCATATACAACACTTTTTTTGCAACATATTCACTTGCTCTATTCTTTTATCAGAAATGGATCTCAATCAAACATAGCCATACCTATAGTTTTTATTTGCCTGTAGGTTGGCTAACTACTTTCACATGCTAACAATAGTCCTTCTGACAAAGTCAAAGCAGGAGAATTATCCCTGTTTTTAAATGAGGAAAACACGTTCAGGGAAGCTAGCAATTTGACCACGGTCACACATCTAATATGAGATAGACTCCGGACAGGAAGTCACAATGTAAATTCCTGACCAGGACTCATTCCACATCTGTCTGATATGACCAATCCTGCTAGTGACATTTGTTTCATGCTTACAAAGATCACTTCAGACCAACTATCAACTGACTTCCTATTACTTCTTACTAACAACACACTTTTAAACAGACTTGCACCTCTGACGGGAAGTGGGCAAGGAAAGGATGCATACACAAGTTCAAATTAGTCAATCATTTGCTAAAAATTGTGCTGAAGTTATGCCTGGGAGAAGTTAAAGACATTTTAAAAATTTGAATGTTGAAATAAACCCCATTATATACCCTAAATATCACAATTCTTTGTTCTTAGGAGTTAAGACTCCCTGGATTCTATCATGACAAGTTTTAAAACTCAAATTAATAGCCAAGCAATTATAGTTACAAATTCCCTATAATATTTCCTGTACTGATCCAAAAGGATAACCCTATATTGTTCCACTTAGAATGAGCCATTTGCAATAGAAAATACAATTAAAAACCATATATATCTGAAATTCTTACAAAATATTTTTACCGGATAACAAAAAGCTTTAAGATACTCTTTCAGAGAGAGCATACTATTCAAAAGGAAGAGTCTAAAGCAGGCTAGAAAGGATAACAACAAAATACTTTCCAAAGAGTGGAATGCTAATGTATACAAGAAACAAGGTGATTGTGACCAAGAGGCTTGTGCAAGGTATCACTGTAGAGATAAGATATACATTACAGGATGACAAGTCTCTGCTTACTCATAATTCAACAGATCACAACTTGACAACTGGTACTATTAAAACTGGGGATGCAGCAGTTCTCACCTACTCATTTAAAGAGAAAAGAACTGAGGCCCAGACTTACCCAACGCCACAAAGCAGACATGGGATTCAAACCCATGTCTTCTCTCACTTCTCCTTTCCTCAGAAGGATGTATCTAACAAGTCTTCAGGGGACTAAGTAACTGGAAGAGGAGTTTAGAGGAGGATATAAAAGAAATAAAAGGCATCCCCTACCTCTAAGAGCCTGCAATCAAGTTAATTATTAATTATAATTAACTCATAGAATAATAATTACATACCAGTATATAATTAACAGCCAAAATAAATGTAACAGACAAATGACTTCTCAGGAGAAAGCTCAAAATCGAAGAAAAGTACTACTCTCAACTAACCTTCTATCTCATTGCTTCTAAAAGCTTAACTCTTCAAGGTCATCAAGCTCTTTAATTATTCTGTATCTCGGCAGCACAGGACTCATAGGTCCATCCCCAGGGCTGCCACCACTTTTCTAGAAACTCAGTTAATGTGACCCTATTTCCCTATGTCTGAGACACTACCTTCTCTTTCTTCAGTGACCTTTTTCTCCCTTACCTATTTGACTGTATTCTACGAATCACCTTAGGCTAAAACATCATGGGAGAGCAGAAAGAATGCATCTTAGATATTTCAAGTTATGGCACTACTGAGAAAAGGATAAATTAGCTTCCCTGTGACTTCAGTTTCACTATAAAACAGGAGTGATAACTGAAACTACTCTTTTTAAAGTGCTGTTTTGAGGATCAAATAAGAATGTGTAAGAGTGCTGGGGCACCTGGGTGGCTCAGTCGTTAAGCATCTGCCTTCGGCTCAGGTCATGATCCCAGGGTCCTGGGATCGAGCCCCGCATCGGGCTCCCTGCTCAGCGGGAAGTCTGCTCTCTCTCCCACTCCCCTTGCTTGTGTTCCCTCTCTCGCTGTGTCTTTCTCTGTCAAATAAATAAATAAAATCTTAAAAAAAAAAAAAAGAATGTGTAAGAGTGCTTTATGAGCTATAAAATGCTCTGGGCCAATTCAACTCTAAGCCCTTAGATTTGAAATTTATCTTCTACTCTCAGCCCAAGATCTCTGTATACTGCTTTGGCATGTTTGTATTCCCCTGAGGCTCAGCTATCACTCTTCTGCATAAAAGAGAAAGAATAGAAAAAGTCTTCTGTTCTAAATCTTGGTCCCTCACCTATGAATTTCCTTTTCTGGCTGTTCCTTACTTTTGTACAATCCCAAGATTCTCTTGAGGTCTGGGGTAAAATTTATCATGAATGGCCAAACAAAGAAAACTTTTCAGGGTGCCTGGGTGGCTCAGTTGGTTAGGCGACTGCCTTTGGCTCAGGTCATGATCCCGGAGTTCCGGAATCGAGTCCCACATTGGGCTCCCTGCTCAGCGAGGAGCCTGCTTCTCCCTCTGACCCTCCCCCCCATGTACTCTCTCTCTCTCATTCTCGCTCTCTCAAATAAATAAATCTTTAAAAAAAAAAACTTTTCAAATGAATGATCTTTCTTTATATTCAATATCAACCAAAATTTTTATATTCTGAAAAATGTTTTCTAAAATTTCTACTCAAGAGTACATATTAGTCATATTCTGAATAAAAAATTCTTAAACTAAGGAAAAAAGGCTGTTTTTCCTAAGTTGGAAACAAAAATTCAATAAAAGATGACATAAAAATTCCATACTATGTGATCGCAAATTGTAGTGGATAGAAGTTATAGTTAAGAAATTGGTTTTCAATAGCTGTATTACAAAATATCAATGTGTTCTGAAACTGTGAAGTATATCACAATAAGTTTGTGAATGATTTACAAATAAATCATTCAAATAAATTAAAAGTGGAATCAAGACTTTTTCTCTCATTCATCTGCTTGCCTATTTGATTTCCTCAACAGAAAGGAGTTACGGTAAAAAAAAAAAAAAAAGAAAGGAGTTATGGTTTCTGCTCTCCCACCTCATGTCACTCCTCTCATCCATGCTATGCCTAGATAACATCTCTCTACATAGATGCACATAAATGCCATTCATGAGGACAGGAAAAATATTCAGAACCACTGTGATAAAGAAACCAATTATTATCAAAAAATGAAATATGAATAAACACGACTGTTTTTTCTAAAGTCTTCAAAATTTTAAGCAAGTCAGTTTCCTGTACATTACCTTTGCTAAGAGTAACAAAGAAACAAAATAGATATTATGCAAAAAAAAAATTAACTTATATATTTAAAGGTATAAGATAAAACAAGAGAGCAGCCAGAACACTGACCTCTAAGTCTGGTGCATATACCATGAGGATGCTTACTGCACTCCTTTCTTGATTTGAAACACCTTTATTAGCTGTTAAACTCTGAAAACACTGTACATGTAGTACTTGTCAGTAAGTGCAGTCAAGCAAAAACCAGCTTCATTTTGTATTTTTACAAAGCTGAGACTCACATCTGTGCTTTGATCTAAATTTAAAAAAGGAAATGAAAATTCAGTATGAAAAGAAGCAATGAGAAGGTAACTCTCTCCAAAACAAAAGCACTGAAGTTTAAAATGTTATAAACAAAACAT
Source organism: Eumetopias jubatus (assembly GCF_037043125.1). Classification (NCBI taxonomy): domain Eukaryota; kingdom Metazoa; phylum Chordata; class Mammalia; order Carnivora; family Otariidae; genus Eumetopias; species Eumetopias jubatus. The sequence goes on along the minus strand of NW_028274808.1, from coordinate 169,901,594 downwards.
AAACCCTATTATATATCTAAAAATTGGGTATTAGGGCACCTGGGTGGCTCAGTTGGTTAAGCGACTGCCTTCGGCTCAGGTCATGATCCTGAAGTCCCAGAATCGAGTCCCGCATCAGGCTCCCTGCTCAGCGAGGAGCCTGCTTCTCCCTCTGACCCTCTCCCCTCTCATGTACTCTCTCTCTCTCATTCTCGCTCTCTCAAATAAATAAATCTTTAAAAAATAAAAAATAAAAATTGGGTATTAGTTTAGAACCAGGATTTTAATTTTTCAAAGAAATTGAATTTTTTATAAAGCAATATACATTTATAGTTTTAAAATTCAAATACAAAAAGGTTAAAACAAATGCAAAGTAAAAGATACTCTCCTCTCCTCTGAGGCAGGCAATCCCTATTAAAAACTCTCATGCAGGGGCGCCTGGGTGGCTCAGATGGTTAAGCGTCTGCCTTCGGCTCAGGTCATGATCCCGGGGGGTTCTGGGATCGAGCTCCGCATGGGGAAGCCTGCTTCTCCCTCCCCCACTCCCCCTGCTTGTATTCCCTCTCTCCCTCCCCCACTCCCCCTGCTTGTGTTCCCTCTCTCGCTGTGTCTCTCTGTCAAATAAAATCTGGTAGGCTCTCAATACAGCAAAGCAAGAAAAACTAGGAGTGTTTGCAGAGGTCATCTCCTGCAACTTTGCCCGTGCAACCTCAGGCAAAAAGACCAACAAAACAATGGACTTCATTAAGGACTGGATTGGAAATGGGATAGCATACACTATCTTGCCCTTAACAAAAACATGGCCTTTCAAACCAAGTACTGTGTACAGTTCTAAACTCTAGTTCAAGGCAGTCGGGTACAACGATTAACAGATGTGTTTAAATCCAACTTTCCGCCCCTTACCATATCACAGTTCCTTCACTTGTAAAATGGGAGGAGGAATATCTACCTAACTTGTTCCACAATTAAATGAAAAACATGTAATTTTTTTCGCATAGTACCTAACACATAAGACTGTTCCCCAAAACGGTAGTTATCATTACTACTATAAAGCAAGAAGTAATCTCCCAGAGAAAGGCCATTACAATACCAAGGGACATTCTTAAACTTTGATATGCATTAAAATCACCTCAAGGGCTTGTTGAAAATGCAGATTCCTAGGACCCATTCCTCCCAGGGATTAATTCGCAAGTCTAAAGTAGAACGTGGGGGGGAGAAAAAATTAAACATAAAAATAAAACATAAAATAGAATGTGGCCATTCTCTTGCCCAAACATCAAGAATTACTGAAGTAAGAGAATCAAGCCACTGCCCTATTAAAAAAAAAAAAAAAAAAGGCTAAAAACTAGGATTCTTCCATACAAAGAACTGATCTAAAACAGTATGTTCGGGGCGCCTGGGTGGTTCAGTTGGTTAAGCGACTGCCTTCGGCTCAGGTCATGATCCTGGAGTCCTGGGATCGAGTCCCACATCGGGCTCCCTGCTCAGCAGGGAATCTGCTTCTCCCTCTGACCCTCTTCCCTCTCATGTTCTCTCTCTCTCATTCTCTCTCTCTAATAAAATCTTTAAAATAAAATAAAATAAAACAGTATGTTCAGCAATTAACAGTATGTTCAGCACCTGTTCAGCAAGTTCATTCATTCAACTAACATTGAGTTCCTACTATGCAGTGAAAAGAACAGACAAGGTCCCCATTTTCTGAGTTTAATTTCTAGTGTAGGAAACAGAATATAAAAAATAAGGAAATTCCAGATAGTACAAAACGTTATGAAGAAAATAAGGGAATGGAGAGATAATTAGGGAGCAATCTCCTCAAAGATACAACATCTGAACTGAGACCTGAATGACATGATGGAATCAGCCACAGCAAGATCTGGGAGAATATTGAAGCCACGAGGTACGGCAATCGTAAATGCCCTGAGGCAGGAACAAGCCTGGCAAGTTCCAGGGACAGTGCCAGCAGGGCTGGAAAACGGGAAGAAACTGACGTGGCCAGGCTCCGGGGTACTAATCTAGGCAGAGGGATATATGGTGAGTTAAGGGAAGGAGGCAGGGCCAAAACATGTAGTTTGGATTTTATTCTGAACATGATGGAAGGCTTTCCAAAAAAAGGGTAACATAATCTGATTTACACTTTAAAGGATCTTTTACCATGTTGTGATTTGGTAAGAGGAATGCACCATAAAAAGCCAAAGGGGAGGCCAGGAGACCAGGATATTACTACAATAGGCCAGGTAAGAGATAGTGAGAGTTGGCAAAGGTAGAATCAGTAGCAATGGGAAGTGGTGGCCAAATTTAGAATACATATTTAAACACTATACTTAAAGGCAAATCAGAGAAAAAGTACTAAGTCACAAAATAAGTAGAAAGCATCTGGAACTAATTACCAAGAGATAGGGGATAAAAATTGAGATTTAAAGGTATTATGGACGTTTATGACTAAGGGATGTGAATGGGTTGTTAGCATATTTAGGATACTTCCTAATAAGTATTTATCCTCTGAAGCTGAGGTGAAGGGGACATTTCCTTCTCTTTTGGCACCACCAAGAAGGCAATGGGCTAAACGGACATATATCCAACACAAGTGTGATTCATAAAGTAAAATCTTTGGGGACCTCACCGACAGAGGCCGAGCCAGGTGGTCAGCATTCGGAGCATAGTGTAGCTATCAAACAGAACTAAAGCTTTACCTGAATCGAATCACTAAATCAGCAAAACCCTTTTAAACGTTCTATCATCAGCTTAGGCCATTCTGTCCCTGCTCTCCCAAGAGTTAAACAAGAAAACCTTATAGTGACACACAATGCATATTAACTTCTTAATGCTATCACAGAAGTCTGGGAGGAAATCTTTTAAAATCATGATTTTAGAGACCCCTGGGTGGCTCAGTCGGTTAAGCATCTGCTTCGGCTCTGATCATGATCCCAGAGATCAGTCCTGCATCAGGCTCCTTGCTCCAAGGGGAGCCTGCTTCTCCTTCTGCCTCTGCCTCTCCCCTCTGCTCGGTCTCTCTCTCTCAAATAAATAAAATCTTTAAAAAAAAAATAAAACCATAATTTTAATCATTATGGTTTGGCAAACATACAGTGAATATACCCTAATTTAAGGTCCAAAAGTCCCTCTCCATGAAAATATAAATTTTGTTACTCCAAAGTACTACCACGTAGAAGAGCAGGTTACAGAAAAAGCATATGCAGTATACCATTTTTGTGCAAAATGTAAAACTGCAAAAAAGAAGTCTGGAAGGATATAAATCACTACCAACATTTTGATCATTTCTGGATGGCAGGATTATTGACTTATTTTCTTCTTTTTTCCTTATTAATTGTAATAATTCTCCAATTATAAATTATTTCATACAAGCCAGAACATTCAATTCAGGTTACATAAAAGGTAAAAAAAAAAAAATTTTTTTCAAGGAAACATAATTTCATTTATCTAAATCAGCAGGATTCCAATTGTGGTATTAAGAAAAAAGATCTCAATTGTACATACAGGAGAAAGAAATTTGTTAAGAGGTCCATGATCTACCACACAAGGAAACACCCTTCAAGGAAGTGGTCTAAATGCCTAAGTACTCTTCCTGAATTTCATAAGGGGCAATCAATTAGCACATACTTTTGTTGTTCTTTCTTGCCATTTACCAAAGAAACACCTCAATCAGTTCTCTGGGGACAAGAAAAAGGGGAGGGTTTTTTTAAACACCAAGTTAGGGCAAAAAGGGGGTTTGGTCCTCTGGTCTCCTTTGTGCTGTCCAGGGGGCGCGGAAGGTAGCAGGGCTTGAAGCAAGCTACACTAGAGGAATCTGCGTGGCCGATCACCTGAAGTGGAAGGGAACGCAAGCTTTCTGCAACCTCCACTGAACTGGGCCATGAGACCGCCTCCTAAGGGTCTCAAGGCTAAAACACCATCCAAGTTATTGTGTATGTAGAGCTGCCAACGATTTCTGATAATAATACAAAAACTGGAAGGTCTCTTCAACAAACACAGGTATTAAGTGCGTGAGGCTCATCCGACTCTCGAAGCGAAACCAAGACACCTTTTCTTATTAAGGCCGTTATCTTCGATTCTGCAAACTAGGAAAACTCAAAACATCCTATTGACTTTCTACAGCTAACAAATATCATCTTGGCTAAAATCCGAACACACACAGAAGCAGCCACTTTGGAAAACTTTGGCTTTAAACAGCAACACTGGACTTCAAGTGCTCCGGTAACCAGCTTATCGCACATTTTATCTTTATAAAGGGTGCTACCTCTTTACTGTCAGCTCTGGTTCCACTTACTGAACAAACATAAAAAGGGAATACTTTCAAATCGCACCACAATAAGGTCTAAAAAAGCTCCCGCTTTCTGGATGGCAGCTTTCCTCTTTCATCAATCACAACAAAGGACGCATCCTAATGACTTCATCAAACCTAGAGAAACGGAGGTAAATGATACAGTGTGGATTTCAGGATTTGTGGGGTTTTCCTTCCCGCTACGACTCTCTTCTTTTTACTCCATTATACGCCTCCACCCGAGCTGACTGCCTTGCCCTAAAAATAAAACCACCCGTGGCTGCCGTCTACTTTCCTAAGCCCCGACCCCGGTTTCCTGCAGAGAAAGCCAAATTGCAGGCTCTCTGCCTCGCTCTTCGCCGGGGGACGCGGGCTCGGCAGCAGCCGGCTTTTCCCAGTGAAGTCACCAGCCCGGCCGGAGAACCACCGAGCCCGAGAAGCCAGCTCCGCTCTGCCGCAGCCGCCGCAGTCCCCCAGAGCCTGAAGAGCCCCCAGGAAAAACAGGGTGAGGGGAGGGTGGGCCGGCAAACGGCGGGGGTAGAGGGGAAGACACTCACCCGCCCAGACAACAACCGACGGGGCGGGGAGGATGGGGGCCGGGACCAAGGCTCGGCAGAAAGACCGCCTGAAGCTTCCGGAACGCTGCGGCTGCTCGGGACGCCGCGGCTGCTCGGGACGCCGCGGCCGCTGCTGCTCCTGGCCGCTGGCTTCCTCCCCTCCTCTGTTTTGATTCGATTGACCACGTCACTCTAAGCCACGAGACCCGGATCTGCCGGCTCCCGCGGGCGGCCGCGCAACAGATTGCAGCGACTCAAGATCCCAGCCGCCCGCCTGCAGAGCATGCGCGCCCTTCGCGCCTGCCCAGTGCGTCGGAGGAGGCGGGGCGGGCGCGAGCGACACGCTATTCGTGGGGGCGCAGAGCTCTGGGGTTGCAGTTCCGGTTGGGAGGGGTGGGGCCGAGCGCTGTGAAGTGAAGAGGGCGAGGCCGGGTGTCTGTTGAACTGGCCCGCGTAACCTCTGTTTCGTCTTTGGTAAACAATGTCCTTTGCTGTACGTCTCCTTTTGCCTGATTTGGTGGCTTCCTCTGACCTGAGTCCTTAGAATATCGAGGGAAGAAGTAGAGGTGGGCGCAAGTTCGTGTCTACTGAGAAACAGTACCCCTGTAGAGTTGTGGGGTTTTTTGTGTGTGTTTGGTTTGTTTTGGGGTTGTTGGGGGTTTTTTTTGCTCACTTAGGCCCGGGTGAAAATTGGAGATGAGAATTTAGTCCGATGCACAAAAGTATGTCAAATGTAGCGGTTATTGAACCACTTTACCCTCCCTAACGTTTTTGCACCCGGAAAGCTGTCTAAAATTAAGCTCAAGAGAAATATTAAAGGGAATCGGTCACCAACCATGGCTTGCTGGTCCGGAGATAGTGAAGAATGGGCAGGGGGGAAGCTTTGTTGAGCGGCACCCCTAAGCCTTTGTTGCTGTAATAAGAATACTATTTGGGAAGTAAGAACCTCACTTCTTTTGGACCTAGTTTGGTGCTTCCTACGCTCCCATTCTGACATTCTTAGTTTCCCAGCTAAACCTTTGGAGCCCTGGAAATTTCCCAATTTGGCAAAACTTAGGGCTACTCTTTTTTTTGTTTGTTTTTTTACGAGAGAGAGAGAGAGAGAGAGAGAGCACAGAGGAAGAGGGAAAAGCAGGCTCCCTGCTGATGCGGGGATCGATTCCTGGACCCTGAGATCATGACCCGAGCCCAAGGCAGACGCTTCACGACTGAGCCACCCAGGCGCCCCAGGGCTACTCTGTTTTAGGTCCATGAATTAACAAACTTTAATTAGAACAGGGCCAGTGGCAAAATAAAAGTGTAAGTTCCAAACAAAGATTTCACAAAGGCATATCCTCTGCCTATCTTGCAGAAGAGGTGAAAGTTAGCTGTAAAAAAACAGTCTTCCTTACTCTGACTTGGATGACCTTTTCACCTTTCTGAATTACTACCCAGCCACTTAGTAAATCCTCTCACCTGAGTCACCTTCAGCAAATTAGTAATATAATCTACAAGATCTTTTTAATGTACGTGGAATGTTGCACAAAGATAAAGATTTCTAGAAAATTAAAGGTTTCTGGTAAAACTCAAAGTGTTTCCTTGTTAATTAACAGATTATAAGTAAATAGAAGTCAAACTTCTTGGCTGTTCATCTGCCATCTTGAACTCTATTTACTCAAATTTAGAGAACTTGAGGTGGAATCTAATGCCCTAATGAAGTTCATGTGCTGACACTATAGCAGAGGGTTTTTAATTTGTGGAACTTTAATTGTGGAACGTCTTATATGCTTGGGTGCACTCACGTGCACAGATGTGTTTGAGAACACTGTTTAAAACAGTAATGTCACAAAACTAGAATTGTATGGGTTGTGGCAAAATTATCGATATTTGCTTTATAAAGTATATTACAGGAAAATTAAGATGTTAGGATCCTTGGTAGGCAGCTGCCAAGGTAACCTCCAATGATTCTCGCCTCTGGAAATGTAGTCCCCTCCAGCCTTTTGAATCAAGTCTAGTCCCATCCATAGAATACAGCTGAAGGTGTGTGACTTCTGAGACTAGGTCATAAAGGCACTGATTGCAGCTTTCCACCTCATTCTTTTGGATTGCTTGCATTGGAGAAGTTAGTGTACACACCACTCCACTCGAGCAGCTCTATAAGGGGACCATGTGGAGAGGAACAAGAGCCTCCACTAATGGCTGCACCACCTTGCTAGCCATGTGAGTGAACTACTTTGGGCTGATCTTGTAACCCCAGCCAAGCATTAGATGACTGCATTCCTGCCCAGCATCTATTTGCAGTCTCATGAGAGAAAGGGCCAGCTTTATACCCACAGACAGTGATATGGGATCTTACATGGTTTATGCCCAATCGTAAAGTTCAACCTTTCTAACCTTTAAACAATAGAAAAACAAAAAGTGTGTGTATGACTCTATACGTAAAGAAATTTGAAGAATAACAGAATTCCTACCGTAGTACCTGGAACATAGTAGATACTGAATAAATACTTTTTAAATTATTTTTTATGTATTTGGGGGAGGGCAGCAAAAGCAAGTTTTATTGAGTGATAGTAAAGTTTATTGAGAGTATGAAGCTCCCAAAGAGGGAGGGGACCCAAGAGGGTTGCCCAATAAATACTTTTTTAAAGATTTATCCATTTTAGAGAGAGAGTGGGTACAACTGCACTGGTCGGGAGGGGCAGAGGGAGAAAATCTTCAAGCAGACTCCCTGCTGAGTTCAGTGCCCAAGGGAGGGCTCAATCCCATGACCCATGAGATCATGACCTGAGCAGAAACCAAGAGTCGGATGGATGCTCAACCAATTGAGCCACCCAGACGCCCCTGAATAAATATTTGCTGAATGGACACATAAAATTAAAGACACACCATTTAGAAAATACTGGGAATAAATATTGATAAAGAAGTAACACCATAATATATGAAGGACTCATACTCATCAGTAAAGAAGATATTAATGCCTCTAATACTTGTGTAGGTATAGAGTAGGAACTGAAGGTTTACACACAAAAAGGAGATACAAATAACTAATATTTGAAAATCTTCAATGTTGGGTGCATGGGTGGCTCAGTTGGTTAAGTGTCTGCCTTTGGCTCAGGTCATGATCCCAGAGTCCTGGGATCAAGCCCCGCATCAGGTTCCTTGTTAGGTGGGGAGCCTTCTTCTCCCTCTGCCTGCCGCTCCCCTTGCTTGTGCTCTCTCTCTTTATCTGTCAAATAAATAAAATCTTAAAAAAATAGAAATCTTCAATCTCATCAAAATGTAAATTAAGGGCGCCTGGGTGGCTCAGTTGGTTGGGCGACTGCCTTCGGCTCAGGTCATGATCCTGGAGTCCCAGGATCGAGTCCCGCATCGGGCTCCCTGCTCAGCGGGGAGTCTGCTTCTCCCTCTGACCTTCCCCCCTTCTCATGTGCTCTCTTTCTCTCATTCTCTCTCTCAAATAAATAAATAAAATCTTTTAAAAAAATGCAAATTAAGGGGTGCCTGGGTGGCTCAGTCAGTTAAGCATCCAACTCCTAATCTCAGCTCAGGTCTTGATCTCAGGGTCCTGAGTTCAAACCCTGCATTGGCCTCCATGCTGGGTGTGGACCCTACTTTAAATAAATAAATAAATACAGAAATACAGAAATAAATGCAAATTAAAGTAAACTTTCCTTTTAAAATTATTACTTTATGGAGATGTTAAAGATTTTTTATTTTAAAGTAATCTCTACACCCAACATAGGGCTCAGACTCACAACCCTGAGATCAAGAGTTTCATGCTCCACTGACCAACCCAGCCAGATGCTCCTGGAGATATTTTTAAATAGGAGTATTTAATATTAGTACTGTTAGCTCTACTGGTAGAAATTTTAAGTTGGCAGTCAGCTTTTTGGAAATCAATTTGGCAATATATATGAAGTTCTATAAAAATCTCATCTATTAGCTCAATTTCACTTTTAGGAACTTAAGTAATTTAAAAGTTAATAACATTATAAAGATATTAATTGCATTTATATGATGGAATAAAAACATGGAAATAACCTATGTGAACAATGGTAATGGAATAGATAACTTTGTTGCATTGTATGTTAGGATCTAAGAAACTTGAGTATAGAAGTAATTTAAAATAGATTTTAAGAAAGTTAATCACATTTTATATGATGGAGAAAATATCTAGAAATAATCTAAACATGTAATGGAATGGATGAATATGTTAAATTATGTGTTAGGGACTAACAAACTTGAAAGTTTCTCCCCTTTCTGAACCAACCCTACTTTGATTCTTGATCTAGAAGAAGAAAGTGTTCGTAAGTAATATATGCTTTATATATTCATAAAAGCATTCTGGAAGATATTCCTAAAACTACTGACATTGGTTACTGGGGGGAGGGGGTGCAGGTGGAGTGAAGTAAGTGGTGAGAGACTTCTTTATGACTTTTTTTTTTAAGATTTTATTTATTTATTTGACAGAGAGACACACAGCGAGAGAGGGAACACAAGCAGGGGGAGTGGGAGAGGGAGAAGCAGGCTTCCCGCGGAGCAGGGAGCCCGATGCGGGGCTCCATCCCAGGACGCTAGGATCATGACCTGAGCCGAAGGCAGCCACTTAACGACTGAGCCACCCAGGCGCCCCTTCTTTATGACTTTTTACCCTTTTGTATGGTTTGAATTTTTACATATCCAATACATTAGTTTTGCAATGAAAATAATATTTTTTTTTTACCTTTTTTTGTGTTTGTATTAGGCTGCCTGTCTGTATACAGGCTACCATAACAGAATACCACAGACTGGATGGCTCAAACAACAGAAATTTATTTTCTCAAACTTCTGGTGGTACAAAATCCAAGATCGAGGTGCCCACAGGGTTGGTTTCTGGTGAGATCTCTCTTCCTGGCTTACAAATGGCCACCATCTGGCTGTGTCCTCACATGGCCTTTCTTCTGTGCGCAGGCCCTCCTAATGTCTCTTCTTATAAGGATGCCAATGCTGTTGAATTAGGGCTTACCCTTATGAACTCATTTAACTTTAATTACTTCCTTATAGGCCCTATCTCCAAATATAGTCACATTGGGTGTTGGGGCTTCAATATATGAATCTGAGGAGACATAATTTAATCCATAGGAGTGGTTATATATATATAACATGAAATTTACCATTCTAACCATATTTGAGAATACAGTTCTATGGCATTAAATATATTCATGTTGTGTAAAAATCACCAACATCTATTTCAGGAACTTTTTCATCTTTCCAATTAAAACTCTGTGCCTGTTAAACACTAATTTCCCATTCCCCCTTCTCCCCAGTCCCTGGCAACCACTATTCTACTTTATGTCTCTGTAAATTTGACTACTCTTGGAACTTCATATAAATAAATCACAGAAAGGTGCTTGGCTGGCTCAGTCAGAAGAACATGTGACTTTTGATCTTGGAGTCGTGAGTTCGATCCACCTTTTCAGGTGTAGAGATTACTTAAATAAATAAGACTTAAAAAAATAAATGAATCATACAATATTTGTCCCTTGTGACTGACTTATTTCACTTAGCGCAATTTATTTTTTTTAAAGATTTAATTTTTTGAGAGAGAGGGAGGGGGAGGGAGAAAGGAAGAGAGAGTCTTAAGCAGACTCCACAGGACATGGGGCTCAATCTCACAACCCTGAGATCATGACCTGAGCCAAAACCAAGAGTCAGATGCTTAAACTGATTTCACCACCCAGGCACCCTCACTGAGCATAATTTAAAGTCATCCATGTAGCTTATAGCAGAATAGCCTTCCTTTTCAAGGCTGAATAATCTTCCATTGCATGTATACACTACATTTTGTTTATTTGTTCATCTATTGATAAAAACTTGGGTTGCTTCCACCTTTTGGCTTATTGTAAAACTTCTGTGAATATGGGGGAGTACAAATATCTATTCAAGTCAGTGCTTTTAATTCTTTTAAACATATACCCAGAAGTGAAATTGCTGGATCATATGGTTATTCTACGTTTAATTTTTTAAGGAACCATCATACTGTTTTCCACAGTAGCTGCACTATTTTACATTCCTACCAGCAGTGCATGAGGGTTCCAGTTCCTCCACATCCTCACCGATACTTGTTACTTCCTCTTTTTTTTTTATATTATTCATCCTAATGGGTATGAGGTGGTATATCATTATAGCTTTGATTTGCATTGTCCTGATAATTAGTGATGAAAATCTTTACACGTGCTTATTGGCAATTTGTATGTATCTTCTTTAGAGAACTGTTCAAGTACTTTGCCCATTTTTTAATTGGGTGGCTCATTTTTTTGTTGTTGAGTTATAGAAGTTCTCTATATATTGTGGATATTAATCCCTTATCAGATATATAATTTGCAAACATTTTCTTTCATTGCATGGGTTGCCTTTTCACTCTGTTGACAGTGTCCTTTGCACAAAAGTTTTAACTTTTGGGGCGCCTGGGTGGCTCAGTCATTAAGCATCTGCCTTCAGCTCAGGTCATGGTCCCAGGGTCCTGGGATCAAGCCCCGCATTGGGCTCCCTGCTCAATGGGAAGCCTGTTTCTCCTTCTCCCACTCCCCCTGCTTATATTCCCTCTCTTGCTGTGACTCTCTCTGTCAAATAAATAAATAAAATCTTTAAAAAAAATTTTTTTAAACGTTTTAAATTTTGATAAAGTTCAGTTTATCTATTTTTTTCTTTTATTGCTTATGGTTTTGGTGTCATATCCAAGAAATCATTACCAAGTCCAATGAAGCTTTTCCTCTGTTTTCTTTTTTTTTTTAGATTTTATTTATTTGAGAGAGAGAGAGTGCACACACAGAGGCACAGGGAGAAGCAGACTCCCTGCTGAGCAGGGAGCCTGATGAGGTGCTCAATCCCAAGACCCTAAGACCATGACTGGACCCAAAGGCAGACACTTAACCAACTGAGCCACCCGGGCGCCCCCATCTGTTTTCTTCTAAGAGTTTTATAGTATTAGCTATTAAGTTTAAATCTTTGATCAATTTTCAGATGATTTTTTTTAATATATAGAGTAAGGTAAGGGTCTAACTTCATTCCTTTGCATTTGGATATTCATTTTTCTGAGCACCATTTGTTGAAAAGACCGTTCTTTCCCTATTGAATAATCTTGATGCTCTTGTCAAAAATCATCTGACCATATATGTGAGTGTTTACTTCTGGGTTCTCTATTCTATCATATTTGTGTGTGTGTGTGTGTGTGTGTGTGTCCATTTTTATGTCAGTACCACAGTGTTTTTATTATGATTACTGTGGCTCTATAGTAAGTTTTGAAATCCAGAAATGAGAGACCTCCAACTTTTTTCTTCTTATTTTAAGATTGTTTTGATGATTCAGGGTCCTTTGAGAGTCCGTATGAATTTTAGGAATGATGTTTCTATTTCTGCAAAAAATGTCATTGGGATTTTGATAGGGAGTGTGTTGATCTGTAGATCACTTTTGGTAGTATAGATGTCAAAATAATATAAAGTCTTCCAATCCATGAACACAGAATGTATGTCTTCATTTATTTGTATCTTTAAATTGTTTCAGCAATGTTTTCTAGTTTTCCGTGTAGTAGTTTTTCCCTTCCTTGGTTAAGTTTATTCCTAAACATTTTGTTCTTTTTGATGCAATTATAAATTGAATTGTTTTCTTAATTTTTCTTTTGGATTATTCATTGTATATAAAAATTCAACTGATTTCTGAGTGTTGATTTTGTATCCTGCGACTTTGCTGAATTTGTTTATTAGTTCTAACAGTTTTTTTGTGGAATCTTTAGGGTTTTCTACATATAAGATCATATCATCTGCAAACAGAGATAATTTTACTTCCTTTCCAATTTGGATGTCTTTTATTTATTTTTCTTGCCTAATGGCTCTAGCTAGGACTTCCAGTACAATGTTGAATAGAAGTCATCAGTGAATGAATCATGACTACCATACAACATATGGAAAAATGCTTATGGACCTATTGTTAAGGGGAAAAATGACACAACATGCACACTATAATTACATCTGGGTAAAGAATATTACACAGGTGAGTAAACACTTAAAAAAAGAATATTAAAAGTGTTAGGAAGTGAGATAATTCCTGATTTTACCATGTTTGAAAAAAATTTTTTTAAAGATTTTACTTATTTATTTGACAGAGAGAGAGAGAGAGAGAGAGAGAGAGAACACAAGCAGGGGAGTGAGAAAGGGAGAAGCAGGGCTCAATCCCAGGACCCAGGGATCATGACCTGAGCCAAAGGCAGACACCTAATGACTGAGCCACCCAGGCACCCCTGAAAAATTTTTTTAAAGATTTTATTTATTTTTTTATTTATTTATTTATTTTTTTTTAATTTTTTTTAAAGATTTTTTTTTTTTATTTATTCATGAGAGACAGAGAGAGAGAGAGAAGCAGAGGGAGAAGCAGGCTCCCAAGGAGCAGGGAGCCCGATGCGGGACTCGATCCCAGGACCCCGGGATCATGACCTGAGCCGAAGGCAGACGCCCAACCATCTGAGCCACCCAGGCGCCCTTTATTTATTTTTTTAGAGAGAGTGTGTGTGTACACAAGTGAGGGGAGGGGCAGAGGGAGAGGGAGAAAGAGAGTCTCAAGCAGACTCCATGCTGAGTGCAGAACCCAACACAGGCTCAATCCCAGGTCCCTGAGATTATGATCTGAGCTGAAATCAACAGTCAGATGCTCAACCAACTGAGCCACCCAGGCACCCTTCATGTTTGAAATTTTAAAAATATTTCAGCAGCTGAACTATAGTCTGAACTGAGCACATTAAGAATTACTGTGTTTTTTAATATTACTATTCTAAGGATATTGGGCTTTGTTCTTAAAACTAATCCATTCATTCCAAACAGTAGTTGAGATTGATGTTTTATCTCAGACCTGAAGGGTTTGCACCTATTAAAACATTTTACAAACTGTTAAAATGCCTGAGATAACTTGATGTTCAGAGAGGTCTATGTTTTTATGTTTTATCTTTTTAATAAAGTTCTCTACTCTTGGGTGTCTGGGTGGCTTAGTTGGTTAAGTGTCTGCCTTTGGCTCAGGTCATGATCTCGGGGTCCTGGGATTAAGTTCCACATAGGCTCCCCACTTGGTGGGGAGTCTGCTTCTCCCTCTCCCTCTGCTCCTCCCCCCTGCTTGTGCTCTCTCGCTCGCTCTCTCCCTCTCTCTCAAATATATAAATAAAATTTTTTTAAAAAAATCTCTACTCTTTATCATATTTACTTCCAAGTTTCATGAGTAGAAATTTGAATAAGAAAGACATTTCTTTGGGTTAGGAAAATGAAAAGCAAATTATTTGTCTGTTGACATTGGGGATAATGTTTATTAAGTGTGAGAAGCAGTGTGATAGCTTCAGTTTGGTTGCTGTTTGCCTTTCCACATTTCTTCCTTTTAGAAGATATTACTTACGTGCGCATGGCTGGCTCAGTGGGTAAAGCATGCAACTTCTTGATCTCAGAGTTGTGGGTTCAAGTCACATGTTGTTTGTAGAGATCACTTAAAAATAAAATCTTAGAAAAAATAGAAGCTATTTCATTCTCTGGAACACGTTAAACACACACACACAAATAAAACTAGGGTTTATTGAGTTCTAACAGTTATTAAGCTATGTCTGTTTTTATTCCCCAATATCTAACTCCTCACCAAAGTATTTCAGTCTCTTTAAAGTTTAAAAGATATCATCTTCTTTGAAAAGGAGCAAGATGGCAGAGGAATAGGAGACCTGGATTTCGTCTGGTCCCAGGAATTCAGCTGGATAGGGATCAAACCATTCTAAACACCTACGAACTCAACAGGAGAATGGAGAAAAGAATAGCAACAACTCTCTGAACAGAAAAGCGACCACTTTCTGGAGGCCACTCACTCACTGTGACTATGGACAAGTTGTTTGAACTCCGAGGGCCTCAATTTCCTCATCTGCAAAATGGAGATGAAGATACTACATTTGTCCTAAGTACCAAATATGAAGCCAATCCGACATAAATTCCTTTACCTTGCAGATTGAGCAACAATCTCTCATTATGATATACTCCCATAAATCACACAGGATTGCATGGTAGGAACAGCAGAGCTCTGCCTTTAATTCTGTTTCTGTGTGTTCGTGTGAGTGTGCGCTCCCACACGCAAACAACGAAAAGAGAGAAAAAGAAATGGGGCTGCCGTCTACCTTCTAAAGTCCTTTTAATAAAAGTGACTAGTGTTAAAAAAAAAAAAAAAAAAAGATCATCTTCGGAGCACCTGGGTGGCTTAGTCAGTTAAGCAGCTACCTTCAGCCCAGGTCATGATCCCTGGGTCCTGTTTCTCCCTCTCCCCCACTTGTGCATGCACTCTCTCTCTCTCTCAAATAAATAAATAAAATCTCTAAAAAATTTTAGAAATAAAAGATATCATCTTCTGCTATCAGAATATTCTTTCTCCTAATGTGATATGTAGAATTGTAAATCTTGAAGGGACCCCAAAGCATTACAGGAGGATTTTAAGTACTCATTTCCTGGCTATTATATTACCTCTTTATCTGACTAAATCCACAGACTTCTAGCTTCAGCCACATTCTAAAATGCCACCTATTTAACTTTCCCTTGCTACTGGAAATCAACTTTAAATTGTTAAAAAGAATCTAAATGCCAAATTAATGGGAGATTAAAATAGATGAAAGGATATTCTTTCCTGAACTAGGCTTTAATCTAGGATCAACTATGACTAGAAATCCTTTGGCTCTGGGAAGGAGGCTGCGGACCTTGAGGAGGAAAGACAATTAGAAACTAAACTGGGAAATCAAGGATACTCTGGAATGTTCATAGATTCAATCCCATAGGCAACAACCCACACATTTAATTAAATGGTACAATTTATATTAAAATGCTCTGTAAACAATAATGAACTAGACTATTAAAAAACCAACTAATTCAGGGCGCCTGGGTGGCTCAGTTGGTTAAGCCACTGCCTTCGGCTCAGGTCATGATCCTGGAGTCCCGGGATCGAGTCCCGCATCGGGCTCCCTGCTCAGCAGGGAGACTGCTTCTCCCTCTGACCCTCTTCCCTCTTGTGCTCTCTATCTCTCATTCTCTCTCTCTCAAATAAATAAATAGAATCTTTAAAAAAAAAAACAACCAATTCTGAATGATTTGTAATATTAGTCTTATACGCATATTAGCAAGTCTCTACCACAAATGATTCACTTACAGTTCTAATTATACGAAACAGTTTGAAAGGAGTCCAGCTCTAATCATTGTATCAGGGATTGTTTCATTTTAAGTGAAAAGGGGTCCTGTTTTTGAGCCCACAGCTAAGAATACATGATACTAAAGACTACCCTCCCCTGGGAACCTGGCTGGCTCAGTCAGTGGATAGTGGGACTCTTGATCGCAAGGTCGTGAGTTCAAACCCCACACTGGGTGTAGAGATTACTTTATAAAAAAATTAAAAAAAAAAAAGACCTACCCTCCCCTAACCCATTCTGTGTTTGAAGAAGCATCAGCTTTTGGAATCTATCCCTTCCTCATTGGGTCTAGTGAGAGGTACCAGTTAAGAAAACACAAACCCCTACCATTATCCCCTCCCTCCTATAAGGGAAGACAGGAACAATGAAAGTTGCATTTTAGAGGGAATACAGTGTTCTAAAGAGAGGGCATTCTCTTTCCTTACATTGTGAGGGAGAGTAGAGAACGTCCCCCTTCCCTAAGACCAGGAAGGGAGTTACCAAAAGAGTCGTTCATAAAGTAGAGGTCCTTGAACCCTCTGAACCATTACCTGCCTCAGTAAGTTGAGAATCCATGATTGCCTCTGGTCTAAGAATTGCTGAGCCATTCTCCTGATGCTGCTAGGGAATAGAAAAAAAGAGACATGAGAGGGGTGCCCGGCTGGCTCAGTCAGTAGGCTCAGTCAGTAGGCACTTGATCTTAGGGTCATGAGTTCAAGCCCCACATAGGGCAGAGAGCTTACTTAAATAAATACATAAATAAAACTTAAATATTTTTTAAAAAGACATGAGAAAGTGGGTAAAGCTGAGAGAGAGGGTGTCAGCTGAGTAGGGGGCAGTCTGCATACCTACTGTTTGGAATGGCAAGTTTCCCAAGACTCAAGTTGTGCTACATGGAATAGCAAGGCCCTAGAACTGCCCCATCACCACACAAGCACAAATGCACGTGCAATGCATACCCGTACCAGCTATGTATTATCTCCAGCTCAAATGGGCAAAAAAACCTCCAACTCCAAATTCTGAGAGAAAAACCAATTCGCCCAGCTTAGTGCACTCATGGTCCAACTAGCTAGGGACTGAAGAGCAATACTATGTGTGCACAAACTCTTAGAGAAGGAGGCATTGGCAAGCTCATTTAAAGTGGATGGAAAGTGAATGAGAGACATTACAGCACAGTTTATCTGCAACCAATATTTTGATGATAACAATTTGGGAAACTGGCCCATTGTAAGATAAGATATGTTCCATTTCCTAACTAAGTCTTCCATTTTGAGGTAATATTAAATAATTGCACTATAATATCAAATAAGGTTTATTTTTTTTAAATGTCTATTTTTTTTAAAAGATTTTATTTATTTTTTGACAGAGAGCGAGAGAGGGAACACAAGCAGGGGGAGTGCGAGAGGGAGAAGCAGGCTTCCCGCTGAGCAGGGAGCCCGAAGTGGGGCTCGATCCCAGGACCCTGGGATCATGACCTGAGCTGAAGGCAGACGCTTAATGACTGAGCCACCCAGGCACCCCTCAAATAATGTTTAATGTAAAATTTAATTGCCATTATTACATGACTAGTTGGCAAAAGTGGTTACATATTTTATCTTTCCGATAAATTATTTATGGAAGACACCCACCCCCCCCAAAAAAAACAAACCTCAAGAACAAAAAGAGAAAGTACTCATTTGGAATAACTGTCATTTTAGTTCATCATTATGTTCCCGACTTCCAGGCAAAATGTTTTTTGGACCGTAAGAAGGTTCACGTATACAAGTAGTCATCATTATCAGCAACAATAGCAAACACCTATAAAGCACTTATAGAAGGTCAAGTCTTTCTGCTGCTGCGGTCATGGTTAAGTTCAAATAAACTGAGTGCCTTCTAAAAGGAAATGATTGTGTGGAGTGCTGGTGCTGGAACAAATGGGAATCTGTATTAAAAATCTTAAGTATGGGGGTAAATGGGTAGCTCAGTCGGTTGAGCGTACGACTCGATTTCGGCTCGGGATCCTGAGTCAAGCCCTAGGTCAGGATCTGTGCTGGGTGTGGAGCTGCTTCGGATTCTTTCTTTACCTCTCCCTCTGCCCCTCCCCCATCCCCCTTCCCACACAAAAAAGACTACTACTCAGTAATAAACGGGCATGGATTGTTGATGTACACAACATGGATAAATCTCAAATGTATTATGCTGAGTGAAAGAACCCCATGTCAAAGGATAGGTACTGTAGTATTTCATCTATGACATTCTGATAAAAGTAAAAATATAGGGAGGTGCCTGGGTGGCTCAGTTGGTTGAGTGTCTGACTCCAGCTCAGGACATGATCTCAGGATCCTGGGGTCAGCTCTGTGTTGGCCGGCGATCAGTGGGGAGTCTGCTTCTCCCTCCCCCTCTGCCCCTCCCCCACTCATGCTCACGCTCTCTCTCAAATAAATAAAATCTTTAAAAAAAGTAAAACTAGGGGTGCCTGGGTGGCTCAGTCGGTTAAGTGTCTGCCTTCGGCTCAGGTCATGATCTCAGGATCCTGGGATCAAGCCCCACGTCCGGCTCCCTGCTTGTTGGGAAGTCTGCTTCTCCCTCTCCCACTCCCCCTGCGTGTGTTCCCTCTCTCACTGTGTCTCTCTCTGCCAAATAAATAAATAAAATCTTTAAAAATAAATAAATAAATAAAGTAAAACTATAGGAACAAATATAATGCATACAGATCAGTGGTTGCCAAGATTAGGAGTGGAAAAGGGCCATAGGGACAGCAGGAGGGAATTATTTCAGGTGTTGAATTGTTTTGTAGCCTGTCTGTGGTGGTGGTTACAAGAATCTACACATGCAAAAAAAAATCTATACGTGTATAAAATATCATAGATATGTACATTACACTGAAAACATAAATTTTTATGTATTTATTTGCCAGAAAAAATAATTATCTACATAAAGAGCTTCCTTGATGCTTTAAAAAACATTACCTTGTATTAACATATGTATAATAAGTATTAACATATGTATACATCCATGAAGCTAGAACCACAACCACAACCAAGAAAACTAATTTATGTATCACACCCACGTGTGCTTTTGTAATCCCTCCTTCCCCCTCATTCTAGCCCCTCTTCCCCAAGCAATCACTTCCTAGATTATTTTGCATTTTATAGACTTTTATATAAATGTATTCACACAACATGTACTCCTTTTTTGTTTAACTTCTTTCACTCAACATGCTTATTTTGAGATTTATCCCTGTTGTTTCATGTATCAATAGTTCATTCTTTTTTATTGCTGTGTAACATTCCATTGTAGGGTATACCATAATTTGTTTATCCATGAACTTCTCTGGGTTTTCAGTTTGAGCTATTAAAAATAAAGCTACTAGGAACATTTATGCTTTCATGTTTCTTATATAAATACCCAGGAGTGGAATGGTTGTGTAATATGGAAGGCACATATTTAACTTTTAAGAAACTGCCACACTGCCAAAGTACCATTTTACATTCCCATCAGCAACGTGTAAGAGTTAATTCCTTCTTATCCTTACCAATAATTGGTATGGTCAGTCTTTTCAGTTTTAGGCATAGGTGTGGAGTGTTACCTAATTATGGTATTAATTTGTATTTCCCTAATATCTAATAGTTTTCATGTATTTATTTGCTGTTATATACCCTCTTTGGTCAAGTAAGTCTAAAGATTTTAGTGAAGCAGCTTTCAAGAGGTATAAACATAAAGTTTAAACCTCCAAGTATTTACTATTTCCTCTAAGAACTCCTTTTACATATTTGTTTAAATGATAGCTTTATTGGGGTGCCTGAGTGGCTCAGTTGTTAAGCATCTGAAGGTCATGATGCCAGGGTCCTAGGATCGAGCCCTGAGTAGGGCTCCCTGCTCAGCAGGAAGCCTGCTTCTCCCTCTGCCTCTGCCAGCATGCTGCTCCCCCCTGCTTGTGCTCTCTCTCTTTCTCTCTCTCTCTCTGTGTCAAATAAATAAAATGTTTAAAAAATAAATAATAGTGGGGCGCCTGGGTGGCTCAGATGGTTAAGCGTCTGCCTTCAGCTCAGGTCATGATCCCAGGGTCCTGGGATCGAGCCCCACATCGGGCTCCTGGCTCAGCAAGGAGCGTGCTTCTCCCTCTCCCTCTGCCTCTCTCCCTGCTCATGCTTTCTCTTCTCTCTCTCTGTATCTCTGTGTCTCAAATGAATAAATAAAATCCTTAAAAAAATAAAATAAATTAAAAATAAATAATAGCTTTATTGAGATATGATTCATACATAATAAAATTCACCCTTTTAAAGTGTACAATTCAGGGCACCTGGGTGGCTCAGATGGTTAAGCGTCTGCCTTCGGCTCAGGTCATGATCCCAGGGTCCTGGGATCGAGTCCCGCATCGGGCTCCCTGCTCCTTGGGAGCCTGCTTCTCCCTCTGCTTCTCTCTCTCTCTCTCTGTCATGAATAAATAAATAAAATCTTAAAAAATAAAAATAAAAAAATAAAGTGTACAATTCATAGTTTTTTGTATATTCGTAGATGTGTGCAACCATTACTACTGTCTACTCTCAGAACATTTTCATCACTGCAACAAGAAACCCTTAGTAAGAATCACTTTCCATGCACCTCCTTCTTCCGACCGCTGGAAACCACTACTATACTTTCTGTTTCTGTGGATTTGCCTATATTGGCCCAGCAGTGGAATTGCTTGGGCATATGGTAACTCTTAAGTTCAGCATTTTGAATAATTATCAAACTATCTTCCAAAGTGGTTATGCCATTTTACAATCATAATAACAATGTATGAGAGTTCCATGCAGTCCACATATATTCTACATTCTCACCAACTTGTTATTGCCTTTTGTTTTTTAGCCATCTTACTGGATATGAAGTGGTATGTCACTGTGATTTTGATTTGCATTTCCCTAATGACTAATTACGTGGGGCATCTTTGCATGTCCTTATTGGCCATTTGTATGTTTTCCTTGGAGAAATGTCTATTCATATCTTTCACCCATTTTTTAATCAAATTGTCTTTTTATTGTTGATTTTTAAGAGTCATTTGTATATTTTGGATTCAACTCCCTTATCAGTTATATCATTTGTAAGTATTTTTTTTATTCAGTGGATTATCCTTTTACTTTCTTGATAGTGTCCTTTGAAGCAACACTTCTTTGTCCTTTGAAGTGAAAGGCTTCAAAATTTTTAGTTTTGATAAAATTCAGTTTCTGTATTTTTTTCTTTTGTCACTTGTGTTTTGGTATCATACCTAAGAAACTATTGCCTAATCTGAGGTCATGAAAATTTACCCCTATGTTTTCTTCTATGTGTTTTATTGCTTTAGCTTTTAGAACTATGACCCATTTTGAATTAATTTTTATATATTATGAGCTAGGGGTCCAGCTTCATTCATTTGCATGGGGAGACCCAGTTGTCCCAATACTACTTGTCGAAAAGACTATTTTCCCCCGTCTTTTTAATAGTTTTAATCTCTAATTGGGAAACATGTCTATGCAAAACTCATGCATTACTTAATTTCTAAGCTTAGTACCATCTTACTTACTTAACGTCGACCAGAGTTATCTGTCATCTTATGACCTGAATATGAATAGTCATGGTTTTAGTTTGCTTTGACATCCAAGAGATGTCCAGGAAGTAAGCTATATTTGCTTTAAAAAAAAAACAAAAAACACGTTTCAGGGCACCTGGGTGGCTCAGTCATTAAGCATCTGCCTTCAGCTCAGGTCAGGATCCCAGGGTC
This sequence comes from Eumetopias jubatus, assembly GCF_037043125.1. Lineage (NCBI taxonomy): Eukaryota > Metazoa > Chordata > Mammalia > Carnivora > Otariidae > Eumetopias > Eumetopias jubatus. Next base: position 169,879,881 of record NW_028274808.1, on the reverse strand, counting down.
CTGGCATCGAGCCCCACATCGGGCTCCCTGCTCGGCGGGAAGCCTGCTTCTCCCGCCCTCACTCCCCCTGCTAGTGTTCCCTCTCTCTCTGTGTCTCTCTCTGTCAAATAAATAAATAAAATCTTTAAAAAAATGTTTCTTAGTACAGTAATAGTTCATATTATTCCCTAGAGACAAGAAAACGTTAACTCTTTACAGTGTTATTTAGTTCTATAGTTTCTTGTGTAAACCTATCATTCTTTATTTTTATTTTTTTTAAAGATTTTATTTATTTATTTGTCAGAGTGAGAGAGAGTGCACAAGCAGGAGGAGAGGCAGAAGCAGACTCCCTGCCCAGCAAGGAGCCTGATGTGGGGCTTGATCCCAGGCCCCTGGGATCATGACCTGAGCTGAAGGCAGACACCCAACCAACTGAGCCACCCAGGCGTCCCCATATATCATTTTTTAACTGCAAAGATATTGGTAGAACCTTTACTTATATCCAGTGATGACTTCATTAGAGCTAGAATGTGGGTTCTCCACCCAGCTTCAACGTTTACTTTTTAAACAAAATTTGCATAAGTTAACAGACAATATTTGTGGTGGTTTTGTAGTGTATTAACTTAGTTAAACAAGAACTAGGTCCCAGAAATTTTCTTCCTTACATAGTACAGGTTAGCCTGGGCCACAAGAGACATTTTGGGCGAGAGTGAGATCTGGAAGGCAGAGGTGAAAAAGGAGCAATCTTTAAAAAAAAAAAAAGTTTTATTTCGACATAATTCACTCTCCATCTAGCCATACAACTCACCCATTATCATATTCTTTGTACACTCGAAGGGTCAGTGCGGCACAGCACCTACTGTTGCAGTTCACACACATTGTCGGCGATTTCTTGGCTCACTTTGGAGGTGTGCGGCAGCAGCGGGGTCCAAAGCAACTCTATCTCCTGCTGGATCTCCTCCTTTAGCTTCTCCAACTCTGACTCCTGAGCCAGCTGCACATTTAGCTTCATAATGAAGGATACTAGCTTCTCTTGCAAGTTACCTGCATCACTGACGTTAAAGGCTTAGAGGTGGTAAGGGACCAAAGCAGATTCTAGCTTGTCCTCCTGAGTTCTAGTTTATCTTTGCTCTCCCCTACTTCACGTCCATTTTTCCCTCTGGACTGCCTGCCATGCTGGCTTCAGGCCCAGCACCAGACACAGAAGCAAAAGCCAGACATAAACTATTTAACCAGTTCCCACAACTGCCTAAGGTCAAATGTTACATCATTACACACTTACAATCTTTGCAAATCCTCCCTGTCAATAAGTCATCTAAGTGTATAATTAATGAAGAGTCAACTGGCTATGCAACCTTCACCCCTAATTCCAAAATGCTTGTCTAGAGAGTGTTTTATCCAATCGTTTTTTTGTGAGCTCTTGTTTCTTACAATAGTCAGCTCAAGATTATCACTTGGATTTTCCCCCATGGTCTGCTTTAGTATATCAGATAAACACCAAGACAGGATGAAATGGCCCAGGGATAAAAAATAAACTTTTAGGTCTACTGAATATAGGAGTACAATGTACAAGACTGGTTAAGCTTGCTAATCAGCCCCTTAGGGTGATAGAATTAATTTAAGGGATATGGAATGCCACTATAAAAGGGTAAAAATTAAAATGTGGTTAAAATTTAGAATGTATGATTTTAAAAATGTATGTCATTGAGGTATCTTTTTTACTTTAATATGTAATTAGTACAGATAAGGTTTTTAATAGAAATTTCTCACCCTACTGGGTAAAATTGAAAAGAGAATAATACATTAATTGACTCTTTGACCAGCACTAGTTGGAGATGTGAAATGAGAACTTTTAGAGTTACTAAGCCCAGCCTTCCCTGCTGCTATTGCAGAATTGGGTCCCTCATTTCAACCGATTGTTCAAGGATATCAGGCAACCAACCTGGTTCACTGATAGCAGTTCCAAAACTCAGGGTCATGGAAAGCAGTGGCCCACCCAGTGTCCAGTAGATGGCAAAATTCTTGTGAAAGAAAAGAACAAGTTGGTCCAGGGGCCTAACTTATAGGCAGTATTCCTGGCAGTGATAGAATTAGATACAAATAGAAGTCCTATTCTCTGAGTGTCTACTGGCTCTTGGACTGTTATCAAGGGATTTGCAATCTGGCCTAGCAAGTGGGTCAAAAATCAGTGGTGGATAAAAGGAGTACTGCTCTTTAGAAATCTTTATGTAAAGTCCAAAGCAAACAAGAATGAAACATGTTGCTGCTCACCAAAGAAACCTGATGCAAGGGGTCAACAAGTTTGATCTCTCTCTCTCTCTCCTTTTTTTAAGATTTTATTTATTTATTTGATGGAGAGAGACACAGCAAGACAAGCAGGGGGAGTGGGAGAGGGAGAAGCAGGCTTCCCACTGAGCGGGGAACCCGACGCGGGGCTCCATCCCAAGACCTCGGGATCACGACCCGAGCCAAAGGCAGACGCTTAACAGCTGAGCTCCTTGATCTCTTGAAGTGGCAACCTGGGTCCATGAAATGAGTTGACATTAGGGAATTCAAGCCATGCAGCAATGGACCTCATGACAAAAGTACCCGTGGTCTTCACTGAAACTCAGACTGTTAATAAAGTTTCTGTTTACAATTAGCCTTTGATAGTATTCCCAGGGGAGAAGGTCCAGCACATAGCTGGCCAGTAGATAATACTGACTCTTTATCTATTGCTCCAGGGGAACTTAGATGGATATTGAACGAACTTGATACATAGTCTGGGTTGGGTTTGCACACCTAGGGACTGAAGCCACTGTCTTTAAAACTACCAAAAAGCTGGAACAAGAATATTGTGACCGTTTGGCCCTGTTAGTTACATTTCCTCAGATCAAAGCACTCACTTCTCTGCCCACACAGTACAACAATGGGCGAAGAAACATCCCAGTCAATGGACTGGGCTTATCATATTCCTTATCACCCTCAAAGGAGTCAATTAATAGACAATTAGAATTGAACTAAACACAACAACTACTTAAAAAGATGCAGAGGTGACGATGGATTGAAGGACTGGTCTACCAACCTCTAGCTTGTGTTTTGCAACTTAACACGAGGGAGACTGAAGTTGGGTCTCAGTTAAACAAACTGTTAGGCTTTTATAGTTGAAGCAGGGAAAAGAGAGTAGGGGATAATAGAGGTACATAAAGAAAGGTCTTTCATAGTTTTGACAATTTTCTTTTTTCTTTAAGATTTTATTTATTTCAGAGCGAGAGAGCACGCGCAGGGGGAGGGGCAGAGGAAGAAGCAGACTCCCCACTGAGCAGGGAGCCTGATACAGGACTCGCTCCCAGGACCCTGGGATCCTGGCCTGAGCTGAAGGCAGACACTTAACCGACTGAGCCACCCAGGCATCCCAGACAATTCTTCTTTTTTAATGCTGTCTTAGTCCATTTGGGCTGTTAAAACAAAGTACCATAGATTGGGTGGCTTATGTACAACAGAAATTTATTTCTCTCGGGCGCCTGGGAAAAAAGAAATTTATTTCTCTCACAGTTCTGGAGACTGAAAGTCAGAGATTACAGTGCCAGCATGGTTGAGTTCTAATGAGGGCCCTCTTTCAGTTTGCAAATCACTGATTTCTCATCGAATCCTCACAAGGCACAGAGCAGAGAGCAACAGTAGGCCTCATGACTTTTATAGGGGCACTAATCCCATTTATGAGGGAACAATCCTCATCTAATCTAATCACCTCCCAAAGGCTCCACCTCCTAGTACCATCACATTGCAGGGAGGGTTTTGAGATAAATTTGGGGGGTGGGGATGGACACAAACAATCAGTCCATAACAAACACACTGGACTGGTAGTCCCTGGCCTGGATATATAATTAAGGGCTTCTGAGGCTGATAACGTAAAACAAGATAGTATCTACTAATGTGAACCTAATGCAAGAATTTCAAAGAGCTTGATGGGATAGACTCTCCCTTCCCCCACCTTGCCAAGTTGGGGCTAACTGTACAAATGTTTTGTTGCCTAGTGGACAGGATAGCCCCATTTTCTCTACTTATTCAATCTGATCCCCTAAATTTGGAACGGCTGAAAGCTAAGTCCAAACACATTTCATCTCATTACCAGCTACGTGGACTAGCCCAGAGGCTAAAGCAGAGGGATCCTATTCAGGAGGAAAGGTTTGAATTAAAATTAATGATTAATGAAAGAAAAGTGAAATTATTGCTGAGGGGAAAGGAGCCAATAAATGGCTTTTACAGAAGAGAAAATCTAACAATGCTAGTGAGGCTTAGACAGAGACTTAGAATAAAAGAATAATATTCTGTCTTAGTTTAGACTCAGGTGCCTGTTCCAGGGGAAGGAGCCTGCCAAAATCTCTTCCTCTTTTGAGGGGTGCGTGGGTGGCTCAGTCAGTTAAGCGTCTGCCTTTGGCTCAGGTCATGATCCCAGGGTCCTGGGATTGAGCCTGCATCCCCTGCATGGGGCTCCCTGCTCAGAGGGGAGTCTGCTTCTCCCTCTGCCTCTCTCCCTGGCTTTTGATCTCTCTCTCTCTTTGCTCCCTCTCTCTCTCTCTCTCAAATAAATAAATAAAATCTTAAAAACAAAACAAAACAAAACCTCTTCCTCTTTTGAAGAGCCAGGAAGTAAGCTGAAGAAAAACTAACAAACTTCCAGGAATGGTCTACATTCTTAAAACGAATAATAAAAGTGGGAAGTTCTAACTGTGACTATATAGAAAAATACTAATGTGGCTATGTCTTTTGGTTTTTGTTTCACAGGACATTGTCCCTACAGAAGAGAATTGGCCTTTCCAAGGAAAAGGTAAAGTTGATTAATGATAGATTGATTACGGTTCTTAATCATTCAGCAGGTGTATACTTTTTAGTTCAGATAGCTCTAGATTAAGGAGGCAGAAGAATCATAAAGTCAGTATAAAAATATGAGAAAATTTATGCTGATATTATTTAGTGGTTTAGTTTCTGCTTGAATTCATAATACCTCCTCACTGGTTATTGCAAATGTTTATTTAGAATCTGTGCATGCATTTCAATTGTAAGGCAAGTCAATTTCTGTCGAAACAGGGATAACTGTTTTGCTGTAAAAAGGTCTTGACTGCAGATTAGAATGGTGGACTGAACTGTGACAGTTGATTCCCAAAGGCCAAAAATGAGCCTGCACTGTTTTGCTAAAGTTCCTGCATGGCACTGACCCCTGGTCAAGGCAAGAAACATATCGATTGATAGTGTTGTTTCATAACCGTGGGTCTGAGGAGTTTTGAGGTAGTTGCAATTTGTACCACTTTGTCAAGATTGATTATTAATATCAATGAGACCAGTGCTCTATCGCTGGGCTCAGCTCAGCTATTGAGACTGGCTATTTAGCAGGAATATACATACATGACCAGTAAAATGTAACAAACTCCACCCAAGACTCCATTTTGGGCTTTTTGCTTCCACGATATTCTGCGCACACACCAGTGGTTCCTGACCTGAGAGAGAAACTGCATCAGGCTTCAATCCTTATGCAAGCAAAACAGCCCACCCTGGCCTCTTGGACCCCTGACAGTGAGGCAGCCTTTACTGTGATGCAATTTTTACTTCAATGCCGTTGATATATTCTTTTTTTTTAACAGACTGTAAATTTGTAAGCACTGTCATTTTGAGCCTTGTGAGTCCTCTTGAGCAATAAAACCCTGTGTAACTATTACTGTCAGTGCATGCATAAATATTACACATTAACTAAAAATATTCTAAGAAAATAAAGGCATGCAGTTTAGGTTATCATCAGGGACTCTGTTGAAAAGATAAGAAAGGAAATAAAGGATGACAAAAGGTTGTAATATTACTTAATTTAGGAGGAACATAATAAGCAGAATATTTTGACTCCAGAACCCCACTACTTAAGGGGGGAGGGTCAAAACTGGCTGTTCCAGTTCCAATTAGAACCATCCTCAACACATAGCAGTTTATTTGAAATTAAAATACTTGACTAAACCTTCAGCTGTTATGATATCATACTGAGGTTGGCCAAGAGCATGGTCAGATTCCAGAGAATGATTTTATGATATCTGAACTTACAATCCTAGAGTCTCCCCTAACTCCAAGCTAAGGGCACCATGTTTCATGTCTAAAATGAGACAGTGGGGAAATTTAAGGAGAGGTATTTGATGAATAAATTGCTATGGTTGGTGAAATACTTTGTAGCATCCCACATGAGTTGAAGTGGGAATAATTTGGAAACCCAACCGTAGAAATATTTTCAGTTCTTAAATATAAGTTATCTAGGACTAGAGCAAAAGTTTTGAGAAAGCATAAGATTAGTTAGATCCAGCAGATAAGAATGAAAAGGAGATGGTATTTGACAATATTTTAAAGCACAGTGTGAAAGCAAAGAAATCGTTTTTACCCTAAAATTATAGAAACCGAGGTACTTGTAGCTGAACCAGGGAAAAATCTAGGACAAAGTTTCCCCTAACAGAATGATCTAGATGGGTGGAGGCCTGCTTTTCCTACTGGAAGACTGACCCTACTTTCAAACATAATTTAGGACCTGATATCATTTTCAACAATTAAATAATAGGACTACTGAGTAATACAAGACAGACACTATGGTTATTTGATGACTGAATAAACATGACACAGGAAAAGAACACACAGTCCTTGGCTTTCATAAATAGTTCTCCACCCAGATACTGAAAATCACAGAAGGAGAAACTGCCATTAAATTATGGATGACTCTGTCCACCAATTACTTGTAAGCAGAGTAAATAGATCATCAGGGAAAGTCTAAAATAAAACCTGATAGGCGTTAGCCAGCAGTAGTTGAACATTTCTGAGGTGCTAGTTCTTGTGCTGTGTGTTAGGTATAGTATGTAACTCACAGCAATGCAATAGATAACATTGTTACTACCTTTTCACAGATGAGGAAACTGAAGACCATAAAGTCACTCCAGTTTTCAGACATCAGGCCATTGTTTAATGACCTATGCAAGAGTGGCTAGTGGTAACAATGGAGAAAGAATATCTGAAAGGAAAAAACCAGCTCACTAGATTTGAATCACCAAAAGTGATTACTTCAAATGAAGAATTCATAAGAATTTATTCTAGGTCTTCCTCTATACAGCATGCATATTTTATACAAATCATAGCACTAATTAAATTTCTACTTTTATAAAGTATGTTCTTTTATTCCTCATTCATTCATTCCTTTCTTCATCATCATCATCCAGTGTTAACTGTAAACTGTGCATTGCCCTAATATTTAAATCTTAATCAAAGAATCAGCCAATAAAAAAATCCTTACCTTCTGCTTCCTGGTATGCTGAGGACTTTAACAGATGCCCACTTCCCTTCAATAAAGCAAAACAATCTCTGCCTCCAGAAATTTTAAGATGCTGCACAACAAAAAATAATGCAAAATAAAAATAAGTAGGGGTGACTGGGTGGCTCAGTCGGTTAAGCATCTTTCTTCGGCTCAGGTCATGATCCCAGGGTCCTGGGGTCCTGGGATGGAGCCCCACATCGGGCTCCCTGCTCAGCGGGAAGCCTGCTTCTCCCCCTGCCACACCCCTGCTTATGTTCCCTCTCTCTGTCAAATAAAAAAATAAAATCTTTAAAAAATAATAAATAAAAATAAAAATATGTGAAACAGAGACTGAGCTGTCTGATAAAGAGGCGATTCTCTGACGTTCTCCTTCTTATATCCATCCAAAATGTGCACATTTAAACTCCTATTCTGCGAGGAAAAGAGTAACAAGAGAACCACTAAATTGACATAATGCAAAGTAGACTTTCTCAAATGCAACAGACAGGCGTCTAATACTTTTAATTGAAATTTTACATTTTGACCAGTTTTGTTATATTAATAGTAAATATGCTTCAAACAATATTTCTAAATTCACCAGCATACTTAGGAGATGCTTCCAATGGTTTTAGTAGCACAAAATTAACTTCTAGTTTAAAACTTTTTTTGTTAGATATGAAACCAACACTTGAAGTTAAGTAAGATCACAGTTCTTCAAGTGTTCTTGCTTTTGGTTACACTTTTCCATATACATTCATAGTCGAATTTCCCACCATAATCAAGCAACAGACAATTACTGAATATTTGCCATTTATAAGACGTTGATGGGCATTGTGAGAGAGAAAAGAAATAGACGACAGGACATTTGCCTATGAAGAACTACACTGAGTGGGAGAGAAAAACAAATGAAAAGTGAATTCCTTTTAAAACATTCATCCCATGACTCCAGAGAAGCTGTTACTACCTTGGTTCCACAAATACTTGCCTCTCTGGCCTCCCATCACTTTCTTTGGCTGGCTCCCATCACTCGGCAGACCCTTTAACGTAACTCTTCCTCAGTGTTCTCTTGTTCTTCTCACTATACACGGTCACCCTAAATGACCTCAATTCTTCCAAGTCTTCAAATTAACGTCAAGGCAAATGACTTCCAAATCTGTATCTCTTTGTGCTGTGGAATCACATTTCCAATTGCCTGTTGGATTCATTCCAGCGGACTTTGTGGTTATCTCCTCTATGTGCATCGCACCCCAGGTCCAGAGGTAGGCTTCACTGGGCTAAGAATCCTGTCCAACCTCCTTGCTAGTTATTGGTTTAAATGAGCACAAAGCACTCTTTTTGGTCTTGGGGATTGAGTTAGTTCTGGGCATGAGATTCAATCTAGGCATTGACAAGTGAATAAACAGAGAGAACCACATGGAGAGATGGCCTCTTTTTTCCTCAATATAGTGTAAGGGAGGAAAACCATTTTTTTTTCTTCCTTTCTAGGTTCTTTGGCTGGTCTAATACTGAAAATGACATGAGACAGATTAGCAGGAGAAAAATTTAATTTCATAATTATGGGAACTCATAAAAATATGACACTCAGAGAAGTGACCATGCCTGTTGGATTCATTCCAGCGGACTTTGTGGTTATCTCCTCTATGTGCATCGCACCCCAGGTCCAGAGGTAGGCTTCACTGGGCTAAGAATCCTGTCCAACCTCCTTGCTAGTTATTGGTTTAAATGAGCACAAAGCACTCTTTTTGGTCTTGGGGATTGAGTTAGTTCTGGGCATGAGATTCAATCTAGGCATTGACAAGTGAATAAACAGAGAGAACCACATGGAGAGATGGCCTCTTTTTTCCTCAATATAGTGTAAGGGAGGAAAACCATTTTTTTTTCTTCCTTTCTAGGTTCTTTGGCTGGTCTAATACTGAAAATGACATGAGACAGATTAGCAGGAGAAAAATTTAATTTCATAATTATGGGAACTCATAAAAATATGACACTCAGAGAAGTGACCAAAGCAGGGAGTTTTTATACCTTTTAGACAAAGACACAATAAATTTGTGAAGAACTGACAAGACAAAGAAGTTTGGACTTGGGGTAGCAAGTTCATGAAGAAGTAACTAGGTTTGTTTATATAGCCTTCTTGGCCCTGAATTTCTTATCTCTGGCAATAAGGATGCCTTATGCCCTCCTGGTACAAGGAGGGCACACTTCACATGGGGGATTTATTTTCTGTCTTCGGGTGGACAAGGATGAGAGTGTCTTTCTTGCACTGACTGTTCCTTAAGTAACTTTAATTCAAAAGAATCAAGATGCCAAAGAAGCATATTTGGGGGCAGCCTGCCCCGAACCCTATCAAATATCTTATCCAGGTATGAGGCCAGAAAAGTTGCAGGAATCTTAAAAACCAGCCTAAAAAAAGGCTGACACAAGGAAAAGAACAGAGCAAGAGAAGGGAAATGGAACTGGAGGTACTTTAGGTTAGCCCTAAAAGCCCATCCCACCTCTGGATTTCTGATTTGTGAACCCATTACTTTCCTTATTATTCCAGCCCATTTGAATAAGGGTTTATATCCCTTGTAGCCAAAAGCATTCTAATTGACATACTCACTGTTGGTTAATGGACTCACCATGGACATAATCACTTACACTAGAAATCAGAGTGATTGAGGATGCCTCCCTCTTTCACAATCACATTGTTCTGTCGTCTCTGCATCCAAAATCTATCTCATCTTAGCTCCTTCTTTTCATTCCCTATTGTCATCCCCCATGGCCATAAACCTTCCTAACTGGAGTGTCTCTACTTTTAATCTTTCCTTTTCTTTCAATTCATTTGACATGTTTCTTTCTGCTAGTAGCTTTTTACATAGAGTGAAAAAAAAATCTTTTTTAAATAAAACATAGACTGATTGATGCCGTAACTTTGCAGAAATTCCAACGGATTTCCATTACCTAAACAGCATTTCCTAAATGTGTTCCATAGAACACATACTGTCCCAGGAAAATATCAAAGAAAGGGTTTTGTGATCAAATACACTTAGGAATTTCATCTGTGGTAGCCAAATTCTGAGATAGCTCCCAATGATCCTTCCTGTCTCTGCGTACTTACTCTCTTCTGTGGTGCCTTCCCATATTGTATCAGAATTGGTTTATGTGAGCATCAGAATATGGGATAAGTGATGATATGTCACTCCAAGTTTAGGTCATAAAGGTTAGCTTCTGGGTTGGTCTTTCTTGGATGACTCATGGTGGGGAAGCCAGTTGCCATTTCACAAGAAGAGGTTCATGTGGCAAAGAACCAAGGCCTTCAGCCAACAGCCAGAGTCTACCCGATGGGCTTATACTCTTTCTCTACTGGAGTGCTTAAAAGAACAATGGTGGAAGAGCCCTTTCCTCCTTATCACCCTGTCCCTTGAGCCTCCACAGATTAACACAACAGACTGTGCTGGAATAGAAAAATAATTATTTACAAAGGAGAACTATAATATACAAGAGACAAGAGGTAACATATCAACAACTTGAGCTTTCCTTTACATTGCAGAAGGGAAAGCACCCAAAGACTTCATTGGGACGGAGCCCTCACGGGGCCCTTCCCTCCATTCCTAACAGGACAGTCCAGGCTCTTGCCCCTGCCTCTGCTCCAAACATCTCCTCTTCAAGATAGTCCTACAACCCCACACTATCCTTGGGAAAAAAAACCTGGTCCTGCTTCTTCTATAGGAAAATATTTCTTCCCCTGGACCTTTCTCCCACCATCTGCCCGAGTCTAGGTCTTATTGTTTCAAAAAGGGACTATAAAAGAAGAAAGAAGTCAGCACAAATCACTATAAGAAGGCTGACTATAGTGCATATTAATACTAATCTGCTTCTGCTGGGCTGGAATTTTTCTTTTTTTTCTTTCTTTTTTTTTTTTTAAAGATTTTATTTATTTATTTGAGAGAGAGAATGAGAGACAGAGAGCATGAGAGGGAGGAGGGTGGGGGAGAAGCAGACTCTCTGCCGAGCAGGGAGCCCTATGTGGGACTCGATCCCGGGACTCCAGGATCATGACCTGAGCCGAAGGCAGTCGCTTAACCAACTGAGCCACCCAGGTGCCCCTGGGCTGGAATTTTTCATCAGTGAGTGGGGGACCCACTCTTAACGGCTCTGGTCTCAAGTAATTTTCTGAACTTCAACTAGGTGAGCAGCAACACTGCCAGTCTTTTGGTCGTTTTTAAGGTAAGTATATCTCCCAATGACTTGCATTAATCATTTATCTTGAAGGTATCAAAGTCTAAATTCATACTGAAGAAAGAATGTGTCCTCTGTCATCAAGATTCCCCATTGTGTTGGGGCACCTGGGTGGCTCAGTCATTAAGCGTCTGCCTTCGGCTCAGGTCATGACCCCAGGGTCCTGGGATAGAGCCCCGCATCAGGCTCCCTGCTCACCGGGAAGCCTGCTTCTCCCCCTGCCACACCCCTGCTTGTGTTCCCTCTCCCACTGTCTCTCTGTCAAAATAAAAATAAAATAAAATCTTTAAAAAAAAAAAGATTCCCCATTGTGTTAATAAGTTCCCAGTGGTTTCTTTCCTACTCCTCCAAGGAGCTTGAGGCCATTACCAAATTACTTACTGGCTTTTAAAGTCTCCCTTTTCTCTAACTCAGAGATTGGCACCAGCCTCATTTGTGTTCTTTAGACTCAGACATTCCTGATAACAGGTGAGAAGGAAATTTTTGATACTTTCCATCATTAGGGCATGGTCCAATGAAAGCATAAATCGGGGAAAGGGTGCCTGGTTGGCTCGGTTGGAGGAACATGTGACTTTTGATCTTTGGGTCATGAGTTCTAGATCCACATTGGTTATAGAGATTACATAAATAAACTTAAAAAAATCAGAGAAAAACGAAGAAGTTGATAGCTTGAATGCATAACTCCAGGAGAATATTTTCAAGTTTATTCATTTAACTACTATTTATTGAGTGCCTGCTATATGTCAGGCATTCTGGGTACAACGACAAGTAAGATGTAAAACATATAAAACATGATTCTCTGAGAGCTCGTAGCTTGATAGAGGATTGATGACTGAGAAATGATTTGGCCAGATGTTTTAACTTCCAGTCTAATCCTCAGTTTGCTAAATGAACCACTTTGATTTCCTTGTCCTCAAAGTGCAATTAATAAAATTTCTTCAGAGTCTTGAAACATGATTGCCTAGGCTCTTAAGTATGCAATATTTGATTTGGACAAATATGTGATCCTTAATTCCTGTTTCCTTTCCTAAGTTGATTTCAAAGATAGACTAATAGAAATCAACCTCAAGATCCCTCTTTAAAACTAGATCAAATCCTAAGCAGCCAGCTCTATGTCGCCTTCTCCTGGTTGCCATTAATTGCCAAGAATTAAAAGGTTCAGAAGGCATTCTCTCAGAGAAAGAGAGAGAAAAAGAAAACAAAATCAACAACAGAACAAATGAATCTCAGCTATTGTGGAATCTACAGTCCCAAAAGTTTAAGAAAAAAAAAGACCTCTAGGGGGCGCCTGGCTGGGTGAGTCAGTAGAGCATGCAACCCAAGTTGTGAGTTGGGGCACCATGTTGGGCGTAGAGCTTACTTAAAAAAAAAAGAAGAACCTCTAACCAAATAGTCCAGGCCAGTCTAGTTCTCCATCATCTAGACTCCCTTCAATTCCTTTGTAAGTCTCAACCAAGTGTTCAGACACAATCATTTAGGGAGGGGTAAGTGTGACATTTTTCTACTCCCCTTCCTACCAGCTAGTGCTATGAAACCGTATTTGCATTTCCATGGTAACTCAAAACCCCTACCCCTTGTCCTCCTTCATTATGGATTCTGATGCATTTCCAGTTTCTTTCTTGTAAGGTACAGTTAAGAGAAACAGGATGGCTGAGATTGGAAAAAAGGAGCCAGTGCAGTCCTACAGAGCCACTGATTAATTATAAATTAGCATTTTCCAACATAACATGCTGGAGAGCTATGACATGGAAAACAGTTCCTGTTATATAAAAACAAAAAACAAAAAAACTTGCTTTGACCTCATTTTCTTCTCATTATCCCTTTTCTCCTTTATCGCTTTTTGCAGATTTTTGTTTCTGTCTTTTTATTGGATTTACATTTTTCATTGTGTCCTTTATCTCACCAGTTCTCCTTTCCCCACCCCCCCCTTTTTTTTAACACTGCTTAGGACATTGTAGAAGTGTGTATTTCTAAATTTGTTATGCTGTACTTTTTGTTCTTGAATAGATACTGGGCAAAAGGAGGAGTTCAGGATACAAGAAATTTGTGCTTTTATTCATTTTCTGCCTCAGTAGAGAAATAGTGCCTTCTAGTGTTTGCAATAACATTTTGTGTTTGCACTATTCCTACTCTGAAAAGTAAAATGGTACTTTTACTTTTTGTAGTTCTACCTATTTATTAAATATATTGATAATACTTTTATTTTAGGGACTTAAAAGTCAGGATCATAAAACATTTATTTAATGAGCTGATGATAGCACTTAGTCCAAACATGTGAAAGGATTAGAAAGATGTATTCTACTTAATGCATTCCCCATTTAGCTGCCATTGGTCACCAACTGGTGAGGAAACAAATCACAAAAATATGATTCATGATATTGGCAAGACTGGTAAAAAGATGCCGTAAGCAAAGAATTGCAAAAACTGGTTGCTCGAAGGCACCGTGAACGGGAAATGTTACAGAAGGGTTGCTCAAAATTTCTATCCCTCAAGGTAATCCCTTTTGGGTTTTGACATGGGTTTTGAAGGGATTTGATTGACATGTCTTCTTTGGTTCTGCTGTCACCTCTATTTCTCCTAGAACCGGCCATGTTCTTTGGAAGAAGAGCTGTTCTCTCAGAGAGGCAGCTATATTCCTTACGCAATTTATCAGTTGTGAGAAGTTAGCTGTTGTCCAGTATTTCCCAACTTCCTGTGGCTGGATAAGCATTCCCTAAAATGGATTCTCACTTGTTGACTATTATGAAAACGGGAGGAATAACTTTGTGCATGTGTATATCTATGTATTGTGTTAGGGTTCTCTAGATATACAGACACACATACATAGATACAGACATACACATAATTATATAGGTGTCTGTTTTTTGTATCTACACATACACATATACTAATGGGTCTGTTTCTATATATTTCTATATATTTATTTTTTAAAGATTTTATTTATTTATTTGAGAGAGAGAGAATGAGAGACAGAGAGGACGAGAGGGAAGAGGGTCAGTGGTAGAAGCAGACTCCCTGCTGAGCAGGGAGCCCGATGCGGGACTCGATCCCAGGACCCTGGGATCATGACCTGAGCCGAAGGCAGTCGCTTAACTGACTGAGCCACCCAGGCGCCCTATATTTATTTTTATAAAGAGATTTATTATGAGCAATTTGCTCATGCAGTTATGGAGGCTGACAAATCCCCAGATCTGCAGGGTGAGTTGGCAATCTGGAGACCAAGGAGAGCTGATGGTACAATTCCAGTCCAAGTTCAAAGACCTGAGAACTAGGAGAGACAATTTTCCGTTCCAATTCAAAGGCTGGCAGGCTTGAGACCCAGGAAGAGTTGATGTTTCAGTTTGAGTCTGAAAGCAGAAAAAATTCTCCTTTACTTGAGGGAAGGTTAGCCTTTTGTTTTATTCAAGCCCTTCAACTGATTGGATGAGGCCCACCCCCATTTGGTGGGGGAATTTGCTTTACTTAGTCTATTGATTCAAATGTTAATCTCATCAGAAACAAAATAATGTTTGACTGAATATCTGGGCACCCCATGGCACGGTCAAGTAGATACATAAAATCACAGGTATTATCAACATATACAAATTAAAATATGTTTATTTCTTTAAAATGTTTATAGTGTCATTGTTCTATAAAAAACATATTGTTTCAGTATTCGTTATTTGAGTCTTATGAATTTCTTTCTTCAAAGCAGTAGACTGTACAATCTCTAGAGTTATTGTAGACAGTGTCTTTACCCCACAAATAACTGGAAAGAATATGGAGATAATATTTATTGATCACCAACCATTTATTTGGGATTAGCTGTTAGTACATTTAATTTTCACAATAATCAATTGAAGTAGGTAAGATTACTATCATTTTAGAGGTGAGGAAGCTGAGACTCAGAGAGGTTAAATAACTTGCCCCAAAGTGGCAGAATATGACTCTAGGAATAGAAACAAATCTCAAAACCTCATATTCTTTCTACTCCAATATATTATCATTAACAAGCTCTATTACTGAGGCAAACTAACTTCTTCAGGCCTTGCAAAATGACTGTGAACTAGATGATTTCTTTTTTTTAATATTTTATTTTTTAAATAATCTCTACCTTCAACCTGGGGCTCAGACTCACAACCCTGAGATTAAGAGTTACAGACTGAGCCAGCCAGGCACCCTTGAACTAGATGATTTCTTAGGTCTCAGGCGTTAGAGTTCATGGCAGAGATTTCCAGTTGTCTACCCAATATCCATTAACCGATTCTTCCTTTGCCAATAGAATAGAGATAAACCCATTTAGCACACCACCTTTCACCTTCCATCTTTACCCTTATTCCTACCTGAATACAGACATGCTGCTAAAAGAGAAACATCATGTCCCAGTTTCTTGGTGCAATGTTTGTTTTCTACTGTTCTAGCTAACGATCTTTCAACTTCATTCCAGGATCCAATGTTGGCCTTCAAAGTATAGTGTGTTCATGCCAGGGTAGAAGCAAAATGATGATAGGTGTGCCAAAGTAAATATACATATATTTAAAACCATAGGTTTTTCCTGAATACAGGGGAAACTTTGTCATTGAGGTAATTTGGAAAATACAGAAAAATTGGAAATAAAAAAAACAGGAAGCCTGTTATCCCTTATTTAAGAGAAAGAGAAAACCATTTTTGAAATTTTGCTATGTTTGGGGCGCCTGGGTGGCTCAGTTGGTTAAGCGACTGCCTTCGGCTCAGGTCATGGTCCTGGAGTCCCGGGATCGAGTCCCACATCGGGCTTCCTGCTCAGCGGGGAGTCTGCTTCTCCCTCTGACCCTCTTCCCTCTCGTGCTTTCTATATCTCATTGCCTCTCTCTCTCAAATAAATAAATAAAATCTTAAAAAAAAAAAAAAGAAATTTTGCTATGTTTGAATTTCACTCCTGGTCATAGTGGAATGATCAACCGTAAAACTGCATTGAACATATTCAGCAACTATTTTCAGACAGTGTACAATTAACAGCATAGACTGCAGTTTCTGAGAGAAAGAAAACCCATGAGGTGAGTCTCATGATTGATCGGCTCTCTGCCTAAGGAAAATTTCCTAACTGTAGTGCAGAGGGCTTGAATTTGGGCAGAGCATAGAGATCCTGCTGAACTGAGGAGGCAGGCATGAGAGTGTGTGGTCTCTGAGTTGGCTAAAATCTCGGGGGCCAGGCACTGGAGAGGAATAAGCTGTATAGAAGTGGGGGGTTCCAGATACATTTATATCTACATATCTAGATCTATATACCTATCTACATTTTTTCCACTGATCTATATAGCACCACACACATACACACACACACACACACACACACATATATATGTGTGTATATATATCGAGAGAGAGGGAGGGAGAGGTCTAAATATAGATATATAGTTATATATCTTCCATCTAGCAACACATAAAAAGCATTTGATAAAATAACCATTCATGACATAAATTCTTATCAAATTAATAATAGAAATTTTCTTAGTCTGTATAGAAACATGTACAAATACTGCAGCTAGTATCACTTATGGATGGACAAAGGAAGGCTTTCCCTCTAAGACTGGGCATAAAGCTAGGATATCCACATTCAACACACTTAGTATTATTGTATTGGAGGTCTTAGCTAATGCAATAAGGCAGGAAAAAAAGATACAGAGATTCAAAAGGAAGAGGTAAAACTGTTTCTATTCACAGATCACATGATCGATCGCTTACAAAGAAAATCCTAGGGAATATACTAAAAAAGTGCTATAATTAAGAAACGAATTTAGCAGGGAAGCGTGGTTAAAGAATCACTTGTATGTCAATACACTAGCAACAAAACTACTGGAAAATATAAAATTTTAAATGCTATTTATACATTTATAGCATTTAAAAATAACATAATTAGGAATAAATTTAACAAAAGATGTCCAAGACTTCTTCAATGAAAAAAGGTAAAGTGTGACTGAGAGAAATTAAGAATCTAAGTAACAGAAAAATATATCATATTCGTGGATTGAAAGATCCAAAATTGTTAAGATATCAGTTGTGCCCAAATTGATCTTATAGAATCAATGCAATCTTAATCAAAGTCTCTGAAGACTTTGAAGAAATAGACGAGCTGATTTTTAAATTTATTTGGAAATGTAAGAAACCAAAATAGCGAAAGCAATTTTGGACATCTTGTTATTTCAACACTATTTGTTGAAAGACTTTCCTTTCCCCATTGCTTTGCTTTGATGCTTTTGTCAAAAATAAACTGATCTTATAAGTGTGGATCTATCTGGGGGCCATTTTGTTCCATTGATCTATTTATTGATTTTATGCCAGTCCTACACTATCTTGATTGATCCATATGACTGTTGTTTCTATGACTGGTTCTAGAGCCTGTAGTCCACAGGGCAAGTACTCAGGAAAGGAAGATGGATGTGACGTGGAGGAGGCAAGAACAAACTGAAATTTGTGAGGTTGAGCTGGACATCCATGGGATGGACTAGAACTCAGGTAGGTCTTTCATCACCTCCAAGCTCCCAACTTGAGTGATGGGGGTGTAATGCAAGGAATCCAGCTGATACTTTTCATCTAAGAGCTATTCAGGCACCCTCCCCAGGAGGTGAAGAAGCTGCAGGAGATCTGGCAGGAGCTAGAGTTGCAGTACTGTCCACACTAGCAGGTGAGCCAGCAGATAAGAGACAACTGTAACACTTGCTGGTGCTCTGCCTGACATTACAAGTATAAGAAGAAGATGGCTGCTACTTCACTTCTGCCTTCTAAATCTCATGCAGAGAAATCCCTCATGGCCCTGGAACCATGTGTGGGGCAACTATTCCCCATAGTTCTCTCACTTTTCTGCACATTTCAGAGCAAAGGCAGTGTCCTTTTTTTTTTGGAATATTTTTTTTTTTAAGAATTTATTTATTTATTTGAGAGAGAGAGCATGAGCAGGGTGGGGGAGAAGAACAGAGGGAGAGAGAGAAGTGGACACCCCCCTCCGAGCAGGGAGACCAGCGTGGGGCTCGATCCCAGGACCTTGAGATCATGACCTGAGCCGAAGGCAGATGCCCAACCAACTGAGCCACCCAGGTGCTCCTATTTTGAAATATCTTTTAAAAGATATTTGTATAGTGAACAGTCTTGAAAGAAAGAGTGTCTTACTCTGGGGCAGAGGGTACATTTATTTGCTCTCCAATATAATAAGACAATAATGGAAGAATGACACCTTCCAAGGCAAAGATCGGGGAGGTTTGCTTGCAGCCTATTATAAAAGATTGGGAGTTTTCCTAAGCTCAAAATCTCTCAGCTGTGACACAAACTCATTACATGTGTAACACCCACCAGAGTCTACCTCCACGTTGCCCTTGTGGGACTTGGTGGGGGGTGAGTGTGAGGGCAAAAGAGGCTGTATGAACATGAAGCTCATGCTGACTGCTTATGCCGTGAAAAATAAAGTCCTCTACCTCTAACCTGGGTATCTCTGGGATCTGTCTTCTGCCAGATCCACGAACGGTGGCAGGGTTTTAAGAGGGTAAAATCTGGAAAATGTGGTTCCAGTTTAGCTAAACTGACCCAACACAAATCCACTGCAGAGAGACAAAGGGAGAGAGGACTGAGGGGCGAGCGAGCGAGGGGGTATATGGTAAAATGTTAGCAATTGGTAGATCCAGATGAAAGCTATGCGAGTGTTCATTACACTAATCTTTTTTTTTTTTTTTGAGAGAGAGAGAGAGAGCGCAGGGGAGGGTCAGAGGGAGAGGGAAAGAGAGAATCCCAAGCAGGCTCCACGCTCAGCACAGAGCCGGATGTGGGGCTCAATCTCACGACACTGAGATCATGACCTGAGCTGAAATCAAGAGTCAAACATTTAAGCAACTGAGCCACCCAGGCACCCCTACGCTATTCTTTCAATTGAAATTTTACAAAGTAGAAAGCCAAAAGGGAAAAATCACCCAAACTGCTATGTGAGACGGTAGAGTGGGAAGAGCTGAAGCAGGGATATTATTAGTTTGGAAGTCTTAAGCAGCTAGCCAACCCACAAACCAGAAATCTAGGAGCCATTTTGCCATCCTTTCCCACATCCAAACTATCACCAGGTCACCAGGTTAATATAACCTCTTAGCTTAAATTTTGGCATAATCTCTTTTTCAGTACCAATACCTGGATTAGAGCAAGACTAATAACATCATCTCCTAATTAGTGGTCTTACCTCCAGTCCAGCCATCTCCAAGTCATCCTTCAAATTGCTGCCAGGATAATCTTCAAAGATCTTTTCTGACCATGTCATTTCCCCCCACTCAAAACCCTCTGCAGCCAGGATGAAGTTCAAATTCCTGTACACAGCCTCCATAGCATCATGATCTGGACCCCACACTTGACTTATACATGTACCAGAACAATGGTCACATCTTTGTTTTCCCACACACATCACGCTCTTTTCAACATGGTATTTCTGCTGCCTGGAATGTCCTTTTCACCTTGATTTCTCGCTGCATACCTATTCATCCTTTCGTATCTGGTGACTGCAACACTCACTGGTGCTGAGACACTTTCCTGAACCTCGCCCGCGGTGAGAATTTCCTCCTCTGCACGATTTCACAGCCTTGCCCATGCTTCAGTTGTTTCACACATCACACACTGTTATATTATTTATTGACATGGCTGTCTTCCCAGCGAGGCCATGAGTGTCTTACAGGCAGGGACCGACTCGTAGTTGTAATCCAATGCAAAGGACAGGGACTGCATGTGGCAGGTGTTCTAGAACAGCTCATTGAAGTGGACTGAAAATCCTGTCACAGTAAGAGAATTTAGGAAGGGCAGAGAAGAGATGAAATACTGAAAATGCCAAGCATAAACTTTGCGTGGCTGAATTCTAAGATGCCCACCCAACGAATCAGCTCTGAGTCACCGCTTTGAGCTTTGAAAACACATAAATGAAGCAACTGAATATAGAATTGTAACCACCTTCTTTGAAGAGGGTTTCTTGCTAGCTGTTTGGGGAAGTACAAAATGATGACAAATATCTTTTTTAAAATAGGAAATCTAGGGAAATTCAAGTCGAGTATTAAAACATAAGGCTAGTTCGTGAACAGAGAGAATGAGTAACTTGGAAGAGGGAAAATGGTATACACAAAATTTCTATTATTTTTTTTAAAGATTTTATTTATTTATTTGACAGAGAGAGACACAGCGAGAGAGGGAACACAAGCAGGGGGAGTGGGAGAGGGAGAAGCAGGCTTCCCGCAGAGCAGGGAGCCTGATACGGGACTTGATCCCAGGACCCTGGGATCATGACCTGAGCTGAAGGCAGACACTAAATGACTAAGCCACCCAGGCGCCCCAAAATTTCTATTATTAATATAGTATCTCTTTTCCCCCCTGCATTATCATTTTGTACTTTCTGAGAGAGGAACTCAATTTCTATTCCTACCATTTGGAAGTTCCTCCATTTTAATCTAAAAAAGCTGAAATCAGAGAAACAAAGAATAGAGTGGTGGTTGCTAGGGGCTGGGGCTGGGGGGTGGAGGAAATGGGGGGATATTGGTCAAAGGGTACAAACTGCCAAACTTTGGTGATTATAGCTAATAATACTATCTTATATACTTGAAAGTTGCTAGGAGAGTAGATCTTAAATGTTCTCACCACAAAAAAGAAATGGTAATTATGTGACAGGATGGAAGCATTAGCTAATTCTTCGGTGGTAATCACTTTGCAATATTTAAGTGTACACCTTAAACTTATGCAATGTTGTATGTCAATTATATCTCAATGAAGCTGGAAAAAAAGGTCTTCGTTTTAACAATAAAGTTGTTGAATTCCTGCCTGAAACTCTACATTTTAGAAGAAATATTGTAAATAGGGTACTTTATAGTTATTATCTTTTATGTAGCAAAACAGCTCTAAAATGCTTTGAAATAGGCAAAATAATTTTAAAAGCAAGGTTTTGTACTAAACTGTCTATGATATATTTTAATAAATTAATCTAAAAAATACTATCTTGTAATACCAGTGTTTAAAAGTACCAATACATAAAGGCAGGGTCAGGAAAATTGATGTCCTCAGCAAGAAGAACAAGGAACAGAAGGTGTAATGATAACAGATGACAGAGGAAAAAGCAGAATTCATCGGCTCCTACTTGCTTTCATTTTCCACCACAAAGAATTATCTTCAAATTTGAAAAGGTAAGAGCTACACATGAAAGAGAGAATTTTAGTCCAAGGCAGGTGAGGATGTAAGAAAGCATCCAGCCCTTTAGTGCTAACTTCACTTCTCTGGTTTACTGCGAGAATCTGAAGTGTGGTGGTAACTTTGTTGGGAACCGGAGAGGTGCCAGAAGACTGGAGATGGACAAATGTCCTCATTTTCTAAAAGAAGAAACTAAAAGCCTGTGAACACATTTTTTTCCTTGGCAAAATTCTGGAATGGAAAATTAGACAAATGGTTTGTGAATCTTTTAAAAAGTGGTGAAAATAAGACACAGCATGAATTCACTAAAAAAATAAGTGGCTCTAAATGAAGAGTTCTTCCTTTCTGTTAGGGTTTGGACTCTTCCTGGTCTGACCCTTACAGAGTGACACAAGGGAAGAAGGTCGGCCTGGGAGTGGGATGAGGCTGAATTCCCTTCCCAGCTTCTCCACTTACCAAAAGGGAGACTTGGGGCGCCTGGGTGGCTCAGTTCGTTAAGCAGCTGCCTTCAGCTCAGGTCATGATCCTGGAGTCCCAGGATCAAGTCCTGCATCGGGCTCCCTGCTCAGCAGGGAGTCTGCTTCTCCCTCTGACCCTCCCCCCTCTCGTGTGCTCTCTCTCACTCTCTCTCTCAAATAAATAAATAAAATCTTAAAAAAAACAAAAAACAAAAAACAAAAGGGAGAGTTGGACACTCAAATTCTCAGAGCCTGACTTGTAACCCAATGTGATGGAGCTTCTTTGGGCTAGCTCTGCTCTCACCCAGGGACTTACTTGAGACCAATCTCACACATGTGGTCTTATTACAAAATGACAACAACGATTCAAACTTTGAAGGCATTGATAATAATGGTGATTATGTTATACATGACACAACAAAACTTTTTAAAAATCTCCTTATCTAATCTGACTCTTTCCTTAAAATTCTTTCCCTTGGGAATCTACATCATCTCCTTCACTTCTAACTCCCTCAAAACAAACAAACAAACAAACAAACAAAAACACTCTCCACAGCTTCTGCAGGTATACTTCTGCTTTCAGTAAAACGCCAATATTTAGAAAATGAATGTGTGGTTAGCTAAAACCGAACCATACTCACGTGAATTCTTCTGTCACATCAAAAAATAAAATAATAGTACCTATGTCAGAAACTTTTTGAGAGGCCTAGCTTAAAGATTCTATATGAAAAAGTTTTGGTCTCATCACTTAGTAAGTAGTAGCCATTATTATTCATCACTACTCTCACCACTGTGATGGAGCAAGAAAACAGTATGGACCCTCTATATCCTTAATTTTTCTTTTTTTTTTAAAGATTTTATTTATTTATTTGAGAGAGAGAGAGAGAGAATGAGAGATAGAGAGCACAAGAGGGAAGAGGGTCAGAGGGAGAAGCAGACTCTCTGCTGAGCAGGAAGCCCAATGTGGGACTTGATCCCAGGACTCCAGGATCATGACCTGAGCCAAAGGCAGTTGCCCAACCAACTGAGCCACCCAGGTGCCCTATATCCTTAATTTTTCAAGGTATTTCACAAATCTTCATGGGCAAGGAGCGTTGGAGATAGTATAGTTCATTGGAAGTTCAAACAGTTTATACTAAGGTGAGATAGAAGTTTCTAGTAGTTTGTCAGAGGTCTCTATGGCCCTATTCTGTTAAACATTTTCATGAATCATTTAACATAAAGGAGCATATTGGACATGCTAATCAAATTTGTAGTTAATACAAAATGGGGGGTGATTAATAGATGACAAGCTTAATGACAAAACAAAGATTCCAGAAAATCTGAAAAGGCTGATACAAAAAAGTAATTCAATATGGCTTAATGTAAAATTGAGTTTCCCCGAATGGTTACCTCTTACATAAGCATAGTACAGTAACAAAGCCAAAAATTTGACATTAGTACAATGTGTGTGTATAATTCTGTGTCATTTTATCACATGTGTAGATTTGTGTAACCACTGCTATAATCAAATCTGTTGGTGTTGACATTTTACCTTTTTTTCTCCATTTATGTTCCTTTACCATCCCACATTTATAATTGTCTTACATATTTACTCTATATACATTGAGAACCACATTAGACAGTGTTATAATTTTTGTTTCAGTGGCCAAACGGAAAACTCAAGATAAGAAAAGTCTCTTGTATTTAGCTATATTTTTGCTTTTTCTGTGTTCGTTCTTCCTTCCTGATGTTCCTTCTGTTTAAGAGAACTTCCTTTAGCCACTCTTTTAGGGTATGTCTAATTTGTGAATTTTATGTCATATTCTCTTAGTTTTCCTTCATCTGAGAATGTCTTTTTTTTTTTTAAGATTTTATTTATCTATTTGAGAGAGAGAGAGAGAGAGCACGAGCAGGGGTAGGGGCGGGGGAGAGGGAGAAGCGGGCTCCCCACTGAGCAGGGAGTCCAGTGTAGAGCTCAAAAGAACTCTGGGATTCCGACCTGAGCCGAAGGCAGCTGCCCAACAACTGAGCCACCCAGGCGCCCCACATCTGAGAATGTCTTGATTGATCCCTCACTTCCGAAAGACATTGTCTCTGGATAGAGAATTCCGGTTTGACAATTCTTCTCTTTCACAACTTCAAAAATGTTGTGCCATTTTCTTCTGGCCTCTTTGACTTCTGATGAGAAATCTGCTATTATTCCAGGGCGCCTAGGGTGGCTCAGTTGGTTAAGCAACTGCCTTCGGCTCGGGTCATGATCCTGGAGTCTCGGGATCGAGTCCCACGTCGGGCTCCCTGCTCAGCAGGGAGTCTGCTTCTCCCTCTGACGCTCTTCCTTCTCATGCTCTCTCTCTCTCAAATAAATAAATAAAATCTTTATATTAAAAAAAAGAAATCTGCTATTATTCCAAGTGCTTTCTCTCTATAGTAATATTTCATTTCTCTCTGAGTGCTTTCAAAAATTTTCCCATGTCTTCAGTTTTCAAAAGTTTGATTATGATGTGCCTTGACATGGATTTCTTTAAGTTTACCCCGTTTGGGGTTCAGTCCGTTTCTGGCAATTGCTTACGGGTTTTTCAGTTGGTTGGTTGGCTTTGCCAAATTTGGGAAATTTTCAGTTATTATTTCTTCAAATACTTTTTCAGTCCTGTTCTCTTCTTCCTCTGTCCAGGACTCTGAAAACATGACTATTAGACTTTTTGTTGTAGCCCCACAAGTCCTCAAGATTTTGTTAATTTTTCCAAAAATCCATTTTCTCTTATTGTTCAGACTGTGTAATTTCTACTCTTCTACCTTCAAGTTCACCGCTTCTTTCAACTGTCCTCTCCATTCTTCTGTTGAGCCCATCCATCCATTAAGATTTTAATTTTGGTTATTGAATTTTTTGGCTCTAAATTTCCATTTGGTTCTCCTTTATATATCCTATTTCTCTTCTAAGACTTTCTGTCTCTTTGCAAAACTTTCTGTTTTGTTCTTTTTCTTTAAACATGCTCATAATTGCTTGTTGAAACATATTTATGATATCTGCTTTGAAATCCTTGTAAAATAATTCTAACATCTGTGTCATTTTGGTGTTGGCATCTGTTAATTGTCTTTTCTTCATTCATTTTGAGATCATCCTGGCTTTTGGTATGAGCAATTTTTTATTGAAACCTGGACATTTGGGGTATTAGAAGACTCCAGATCTTATTTATTTGTTTGTTTGTTTGTTTTTAAAGATTTTATTTATTTGTTAGAGAGAGAGTGAGAGAGAGAACACAAGCGGGGGAGTGGGAGAGGGAGAAGCAGGCTTCCTGCTGAGCAGTGAGCCTGATGCGGGGCTCCATCCCAGGACTCCAGGATCATGACCTGAGCCAAAGGCAGAGGCTTAACGACTGAGCCACCCAGGCGCCCCTCCAGATCTTATTTAGATCTTGTGTTTTAGGAGGCCTCTCTGCTCTGGTAGGTAAGGGGTGGGGGCGCTACTTCATTACTGCCAGGTGAGGGTGAAGTGTTGGTTCTCCTCTATTATACCCTGGGTGGAGGAAGGGGCATTACTACTGAGTAAGAATGGAGTTCTGGCTTCCTACATGGCCTCTGCTGATACCGTGGAAGTGTGTATGCATTGTTACCACTCACAGGTGGTGAAAGTCCTGACTCTATTAGGCCTCTTCTGACAGCACTCAGCAAGGAAGAGGAGGGATGTCTTGGGTACAGATGGAAGTCCAGGCTCCCCATATGGTCTCCACGGACACCACTGGGAATCCCATGCTCTTAACCACCAAGCTCTTCACTTGGCTTTCTCTGACACTTACCCAGGCAGGGTAAGTGTCATTGGGATGACTCATCACAGCCTGGAAAAAGTAGAAGTCTAGGCTCCCCACTGGGCCTTTGCTGGTGATTGTGTGGGTAGAATCACAGTTTTTTCTTTTTTTTTTCCTGTGATGTTTGCATAAAGTAAAGCAGTTATTGTTTAAAGTTTTTTTTGTCTAGCAAACTATCCCCTTCCTGGTCCTTTGGCTAGAGAGAAAAGGCTTTTCTTGGGAACACAATTTTTTTTTTAAAGATTTTATTTATTTGACAGAGAGAGACACAGCAAAAGGGGGTACACAAGCAGGGGGAGTGGGAGAGGGAGGAGCAGGCTTCCTGCTGAGCAGGGAGCCCGATGCGGGGCTCGATCCCAGGACTCCGGGATCATGACCTGAACTGAAGGCAGACGCTTAACGACTGAGCCACCCAGGTGCCCCGGGAGCACAATTTTTTTAAATCTGTGTCCATTCGTAGTTCCAGGTTGCTGGCTTTTCCAGTATCCCGTCTGGAATATACACAGTGAAAAGAAAACCCAGGAACTCACCACCATGTTATCCTTGGGCCTTAACATCATTAGCTGGTCCACTTTCTCTTCTCCATGTATCCAGGGATTTTAGTTGCACTTAGTGGAAGAAATAGGGAAAAGGACATCTATCCCATGTCTTCCGGGATGTAGAAGTCTATGCTAACTTTTAAAAATTCTCATGTTGGGAGCCTGGGTGGTTCAGTTGGTTGGGCGACTGTCTTCGGCTCGGGTCATGATCCTGGAGTCCCGGGGTCGAGTCCCGCATTGGGCTCCCTGCTCAGCGGGGAGTCTGCTCCTCCCTCTGATTCCCCCCTCTCGTGCTCTCTCTCTCTACTCATTCTCTCTCTCAAATAAATAAAGTCTTTAAAAAAATACTTTAAAAAAAATAAATAAAATCCTCATGTCAATCCTATCAGGTAACTACTGCTACAGTCATTTCAGATGGGGAAACTGAATACAGAGAGGTTAAGTCATTTGCCCAAGATCACACAACTAGTAAGTGGGGATATGAGATTCAAATCTGAGGCAGTCTGGGGTCAGAGCTCATGCTCACGACCACCACATGGGCTTATGACAATCATTTATTTATTCATCATTACATTTCAGTCAAAGTATCATCACATTTAATTTCATTCATTAATTCAAAAAATCTTTATTGAGCGCCCATTATGAAGCTCCTTGTACTAGATATAAAGAGACAACATTAAAAAGACATGGTCTCGGGGTGCCTGGGTGGCTCAGTCATTGAGCGTCTGCCTTCGGCTCGGGTCGTGGTCCTGGTGTCCTGGGATCGAGCCCCGCATCAGGCTCCCTGCTCCACGGGAAGCCTGCTTCTCCCTCTCCCACTCCCCCTGCTTGTGTTCCCTCTCTCACTGTGTCTCTCTCTGTCAAATAAATACAAACTTAAAAAATATATATATAAAAATAAAAAGACATGGTCTCTGCCATAAGATGATTACAGTCTAGTAAAGGGTATAGAAATATAAATAAATAATCATAGAACATTATGAATGCAATAGGAGATATATGTGGTAGATACAGTGACTGCACAAAAGAGATTGTTAAGTTTGCTTGGAGAAGGAAGGAAAGTTTCACAGATGTTTAATTTGGATCTTGAAAGATTAGGATGTTAGTAAATGCATGAGGTAAAGAAGGAATTCCAAGCAAAGAGAATAGCATACACAAAGGCACGTAAGCATGAAAATAGATAGCATCATGTGTTTGGGAAGCAGTAAATAGAATGACATAGCTGTTGTACTTGGTGCCTGTTGTGGGGTGGAGGGTAGCTTTGTTTTTCCCAAATTATCTTGATACTGCTTATTAAACAATTCCTTATTTCTCTAACAATTTGAAAAGCCACATGTATCACATAGTAAATCTTTTTTTTTTAAAGATTTTATTTATTTGAGAGAGAGAGAGAGAGAGCATGAGTGGGGGGGTGGGGAAAGGAAGAAGCAGGCTCCCCACTGAGCAGGGAGCCCGATGCGGGACTTGATCCAGGACCCTGGGATCTTAACCTGCTGAGCCACCCAGGTGCCCATCACGTACGAAATCTTTATAAACTGTTGGATCAGTCCATTCTTGCTATACTATCTACTCAGAAAATGATTTGATTCTCAATACCTTTAAAGAATTTATTTTCGTATCTAATAGTGTCTTTCTTTTTCAAAGATTCTTAGATTTAGAATGAAATGGTTCAGTGAGGGGGGGGAAAGCCCCTTGGAATTTTAGTTGGAATACCATTAAATTGATAAATTATTTTGAGCAGATGGGAAAATCATTAAAATTTTGAGTCTTCCAATAGAGAGATGTGTCTTTTTATTTGAGTCTTCTCAATAAAGTTTCATGTTTTTTATGTGCTATGTAACTATAATATTTATGGCTAGATAATTATTTTAGTTTTATTTTGTGAAAACAATTCTGAAAGTGATTTTTTAAATTATTATACAAATACATAGTGAATTCATGTCAAAGTTTTATTTAATTCATTAATGAGACAATCAGTAAAATTCTGAGCTCCTTCAGAAAAATAGAACTAGGGGTATCTGGCTGGCTCAGTTGGAAGAGCATGCAACATTTATTTTTATTTTTATTTTTTGAGAAAGAGAGAGAAGGTGCATGAGAGAGAGCAGGTGGGGGCAGAGGGAGAGGGAGAGAGAGAATCTTAATCAGGTTCCACGGTATCTCATGACCCTGAGATTGTGACCTGAGCAGAAATCAAGAGTTGGATGCTTAATCGACAGAACCACCCTGGTGCCCCAGAGCATGGGACTCTTGATCTTGGGGCTGTGAGTTCGAGCTCAACGTTGGGTGTAGAGTTTACTGAAAATAAACAAAATCTTTAAAAAAGAAAAAGAAAAGAAGAAGTAGAAGCATATAATAGTTAATGGGAAAAAGAATGTTGAAATAAGATTGCTAAATGAGATGCAAAACAGGTCCGTATCCTAAGGGACAATAAAATACAATCTTACTACCAACAGAAGAAAAACACTTTACATCCTATTTATTTCTATAAATTAAGCTCAACTATTACAGGGAAACATCTGGTCCCTAATCAATTATTGGTCAGAGTTACAATTTCTGAGTCAGAGATGATCCTTGGGCAGCTTATTTTAAAATACTCTAAAAAAATACCGAAGCACAGAATAGCCAACACAATACAGGAAAAGAAGGACAAAGTTGGAGGACTGACACTAGCTGACTTCAAGATTTACTACAGGGCGCCTGGGTGGCTCAGTTGGTTAAGCGACTGCCTTAGGCTCAGGTCATGATCCTGGAGTCCTGGGATCGAGTCCCACACCAGGGGTCCTGGCTCAGGTGGGAGCCTGCTTCTCCCTCTGACCCTCTCCCCTCTCATGCTGTTTCTCTCTCCCCCTCTCTTTCTCTCAAATAAATAAGTAAATAAATCTTAAAAAAAAAGATTTACTATAAAGCTGCAATAATCAAGACAGTGTGGTACTAGTGAAAGAATGGATAAAGAGATCAGTGAATAGAACAGAGTACCCAGAAATAGACCCATACAAATATGTGCAAAAAATATATATATCTGTATGTATAGTGAATATAGTGAACTGATCTTCGACAAAAAGCAAAGGAAATCCAGTGGAATAAAGATAGTCTTTTCACAAATGATGCCGGATACTAAGTATACACATGCAAATAAATGAATCTAGACACTAACCCTATTTAAACCTATCAGAAAAATTAGCTCAAAATGGACTTCACCAAAAAAAAAATCACAAAACTATAAAACTTCTAGAAGATAATATAGGAGAAAATCTAGAATTTTTAGATACAACACCAAAAGCATGATCTTTGAAAGACGATATTAATAAGTTGGACTTAATTAAAATTTAAAACTTTCTGCAAAAGATGCTCTCAAGAGAATGAAAAACCAGAAACTTGGAGAAAATATTTGCAAAATACATATCTGATATAGCACTTGTATCCAAAACATAGAAAAAACTTCTAAAATTCAACAATAAAAAATATGTCATTAAGGAATTATGAATTAAAACAGTAAGATATATTATTAGAATGGCTAAATTCCCAAATGCTGACAATACCAAATGCTGATGAGGATGTAGAGCAACTAAACTCTCATTGCTCTTGGTGATGCAAAATGGTATAGCACCTTCAGAAGACAGTTTGGTTGTTTCTTTTCCTTTTTTCTTTTAAAGATTTTTATTTATATATTTATTAGGCACAGAGAGAGAACACAAGCAGGGGGAGCAGCAGAGGGAGAGGGAGAAGCAGGCTTCCGCTGAGCAGGGAACCCAGTGTGGGGCTCATCCCAGGACCCCGGGATCATGACCTGAGCTGAAGGCAGACACTTAACTGACTGAGCCACACAGACACTTTTTTTTTAAATAAAGATTTTATTTTTAAGTAATCTCTACACCCAACGTGGGGCTCGAACTCACAACCCTGAGATCAAGAGTCACATACTCCACCAACTGAGCCAGCCAGGCGCCCCTAAGTGGCACTTATTTTTAAATTAGCATATGCTATGTTATTTATATGTATTTTAATGAGATATTCTATTTCCCCCAATAAATTGGTATTTTCATGAGCAGAGTCCATCTTATTTCTCTATGTATCCCTAGCATCTAACATAGTTACTTGTATACTCATAAATGTTGATAATAGTGCCTTTTCTTCAAATGTAAAGCTTTGCCTGGGAAGAAAAATAAGAATAACCTGTGTTTAAAGGCTTGAGATGATCCCTTACATATATGGTCAAAGAATTTTCTTTTCTTTTTTTTTTTAAGATTTTTATTTATTTATTTGAGAGGGAGAGAATGAGAGACAGAGAGCACAAGAGGGAAGAGGGTCAGAGGGAGAAGCAGACTCCCCGCCGAGCAGGGAGCCCGATGTGGGACTCGATCCCGGGACTCCAGGATCATGACCTGAGCCGAAGGCAGTCGCCTAACCAACTGAGCCACCCAGGCGCCCATGGTCAAAGAATTTTCAACAAGAACCAAAACCATTCATTGGGGAAAGGACAATCTTTTCAACAAATCATGCTGGGAAAACTGGACATCCACATGCACAATAATGTGGGACCCATATCTTACACCATATTCAAAAATTAACTCAAAATGGATCAAAGACCTAAAAGTAACAGCTAAAGGGGTGCCTGGGTGGCTCAGTCCTTAAGTGTTCTGTCTTCGGCTCGGGTTATGATCTGGGGCTCCTGGGACTGAGCCCCATGTAGGGCTTCCTGCTCAGTGGGGAGCTGTTTCTCCCTCTCCTTCTGCCTCCTCCCCCCTGCTCATGCTCTGTCTCTCTCTCAAATAAATAAATAAAATCTTTAAAAACAAAATAAAAATAACCTTCTGGGGAGGAGGGGAAAAAAAAGAAAAATACACAAAATTGTCTTTCCTAATGTTAACAATATACTAATAGGTTAAAGACGCGTAAAAATTCACAAAATTGTTAATATATCTAATTCATAAAAAGGAAGATAAAATGTAGTTGCATCAAATTCTGAGCATAGTGCTTTTGCTGAGATGTTTATATGATAAGTCTGTCTCCTGCTACTTTGGATTGTGCTTTTCATTACAGCTCTGCTATGCAGAGAAGCCTGGCCTCTGTAGGATCTCCTGAGAGGGCCTAAGTTATGCTGCTTGCTAGCTTCAGAGGGCACAGGGAGAACTGTTTGCATATGCTTCCCTAAACCTCTGGAAAGAGAGACTTAAAGCTGGATCATTCACCATAGAAAGGAGCTATTCCCTAGAATAGTACAGTTGAATGTTCGGCTACAGTGATCTGCAAGTGGCAATGAATCTCTACTCCAAGGAACATCAAGAAAGGGAAAGACATTTATCTATATTATTCATAGGGCAATACCTATAGTGGTCATTCTCAGTTGGTCCTTCTGAGTTAGGTCATCACCCTAGTGGGGAAAGTTGTTACACTGGGCTCACTAATCCTAATGCAGAGCCTACAGAACAGTAGAGAGAGTGGTAACTTTCCTCAATGACAGCAATATCTAGGAAAGTAAGAAATTATTGTTGTACCTTGGTTTAACAGACAGAGTCCTGGCAGAAAGTAGGTGGTTAATCAGAGAATTTGTTAGAGACTATAAAAGTTACAGGAAGCTGACAAAGGCTAACAATAGCAGCGACTGCTTGGCACCTCCAGGCTTGAAAGGGTAGAGGGAGCAAGATTACCAGAATCCTAAAAGAGCTCTAGAAGTAGCTGTAGCTACAGCTGGAGGGGAGAGCTATTGGACAGGAACTGCAGCCTTTGGTAGGGAAATATAGCATTGCTGATCCTTAGCCTCATTTCCTGCCAGAGCCTCCCATTCACTGGCCACACTCAACTGAAATCCAAAAGGTAATGAAGTCTTATTGGTGTCAGGACAACGTTGCAGATGATACTTCCAGAATCTAGGGGCACAGAGTAGAGAATTTTGTAGAGCGGATTTGCAGGAACAAACGAAGACTATCTGATCAACTTAATGAGGCTTATATGATTTACGAAATTCTGTATTCTAAATGAATGATAAACAATTGATATGATTGAGGGGTCGAATAGAAGTTAGTTGTGGATTTTATTTAGGGGGAAGTTCTTGGCCTTTGAGATGACCAAAGGAAGGGGATTTTGGAGAGTGGCTTCTAACGGATTGGGATCTTTGCATTGGGGCCCCAGTGGTTCTAGCGTCTAAAATAGAGGACTCTGGTTTAGAGGACAAAAAGGAATCAACCAACTCAGCAAAAACAACTGAGATGGTCAGCAGAGGGCAGCCTACGGGAAAGTTGGCTCGTGTCTTAACCGTGAAATGTGAAGGCCATACAGCCATGTCCCAGCTGTAGCTGCGTATTCCTTGGAAAGAGTGAAACTAGAAAGTCCTTCCCTCAAAAAGTTCCCACCTAAAGAACCTCTGTGCCTAACAGGAACCAAATCAGTAACTTAAGACAAGGAAACCTATTCTGTGCTATTAAAACCAGCTAAAACCATACTGCAGATATTCTGAAAGCCACGATGGGGGGAGGTCTGCTCTGTTCTCTAAATTTGGAATAATATAATGTGCATTACAATCAATACTGTGGTGTGCCCTGGCCTGGAGCTAAGTTTAGAAGTTCGACTGTGGATCTAAATGCTGTTTTCCACTCTCGCCGCTAGAGCTCCTTGCCCCAGCTGGGGTGGGTTGGGGAGAGGAGAGAAGATAAGATGGGAAGGACACACACACACACACACACACACACACACACACACACACACAAAATGGGAAGGACAGAATTCAGTGAAAGAAAAAAAGGCAAAATGACCTCAGAGTTATGACTGGGTATTAAAAAAAAAAAAAGTTAAATGAGAGGCTTGGGTAGAACAGGGAGTGATGAGAGAAAGAAAGGAAAAAAGTTTCCGAAAAGCTGGTAAAAACAAGGCCAGGAAAAGTCAGTAGGGGAAAAAAAATTGCTCTGCCTTGGGAAGAACAAGAAATTTGAATCTGAAGAGCAGTAACAGTAACTAGCAAGAATTACAAAAAGGAAGACTTGCACATTTCAGATGTTGGCGATCATTATCAGGGGTCAGCAAAGCACTATTATGCCTTGCTGCATTTTTTTTTATGGGAATCAACAGATCAAAACACATCATTCTGTAAGAGGCAACAGAAGAGTTACCAGATTAACTCTCCATCAATCTAAAACCAAGTTGACAACCTTCACATATATAATGTTTATGTAAATTATATACTCTGAAAGTGTGTGACTTTTTAGATCTAACCTTTGTGCCTAAGCAGTACAGTATACTCAAATGTACTTAGGTCTCCTTTATACTCTTTAAAAATATTCAGGATTCCAAAGAGCATTTGTTTACATGGGCTAAACAACATTGTGTTAGAAATTAAGACAGAAATTATTGGAACATTTATTTTAAAATAACTATAATAGGGGTGCCTGGGTGGCTCGGTCGGTTGGGTGGCTGACTCTTGATTTCAGTTCAGGTCATGATCTCAGGGTTAGGGTCATGAGTTTGAGCCCCGCATGGGCATGGAGTCTGCTTGGGATTCCCTCTCTCTCTCTCTCTCTCTCCCTCTGCCCCCACCCCACTTGCCCCTGGCTCTCTCTCTTTAACAATATAGTTACTGGGCGCCTGGGTGGCTCAGTTTGTTAAGCGACTGCCTTCGGCTCAGGTCATAATCCTGGAGTCCTGGGATCGAGTCCCACATCGGGCTCCCTGCCCAGCAGGGAGTCTGCTTCTCCCTCTGACCCTCTTCCCTCTCATGCTATCTCCCATTCTCTCTCTCAAATAAATAAATAAAATCTTTTAAAAAAACAATATAGTTACTATAATAAACCAAAAATGCTATAATAACCCTATTACATTCTTATATCTTGTATAATATATCTTGAGTGAAAATAATTGTGTTTTCCAAGATCAAATCTCTTTTTAATGCCTGGCTACACAGATCACAGCTGGATTTTCACATATGCTTTTGCAGTCAGTATGTGCATATATTGTTTTGGTTGAAGTAGATGAAGAAAATTCAATTTCATACAAATATGTAGTTGGAAAGTGAAGAAATATTTTAATAACTTTTTCAGATAATTGTGGATATTATTCTTCAGTACTACACTAAATCCAGACAAGGGGTCATTCCTCAAAGGTTAGTTGCAATGTGGAATCTGAAATGTTACCAGTGAATTTTTTTGTACTCTGTTACATTAAAATCCACTGGTCTGTCTCACACCTTGACTGGAGGTTATACCCATGCATGATTTTGTAACATCATGCATTGGTCATATAGAAAATATTAGTTCCCTGGCTTATGCAGATCTTCCAAATATTAACACATTTCATTATATGATTTCAAGCAATCGCATTTATTAATCTCACCATCAATTTAATCAAAACATCTTTAAGTGTATTGAGAAGCTGTCAAGTCACAGGGGCAGATATATGTTCTAAAACTCTAATTTTCAGTTGGAAGTTTGAATTTTATCATTGGCAACAAATTCTGCCAGTTGTTTTCCTTGATGTGACAGGCTCACCTAGTTCATTTGTGATAAAATGTCTGCCAAATACCCAACTCTTGATAAACATAGTTTGTCTCAATTATTATTTTAAGTAAAAATAGTTCCATGGAAATAATGGCTAATTTAGCTCACAACTCAACCAATTGTGCAAATGCTTAACCATGTGCTTTGGTATGCAGTAGAAGTGCTTTCTCTATCCTTCCCATGAATGACAAAGAATATTAAAAAGGCATGTATTCAAAAGTTGAAGTTTAATAAAATCAATTTCTACTGCTTCATCAAACACATTCTAAAGTGAAACTGGTAAAAAAAAAAAAAGGGAGGGGGCACCTTGCTGGCTTAGTTAGTAGAGCATGTGACTTTTTTTTTTAAAAGATTTTATTTATTTATTTGACAGAAAGAGACACAGTGAGAGAGAGGGAACACAAGCAGGGGGAGTGGGAGGGGGAGAAGCAGGCTTCCCACTGAGCAGGGAGCCCAATGTGGGTCTCGATTCCAGGACCCTGGGATTAAGACCTGTGCCCAAGGCAGATGCTTAACGACTGAGCCACCCAGGCTCCCCAAGCATGTGACTCTTGATGTCGGGGTTGTAAGTTCGAGCCCCACGTTGGGTGTAGAGATTACTTAAAAATAGAATCTTTTTTTAAAAAAAGTGAGGGGCTCCTGGGTGCTCAGTCAGTTAAGCATCTGCCTTTGGCTCAGGTCATGATCCCCGGGCCCATTAACATTTAATAAAAATGTTAAATAAATAAATAAATAAAAGTGCAATTCTTAGTAAAAAAAAAGTAAAACTGGTATTTTTTTTTTTTTAAACAAGCTCTATACTCGATGCAGGGCTCAAATTCAGGACCCCGAAATCAAGTCGCATGCTCCACCAACTGAGCCAGCCAGATGCCTCTGAAACTGGTATTTTTTGTCTTTTTCTTTTTTTAAGATTTATTTATTTATTTTGGGGGGGAGGGGCAGAGGGAGAGAATCTCGAACAGAGACTGATGTAGGGTTTGATCTCACCACCCATGAGATCATGACCTGAGCTGAAACCAAGAGTAAGATGCTTAAGTGACTGAGCCACCCAGGAACCCCAAAACTGGTATTTTCAAAAGTGAGTGCATGGTATTAATAAAATTATTAATAGTATAGTAATTGTTTTGTTCGCTATTGCTTTTATGTCATCAGTGCAAATGTCAACATAGCAAAAGGCAAATAATGTCTTAGTTGTATTATGATAATAGTTTGGTCATTGCAGACTGATCCCCGAAAACATTATCAGGGACCCCCCACATTTCTGTGGACTGAACTTTGAGATGAATTCTCCCTATCCCTGACAGAATGTAAATCCTGCAATTCCAGAGGTTTTCTGTTTCTTGTTCACTGATATACCTCTAGGGCCTACATTGTGCCTGGCACATAGTAGGCACTCAATAATTATTTGTTTGATTAATTAATTTTTAATGAAGTAATCAACCAGAACTAGATCATAATAGTGAGGAGCTTATAATCTGCATTACTGGAAACCCATTTTTTAAAAATTTAGTTTTGAATAGGTAAAATATACAAGAGGGTACATGGTGAAAATTCTCCCATTTTGCCTTCTCCAAGGCATTTAAGTTGTTTTCTCAGAGATATGCCCTACTGTCAGTTTCTTATGCCTTTTTCCAGTGATATTTTGAGGATTCACAAGTATATACACCAGCATATTCCTTTCTTCCCTCACACATATGGTGGTATACTACATACAATATGGACTGCATAGTGCTTTTTCAAAAGTAAACTTTTTATTTTGGAGTAATTGTAGATTTACAGAAAAGTTTCAGAGATTCTTGTATACTCTTTACCCACTTCTACTAATGTTAACATCTTACATAACCATAGTACCATGTCAAAACTAAGAAATTAATATTGGTACAATACTATTAACTAAATTACAGAATTTACTTAGATTTCACTAGTTATGTCCTTTCAGTTCTAGGATCTAATCCAAGATAACACATTGCATTTAGCATACTGCTTTTTTTGCCTTAAAATGTACTTTGGGAATTGTCTCATTATCAGTTAATATGTAGTTGCCTCATTCTCTGGTAGGACTGTAGAATGACTTCCTAGAAGTAGAATTTCAAGGGCAATGATTATATGTGTTTAAAAATGACCAGGGGCGCCTGGGTGGCTCAGTCGGTTAAGTGTCCGACTCTTGATTTTGGCTCAGGTCATGATTTCAGAGCCTTGAGATGGAGCCTCTGTGTGGGGCTCCATGCTAAGTGGGGAGCCTGTATAAGATTCTCTCTCTCCTTCTCCCTTTGCCCTTCCCCTGCTTTCTCTCTCTCTCTCAAGAAAAAAAAAAAAGACCAAACCCCTCTCCGCCAAAGAAATTACCATACTCTTCTAAGCAGTCCCCCTGTGCTTTGAGTGTTGCAAGTTTCTTTGAAGTTCCAAGATTAAGATTGGGGACTGAATGAAGTTGACAAATGTAAATTACTCAAAACACTTTTTGCAGACTTCAAAATAACTATTTTTTTAAGATTTTATTTATTTTTATTTATTTTTTTAAAGATTTTTTATTTTTTTTTTTTTGACAGAGAGAGACACAGCAAGAGAGGGAACACAAGCAGGGGGAGTGGGAGAGGGAGAAGCAGGCTTCCCGCGGAGCAGGAGCCTGATGCAGAGCTCGATCCCAGAACCCTGGGATCATGACCTGAGCCAAAGGCAGATGCTTAACGACTGAGCTACCCAGGCGCTCCAAAATAACTATTTTTAATGTACTGACACAAATACACACAGCATTGCATGATTTACATTATACCAGTAATTCCTTGTACCATGACCCA
The DNA here is from genome assembly GCF_037043125.1 of Eumetopias jubatus. Taxonomy (NCBI): domain Eukaryota; kingdom Metazoa; phylum Chordata; class Mammalia; order Carnivora; family Otariidae; genus Eumetopias; species Eumetopias jubatus. The sequence continues at coordinate 169,842,181 of NW_028274808.1, read as the reverse complement.
GAGGTATAGTTGGTTCCTCTTAGGACCACTAGGGGGCTCTGCTGGAAGGGTTTTTATAATTTATGTTAGTCCACTTTGGAAGATGTTTCCAAAAGATGCTTTAGAATTCTGAGCTTTTAAAACTTGAAAGAGATCATCATCTAATCCAGCTTCTTTATTTTGCTGATGAGGAAACCAAGGTTGGCTAAGATAGCTAGCATGGAGGAGAGCTGGGATCAAAAATCTCTTCTTGGTTCCTGTGGCAGAAGTTCAAGAACTTTTTTTCCATGTACTTCCACTTGAATGATTCACTGCCGGGGGATAGTTCCTTTTTGGTGCCATAATTTTAGTAATTTTTGCTAAGACCGTGTATTTGTGATATTTTTCTAGGAGGACACTTTACTAATTGATTAGGTGAAAGAAGCTCATGAAATAAAGACTAAATAACCTTTATTACTTATTGTATTTAAAGCACCGCTCGGCACCAAAACCATATTATTTACTGAAACCCTAGCAACGACTTTCAAATTGCCTTTCGAGCTTACTTCCCACTTAAAATATTTTACTCTTATCTTCATTTGTTCATTCAATATTTATTGAGTGCCTACTAGTGCCAGACACCGTTGTAGGCCCTAGGCTTACAGAAGTAAAGCTACCGTTCCTCCACAAGAAGCCTCTATTTCTCCATTTTTCACTTTAATATACAAACTATTTTCACATGTTTTAGTTTAGTGGTTCTCATAGTGTAGCAGCAAGAGAACTTGTTAGAGGTGCAAATTATTGGGCCCACCCCACACTCTAGGGATGGGGGTCTAGCAACCTGGTTTTTTTTAACAAGCTCTTCAGGGAATCTGATGTACACTCGAGGTTAAAAACTATTAAAACAGTATTAATTATCTCAGTAGTTCAGAGATCAACATCTGGCTTCTAAATCCACCTCAGGCATCTACATAGAGTACCTGTTTGAAATACACCTGATGGGACCCAACAACGACCACTCTTAATTCAGTGACGTGTGGTACCTGGAACGATCGGATTAGTAGTGACACTCTAATGGCTTCAGAACAAAAACGGACGGCACTGGATTTTTCTGGGCTACACCAACAGAAAATGGGCCGTATCGAGTTCTGGAATGGTGCTTTTATACACTAGACACAGTCAGGCACATTAAGCCTGTGGGTTCTGGGTCTGGCTGAGTCAGGACGGCGCTTGTAGGCGCTGGTAGCCGAGTGGGGCCGCGTGAACCCGTTAGCTTGGTCTCAGTCTTCAGTCAGAGGCCATGGGCTGGAAGACCCGACCACACCGCAGTGATCTGAAGAGTGACGGCGGCACAAGAGAAGACCCGGGAGGCCCTGGCAGGGCGGGCCGGCGCGGAAGCCGCACCCTCCTGGCCCCAGACGCCGGCAGGGCGGAGCCGCGCGGCCGCAGCTCCGGCAGAGACGCGCGGCGCGGCTCGGCGCGGGTTCGCGTTTGAGGCGTATGGGGCTACAACGGGAGCGGCTGCGCCGCCCGGCCGGGTCACCGTCTTGCGCATGCGCGGACCCGGCGCCATTTTGGTGGCCGGGCGCGGAGGTGATTCCACACTGAGGAGAGCGCGGCGGCCGGGGTGGCAGTGGCAGCGTTCGTGTGCTCCGGTGTGAATCGCCGAGGGAGGAGGCGGTGGTGGAAGAGGTGGCGGCGGTGGCGGTGGTCGTAGCGGTGGCGGAGGAGGCGGGTACGAATCAGCTGCGGGCGGAGACATGGCCAACATCGCGGTGCAGCGAATCAAGCGGGAGTTCAAGGAGGTGCTGAAGAGCGAGGAGGTCAGAAATGAACTCCCGGACATCCCCCACCCCAGCCCAGGGCGGGAGGGTTTTTCCAGCGGAGACCCCAGTATCCCCGGTAGCCCCTGGGTGGCCCTCCTTGCGGTCGCCCTTCTGCCTGTGGGGAAGCAGCAGTCTCCCCCTGCTTCCGTCGCCTTCTCCTCCCCTCCCTGGGCCCTGGGATGGACCGCCTCGCGGGCGGGTGGTCTGGAGAGGAACACGGTTTGGGGGGCAGATGAAGAAGGGGGCACTTCTTGGAGGGGTGTGAGCTCTAGAGAGAGCCCCGAGGCAGTGGCAACAGCTGGAAGTGTGGCTGTAGGGTGTGGAGGGAGCAGGCCGAGCCTGAGAAAACCCGGGAAGTGGGTTGGGGGAAGGGGAAAGGTGGTAACTGGATCCGGAGAGCCGCGCTGCTCAAAGGCCCACACTTTTAAGGGTATTCTACATTATAGCCTGTTTGGCCTCCACTGTCCTTTCCTTTGGGAAGGAGCGGTAAAAGGCCTTAGGTATTGATGAAAGAAGGACGTTCAGAGTTACTCCCTCCTTAGTTCGGTGTTGGGAGAGAAGAGGAGACATAATGGGATACTATTTTATTTGAGTGGGAGATAAGGGAATTTTCACCTGAGGTAGGAAATTAATTCCGAATTAGATCATTATCTCATTTTCACCGACCCCCGGGCCCCCAATTTCTAGGCCTCTTTTCTGTTGACATCTAAAGCGTTTTGATTGGGTGAAGGCAAGTTGTTTGGTGTATTAAAGGCATTTAAATGTTTTTCGTTAGGAAAAAATAATGAAGGGTATGAGTAGCTTATTTCAAAAAATTGTTTACAAGTTACAGATCAGAGTCTCTAAGACAATGCCTCTGTGACTGTTGTGTTGTGCCATGAAACTTCATTATGATGTCCCTCATAGTTAACTTGATTCTTACTTTTGAAAAACAGTCCTATTAAAAACGTGGGATTTCACCACATCAATACATTATTATACCTCCTTATTGAGTAGGTTTGTCTCGATGTATCTTATCTGAAATTATTAAAAACATTTTTTTGGTCTCAAGCTGCTCTTGAGTCTTGCAGAATTTACTCTGATGTTGGCCATATTTATTTATGTAATGTATTTAAAATTCCCTAGCGATTTGACTCAAAACTATGCAAGTGTTGGTACAATTTTTCATACTCAAATCAACAAGAATGCCAAGTTGTTTTTCCTCCTTGGATTTAACAAAGAGAGATGAAAAAGTAATGCTGAAATACTTATTATTTTCAAGATGTCACATACCATTGTTAAATGTATCATTATTTGTATCTTTCTCATGTTGGAACTTTGATAATCTAAATGATTTGTGAAATTCATTCTAAGTATGTGATGAGTAATAGACATAAATGATAGTACTTGAGCTTTATTTGTGTCACTGATTCTACAGTGATCATTTTTCCAATTAGACATGTTGAATATAATTCTTTAAAATTAACTTAAAAATAACCAGTACTAGCAGATTGATTGAATGTAGTAGTCTGTGAGAAATGATGTTTTACAGAGCATGTGTATGAACTCTGACCTCTGTATTTGTTCAAGTGCCAAAACTCTGAATGGAAGGATGACTTTGTATTTTTGCGGTACAGTGCAGAAATAGGGTCATAAATGTCTGTACTGATATACAGTGAAACAATAATTCTAACTTTTTATTTGCAAGAAAGTATATTCCAGGATAGTTGACATATATATTCCTAATGAAAGATTCAGTTAATACAGTTGCCAACAGCCCAAAACATTTCTTCTGTAATAAAGTTGTACAAGCCTGAGAATATAAGACTTCTTTCAAATACTTTATTTTCTGTTACTTAAAAATGGTAAGTTACTGCTCTCGTAATTCATATGGTCTCTTTGCTTATATGAGGTGACATTCATCATGATATTTTTAGTACTTCAATTAAAGCTTAAATCTAGTATTGCTCTAGTATGCATATTGTTAAAACAGTACTGCTTTTTATATGTAAGGGATACTGAAGCCTTGCTTCAAGTAAGCATTATAGTATTTCAGAGGAAGAGAATAGGAAATGCAACAAATTATCTTTTTTTAAGAAGAGTACCTTTATAAATCTGGAAGGAAACTTCTTCCAGAAAATAAGTTGCAGAGTGCATTTAGAAAAGGGTCAGATAATTTAATCTTGGATTATAACCAATAAATAGCTTTATTTTCACCAGTATTTTATTTCATTGATAATTTAGTAGGCCCAGTTCTATGAGTGGATAATGTTGATTACTTTCAGCTTATTGAAGGACTTGTAATACAGTCCACGTGTTTCCTTTTTAAGTGTGGAAATGTAGTATTTTGAGTGTCTGGTCAAGTAACCAAGTATTTCATCATTTCATTTATGTAACTCTCCACATTTACCAAAGTTTGTTTCATCTGCTCTTGTTTACTAAGAATACCGGTTGATTTGAGGATTTTTTTTTTTTTTTTTGGCCTTTTAAGTTGTCTTACGAAGATAGCTGACATTTGCTGAATTCTGACCATAAGAAGTTGTAAGTGACCATTCTTGGAATGTGTTAATTAAAATATAATCAAGATAAATCAAATGTGAAAAGCAAGGTGCAGAATAGTGTGGAGGAGGCCACCATTTGTGTTGGAAGAAGGGGAAAATATATGTATTTGTCTCAATGAGAAATTGGTAAAATTGATTACTTCTATATAAGGGAATGGGCGTCTGGGGTAACAGGCATCAAAGGATCCCTTTTGAGTTTTGAGTCATGCAAATATATTATTTACTTAAAATAATAAATAAAGGCACCTAGACCTTTTTCCCTTGAGACTATTTGGAAATCCATCCTTTATGTGTCAGACATTAATTTTATATGTGTGTGAATTTTAAGTAATATTTCAAATTGCCAGGAATGGAAAATTGATTAAAATACATTTTATAGTTATTTTATGAGTCAAATTACTAAGTGAAATGTTGATTGTGAGGATATAATAAAACTATAATCCATATTCACAGGTTGTATTATTATTATTGCTGTTAACAACTAACCACCATTTGTAGAGTGGCTCTCAGTACCATTTGTTTATGCATTACTGCTAATTTTCAAGAACATTTCTTTGATTTAGATTTCTTATTTCTTAGATGAGGAAATTGAGATTCAAAGAAGTTAAATTATTTGTCTGTAAACATATAGCTTTGGGATTTGGATCTAGGTCTGCTTGTGTTTATATTGTACCACACTGTCATTACTTTACAAGGATAGGCATGCTTTAATTATTTAAAAATAACTGAGACTGGCTTGTATTACTGGTTACAGGATTTAAACACAACCTAATTTAAAAAAAATAAATAAACACAACCTAATTTAATAGTTTAAACGTTAAAATAAGGGACGCCTGCGTGGCTCAGTCGGTTAAGCGTCTGCCTTTGGCTCAGGTCATGATCCCAGGATCCTGGGATCGAGTCCCGCATGGGGCTCCTTGCTCAGTGGGAAGCCTGCTTCTCCCTCTGCCTGCTGCTCCCCCTGCTTGTGGTCTCTCTCTCTCTCTCCTCTGACAAATAAATAAAATCTTAAAAAAGAAACACATTAAAATAAGTGTTAACCTCTAAATTAAAGATTTAGTTGATGTTAATATTCAAAATACTTTTAAAAAATATTTATTTGAGAGAGAGTGCAAGCTGTGGGAGGGGCAAAAGGAGAGTGAGAGAGAGAATCTCAAGCATACTCCCCACTGAGCTCAGAGCCCTGCATCAGGCTTCATCTCAAGACCCTGAGGTCATGACTTGAGCCGAAACTGAGTCAGACACCTAACAGACTGAGCCACCCAGGCACCCCTGCAAAATACTTTAAAATTTGAAGCTCAGTGAAGTAAAATGCCCTTAAGTCAGTGCACATACCCATGTTTGATTGTTTGTTATATGTTATTTGTAGTTTTTTCATATTGTAATTGTACTTTGCTAACATTTTCTAAGATTTCAATAGGGAATATTTAAATTTATGGCATTACAGATTGGTTTCATGGAAACTACTGTAGTGTAAGTTTTCTTTTATGTGTTTAAATGGATTTTGTATTTAGTGTCATTTTAAATTTAATGTATTTGATCTAGGTTGATCTATAGAACTAGTTGGCAAGTCTTTAGAAGTAAATCTGTTGATTTCTGTAGACCATAGTTTCTCATCCTTAGCACTATTGACATTTTAGGCGGATAATGAATTCTTTGCTGTCAGAGTGGCTCTTCTTTGCATTGTAGGATGTTTTAGTAGTATCCCTGGCTTCTATCAGTAGCTGCCAGTAGCACAGCTAACCCTCCTCCCGACCTCCTTACCCTCGCTCCCTGCCAGTTGAAGCAACTAAAATGTCTCCAGACTTTGCCAAATGTTGAGAACCACTGCTGTAGACAAAACTCTTTAGAAGAACATTTCAGACTATTAACTTTGTAAGATGTGTAGTATATTTTATCTAAAAGATGGACAGTAAAGGTACAAAAAAGTTTATAGCATGGCTACTACTAGTTTTGAGTGATCTCTTTAAGATTTTATATTTGTTTTCCCTTTGTGAATGATTTTTTTCTTTTAAACTCTTTCCTTTTTGATTTAAAGAAAAAGGTGAAATTCCCTGCTGGAAATGAATGTAACTGGAATTTGAACAGTTTTTTTAAGAGGAAAAAAGCAGTTTTTACAGTTACATAAGTTACAGCTCTGTGTAACTTATTTGAATAGTGTGCCTTAGGGGGTTCTGGGTGTGGGCTGAGTGAGGAAAGCTTTTGATGGGGTAAAAAAAAAAATTATACCTGTTCAAGTAATACTGTTTGGGGTGCATTTCTTGTTTTATTTTACTATTGTAAAGACTTTGATCTCTGTCCATCAGGCATAGATTTAGATGCATCTGGGATTTCCTACATGTCACCCCTTTGTGAAGAATATATATTCTTATTTTCCAGTAAATAATGTTATCAACAGTTATTGAGCATATTGACCACAGCTCCAGATTTACTTGGTTGGAGATAAATAAAAATGTTAGGTGCAAGAGTAAATATTATGGGAGTTTTTAGAGTATATGTATGGAGGGAGGGTTTTGTTTTTGTTTTGTAGTTTTTATTTTAATTCCAGTTACTTAATATACAGGTTTATATTAGTTTCAGGTCTCTAATATTGGAGGGAGGTTTTTGAGCTCTGTTTCGAAGGAAAGTTAAGACTGACCTCAAATTTCAGAAGACAGTGCCAAAGGAATTACAGGAATACTGGAATTTATAAGTAAATGATTTTTTTTTTCTGTAGGCACCTGAATTGGAACGAGGGTGCAGAGATTATTGACAAAATTAGGCAAGAAACACATTTACGTATTTAGAAAGTTTGCGTGCACAGCTCTGATATACACACATAGTTGTGGAATTAGCACCTAAATATCTTCACTATTATCTTTAGGAAAAAAACACCTTTTTTCATGTCAAAGTAAAAGGTAACCATAAAGTATGACCAGCACCCAGATCAGGTCTGAAACAATATTACCAGCACCACAGGAACGCCCAGCCATCTCTTTCCAGGCACTTTCCTGACTTCTGATAGTACAGATTTGCTCTGAGTATGTTTGAGTAAAAGAATAGACGTGAGTGTATACTATATGATTGTTTTAATTTTGAAGGTTTTCAAAAGATGCCCTTCAGAATCTTTGTTCGGGGGGCATCTGGGTGTCTCAGTCAGTTAAGCATCCAACTCTTGATCTTGGCTAGGGTTGTGAGTTTGAACCCTGCATTGGGCTCTGTGCTGGGCGTGGAGACTACTTAGAGAAAAAAACAAAACGGGTGCCTGGAAGGCTCAGTCGTTAAGCGTCTGTCTTCGGCTCAGGTCATGATCCCAGGGTCCCGGGATCGAGGGATCCTGCTCAGGATCCCTGCTTAGCAGGGAGTCTGCTTCTCCCTCTCCCTCTCCCTCTCCCTCTCCCTCTCCCTCTCCCTCTCCCCCTCCCCCTGCTGTGTTCCCTGTCTCACTGTGTCTCTCTGTCAAATAAATAAAAAAATCTTTACCAAAAAAAGAGAAAGAAAAAAAAATCTTTGTTCAAAGAATGTATTAGTAGTGTCTTAGAAAATGCGTTAAAATGCATTGAGTATTCCAGTTGAAAGAGACTTTAGATCTAGGCCAGATTCCTCGTCTGTAAGATCAGGAAACTGAGGCCTGAAGAGATTGATGGTTTTTCAGTGATACAGATCTGGTTAATGAACCCAGGCTTTTTGCATACCAGTCCATTCTAACCATTATATATGATTGCTTTATGGGACTATTTTTTTCATAAATAATACTGTAAATGTTGAATGCTAATAAAGTATGAGTGATGATTTAATATTGACTATTGTATTTAAGTATATTTTGCCTTTTTTTCTGTCTTGGTGTGAGAACTTAAATTTGGCAGGAGGCAGAGATATTTCACTCCTTAAGTATGATAGAGTAAATTTAGCTTAGTGATTAAGAGCGTGGGCTTTGGAATTAGATTTGCTTTGAGTCCTGGCTTTTCAATTTAACACCTGCAGCATTTTGACTCTGTATCTTAGTTTTCCTATCTGTAAGAATGTAGGAAGATTGAGCCTTTACAGGGTTCAGAGCAATTCCTGGGACATACGAACGGATAGCTGTTAAGATGTCAAAATTAGCTATATGTTCATATTCTGCTTATTGTTGTTTTGGATCATAAAGGTTTCCTTCAGTGGTGTAGTGAAAGCTCTATGTGAATTTGCCTGCAGAAAAGATTTAAATGAAGGGGCTTTAGTATTTCTGATAGAGTTTCTTTGTCACCTGTGTGCAAACAACCTGTGGCCAAGGGGAATGCAAAAGAAAAATGTGGGCCTTGTTCTCAAGATGTTAGTTATCTTTAGGAGACAGTTATAAATTGGGGAAGAGTTTGTGTTAAAATGTGACCTTTTTAGTGAAAAAGAAGTGCTTTATTTGGAAGCCTTTCAGATAAGACAGCTTTACAGGATTATTTGGGATTTCTTGATAAGGCTCTGGTGGCCTTGAACTGCACCAGGAAATCTAGATTCCCAGCCCTATGGTATATGTAATTTTGAATCCCTTGGTAAACTTCCTATCTTACTTTATTTTTTTTTTAAGGTTTTATTTGAGGGGGCGCCTGCGTGGCTCAGTCGGTTAGGCATCTGCCTTCTGCTCAGGTCATGATCCTGGGGTCCTGGGATCAAGCCCTGAGTAGGGCTCCCGGCTCAGCAAGGAGCGTGCTTCTCCCTCTGCCCCTCCCCCTGCTCATGCTCACTCTCTCTCTGTCAAATAAATAAATAAAATCTTTTAAAAAAAGAGATTTTATTTGAGAATGAGAGAGTGTGCACACTTGAGAGCACGAGTCAGGGGAGAGGCAAGGGAGAGGAAGAAACAGACTCCCCGCTGCGCAGGGAGCCTGATGGGGTTGGATGCCAGGACCCCGAGATCACGACCTGAGTGGAAGGCAGATGCTTAACTGACTGAGCCGCCCAGGTGCCCCTAAAATTCCTATTTTAAAATTGGGTCTTGGAAAATAGAAAGTGATGGTCACATCCATCTGACATCCGTGGTGTTCTCTTACGTAATTTTGCAAAGGAGAGAACTTCATTTCATTCAAAACCTTTGTCCTTTTTCTCCCTTTAGTTCTTTGCTTTTAGCAAATTTAAAATAAATACTTAGAGTTTAATGCCTACTATCTGGCATTTTTTATGTATGGCAGCCTTATGAGATTGATGTTATTTTTATTTTACAGATTAGAAAATTGCAGCTCCGAAGAAAGTACGTAACTTTCTCAGTATCAAGCAACTTGGTAGAACAGGGGTTGGAAACTAGGTCTCTGACTCCCAAATATTTACTGATAATGGTAGAAAGAAAAGTGTACAGGGCGCCTGGGTGGCTCAGTCAGTTAAGCGACTGCCTTCGGCTCAGGTCATGATCTTGGAGTCCCAGGATCGAGTCCCGCATCGGGCTCCCTGCTCAGCGGGGAGTCTGCTTCTCCCTCTGACCTTCTCCCTCTCATGCTCTCTCTCTACCATTCTCTCTCTCTCTCTCTCTCAATAAATAAATAAATAAATAAATAAATAAAATCTTAAAAGAAAGAAAGAAAAGTGTACAATCATGTCTGCTGCTTGCTACCTGTCCATTATTTTTAAAGATGCTTTTTAAAATTAGGGAATATTTTATACTTAGAAGTTTAGAAAACAGTGGGTGTGAACACCTTTATGGTCATGGTATAGATTTAACAGATCTTAATTCTCTCATACTTGGTTAACTTGCCCTTTCCCTCAGGAAATAAAACAACATACAGATGAAGTTCACTTTGTAACCTTTTCCCTTTTCCATTCTCTTAGAAGTAACCACTGTGCTGAAGATGCCTGTATCCTTCCCATTCATACTTTTGTTTTTACTATTGAAACCGTAGTAATTTTGAGTATAAAAGCACTTTTTAGTGTTTTTAAAAGTTTAAAAAATTTTTTTCATAGATTGTAATATTCTACATCTGCAACTTTTCTTCTTCTCCTCCTCCTTCCTCTTCTTCTTCTTTTAAAGATTTTATTTATTCATTTGAGAGAGAGAGAGACAGAGCAAGCACAAGTAGGGGGAGAGGCAGAGGGAGAGAGAGAAGCGGATTCCCCACCAAGCCGGGAGGCCGACATGAGGCTCTATCCCAGGACCTGGAGATCATGACCTGAGCCGAAGGCAGACGCTTAACCATCTGAGCCACCCAGATGCCCCTCCTGCAACTTTGCTTTTTAGTGTTCTTTTTTTTTTTTTTTGAGAATTTATCCATGACAATGCATATTGCTTTAGTTCTTTAAATTATGTAGTTCACATCAGTTTTGTTGTTGTTTATTCATTCTCTATGGACAGCATGTAGTTTCAACTTTCAGCTGTTGTACAAAAAAAAAAAAGCATCGAACATTACTATATATGTTTTCTCAGACACCTGAGAGTTTTTCCTAGGAGATAGTATTGTAGGATCTGAGTGTATTTGCATCTTCTGCATTGCTGGATATTGCTTCATCCTACCAGTGATTGTATCAGTTTACACTCTTCTAGCAGTGTGTAAGAGTTCTAGTGACCTGACATTTCTAAGACTTACATTTTTGTAAGTCTGGTGGATGTGAAATGGTAGCTTATTTTAATTTTAATTTCCTTTACCAGTAGAGATACTAAGCATATTTTTGTGTTTATTGGCCATTAGGCTTTCTTTTGCAAACTTAGTGTTCTTATTCCTTACCCATTTAAAAAAATTTGGGGCACCTGGGTGGCTCAGTTGGTTAAGCATCTGCCTTCAGCTCAGGTCATGATCCCAGGGTCCTGGGATGGAGTTCTACATCTGTAGTCTGGTGCAGCCCTGGGACAGCAGGGAGTCTGCTTCTCCCTCTGCCCCTCCCTCCCACCCCTACCCCCCCTTGTGTCCCCCTCCCTCTTGCGTGTGTGCACACACACGCAAAAATAAGTAAATAAAAAAATTTTTTTTTAAGATTTTATTTATTTGACAGAGAGATCACAAGTAGGCAGAGCGGCAGGGAGAGGGAGAAGCAAGCTCCCCGCTAAGCAGAGAGCCTGATATGGGGCTCAATCCCAGGACCCTGGGACCATGACCCGAGCCGAAGGCAGACGCTTAACTGACTGAGCCACCCAGGTGCCCCAATAAATAAAAATCTTAAAAAAAAGTTGGATGGTTTGTATTTTCCTTATTGATTTGCAGGAACTCTGTGTTTATATGATTTCGTCTACTTCCATTATATGGCTTAATTGTTAACTTTTTTTTTATCCTCTTTTTTTTGGTAATTGTGGTACACTACACATATAAAACTTACCATCTTGTATATTTTTAAGTTACAATTTCAGTGTACATTTTTGTACAACCATTACCGCTATCCATCTACAGAACTAATTTCATCTTGTAAAACCGAAATTCTGTATCTTTTAAATGCTAACTCTACTTCTCTGTTGCCCAGCCCATTCTGTTCATCTACTTTTTGTCCCTATGAACTACTGTCTTATACATTATTTGTCCTTCTGTGACTGTTACATTTTTTTTAAATGTAATATTTTTAAAGATTTTATTTATTTATTTGACAGAGAGAGACACAGCAAGAGAGGGAACACAAGCAGGGGGAGTGGGAGAGGGAGAAGCAGGCTTCCCGCCAAGCAGGAAGCCCGATGTGGGGCTCGATCCCAGGACCCTGGGATCATGACCTGAGCCAAAGGCAGACGCTTAATGACTGAGCCACCCAGGCACTTCTGTGACTGTTTTATATTGCTTAATTTTGTCATATCTTCTATCTGAAGCTTAATTTTTAAGTAGTCACATTTTTAGGGGGGCGCCTGGCTGGCTCAGTTGGTAGAGTGTGGACTAGATCTTGGGGTTATGAATTCAAGCCCCGTGTTGGGGGTAGAATTTACTTAGAAAGAAAGAAGTAAGTCACATTTTTCTGTTTTTTCCTGTATGGTATGCTTTTTGTATTTTGTTTAAGAAATCTTTAATTATCATAAAGATATTTTATATTTGGTTATAGGAGCAAATGTGGGTTATATTCCTTACTGTACTTAGGCTTCTATCTCTGCCGTATCATATGGAAACAACTACTTCAGGCATTACCGGTATCTTCCCATTTGTCAAATGCAGAGTAACTTCTCATCAGTCCATTTTGTCCATCTTTCACTTCATTTCTCAGAGCTTGCCTCTTGTGGTTGTTCTGATACTGCTGGTTTTCCTTCATAACTGTGTTACTACCCTTTCTAAGTTGATAGAACTCTATCTCCTAAATCTTTGTTTCCTCTTTTGCATTCCTTTCATTAATTACTCTAGGTCAGGTTTTCATATCTCAGATGGACTATAGTAAAACAGTTTGCTTATTATTATATTTTTAAACTTTACCTCTCTTTTTTATCCCTAGTTTTTTTGTTTTTTTTTTTCAAAGACTTTATTTGTCAGAGAGCATAAGCAGGGGGAGTGGCAGGCAGAGGGAGAAGCAGACTCCCTGCTGAGCAAGGAGCTTGATGTAGGACTTGATCCTGATCCCAGTACCCTGAGATCATGACCCGAGCTGAAGGCAGAGGCTTAACTGACTGAGCCACCCAGGCGTCCCAAACGGTTTGCTTATTTACATTTATTTCTCTGCATCCTCTGTTCAGCTCTCCTGGTGCCATGCCACAGGACTGATTGATTGATTTTAAAAGATTTTATTTATTTGAGAGAGAGAGCACGGGAAGGGGAAGAGGGAAAGGGAGAAGCAGACTCCCCACTCAGTAAGGAGCCTGATGCGGGGCTCCATCCCAGGATCCTGGGATCATGACCTGAGCTGAAGGCAGACACTTAAATGACTGGGCCACCCATGGGCCACCCAGGTGCCCCCATGCCACATGATTTAATTTTTAAAATATGATCTTGTCATTTTCCTTTAGTTTCTCTACTGCCTATTGCATAAAGGCAAAACTTTTATGCTTTTGTTCTAGCCTACCTTTCTTGACCTATTTCCTGTCAAGTCTCGACACAGTTGCATGCCTACACATACTTCACTCTCAGACCTTCAGCTACATTAAATTGCTCACCATTTAGTTGTTCTGTCTGCCTTGAATAAGCCCTTACCACCTCCTTTGCCTTTGAAATATACTTATCCTAAAATGCCACTCCTGATAAACGTTTTGTGAAAACACAGTTTATCCCTATTTTCCAGTGTCATTTTGTCAGGATTTTGTTAGAGTAGTTACATATATATTGGTAATTGTACATATGTCTTTCTGCTGCTGCTAGATATCATTGAGCTCCTTGAAGATACTTACTCATCTTTTTTCCTTCATCTTGTGTAGTGCCTGGAATTGACGGGCTTAGTAACATTTACAGTAAGCCAAAAAAATCTTTGAAGGCATCTACACTTTTTTTTGGAGGTGCTGCTGAATGTGCATAAACCCTTTGCATAGGTGTTAGGGCAGGCCTGTTATTCTTAATTATTTTCAGACTTTTTGGGATTACATATTTTTCTAGTGATTACAAATGCAGGGCTAGTATATGTAGACTTCTTTCTCAAGTGACTGTGGGTACTTTACTTTTAGGTTTCCTTGTTTTGTTTTGTTTTTGTGGGTTTTTTGGTTTGTTTTTGTTTAATTTGAGAGAGCGAGATTAAGCGAGCGAGAGAGAACATGAGTGTGGAGGAGGAACAGAGGGAGAAGCAGACTCCCCACTGGGCAGAGAGCCCAATGTAGGGCTCTATCCCAGGACTCTAGGATCATGACCTGAGCCGAAGGCAGACACTTAACTGACTGAGCCACCCAGGTGCCCCAAGGTTTCTTTGTTTTATGTGAACTATCCTATTTGGGATTGGCATACTTAAAGTGTGGGTTGTCTGATACTATTGCTTTTCAGCAGTGATAATACATTTTGCTTCATTTTTCTTAAATCCTTCTGTAGTATTTCCTTTTTTAAAAAAATAGAATATACTGAAGTTGATGCATCTATGGAACGTTTGGTTATTTCCAGTTTTTTTTTTTTTGGTGCACGTGTGTAAGAATTTTAGGTGTGTATCTGAGAGTGGTATTACTAGGCCATTGGGTGTTTGGATGAGATATTAGGTGGTTAGATGTGTCAGACATTGTATTTGTAGGCTTGGTCATACTTTGTTATATCTTTAGGTATTTACTTAGGTGCTTTATCTCTTATCTGCTCTTAGGAACTGTGAGTGTGAGTCATTAAAGGCAGAGACTTATATTTTCAGGCCTCCATTGCTTAGCTCATTGCCAGGTAAGAAGGAGGCATTTGTTTTCCCAAATGAGTTTAAGGATTTTTTTTAAGCGCTAGGGAGCTCATACCCAACCATTATGAAAGTATGACTGCTTATCCTGCTTCTGAGACTAGGGACTTTATAATATGTTGATAAAGGCGACCTATTCTGTTCAGTGTAAGTGTTGATAATTTCATCAGTTTGTGCTTTGGGGTGATACAATGTCAAAGCCAAAAACTGGGAAATAAGATGGTGGGAAGGCAGTCTTTTTTTGATTTATTCTGTAGTTTTCCCTGTTAAAGATCTCAGGGGGCATCTGTTTAGTGTTATATATGACATCATCTGTATCACTGTGGGTTAACTCTTCAGTTTAAGTCTACATTTTTCTTCATTTATTCAACAAATATTTATTGAATGCCATCTATGTTGTTAATAAGGTAGACTTAGTCCAGGGCACCTGGGTGACTCAGTCTGGGCGGCTCAGTTAAGCCTCTGCCTTCGGCTCGGGTCATGATCCCAAGGTCCTGGGATTGAGCCCCACATTGGGCCCCTTGCTCAGCAGAGAGTCTGCTTCTCCCTCTGCCCCTCCCCCGTTCATGCTTGTGCGCTCTCTCTCTCTGAAATAAATAAATAAATCTTTAAAATAGTCCATGCTGTTATGGAGTAAATTATGGTCTGGTAAGGCAATGAAACATTGAACAATTATATGTGTGTGTGTTGAGTTTAAATAAGGAGAACTGTTGGGGTGGGGTAACCTAACCTCAGGGAAAGAGTTCCTTGGGAATAATTCTTAAACTGATAGTTGGGAGGGTAAATTGGGATTAACTTAGTCATACAGTAGGATGATCAATTCTTACATGCATCCAGAAAGAACTAGTAATCGTTATACAGTCAATGTAGAACCATTTAATTGCTTTTCTCTTTTAAATAATTGGCCAGTTTCTGTGAATACAAAAGTAACATGTTATTATTGAATTTTGGAAAGTATATAGAACTATAATAAAGTAAAAATTATCTGTAATCCCACCCCTGGAGATAATTCTTTTCTTTAAAATATTTTTGTTTGTCTATGAAATATTTCAAACATGTAGAGATACATCTTCATTTTGGTTATTTCCTTCTATTTTTTTCTTTCATTTTTTTCTGTATGTGTATATATATACATATGTTTAGAAGTTTTTAAAAGAGCTTTGAATATAATTCCAATCAGACTTTCAACCCAGATTTGTAATTTTTAATGTTTTTCAGTGAGTTGAAGCTGGCTTTCACTACTAGTTTCCCTACTTTTTTTTTTTAAGATTTTATTCATTTATTTGAGAGAGCATGCCCCCTGCACAGGCAGGGGGAGGGGCAGAGGGAGAAGCAGACTCCCCACTGAGGAGGGAACCCAGTGCTCCCTGAGAAACTCAAGAGTAAGCAAGCATCTTGGCTCATCTTTGTATCATCAGTACCAACAGCTCTTTATTTAACTATTTGAGGGCTCCCTTTATCCTAGGTACCATGATATGTGCTGAGACTATAGTAATGAGTGGGGCAAGGTAAGACAGACAAATAAGTGATAAAAGCAATGCAGAGAAATACAGTATTGTATAGATGAAATTAATTGGCTGTTTTTGACTGGGTGTTCAGAAAAGTTCTTTCCTAGGACTCTTGACTTAAATTGAGATCTGAATGATAAAGCTATGTCTTTAGGGGAAGAAAATATTCCATATCAGAGGAAATAGTGAATGTAAAGGCCATAAATTAGGAATAAATTTGCTATGTTTAAGCAAGCAAAAGGTTATTGTGGCTGGAGTATTGTGGTAAGAGGCGGTGAATGATGCAAGATGAAGTTGGAGATGTAGGCAGGAGCCAGATCACATAAAACTTCCTAAGTCCAAAGTAAAGAATTTGTATTTTAAGTGACTCTGAAAGCCATTTGAGGATTTAAAGAAAAGAACAAAATTTTTGTTTTTAAAAGACCACTTCAGGGGCGCATGGGTGGCTCAGTTGGTTGAGTGTCCAGCTCTTGATTTCAGCTCAGGTCATAATCTCAGGGCTGTGAGATCAATCCCCGCATCGGGCTCTGCGCTGGGCATGGAACGCTCTTGGGATTCTTGTCTTTCCCTCTCCCCCTTCCCCCTCACCCACCCTACCCCTACCACCCACGCATTCTCTCTAGATCTCTATTTAAAAAAAATTTGATGCCTTAAACTTATGACTAAGGGAGTAATTCAGGGTGATACCTGATTCCTCACTGCTAATGTGAGATGTATTTTTGAGCAGATAAAGGTTGCCCCTAAGGTTACGCATCTACTTTGTGGGATCCTTGGGAGTCAAGACCTGCCCGTCCCCCCTTTAAAAAAAAACCACTTTGGCTGCTGTGTGGAGAATGAATTGAAACTGAAGATGTAAAGAAAAAGGATGGGGCGCCTGGGTGGCTCAGTCGTTAAGTGTCTGCTCGGCTCAGGTCATGATCCCAGAACCCTGGGATCTAGCCCTGCATCCAGCTCCCTGCTCTCTGGGGGCCTGCTTCTCCCTCTCCCACTCCCCCTGCTTGTGTTCCCTCTCGCTGTTTCTCTCTCTGTCAAATAAATAAAATCTTCAAGGAAATAAAAAAATAAATTAATAAAAAGGATTTAGGAGTTAGGGGTTGAGTTTGGCTGGAGTAAAGTCAAGTCTGGAGAGAAGTATCCCAGAGTTGCTTGGTTAGGGATTTTACAGTGTTAATAAACTACTAACTTTCAGTTTACCATTCTTAGGAGTTTGACCCTTGTCCTTAAACTCTCGAAATGCCTGTCAGAGGTCCAGACAACATGTCTTAATTTCAGAAAGGGAAAGGTATAACCCACATGTCAGCTGAGTTTGCCCCCTTTATTTATTTTTTATTTTTTTTTTTTAAAGGTTTTATTTATTTGACAAAGAGAGACACAGCGAGAGAGGGGACACAAGCAGGGGGAGTGGGAGAGGGAGAAGCAGGCTTCCGGCTGAGCAGGGAGCCCGATGTGGGACTCGATCCCAGGACCCTGGGATCATGACCTGAGCCGAAGGCAGATGCTTAACGACTGAGCCACCCAGGCGCCCCAGTTTGCCCCCTTTAAAGAGCTTTCTGAGAAATCCCATTCAGTGACTTCTATTTTTATTTATTTTTTAAAGATTTTATTTATTTATTCATGAGAGAGAAAGAAAGGCAGAGGGAGAAGCAGGCTCCCAAGGAGCAGGGAGCCCGATGTGGGACTCGATCCCAGGACCCTGGGATCATGACCTGAGCCGAAGGCAGACGCTTAACCATCTGAGCCACCCAGATGCCCTGTTTTTATTTTTTTATTCTTTTTTTATTTTTTATTTTTTTTAAGATTTTATTTATTTATTTGAAAGAGAGAGAATGAGAGATAGCACGAGAGGGAAGAGGGTCAGAGGGAGAAGCAGACTCCCTGCTGAGCAGGGAGCCCGATGCGGGACTCGATCCCAGGACTCCAGGATCATGACCTGAGCCGAAGGCAGTCGCTTAACCGACTGAGCCACCCAGGCGCCCTGTTTTTATTTTTTTTATCCTGGACTGTGTCATAACGTCTTCTTGGTTTAAGGGAAACTGGGAAATGTTTTTTTAGCTGAGCACATTGCTCCCCAATTAAAATCAGGGTTTCATTATGAAGGAAAAAGGAGAAAGGAAATTGGTTAGTCATCTTGCCCCGTGGAGGTGGGGAGTGGCAGGAATGAACTAATAAGCCAAGACCTTTGTAGATAGCCTAGGCAAGAGGTGATTGTAGCTTGGGATTACAGTCGAAATAGGAAGCTGAAGGGAGGTATTTGGGCTATGTTTTACAGGTAAAGTCACAGCAGCTTGCTGATGCAGATGAAAAGTGAAGAACCTAGAAAAACACCTAGACTTTTGTCTTTAGCAACCAGACAGTTGGTCGTGCTATTTTCCAAGATAGGAAAGAGCGGGAGGAGCACATTGAAAGTGTCAGGGAAGGGGTGCCTGGGTGGCTCAGTTGGTTAAGCGTCTGCCTTTGGCTCAGGTCATGATCTCAGGGTCCTGGGATTAAGCCCCACATCGGGCTCCCTGTGCAGTGGGGAGTCTGCTTCTCCCTCTCCCTTTGCCCAACCCTGCTCCCCTGCTCCCCCTCTCATGCTCTTTCTCACTCTTTCAGATAAATAAATAAAATTAAAAAAAAAAAACTGTTGGGGAAGATTTAAGAGTTTTGCTTCGTTCTTGTTAGGTTAAAGCTTAGACTGGGTGACTTAACTCTAGGAGAATTTGGTTAGAAAAGGAGGGAGCCTAGACAAAGTTCTAGTGTTTGTCATGGACCCCTAGCATCTTTTGTAGTTGGGCCTAGAAGAAACATTGAAAGTTAAGGAGAGTGAGCTATTAGTGATATGTTAGGAAAACCAGGGGAGTGTGGTGTCTTTTTTTAAAGATTTTATTTATTTGACAGAGAGAGAGACAGTGAGAGAGGGAGCACAAGCAGGGGGAGTGGGAGAGGGAGAAGCAGGCTTCCCGAGGAGCAGGGAGCCCGATGTGGGGCTCGATCCCAGGACCCTGGGATCACGACCTGAGCTGAAGGCAGATCCTTAACGACTGAGCCACCCAGGCGCCCCTGTGGTGTCTTTGAAACCAAGAGAAAACAAGAGTTCCATGAGTGGTCAACTTTGTCATGCTGCTGAGTGAGAGAAATGACCACTGAATTTGCAGTGCAGTTATCATTGGTAACCTTGACTAGAATATTTTCATTGGAATGGTGAAGATGGATATATGGTTGGACAGAGTTAGTAAGAGGAAGTGAGGTGAGAAACTGGCAGCTATGGTCAACTTTTTAAAGTTTTGCTTTAAAGTTTTAAAGTTTTGGGTTTTAAACGGAGCAGAGAAGAAAGGGGGAGCTGCAGAAGAATATGGCTTCAGAAATCTTAAAAAAAATTTTTAAGGTTCTATTTATTTATTTTAGAGAGAGTGTGTGCACACAAGTGCGGGCAGGAGAGGGACAGGCAGACTCTGTGCTGAGCTCAGAGCCTGACTCGGGGCTTGATCTCACAACTGAGATCATGACTTGAGCCAAAATCAGGACTCAGACACTTAACCAACTGAGCCCCCCCCAGGTGCCCCTTAAAAATTTTCTCATATTCTACTGATTATGTTTATATGTTGATGGATGGGAAAAATTGATTATGCTAGAGAAAGGAGGAGTAAATGAACCTGCAAAGTCCTTGAGAAGAACGGGGGGCGGGGGTATTACTAGATAAATGGAAGGATTAATCTTTAATAGAAGCAGAAACACTTAGGGCAATGTTAAGTTTTCATTTGGGATTTGTGGTATTCACTTGAACATGAGACCAATTAATGATGGTTGTGTGTGTGTTTTTCCCCAGCAGTGCTGCTTGGGGCAGATACAGGGAGGTGGTTTTGTTTTGTTTTGTTTAAGTTAATTGGGGAATGAGTTTAACTAGCAGTGGGGCTTTGCCATATGAGTACCATGAAGGAACAAAAGCATCAAGGTTAGCAAGGAGTGATTGGTAATGATGGAGAGTGGTGATTCGATTAAGCCAGCTAATAGCTGGGTTTGGAGTACTAGTGAGCTTGATCTAAGGAGGTTGGGAATCTGAGAAACTTGAAATGGATTTCAGAGAAAGTACAGTTTCTGGTGATGACAAAATTATGTGTATGACCATGGGGATAAGAGCTTACAGTCTTGAAATATTTACTAGAAGCACAGTCTTTGTGTCCTTACTCTTTTTTGAGAATTAGAAATGTGCAAAGGTGACAGGTATAAGCAACAGTCTCATCAGCCACAGATTGCTGTTGCTAGTAACGTCTTTTTTTTTTTTTAAACCAAATCAAGGTCTTAGTATGTAGTATACTGTTCTGTATTTTTTTCTCTTAATATATTTTATATTTCCTTCCTTCCTTCCTAAGTAGGTTCCATGCCCAATGGGGGCTTGAACTCACCACCATGAGATCAAGACCTGAGTTGAGATCAAGAGTTGGACGTTTGGGGCACCTGGGTGGCTCAGTCACTTAAGCATCTGCCTTCTGCTAGGGTCATGATCCCAACATCCTGGGATTGAGCCCCGCATTGGGCTCTCTGCTCAGCGGGGAGCCTGCTTTCTCCCTCTCCCTCTGCCTACCGCTCTACTACTTGTGTGTGCTCTTTCTTTCTCTCAAATAAATAAATAGAATCTTAAAAAAAAAGAGAGATGTTTGACTGAACCACCCAGGCACCCGATATATCTTATGTTTTCTATGTGGCATTAAATATTCTTTAAAAATGTTTACTGTTTAGGGGTGCCTGGCTGGCTTAGTTGGTGGAGTGGGCGACTCTTGATCTCGGGGTTAGGAGTTTGAGCCCCACGTTGGGTGTAGAGATTACTTAACTTTTTTTTTTTTTTTTTAAGATTTTACTTTATTTATTTGGCAGACTACAAGCAGGGGGAGTAGCGGAGGGAGAGGGAGAAGCAGGCTCTCCACTGAGCAGGGAGCCCGATGTGGGACTCGATCCTAGGACCCTGGAATCGTGACCCGAGCCGAAGGCAGCCGCTTAACTGACTGAGCCCCTCAGGTGCCCCCCCACCTTTTTTTTGAAGATTTTATTTATTTATTTGACAGACAGCGAGAGAGGGAACACAAGCAGGGGGAGTGGGAGAGGGAGAAGCAGGCTTCCCGCGGAGCAGGGAGCCCGATGTGGGGCTCCATCTCAGGACCCTGGGATCATGACCTGAGCCGAAGACAGGTGCTTTATGACTGAGCTACCCAGGCTCGCTGAGATTACTTAAAATCTTTTAAAAAAGCTTGTTTAAATATTAAATAGCATTAAATATTAATAGTATTTAATTTATATATCTAATATTTAGTGTTACCTGACTAAACCATTCTTTTTTTTTAAGTTTTATTTATTTAAGTAATCTCTACACCCAATGTGGGGCTTGAACTCATTGACCCCGAGATCAAGATTCTCATGCTCTTCCAACTGAGCCAGCCAGACCACCCTAAACCGTTCTTTAGTTGAACATTTAAAAGTTGTTTCTGGGGGCACCTGGGTGGCTCAGTCGTTAAGCGTCTGCCTTCAGCTCAGGCCATGATCCCAGGGTCCTGGGATCAAGCCCCGCATCGGGCTCCCTGCTCAGCCAGAAGCCTGCTTCTCCTACTACCCCTGCCTGTGTTCCCTCTCTCGCTGTGTCTCTCTTTGTCAAATAAAAAAAAATAAAGTTGTTTCTGTTTTTTCTACTCTGTGTGTGCGTGTATTGAATAGAATATCTTTATATAATTTTTATATGAATTTATTTCCCTAAGATTTCTTGGAAAAAAGTTACTGGTCTTAGCATCTGAACTTTTCATATGCTGATGACCAAAGTGCTTCCCAGAAAGTTTGTTGTAAATTACTCTAGCACTGGCACTGTATGAGGCAGCCGTTTTCATCATATTCTCTCCATTAATACAATCTTTTCTTAAAGTCAAATAGAAAAATCAGTTGTCCAATTTTATTTTTTAATTTAACTTTTTATTAAGAAATATTTTTTTTAAGATTTCAAATCCTATTCGAGAGAGAGAGCACAAGCTGGGGTGGGGGAGGGCCAGAGGGAGAGGGAGAAGCAGACTCCCTGCTGAGCAGGGAGCCCGATGCGGGGGCTCGATTCCAGGACCCTGGGATCATGACCTGAGCTGAAAGCGGACGCTTAACTGACTGAGCCACCTAGGTGCCCTTTATTAAGAAAATTTTCAAATGGAAAGTTGAAGTATACTTATATTCCCACTATCTAGATTCAACAATTGTTAGTGTTACTGATAGGAAGGTAATTCACTACTAAAATCTTGAGCGTGCATCTCCTAAAAATAACATTCTTTTACATAACCATAGTATCATTGTCCTGCCAAAGAAAATGTTAATTCCTCGGTATCTAATATTCATACTTCCTCAGGTTTTATAGCCTTTTTTGGGAAGGAGAAGCAGGATCTACTTAGGGTTTACAAATTGCACATGAATGTAATTTTTAGTGTTTTTAAAATTTACAATGGTTCTCTCACACACACACCCTTTTGTTTTTTGACACTGAAAATCCTGGAGATTTCTTTTTTTTTTTTAAAGATTTTATTTATTTGACAAGAGAGAAAGACAGCCAGAGAGAGGGAACATAAGCAGGGGGAGTGGGAGGGGGAGAAGCAGGCTTCCCACGGAGCAGGGAGCCTGATGCGGGGCTCGATCCCAGGACCCTGGGATCATGACCTGAGTCGAAGGCAGATGCTTAACGACTGAGCCACCCAGGCGCCCCCTGGAGATTTCTTTTTAAATATTTATTTATTTGACAGAGAGAGAGACACAGCGAGGGAAAGAACACAAGCAGGGGGAGTGGGAGAGGGAGAAACAGGCTTCCCGCGGAGCAGGGAGCCCGATGCAGGGCTCTATCTCAGGACCCTGGGATCATGACCCGAGCCGAAGGCAGATGCCTAACAACTGAGCCACCCAGACGTCCTATGGAGAATTCTTTATGGTGGTGCTTTTTGTATTTCTTGTAAATTGGGAATTTATATATAAAGGTTTGACTAGATTCAGGTTAAACATTTTTGGCAAGAAGACTAGTGTAGTATAAATTTCATATTCAGTCATTAGTAGATGTGCAGTAATATCAGGTTGTCTCACTGTTAGCGATGCTAGGTCATTTGATCCTTGCCTGCATCAGTTATTACATTGGGGGTTGCAGAAAGTTGATTTTCCTAATTGCCAACTTTACATTTGCTTAGCTAATATTCTCCTAGAAAGAAGAGATTTCCATTGTCCACTGGAATGAGAATTATTATCAGAATAAAGATTTGGTATAGTAGTCACCTCCAATGGCAATAATGATTTTCCCCTTTCTCTTTTTTTATTACCAGTGTGTGGATGTCTTGGTCAACCTAAGCTACCATAGCAAAATACCGTAGTCTGGGTGGCATAAACAACAGAAATTAACTTTCTCACAGTTCTAGAGGTTGGGGAGTTCAAGTCACAGCTTCAAAAGTAATTTGAGATCTTTGTTGTTTGAAATTCTTGTGGTTAAAATAACATTTATGCAAAATAAATTCGGGTTGGATTTTATAATAGTGTTTGTAAACATTTAGGTGAAAGGATTACTCTTAAGTGGTAGAAGTGATGGCATGTTTTCTTGTCTTTTCCCTTTTTTAAGAAAAATATAATTTTGTCTCAATTTCAGATGTATATTCTTTGTCAAATTCAAGGTCTGTATTTGTCAAATTAAGACATTTCCAAATACCTTTTTAATTTTTTTAGATTTTATTTTTAAGATTTATTTATTTTAGAGCGCATGTATGCAGGGGTAGGAGTGGGCAGAAGGAGAGGGAGAGAGAAACTTATGCACACTCCTTGCTGAGTGTGGAGCCTGACTCATAGACCCTGAGATCACCACTAGAGCCAAAACCAAGAGTCTCGTGCTCAACCAAATGCACCACCCAGGTGCCCCTTAATATTTTATTTTATTTATTTTATTTTTATTTTTTATTTTTTTGACAGAGACACAGCAAGAGAGGGAACACAGCCAGGGGGAGTGGGAGAGGGAGAAGCAGGCCTCCCGCGGAGCAGGGAGCCCGGTGTGGGGCTCGATCCCAGGACCCTGGGATCATGACCTGAGCCGAAGGCAGACGCCTAATCGACTGAGCCACCCAGGTGCCCCTAATGTTTTATTTTTAAGTAATCTCTACACCCAGCTGGGGCTCAAATTTACAACACCAAGGTCAAGAGTCACATGTTCCACCAACTGAGCGAGCCAGGCACCCCCCAAGTACTTTTTGATAAAAGTTTTCATGGAATGAAATCATTCTTGAATTCTTGGAATAAATCCCTCTTGGTCATAGTGAATAGTACTTCAGTTTGTAATTAGTTTGTAATTCATTTTAACCAAGATTTTGTTCAGAGTTGTGTATCTTTTTAGTGAGACTTGCCTGTATTTGTTCAGAACTGTGCTAGGTAAGTTTGGGGGGAGTCAGAGCCATGTTTGTTTTATAAAATGTGTTTATGATCATTGTATTCATTTAATTGTTTTGAAACCATATGGGATTATTCTTTGTAAATTGGGCTATGTATTTGAGAACCAGGTAGCTTTTTAGAGCAATTGCTGAAAGGCATATTTTTTGTGAATTTCTTTTTCTGTCTTAATGTTCTGTTCATGTTCAAAATTTTTGTCAGTTTAGATGTTTTTAAAACTTATGTAATACGTTTCATTTATTATTTATGATCTATTAATATGTAGCAAATACAGGGTATGATTTACTTCATTTTTTAGTTTCTTTTTCCCACCTTTATTTTGCTTACTCTTTTTTTAATTTTTTATTGTTATGTTAATCACCATATATTACATCATTAGTTCTTGATGTAGTGTTCCATGATTCATTGTTTGTGCATAACACCCAGTGCTCCACGCAGAATGTGCCCTCTTTAATACCCATCACCAGGCTAACCCATCCCCCCACCCTCCTCCCCTATAGAACCCTCAGTTAGTTTTTCAGAGTCCATCCTCTCATGGTTCGTCTCCCCCTCCGACTTACTCCCCTTCATTCTTCCCCTCCTGCTATCTTCTTTTTCTTTTTTCTTAACATATGTTGCATTATTTGTTTCAGAAGTACAGATCTGTGATTCAACAGTCTTGCACAATTCACAGCACTCACCATAGCACATACCCTACCCAATGTCTATCACCCAGCCACCCCATCCCTCCCACCCCCCACCACTCCAGCAACCCTCAGTTTGTTTCCTGAGATTAAGAATTCCTCATATCAGTGAGGTCATATGATACATGTCTTTCTCTGATTGACTTATTTCGCTCAGCATAACACCCTCCAGTTCCATCCACGTCGTTGCAAATGGCAAGATCCCATTCCTTATGATGGCTGCATAATATTCCATTGTGTATATGGAATATTACAGATGTGGTATACCACATCTTCTTTATCCATTCATCTGTCGATGGACATCTTGCCTCTTTCCACAGTTTGGCTATTGTGGACATTGCCGCTATAAACATTGGGGTGCACATACCCCTTCGGATCCCTACATTTGTATCTTTGGGGTAAATACCCAGGAGTGCAATTGCTGGATCGTATGGTAGCTCTATTTTCAACTGTTTGAGGAACCTCCATACTGTTTTCCAGAGTGGTTGCACCAGCTTGCATTCCCACCAACAGTGTAGGAGGGTTCCCCTTTCTCCGCATCCCCGCCAACATCTGTCATTTCCTGACTTGTTAATTTTAGCCATTCTGACTGGTGTGAGGTGGTATCTCATTGAGGTTTTGATTTGGATTTCCCTGATGCTGAGTGATGTTGAGCACTTTTTCATGTGTCTGTTGGCCATTTGGATGTCTTCTTTGGAAAAATGTCTGTTCATGTCTTCTGCCCATTTCTTGACTGGATAATTTGTTCTTTGGGTGTTGAGTTGAATAACTTCTTTTTTTTTTTTTTTTTTACACCTTGCACCTGGAAGGCATTTTTTTTTTTATCTATTTATTATTTGAGAGAGAGAGAATGAGAGCTAGAGAGCACAAGAGGGAAGAGGGTCAGAGGGAGAAGCAGACTCCCCGCTGAGCAGGGAGCCCGATGCGGGACTCGATCCCGGGACTCCAGGATCATGACCTGAGCCGAAGGCAGTCGCTTAACCAACTGAGCCACCCAGGCGCCCGAGTTGAATAACTTCTTTATAGATTTTGGATACTAGCCCTTTATCTGATATGTCATTTGCAAATATTTTCTCCCATTCTGTCGGTTGTCTTTTGGTTTTGTGGACTGTTTCTTTTGTTGTGCAAAAGCTTTTTATCTTGATGAAATCCCAATAGTTCATTTTTGCCCTTGCTTCCCTTGCCTTTGGTGATGTTTCTAGGAAGAAGTTGCTGCGGCTGAGGTCGAAGAGGTTGCTGCCTGTGTTCTCCTTTAGGATTTTGATGGACTCCTGTCTCACATTTAGGTCTTTCAACCATTTGGAGTCTATTTTTGTGTGTGGTGTAAGGAAATGGTCCAGTTTCATTCTTCTGCATGTGGCTGTCCAATTTTCCCAACACCATTTGTTGAAGAGACTGTCTTTTTTCCATTGGACATTCTTTCCTGCTTTGTCAAAGATTAGTTGACCATAGAGTTGAGGGTCCATTTCTGGGCTCTCGTGTTTTACTTATTCTTTATCTTATCAGTTGAGCCCATGACTTTTCAATTTTATTTTGTTTTTCTTCCTTTGGTTTCAGTTCTTTAGTTATTTTGTCTTTTTTGCTGTCAGTACTTTTTATCATTTAAAATTCCTTTGAAATTTCTTAGTGATATAGGAATTTGGAAGATCAAAAAGTTGTTTTAAATTAAGGATACAGGGTCTTTGTGAAGAATATACAGAGGGGTGCCTGGAAGGCTCAGTCGTTAAGCGTCTGCCTTCGGCTCAGGTCATGATCCCAGGGTCCTGGGATCGAGCCTCACGTCGGGCTCCCTGCTCAGCCGGAAGCCTGTTTCTCCCTCTCCCACTCCCCCTGCTTGTGTTGTCTCTCTCTCAGTCAAATAAAGTCTTAAAAAAAAAAAAAAAATATATATATATATATATACACACACACACACAGAGTAAAAGTTTTGTTTTTTTTTTCTTTTTGATCATTTACTTCAAGGACAGAGAGAGTGGGGGGAGGGGGAAGAGGGAGAGGGAGAGAGAGTCTTAAGCAGACTTGACACTGAGCCCAGAGTCTGACGTGGGGCTTGATCTGATGACCCAGACATCATGAGCTGAACCGAAACCAAGGTCGCATGTTTTACTATGCCATCCAGGTGCCCTAGGGTAAAAGTTTTCAGTACTTACCCTTTCCTTTGTCTCCTCAGTCCTAATCCTCTCTTTCAGAGGGAACTTTCAATAACTTTTCTTTCTTTTTTTTTTTTTTAAAGATTTTATTTATTTGACAGAGACACAGCGAGAGAGGGAACACAAGCAGGGAGAGTAGGAGAGGGAGAAGCAGGCTTCTCGCGGAGCAGGGAGCCCAATGGCGGGGCTCCATCCCAGGACCCTGGGATCCTGACCTAAGCCGAAGGCAGATGCTTAACGACTGAGCCATGCAGGCGCCCCTTTCAATAACTTTTTCTATGCATTTATATATTTAGTAAATATAGCAATTTTCAGTTTATGAACTTTCTTAAATAAATATGAACAAGGGTACAACCACACTAAAAGTATTTTAGCTCTGTATGTGATGATAGTTGTAAAGGAAAGCTTGTGCAGTATCACAAGATTTAAGAACAACTTTTTGACACCCTGTGGTTCCACAGATGCATAGCTTCTCTCCTCAGCATCCCTACAGACTACCAAGGTATAGATTACATCTGTTACAATCTATGAACCTACACTGATAGTCATCCAAAGTCCATAGTTTACCTTAAGGTTCACCCTTGGTGGTGTTTGTTCTGTGGGCAATGTAATATGTAATGACATGTGTTCATTATTATAATATCATACAGAGTATTTTTTTAAGTTTATTTTTTAGTAATCTCTATACCCTATGTGGGGCTTGAACTCATGACCCCAAGATCAAAAGTTGCATGCTCTTCCAACTGAGCCAACCAGGCACCTCTCCAGAGTATTTTCATTGCCTTAAAAATCCTCTGTGTCATCCTGTCCATCTCTCTCCCCACCACCACCGTTGCTGACCTTTTTACTGTCTCCATAGTTTTGCTTTTCCAGAATGGCATATAGTCGGAATTGCACAATATGTAGCCTTTTCAATTTGGCTTCTTTCAATTAGCAATAGGCATTTAAGTTTCTTCTGTATCTCTTCATGGCTTGATAGCTATTTTTATTATATATTTGTGTATGTAATAAATATATATTTAATATTCCATTATCTGAATGTATCACAGTTTATTTATCTACTGAAGTACATCTTGGTTGCCTCCAAGTTTTGGCAATCATGAACAAAGCTGCTATAAACATCCATGTACAAGTTTTTGTGTGGACATAAGTTTTCAACTCCTTTGGGTAAATAACCAGGGAGTGTGATTAGTTCTCTAAAAAACCACAGCTGTCTTCTAGGGTGGCTGTATAATTTTGTATTCCCACCAGCACTGATTGAGAATTTCTTTTTTAGATTTTTTTTTTTTTTTTTAATTAGAGAGAGAGACAGCAAGAGAGGGAACACAAGCCGGGGGAGTGGGAGAGGGAGAAGCAGGCTTCCGGCTGAGCAGGGAGCCCAGTGCGGGGCTTGATCCCAGGACCCCAGGATCATGACCCGAGCCGAAGGCAGACTAACGACTGAGCCACCCAGGCGCCCCTGATGGAGAATTTCTGCTGCTCCACATCCTTGCCCGCATTTCATCCAGATTTTGGCTGTTCTAATAAGTGTGCAGTGGTATCTAGTTGTTTTAATTTGCAATTCCTCCATGGCATATGAAGTGGACCATCTTTTAATATGCTTATTTGCAATCTGTATATCTTGTTTGGTGAGGTTTCTGTTAAGGTCTTAAGTTCATTTTTGGTGTTGTTGTTGAATTTTATGAATTCTCTGTGTATTTTGGGTAACAGTCCTTTATCAGATTTGTCTTTTGCAGATATTTTCTCCCAGTCCCTTTTTCCTTTATTCTCACGACATTGTCTTTTGCAGTTTTTTATTTTAATGAAGTCCTACTTATCAGTTATTTCTTTCACGGATTGAACTTTTGGTGTTATATCTAAAAACTCATAGCCATACCAAGTTTATCTAGATTATCCCCTTTTTTTTTATCTTCTGGGAGTTTTATACTTTTGTATTTTATGTTTAGGTCTCTAATCCCATTTTGAGTCAATTTTCATGAAGGGTATTGTGAGTGTGTCTAGATTTTTTTTTCCCATGTGTATGTCTGGTTGTTTCAGAAATATTTGTTGCAAAGACTGTGCTCTGTTGTATTGACTTTGCTCTTTTGTCAAAGATGGTTGACTGTATTATATTTATGTGGGTCTATTTCTGGGCTGTCTATTCCGTTTCATGGATTATTTGTTCTTTGGCCCGTACCATATTTTGATTACTGTAGCTTTACTCTAAGTCTTGAAGGTCGGTAGTGTCACTCCTCCATTTTTTTTTTTTAATTTTTAAAGATTCTATTTATTTGACAGAGACACAGCGAGAGAGGGAGTGGGAGAGGGAGAAGCTGGCTTACCTCTGAGCAGGGAGCCCGAAAACCAGGACTCTGGGATCATGACCTGAGCCGAAGGCAGATGCTTAACGACTGAGCCACCCAGGCGCCCCATCCTACTTTTTTTAGTTCTTTGATATCATTCATCAGAGCTTTATAAGTTTTCCTTATATAGTTCTTGCACGTATTTTATTAGATTTATACCTCAGTATTTTGCCTTACCGGTGCTAATGTTAAATGGTATTGTGTTTTTCCAGTTGTTCATTGCTGATACATATATAAAGTGCTTGACTTTAGTGTATTAGCCTTGTATCCTGCAACCTTGCTATAATTGCTTATTCTTGGAATTTGTCATTTCTTTTAGATTTTCTACATAGGAGTCATTTGTGAACAAAGTTTTATTTTTTCCTTCTCAATTTGTACACTTTTTCTTATTGCAGTAGCTAGAACTAGTATAATGTTAAAAATGAGTGGTAAGGGGGATATCCTTGACTTGTACATGATCCTACTGAGAAAGCTTTGAGTTTCTCACCATTAAATAATATGTTAGCTGTGTTTTTTTGTAAATATTACTTATCAAGTTGAGAAAGTTCTACTCTATTCCTAGTTTATAGAGTGTTTTTATTGTGAATGGGTTTTGGATTTTGTGAAATGGTTTTTCTGCATCTATTGATATGATTGGTTTTTCTTTTAGCCTGTTGATGTGATCATCGGTACATTAATTGATTTTTTAATGTTGAACCAGCATGTATACCCAGGTTAAGTTCCACTTGTCATGGTGTACAATTGACCCTTGAACAACACAGATTTGAATAGCACAGGTCCCCTTATACATTTTTGACAAATACAGTACAGTAACATAAATGTATTTTCTCTTCTTTATGATCTTGTTGGTATATTCTTTTCTCTAGCTTACTTTATTGTAAGAATACAGTATTAATACATGTAACATACAACATATGTGTTAATTGTTTATGTTATCAGTAAGGCTTCTGGTCAGTAGTGGGCTGTTAGTACTTAAGTTTTTGGGGAATCAAAAGTTACATGCAGATTTCCAACTGTACAGGGCATCGGCACCCCTGACCCCCTTGTTGTTCAAGGGTAACTGTATAATTCTTTTCATTCATTGTTGGAGTAAATTTGCTAATATTTTTTCGAGGATTTTTGCATACATGTTCATGAGAGATAACTGGTCTGTACTTGTCATTTTTCTGCTTTTGGTATTAGGGTAACACTGGCCTCATAGAATGAGTTAGGAAATACTTCTTGCTTTGCTTCTACCTTGCGAAAGAGGTTATAAGCGGTAGAGAATTGGTGTAATTTCTTCCGTAAATGTTTGGTAGAATTCATCATTGACACTATCTGGGGCTGATGTTCTTTGTTTTGTAAAGTTATTGATTCAGTTTCCTTAATACATATAATCCTATTCAGATACTCTATCTTTGTTGAATTTTGGCAGATTGTGTCTTTCAAGGAATCAATTCACTTTATCTAGGTTATCAAATTTTTGAGCATAGAGTTGTTTGCAATATTACTTTATCCTTTTAATGTCGATGGGATTAGTGGAGATGGGTCTCTCATTTCTGATATTTAGTAATTTGTGTCTTTTCTCTTTTTTCTTAATCTGTCTAGAGTTTATCAATTTACTTGATTGTTTCAAAGAACCAATTTTTGGTTCTTTGTTAAGTATATATGGCAAAATATACTTTTCTGTATATTTCTTTTCAGTTTCATTGATTTCAATTTCATTGTTTTCAGTTTCATTGCTTCAGCTTTTAAATTACTCCTTTTCCTTACTTTGTTGTTCTCTTTCTCATTTCATATTAATTTTGACTTTTTTCTAATATATGCATTCAACATGTATCTCCCTCAAAGCACTATTTTTATCATCTCCTGCAAATTTTGATGTTGTCTTTTTGTTTTCATTTAGTTCAAAAT
The DNA here is from genome assembly GCF_037043125.1 of Eumetopias jubatus. Taxonomy (NCBI): domain Eukaryota; kingdom Metazoa; phylum Chordata; class Mammalia; order Carnivora; family Otariidae; genus Eumetopias; species Eumetopias jubatus. Next base: position 169,810,690 of record NW_028274808.1, on the reverse strand, counting down.
ATTTTAAGATTTCCATTAAGATGTATTCTTCGACCTATGTGTTATTTAGAAGTGTGTTGTTTAATATCCCAAGTGTTTTGAGGTTTTCTAGCTATCTTCCTGTCATTGATTTCTAGTTTATTTTTATTTATTTTTAAGAGATTTTATTTTTAAGTAATCTCTACACCCAGTGTGGGGCTTGAACTCACAAAGCTGAGATCAAAAGTTGCATGCTCTACCGACTGAGCCAGCCAGGTGCCCCTGATTTCCAGTGTAATTCCATTGTGGTTTGAAAGTATATGTTGTATGATTCCTGTTCTTTTGAATTTGTGTTTTATGGGCCAAAGTATGGTCTAGTCATTGTTCTCTTTGAGCTTGAGAAGAGTGTATATTCTCCTGTTGGATGAAGTAGTCTATAGATGTACATTAGATTCAGTTTGGTGTTTGCTGATCAGTCAGTCCATCTACGTGTGCTGGATTTGTCAAATAGAGATATAGTGGTAGAGGGATGTTGAAGTCTGACTATAGTAGTGGATTCATCTGTTTCTCATAGTTTTATTGTTACTGCCTCATGTATTTTGAAGCTCCATGTTTTTTTGTTCTTAAGGTTTGTTTATTTTTGAGGGGGGAGAGGGAGAGAGAGAATCTTTTTTTTTTTTTAAGATTTTATTTGAGAGAGAGCGCGCGCACATGTGAGATGGGGAGCAGCAGAGGGAGAGGGCGAAGCAGACTCCCTGCTGAGTGGGGAACACGACATGGGGCTCCCATCCCAGGACCCTGAGATTATGACCCGAGCCAAAGGCAGCCGCTTAACTGACTGAGCCACCCAGGTGGCCAGGGTGAGAGAGAGAATCTTAAGCAGACTCCCCTTGAGTATGGGGTCTGATGTGGGGTTGATCTCACAACCCTGAGATCTCACAAAGCCGAATTCAAGAGTTGGATGCTTAACGGACTGAGCCACCCAGGCACCCCTGAAACTCCATTGTTAAGCTCATACATACTTTCAGGATTTTTTAGAAAAGATTTATATTTATTTATTTGAGAAGAGAGAGTGGGGGGAGGGGCAGAGGGAGAGAGAATCCTCAAAACGTGGAGCTGTACCCTAGGACCCTGAGATCATGACCTGAGCCAAAATCAAGAGTCAGATGCTTAGCTTACTGAGTCACCCAAGCACCCCGCTTTTGGCTGTTCCTTTTTTTTTTTTTTAAGATTTTATTTATTTATTTGTCAGAGCAGAAGCAGGGGGAGCGGCGGTCAGAGGAGAAGCTGGCTCCCAGCTGAACAAGGAACCCAATGTGGGACTCTATCCCAGGACCCTGAGATCATGACCTGAGCTGAAGGTAGCCACTTAACCGACTGAGCCACCCAGGCGCCCCCCCCCCCCCCGCTTTTGGCTCTTCTTGAATAATGCTGTCATGAAATGGGTGTGCAGATTATTCAAGACCCTGCTTTTTGAGCATGTACATGAAATTAGAATTGCTTGATCACCTGGTAATTCCATTTTCAATTTTTTGATGAACAACATACTGTTTTCCATTGTGGTTGCACTGCTTTACATTCCCACCAACAATGCACAAGGTCCCATTTTCTCCATATCCATGCCAACACTTGTTATTTTCAGGTTTTTTTTTTTTTTGATAGTAGGCATCCTGATAGATCCATGTATCTCATTGTAGTTTTGATTTGCATTTCCCTAATTATAGTTATGTAATGATGTTGAACATCTTTTTATGTGCTTGTTGGCCATTTGTATATCTTGTGGAGAAATGTCTATTTAAGTACTTTACCCCCCCCTTTTTTTTGAGTAAAGTGTTAGAAGTTTATTAAGTGAAGATACAGAAAAAGCTTTCAAGAGTAAGAGGGGTCCCAACAGGGTTGCTCAAGTACTTTACCCATATTCTAATTGGGTTTGGTTTTTGTTGATTTTTTAAGATTTTATTTATCAGAGAGCACGCACAAGCAGGGGGAGCGGCAGGCAGAGGCAGAGGGAGAAACAAGCTCCCTGTTGAGCAGGGAGCCCGATATGATACGGGACTTGACCGTGAGCCAAAGGCAGATGCTTAACAGACTGAGCCACTCAGGCATCCCTGTTTTTTTTGTTGTTGATTTTAAGAGTTCTTTTATATATCCTGGGTATTAATCACTTGTCATTTATATATGACTTGTAAATAATTTCTTCCATTCCATAGGTGCCTTTTTACTGTTGATTGTGTTCTTTGATGCACAGGAATTTTTCACTTTGATGTAGTTCCAGTTTATTTTTATTTTTGTTGGTGTCATATCCAGGAAATCATTGCCAAATCCATTTGTCATGAAGCTTTTATGTTTTCTTAGTTTTATAGTTTTTTCCATCTCCTTTACTGTTAATGTGTCTTTGTCTTTATATTTAAAGTGAGTTTCTTTTAGATAACATAGTTGGACCTTTTTCTTTATCCACTCCAATAGTATGTCTTGTTATATTTAGACTCTTGACATTTAAAATTATTGTTGATATATTTGGATTAATGTCTGCCTTTTTTTTACTGTATTTTTTTTTAAGTTTTTTTTTAAGATTTTATTTATTTGAGAGAGAGAGCACAAGCAGGAGGAGAGGGAGAGGGAGAAGCAGACTCCCCACTGAGTTGGGAGCCGAACATGAGGCTTGATCCCAGGACCTGGAGGTCATGACCCAAACCAAAGGCAAATGCTTAATCATCTGAGCCACCCAGGCACCCCTTTTTTTTTACTGTATTTTGTTCGTTACCCTTGTTCTTTCTCTTTTTTGTCTTACACTCTTTTTCTGACTTAACTTGTTTCATTGAACATTTCATATGATTCCATTTTTTCCTCCTTTTAGCATATTATTTGTGCTTTTTCTTTTTTTTTTTTTAGCAGTTGCCTTTGAATTTGCCATATATACTTCACAAGTACTCTGTAATAACACTATACTACTTCACAGGTAGTGGGAGTACTTTGTAACAAAATTCACATTTTCTCGCTCCTGTCTATTGTAACGTTTGTCATTCATTTCTTACCCATAAGATATAATCAGGGGATACTTTGTTGTTACTGTTTTGAACATACTCTTATCTGTTAGATCAATTAAGAATAAAAAAAAAATCAGGGGCGCCTGGGTGACTCAGTCCATTAAGCATCCCACTCTTGATTTTGGCTCAGGTCATGATCTCAGGGTTGTGGGATTGAGCCCTGCATCAGGCTCCGTGGTGGGCGTGGAGCCTGCTTGGGACTCTTTCTCCCTCTGCCGTTTCTCCCACTCTTTCCCCCCACTCTCCTTCCCCCCGCAAAAAGAGTAAGAAAGATCAAAGATTTTATTTTACCTTTATTTTTTTTCTAATGCTCTTTCTTTATGTATATCATTTTCCTACTTCCTGAAGAATTTCTTTTAACATTTCTTAAAAGATAGGTCTGCTGACAACAGATGTTTTATTTTTGAGAAGTCTTTAGTTTAATCTTTCCTATCTGAAGGATAATTTTGCTGGATATAGAATTTTAGGTTGGTAGGGCTTTTTGCTTTCAACACTTTGTTTTTATTAATACTATTTTTATAAAGTAGTCTCCACATCCAACATGGGGCTTGAACCCACAACCCTGAGATCGAATCACATGCTCCACCGACTGAGCCACCCACTCGATCCTGCTTTCAACACTTTAAATATTACATTCCATTTTCTTGCTTTCATGATTTCTGAAGAGAAGTCCAATGTAATTTTTATCTTTCCTCTTCGATTGGCAAAGTTTATTTTTTCTTCTGATTTCTTTCAAGCTTTTCTCTTTGTGTTTGGTTTTCTTCAGTTTGAATATGATATTCCTAGCTATGGATTTTTGGGGATTGATTCTATTTTATATTCTCTGAATTTCTTGGATCTGTGATTGATTGTCATTAATTTAGGGAAATTCTTAGTCATGATTGGTTCAAATATTTCTTTGTTTCTTTTCTTTTTCTGGTATTCTCATTACTTGTATGTTATACCTTTTGGAGAGCCTATTCTGTCTTTTTCATTTGTTTTTCCTTTGCATTTTTGATTTTGGAGTTTCTATTGACATTTTTTCTAGCTCACAGATTCATTTTTTGTTTGCGTTCACTTACCAATGAGCCCACAAAGGCATTTTTCATTTGTTAGTTTTTTTTAATTATTTCTAGCATGTTCTTTTAATTCCTTCTTAGAGTTTCCATCTCTTTGCTAACATTACCCATTTGATTTAGACGTTGTCAACTTTTTCCATAATGGCACTTAGCATATTAATAATAGTTTTAAATTTTTAGTCTAATTCTAGCATTTCTGCCATGTGAGTCTTTTTCTGTGGTTTTGTTTTTTGGTATGTCTTATAATTTTTTTCTTGAAAGCGAAAGCCACACATGATCTGGGTAAAAGGAACCTGAGGTAAATAGGCCTTTGGTGTGAGACTTTATGTCTGTCTGTCCAGGGATACTGTTTGCTGTAGCTGTAGATACCAGAGTCTAAAATCTCCTCTGATGCTCTTGTTTTTGTCTTCCCTGTTGCCTCTGGGGCTCCTTAGAGACATCTTAAGTCAGGTCTGAGACATGCAGTTCTTTGAGTTGTAATCCCCTGTTATTACACAGGAGCCCTATTGATGTAGTGGTTGGGGGAGGAGAAGCAGTCTATAGTCCTGTAATTGGGTCTCAGTCTTTTTTTTTTTTTTAAGATTTTATTTATTTGTCAGAGAGAGTGTACACGCAGGGGGAGCGGCAGGTAGATGGAGAAGCAGGTTACCTGCTGAACAAGGAGCCCGTTTCAGGACTCAATCCCAGGACCCTGGGATCATGACCTGAGCCAAAGGCAGGTGCTTAATCGACTGAGCCACCCAGGTATCCCAGTCTTTTAGGGAGTCTACCCCCCGCAGGCTGTGACCTTCAGAAGTGCTTCTCAGTCATCTCCCCCAACCCCACTTCGATGAGACTGGAAGACTGGAAGGGTGGTATAGGGTATTTCTCTTCCCTCAGGTTGGTTAGATCTATTTTAAGACCCTAGTTGGTTAGGCTCTGATGAAAGTTTCTCTTGAGGGCAGGCCTTGTTAAGAAAAACAGAATTATCTCGGTTTATTTCAAAATGGCTTCTTTTCCCTTCTCTCTGCCAGGAGCATGAGGGCATTTTCCTCTGACCTTCACTGCGAAAACCTGATAGGGAACCTGGAGGTAAAAACTCAACAAAAATGGGAAGGCCCCTTCAGAGTTTTTCACTCTCAAATTCATCCCCACTGTGCTTCCAGCAGTTTGTCAATTACAGTTTACGTTTTCCTACCTAGGTAATGGTTCATGCTTGTGTGCTTTTGCCCTGATAAATTTGAGTCTTATTTTCTGCCCATCATGTCTCCGCAGTTTTGGGGGCAGCAGTTTGCCCTGTGGCTTCAATTCTCTGAGGGATTGTCAGTTCAGCTTTTTTCTTCTGTGGATGGGAGTGATGATTTATAAGTTTTTACATGTTGGATTGGAAACCAGAAGTATACTCATTTATTTTTGTTTGTAGTATTCTATTAAATTGCACCGTGGGGTGCCTGGGTGGCTCAGTCGGTTAAGCAACTGCCTTCGACTCAGGTCATGATCCTGGAGTCCCAGGATTGAGTCCCGCATCTGGCTCTTTGCTTGGCGGGGTGACTGCTTCTCCCTCTGCCCCCCCCCATCTCATGTGTGCTCGCTCTCTCTCTCTCTCCCCCAAATAAATAAAATCTTAAAAAATAAATAAATAAAAAATAAATTGCACTGTAATTCTTGTAGACATCCCTCAGTTAATGGATACTTAAATTAATGTTTTTCTTTTTTTCTTTTTTTTTTTTTAGGATTTTATTTATTTATTTAACAGAGAGATAGCACAAGTAGGCAGAGTGGCAGGGAGAGGGAGAAGCAGGCTCTCTGCTGAGCAGGGAGCCAGACGTGCGGCTCGATCCCAGGACCCCAGGACCCCAGGATCGTGACCTGAGCTGAAGGCAGCCGCTTAACCGACTGAGCCACCCATGCGCCCCTAGATTAATGTTTTTCATTATATTTAATTCATCAGTGATTTCCGTTAGGGTTATATATTTTTTCCTACCTGTAATGAAATTATTTGGTTAGGCAATTTCTAGGAGTGGTTATACTGGGTTAGAGTGTGACAAATTTTATGGTGTTAATACTTTTTGCTGTATTGCCTTTAAAAGGGCTTCTGAGCTTTATTGGTATCCTATCAACCTTACCAGTATTGGATATTAAGAATTTTACCAGTTTAGAAAATGTAAAATGTAATATAAGATTATTTTGCACGTGGATGTCCAGTTGGTCTAGTACTTTTGTTGAAAATAATTGTTTCTCCCCCCATCAAATTACTCCTTTATCAAAGATAAGTTGACTGTATACGTATGGGCCTATTTCTGCGCTCCCTATTCTGTTCCATTGGTGTGTGTGTGTTTTCTCTTACCAATACCATGCTGTTGATTTTAGTAGCTTTATGATAGCCCCATCAGAAGTGGAAAAAATGGAAAAGGGATGACTTTTAATAATAATTTTCAAACAGCACTGTAGTCTCCCATCTATCCCAGATCCATAGGTCTTAGTGTGTGTGTGTTTTTAAGATTTTATTTATGTATTTGAGAGAAAAAGAGCAAGTGAGCGGGGGCGGGGAGAGGCAAAGGGAGAGGGAAAGGCAGACTCCCCCGCTGAGTGGGGAGCCTGATACAGGGCTTGATCCCAGGACCCCAGGGTCAAAACCTGAGCCATAGGCAGATGCTTAACTGAGGGAGCCACCCAGGCTCTCCCATAGTTCTTAGTTTTACTACCTTAAGGGAATCATTATTGCCAGTTTCTTATGTATGGTTCTGGAAATTGTGTGTGTGTGTGTGTGTGTGTGTGTGTGTGTGTGTGTGCATACATTCAGGGCTTAAAATGTGAAGAAAATAACTATTTTGCTTATTTTTTTTTTATGCAGTCTTAAGGGTGATACATGTAAAGTCTAAAGTTTCTTTGAGTAAGTGTAAAATAAAAAGTTCTAGGGGCACCTGGGTGGCTCAGTTGGTTAAGCATCCACCTCAGGTCATGATTTCAGCGTTGTGAGATTGAGCCCCACATTGGCTTGTGCTGGGTGTGGAGCCTGCTTAAGATTCTCTCCCTCTGTCCCCCCTTTAAAAAAATCTAAATGACAAAATATTGTGTCATAGTGTAAGTAAAGGTTTTTGTTTTTTTTTTTCTTACTGGCATACAACAGGGCATCCTGTAATTGATGGTATCTTAGTGAAATTAAATGTGTATGGCTTGGCTCATGAGTCATTTTTGAAACTTGGCTTCACTAATTATTAGCTGTGTGACCTCTTTGTAGCTCAATTTCTTTATTGGTAGATACATAAGATTGTTAACAGGTCCAATGAGTTATTACATATAAATCAGAATACTACTTATAAGGTGTTATATAAGTATTAGCTGTTATTTTTATTCTGCCAGCAATGTTAGCTACTTTCTCCTTAAAACATTTTTCTTCCTTTGGTGCCAGTGATAATAGACTATCTTGGTTTTTCCTGTCTTGCTCATCATATCTTCAGCTCAGATCACTCCTGAATTTTAGACCATGAACCATGTTCTTGGCCCTTTGGATTTTCATATATAGCTCTTCTCAACATGTCCAAATCTGAGTTTTTATTTTTTACTTCCCCAAACTCTGACCTCTCACTTTGTTTCCTTATCTTAGTTTTTTATTGCACTATTGTCCACTCAGTAGAAAAGCAAACTATAAGAGTGATCCTTGTTCCCTTTTTAAGAGATCATACACTTTTAGTTTATAATAATTTGTTCCTAGAAATTTTACTTCATCTCTCTCTCTTTTTTTAAGATTTTTATTTATTTTAGAGGTAGACAGCACATGCTTGGGAGGGAATGCAAGTAGGGGGAGGAGCAGAGGGAGAGAGATACACAGAATCCAAGCTGAGCAGGGAGCCTGATGTGGGGCTTGATCTCATGACCCTGAGATCATGACCTGAGCTGAAATCAGGAGGCGGGTGCTCAACTGACTGAGCCACTCAGGCGCTTCTACCTCTTATCTCTCTTAATTCATTTACTTCTTTTCATCAAAGTGGACTTCCTTTCTTTCTCCCCCCCTCCCCCAGAATGGACTAATTACTGTCACGGGTTCCTAACCTTTCTCTCTTGTATCTGCTTCAATCTACCTCCAGGCATTTTTTCCTCCCTATACAGCTGTTTGTTATTTAAAAGACTCAAATTTGATTGTCAAGTCACAGCTTTAAATGTTTCTCATTGTTCTTCATGAGTCTGCATAATCTGGCTCCTGCCTACTTTCCCTGCTTCATTTCAGCTCCTTTATTTTGTGTGTATATTGGTGGCTTTTCAATTCTTGAACATGGCAGGACCATTTTTGCTTCTATTTTGCACAGGGCAGACTTGAAATGCCATCATTGACATCATTTGTAAATCTTTTAAAGGTAGTTTCCTCAGAAAAGCTCCTACTTATCCTCCATATTCTTTGTTAAATATTACTCTCATATATTCTCTTTGTTAAATATTACTCTCATGATATTCTGTAGTTCATTTAAAAGTTGTATAATTTATTGTTTAATACCTTAGAATGAAAGCTCTATATATGTGGATAGGGTGGGTTAGAGAACATTTCTGGTTGATCGTTTTACCACTCAATACCTATTTGCCTTGTAAATAGTAAGTACTCAGTAAATATTCATTGGATTAATGTGTTCAGAACTTTAATTATTCTGCATTATACATTGTGTGAAGTATGATAACAGAAATCCAGAAAGTAAAATTTTAATGATAGACTGTTGCTGTAATTGGAAAAGCTGTTATTTCCTGGTTCTCTATAGCTGCACTTGTCCAGTGTTGTAGCCACTGTCCACGTGACCTTTTTTCAAGTTTTTAAAAACTGTTTTTTGACTTCTTAGAGTGTACAAATCAGTGGTTATTACTATATCACAAAGTTTAACAGTGCAACTGTTAAAACTAACATTTCATCTCCTTAAAAATAATCCTTGTACCCATTAGCAGCAGATCCTTCCCATCTCCCTTCCCTCTCCTCTCTCAACAACCAATAATTTACTTTTTAAAAAATTATTTATTTATTTATTTATTATTTGACAGAGAGAGAGGGAACAGAAGCAGGGCGAGTGGGAGAGGGAGAAGCAGGCTTCCCGCTGAGCAGGGAGCCCGATGCGGGGCTCGATCCCAGGATCCTGGGATCATGACCTGAGCCAAAGGCAGATGCTTAACGACTGAGCCACCCAGGCACCCCTCAATAATTTACTTTCTGTATCTGTGGATTTGACTATCACATGTGGCTTTTGAACACTTGAAATGTGGGCAGTCCAAATTGAAATGTGCATGTGATTTGTAAATTAAACATTGGATTTTGAAGACACTTTTTTTTTTTAAATGAAAATATCTCATTTTTATTTTGATTACATGTTAAAATGATAATTTTATATATAGGAGATAAATTTAAAGTTAATTCTCTACCTTCACTCTTTTTAATGTGATTACTAGAAAATTTTAAAGTGCATTTGTGGCTTACATTTTTTAAAAGATTTTATTTATTTATTTTTGCGGGATAGAGTGAGAGAGAGCATGAGTGGGACGAGGGGAGGGGCAGAGGGCGAAGCTGACTCTCCGCTGAGCCAGGATCCTGGGATCACGACCCCAGCCGAAGGCAGACACTTAACCCACTGAGCCACCCAGGAGTCCTGTGGCTTACATTGTTATATATCTGTTGGACAGCACTGATCTAGGACTTGTATTTAGTAAGGGTCATAAATGTTCCCATGGCTTCAGTTCCTTTCTGGTCTCTTAGTTTCTATGTCAGCCTGCTTTGGGTATGTGACATGCCCCAAGCTTCAGAATTGTTTTTACTTAATAACTGCTTGGAAAGTGAAAATTTTTCTTACTTGGGCAGCCTTAGAATAGTAGGGGAAAATAAGTCATTCATATTAAGTTAGGGGAAAATAATGGCAACTCTTAAACCTTTTAAGCCTCGTTTCCAGCAAATTAGGTGGAAGTGAATTTCACATTTATTTGCACGATACTGATAAATAGTGCCCCTAAACTTTGGTAGTTGTGATTTGACTAGGAAACAAACTAATAGTTTCTTTATAGCCTATGAGAATGATCTATAACTTTAGGGGTAATTTAGAGTTATATTTGTCTATCTGAAATTTAGATTGAAATTTTGTTTTAGAATAAATTTTCGGGATAAATACAAGCGACAGTAATGTGACAAGTGGTTCTCAAAATGCAATATTTGCTTTAGGTGGAAGTTTTCTGCTCCTACATCATTGTCAAAAGTCAACATGTTACAATGTTAAATGACTACTATACATTCATCATTTACTTTGTGGCAGACATTGTTTTATATATTGTATTAATTCATTAAATTATAATTCCCAGTTGACAGAGGTTGAAACTGAGGTTCAGAGTGATTAATTAACTTGCTTGAGGTCACATGTTAGTTTAAACAAGTTAAATACAATGTACTTAGAGCTTTTATGATAAAATCTTTCAGTTTTTAGTTTTTCTCACTAGAATGTAAGCTCCAAGTGGGCAGGGACTTAGTTTTGTTCATTAACACTTGAGATTTCTTGCTGGCATATAGTAGACTCCAGGAATTATTTGGACAAATTTTGTGATGATGATATCAATTCACCAAGAGACTTGGCCTTGGAAATCTATTAGAATTGCTTTAAATTCTGCACTATTGCTTATTAGCAGTAATGCTAATTTTACCACATCCAGATAAGATTTAACATTATGTGCTATTTTGCATACTTTGTTATGTTTTAATAGTTCATTTTAAAAATGTTTACTAGGAACTGTAGCTTCTATTCATCTCTTTTCCTTTTATGTGTTAGAAATGCATTGGAGCCACAAAGGAATATCAGAAAAGCCAGGACTACAAAGGTCCCACTGTGTGTTTAGTTGAGTTGGGAGAAGAAAATATAGAAAAGCAAATTTGCAGACGTCCTCACAAAAAATGCAGTACAGTGGTAACACCATTCTGCAGGGTTTCATCCAAAAGCCTTAGTGTTTCTGGTCATTAAAATGAATAAACATTGTTTTGTTATTTATTTTTAGAAATAACATTTCCATTCTTAGACTAGAAACAGAGCTGTGAAATAAATTTTATAAAGTAGGGCTTTGAAAGCAAAGGTTTTTGTAATTAATATTACTAGGGGAAGGGTAGCTATGCTACTTCTTTCTAGAAGATTCTCATTTAAATTTGAGATATGTATTCTCATTTTAGAGTAATAAAATTGAGAGATGTTAAGTGACTTACCTAAATTAATGCCACAAGTAAGTGGCAGAGCTTGGATTCAACTCATATCTGTCTGTCTGACTTCAAAGGTCATACTTTTTTAAATACTGTCATCTTTTGCCATTTTCCATATCTTCCTTATAGTTCTTGAGTGGGATTTTAAGTTAGTTTTTTGGGCACTGGGATCAGAATTTTGGATTGTGGAGTAACTGGATGTTAAACTGTGGAGATAATAAAGGATAATTGTTGCGTGATGGAAAAATTAAGCTGTGAAAAATTTGTCTTTAACTTTCCATTTTCTTTTTATCTTTGGTTATCTGCAGATAAAGACCCTACTCTATCTAGACCATATAGGATGCTTCTTTATAATGGATTCATCATGGTGATTGTATTTTTTTTAGCTAATTTAGTACATTTTTCATACACTAGTAATGTGCTTTCTGTAGAGAAAAAGATCTATTTTCCTCTATAATTTGGGGGTAATGAGGACAGAAATAAGGACAGAGGAATACTAATAAAATGGTTTATTTAACATTTTACTAACTTGAGAATTGGGGGCAATCTGGAAGGCAGCTTCTCCAATTTCTGTTACCTCCTTTTTTTCCTCCCCAAAACTTTAATCATGTCCTTTAGTATCCTGACATTTTAGGGTTATATATTTCCTTTTGGAAAGGGGATATTGTGGGAAGCTATAAAGAACTTTGAAGGCATTGATGATTTGCAAGATCTGATTACTCTTGTTTTACTTAGAACTCTCAGAGGAGAATTGGAAGTCTTACAGTTCTACTTGCAGTTTCTTAAATTGGTCAGTGAAAGTGTGGTGCCTCTGATTTTCATTTTAACATTCATTCCTGTGTGTACTGGACAAAGTACTATATTGTTGGTAAAATTGTATATTTCATCCTCCACCGCAAATCACTAAGGATGATAATGATTTTTTAGGGCACAGGAAGAAGTTTCCCATGTATATTTGTAATTAATTTTAATTTTGGGGTAAAATTAACTTCAGAAAAATATGAAATATATTAATCCCAAAGGTAAATTTATAGAAAAAAGTTATGAAATAAACCTACTAATTAGAAGGTTTTTTAAATGCATAAAGTTTTTTAATCTTATGTTATTGTTATAAAAGATAAGATTAATTAGAAGTCATATGAAATCTTTAAAATTTGGGTTTTAAGTTGTATATTTTTTCAGTACTTATTCTGTATTACTACAAACTGCTTAGTACAGAAAAAGGGTAACAATAGGTATCTACTTGTTGGAGGTTGGGGGAGGAAGCCATGGACCTTAAAACAGTAATTCTTACATTGTTCATCCTAAACATGCTTAAAAAGGTAGGTTTGAAAGCAAAAAATTTACTATTGATCTCTTGCAAGGCTTTTTTTGTAGGAGTGGATATGTTGTGTTACTTAGGTAGAAATATGAAATTCTAGCCAAAAAAATGAAAACATAACTTGTATATTAAGGATTTATGTTTTTAACAATTGAGAAAAAGAGAAAGTTTACCGTATTAGGAACTTAGACCAGTAAGGTATTACTGAAGATTACAAAATATAAGTGGAGAGCTTGTTTGCAGACAGGTACTTTTGAACATTAATGTGAATCCCCCTGGAGGGTTTTCTGAATCATTTAAGGTCACCGTTAACTCAGAATGGTTTGAGAAATTGAAATGATACTATAGATATGAAAGGACTTTGAGAAATGTAATGTGCAAAATAAATAGATGTAGATAAATTTAAAATAACAGTCTGTTTTGAAAAGTAGGTAGCTGCCACTGAAGTAAACTAAGCAGTTTAGCTTTGGTTAAACTAAGCAACCTAAAAAGAAATTGAAGGCATTAGATGATTCTAGTGAGGCATTTTAGGCTTCAAGAATTTTCATGGAAAGGAGAATTAGATGCTTAGAGTTTTCACCATCTGAGTGGATGGAATAGTATTTCAGTTAACCTAAACATCTAGAGTTGTTGGGGTTAGTTTAAGTGAGAGTTTATACCCTACATGGCTTTTAATGACCCTGAGTTTTCTGTTTATATGGATAGAACCCATGTAACCTGGGGGTATAGTATAGCAGTGTTCATCTACAGATGAATAATAGACTTATCACTTTGGACCTAACATATATGAAGTTGGCAAATATAAAATAGGTGTCTGCTATTTTTCTCTAAACATTCCAGTAATGTTAACAAGCCATTGTACTGTTGCTCAAAGTGGTTTTATTTCATTAAAAAGAAGTGAAAATTTGTTAGTTTTTTTGGTTTTAAATATTCTTAAAACTGGCTAATTAAATCCCAGAAAAGGACAGGCTATTATTTTTAGTAGAGCAGATAATCAAGTTTATTAAAGAGGGGGTTTCAAATTTTTTTATAGATAATACTTTAAAATAGGCTTTTTTCTTGCTGATATAACTAACATTTATTTTCTGTTTATTTTTAAGACAAGCAAAAATCAAATTAAAGTAGATCTTGTAGATGAGAATTTTACAGAATTAAGAGGAGAAATAGCAGGACCTCCAGACACACCATATGAAGGCAAGTACTTTTTTCTGTATCAAAATATTGTGCGTATTAGAACTTATCTGAAACATTAAATCAGAATAATCTTAAGCATCTATAAGTTACATGGAAGTTAACTTCATTTGGCTTAGGATATTACAACATTTAAATAATAAATTTAGATATTTATATAGACTGATTTTTCTTACTGAATTTTAGCTGATTTTTTTCTTTCCCCAACATAGATTTAGTAGAGCCGTTACAATTTGTATAGGTTAGAATTTAACAGTAGAAAACATCTAGCATGTTAAGCCTTTAAGATATGGACTATAGATGCTCAGTTACCCTTCATATGGTATTTATAACAAACCTTGCCTTAAATTTCTGACAAAATATTTATTTTTTTTTAAAAAAGCTCCTCTCCCCTGTTTGTCATTAAGTATTGCATTCATTCATGAGTCTTCACACAGGCTGTATAGCAAATATTTAATTTTCTTTATTCAGGAAAGCTTTGAGTATCATTTCAAGACAGAAAAGAAAAGAGGCAACTTTGCTGAACTTTGTTTTCACAAACTAAGTCTGTAGCCAACTTTAGACTATGGAATTGGGTGGTAAGAAAAAGAAAGAAGCTTTTTATAGCTTTTTATTTCCTCATCAGGCAAATCTTCAGTAATGAATATTATTGTAAATTTGGGTTATGTAGCATAACCAAGGTTCTTGCATATAATAGGCATTCAAATGCATGCTTGGTAGAAATCATAACCGAATTTGTAGTAGTAGTAGTAGCATTTATTGAGTTCTTACTTTTAGAACTTTACATGTATTTTCTCATTTAATCCTTACAACAAATCTTATGAGGTAAGTAGTTATCACTGTTTCATAGAATGAGGAAACTTAAGCTCAGAGAAATTAAGTACCTGGTTTAAGGTCACACATCTAAGTGGCCCAGCTGGGATTTGAATCCTAATAGCCTTTGACTTCAAAGCCAACGTTTCTAATTAATTACTTTCTGCTTTTAAATAAATGAGGATCGACTGAATATTGGAAGTGGTGGTTATGTCTACTTTGAATGAGGTGGTTTTATAATTCCTTAATGAACAGTTAACCCAAAGTCATCAGAAAAATCCAATATTCTAGAATATCTTTGTTTTCGTTTAAATTTTTAAAGACCCTAGAATGTCTTTAGCATATCCTACCAAATTTTAAATGATAAAATTTTATTTCCTGTTTTATAGTTAATATGAGCCATTTCTTGACATTATTTTATTTTGTATTGTTTATTGAGTGCCTCCTATATGCCAGGCCTTGTCTGGATGCTTTCATGGATGCTGTTCATTTAGTCCTTTTGACAGTCATTAGATGGAAAAAAGATCTTTAGTTACCTTATAAAAATCAAGTTCTTGTCTTAATAGTAGATATTGTATGGAATGATACACTAGCTGCTTCTTAAAGGCAGGCATTATAAATACTCTTGAATCTTTTTTAGGTTGCTCGGATATATTTTTAAAAGACAGTATGGCAGTAGCATTATCATTCTAGAACTCTTCCAGCAGACTGATATTTATAAACAAGACACCTCCTGAACTAAGTTAGATAGGCAGAATGTTCATTACCTTCTTAGCAACCCTTAATAAAAGTAGGTGAATTTTTAAAAATTGGATAGTACTCATTGGTAGGATAATTAAGTTATAAATATACCATATTTATTAATTGGAAACAAGTTTGGTCATATTTAAGTGTTTCTGCTGCTGCCACTAAATGAGATATTAATGTTTCATAATACTAGTTTTTGGTTGTTCTGATAAGACTAGTTTTAATATGCTTTTTGGGTATAAATTGTCCTTTTTATCTTAAAACTGTTGAAGAGAAGTTGTTCATTTTATTTAGGAAAAGCACTATTCAAGGGCATAAACTAAGATACTTTTTGGAAACAAGAATATGAGAAGTATTTTGATAATATTTATTGCAGGGCTCTTGCTAGTTTTTGAGAGTTTTTGTTTTTAAATCTCAGTAACTAAGGCAGGTGTTTCCATGTAGAATGTTAAACTGTTTATAATCATTAATGAGGAAACTACGTTGTGTTAAAAGTAATCAGATTGAAAAGTAGAATGCCCATGGAAAAATTAACCATATTGCATGTGTTACTTAACTCCATTTTCTTCTTTTAGTGTAATAGTGCAAAGGAACAGTTTAGTTCTTGAGCCTTTCTTCCTAAGAGTTGTTTTGAATTTATGGAATAATTGTTGATATTTTTAAAAATCTCATCCCTTCCCCATCTTCTTTTTAGATGAAGTTAATGAAGATTATAAATTTTTAACATTAAAAAGCTATTCTTTAAGAAGAAATTATTTGTGGTGAAAACTTATATGAATAATGTAGTTATCATAAAGCTTAGTTGTGTTGCTCTGATGTGTATGTGTATATATATATATATGCATGTGTGTATATATATATACACACATCAAATAATGCTATGGTTAATGTTATGGTGGTTATATATTGCAAGTTGTCAGATAATAAGGCAAGAAAGCATATTAATAGCATGTGGAGTAAAAATAGGGTTGGGGGGGACTCTAGGGGCCAGCATTATTTATATAGTATTTCTGGGCTCTCACACTGCTCCTAAGAAATTGTTTTGGACATCCAAGAAGGAAGAGCTTTATATGAACAATTATAGAAACAGTAATCTAGACTTTATCAGAAAAAGTAAGATTCTTAGGAAGGAGAAAGAACCTACATATTACTCAGGCCAAATTTATTATACTTATTTGAAGCTGGCATTTATCACTCTAAACAAAAACAGGTCTGTCTGTAAACAGGATTTTCTCACTATCCTCTTACCTATCTTGTTTCTTTTGTTTTGACTACTTTCTTTTTTGTTGATTTCACTGGTGCCGAATGCTCTGTGATTCAGGCATCTAGTTCAACTCCTCCATCAGTCACTATAGGATGCCATTAAAAAGAATTAGCAAGAAAAGAAGAAATGGAACCAGAAAGGGCTTGAAGAAAGTGGTACCAAGTGAATTGCTCTTTTGTTTTTCTCCCCACATTCATCTGTTCCTGACAACGGAGGGAGGTGGATTTGAGAGAATCCAGGATATACTGAGAATTGAATTATGAAATTTTGAAGTTAATAATGCTAGTGCATAGTTTTTACTTTATTTTGCTTTTATTATGAAAAGTTTTAGGTATATACAGAAGACAAATGGTACAATGAATCTTTGGTGTACTTACCATCCAGCTTTAATAAACTGTCAGCTTAGGGCCAGTCTTTGATCTAATCCATCCCTTCATTATTTTGAAGCGAATGCTAGACAGTTTCATATGTATTTCAGTAGTACAGTTTTATTTGTTACGTTTTGGAATAGTGTGTATTCTGTGTTAAATGGATCATAATATCTTAGGATTGGAAGGTTCCTTGAAGTTAGGATTCAAATTCACCCTCTCATCCAGTGGAAGACTTCCCCCTTCAGAGTTTCCTGAATGGCAGTTACTTTCCCCTTGAATTACTCAGTTATGGGAAGCTAGATAAACTTTTTAAAAATATGTATTTGCCTGCTAGTTGCTCAAGATGACTTCAAAACAAGAATGTTGTGTTCTGTTTACATAGTACTGGTTAGAACAACCTCTTGTAAAGTGTTTCCTTTTGTATACCTATTGAGAGGAAGTGGATAGTTTTTTGTCTTTATGCCTACCTGTTGAATTTTATTTTTAAAAATTTTAACAAGAGGTGTTGGCCTTTCATTAGGGCACGAGTTAAAAGTTTGGGGCATTTTTGCATTTGAGAGAACCAGCTAGAAGTAGATTTTTTCAGTTTATGACATAACCATATGTCCTTTTTCTTTGTACCATCTATGCCCTTATACCTCCTTGCCTTCTTTTGCCTTTTTTTTTTTTTCCATATTTTCTGTTATTTAGCAACTCTTCTCAGTGTGGACTAGAGGAAACAAAAGGGGACGGGATCTGTATTACTTAACTGTCCCAATGAAGCATTAGATTGTCTTTGGATTTAATGTATTCGTCTATCTCTAGCTCAGCTATTCACTGATAAACTAATATAGTTGTATAAAATGGCTATTTTATATGTTTTAAATAACCTTTCAATTAACTAGTGTTTTATTTCCTTTTTGGGTTTCAACTTTAAAATGAATTTGTTGTAATTGAATATAAAATAGTACATGTTTTGAAAAGTTATGTCACTATATTTGGCTTCAAATATTTGAGGTGAGCAGCATTCTTAACTTTCTGTTTTCCCCATTTTTTAGGAGGAAGATATCAGCTAGAGATAAAAATACCAGAAACATATCCATTTAATCCCCCTAAGGTATTGTAAGCCTATTTTTTGTGCATGAACTTCTAAATTTTTTCCCCATTTAATTTATATTTTAGTGCTTAGTAAGGTTGTTGAGTTGTCTGCATAAATTTAGTATGGAGAAGATTTCAGGTAATGGCAAATGGTTTGCTTCTGGAATTAGAATGAAAAGCAAGCTTACTCAGAGGCAGCTAGTAATGGCTTTAGACAGGAATAGGATTTTCATTTGCCAATGGCTTAAATTCTGGGTCTGGAAAAATTTGCAGTGTTCCCAAATTTAGAGAACCCAACAGATTCTTACTTGCCTCAAAGAAGTTTTGTTTTGTTTTGTTTTGTTTTGTTTTAGGGAAGAGTCTATTCTGAATATCATTCAATAGTTAATTTGAGTGCCAATGTAGCAATAAATAAGACTTATACTACCCTTGCTTTCTAGCTCACATTCTAGCAGAAAAAAAAAATTATGAACAAATAATTGCAACTGATGAATATTAAAAGAGGAAATGGAATGCCCTAGGTCGTGTATAACAAAGGGAACTAACTTAAACTTATTTTTTCACTGAATAGCTTCATTTGTCTTTACTTTTGCTATTACCGCTTTAGTTTAGGCATTCAGCTTTATTACTTTCCTGTTTTGCCTATTATTTAATCCATGTTTGCCCCTCTTATTCATTCTTTGCAATTCTGTTCTGTAAATCTTCCTAAAGTGCAGTTTTGATGTTTCTTTTCTTTCTTTGTTAATAAAGTCTAAACTCCTTAGCTGAGCATTTAAAACCTCCTACAGCCTAACCCCAATTGTCTTTTCCATCCTGATTTTCTACCACCTTTACCCTCAACATGGGTCTCATTTTCCAACCTAGATTATTTGCTGTTTATAGATGGTGATTATTATTTTGTACTTTTCTGTCATTTTCACAGATCATTATCTGTATCATTTAAAATTCTAGGGTTTTTTTTTGAGGTCTAGGTAAAGTATATCACCTTTTACATTAAGCTGTATCTATCAAATTGTTCCTCTACTCTTTCAATAGCATTTTATATAATTTATACACAGTTGACCCTCTGAACAATGTGGGAGTTAGGTACACTGACTCCTTGTGCAGTCGAAAATCCACATATCTCTTGACTCCCCAAAAACTTAATAGCCTTGTCAGCCAGCCTACCGAAACCTTACCAATAACAAAGTCGATTTACACATATTTCATATTTGTATTAAATACTGTATTCTTTCAATAAAGCTGGAGAAAAAATATTAAAATCATAAAAAGAAAATATACTTAAAGTACTATACTGTATTTATCAGAAAAAATCCACATATAAATTGACCAGTGCAGTTCAAACCCATGTCATTTAAGGGTCAGCTATAGTTCCAACACAAATACAGTACCAATTAATGTATTATTTGGGGTATGTATCTTTCACTAGCTTTTATGCCCCTGAGGTGAAGGACCTTGTCTTAATACATCTTTGTCTTTTCTGTGGCTCCTTGAGTCCTTGAGCATATGATAGCAGTCACTCGGAAAATGTTCTGGAATTCATTCAGCCTGTTGGTTGTTCCCATTTAAGAACAGACATAGTAATGGAAGTTCCAGGGTGCATTGGGATCACCTACTGGTTTGGGGTGTCTCTTATTCTGTATCTTATGTACATCTATTTTCTGATATGCCCACTTGATTCTTTTAAATTGTTATAAATTACACATAACATAAAATTTACCATTTTAACCATTTCTAAGTGTGCAATTCAGTGATATTAAATAGTCATGTTGTGCAATCATCACCTTTATCCATCTCCAGAACTACTTCTTCTTACCTGTTAAACAGTAACTCCCCATTACCTCATGCCCCCAGCTCCCGTAACCATTGTTCTTCTTTCTTTGTATGAATTTGATTAAGGTACCTCAATTAAGTGGAATCACACCATGTTTGTCCTTTTGTATCTGATTTATTTCACTTAGCATAATGTCTTCAAGGTTCATTCATATTTCAGCATATATCTGAATTTTATTCCTTTTTAAGGTTAAATAGTGTTCCCTTGTTCATATATGCCACATTATCCATTCAACCTTCAAGGGACATTTTGGCTGTTTCTACCTTTTAAGCTGGTTGATTCCTTTTTTCCTTAATTTTTTTTCTCTATTATATAGAGTAATTTGGGGGCGCCTGGGTGGCTCAGTCGGTTAAGCATCCAGTTCTTGATTTTGGCTCAGGTCATGATTTCAGGGTTGTGAGATCAAGCCTTGCGTTGGGCTCCGCACTGGGCATGGAGCCTGCTTGAGATTCTCTCTTCCTCTGCCACTCCCCCTCATGCTGTCTCTCTTTTCTAAAATAAATAAACATTTCTTTAGAAAGGTAGTTTGTGCTTTTTGTAGATATTTGAGAAAGTTACATAGTGAATTATAAAAAAAAAAAATTTTTTCAATATGACCATTTAGAGATGACCTCTATTATTAAGCCGTCATCTTAGATCTGTGATTTAATTTTCATCCTCATCCTGGTTACCCTCCACTGGATTCAGTCTAGGTTTTAATGGTATCACTGGAATGAATACATGCTTGAGGATACTTTAATTGTTGAGTACTATGAATTTAACAAAAGAAGATTTTAAATGTTTAAAGGTTAAGGATGCCCTCTTAGCCTAGAAAAAATTTTTAATGGAAATAAGGAGAAGGAAAGACCTCAAAAGAGACTGCTTTCAGCCACTACATTTTTTTACTATTAAATAATGGCAGTAGCAGCTGTCACTTGGTTTGTGCTAAGAATTTTATATGCCTTTCCTGAAACAATCTTAACCGTTCTAATAAATGAAGGACCTGAGGCTTAGAGGTTAAATGGAACCCGAATCCCATAAGGCTCAGTGTGCTCTACTTTTTTGAACCTGATATGAGGAAGGAATGAGGGCATAATCTCTAAAACAGTGAATATGACTCCACCAAGAATAAGAGCAGTCCACCAAAGTTCAAATCCACCTCAGCCATTTAACTGGCTTTATAATTTTTTTTTTCCTAGTAGTCTCTGCCCAATGTGGGGCTCAAATTTACTATCCCAAAATCAAGAGCTACATGCTCTAACTGAGCCAGCCAGTTTTATAATTTTAGGCTTTATGATTTTAGGCAAGCTGTGTGCCCTAGTTGCCTCATTTATAAAATCCTCACGTAGGATTATAAAGATTAAAGGCATTAATCCATGTACAAATTATTGTAATAATTCTCAGAAACATATTTTCACATTTTTTTAAAGTTTTTTTTTTTTTTTTTTTTTTTGAGAGAGAGAGACAGAGAGAGACTGAGAGAGCACAAGCAGGGGGAGGGGCAGAAGGAGAAGCAGATTCCCCGAGGAGCAGGGAGCTGGATTTGGTGCTCGATCCCAGGACCCCCAGGATCATGACCCAAGCTGAAGGCAGATGCCTAACTGGCAGGCGCCCCTTTTTCACATATTTAATATCTCTGAAATTAAGATATACCTTTCGTTGATGACATGTCATAATTTAATTGGCAGAGTTTTTTTCTTTCTCAGGGTACATAAAGTAATGGTGTATTATATAATTCATGGTACCTGAGATAGAGTAATACTTACATAACTGTGCCTACACAGAATAAGCACTATGTAAATATTATACTGGTTAATGCTACCACTCTAAAAATCCCTTCTTGAAGTAGCCTGATGGCTTCCTTCTGTGACATCATTTGAAAGTACAGCATTGACACTTAATATTTCCTGTATAAATTGAAATTCTCATTCATTGCTGGTGAGAATTAAGATGTTGGAGCTGCTTTGGAACATAGTTTGGTCAAAATGGTAAACATAGAGTTAACCTTATGACCTATCAATTCTACTTCTAGGTACCTACCCAGTAGAAATGAAAACATGTCCACACAACAACTTGTACACAAATGTTCATACCAGCACTATTCATAATGGCCAAAAAGTAGAAATGACATAAATGCCCATTTACTGAATGGATAAATAAAATGTGGCACATTCATACCATGGAATATTTTTTGGTTATAAAAACAAATGAAGTACTGATAATATGGTATAAGATAGGTGAACTTTGAAAACATCATGCTACATGAAAGAAGCCAGACACAAAAGGCCACACATTGTATGATTTCATTTATATGAAACATTGGAAGAAGCAAATCCATAGAGACAAAAAATAGGTCAGTGGTTGCTTAAGACGGGTGTGTGAAGGAATGGGGAGTGACTGCTGATGGTTACATGGTTGCTCTGTGTATGTACTGAAAACCATCGTGGAGTTGTATACTTTAAATGGGTGAATTATAATCTCAGTGAAATTGTTTAATTATTTCCCTCTATAGTCTTATATAGCTCCAAAGTGATTGCATAGCCCGGGCTCTGTTTCGGGCATTAATATATCATTTTATTTAATCATTGAAATCAGTGTTTTATTAGTCCCTCTCTCACTCTCCTTTTCTTAGCACAGTGGGAAAAATAGACTCATAACAGGAGAACAGATCTCCTATTGTTCTTCAGGCCACTACTATCCTAATTCCAGACATTCCATATTGAGATAGCTTCAAGATTTAGAAAAGTCTTCCTTTAATCATTCTAATGTGTCTCCCTCTGGCTTCAACCAGTTAATCTTAGTTGTAATTTAGTATTCTTTTAAATATGGTACTCATCCCATTTATGGCATTAAGCTTTTGCAGTAAATGTGAATGAACATTATAAATGTGTTCTAGATATGTACTACATTGAATTTATACTGATTGGTAAATATAATGGAAAAAATGGAGAGTATTTGTAAATTTCTTGCTGGATTTTGTTTACATATGTTTAATATATAGGCTCAGATTTAATTTTAAGCCTCATGAGATAACGTGTAGCTGGTTATATTTTCTCTCTGTTGTGCAGCTAAAATTGCACGAGGTTGAAACTTACATGTTTGATAACCAGTGGTCACAGAGTATTTCCTATTTATTATTCTGCAATAATTTATTAACCTGAAGAACAGATTTGCTTCTAAATAGAGAAGATATATCTTGTAGGAGTTTAATTCAGTGCATACAGTGTTATTTCTGAAGTGAATTATAATATACTATTAATGAAAAAATTCATTAAATTAGGAAAACTCTAGCTCAATGATTTGTCCAGTTATGTATTAGAGATTAGGTTGTGAATTTTCCTGTTTTTCCTTGACATTATAAATGTAGTTTTATATGTGAAATTGACTATAAGTACCATTATTAATAACTTTTAATGGGTCTGCCCATCTGCACATACATATTTAAAATAGCATTTTTTTGGTACAATGATTTAGTTAAAGCTGGTTTAATAACATAACGTCCTTGAGTTCCAAGTTTGAAACTGGAAATTCAGTGGAAATGTGAGCTTACATTTACCATGAAGTAGTTACTGAAATGTTTGAACTGAAGAGTGAATGAATAGAATACTGTCCTCCAGGAGGAGATAAGATTAGTGATGAAAAAAAAATAGATTAGTGATGATGGTGTGCCAATGTAGATAATAAGAATAGTCTCCTACATTTTGGTCTGGTAGCACTGTGTACATGGTGTTAAGATTAATATTTCTGTATAAAATGTTTAATATTCTTTAAATTTTTAATATTTTAATAAATTTATATTTTATAAATATTTTTTATATTTATATTTTTTATATTTCTATATAATTTTTTTGAGTGTTCCTCAAAGGTAATGAGTATTCTGAATTTACCCAGATAGTGCTGGTATTAGTTTCATTGGTGAAAATAAGGAGGCTTGAATTGTGATTAGTTAAGTCTTTTAATAGTATAAACCATTTCATACCTGTTTTGTAATCAGTGTCAAATGACTAACATAGGTCATAATAAGTGTCCTTGTATTGTTTTTTACTCTTACGCTTCATCCCTTCCAAGTTGTTTTGATTCTACATTTTTGTTGATAAACAACAGAGGTGTTAGCACTATGAGAAAAAGTGACAAATACAGTAGATATTAATTGGGTATAGAATAATGGGACACAATTCTGGACCACATGTGGATACCACTAGTGATATTAAGGCTCAAGAAGGAAAAAGACATGAAAAATCTAAGAAATGAGGTACTTGATAGATAATAACAAAAGGAATAGGAGATAAAGAATGATAGACCACAGAAAAAACTACTAAATAAATACTTACATCCATACTAGTGGGTGATGGAATGTCCTCTTGAAAATTTTTTTACTACATCATTTGCAAATTCAAAGGTATCTATTCCTAAAAATACAGATTAGTACAAAGTAACAAATAGTTCTTTGATCCTGCATATATGCATATTTGTTTTCATATAGAGTCTATAGAGATCATGTATTGAAGACTTCTCTTTGAAAAGAAAGACACCTTAGATCACTTGCCTAATCATAAACCTTCTGATGACTTAAGTAGTAATTTAAAATTCTTGGGGCACCTGGCTGGCTAAGTCAGTGGAGAATGTGACTCTTGATCTCCGGGTTGTGAGTTTGAGCCCCATATTGTGTGTAGAGATAACTTAAAAATAAAATCTTTTTTAAAAAATGAAATAAAATTCTTTTTCCAGTGTTGAAAAGATTGAACCAATTTTTGTTAAGATTTTATTGATTTATTTGACAGAGAGACACGGCGAGAGAGGGAACACAAGCAGGGGGAGTGGGAGAGGGAGAAGCAGACTCCCCGCGGAGCAGGGAGTCCGATGCGGGGCTCGATCCCAGGACCCTGGGATTATGACCTGAGCCGAAGGCAGACGCCTAACAACTGAGCCACCCAGGCACCCCCCAATTTTTGTTTTAAAGTCACAAAATGCTGTAATGTCCTTGAGTTACTGAAATTATGGCATACGGTTATTTTGTATTTTTTTATATTTTAAATTCAATGGTAGAAGTTAAGATATGAATATCGTGGTTATATCTATTAGGAAGAAATGTTTGTTGAACATAAGCCCTGTATGCCTGTCTTCTTTGACCTGCTCTATATTTGAGAGGGATGCTGATTAGCTCTAATAACAGGTTTGTCATAATGTTAATTGCATATTCATTCAGTCTGAGACACTTTGGGTACTTGGGAGGCTCTGGTAAGCAGGAGAGATAACTGAGCCTTTTAGGGAAGGCCAGACATGAAAGAGATTATAGAAGTGTGATCAATATGATGACATAGGAAAATATAGGGTGCTGTGAGAACAGATCAGGAAGAAGTGATGTGGAAATTGAAAGGATTAAGTAGGAATTAGCCAGGAGAAGAGGGCATCAACATGTGTTATTGCGACAGGAAACAGGTATTAAAGGCCCAAAGGGGGAAAAAATTTCTTTTAAGATGACTTGAGAGATAGGCTAGGGGGTCAGTTTAAGGGAATGAGAAGTCATTAAAGGGCCTTAAGTAGGGTGGTGAATCAGTTGTTTTAAAGGGTACTCTTGGTTTCAATGTGGAGAATGGATTGAAAGAAACCAAACTGAAGGTATTAAAGTCAGTAGACTGTTTAGTAACCCAAGTGTAGGATGATGAGACATCTTATTTAACAATTTGGTGATTCTGTGGATTGAGAGAAGTAGATACCTTTGCAGGCAAGAATTAAAAAGGATCAAGGCATGGAAAGATTCCATCAGTTTGGTGTTTTGAAGTCATTGGTAACTTGAAGTTCTTTTTTAGCATATAAGTTAGTGAGTAATTAGGTGAGGAAGTAATAACAGGTAGTATAGACAAATCCAGTCACAAGGAGAGAAGTGGAAGCTATCTGCTTAGCTTCTTTCCATAAATGGATTAGATTTAGAGCACATATTGACGAGTTAATTTTTGTAGAGTACTTAAAACATTGCTTTGCTTGGGGCACCTGGGTGGCTCAGGTGGTTAAGCATCTGACTCTTGATATCAGCTCAGGTCTTAATCTCAGGGTCGTGAGTTCAGGCCCCACTTGGGCTCCACTCTGGGCATGGTGGAGCCTACTTAAAAAAAAAAAACAAAAAAAAACAATTCTTGACTTATAATAATTAATCTATTAAGTGTAAAGGAGTTTTGACTCATGACTATTACATGTGTCAGATATAATAATAATAATAGGTCCCTCTCCAAATAATAATAATACTTGGTCCTTCAGAAGCTCAAAGTAAGAGCTGATGAACTGGATTTCATTTCTTGGTGGTCTGTTAGATCATTTTCATTTTGTTGGTTTCTTATCCATGCTAAGACAAATAATGAGGTGATTAGAGACTCAGAATCTGAAATGAGATTGTGTAAGTTTGCATACGGTTCTCTTGCTAACTAGTTATTTGATTTGGGATAAATTTTTTAAACTCTAAGCCTCTGTGTCTCCTTAGTGCCAGTGTCTTTCAAATATTTGTTGAATTATTTTTTT
This sequence comes from Eumetopias jubatus, assembly GCF_037043125.1. NCBI lineage: Eukaryota > Metazoa > Chordata > Mammalia > Carnivora > Otariidae > Eumetopias > Eumetopias jubatus. Next base: position 169,784,337 of record NW_028274808.1, on the reverse strand, counting down.
AAAATCTGAGAGAACAGTTTCTACAGAAAATTTAGGAGCCGTCTTACCGCCACTTACTACTAAAATGCTTCCATGTACTGATTTTGCTTACTTTGTCCTTCAGTGCTATGCTACATCCTACTTGACACTAAATAAATTGCCATTTACTGTCTATATTAATTTTATGTTACTTTACCTAACTAGATTTTAGTCTGTGTTATAGTTCTCATAGCATGGACTATTATGCTAGGTAAATTGTAAACACCTGGTAATTGTTGGGTTTCTTTAGGGGCGGAGCATTTATTAAAAGTTTTAAAAAGAATGTATGTCACTGACAACATTCAGCTTGCTGAATGCTTTGTCTTCTACACCCTTCCCTTCAGCTAGGCAAAATGATAGTAATGTAAGTATGGACTTTATTTTTTTAATCTGAGGATTTCATTTTCTTGTCATTATATTTGAACTACATGTGTTTTATTTCTGTTATTTAAAAACTCAAGTGTGCTTTATATTCTAGGTCCGGTTTATCACTAAAATATGGCATCCTAATATTAGTTCCGTCACAGGGGCTATTTGTTTGGATATCCTGAAAGATCAATGGTAAGAGATTTTGAATTCACTTTCTTCTCTGTCAATTCCAAGGCTATATTTAGAGTGTTATGCATGTAATTGCCTCAAAACATAAGCATATATTATACTTTCTCTTATTTGGGCTGTAATTTTAAAATCTTATGAAGTCTCTTAAGTGCATGATCAAAAATGTGTTGGGGTGTCTGGGTGTTGCAGTTGGTTAAGCATCTGACTCTTGGTTTCAGCTCAGGTCATGAGCTCAATTGAGCCCCACGTTGGCTCTGCGCTAAGTGTGGGGTCTGCTTGAGATTCTCTCTCCCTCTCCCTTTATCCCTCCTACACCTCTGTAAAATAAATAAGTCTTTATTAAAAAGTGTGTTAGAATTGAGATCACAATCATTATTTAAATAGTGACTTATGGGGCACCTGGGTGGCTCAGTCGGTTGAGCGTCCGCCTTCGGCTCAGGTCAAGATCTCAGGGTCCTGGGATCGAGCCCCACATCGGGCTCTCCACTGAGCGGCAAGTCCACTTCTCTGCCTCTGTGATCGCTTTTGCTGTCTCTCAAAGAAATAAATATAATCTTAAAAAAAAATTAGTGACTTATTACATTTTGAAAAGTCTTGATTTAATTTATTTTGGTAAATTTGGTTCTTTGCTGTCTCTGGAAGATATTTGTGAAAGACTAAAAAAATTTAAGTATTGAAGTAATCAGCTCTGATGTGGTTGGGGTATAGGCAAGAAAAATGTTAAAAGTTGTGTTAAGTGAGCTTAGTTAAGGTTCTCAGAGTTGTAAGAAAGGAGTACCTTTGTAAAGTGATGTCTTCATTTGCATAGCACTTTACAGTGCTTTAACATGTTTTGTCTGATTTGATTTTAGCAGCAGAGTGTTTTAAGAATTCTTACCCTGGAGCCATTAAGTTCAAATCCTAACTGCCATTTACTAAACTGTGGTCTTGAGGAAATTACCTAGCCTTTGTGCCTTAGTGTCCTCATCTCACAAGATGGGGTTAATACTTCATAGGGCTGTTAAAAGGATTAAATGAATTGTTTTATGTAATTTTCTTAGAATAGAGCCTGGTATATTCTAATAATATGAATGGAAAAAAACTAAGACAAGAAGTATATAAAAAAGTTATCAGAGTGGGTGAAAACAGTAATAAGCTATGTGTTTGATTTAAGAAAGGGAAAGGATGGAACTTGAACATGAACAAGGTGAAACAAAATGACAACATTTAGTGTTTGGGTGATTTGGTTTATTTAGTAATTGGATAAACAGACAAGAATTGTTGGTTTGGTTTTGCTTTTCCATTCTAATAGCACATCTGAGTAAAGCCTCCTCCCTCAGATCATCTCTTGGGGTCTAGTTTCTTGATCTGTATTCCATACCCTTAAACACGGAATAGTGTGAAATAGAACTAATTTTATTCTGTCATTCTTTTAATTTGTGACTTTTCACAATTTGTGGGCCTCAGTGTTTTTATCCATAAATTTATTTCAGAGGCCCCTTATAATAGTTCGATCATTCAGTGATACTAATGAATATTTGCAGACGTTGTACTTCTTTCACTTGGTTTCTGGGACATTAGTTCTTTTATTCTCCCCTTTTCTGTGCCCATTCCCAGATTTCTTAACTAGTTCCTCCTTGTTTCTAGCAGCTTTGCACATGAGAGTACCTCGGGGCTAAGTCTTTATCTCTGCTACTTTTCATCTATACTCACTTTCCTGGTATGCTCATCTGATTTTAGAACTTCACTTTTTAAATACCAGCAACTCATAAGTTTATCTTTCTTGGACTCCACACTCATATGCTGCTGCCTGCTTAACATCTGTACTTCAATATGTATGTAGTAGACATTTAAAACATGTTGAAAACTGAACTGATACTCCCCTAACCCCAAACCTGCATCACCCCATCTAAGCTGTTGGCAACTACATTGTTGCAGTTGCTCTGGCCAAAACCTCATCATGATCCTTGGTTCTTGTTTCTCTGGTACCCTGTACCCTGTTTGCAAATCTTATTAGTGAAACTTCCAAAATCTTATCAGCAGTTTTCATTTACTACTACCTGGCCCAAATCGCATTACCTCTTCCCTGGATGATTACTGTAGCCTGTCTCCCTGCTTCTGACTTTGTCCTACTCAGCAATTCTCAGAGAATGATACTCTCCTCCCTGCTCCCCTCCTCCCCACATCCATCCCTTTTTAAAAACAAATACAGCTCCAGACTAAAATTTTCCACTGACTCCCCTTTTTGTTCAGAGTTAAGCCAGCAGTACTGCTACTTCTGATTATCTCCCTATAGACAGTTGAAAAATTATGGTATATATGTAGAGAGAGAACTTGGCACTTTTGTACTGAAACAGTTGTCAACTGTTCCCATTTCCTTAGGCAGATGTGAAATAGCTGAATTTAGCCTCATTTCATATCTATGTAATTGAAATATTTTAAAATGTCAAAGACACGTCAGATAAAAATAGGTGAGATTAGGTATGCATGGATATCCTAAGCCCCCCCCCCCCCAATTTATTGAGGTATAATTGACAGTCAGTGGATATTCATGTTTACTTAGGCTTCAGAGCTGGAATTTGGTAAAGAAAACTAGAGGATAGTAATCTTCAGAAAAATAAGTTGAATAAACATTGAATAATTTGGGATAGGTGTGCTAGAAAACTCTTGGTCTTTTGTTAATACATACGGCGGTTTACCTTTAATATTTAACAACTGTATGTTAGTATGGTTTATTAACTCCACACTCCAGTGTATTCTATGTGGAAACTATTTTCTGATGTTTTTCCACTGACACCTATTATGACTATAGGTGTCTATTTACCTGGGGAAATAGAAGAAAATGACTACACATAAAAATTGCACTCAGTGATACTGCCCTTTTAAAAGACATGAATAGGCATTAAGAGAATACCTATGTGGTTGATAAGCAGTGCTCAGCATCATTAGTTATTAGGGAGATGCAAATTAAAATTACAATTAGATACTGCTACATACTTATAAATAGTTGTCATGCATTGATGGTAGGAATGTGGTTCAACTACTCAACCAGCAGTATCTACCAGAGCTAAACGTACACCTTTGATAGGGCCTAGCAGTTCCACCTCTAGGTCTATATCCAAGAGAAATGAATGCATATGTCCCCCAAAAGACTTGTACAAAAATACTCATAGCACATTTATTCAGTAACCCAAATGTCTATTAACAAGAAAATGGATATATGATGGAATAATTGTACAGTGAAACACTACATAGTAGTTTAAAAAAAAAAAAAGCATATTGGGCGCCTGGGTGGTTCAGTCATTAAGCGTCTACCTTTGGCTCAGGTCATGATCCCAGGGTCCTGGGATCAAGTCCCACATCGGGCTCCCTGCTCAGCGGGAAGCCTGCTTCTCCCTCTCCCACTCCCCCTGCTTGTGTTCCTGTTCTCACTGTCTCTCTCTGTCAAATAAATAAATAAAATCTTAAAAAAAAAAAAACATATTGACACAAACAGCATGGATAATTCTCACAGACATGTTGAGTGACCAAAGCAGACACAAAGAAGCACATACTGTATGATTCTGTTCTTACAAAATTCAAAATGAGCCAAAACTGGGGCGCAGTCAGTTAAGCATCTGCCTTCAGCTCAGGTCATGATCTCAGGGTCCTGGGATGGAGTTCCGCATTGGGCTCCCTGCTCAGCGGGGAGTCTGCTTCTCCTTCTGCCCCTCTCCTCATGCTCTCTCTCTCTGTTCTCTCTCTCTCTCTCTCTCAAATAAAGAAGCCTAAACTAATTTATGGTGATAGAAATTAGGACAGTGGTGGGGGTATGTGAGGGTTGTGAAAGGGAGTTGCAAGAGTGAAGTTTTTTTTGAGTGCTGGAAATACTCTAAATTTTGATCTATGTGTTGGTTACGTGGGTATATACATATACAAAAATTCATCCACATGTATAGCATTTAACTCTGCTTATTATATTTTAATAAAAAATTATAACAGAAAAGCTGCCATACTCTTTAAGTAGCAGTCAGTGTTTTGAATAAACATCAATTATATTGATCGTCTTCTGAAGACCCTTAACAGAAAGTTAGTCAACAGTATTGACGATTCACATAGCTATTGTATGTTTTGGAGACCCTTCTGAGTCTGTATGCATGAATATTTATTTAGCCATCTTAACTGTGTTAAATATTGAGATCTGGGCAAAATTAATTTACTGAGGATAGATTTATAAGGTACATCATCCATTAACTATTAAAATTAGCTGACATTTTGAAATTTCATATTCCTATTTGCCTGTTAGGGTTTGTTTTTTACACTGAATCCTAAAAAATCTCAGTGCATTATGAATTTAGTCAGTACTATGTAAAAAGAACAATAAATGGAATGAAAGATTATATTTTTACTTGTATACTTTTTCACATTACTAAATTTAGATTTAAAAATTAATGTAGATCAGTCAGCATACATGTTTAAAAAATTTTTTTTTCTAAGATTTTATTTATTTGAGAGAGCATGAGCGGGTGTGGGGGAGAAAGGGAGAGGCAGGCTCTCCGCTGAGCAGGGAGTTTGACATGGGGCTCAATCCCAGGACCCTGGGATCATGACCTGAGCCGAAGGCAGATGCTTAACCAACTGAGCCACCCAGGCACCCCCCAAAATGTACACATTTCTTTACACTATCAAAGATGTTGTAATTGCTATAGTATTTAGAGCCAGAAAACTAGGTTATGTTTTATTTCTTTATTTTTTTAGCTTACTTATTTTTTAAAATAATTTTTTATTGTTATGTTAATCACCATACATTACATCATTAGTTTTTGATGTAGTGTTCCATGATTCTAGGTTATGTTTTAATAATAATTTTACTACATCTGATTATTAAAACAGTGTCACTGTTTACCATTAATTTTTTGTCCAGCTTAAAACTTTGCATTTAGGGATTTTTTTTTCCTCTAGCATTTTAAAAAAATTCATTCATTCATTCATTCATTCATTCATTCATTCATTTTTACCTGCACCCACTCTTACTTTTGTTTGTTTTTTTTTTAAGGGGGGCTGCAGAGGGAGAGAGAGAATTTTATGCAGACTCCATGCCCAGCGCGGAGCCCAACATGGGGATGGATCTCACAACCCTGAGATCATGACCTGAGCCAAAATCAAGAGTCAGACACTTAACCAACTAAATGAGTTTTATGTTTTTTTTAATTGAGGTATAGTTGACATGCAATATTAATTCCAGGTGTCATTTAGATTTCTTTTTAGCCAACTAATTCTTTTTTTTTTTTAAATACCTCCCCCAACATTTCATTATGAAAAATTTGAAGCATGCAGAAAACATAACTTTTTCTCATTGAGATTATTATGAATCAAATCTAAGATTTTTCCTTTCATATTGAGAGCAACCTGTCCCTTGCAAAATGTTCATCTTTAGGTCCTTAGTTTCTGATTTTTGAAGTTGTAAATCTGAGGTCTATAATAGTTTGTGTCCTCCCAATAAAGACTGTAAGTAAAACAAATGAAATAAAATAAAACTGTAAATAAAAGAAGTAGAAAGTATTTATAATAAAAACTTACAAATCTTTAAGGGAAGAACTCCTGACTTTAAAAAAAGTTTTTTAGGGGTGCCTGGGTGGCTCCGTCGTTGGGCGTCTGCCTTCGGCTCGGGTCGTGATCCCAGGGTCCTGGGATCGAGCCCTGCATCAGGCTCCCTGCTCGGCGGGAGGCCTGCTTCTCACTCTCCCCCTGCTTGTGTTCCCTCACTCACTGTGTTTCTCTCTGTCAGATAAATAAATAAAATCTTAAAAAAAAAAAAAAAAGAGGGAATACAAGCAGGGGGAGTGGGAGAGGGAGAACAGGATCCCTCAGGTGCCCTAAAAAAAATAAATCTTAAAAAAATAAAAAATAAAGTTTTTTTAAGGACTCCTGGGTGGTTCAGTCGGTTAAGCGTCTGCCTTCGGCTCAGGTCATGATCCCAGGGTCCTGGGATTGAGTCCCGCATTGGGTTCCTTGCTCAGCAGGGAGCCTGCTTTGCCCTCTGCCTGCTGCTCTCCCTGTTGCTCTCCCTGCTCTCTCTCTCTATGACAAATCTTTTAAAAATAATAAGTTTTTTATATTGTAAAATATATGACATAAAATTTATCATCTTGGTTTTTTTAATTGACATATAACGTGGATATCTTCACTGTTTCAAGTAAGTGTATAGATGAGTATTACTAAGTATATTCACATTGTTATGCTACCAGTCTCCAGGACTTTATTTTTTTAGAGCAGTTCTAGATTCATAGCAAAATTGAGAGGAAGGTACCAAAATTTCCCATATACTCCCTGTCCCTACATATACATAGCCTCCCCTATAATCAGCATCCTCTGTCAGAATGGTACATTTGTTAAAGCTGAGGAACCTGCATTGACCTATCTCAGTCACCCAGAGTCCTTAGTTTATATTATGGTTCACTCTTGGTGTTGTCCATTCTATACATTTGAACAAGTGTATGATGACATGTATCCATCATTGTGGTATACAGAGTATTTTCACTCCCCTAAAAGTCCTCTGTGCCCTCTTCATCCTTCTACCCTGTCCCCTCCCACCTTTTCATCTTTCAAAACTGAAACCATACCTATTAAACAATAACTTCCTGTTTTTCTCACCCTCCAACCAGTGACAACCACCATTCTACTTTCTGTCTCTATGAATTTGGCTTTTCTAGGTACCTCATGAATCATAGTATTTATCTTTTTATTCCTGGCTTCACTTAACATAATGTCATCAGGACTCATCCATGTTGTAGCATGTGTCTGATTTATCTTCCTTTGTAAGGCTGAATAATATTCCAATGTATGTATATACCATATTTTATTCATTCATGGGTTGATGGAAGTGAGTTACTTCTACCTTCTGGCTATTGTGAATAATCCTTGTATAAACATGGGTGTACAAATATCTGAGTCCTTGATTTCACTTATTTTGGATATGTACCTCCCTACAAGTGGAATTGTTGGATCATATGGTAATTCTGTGTTTAAGTTTTTTGAAGAATTGCTATACTGTTTTCTGTAATTGTTCATTTTGCATTCCCACCAACTGTGCATAAGGGTTCCAATGACTCTGCATCTTCACCAACAACTGTTATTTTTTGTTTTGATAGTAGCCATCCTAATGGATGTGAGGTAGTATCTCATTGTTTGATTTGTTTCCCTAATGATTGATATTAAGCATCTTTTCATGTGCTTATCAGATATTTGTATATCTTCTGGAGAAATGTCTGTTCAAGTCCTTTCTTATTTTTTAATTGGGTTTTTATTGTTGAGTTATAGGAGTTCTTTATATATTCCAGACATTAACCCTTTATCAGATCCATAATTTGCAAATATTTTCTCCCATTCTCTGGACTGCCTTTCACTCTGTTAATTTTTATCCTTTGCATGGGAGATTTTTCTCTACACAGTTAACTTTGATATAGTTAGACCAATTTCTCTATTTTTTCTGTTGTTGCCTGCACTTTCTGTGTCCTATCCAAGAAATCATTGTCAACTCCAGTGTCATGAAGCTTTCAGATAAATACTTGCTTTATATAGATGCATGGATTAAGTGATATATTTTAAGCAAATAACTTGCTCTAGTCAGAATGTTATGGAATGATTTCACACTTTCTTGAAAGTAAGAAATATTTGCTTGATGGTATTTTACATGTTTTTGGGATGGCACTGAAAGAAAGTTGTATATACTAGTTTATCACTTTATGTGTAGAGAAATGGATAAAAAGTCAATGAGTAAAGCTGACCAGAAGGATACAACAATAAGAAAAGCAAGTCCAGTTCAGGATGGTTTGACTTGTCTGAAAAAAAATATGATAGATATATAAATTTCTATAAATTACATGATTAAGATAAAATCTAGATTTTTTTTTTTTAGCTCCAGTAGTTTTTATATTTTATTCAGAAAACATCCACTTTGCTTTTGTCATGCAGCATGTTCTTAACTGCGATATTTTCCTGTTTTGATTTTTAGGGCAGCAGCAATGACTCTCCGCACGGTATTATTGTCATTGCAAGCCCTATTGGCAGCTGCAGAACCAGATGATCCACAGGATGCAGTAGTAGCAAATCAGGTAAGATGGCTGCTTTTGAAAGACGTCCTTATGTTTACCTATGAGTCTCTACTACTGTAATGGTTTGCAGTATTAACACATGTGCGTGGTTCTATTGAAACTAAATTTGGAAGTGGTTTTCTTTCTTGTGGTAAGATTATTTTGTCAGCTGTCATAGTAAAAACTTTATTGATTTTTAATATACTAATTTAATTGGATATATGATAGATGGTTTTTAAAAAAAACTAACGGAAATTTTCAAACACACAGTGTCAAAAGATTTATATAGTGAACACCCATATTCCTACCTACATAGGGATTCTGTGATTGAGATTTTACTATACCTGCTTAATCGTGTGTGTATCTATCTATCCCTCCATTTAGTGATAATTCCTTCCTGGTGATAATTTTTTGTAACTATAAATTTAAATGTATTTGCATGTTATAAAAATAAAGATAAACATATACATATTTTACACTAGTTACGGAACAACAATGAACGGTCAGTCGATCCCTTTTTCACTTTTAAGAGAACTGAAATCTGGGGCGCCTGGGTGGCTCAGTCGTTAAGCGTCTGCCTTTGGCTCAGGTCATGATCCCAGGGTGCTGGGATCGAGCCCCACATCGGGCTCCCTGCTCGGCAGGAAGCCTGCTTCTCCCTCTCCCACTCCCCCTGCTTGTGTTCCCTCTCTCGCTGTGTCTCTCTCTGTCAAATAAATAAATAAAATCTTTTAAAAAAGAACTGAAATCTGAGTGCTCAAAACACGGGCCACTCTACTGCAGCTATGGCTTTTATGTGCACAGAAAACAAAATGCCTGAGAAGCCATTCGACTTTTTTTCTTTTCTTCAAGTAGCACTCTCCTTGGAGGATCACAGTTCTGAGGTTCAGGTTGTAAAACATTTGCTCCATGTTCTCCCCCACCTGATGATAATTTTAACCAGCTCCGGCTGTGGCTGAAATGGCATGGTAAAAGTTACGAAGGATCTTAAAATTGCCAAATGGAATAAATATTTTTCACTTCTGATCTGATCTCCAAGGCAGAGGTCAGCAAATTATAGCTAGACTTACTATTTTTGTAAATAATGTTTTATTGGAATACAGCCACATCCATTTGTTTACCTTCCAGCCACAAGTGGCAGGGTTGAGTAGTTGCAACAAAAACGGTATGGTCTGAAAGCTTGAAATAATTATTATCTGGTCCTGTGAGAAAGTTTGCCTCAACCCCTATTCTAAGCCATTAGGATTTACTGAGCCTTTTTTTCCCCCACCCCGACCTAGAATTTTTTTCTTCTCTTGACTTCTGAGATACTACTCTGTTCTCATCTTGGTAGTTGTAGTTGTTCCTTCATAGTTCCTACAATTTCTCTTCTTCCTCCTTTTAAATAGAGTTCCTTGGTTTAGACATTGTTCCTTTTATTTTCCATTACATATGGTCACTTGGATGATCGTATCCACACTGATATTATCACCTGTAAATTGAGAAAATGTTTAGGCTTGACTTCTCCCTGAGCCCAAGAGCCTATTCAGAACTGGATAGTTCTAGGGGCGCCTGGGTGACTCAGTTGTTAAGCATGTGCCTTCGGCTCAGGTCAGGATCCCAGGGTCCTGGGATCGAGCCCCACATTGGGCTCCCTGCTCAGCGGGAAGCCTGCTTCTTCCTCTCCCACTCCCCCTGCTTGTGTTCCTGCTCTCACTCTCCATCAAATAAATAAATAAAAATCTTTAAAAAAAAAAAAAGGAAAGAAAAGAACTGGATAGTTCTTTATGAATGTTTCATGGATACCTCAGCACAACATTCCCATACTGAAGATAGAATCTTAAATCCTATGAACTTGTCCATCCTTATGTGATACCATCATCAGCTTAGTTAAATATCCAAGCCACAGAGTTGGAATTCTCTATGCCTCCTTTTCTCTTGGTGGTTCCATTCCCAGTATCTCTGTCATACTTCTCTGATTTGCCTTAGTTCACATTTTAAAAAACTTCTCAGGCGCCTGGGTGGCTCAGTCGGTTAGGCGTCTCCCTTTGGCTTAGGTCATGATCTCAGGGTCCTGGGATCGAGTCCCACAACGGGCTCTCTGCTCAGCGGGAGTCTGCTTCTCCCTGTCACTATCCCTCTGTACTCTCCCTCTCAAATCTTAAAAAAAAAAAAAAAATTCTCAATTCAACTACTCTGATAGCTGTCCCTTCCTCGATCTCCTCCTCATCCCATCTTCTGCATTGATACCAGTGAACTTTTTAAAGTACAAATCTTACTTTATCTTACTACTAAAAATCTATTAGAAGCTCTGCTTTTGGGGGTGCCTGGGTGGCTCAGTTGTTAAGCGTCTGCCTTCAGCTCAGGTCATTATCCCAGGGTCCTGGGATCGAGCCCCGCATCAGACTCCCTGCTTGGCGGGAAGCTGCTTCTCCCTCTCCCACCCCCTCTGCTTGTGTTCCCTCTCTCGCTGTGTCTCTCTCTGTCAAATAAATAAATAAAATCTTTTTTTTTTTTTTTAAAGAAGCTCTGCTATCACCTACTTGGTAAATCTAGATTCTTTCATTTATAGAGTCTTTCCATGGTTTGAACTGTCTACAAACCCAGCTTCATCTCCTAAATTTTTACTATTTCTTGGACTCCTGCATTTTCAAGATGGTGTTCATTTCTGCCAGTCATTTCACTCAATCTGCCATGTTTCCTCTGCCTGGTTCCTCTTAGTAAACCTATTCCTTTCCCTTGAAAAGCTGTTCACTCCTTATTTTATGTATATCTTTGTTAATACATTCTACTGTTGTTTGTTTCAGAGTGCTTAGAATTAGGGTTTTACATGCTGTATGTATGTACTGTTGATTTGCTTTTGGTAGTCAGAAACATGGCTTGAATCTCAGCTTTGATGTCCTGTGGAGTTCTGAGCCTCAAAAGGCTGAAGTTGGACTTAGAGCTTTCCTGTAGCTCCTCAAAGAGTTCAGTAATTTGACTTCCTTGTTAGAAATTAAGGTAGAAACTAGATTTATCATTTTAATATATAATAGAAGCTGATCAGTCTTAAAATATTCAATACATGTGCTTTTAAAAGAAATATTAAAGTGAATTGAACAATTATTTTAAATTTATACTTCATTTGTTAAGTAATATTGGTTCCAGAGTATTTAAGAATGAATTTATCTCTTTCTAATGAGAATGGGAAGTCTTACCTTTTAAAAGTACTATATGGTGAGTTCATAAACATCTCAAAAGATGCTATAAATTGAGACTGCTTATCGAGGGACTCCTGAGTGGCTCAGTTGGTTAAGTGTCTGCCTTCGGCACAGGTCATGATCCCAGCATCCTGGGATCGAGTCCCGTATCGGGCTCCCTGCTTGGTGAGCCTCCTTCTCCCTCTCCCTCTACCTGCAGCTCTCCCTACTTGTGCGCTCTCTGACAAAAAAATAAATAAAATCTTAAAAAAAAAGAAACTCCATGTTGAGTCAGTGGAGCATGTGACTCTTGATCTCAGGGTTGTAAGTTTGAGCCCCATGATGGGTGTAGAGATTACTTAAAAATCTTTTTTTTTTCCTTTAAGTAGGCTCCATGCCCAACATGGGGCCTGAACTCAAAACACTGAGAATAAGAGTTGCTTGCTCTACCAACTGAGCGAGCCAGGTGCCCCCAAAATAAAATCTTTTTAAAAAGGCTTTGCACATGGTATTTTCTTAAATCATTGTATACGAATACAGTTCTAGCAAAGCAGCAAAGTCTAGTTGTATTTTTTTCTGAGCTGTGGTTAATACAAAAGTCTGTCACATTTGTTAGTTAATGTCCATACAATTTTAGAAGAAAACAATTTTGTTTGGTTGTATAATGTTTGACACTTTGCAGTGTTCAGAAACATGTCTGTACCTCACTTCAATTAGTATTAGTTTTCTGTTACTTATATCTATTGAAATTGGAGATTAAAGTTCATAAATATAATTGGTCTTTTTTTTTAGCCAACACGTGTGAATCACAGCTTCAGGTCGGACCTTTTTTCTTGAGTGACATACAGAAAGTTGAATCAATTACATTTTAAATGTAAATTACTTTTACTTAGAAAAAGCCAGTTCTTAGGTAATTACTATTGAATATTGTGACTGCATTGTCATGTCATTCAATTTGTTTCTTCATTGTAGTACAAACAAAATCCTGAAATGTTCAAACAGACAGCTCGACTTTGGGCACATGTGTATGCTGGAGCACCAGTTTCTAGTCCAGAATACACCAAAAAAATAGAAAACCTATGTGCTATGGGCTTTGATAGGGTAAGTACCAAAAGGCTTGCTTATTTTGATACATTGAGTTAAATTATTGCTGCAGATCCTTGGCTGACAAAAGTGGTTCAAAGATACTCTAAATCTAGTTTTTATAAACTTTCTTCTGTTACTACAATCAGTGATTCGTTTCTTTTCCTTTTGCTAATTCCAGTCATTGGTTTAGAGGCTTTTTATGCACTACAAATACAAGGCAACTTAAGAAAACAAGTGTGCTTTCTCAATATAAAGATAGTGCATGATTCAGTATTTTAAAAATATTTTGAGATTTGTTTTTTTTGTCCCCTTTTCTTCTCTACAGAATGCGGTAATAGTGGCCTTGTCTTCAAAATCATGGGATGTAGAGACTGCAACAGAATTGCTTCTGAGTAACTGAGGCATAGAGAAAGAGCTGCTGATATAGTCAAGCTTGCCCCTTCTTGAGGAGCATCAACATCTGTTATTTTTAGGATTCTGCATAGATTTCTTTTAAACTGGCATTCTTGCCTAATGATGTTATCTAGGCAACATTGGAGACTGAAAAAAATCCCTGCTCTGTAAATAAAGCTAATTAAACGTCTGTGTAAATTTAAAAAGGGGAAATACTTTAATTTTTTTTCTTAATAGTGTAAAAATTCTTTGAGCTAAGCTAAAACCATGGAAAAAACATGCTACTTTAGTGTTTAGCAGTGTACCAAGACTAGCAAGAGTTTGCTTCAGGATTTTGTTGAATAATTAAGATAATATTTTGAGTGTGTCAGGGCCATTCAAATTGTTGGTGTTGCATCACAGCTACCTTAACTGTTTTTAACATGGATCCTCTGTGCCTGTGAATTTACTTGCATGCTTGTACTTGACTTCTTAGGATGGGTAGCTGAAAAGACCACCATTTTAAGCATTTGAGAATTCTTAAATATGAGATTTATCCAGAATTGAAGATGGTGACCTATTCAGAGCCTTTTTGTCCTTGTCAACAGACTGGGACACCATATCTATTTTTCCCCCTCTTACCACACACAGCTAATATTCTAATAGTAAATTTCTCTATATTTGGTGGAGGAAAATGCCGAGGGGCAGTATCCCTTGCTCCATTTTTAGGTCGTCCATTTGGAATGTTTTGTTACAGTTCTTCACTCTTAAAACTTTCCTATGTGAGTAATAATGTAAAAATGGAGCTGCCAATTTTGTTCCTCTTGCAAAAACAGTAAATACTTAATGTTGTAGTATTCCCAAGATTTAATGAAAGAACCCAACTTAGTTTTTCAGTGAATTTGACATTTTTCTATTTTTAAACTGATGAAATTTTCTTTGAGAACTTGCAAGGATGCAATCAACTGTTGGCAGTTTTTTAGCCTAATTTTGGCTTTATAGAGATTGCTTTATCAGGTACTTTACAAGTCACTCTTGCTTGCATTTGCCCCTATTGACACATGAAAGCTGTGTGGTGTTTTACTGTACATACTTCAGATACACATAGGAATAGAAGTGTGTTATAAATCTAGCTTTCTTTATGATGTTTCTGATGAGAATTGAAAACTTTACCTTTTCTTGTACATAGTCAGACTTTCTATTCGTATTAAAGTTACATTTCATTCTAAGTTCAAAAGTTTGAAAATTATTAGTTTTGCAAGCTCAAACACTAATGTGACCATTTTATGAAGGCTGAAATGGATTTATGCAGACAGTTCTATACATAGAAACACAGTTCTTATTAAATTTTCAGGACCAATGCGAATAACAATGTAATGGAATGAGAATGAATTAAAGTAAGGCTGTATATTGAAAGTCATATTATAAAAGGTTTGCTTTCTTCAAGTGTTATTTATCCTAAATTATAATCATTAAGTGTTTGGAAAATAGTTTTGAACCATAAATTCAGCATAATTTCATTTGACTTCTCAATAATCTTAGAAGCAATAAAAGAACCATTATTAAATATATTGTAATGTTAAAGATGTGAAGGTTCTTCCAAAAACTTGTAAGGCTAATTAATAGTAAGCTCTTGTAGTTGATACTATTGCATACTAAACACAAGTTGCTATGTTTTTTTCCCCTATATGTTTGCTTAAGCATAAATTTCTTTATACAATCACCTCCTTTAATTGTTATAGTTTAGTTACTTTCTAAAGATGCCAAAGGAAACAAGATTTTTCTTTATTTATTTTAAATAGCTAAAACCTTGTACTTTTCTTTATATTTTGAAGTAAGGTTGGGATTGTATGAAATGTGGACAGTTTTGTTCCACCGTTGGTTAGAATTAATTCTTTTTCTTTTAGTGGAGGGTTGGCTTGGTAATATTTGGATTATTTTCAACATCAAACACATCTACCCAATTTGCTATTTGCCTGTATTATCAGGGTATATTTAATTGTCCTGTGGTTAGACAAGAGAGAATGAACTCAGAGGTTACTAAGGTCAAACATTACATACTTAGCTCTTGGAGGCAGCTATACCTTTATACCTTGCCTTTGATTTTTAAGCACATTAACCCCATAGGTAATCTCATCCAACTACAATTCAGTATCCTCAGTGCCCAGGAAATTGAAAAGTACAATATTTGGTAAAAGAGGTTTTCCATAATGCATTTTTCATTTCAAAAATATATTTACCTCATTTACATTAAATGTGATAATCCCTCTTTCCTTTCTGGTGCATTTCCCACTTTCCTTCTGTTTCTTGTTTTTCACTTCTCTACAGATAAATGTAGTTTTCCCAAACATAAAAATTAAGGCAATTGCTTTTTTTCCTCTGGTCTTAAGGGTTTGGGAAAAGGACACTAAAACACTAAAACTGCAGGTCTAGAGAAAAGGTACCCTGGTGGAAATTATTTTTATAATTCTCAATTTTTTGTGATTCATCAGTTGTGAAGGCCTCAAAAATTATGGTTAAATATATATATATTTAACATATATATATAAAATATTTAGGGCAGGCAGATTTGCTAGAGGTCGCTGATATTTCGGTAGGTTTTTATTATAATTGGGTCTATTTCCTGGGTATGTGCCCAACTTTTAAAAGGACAAATACTTAGCTGTATAGTAGAATTTCACTACAGATCATGAATGAATAGCAATTTGTTACCCAAGTAAGTATACAGTAGGTGGTATATCAGTATTTGAGAACTTTGTACTAAATTAGATTCTCTGAGTTGGCTCCCCCAAATATTTGGAATTGTGACTGTGGTTTACTTAAACACATAATACATTCAAGTATATATATGTTTGGATTCTGGGTATTTTGCTTTTGAGAAGAGTAATCTATGAAATGAAAGACTGACTTTTTTCTTTTTGGAAGTATTTCACATTTGTGATGGCGCTTAAAACTATGCAAAAATAATTTTTTAAAGTATAAGAAAGAATTGGCAGTTAAAGTGGATATTGCTTATTTATGCACTACAGAATGCAGCATATTGTGTTACTGTTTAGGCTGCTTATTAATAAGTTGATCGATGTGAAAAGCAGATCTTGGCTATAAGTGTATGCCTGATTTGAGCTTTTAAAACTCTGCAGCAAGGGTATGATAATGTTCCCACAGTACTTGTAGCGACACAGGAAATAAAGCATTTTTGTTGTTGTTTTAAAGATTTAAGATGGATTCGGGCAGGGAAGGGTTGGAGCCAGGTATACTTCCTTGTACATAGATGGAAACAATGTTTGGATATGATAAAGGAAGCTGTCCGTTTACAGTTAACTTTATTTCATGGACTTTTACAAAATGATGTATTAATCACTTTTTCTAGTTCAAGAAATTTCAATTCCAGGGTACAAACCATTGGTTTAAAAAATTTGCATTTCCATTCCTTTAGTACCAGTTTAAAATAAATGCTTAACATCAGCTGTTTGCTATCACTGGGGAAGAAGGCAACTTGAAGTATGTACTGATAAATAGCCTTTTTCCCAAATGTTACTTTCCTGCAGTGTCTAACATATAATGTCACATGTTCTGTTTGCACTGTTGCAATATGGATCAAAAATCTTGTGGCATAGGGATAGGGGAATGTTAGTCTCTCCCTTGTCCTGTTTGTTCTGTTACTGCTTTATTGGACTGATCTACCCTCATAAGCCTGTGATCGTCACCTAAATGTAAGTTGTGAATGTGTCACCTTTTGCTTGGTTATTTCAACCATGCTGCTATATATATAATCAGGTGTGGCACAGTTTATCAGTTTGGTTCTAGGGATGAGTGAATACAAATCATTGCACTGTGCTGTTAAACGATCCTTGTGTGCTTGCTGTTACCTACTTTTTACAGGCATCATAATAAAAGCTAGACTATTTCTTTGGGGGGAAAGAGACTTATTTAATGTAATTTAAAGACTTTTCCAATAGAAAATGAAATACTATTGAAAATAATAATCTATTTTTTAGCTTTCAGCAATTGATGGTGCTTTGTTGTGGTGTCTGCTGGAAGTCTACTGCCATTATAGGGATTCTCATTAACCTCACTGAGAAAGAACCTTGCTTGTTAGCTTCTCTAGATCTCTATTCTAAGCAATCTGTTAGTGATGATAAATTCTGTAGGAGGGTCTATTCTGAGCCATTAACTTCCTGTAAGGGGAAAATGGGAGGGTTACCAGAAAGACCATTGAAGTGGGGTGGGCTATGGGTGGAGGGTTGGGTATTTGTCTTGAGAATTAAAAACTACGAAACACTTTTGTACACAACTGATTTTTTAAAAAATAAACACATTTTTAAAGATGTTGAATTTTTTTTCCCCCCCTTACTGGGAATTCTTAAAAATAAATGCATGCATGTTTTCCCCTGAAAATGGTTTATATCTTCTTTCTGGGTATTCATCTAGGTAGGCGGTTAAACTTCCACATTACTTTGAGCAAGAAAAAGAAGCAAGTAGATCTGTCTCCGAGACAAGGTTCATAGTAATGAGCATATGATGATAAATGGGATAAATTATATTAGATCTTTGAATTTTAAAATGCGTTGAAACTGTTTAAAGTTATTTATTTGAAAATAGAACATTATTTGGCTATGTCCTACTCCAAAATTTAGAGTAATCCAGAGTGAATTGATACTGAAGGTAATGTTTATTCTGTTTTCATCTATGCACACAAGTAAATCTGGAAAGGAGGGTGCCTGTTCCCATGGAAAAGACTCTTGAATTGTTTCAGAAAGACCTGGGTTACTATTCTTGGATTATCCCCTGCCTCTAATACTGATAATTAAAAGAGACAATTGGTTAGGGTTTGTACTAGTTTTTTTACATGGCAAAACTGATTGTTACTTTATGTCTCTAGGGCATTCATAACCAGCTTTCAGCAGACCTATGACTTTTCTGTAGCCTGGAGATGGAATTGCTCCTGATGGGAATATCAGTATGAAGTGCTCTTTTCATGGAGCAAGCTGGATCTTTACATATTAAATCAAGAATAACATATGGAATTCAAGTGAGCTTTCATACCAACCCCTAGCAAAGGATGGTCAGATTTATAGGGTAGTAAACACTTGGTATAAGTTTTGTTTCAGTTATCAAAGAATTAAAGATTTTCAGTGAGATAACATGAATTCTCTAATACCTCATAGGAGTATGTCCTACAGTAATATACTATCCATGCATTCATGTTGTAATGTTCATTTTACCCCATTTCAGTAAAAAGACATTAAAGCACAACTGTATTCTAATCTCCGTATTGTAAAGTACCTTTTAATAAGATACAGAACCAAAGTCAAAAAGGCCAAGCTGTTTACATACTCAGTGTACAATATTTATAGAGCCTTTTATTAATAAAGGTAAAATAAGACAAATACTATGAAACTTAGACATTTGAGAAACCCAAAGTATATTTGGGTTAATATACCTAATACTTTGTTTCTCATTTACAGCATAAAAGCTTTGCTGCATGTACAGAGTATGCCTAACGAGTTAAGGGCAACTAGTAGTGCCTTTTCACTCACAACTAACAGCTCTTTAATTATTGTATTTATTCCTCAGTTCATTTTTAATATGTGAAGTACATGTATTCCTTTTTATGCACATTATTATTTGCATTATATTAGATGAATGACCTTGTGTCCTGAGCAATATTGAGGAACAAGAGTAATGGCATTGACATTGCACTGGTATCTCCTAACAATATTTATAGAATTGTATAATTTTAAGGGAAAAGGGGGAGCTTCCAGGCTCACTTTTTTTTTTTAATATAGAAAATTAAATGACTTGGATACCTAGAGTCACAAGGTTTTTGTTGTAGAAACCCCATCATATTAATTTATGTGTGCCTACTAGGTAGCGTTTTTAAGACGTTTTAATGCTATTCTTGTTTTCCTTAAAAATAGGAAATATGAAGGGATCATTTGCAAGCATGAAAAGGAAAACCAGTTCAGGTGGGAGTAAGGTCTTCAAGGAAAATGTACCCAAACCAGTCAAATCAATGGTATGAATTGAACAGAATATTTTGGTAAACTAGCTTCAACTGTATTTAAGGTTCCATGACTTCTTTTGAAGTTGCTTTACATGTACCAAACATACTATTTTCTGTTTTTGTAATAGAATAAATAGCAGTGTTCTTGGTTTATGGAGCCCATAGAAGATGATTTTTTAAACCACAAAATCTAATTGGCTCTAAAAACTATTTTATTCCATTTGTTTTAATATTTTATTCCACTACAGATACTTCAGTTCATAATTGAATAATGTCATACTTCTGTTTCTATGAGAAAGGTGTAGCTCATTTCAGGTTAACCTTACTAAGATGTCATGACATTAAGGTAAAATCAAAAGGCAAAATTTTTATAAAGGAACAAATGTGGGGCACCTAGCTGGTTCAGTAGGTAGAGTATGTGACTCTTGATCTTGGGGTCGTAATTTCAAGCCCCACATTGGACGTAGAGTTTATTTAGAAAAACAAAAAATGAATTCAGGATGATAGTCTGCTGAGGTGATTATTAGCATGGTTGATTTTCCTTTAAAAAATATGTTTTCCAAATGATAAACATGGATTTTTAACAAGAAGAAGTAGTGAAGAATTCATAATGGGAAATCTGTAGTCCTCTTCCTACCTGTAGTACTAATCCATTGAGAAAGTAGCTTTTAAATGTTTCTGGTTTTCCTTTTTAGGTTACCTCTAGGCTTTGTAACACCTATATTAATTACATTTCTGTTCCATCAATTATACGTAGTATCTCTTCACTCCTATTTTATCCCTAACCTTCATTTAGTACAGATAGTCCCTGACTTTCAGTGGTTTAATTTACAATTTTTTTTTTACCTTATGATGGTGCAAAAGCAATTTGCATTCTTTAGAAACCATACTTCAAATTTTGAATTATTATCGTTTTCTGGCTTAGTAGTTTGCAGTATGATAGTCTCTTGTGATGCTGGGCAGTAGCAGTGAGCTGCAGCTCCCAGTTAGCCACGTAATACAAGGGTAAATAATGATAGAATGATTCTGTACACATAGCCATCCTGTTTTTCACTTTCAATACAGTATTCAATAAATTACATGATATATTCAGCACTTTATTTCAGAATAGGCTTTGTGTTAGAGATTTTACCCAACTGTATGCTAATGTGTTTTGAGCACGTTTAAAAGAGGCCTAACTGGGGCGCCTGGGAGGGTGGCTCAGTTGATTAAGCGTCTGCCTTCGACTCAATGTGATCCCGGGGTTCTGGGATCAAGCCCCGCCTCAGGCTCCCTGCTCAGTGGGGAGTCTGCTTCTCCCTCTCCCTCTGCACCTGCTTGTGCTCACTCTCTCATTCAAATAAATAAAATCTTTTAAAAATTTAAAAAAATAGGCTAAACTAAGCTGTGATACTAGGTAATATTAAGTGCATTTTCAGTTTATGGTATTTTCAGCTTACTATTGTTTTATTGGTATGTAACTCCATTGTAAGTTGATGAGGATCTACAATGGAATTTAGGTTGAGGGAGGGTTGTTACATGCATGAAAGCATTGAGAAAGTAGGGTGACTTTGGGGGCAGGACATGGATAGGTAAGGGGCACCTACTCATTGGAACTGAAGTAGAAATAAGGAATGACTGAAACAAGGAAATTATATCTAGATTAGGGTAATAATTAGAAGAAGATATAATGGAGAGACCATGAAAGGAAGAAAGAAAAAGCAAAATGTAGTAAAAGATCAAGACTGTAAACCTGAGGAGGTCAGGAGAGGAAGGGAAAGGAGAGCTATGTTGGAAGACATCCATGTAGGGAGTGCAGCCAAAAATGGGGCCCTAAGTGGTAATCCTTTTAATGTGCTCAAGTTGCTGTACCAACCTTCTATCCCCAACTCTCTCAGTTGAGTAGATTAATACTTTCTTCACTGGGCCTTTGAGGAGCTTCTCTTCCCAGACAAACTTCTTTATATTCTTTATTTCCATGGTTCTTAGATGATTTTTTCATCATCCAGCAGTTCTTTATTCCAATGCCTTTTTCCATTAAACTGTTCATGCTTTTATTTTTTTCCCCTACTTTCTGTCACACTGAACAAAATGGTGCTTCCTGAATAGTTTGCTTCCTTAACCTTTTCTTTATTTAATTCTCAAATTTTGGGTCTTGGCCTCCATTATAATACTAAAGTTGGCCTGAAAATTCTGCAGCCCTTCAAATTACAGATATAAAAAAATGAGGTCTTTACTTGCCCAAAAGTAACCTGATGACTGATGTTATTAGATTGAGAATTTGGGTTTTCTATCCACTATACTTCTTTATTTTTAAAAGCATTTGTATGTGTGTGTATAATAAAAATATGCTCATTCAGGGAACTTAAAAATAAGTCCCAAAAAAAGTCCTAATCCTACTACCTCCTAGACTTAATATTCTGGAGTATTCTCTTCTTTACTGTTTTAATGCAACTAAGGTAATCCTATATAATTATCAATATTCAGCTTTTTTTTTTTAAGATTTTTTTTTTTTTTTTTTGAGACAGAAAGAGAGAGCACATGAGAGGGGGGAGGGTCAGAGGAAGAAGCAGACTCTGCTGCGCAGGGAGCCTGATGCGGGACTTGATCCAGGGACTCCTGGATCATCACCTGAGCCAAAGGCAGTCGCTTAACCAACTGAGCCACCCAGGCGCCCAACATTCAGCTTTTTAAAACTGATAATCACAGCTCTTAAACTTTATGTAAATATTTTGAATGGCTAAAGACAGGCCATTGAATAGGGTTACCATATTTTACATACCAGTTACCTATTTGATGTGCAAATTGTTTTCAATTACACATTATGCTGCAGGGGCTTCTGATTAAACATGATGCCTACAACAAATGCTTTAATGCTAGCTTCCTCCTAAAACTCAACTGAAATGACATATTTTTAAAAATAGAAATCAGTAGGGATGCCTGGGTGGCTCAGTCGGCTGAGAGTCTGCCTTAAGCTCAGGTCATGATCCCAGGGTTCTGGGATGGAGTCCCACATCGGGCTCCTTGCTCATTGGGGAGCCTGCTTCTCCCTCTGCCTGCTGCTCCCACCTGCTTGTGCTGTCAAATAAATGAATAAAATCTTAAAAAAAAAAAAAAATATATATATATAGTAGTAACCTAGCTATTCTCTTAACTACTGTACTCTTACCATGGAAGGAGAATTACTCTTGAGAATTTAAAATAAGTCTTCAGACAGATACCAGTTATAGTTTGAAAATGAAGATCAATTAAAATTCAGTATATTGGATAATAGATTCCTAGTTTCTAGAATGCTGACAGTTAAATCTCAGGGAAAGGGAGACAGGATCCTTACCCCACCCCCACCCCCAAGTGTGCTCCATGCCCAGCATGGAGTACAATGCAGGGATTGAATTCATGACTGAGATCCAGACCTGAGCAGAGATCAAGAGTTAGACACTTAACTGATTTGAGCTACCCAGGTGCCCTGGGAGGATCCTTTCCTATAGAAACTCCATGATCCCAGAGAAAAGACCTTCAAAGGGATTCAGACATTTGAAGGTTTTCCAGTGAGAAAGCAGAGTGCCCTACACAATGAGCCTCAAAGTATGAACAAACTCAAAAATTACCAATTTTTTTAAAAGATTTTATGTGTTTTAGAGAGTGGGCGGGGTGGGGGGGGGACAATCTCAAGCGACTGCACTGAGTGTGGAGCTCACTATGGGACTCCATCTCACGACCCTGAGATCATGACCTGAGTTGAAATTAAGAGTCGATCACTCAACTGACTGAGCCACTCAGGCGCCCCAGCAAGCACCAGGTTTGTGAAAATTGCCCCAAGGCTAATGACCAAGACCAAAACAAGATCAGTACAGGGAGAAGAAAATCTGAAAATACAACTACCTTCAAAGACAAGATAAGCTCTTGGGTCCATGAGAAAAGTACAGAATGCTTTATAAAATAGATTTTATAAATTACTACGACAAAATTTAGTTAAAACATTTGAAGTTTAATAAGTACAACAATAAAGGGGCGCCAGGGTGGCTTTGTCTCTTAACATCCAACTCTTGATTTCAGCTCGGCTCATGGTCTCAGGGTCATGAGATCGAGCCCCTTATCAGGCCCTTCCGTCTGCCCCTCCCCTGGCTCTCTTGCATGTTCTCTCTCTCTAATCTTTTTTTAAAAAAATAGGTAAAATAAAAATTAAAAAATACAAAATGTTTAAAATTACAGGATCACTCCAGAAGGTCCAACATCTAATAGGAACTTTTTTTTTTTAAGATTTTTAATTTATTTATTTGACAGAGAGTGTACAAGCAGGGGCAGCAGCAGGCAGAGGGAGAGGGAGAAGCAGGCTCCCCGCTGAGCAGGGAGCCCGATGATGATGCGGGGCTCGATCCCAGGACCCTGGGATCATGACCCAAGCTGAAGGCAGTTGCCCCAGGCGCCCTAGGAACTTTTTTAAAAAATTTTCTTTATTTTAGAGAGAGCACGAACTGGGGAAGAGGGAGAGAGAATCTCAGACTCCACACAGAGCTCAACACAGGACCTGAGCTAAAACCAATAGTTGGTTGCTTAACCAACTGAGCCACCCAGGCACCCTTAATAGGAACTTAAGAAAATGGAATGAGGCAAAGTATTAAAACAATCAGGGACATTTCAGGACACTGTACTGTGAGGGAGCCTATTGAGCACCCAACACAATGGGAAAAGACCCACAGTGAGGCATGTTTTGTTTCAAAACATTAGGAAAATGAGACCGCCCAAAAAATGGAATTGGGGGTTTGGGAAATAGGCCCCTTAAATGAACGGGGGATAAGAATGTCCTCAAGTGGAATTCTTAATCTCAGGAAAAAAACTGAGGGTTGCTGGAGTGGTGGGGGGTGGGAGGTATGGGGTGGCTGGGTGATAGACATCGGGGAGGGTATGTGCTACGGTGAGCGCTGTGAATTGTGTAAGACTGATGAGCCACAGACCTGTACCTCTGAAACAGTACATTATATGTTAAAAGTAGGAAGGGAAAAATGAAGGGGGGAAATCGTAGTGGGAGACGAACCATGAGAGACTTTGGACTCTCAGAAACAAACTGAGGGTTCTAGAGGGGAGGCGAGTGGGGGGATGGGTTAGCCTGGTGATGGGCATTAAGGGCACGTATTGAATGGAGCACTAGGTGTTAATGTGCAAACAATGAATCATGGAACACTACATTAAAAACTAATGATGTTATGTATGGTGATTAACATAACAAAAATTGGGAAAAAAATGTCAAGTTTCTCAGCAGTGATATGGGAAGCTAGGACAATGAAGATTGAGAAGTTTTGAGTGAAAAATTATTTCTAAATTCTGTTCCCAGGTGAGGTGTCAGTGTAGGCTAAAGATAGTTTTGGGCACCTGGATGGCTCAGTTGGATGCCTGGGTGGCTCAGTTGGTTAAGCGACTGCCTTCGGCTCAGGTCATGATTCTGGAGTCCCGGGATTAAGTCCCGCATCTGGCTCCCTGCTCAGCAGGGAGTCTGCTTCTCCCTCTGGCCCTCCCCCCTCTTGTGCTCTCCCTCTCTCAAATAAATAAATAAAATCTTTTTTTAAAAAAAATTTCACATATTCAAGTCTCAAAACATTTTTGTCTTTTATTGTCTTTTTTTTGGGAAGCACCTGAATCATGCACTCACCAAAATGGAGGAATAAGCTGTGCAAAAGAAAGACATGAGATACAATATAGGAGCTGGTTGTTTCTGGAATGAGTGAAGGGAAATCCAAATGCCAGTTGTGCAGCAGGCT
The DNA here is from genome assembly GCF_037043125.1 of Eumetopias jubatus. Lineage (NCBI taxonomy): Eukaryota > Metazoa > Chordata > Mammalia > Carnivora > Otariidae > Eumetopias > Eumetopias jubatus. The sequence goes on along the minus strand of NW_028274808.1, from coordinate 169,759,352 downwards.
TGAACAGCCATTCCAATATATAGAGGGCCCACCAGAAGGATGAAATAGTCTGGAGAAGATCAACAAAATGAAAGGAACTGATAGATTATCTAATATATTTTACCATATGTGAAATTACATTGGAATTAATTAGAGTGCAAGGAAAAAATAGTAGTAGGTATACAGAAAGCTAATTAAAAAAAAGATGTGGGGCACTGCAGTGGCTCAGTCGGTTAAGCAGCTGACTTGATTTCGGCTCAGATCATGATCTCAGTGTCCTGGGATTGGGCCCCAAGTTGAGCTCAGTACTCAGTGGAGAGTCTGCTTCAGAATTCTCCCTCTCCCTCTGCTGCTCCCCTTGATTGCTCTTGCGTTCTTGCTCTCTCTCTAAAATAAATCTTAGGGCGCCTGGGTGGCTCAGTCGTTAAGCGTCTGCCTTCGGCTCAGGTCATCCCAGGGTCCTGGGATCAAGTCCCACATCGGGCTCCCTGCTTGGCAGGAAGTCTGCTTCTCCCTCTCCCACTGCCCCTGCTTGTGTTCCCTCTCTCGCTGTGTCTCTCTCTGTCGGATAAATAAAATCTTTAAAAATAATAATAAATAAATCTTAGAAAAAAGATGTAATTGTTCTAGGAAAATAAAGATGTAAAAAACATTCAAAGCATGGTCATTTAGCAATCAATAACCACATAGTCATAATGTAAACTATTTTACCAGATTTGCCAAATACTAAAACATGAAGAATGGAAGGGGGATGGATGATCTAAGAGAGCTAAGAACTTGTCTACCTTTAAAGTATGTTTTAAGTCAATGAATAAAAATATAGTCGTGTAAGTATATTTTGAAAATGTTTGCCCTTAAATGAAATTATAGGCTGTGTGTGTCAAGATAAGCTATGTGTGTGTTTTTAACAGACTTGGTGAGATGTAATTCACATACCATATCATTTGCCCATTTAAAATGTACAGTTCAGGGGTGCCTGGGTGGCTGTTGGTTGGGCATCTGCCTTCGACTCAGGTCATGATCCTGGGGTCCTGGGATTGAGCCCTGTGTTGGGCTCCCTGCTCCAGGGGGGGCCTGCTTCTCCCTCTCCTGCCTGCTGCTCCCCCTGCTTGTGCACTCTCTCTCTGTCAAATAAATGAACCTTTAAAAAAATAAAATGTAAAAAAATATATATATACAGTTCAGGGGTGCCTGGGTGGCTCAGTCCATTAAGCTTCTGCCTTTGGCTCAGGCCATGATCCCTGGGGTCCTGGGATTGAGGCCTGCATTGAGCAGGGAGCCTGCTTCTCCCTCTCCCCCTGCTTGTCTTTTGCTCTCTGTCAAATAAATAAATAAAATCTTAAAATACACAGTTCACTGGCTTTTAGTATATTCACATTGTGCATCTCTTAGCTCATTTTAGTCATTTTCATTACTCCAAAACAGCCTTTACTAGTTGTTTTTTAAAAATAATCCTTTAGTTGACTTAAAATCTATATATACTACTTCGATAAAATGAAAAATGCCATATTGAATCACTTTGTATGCATTTCAGATTATTTCCTTAATTAAGGACAATCTGCAGGAGCACCTGGTTGGCTCAGTGAGGCATGTGACTCTTCATTTCGGGGTTATGAGTTTGATCCCCATATTGGGTGTAAAGATTACCTAAAAAATAAAAATTAAAGGGACTCCTGGGTGGCACAGTTGGTTATGAACATCAGACTCTTGGTTTCAGATCAAGTTGTGATCTCAGGGTCATGAGATTGAGCCTCGTGTCAGGCTCCACACTCAACACAGAGTCTGCTTGGGACACTCCCTCCCTCTGCCCCTCCTTCCCCATGCTCACTTGTGCTCTCTGTCTCTCACTGAAATAAATCTTTAAATAAAAATAAATTTTAAAAAAGGACAATTTGTAGGGGTTTGCTTTATTGCTAAAATACTTTCCTATGATGTACTAATTAATATTACCACTAACATACATGAAAGGGTCACCCCACTCTTTCTGAAATGTAAGTGATTCATTTAAAAAATACTGTTGGGCTCTCTGCTCAGCAGGGAGCCTGCTTTTCCCTCTCCCTCTGCCTGCCTCTCTGTCAAATAAAATCGTAAAAAACTGCGAAGGTGCAAGTAATGTGGGTTTGTTTTTTAAGGTATACTGTGATTGCTTGTCATTTCAAGGGTTAATTTGCATTGGTATTCCTCTCTGTTCAGGTCCCTTGTTCACTTGAATTTTGCAGTCTTAAGTATTTCTTAAGAAATTAGAATAATCTTAGCATTGTTTTTCAAAGCAGAATGTGAATTAATACTGGGTTTTTACTTTAGATGGCATTTTATTTAATTTTTTAAAGATTTTATTTATTTGTTAGAGACAGAGCACAAGCATGGGGGAGTGGCAGGCAGAGGGAGAAGCAGGCTCCCTGTTGAGCAAGGAGCCTGATGTAGGACTCGATCCCAGGACCCTGGATCATGACCTGAGCCGAAGGCAGATGCTTAATTACTGAGCCACCCAGGCATCCTCAGGTGGCATTTTAGATATTATGTATTATCTCACTTAATACTTCAAAACAAATGGAGTACTTTTTAAATTCTATTTGTTTTACACTGAAGAAACAGGATGAGCAGCTGACCAGGACTCAATGAATAGTAACCCAACTTCCTGTTTTATCTTCCTGTTAAGAGACACCTTAAATGGGGCACCTGGGTGGCTCAGTTTTAAGTGTTTGCCTTCAGCTCAGGTCATGATCCCAGGGTCCTGGGATCCAGCCCCACATCGGGCTTCCTGCTCGGCAGGAAGCCTGCTTCTCCCTCTCCCACTCCCCCTGCTTGTGTTCCGTCTCTCACTGTGTCTCTCTCTGTCAAATAAATGAATAAAATCTTAAAAAAAAAAAAAAGACACCTTAGTTATTTTCAAAACTACATTAAATATCTGATTTCTCTCTTTAGCATTTCAGTGCTGACTTCTGATTAAAGCTAAAATGGATTGGTATATTTATCCTTCATTTCTTTTAAAAGATCACATTTAAAGGAATACAAGGGGGGCGCCTGGGTGGCTCAGTCGGTTAAGTTGTCTGCCTTCAGCTCAGGTCATGATGCCAGAGTCCTGGGATCAAGCCCCACATCAGGCTCTCTGCTCAGCAGGAAGTCTGTTTCTCTCTCTATCCTCTCCCTCTCTCTCTATCAAATAAAAATTTTTTTTAAAAAAGGAATACAAGGTAATTATACATATAAGCTGACAACAATAAAGAAAATAGGATAGACTCAACAGTGGATAAGGCAAAATCCTGCAAAGTATTATCCAATGGGTGTGAAGTAATGCTACATAATGGTAAAAGCCACAGCTTAGCTAGAATGCAGAGAGCTTTGAACTGTGGAAAAGGATGGGCCTTGAAGAACCTAGGTATTGTGTGAAGATATAAGTTGGATAAGAGGCTTAAAATGTGAATTAAGTGAAAATGAGGATATATAACTTAATCCCCACCCTGCATGATTATCTGTTTTATTTTTTTAAGATTTTATTTGTCTCAGAGAAAGACTACAAGCACAAGCAGGGCAATCGGCAGGCAGAGGGAGAAGCAGGCTCCCCACTGAGCAAGGAGCCCGACATGGGACTTGATCCCAGGACCCTGGGATCATGACCCGAGCTGAATGCAGACACTTAGCTGACTGAGCCACCCAGGCATCCCAATTATATATATTTTTTTTACTTTAAACTTTACTTAGTTAACAGATTACCTTTTTTTTTTTTTAAGATTTTATTTATTTGAGACGGAGCACAGAGGGAGAATAAGAGAAGCAGACTTGCTGCCAAGCAGAGAGCCTGATGTGGGGCTCAGTCCAAGGACCCCAAGATCATGACCTGAGCTGAAGGCAGGCGGTCAACTGACTGAACCACCCAGGTGCCCCCTGCACGATTATCTTAAAGGAAAAGCCTGACAGTCAATAACTATAGTCACAGTACTCTTAATCTATCTTTCGGTGCCTCACTACTAGCCATATGCAGAAAACTAAGATAAAGATTAGAGAAAAGTCTTCAACATGAAAGAAACCAATGTAAAAAGAAAAAAATCAACCTGGAAGAAATAACATAGGGAACAGAAGAGTAGTTAAAACAAATCTAGTTAAGAATTCGTTGCACCCATCCAAAAAGAACAGGATGCTATGAAAAAGGAACTTAGAATAACAAAGCACTTAAAAATTTTAATGCTTACATAGTTAAAAAAGTAAATTTGATTTTCCCCCAGTTTTAAGGGACACCCAAAACATTCCTTGTAATACTGGTAAGACCACCACCATCTGTCACCCACTTCATCACAACAAACTGCCTAAGAAACTGATCCCAATAAGGAAGCTATAATCCCAACTGATTACCCAACCTCTAAAACTTTTCAAGACTTAATCCCATCATGCTTTTCGTCTTGGTTTACCCCATTCACCCAGTTCAAGATTTTTTTTTTTAAGATTTTATTTATTTATTTGACAGAGAGAGAGAGGGAACACAAGCAGTGGGAGTGGGAGAGGGAGGAGCAGGCTCCCCACTGAGCAAGGAGCCTAATGTGGGGCTCCATCCCAGGACCCTGGATCATGACTTGAGCCAAAGGCAGATGCTTAACCAACTGAGCTACCCAGGCACCCCAGTTCAAGACTCTTAAAGTTATTTGACGACACCTAGACTTTATACCCTATAAAGCTATTGCCTGATCTGACCCAGTCTTACTAACTGACCCTCTCCACCTCTTTCCACCATGCCCTAATTCATAGAATTCTCAGGAGCAAAATTGAATCTTGATTACTTCCTGAAACCACTGTTTTCTCTGGAGTCTCCTCAATTGGTGGTTATACTTTAAAAAAAAAAAAATTATTTTTTTTTAAGTAGGCTGTACACCCAACATGGAACTTGAACTCATCACCCCAGATCAAGAGTTGTGTGCTCAAAAAAAAAAAAAAAAAAAAAGTTGTGTGCTCTACTGACTGAGCCAGCCAGGCACCATCTGGACCTAGGATATTCTTTTTTGGAAGATTTTTAGGTACAAATTTGATGTCTTTAGTGGATATAGAACAATTCAGATTGTCTCTTCTTGAGTGAGTTTTGTTGTTTTCGAGGAAGGAAGTGGTCCATGTCATCTAAGATGTTGAATTTACGGGTATAGAGATTTCTGTAGTATTCCCTTATTATTCTTTGAATGTCTTTGGGATTTCTAGTGATAGCTCTTTTTTCATTGCTGATATTGGTAATATTTATCTTCTCCATTTTTTCTCAGTCATTTGGGCTAGAGCTTTATCAATCTTATTGCTTTATGAAACAAGCTTTAAGTTTCATTTACTTTTTTGCTTTTTTTATTTTCACTTTCATTACTTTCCCTTTAATCTTTATTTACTTCTGTTTGTTTTGGGTTTAGTTTGCTTATTTTTCTTAAGGTGGAGGCTTAAGTTACTGATTTTAGATCTTTCTTTTTTTTCTTAATATAAACATTTAATGCTGTAGGTTTTCCTCTAAGCACTGCTTTAGATGTAGCTCACAAATTTTACTGTGTTGTATTTTCATTTCCTTTCAGACTAAATTGTTTTTTTAAGTTCTCTTGAGACTTCCTCTTTGATCTAAGGACTAGATAGTTTATTGTTTAATTCCAAATATTTGGGAATTTTCTAAATATTTCTATTGATTTTAAATTTAGTTCTGTTATAGTCTGAGAACATATATTTTCAAATTTTTGTTGCTTAAATTTGTTAAGATTTGCCGTATGGCCCAGAACATGGTCCATGTTGGGAAGGATTCCATGTATACTTGGAAAGAATGTATAATCTGACATTTTGGGGCAGAGTATTCTGAATGTCAGGTCAAGTTGGTTGATAGTGTTGTTCAGGTCATCTCTATCCTTACTAATTTTCTGCCTACTTGTTAATTACTGAGAGCATAATGTTGAAGTCTCCAGTTATACTTATGGATTTATATATTTTTATTTTCGTGTCTATTTTTGCTTTGTGTATATTGAAGTTCATTTATTTTAGGTGCTTGTACATTTAGGTTGTCCTTTGTTGGAGAATTGACATCTGTCATTTTCTAATATCCCTCTTTGTCTCTGATAGTATTCCTAGTTCGTAAGTCTGTTTATCTGAGGTTAATTAAATACTCCAGCTTTCTTTTGGCTTGTGTTTGCATGATATAGCTCTCTCTATCCTTTTACTTTTATTTATTTATTTATTTACTTATTTATTTTATTCTTATTTTTTAAGATTTTTTATTTATTTATTTGACAGAGAGAGACACAATGAGAGAGGGAACACAAGTAGGGGGAGTGGGAGAGGGAGAAGCAGGCTTCCTGCCGAACAGGGAGCGCGTTGTGGGGCTCGATCCTAGGACCCTGGGATCATGACCTGAGCCGAAGCCAGACGCTTAACGACTGAGCCACCCAGGCACCCCTTTATTTTTTTTAAGATTTTATTTATTTGACAGAGAGAGACACAGTAAGAGGGGGAACACAAGCAGGGGGAGTGGGAGAGGGAGAAGCAGGCTTCCCACAGAGCAAGGAGCCTGATGCGGGGCTCAATCCCAGGACCCAGGGATCATGACCTGAGCTGACAGCAGACGCTTCACCAACTGAGCCACCCAGGCGCCCCTATCCTTTTACTTTTAACATGTCTATCTCTTTATATTTAAAGTGCGTTTCTTATAATTAGCATATATAGAGTTGGATCTTGCTTTTTAATCTACTCTAACAATCTATTTTTTAATTTTTTAAAGATTTTGTTTTTTAAAGTAATCTCTACACTCACTGCGGCACTTGAACCCACAACTCCAAAATCAAAAGTCATACTCCACTGACTGAGCCAGCCAGGTGCTGCCACCCCCCACCCCTTTTTAAAGATTTTATTTACAATCTCTGTCTTTTAATTTGTATGTTTAGACCATTTACATCTAAAGCAATCATTGATATGGTTGATGTAAAATTCTCAGTAGCTGTTTTTAATTTCACAGCCCAAATTCCTGAAGGTGAGGCATGTATACTTGTTATTCACCTTCCTCTTTACCCAACTTAGTTTCCATGGGCCATCATCATATATTTATCTCTTGCCCCTTACTTCCTGATCTCCCTTGCAAAATCTCATGTGTCTGCCTACTCAACTCCTATAACTTCATAGCAGAAATAACTGGAGAAAAACACACACAGTTAAGCTAAATGTTCTCACTGTGATCTGGTCACTGTTATTTTCAAGTGTGCCTTTAGCACTTAGCTTCAATCTTATATCTCCCCAAACATTTCAATCTTCTATTCTCTGAGGTGACTATTGTACAACTTACTTGCCTCCATCTCCATCAGCTACTTCTAATTCTTCATAGCTAATGAACTAACTTCTTATATTACTGAGAAATAGAAGCAAGGAGCACTGCATCTTTTTATCATCAAATGTATCTGCCCACCTGTTTATATACTTGCAAACTCATAATATACATATATACTTGCAAACTCATAATATTTCCATCTTAAAGAGAAAAAGGAAAGCTTTATTGTCTCCATACCCCATCTGGTCCAGGATTTGAACTCATGTAGACCATCTCCATGCTTTAACCACTGTGCAGGACATTTCAAACTTAGGTTTAAAAAAAAAACAAAATCTGGGGCGCCTGGGCGACTCAGTCGTTAAACATCTGCCTTCAGCTTGGGTCATGATCCCAGGGTCCTGGGATCGAGTCCCACATCAGGCTCCCTGCTCAGCAGGAGCACTCACCCTGCTTGTGTTCCTTCTCTCGCTGTGTCTCTCTCTGTCAAATAAATAAAAAAATCGTAAAAATAAATAAATAAATAAAGTCTTTTTAAAAAAAAATCTTTTTTCCCTCTACCTCCATCTAAATCTGCTGCTTCCTCCATCTTTCCTTAGGCATTTGAAAGGTACCATTATTTATCCAGTTGCTCAAGCCAGCCCCCTCCACCCCAATCACCCTTCACTCCTTTCTCTGCATTATGACCTATATTCATTAGCAACTCTTACTATGTCAGCCTTTAAGTATGCAGCTGACCTTTGAACAGCACAGCGTTGAACTGTATGAGTCCACTCTGGATTTTTTTCCCAATGACTACATTACAAGTGCTGTAAATATATATTTTTTAATTTTTTTTAAGATTTTATTAGAGAGCACAAGCAGGGGGAGGAGGGGCAGAGGGACAGGGAGAAGCAGACTCCCCACTGAGTAGAGAGCCCCATGTGGGATTTATCACCAGGGGCTAATCATGAAGGTGTGGGTAAGAGTGCAGAGATACCTCCAGGGAGAGTGCAGAAGCACAGGGCTGAGTAGTGCTTCTCAAACTCTGAATTCTTTTTTTTTTTTTTTAAGATTGTATTTATTTATTTGTCAGAGAGAGGGAGGGAGGGAGAGAGCACAAGCAAGGAGAGCAGCCTGCAGAGGGAGAAGCAGGCTCCCTGCTGAGCAAGGAGCCTGATGCAGGACTCAATCCCAGGACCCTGGGATTATGACCTGAGCTGAAGGCAGATGCTTAACCAACTGAGCCACCCAAGTGCCCCTGAATATATTTTATGATTTTCTAAACATTATTTTTTCTATATGATAAGAATACAGTTTATAATATATATAAAAGTACAAACTTTGTGTTAGTCAACTGTTTATGTCATCTGTAAGGCTTCTGGTCAGCAGTAAGCTATTAGAAGTTAAGTTGAGGAAGTCAAAAATTATATGTGAATTTTCAACTGCCCAGGGGTTTGGTGCCTCTAACCTCCACATCGTTCAAGCATCAACTGTATTCTGGTTCTGATTTCCACTTACTGCTATCACTGCCTCCCTAAGAAGCCACTTTTTTTTTTTAAAGATTTTATTTTATTTATTTGAGAGAGAGAGAATGAGAGATAGAGAGCACGAGAGGGAAGAGGGTCAGAGGGAGAAGCAGACTCCCTGCTGAGCAGGGAGCCTGATGTGGGACTCGATCCCGGGACTCCAGGATCATGACCTGAGCCGAAGGCAGTCGCTTAACCAACTGAGCCACCCAGGCGCCCCCTAACAAGCCACTATTACATTTGCTTTGACTATTAAACATCCTCCCTCCTTCCACTCTTGAGCTTCTATAGTCCGTCTGCCACATAGCAGCCAGAATGGTTTTTTTAAAGTGGTACTTCCAGCTCAAAATGACTTTTAACTAAATTTAGAATAAAATCCATGTTCCTTATCATGGCCACAATGTTCTATGTTACCTTACTACCTGTTCTGCTCCTAACCATTCCTCCAGCTTTATCCTTTTCTTCTCTCCCGTGCTCACCCTCCATTAGATGTACTAGCCTCATGGTATTTGTCAGTCACACCAGGCTTCTTAAAACCTCAGGTCCTTTGAATAGCCTGTTCTATCTGACTGGAATGCTCTTCTCCCAGATCCTCACATATCTCGCTCAATCATTTAATTCCTGTTATTGTTCAAATGTCAGACCTTTCCTGACCATCCTAATTAAAAACTTCTGCCTCCATTCACCTCTAGTTGCCCTCTACTTGTTAATTTTTTTTTTTAGGGCACTTACTATTAACCTACTTTTTAAAATTTTGTCCAACATGAGGATTGAGATTTGTTTTATTCACTACTTTATCTGCAATGCCCAGAACATTGCCTGGAACATAAAAAATATATAGTAAGTCATTCATCAGTAAATATTTGTTGAGCAAATGAATGAATAGAAGGGTAATTAATAAAGTAGATGTCTCAGTGGGGGTAAAAAAGGCAGAAAATAGAAGCAAGAATATGAGGAATGTACTGGATCAACTCAGAACATTCAGCAACTGATCCCGGTAAGAGAACAAACTCTATCAAAAGAGATTTTTAAAAATGTATTATATTACCAAATAAATAGTACAAGAACATCTCAGAGCTGAAGGACACAAATTTCCTGATTGAAAGATTCACCAGCTCAGTGCTATCAATGAAAAAAGACAAGGATCTTTGTAAAATTTTAGAGCACTGGGCAGAAGCAAATTTCCTAAATGTCCTTGAAAGAAAAGAGCAAGAATCAATAGCATTAGATTTCTTAAAAACTCATTGTATTCTGGAAGACAGATAAAAAGACTGATAAAAAAATTTTTCCATTTAAATTTTTATCAGTTCTTTAGAATAAAACCTTTTCTTTTTACATGAAAAGATTCAGAAATACACACCATTGTAAGAAATTGCTTGTAGATAGTCTGCTGTAGGAAAATGGAGTGTATCAAGAAATAAAGACACTTTGAGTCAAAGAAACAGTATCTAATCCAGAAGAGCAATATAGGAAGAACGCATTAACAAAGCACAAAGCCCGCAGCTTTATTAGAGCAGGACAGGGGCTTTGGGTGGAAGGACTCTTAGAAAAGAGGATTTGGTAAAATACTTGATATGGAAACAGATTGCCTTATTGCATAACCTCATTTATTCTTACCAGGTGAGTGGGGCCCCTGCAGTTGTACAGTTCATGTCCTACTTGGATGAAGCAACTGGAAATGCACAAGAGAAGGACCATTGTAAACCTTAGAACAAGACCCTATAATAATAGGAATAGCTAACTTTTTTTTACACTGTATACTAAGTGCCAGTAATTGTTCTGAGTACTTTTACATGCAATAACTCATTTCATTTGATTTTACAATTGTGTAGATCCTGTCCTCATTTTACAGATGAGGAAATGGGCAGAAAGATTAAATAATTTGCTCAAAGTTAACACAGCTAGAAAGTGCCATATCCAGAGTTTGAATTCCAGTATGGCTGCAGAGCTGGTACTCCTAACTAATATTCTGTATGTCCTCTCAAGAGAAGAAGTATAATTAAAATGCACAACTAGCTTTTTATGAGCCAAACACTTGCAAGGCAATAAATACTTGATAATCAACTTAACCAAATGTAGTGATAAATCTGTATTGCAAGTTGGGGGGAACTCTAAAAATGCCAGATTTTCATCTTTTAGAGCACATTGTAGTTATATGCAGAATTTATATAGGAAGAAATAGTATTCAAAGCATATTATTTAAAAATATGACAACTCCTGGGGTGCCTGGGTGGCTTAGTAGGTTAAGTGTTCCTGACTCTTAATTTTGGCTCCAGTCATAATCTCAGGGTTGAGATTGAGCCCCAAATTGGGCCTGCTTAAGATCCTCTCTCTCCCCTCTCCCTCTCCCTCTGCCCCTCCCCCAGCCACACATGCAAGCAATCTCTTTCAAAAAAAAAATATGTCACTCGGTGAAGAAACAGTTAAGAGAGCTTGTCTCTCAAGAGTAGGCCAGAGACTGGAAAAGGTTGGGCAGAGGAGATATTTTCATTATAAGCCTGTTCTTTCTTTAACCACCACTTTATTCTTTGCACAAAAATCAAAGTTTTTTTTAAGATTTTTATTTATTTGTCAGAGAGAACACAAGCTGGAGGAGTGGCAGGTGCCCCGCTGAGCAAGGAGCCCGAAGTGGGACTCAATCCCAGGACCCTGGACTATGACCTGAGCCGAAGGCAGATGCTTAACTGACTGAGCCACCCAGATGCCCCCAAAATAAAAGTTTATATTAGAAGGTCTTTCATTTTCTCCCTATAGTAATGTTTCTCTAAGTACACATTGTGCTTCCTGCCTCTTTATGTTTAAAATTACTGTTGCTTCTTTTGCATATGATTCTCTTCCATTTCAATAAATTGAAATCTTATCCTTCAAATCTGCCCTCAAATGCTGCCACCTCCATGAACCTTCCCAAATCTCTTATGGAACTTTATAAGTTCCACTGCATATGTACATTCTACCTTATATTCTTTTTTTTTTTTAAAGATTTATTTATTTGACAGAGAGACACAGCGAGAGAGGGAACACAAGCAGGGGGAGTGGGAGAGGGAGAAGCAGGCTTCCTGTGGAGCAGAGAGCCCGATGCAGGGCTCGATCCCAGCACCCTGGGACCATGACCTGAGCCGAAGGCAGACGCTTAACTGACTGGGCCACCCAGGCGCTCCTCTACCTTATATTCTTGCTGTTTTTTTCCCCTGCTTGATTGTAAACTCCTTAAACAATCTTGGTGCTCAATAAATGTCAAATGTGCACTGAAGAAATATCAAAAGCAGAGGAAATGGGACTAAGAAGGGCCCTATCAGCAACATTAATGGCATCAGAATGATGGAGCAGATGAGAGCTAGTCATTGCATATTGGCAATGGTTTCAGCATTTTGTTAGTTTTCTTCCAGTATCTGAGCAGTTTTCACAAACTGATGGAATTAACAATCAGCTTAGAAGTTAGAGAATGGTGAGCTAAAATAGAGAAGTTTGGCTATTAAAAAGGGAACTAAAATAATTACCAAGTATTGTCAGGTGAAGGTTTGCTTTCTAAGGCGAGAAAAACTTGTGCCTGGGCACATTTTGTGACAAAAAGAAGTCACTGGGGAGAGAGAAATTAAAGATGCTGGGAAGATGGAAAATGATCTCTCGGTGAGAAAAGGACTCAGAACAAATATGGATTCTATAATCAAAAATATATAAAGGGGTGCCTGACTGTCTCAGTTCGTGGAGCCTGTGACTCTTGATCTCAGGATTGTTGAGTTTGAGCCCCACATTGGGTGTAGAGACTACTTAAAAATAAAATCTTTAGGGGTGGGAGGCGGAGCAAGATGGCGGAGGAGTAGGAGACCTAGATTTCGTCTGGTCTCAGGAATTCAGCTGAATAGGGATCAAACCATTCTGAACACCTACGAACTCAACAGGAGATTGAAGAGGAGAGTAGCAACAACTCTGAACAGAGAAGCGACCACTTACTGGAAGATCTGTACTTCTGAAACAAATAATGCAACATATTTTAAGAAAAAAGAAAAAGAAGAAGATAACAGGAGAGGAAGAATGAAGGGGAGTAAGTCAGAGGGGGAGACGAACCAGGAGAGACGATGGACTCTGAAAAACAAACAGGGTTCTAGAGGGGAGGAGGGTAGGGGGATGGGTTAGCCTGGTGATGGGTATTAAAGAGGGCATGTTCTGCATGGAGCACTGGGTGTTATGAACAAACAATGAATCATGGAACACTACATCAAAAACTAATGATGTAATATATGGTGATTAACATAACAATAAAAAAATTAAAATCTTTAGGGGTGCCTAAGTGGCTCAGTCAGTTAAGTATCCTAAGATTCTGGGATCAAGCTCCGCATCAGCAGGGAGCCTACTTCTCCCTCTGCCACTCCCCCTGCTTGTGCTCTCTGGTTCTCTCTCCCTCAAATAAATAAAAATCTTTAAAAAATAAATAAAATCTTTTTTTTTAAAGATTTTATTTACTCATTTCACAGAGAGAGAGAGAACACAAGCAGGGGGAGTGGGAGAGGGAGAAGCAGGCTTCCCGCCGAGCAGGGAGCCTGATGTGGGGCTCGATCCCAGGACCCTGGGATCATGACCTCAGCTGAAGGCAGATGCTTAATGGCTGAGCCACCCAGGCGCCCCAATAAATAAAATCTTTAAAAAATATATACTATATGTATTAATTTATATATATAAATTGATATAAAATGCTGTTTGATGTGTTGTAACTATTTTGAAGGAATTATTGTCTGAAGTATAGATGACTACAAATGTACCCTGTCAGTAGGAGGAACCATAGAGATCTTTGAGACAGATCTCATTTTGCTGGTGAGAAATTCAAGCTGAATTGTGATTTGCCTAAGGTCATTTACACATTGTTAATGAATCACGTAGCTGGGATTTGTAGTTTCCAAATCTATATTCTCCCTATTTCCCTAGCCAGTCTAAAATACCTGTCTCCCTCCTGACGAAATCCTATTTAACTAAATGTCAGTTTTCTGAAACCTTTTTATGTTTCTTTAAACTCTCTCTCAGGCACAGTAAATTTTTTCTAGACTCCTATTTTTTTGTGTAAACTTTTATTATAGCACACATCACACGGCATTAACACAATTTATTTTCATGTCAGTCATTTCCACTTTAAGGGTTGGAATCATGTCTTCTTTACTTTTATCCCTAGCTCAAAGACGGGCAGAGCACTTGTGCTCAGCCATGTCTTCAGATTGGAATTCTTGTTATGAATCATTTTGATCTGTGGAAATTGTCCCACGGGTGCTATTTATAAGCCATGCCAAAGATATCCAGGCATTTTATGCTTGTGGACAAAATTTTGGAAGCATAAGGCATTTAAATAGCAAACAGAAATGTGAGGTGTCTCAAGCCCCCAAGGACTTGGATAATTCTAGTGATCAGGATTTTAGGCCTCTGTGAAAGGCAAGTGAAGGGCTATTCTCAGAAATGAGTTGGAAAAAAAGGTAAGTGAAATTGAGTGTAACAAAGCTCTGTTTATAAGGGTTGTATATTGTATTTTTCTTTTAAGGGTCTATTCCTACTTTTCCTTCTTCCCATATTTCTTATCTGTACCTTTAGAAGTACCAAAAAAGACTTGAGGCAAGTTTTAAGAGCAAGTAAAATAATTGTATTAGGTCCAAGGAAAAGAAAACTATGCAAGCACGAAATTATTATACATCCTAAGTGCTTATGTCCTCTTAAAGGGACCAAATCAAATACCATTAGTACTGTGTCCTGGCCTAAGTCTAAGATCTCTGGGTAATGTCTGTTTCTCTTTTTAATCTGATCCTGTCTAGATACTATGTAACCTGTGGAAACTTACTTTGAAAACTTAATTGCAAAACATTCTCTATATAAAATAGTGCAGAAAAGTGGAAAATAGCTTAAAATATATAAATATAATTTAAATTTTATATAAATTACTGAAATATGTAAATGTTATTCAAATCATATAGCAAAAAACCATAGTTCATTGCTGCTTCTTATATCTGCAACTGGTCAATGACACAGTAGCTGACAAGTGTCACCATTATGATTTCCCTTTATTACAAATTCACCTTCCATTAGCTAGCTCTTCAATAGATTAGGCAGCTTATTATAGAACACTAGTTTCCCTAGATCCCCCCAAACCCCTTTCTGCCACTCTTGTGGAACAGTAACATATTTCCATACTTGGTAATATAGATCATTCACCCCAAACAATTCTGTAACATTTTCTATTGGTGACATACCCAGTGTATTTAATACCTGGAGTGAATAATTTTTTAAACAGCTTTTATGCTACAAAATTATTTTCAGTAATCATGTAATAAATACAAACAAACTGAACATTTTCTTTTATTGAACATCATTTATGTATAATCATGTTATAAAATTTTGCAGTACAAAAGAGGAAAAGTAGTAGACTAATGATTTTAAATTACCTTAGTATCTTTTTTGAGACGAGGGGAAAATCTGTTAGTCTTGCACAGTGAATAATGTTGCGATTTCTATCTTTGTTTTAAGGATTTATTTATTTTAGAGAGAGTGTAAGCCTGAGCAGGAAGGGCAGAGGGACAGGTAGAGAGAATCACAAGCTGAGTGCAGAGCCGCAGTCGGGGCTTGATCCCATGACCCTGAGGTCATGACCTGAGTCAAAATCAAGAGTCGGGGCACTTAACCAACTGTGCCACGTAGGTGCCCTGATATTTCTTTCTTTCTTTTTTTTCTTTTTCTTTTTTTTTTTTTTTTGCCTGACTTCCCATCTATTTATTTTGCAATTTCTTTTTTTTTATTTTTAAAATTTTAATTCCAGGGGTGCTTGGGTGGCTCAGTCGTTAAGCGTCTGCCTTCGGCTCAGGTCATGATCCCAGGGTCCTGGGATCGAGCCCCGCATCAGGCTCCCTGCTCCGCGGGAAGCCTGCTTCTCCCTCTCCCACTCCTCCTGCTTGTGTTCCCGCTCTCTCTGTGTCTGTCAAATAAATAAAATCTTTAAAAAAAGTCATCCTAAAATTTGAATTCCAGTGTAATTAACATACAGTGTCATATTAATTTCAGGTGTGCAATTTAGTGATTCAACAATTCTGTACCATACTCAGTGCTCATCATGATAAGCATCCTCTTAATCCCCTTCACCTATTTCGCCCTTACCCCCAACCCATCTCCCTCTGGTAATCATTAGTTTGTTCTCTATAGTTTATTTATTTTTAAAGATTTATTTAAAGATTATTTATTTATTTATTTATTTATTTATTGAGAGAGAGAGCACGCTGCCTGGGCGAGGGAAGGGACAGAGGGAGAGGGAGAGGGAGGGGAAAGAATCTCAAGACTCCCTGCTGAGCGCAGAGCCCCAGGCGGGGCTCGATCTCACGCCCTGAGATCATGACTCCAGCAGAAAACAAGAGTTGGAGGTGCCACCAATTGAGCTACCCAGGCGCCCCGGTTCTCTAAAGTGTCTGTTTTTTGGTTTGTCTTTTTGTTTTGTTTTGTTTCTCAAATTCCACATATGAGTCTTTCTCTGACTTATTTCACTTAGCATTATACACTCTAGATTCATCCATGTTGTTGCAAATGGCAAGATTTCATTCTTTTTCATGTCTAAGTAATATATATATATATTATATATATATATTTATAAGAAGATTTGCCATATCATTTATTTATTCATCTATCAATGGACACTTTGGACATTTATCAATGGACACAGGTGCATCTATCTTTTCAAATTAATGTTTTTGTATTTTTTGGGTAAATACCCAGTGGTGGAATTACTAGATCATATGGTAGTTCTATTTTTAATTTTTTGAGGAACCTTGATACTGTTTTCCATGGCGACTGCACCTGTTTGCATCTCCACTAACAGTGCATGAGGGTTCCTTTTTGTCTACATCCCCACCAATCTTTGTTGTTTCTTGTGTTTTTGATTCCAGCCATTTTGACAGGTGTGAGGTGATAACTCGCTGTGGTTTTGATTTGCAATTCTCTGATGATTAGTGATGTTGACATTTTTTCATGTGTCTATTGGCCATCCATATGTCTTCTTTGGAGAAATGCCTGTTCATGTCTTCTGCCCATTTTATTTTATTTTATTTCATTTTTTATGTTATTTATTTATTTTAGAGGGAGAGAGCGTGGGGAGGGGTAGAGGGAGAGAGAGGGAGAAAGAATCTCAAGCTGACTCTGCACTCAGTGCAGAGCCCAACACAGGGCCCAGTTTCATGACCCCAAGATCATGACCCTAGCTGAAATTGAGTCAGACACCCAACTGACTGAGCCACCCAGGTGCCCCTCTTCTGCCCATTTTTTTAAATTTTTTATTGTTATGTTAATCACCATATATTACATCATTTGTTTTGGTGTAGTGTTCCATGATTCATTGTTTGTTCATAACACCCAGTGCTCCATGCAGAATGTGCCCTCTTTAATACCCATCACCAGGCTAACCCATCCCCCTACCCTCCTCCCCTCTAGAAACCTCAGTTTGTTTTTCAGAGTCCATCATCTCTCCTGGTTCGTCTCCCCCTCTGACTTACTCCCCTTCATTCTTCCTCTCCTGCTATCTTCTTCTTTTTCTTTTTTCTTAAAATATGTTGCGTTATTTGTTTCAGAAGCACAGATCTGTGATTCAACAGTCTTACACAATTCACAGCGCTCACCGTAGCACATACCCTCCCCAATGTCTATCACCCAGCCACCCCATCCCTCCCACCCCCGACCACTCCAGCAACCCTCAGTTTGTTCCTGAGATTAAGAATTCCTCATATCAGTGAGGTCATATGATACATGTCTTTCTCTGATTGACTTATTTCACTCAGCATAACACCCTCCAGTTCCATCCACGTCGTTGCAAATGGCAAGATCTCATTCCTTTTGATGGCTGCATAATATTCCATTGTGTATATATACCACATCTTCTTTATCCATTCATCTGTCGATGGACATCTTGCCTCTTTCCACAGTTTGGCTATTGTGGACATTGCTGCTATAAACATTGGGGTGCACGTACCCCTTCGGGTCCCTACATTTGTATCTTTGGGGTAAATACCCAGTAGTTCTTCTGCCCATTTTTAAATTGGATTATTTGTTATTTGGTGTTGAGTTGTGTAAGTTCTTGATATATTTTGGATACTAACCCTTATTCAGATATGTCATTTGCAAATATCTTTTCCCATTCAGTAGGTTGTCCTTTAGATTTGTTGATTGTTTCCTTTGCTGTGCAGAAGACCTTTATTTTAATGTAGTTCTGATAGTTTATTTTTGCTTTTGTTTCCCTTGCCTCGGGAGACATATCTAGAAAAATGTTACTACAGCTAATGTCAGAGAAATTACTGCCTGTGCTGTCTTCTAGGATTTTTATTGTTCAGGTCTCACATTTAGGTCTTTCATTTATTTTGAGTTTATTTTTGTGTATGGTGTAAGAAAGTGGTCCAGTTTCATTTTTTTGCATGCAGCTGTCCAGTTTTCCCAACACCATTTTTTTTTAGAAGATTTTATTTATTTGTTTGAGAGAGAGAGAGAGAGAGAGAATGAGCAGTGGGAAGGGCCAGAGGCGGAGAGAGAGAAGCAGACATTCTGCTGAGCAAGAAGCCTGATGTAGGGCTCAGTCCCAGGACCTGGAGATCATGACCTGAGCCAAAGGCAGACACTTAACCAACCGAGCCACCCAGGCACCCTTCCCAACACCATTTGTTGAAGGAGACTGTCTTTTTTCCCATTGCATGTTCTTGCTGCCTTTGTTGAAGATTAATTGACCATATAATGGATTTATTTCTGAGCTCTCTGTTTTGTTCTATTGATTTATGTGTCTATTTTTATGCCAGTACCATACTGTTTTGATTAATATAGCTTTGTTTTGTTTTAAAGATTTTATTTATTTATTTGACAGAAAGACAGCGAGAGAGGGAACACAAGCAGGGTGAGTTTGAGAGGGAGAAGGAGGCTTCCCGCTGAGCAGGGGACCTGATGTGGGACTCGATCCTAGGACCCTGGGATCATGACCTGAGCCAAAGGCAGACGATTAATGACTGAGCCACTCAGGTGCCCCGATTAATACAGCTTTGTAATATATCTTGAAATCTGGGATTTTGATACCTTTTTTTTTTTTTCAAGATTGCTTTGGCTATTTGGTGTCTTTTATGGTTCCATATACATTTTAGGATTCTTTGTTCTAGTTCTGTGAAAAACACTGTTGGTATTTGGTAGGGATTGTATTAAATCTGTAGATTGTGGGGTGCCTGGGTGGCACCCCACAGTTTGTTAAGTGTCTGCCTTCAGCTCAAGTCATGATCCCAGGGTCCTGGAATGGAGCCCTGCATAGGGCTCCCTGCTCAGCAGGGAGTCTGCTTCTCTCTCTGCCCCTCTCCCTGCTCATGCTTGTGTGCTCTCTCTGTAGATTGCTTTGGGTAGTATGGACATTTTAATATTTGTTCTTCCAATCCATGATCATGGCATGTCTTTCCATTTATATCATCTTAGTTTCTTTCATCAATGTTCTGTAGTTTTCAGAGTACAGGTCTTTCACCTCCTTGGTTAAGTTTATTCCTAGGTATTATTTTTGATGCAGTTGAAAACGGGACTGTTTTCTTAATTTCTCTTTCCTGCCACTTCATTATTTGTGTATAGAAATGCAATGGATTTCTGTATATTGATTTTGTATCCTGTGACCTTACTGAATCCATTTATTAGTTCTAATAGTTTTTTGGTGGAGGTTTTTCTTTTTCTTTTTCTTTTTCAAGATTTTATTTATTTATTTGAGAGAGAGACCGAGAGAGCTTGGGCAGGGGAGGGACAGAGGCAGAGGGAGAGCACAAGCAGATTCCCCACTGAGTGCAGAGCCCAACGCAGGGCTCGATCCCAGGACCCTGAGATCATGACCCGAGCTGAATTCAGACACCTAACTGACTGAGCCACCCAGGCACGCCCTAGGTTTTTATATATATAGTAGTATCATGTCATTTGCAAATAGTGAAAATTTTACTTCTTCTTTGCCAATTTGGATACCTTTTATTCCTTTCTCTTGTCTGATTGCTGTGGCTAGGACTTCCAGTACTTTGTTGAGTAAAAGTGGTGAGAGTGGACATCCTTGTCTTGTTCCTGATATTAGGGCAAAAGCTCTCAGTTTCTCACCATTTTGTATCATGTTAGTTGTGAGTTTTTCATAGATGCCCTTTATTATGTTGAGGTATGTTTTCTCTAAACCTATTTTATTGAGGGTTTTCTTTAATGAATGGATGTTGTACTTTGTCAGATGCTTTTTCTGCATTGGTTGGGTTGATCATATGGTTTTTATCTTTTCTTTTAATGTAATGTATCATGTTGATTGATTTGCAAGTGTTGAACTACACTTGCATCCCAGGAATAAATCCCACGTGATTGTATTGAATCATTTTTGTAATGATTCAGTTTGCTAATATTTCGTTGAGGATATTTGTATCTATTTTTCTTGGATATTGTCCAGAGTTCTCTTTTTTTGTTGTGTCTTTATCTGGTTTTGGTATCAGGGTAATGCTGACCTCATAGAATGAATTTTTGAGCTTTCCTTCCTCTTCTATTTTTGGAATAGTTTGAGAAGAATAAGTATTAACTCTTCTTTAAATATTTGATAGGTTTCACCTATGAAGCTTTCTGGTCCTGGACTTTTGTTCGGAAGTTTCTGATTACTGATTCAATTTCATTGCTGGTAATCAGTCTGGTCAAATTTTCTCCTTCTTCTTGATTAAGTTTTGGTAGGTTATGTATTTATAGGAATTTATTCATTGCTTCTAGGTTGTCCAGTTTGTTGGCATATAATTTTTATAATATTCTCTTGGGCACCTGGGTGGCTCAGTCGGTTGAGCGTCTGCCTTTGGCTCAG
The DNA here is from genome assembly GCF_037043125.1 of Eumetopias jubatus. NCBI lineage: Eukaryota > Metazoa > Chordata > Mammalia > Carnivora > Otariidae > Eumetopias > Eumetopias jubatus. The sequence continues at coordinate 169,738,783 of NW_028274808.1, read as the reverse complement.
GTCATGATCCCAGAGTCCTGTGATTGAGCCCACATTGGGCTCCCTGCTCAGCAGGGAGTCTAATTCTTCCCTTCCCCTCTGCTTGTGCTCTCTCTCAAATAAATAAAATCTTAAAAAAATAATATTCTCATAGAATCATTTGTATTTCTGTGGAGTTAGTTATTTTTCCTCTTTCATTTCTGATTTTGTTTGAGTCCTCTCTTTCTCTCTCTTTTTGTTGTTGTTACTGTTGTGTGTTTCTTTTTTGATGAGTCTGGCTAAGGGTTAATCACTTTTGATTTTTTTTTAAGATTTATTTATTTTAGAGAGTATGAGTGGGGGAGGGGTGGAGGGAGAGGGAGAGAAGCATACTTTCTACTGGTTTCGGGTTTTGTTTGCTCTTTTCTAGCTCCTTTAGGTGTAAGGTTAGGTTGCTTATTTAAGTTTTTTTTGTTTTTTGGGTTTTTTTGGCTTCTTAAGGTAGGCCTGTAATGCTATAAACTTCCTTCCCTCTTAGAACAGCTCTTGCTGCATCCCAAGGATTTTGGACTGTTTCATTTTCATTTGTCTCCATATGTATTTTTTAATTTCCTCTTTGATTTCTTGATTGACCCATTCATTATTTAGTAGCATGTTATTTAACCTCCATGTCTGTGTTTTTTCCAGATTTTTTTCTTGTGATAGATTTCTAGTTTCATTGCTTTATGGACAGAAAAGATGCATGGTATGACTTCAGTCTTTTTTAATTTGTTGAGACTTCTTTTCTGGCCCCACATGTGATCTGTTCTGGAGAACGTTTCATGTATACTTGAAAAGAATGTGTATTGTGGGGTGCCTGGGTGGCTCAGTTGGTTAGGTGTCTGTTTTCAGCTTGGGTCATGATCCCAGAGTCCCAGGATCGAGTCCCACATCGGGCTCTCTGCTCAATGGGGAGTCTCCTTCATCCTCTGACCCTCCCCCATCTTGTGCTTTCTCTCACTCTCTCTCTCAAATAAATAAATATATTTTTAAAAAAAGAATGTGTACTGTGCTGCCAATGTGTCTATCAAAGCCACTGTTTCCTTGTTATCTGTTTGATATATCCATTGATGTAAGTGGGCTGTTAAAGCCCCCTACTATTATTGTATTACTATTGATAACTTCTTTTATGTTTGTTATTAGCCACTTTATGTATTTGAGTACATAAATACTTATAATTGCTATATCTTCTTGTATTATTCTTATGATTATATAGTGTTCTTCCTGTCTCTTGTTCTTTTCACTTCCGTTTGCATGATAAATGCTTTCCCATCCCCTTGATTTCAACCTGCATGTGTCTTTAGGTCTGAGATGAGTCACACTCAAACAACTAAGTCACCCAGGTACCCCAAGTGTCTTGCTCTTGTATCCATTCCATCATCCTATGTCTTTTGATTGGAGCATTTAGTCCATTTACATTCAAAGTAATTATTGATAGGTATGTATTTATTGCCATTTTGTTATTTGTTTTATGGTTGTTTTTGTAGTGTTTGTACCCTTCTCTTGCTCTCTCATGGCTTGCTGGCTTTAATGATATAGTTGGATTCCTTTCTTTTTATTTTTGCATATCTATTACTCATTTTTTATTTGTGGCTACCAAGAGGTTTATATATAATACCTTATGCATGTAGCAGTCTGTATTAAGTTGATGGTTGCTTAAGTTTGAACCCATTCTAAAAGTACTAAATTTGTACTCCTCTTCCTTCCACCATGTTTTAGGTAAAATTGTCATGCTTTATATCCTATTATTTTGTGAACCCCTTGACTGATTTTTATAGAGATAGTTAACTTTATTGCTTTTGTGCTTCCTACTTTTCTTACTCCTGCTTTGTTTCTTTTCCACTCAAAGAGTCCCCTTTAACGTTTCTTGAAGGGCTGGCTTAGTGGTGATCAATACCTTTAACTTTTGTTTGTGTGGAACTTTTTTTTAAGATTTTTTTTTTTTTAATTTTAAGTAATCTCCATACCCAACGTGGGGTTTGCACTTACAACCCTGAGATCAAGAGTCACACACTACCAATTTAGACAGCCAGGCGCCTCTGTCTGGGAAACCCTTTATATCTCCTTTTATTTTGAATGATACCTTTGCTGGATTGAGTATTCTTGGTTGCACGTTGTTTTCTTTCAGCACCTCGAATATATCATGCCACTATTCTCGGCCTGCAAAGTTTATGCTGAAAAATCAGCTTATAGCCTTATGGGGTTTCCCTTCTATGTATCTGTTTTCTTTTTTTCTTGCAGCTTTTAAAATTCTCTATCACTGCTTTATGTCATTTCAGTTCCTATGTATCTTGGTGTGGACCTCCTTGGGTTGATTTTGTTGGGGCCTCTGTGTGCCTTCTGGATCCATATTTCTGTTTCCTTCATTTGGGAAGTTTTCAGCTATTATTTATTTCTTCAAGTAAATTTTCTGCACCCCTTTTCTCTCTCTCCTTCTTCTGGGATCCCTATAATGTGCATGTTATTATGCTTGATAGTGTTGCTGAATTTCCTTAATACATTTTCATTTTTTAGTATTATTTTTTCTCTCTCCTGTTTAACTCGATTGCTTTCTGTTATTCTGTCCTCCAGGTTGCTGATCTGTTCTTCTGCTTCCTGTAGTCTTATTTATCCCCTCTGGTGTATTTTTGATGATTTTTTTTTTTTAATTTCAGAGATAGCGTGCACAAGCATGAGTGGGGGGATGGAGAAAGGGAGAAGAAGACTCCCTCTTGAGCAAAGAGCCCCATGCGGGGCTTGATCCCAGGACCCTGGGATCATGACCTGAGCCAAAGGCAGATGTTTAACTGAATAAACCACCCAGACACCCCCCTTTTTATTTTACATTTTTCTTTTCTTTCTTTCTTTCTTTTTTTAAAAGTAATTTCTGGGGGCGCCTGCGTGGCTCGATTGGTTAAAGCAACTGCCTTCAGCTAAGGTCATGGTCCTGGAGTCCCGGGATCGAGTCCCATGTCAGGCTCCCTGCTCGGCGAGGAGCCTGCTTCTCCCTCTGACCCTGCCCCCTCTCATGTACTCTCTCTCTCTCATTCTCACTCTCTCAAATAAATAAATCTTAAAAAAAAAAAAGTAATTTCTGTACCCAGTAGGGGGGATCAAACTCATGACCCCGAGATCAAGAGTCATATGCTCTACCAACTGAGCCAGACAGGTGCCCTCTAGTGTATTTTAAATTTTAGTTATTGAGTTCTTCATCTCTGACTTTTTTTTAATGTTTTCTCTTTGTTGATGATCTCACTGAAGTCCTCCACTTTTTTTTATTCTTCCCAGTACAGTGAGTATCTTTATGAGCATTTCTTTAGATTATTTGTTAGGTATATTACTTATCTCCATTTCATTTAGCTCTTGCTGTGATTTTGTCCTGTTCTTTCATTTGGGACATATTCCTCTCCCTCCTCACTTTGTCTAACTCTTTGTTTCTATGTGTTTGGAAATTCAGATACATCTCTTGCATCTTCCTGCTTGAAACTAGTGGCCTTATGAAGAGAGATCCTCCAGTGCCCTGCAGTGTATTGTCTCTTGTTTACCAGAACCTGGTGCTTCAAGGATGTCTCCTATGTGTGTCACATGGTGCCAGGAGGGTCCTCATCATTCTGCTGTAGGAGGGGCCTTGCAGCTGCCTGAGAAAGCTGCATAGGGTGGGATGGAGGGGACATGTCCACAGGAGAGCATGGGGTAGGATGCACTGTTAACAAGCTAGGTGGAGAGTGTTCATGCTGTGCTGGTTCCTATGGTGTCCATGTATCTAGGCTGGGGGATGTGAGAGGGAAATGGCACCTGCCAGCTATATTGTTCTTGGAGAAATCTCCCAAAAATCCCTGTTCCTCCAGCACTTGCTATGAGATTAGTAAATGAATCTTCCCGTATACCTCAGGCATTTCTCAAACTGCTGCTGCTTTGCTGTATCTCAGTGGGGCTGTTTGTTGTGCTGTCTCTTCAAGGGTGAGGACTCAGTTTCCTTTCACTTTCCTGTCTCTCCCAGAGCCAGACCCAGTGATTTTAAAGTTCCAGGTGTTAAGCCCCACTGATTGTAAGAACTCAAAGTTAGGCCCGTCTGTTTTTCAAAGCCGAATGTTATAGAGATGCATCTTCTAAGTGTGGGTTTCTTGTGCATGGCATGCCTGATGTGGTGGGATCTTCTCCTCTCCACTCTCCATGTTCTCGGAGTCCTGTCAGTCTTCAGGTTATTTTCTGGGTTATTTACACTGATGTGGGTGTTATCTAGGTGTATCTGTGGGATGAGGTGACCTTAGGATCCTCATACTCTGCCTTCTTCCCTGAAGTTCTCTCACAATTTCTGTTTATTGAGCCTTAAGTTCTTTAAATTTATTAATAGTATTGTCAAAATTTTTTATATTGTTCAAAAAAGACTATACCCAGATTTGTCATCTACCCTCACTCATAGTTAAGCAAACACTATTTATTTTAATTTTGAAAAGTATTGCATGAATCAAGAGATCAATAAATTATAGGAAAAGTCTGAAGCATAAGTTTACATGTGTCAGAATTTCATAAAAGTCTCGTGTCACGGGCGCCTGGGTGGCTCAGTTGGTTAAGCGACTACCTTCGGCTCAGGTCATGATCCTGGAGTCCCGGGATCGAGTCCCGCATCGGGCTCCCTGCTCGGCAGGGAGTCTGTTTCTCCCTCTGACCCTCTTCCCTCTCGTGCTCTCTATCTCTCATTCTCTCTATCTCAAATAAATAAATAAAATCTTAAAAAAAAAAAAAGTCTCGTGTCACAATATATTCCAGAGATTGCAATATTGTTAGTGTTTTTGCTTTTGAGGATTGATTCTAGCAATTCTAATAGAGAACAATTCAAACACAAAAACTCCAAGTTGTCATAGAGAATGACGAGGCTGATATAACTGAGGTACATTTCTTTATTTGATTATTTTGAATCTAGGAGCTTCTGTCTCCTGCCTAGAAGGTGAAGAAAGCTGTAAAGAGGGTGATTACTGCTAATCTGCAAAGTCATTTTCTTGAACCCATCAAAGAAGTGAAGTAACCAGATGGCCTGAAATCTAAACAAAGGTGCCTCAGACACAAGGGGTTTTCATCTACACATGGGTGCTTTCACGTGTCATTCAGTAACACTCACAGGGACCGTTGGGCACAGGTGGAGGCCAGAGAAAAGCCTTTCTTGGTGGTGCAGGCCTGGGAAGGTGAGCACCTGCTGCTGTGTCAAAGTAACCAAGCCCTGCCTGGACTCTTACCCTATGTAACAAAACTCATAGTTGCTGGGAAAGGAAAGCAACTCTTCACCCCTGAGTATAGGTGAAGATCAGATAAGGTTGGGGAAAGAAAAAGATCCCTGTCCCATGGGGAAGGAGCAGAAAACCATCCTGGAACCAGACCTTTAGAGGCTCCTATTGCTGGGAGAGGTCAGGATCACAGAAGAAGTCCCATCTCATGGAATGTTTCCTACCAGGGGATCTGTTTTCTGGCGAGGCCTCTCTTCCTGGATTGCAGCTGGCCATCTTCTCTCACGGCCTTTCCTCCGTGTGCACAGCTGGACAGAGTACACAAGTGAGTTCTCTGATGTCTCATAAGAACAGAAACTCCTAAGAGAAGGAACTGATCAGTCACTGAATATGGTGGCCTCTTGTTTATACATAGTCTTTTGTATCTTTGGTTAATAAAGTCAGTTGTGGCCATGACCACAGTGGAGAAAATGGTTTCCAGACCTGCCTAACTGAGAACCAGATTGACTCCAGCAAGTAACCCTGTGAGGAGTGGAACTCACTGATGAGAAGGGTGCTTTTTTTTTTTTTTAAGATTTTATTTATTTATTTGACAGAGAGAGACACAGCGAGAGGGAACACAAGCAGGGGGCGTGGGGGAGGGAGAAGCAGGCTCCCCGCCGAGCAGGGAGCCCAACGTGGGGCTCGAGCCCAGGACTCTGAGATCATGACCTGAGCGGAAGGCAGATGCTTAACGACTGAGCCACCCAGGCACCCTGAGAAGGGTGCTTTGCCTGCAAATTCAGATATTGTTAATAATGGTGTTTTTGACATGATGTGGGTTTGACAGTCAGGTTACTTAAGTGGATGCTGCATTGCTTTGCATAGTTAAAGATTTTTTGAAGATGTCTCATTTATCTTTTTTTTTTCTTTTATGTAATCTCTACTCCCAAGGTGGGGCTTAAATTTAAGACCCAGAGATCAAGAGTCGCATGTTCTATGGACTGAGCCAGCCAGGTGCCCCGTGTCTCATTTATCTTAAAGTTTATCGAGTTATAACTTACCATAAAATATAATTCAGTGGTTTTTAGTAAATTTATTGAGTTGTGTGATAATCACTGCATTCCAGTTTTAGAACACTTCCATCACTCTGATAAGATCCCATGAGCCCATTTACAGTTAATCCCTGCTCTTAGCCCTAGCCAACCACTATTCTACTTTATATCTCTATAGATCTTGCTTCTCTGGATATTTCATATACATGGAAGCATAGTAGTTCTTTGTGTCTGGCTTTTTTCACTTAGCCTTGGGATTTCACTGGGATTTATCTATCTTGTAGCATGATTAGTATTTCCTTCCTTTTTATTGCTTAGGATTCCATTGTATATACACATCACCACCTCATTGCTGTCTCACTGAACCCAAGCTTTCCAGAGTTCCTGCCTGAATTCCCAGAGCAAATGTCTTCTTTGCATCTCGGCAATCCGTACTCTCAATGATTCAGCTTTCCTAGGGGCAGAGATTCTAGTTGCAATGCCAGCCCTTTCTGAGCCTCTTTGCTCAACTATTATTGTTGAAAAATATTGATCACAAGCAGGGATATTAAAATGGACATGAACTCAGGCAGAAATCTTTCTAATCTGTTCCTTCCCACATCCAGAACCTTATTCTCCCCAAACCCAAATAGCAAGGAAGGCCATGTTTCCAAAATGGCTTTATTCATAACTCCCTCATCCTTCCATAGGAATTGTAATATTTAGGTAGTTCTCACCCTCAAAACACAATGCCAAAATTATCAGTAAGATAGAAATGCATTGGTGAAGATCAGGTCTTTGGGCAACAAACATTTTGCTATTTATGTTGCTATCATCACAAAAAGGTGGAACCAGCAGGAGATTGGAGATGATGTAATATTTGGTTTATAAAATATTTGTGAAAGTTTTCCTCTGAATCAGCTTTGGAGACTGAGATCTGCTTGACTATCATGACATGGTGGATGCCTTGTGATCAACAGAAGATCCTAGTTGTGCGAATGTGTAGAGAGAGTGAAAAGCAATGGGATCTGTCTAGTTTTGATCCCAGTGAGCTCTGACTTCTAAAAAGAGGGAGGCCCTTCTGTTCATAATTCTAAGATTCCATGGGCAGACCAAGCTGGGCCTGTTCTACATAGGATATTTAAAAGAACCTCTGTAAAATGGTTACAAGTTAGGTGGCTTTAGGGGTACCAGCCTTCTGCCTTTCAGTTCTTAGCCTGAGGTAGGTTGCAAAGGGGCAGGTTCCTCTTGTGTTCTGAAGCTGGCCTGTCTCTGGAAGGTACACTCCATTGTAAGTCAGGTGAAACCACATGGCAAAACCGCCAAACCTTTTAGAGGAAAATGGTCTCAGGCACTTTTTTGGGTTAAGGATGTATGGCCATCAGAGTGAGTCTCTTCTAAAAAGGCTGAGAACAAAACTAAAAGAGGTGCTTCAAGGTGACACTGCCTGGGTCTCCACCAGAATTTGCTTTTTGGAGAAGCACAGTAAGGCGCTGCGGTTACAGAGAGTTTGTCCAAAGAAGCCACAGGGATTGTCAGCACACCCAAATTTGTGCTTGGGAAGGGAGTGCACTGAGGACAGCAGGTGAGCAAGGTTTGGGGGCTGGGACCTGGTCTTGCAGTTTACAGAAGGAGTAATGCTTCACACATGGTAAGTGCTCAGTGTTTGCACTGCTCAACTAGCAGGCTTCTTTCTGGTCTTTCCCCAGCTGGACTTTGCCCTTCCTTACCGTCACCTTTGCCCAGGGGGTCCTCAACCTGAAAAGCCACCTCCTGCATCAGATCTAGCTCATTGTGAGGCAGAGGCTTGCTCAGCCCAGTCCTTTTTTAGGAACCTACATCTCCGCTAACACTTCTCAGAGTTGCATTTCTTTATATAGAAAAGGTAGGTTTTGTTTCTACAGCATCTATCAGGGCTCTGAAGTCCAGACAATATAGAACTTGAAACACTCATAGCTGTCTGTTGTGCCATTTGCTTTATATTGCTAGTCCTTCTAACGCCCCAAACTAGTGTTTTCAGTGTCAGCCCCTGGCATTGTGCCTAGTCTGTACAGATTAAATAAATAAATACCTGTAATGAGGAAATTGCTCACTACTCCTTTCCCTTCAGTTTTTACTGGCTTCCATAGACTTGGACCTTGCTCCTTACATGGATTAATGACCTCTAATTGATTGCTTTCCAAGCTTCTTGCAAAATTTGATACAGTGCTATTTCCTAAAAGGAATGGATTTTATTCAGAATGCATGGTCTTTACTAGAGAACAGGAGTAACTAGAGAATGAGGGGGAAGGAAAGTGCCTTTAGTTGGCAATCAAGTTCGATAAATGTTATTTGAGAAATTCCCCCAAATTGAAATCCTGATTACCAGCCTGGCACAGATTCCTTAGAAATGGGACCCACATGTTCTTGTTGGCGTTTCATCTTTTTAAATTTGAGAGAGAGAAAGAGAGAGAGAGAGAGGAAGTGTGCACAAGCAGGGGGAGCAGGAGAAGCAGGGTCCCCACTGAGCAGAGAGCCCGATGTGGGGCTCAATCCCAGGACCCCAAGATCATGACCTGAGCTGAAGTCAGATGCTTAACTGACTCAGCCACCCAGGCATCCCCATCGGCCTTTCAAATAAGACACAAAATGAAGTAAAGAAGGTTTATTACTCTTATGGAAGTGAAAAATTAGAGCTCTGTTTACAGGCTGAGGAGGTATGTGATTATGCACATTCATTTCCATTGTTCTACACTGTTGCTGGCTTACGACCTTTTTACTTCTTGTGAGCACGCCATCATTATTATTGAGGCAGGCTGCAAAGCTTGTCGTCAGACTGTTAAGAGACTTGCTGGTCTCCAGTGGTTTCTATGAACAGTTTATCCATGTGAATAGTGAAGGCAGAAAAGTCTTGACAATACAAATATCAAGGTGTTGAACGATAATCCCACTGAGGGTAAAATACAGAACCAGGCAGGATAGCTAGCTTTATTTCTCATTCTGTTCATTTCTTATTCCGGATACATGCAATTTACTTGCTCTTCATCAGTTTTTAAAATAAATGTGCATGTCCAAAATTTGCAATAAATAGATGTATCATAGTATAAATGGAAGGCCACTTTTAGTTCTTGGGTTAAAAAGCAACTTCTAAAGTTTCCCAAATGTCTATCAGAATTTATCATCTATTATGTTCTCCCTGTCACTGTAGGTCAGATCAGCGTACATAGCCAGGAAGTTTGAAGGTTTTTTTGATTTATGATTACATTTGATTTCTTATAAGGACATGCAGACTCCAGAATCCAAAGAGAAAATATGCAAATATTTTATCAGCTTGTGACATTCCAGGGGGTACATGAATATTCAGGGTTCCACACTACTATATAATGCTGCATTTCTTGGTTTTATTTGAAACAATGCATATTTTTAGCATTTTATGGTAGGATTTTACACTCATCATTTACACAAATTACAAGGTTCTGCTTCAAGTCTTTAAAAATTTTTTTTTAAAAATTCAGCCCATGTGCAGCACAAGAATATGCAAAACTACTTTACATTATACACACTTTTTATCAAAGGAGATACAAAATTCTGGCTTGTAGTTTTAGACAAATACAAGAAGCTTCAAACTAGACACAAAGGGTTAACATTAATTCTCAAATATAAGTCTGCACTTTGTGTTGTATTTCTCTGAGATGTGAATATCAAATTCCTAAGGGATTTAACTTTTTCCTTTTTGCAAAGGAAAACTGACAAATGTCCCTTAAGTCCCTCCCCATCATCTCAATCTTGTTATCCTCCTACTCTCCCTTCCCTTAGTGCCAGATGCATCATATTATGAAACCAGGGGCGCCATTTACATACACCTGAGGACCAGATCCTTTTAGCTAAACTCCTCTCCTGCAAAAAATCGAAGCAGCCACAAACAGATGCAAAGGGTTCTGCTACATTGTTATAAATATGACTTAACACTAGGTAATCTAGTCAGCTGTGACACTGAGTAATCAAAAGGAGTTGAAAAAGGTCCCTACTAGTGTGCTTTTTATTGGTGACAGATCAGTGGCCTTAAGAATCAACTTGTCTGATGCTAAGAGCACTTTAAAATCTTTCTAAATATACATGTCCACTGTTTGCTTGAGGGACTTCTCTGATGCTTATGCATAGATATTCTTTTTCAGCATGTTGGAGGCAATGTTTTATACTTCTAAAGGGTAATGAAGAGGCAATAAGAAGAGTGAGGGCTTTTCCTGCCCTTTTAAAAGGTATTGTTTTCTATCACTTGTATCCACTGTTCCCTAACCATCATCCGATACCTAAATGTGTGTACATGCGTATTTGAAAGAATTACCCATCTTTCACTGAGTCAATATACAGCCAACTCTTGATTATCTATAAGTGACACTACTAGCAAATTTCACATTTAACATAATCATTCTTTTTTGACATAGCTCACATTCACTGTTTTACATCCCTTGCAGACTACAGCCTTGCAAGACCAACTTCTAACACAAGTGTCATTTGTGTCTTCTGACCCTCACTAGGAATGTGCAAGGCAACTGAGTGAGCACATTCAGTTAGGGCTTCGGGAAAGAGCCTCAGGTACAGAATGGGGGCAGATACAACTCTGAGCATAAAGAAGGACAAATCTCAAGTTCCTCTTGAAATAGCTCTTGCAATATACTTGGTTTCATTAAGTTTGTGATTTAAATTGTGACTGCAAAACTCAAAACCTGAGGCATAGCCACTATTTTATATAGATAATGGAGAGTTGGCTGTAATCATGTTGTTTCTTTATGACTTTATTAGCCCTTTCACATAAAAACAAACTCACAAGAAAACATAATATGATAAAGAGATTAAAAAAGACTACCATATGACATCTAAAAGCATTTATTTTATGCAAAAAACTTAAATATGATTATGTGTACACAAAAAGTGCACACATTACCTATGCTGAACAATGCCAAGAAACAATATATTGATGCAACAGTTGTCTTCTAAAATAAACATAAAAACTGAGCCCAGATTGGCAGACAAAAGCAAAATACTTATTTCCCAACAGCACAATGCTGAAGATTGACAGCAATCCTAAACACCTCCAACTTCCTTACAAAGCTGCCAAAGTCCAACTATTTAAAAAAATTGACTTTTTCTTTACATCAATAATAAAAATCTGGTGACAAACATTATAAAACCAAATGCTGGGCAGTTTTTACTCCTTTAAAATTCCAAATATTCCAACATAATCACAGGAGTAAAAACCATTTTAAAGTGATATGCTTTATGAAACAAACAACAATATGTACATTTATTGCAAATTATATTAAGCTAAAATGGAGGGGAAATCAAAATATGAAGTGATATGAAATCAATAATAATTTTATTTTCTCACTCTGATAAAAATCAGAAAGCAACATTTATAAAATTGCCACCACATCACTTTTCATAGCAGGGAACTGAAATCTGTACATCTCATTTTTGCAGAAAAGTAGGCAGGCAGAAAGAATTATACATAAAAGTTTCCAAAAGGAAAAACAAAGAAATATTTAATCTGATCTCTTCTAAAAAATTAATTCAGTAGACTTTTATTTTTTTTCTGTGTAACATGGGAATTCCTGGCTCTAAAATTGATGAATTTTCAGTGTCAGTGTAAGGACATCTTGTTACTTTCTTTAAAATAAAAACTGCAGCATGGAAATTAATGGTGTATTATGCCTTTAAACTCCAGATATGCAGGAACTGGAACCAAGTGTTAAGCAATTTGCTTAATTATTGACTTTTCGTGAGAAAAGTCTAGGGGGGAGGGTAGAATAGAGTTGCTTTTAGCTTCTCTCTCAAGAGTTTCTGCTGTACACTTCCATCAAAGGACTTGTGGTCATGTAAAAGGAAGTAATAGTTTCTTTCAGTTTTCAAGGCAGAAAGTGTATTCTGAAGTTAACTTCATTTTCTGTTCAGGGACATTTGAATCCAAGTTTTTGCAGAAGCTGAAGCCTGCTTCTGTTTGGCTTTCATTTTCTCCCTTTGCAAATGAGTTTTCTTTTTACCTTGGGGAGGGAAGTAGAAGAAAGAAAAGTTAGAAAAGATGTAAACACACCAAACGAGAATTATTTCATTTCTATAGTTATTATCTAAAAATCTCAAAATTATTTTCCCATTTTCCACCTGAGACCTTGTTTTAAGGAATCTTTCTCTAAACTATATAAACACAGGGTGCCTGGGTGGCTCAGCTGGTTAAGCGACTGCCTTCGGCTCAGGTCATGATCCTGGAGTCCCGGGATCGAGTCCCGCATCTGGCTCCCTGCTCGGCAAGGAGTCTGCTTCTCCCTCTGACCCGCTTCCCTCTCATGCTATCTCTCATTCTCTCTCAAATAAATAAAATCTTTAAAAATATATATATATAAACACAGACAAAAAAAGAAATACAAATCTTGGGCCCCAAATAGAACTTGTAACTCAGAAACTCTGGGAACCAGTTATCTGTGTTTTAACAAGCCCTCCATGTGATTTTGAAACATATACAAGTTTGCAAGCCAGTGGCTTGGACCAAGTCATAATGCATAGTTTCTTCTACAAATAAAAAGGTATTGGAAAAAAAGAATAATGGAGGGAGTATATAAGTTATATTAATTGTATTTTCTGAAAATTATGAAGGACACTTTACCAATCCACTGATGTTAGTATGATGGTAATAAGTTCATAACTTCTTTAAGCCATATTTGAGACTCAGACATAAGATATTTTCTTTTTGCTTAATGTAATATACATCAGTTTTTAAACTATTATTCATTATATACTCACTCTTCAAGTATGGAAATGGCTATAAGTAAGATATTGATACAATTTAGGGGCGCCTGGGTGGCTCAGCTGTTAAGCGTCTGCCTTCAGCTCAGGTCATGACCCCAGGGTCCTGAGATCAAGCCCCGCATCAGGCTCCCTGCTCAGCGGGAAGCCTGCTTCTCCCTCTCCCACTCCCCCTGCTTGTGTTCCCTCTCTCGCTGTCTCTCTGTCAAATAAATAAAATCTTAAAAAAAAAGATATTGATACAATTTATAAAAAATTGAAATAACATGTCTACCTTGAACATAAAAAAAAAACCAATGAAGAAGTTTTTATTTTCAACCATTAGGTGCTGCTACCCAATGGCAGATTTGCTTACAATAATAAAACAATAAAAGCTATTTATTTGAAATAACTGTAATTTGTCATTAGTATTACTTCAAAATGGTATTACAAAAAAAAGTTACTGGACATTTATTTATAAGCAGCAAAAAGAAGTTCTCGCTTCCAGACTGGGTAAACACATACATCTTATTGGTTTTTTTTTCAAATATTTTGAGACAGAGCATGAGGAGGGTGGTAGCGGCAGGCAGAGGGAGCAGCAGACTCCCTGTTGAGCATGGAGACTGATGTGGGGCTCGATCCCAGGACCCTGGGACCATGACTTGAGGCAAAGTCAGACACTCAACCAACAGCCACCCAGGGGCCCCAAACACCTACATTTTAGTATACTAACAAAAAAAACCAAAAACCAAAAAAAAAAAAAAACCAAGGAGGAAAATTTAGCTTAATTCTGTTAAAGAGGTCAGAGGAATCAAATCCCCACTGGTCCTATTACCCTAGTAAGGAGAGAGAGTCTGATTTTTGGAAGCATGAGCATGGGGGATATGGTCTCTCTTCTCTCACCTAACTCCTCTTTGGGAGGAGGAAGAACCCATCTAATTTTAATAGGTGAGGGGTGAGGGGTGGGAGGAACTATAAGCATGCTGGGCTTGTCCTCTCCTGGATTTGTTTTCTTTTGCCTCCAAAAGGGGCATTCAGGTCAGCCTGTGGTGGTTCAATTTAGAGGCAAGGCATTAGTAGCCACCTGGCCTGTCAATTTCCACATCTTTCATCAGCCGTATCAGTATTAAAACTGGTCTCCTTCGCAACAATTCCAAACTTGGGAGAAAGATAAGGGAGTTGTTTACTTGTATTCCACTACATGTACATTTTATTAAGATGACAATGCTTAAAAAACAAGTGATTAAGATTCTTACGGAGACTTGTTATATAAAACAGATTTAATAATGTGATATCAAAGAATCCCCTGGAAGCTGCCTGCTTCAACTTCAGGAAGCTTCCCTTTACCAGCTCTGAGTCCTCAGTATCTTCCTGGCTGCTCTCACAAACTTTTAAATGATCCAGATCACTGGAAGAATTTCATGGACTTGATTCCATGTCCAAAAGTGAACTGTCATCACATCCAAGCACCTGGTTTCTAAGAAATGTCATACTATTTTGATAAAAATTCACCGGTTACTGAAAAAGTATTCATATCAAAGTAATACATTGTTGGGTAATACATGAGGATACATACTTAGGGATTACTATGATTTTAAGATGTGAACCCAGGCAATGACAGGAAACTTTCTCAATATACAAATGAGTACAGGAAGTACGAAATTCTTTGCTTAAAAAAAAAAAAAATCCAAGATTCTTGAACACTTCCACACTAAGCATGCTAAGCAAAACATATTCATCCAAAGATGGGAAAACTATAATGTTTTCCTATAGGTAATTTCTTTCTATTTAGTTTCCCCAGAAGTCCCAAATTTAAGGACTGTTTCTCCCCTGGTGTTTCCTGATAGTCTCTTCCTTGTGGAAGAATTTAGCCTTATAAGTGTAAGCAAAACATACTGAAGAATCAGTAGACCTATAAAAATACATTTTCAATGTAAAATGTTTGGAATTGTTTGCCATCTCAAAAACACAAAGGAAAAACAAGTAAACTAAATATTTGAAATGATGATCTACCCTTCACCCAAAACTCAGAAAGCCAACATTAACTGTCCAGTTGTCAGATACTGTTTCCTGACCGTATTACACAAATGGCTATTATAAATGTATAGGGTAAATCCAGGAATTTTCTCAAAAGAAGTAACAATTCCAAATAGAGCCCAAAATACAGAAGGGAACATTTACTGGAATGAATGTGCGCGCGTGCGCGCACACACACACACACTAGCTGAGGGAATAATACATTTACTGGAAAAATCCAAGGGGATCTAAAAATTTTACAGTTAAGTTTACAAGTTAAAACGCTCAGCATCAACTCTCAGATTAAGAAGTAAAATCTAGGGGCGCCTGGGTGGCTCAGTCATTAAGGGTCTGCCTTCAGCTCGGGTCATGATCCCAGGGTCCTGGGATCGAGCCCTGCATCGGGCTCCGCAGGAAGCCTGCTTCTCCCTCTCCCACTCCCCCTGCTGTGTTCCTGCTCTCACTCTCTCTCTCTGTCAAATAAATAAATAAAATATTTTTTAAAAAAAGACTAATTTTACCTTAAAATACAATATAGCATGGCAGTTACAAACCCTGGAGGGACACTGCCTGGGTTTAATCCTGGCCCCACTATATAAGCAGAGACCAAAAGCTACATGGGGCCCCTATACCTGGGTTTCCTCCTCTTTGTAAGCTGGGAATAATGGTACAACTTACCACCAAGAGGTGTTTTGAGGATTTAATAGGTTAACAAAGAGCTTAAAATTGAGCCTGGCTCATAATCAGTACTATATTAGTATTAGAGTATTATTCCTATGTAGCAATTTTTTTATTGTAGTAAAATTTATATGACCTAACATTTACCATTTTAACCATTTTTAAGTACATGGTGGCATTAAGTACATTCACAATGTTGTACAATCAAGGTGATTCATTTCTAGAATGTTTTCATCTTCCCCAAATGAAACTCTGTACACCCACTAAACACTAAAGCCTACTCCCCCTTCGTCCTGGTAACCACCATTCCACTTTCGGTCTATATGAACGTAATGGCAAGTGCCTCATCTAAATGGAATCATACGGTATTTGTCCTTTGGGGTATGGCTCATTTCACTTAGCATAAATGTCCTTAAGGTCCATCCATGTTGTAGCAGGTGTCGGAATTTCATTCTGTTTTATATAGTAATTACCAAAAAAGTCCTATACTTTTACTGTATCAACTAATGTGAAAGTTTTCTGGTTTCTTCTGGAGTTGACAAGCTAGGGAGATAAACTCTTTGAGGGCAAGAACCTTTCTACTTTGGATACATTTGCACTGCCAACACCCAGCATGATGCTTAGCACTCTTATCAGTTGAGTATTTGTTAAAAGAATGAACGACAAGGAGCAATACTGATGTGCCTACAAGGCATTCAATTCTATACAAGAGGGGATCATGAGCCGTACAGTTTGTGGAGTAAGTGAGCTTTCACTCAACAGTTCATCAGGATTCCAAGCCAAGCTTAAGTCAAATGCTAGAACGTAAAGGCAGAGTTGTATATTAGGTTTAAGAAAAGACAAAGGGAAGCTTGGGAGAAAGTTTCAGAATGTACTTCTATATTTTGTTAAATTAGTAGCAGACAGTTCAATCACAAGTTTCTGAAATACGTGTGCAAAATATTTGATCTATTCTACTGAGTTAACACAGTACAGAGTTGTCAAGAACATCTAATTTAACCACCTAGCTTCACTAAGAATATAAAACCATCACAGAACTCTGTTTTGGCTAACACACTGCCCCCCCCGTGACCTAATAGCCAGCATACTTGAGACTTCTAAGGTGTTTTTCACTCAAGACATTTTTAGATTTTCAAGAAGGCTCAGTGCTATTCTTAACCAGTCTCTGGCACCGAAGCTGCTTCTGTTGGTTTGATGATGTTGGGGCACATGATGCAGCAAATTAAGAGCGGGGGCTTTACCAGGCGCTAATCAGAGACAAGGTCTGGTGGCTCAAGTGGCCTGTGTGTGATGATCAGTACTAATGGAACGCCCAGAATAGAATTTTAGAAACCCTTCAGAAAATTCTGGCCATCTCAAAGGAAAGTGTTCAACTTTTGTGTAACTGAAAAGTGTATTAAGGGGTAGAGACTCTAGAATTCAAAACAATGGCTACAACAATGAGCATTTATTCTGTGAAAGGCACTTGGTTAAGTGCTTTATATTTACTGATCCATTTAATTCTTAGGACAGTCCTTTGAAGAAGGTATTATTATGCTGTCTTATTGAAGACAAAGAGGGGGCTGAAGTTAAATATGATCTAGATCTGAGGAGAAAAATAATAAATATGCCCCCAATAGCTTTCATTATTACACTTACTACACATAAAACTAGAAGTGAGTAGGAGAAACACCCATTACTTAGATCAGGTTTGGGCCTGAATCTGCTCCCATGAGATGTTGTAAAAGGTAGCTTGAGACACTTAAAATATAAGATTTAACATGAATGGTAATTTAAAAAATGTACTTGTTAACACAAGGCAACACCATACTTTATAAAAATACTGAAGCACGATGGTAGGATCATCCTGAGATGATCAAAACTGTCTCCTTCCTACAAGGAATTCAGATGCTTACAGTCTAATTCAAGGGGAGATGAGTTAGGTACAGACATACAAAGAAAAAAGAAGGGGGTAGGGCTAAGTTCTCTAACTATAGGCCAAGGCTCAGAGGAGCCAACTTCTAGATCTTCAGCTGGACCACCACCATTACAGGGTAGAGAAGCTGAAGTCCCAGCCCAAGAATGATCAAAGATGAGCAGCTCTGAGGTGGTTTCACTGGAGAGTGGGGGGAAGAGTTAAGTTGTTGACTTATATTAAAATTAACTCTTAACTAAAGAGGAATTCAAGAGCAGGATATACCTGTTTGTGTGTCATGACTTGAGACTCCCTCCACCCCCTTTTAAAGATTTTATTTATTTACTGACAGAGAGTGAGAGCACACAAGCAGGGGGAGCAGCAGAGGGAGAGGGAGAAGCAGGCTCCCCACTGAGCAAGGAGCCCGAGCAGGCACTCAATCCCAGGACCCTGGGATCATGACCTGAGCCAAAGGCAGATTCTTAACTGACTGGGCCACCCAGGTGCCCCATTCTGAGACCTTTTCACCCAAAAGGTAGACCTTTAAATTAAGTAAAGCCCATGTAACTATGTGAAGGATACCAAGCAAAATTTAATATTGTCCTTGCTAGTAAGCAGAAATACAAAACATGATATCCTAATTAAAAATTAACCAAAAGAAACAAGATCTCTCTTCAAATTGGCATCCTGGAAGTTATGAGACCAAAACAAATGCCATTATAACCTACTCAGGAAAACCAAGGGCAGTTTTCAGTCCCAAATGCCTAGGTGTTTAGGGGTGACCGGCACATACTAAGAATAAAACAAAATGTCTAAATTCACAGTCCAGAAAGAATGGTGTCCATTACCTTTGTAAGTCAATCTGTCTTTCTGCTGGTGCTGCCTTTTTGGCTCCGTCTTGCAGTTTGGGCGCTTTGGCATTACCTGCTTCCAGACCCCCAGGGCTTTCCTGACTGACTGCAGCTCTCTTTCTTCCCTTGCCCAGAGGTTTGTTTATGTCATCAGTTTTGGTTGCATTGCCCTGAGATTCAGACTTGGGTCGGCGCCCTCTCCTGGGTTTTGAAGGGGCAGGTGGTCCTGATTCGTCTACTTTCTCATCTGTTTTTTGTTGGATGTTCTCTGCTCCAGATGCCGCTACACTTCTTTTCTTTCCTCGGTCACTGCTGATGTTGCCCTGGGTAGTTTGATCAGAATTGATCTCCTAAAAGAGCACAAAACAATTCTATAAACATAAATTCCTTATATATCAATGATCTGTATTGGAAAGAAGTATTTTGAAAGTTATTTTCGAGGAGCTAGAATTCCAAGTCTTCTAATGAACTCCTCGAGGGTAAGGACCTGAGAGCAGGGCCTGCCATGGGGCTTGGCATATATAATCTATGCCATAAATGCTTATTAAAATGCACAGGTGGTATATATAGAGAAAATCTACTCAGTTTTGCTTTCACACTCATTCTAAATGAAAAGGTCCTTTTAATCGATGGTATGCTCTAAATTTATCACTTTTTAAAAAAGGGGAGCATGTCTGCATAATTGAATATGCTCTTTATCTATGATGCTCCTTTGACTATAATAATTTCTGTAATTCTGCATAAGGTTCTTCAATTTCTCACTCCATTCATACATCCTAATTTTTGTCACTTTTTGCTGCAATCATTAACCTACTTTTTTTCTGAACATTTTTTTTAGTTTATCAAATATATGTGTTAAGTCATCTAAAATGTTCAAATCCCATTTTAATATAACATATAATGGACATTAATAGTATTTAGAATCGAAAGTGACCTTATACAAAGGATATTTAGGAGTCATAATTTTAACTGATAAAATTTTAATTGATTAAAGGAAGACAATGGAGCACTATTATCGTCCAAAAAATCAGTTATCTTTCCTATTAACTAATTTTCATTTCCCCCAGAAAATCTTTTCAGAATGACTGGGTAAAAAATATTTATAAATCTTTCATGATTCAAGAAAATTTACTTAAATGAAAACTCATGAAAATAGTAATTTAAGTGAAAAAATTCACAAATCAGTGTTCCACCTTGCTGGGTAGCAATGTCAAGTGTTCCACGTCTTCAAGGAAGCAATATGGAAACATCTAAAATCTGCAATACATTTTACTCTTTGACTCAGCAATCCCACTACTAGAAAGTAAGCCCATAGAAATAAAAAATCACCAGTAAATGTTTGATGCACATTTAATTTTTAATGCAACATTGTTTGTAGTGACAAAAAAGGGGAAGGGAAATATTTATGTGTATATACACGTGAAAATGTAAGACAAGAAAAAAATTAATACAGATTACTTTTTTTTTAAGATTTTATTTATTTATTTGACAGAGAGAGACACAGCGAAAGCAGGAACACAAGCAGGGGGAGTGGGAGAGGGAGAAGCAGACTCCCCGCTGAGCAGGGAGCCCGATGCAGGGCTTGATCCCAGCACCCTGGGATCATGACCTGAGCCGAAGGCAGACGCTTAACGACTGAGCCACTCAGGCACTCCGATACAGATTACTTTTTAAAAGGAACAAAAGCTGCATTAAAAATCATGCACATGACTGTATTTACACATTTATGAATATTATGTACATGTGCATATGTTTAAAGAACTCATTAAAAGACAAATGAAAGAGGAAACCCATTGGTCAGCCACAGGTATGAAGAAAAAGAAGACTCCTTCAGGACAACACTGGTAACACTGCTTGCCTGAATCCATGGGGTATGTCTTGCTTCTTTTAACCACCTCCCTTACTCATCCTTCATATTACAATTTGATTTCCCTCACAGAGTAAATAACAAGAGAGAATGTCCTGATTTTTTTTTTTTTAAGAGATAGGGAGGGGCAGTAGAAAAGGGAGAGAGAGAATCTTAAGCAGGTTCCACACCCAGCACAGAGCCCAATGTGGGGCTCAACAGCACAACCCTGAGATCTTGAGCTGAGCTGAAATCAAGAGTTGGACACTTAACTGACTGAGCCACTCAGGTGTCCCAAGAATGTCCTGATTTGTAAACGCCCATATCTAATTTGCTGGATAATTTTTATACACATAATAAACTGGTTTACGCATTAATCTCTTCGAAAAATTGGTTAGCAAGAAACACTCTCTTCGATCTTTATCTTCTTTTAGTATACCAAGACAGTTTCTTGAGCCTAGCCGACTTTGGAAAGAAATGACAATTTATGGGAGACCTGACTGGGAAGTGACTAAGTTTTGTCAAAATACAACCCCTGTGTGTTCAAGGCTATAGTGAATTTGTTGAAACATTCTTTGGAGGGGCGCTTGGGTGGCTCAGTCGGTTAAGCGTCTGCCTTTGGCTCAGGTCATGATCCCAGGGTCCCTGCTCATTGGGGAGCCTGCTTCTCCCTCTGCCCCTCACCCTGCTCGTGCTCAAATAAATGAATGGAATCTTTAAGGAAAAAAAAAAAAAGAAACATTCTTAAAAAAATTCTTTGGAAGTGTGAAAAAGTTAAAGTAAGGGTTTGGAACACTATTATAGATTATTGGAACACTATTATAGATTAATCATAAAGTAACATTTTGGCTTCTCAAAAATTACAATTTAAATATCACATTTATCTTTTCTATTATTCAAGTATAACTGACATATAACTTCAATTTATATCTTACATAGAATTTTATATCACAGGCTAGAAAAGTTATAGTTGTTTGTGCCAGAAAAAACTTTTTTATCCCTGTACCACCTCTTCCTACACATTTAAGTATGTTTAAATGAATGTCTGTGGTAATATGCATTTCTGTATGTAAGTTTGTTTAGGTGAAAACTGTTTAATTCTATACAAGAACCCCACAATATTCAAGTCTATTGGTTTCTGAATTCCAAGAGTCTGACAGTGAGAGGGCTCCCTGTTGTTTGAATCTACTGACATACTGAACTTCAGATGACAAACAGCAAGAGGTTGAATAGTAAGAGACTGATCTAAAAATGTATCATCACCTATTCAGTTTGAATTCAGATAATGAGTTTGCATAGTTCAGCTATTGTGGAATAACTGTACAGTCTTGTATTTTATGTATCCGAGGGTGATTCCTAAAACATTTGATGAATACTATAAATATATGGTGGGCAATAAAAAGATAAATATGTTGAGAATATGATTCTGTAGGAAAAGAAGTAATAGTTATTTCCATACCATTGCTACTGAGGTAAGTTACCAGTCTCATTCTATAGTTTAATGAAGCTCAGAGAAGCCCAGCAATCTCCCTAAGTAAACACACAGCCAATGAGTGGCAGAGCCAGGATTCAGGGTCTGATTCTTACCAATGTTTCTCTCCTGCCACAAAACTGTTAAAATTGGGTGCCATAATTATAAGGTCAACAATAAAGAATGTAGCTGTTACACAGAAACTCAAATACATTTTAAAAGATTAACTCATAAATTTAACTTTTAAAAAATAGAAAAAAAAACAGTGTATACCTCTCTTATAGGAGTCAATAAACTTGAAAGTAAGATCTCAAAAACTCTCAATTCCTACTCTTTAAGTTTTGGGAGTAGTAGTGCGGGAGAAGGGTACTATTATAGGTGGCTACATCAACTCTTGAAATGGGTGGATGTAGGCAGTGGAAGCACGGTAAGTGTAGTGAGAGGTGGTATACACAAATGTAGAATATGTAGTATATATTAACTTGTCAAGTGGGGGTTTCTTAACATCTACCATGAAACTGTAATAATCTCTGGGAGAATTCCATTTGTTAAATTTTAAAAATTTACCTTATTCTTTACCGGGTCAATATTCTTTACAGGTGTGACAGAAATAATCCTCACAGGGTTCTCTTCATTTTCACTAACTCCAGTTTCTACTGCCTCTGAACTCTGTTCCCTGTTGAAGAAAAATAAACCAAAGCTTCTTTATTTCACCACATGGACAGACAGCCTACCCTTTCACTAACCAATAAGGAAACAGAAGCTTAGGCTAGTTTAGAAGCCCAGCCAATTGAAGCAACATTAGCAAGATTCAGATCTTCTGTGGTTATAAGACCACTGCTGTATTATATCATGTTACTGATTCCCTTTAACCTTACTAATGTAAGACACAAATGACTGCCTAAAACCACCATACAGAAACATAAGCTGTCTAGAAACAAAATCATACAACTATTTTAAGACTTTCTCTTAGGGGTAGGAAACCCTAAAACAAAGTAAAAATACAGTGATAGATGTATTATAGTGTATAGTACAGTTGTCTCTAGTGTGTGTGTGTGTGTGTGTGTGTGTGTGTGTGTGTGTGTGTGTGTGTGTGTGTGTGTGTGTGTGTGTTTTAAGATTTTATTTTTAAGTAATCTCTACGCCTCTAGTGTGTGTGTGTGTGTGTGTGTGTGTGTGTTTTAAGATTTTATTTTTAAGTAATCTCTACGCCCAACATGGGGCTTGAACTCAAAATCCCGAGGATCAAGAGTCGCATGCTCCTCTGACCAGGTGCCCCTCCAGTCTGTGTTCTTAATGCTCTGTAAGGGAGGGGACTGGAAGAAGAGGTCACAGGGGAGATGCTGGAGACTCACCACTTCTGTAAACCACAGATGTTCCATGTTAATTTATATTTTGGGGTTCTACTGCTAAGAATGTGTTTATAACAACACCAGTTGAGTTTATACTTAAAATTTCATGAGTAAGAATAAAATCTTTAAAAGCTTCAAATTTTAGTGTTGGTAAGAGCAGGGTTAGGTGGAAATTTTTATGCAGTGGCTAACATGGTAAAGACATGTTAAAATAAACATGGAATATTCTTGTATGTAGAAATGTTATAACAGTGTCATCTTAACTCACGCTATACTAATTTGAGTTAAACATTAAAAAGCATATAAATTCGATTTAAGAGTTCTATATTCATAGTTTTCCTAAGTGTTCATTTTTCTTATATAAACACTTCCATGAAAATTAGTTATATTAGATATTCCTAAATTTGGGGCACCTGGGTGGCTCAGTCGGTTAAGCGTCTGCCTTCAGCTCAGGTCATGATTTTGGGGATCGAGTCCCACATCGGGTTCCCTGCTCAGTGTGGAGTCTGCTTCTTCCTCTACCCTTCCCCCCATCGAGACCTCTCTCTCACACTTGTCTTTCTTTTTCAAATGAATAAAATCGTAAGAAAAAAAAATTTTAAATTTGTTCCATTTACTTTTTTACATACTTAGAATGTTACATGGGTTCAAAATGTAACTGTGCACTCTTAATTTCCAACATTAATTATACTAAAACTCAGTGCTATTATTTTATGCCAAAATGTTTCCTGAAGTCTATGTTTGTGATCTAGTGCCTTAGGTAAAAATTAAAAGATGAACCAAGTAGTGATAGTAACAAAAACAAGTGGAGAAAAAAAATTGCCTTGATCGATTTCCGGTTGAAGGGTTCAGCTCTGAATTTACATTAATATTGCTTCCAGTCTCAGCTCCAGTGCTTCTAACATACGGTTTCCTTCCCGTTGCTGATAAAGGCTTGTTTACTGCACCTAGTACTCCAGCAGGTTTTGGCTAAAAATTACATATGCATATTATTTTACACCTTACTGTAAGGAATTCACATAAATTTAGACACATGTAAAAGATACTGTTTAGCCTAAGCCAAGGAATTGTTACTTTAGAAAGTTAAATTCTAAACTTATTAGAAATGGTAATTTTGCAAAATTGAGTTTGAATACAGTTACAAGTCACAAGTATTACCTCTACTTAAAAATAACTTGGTAGTATTTATTTATTATTGCTCAATCAACATAAAAAGTGCCCCTGAAGATGAACCATGAGAGAAGATGGACTCTGAAAAACAAACTGAGGGTTCTAGAGGGGAGGGGGTGGGGGGATGGGTTAGCCTGGTGATGGGTATTAAAGAGGGCACATTCTGCATGGAGCACTGGATTATGCACAAACAATGAACCATGGAACACTATATTAAAAACTAATGATGTAATGTATGGTGATTAACAATAAAAAATAAAAAAAAAAAGTGCCCCTGAAACACACAGCAAAATACGTAAATATATAATGAAATGTCTTATAAACTATTAAATGTATATAATAGTTTAGACAGTTTTTATCAAAAATTAAATTTCTTTTGTTCTTTTAGGTGTCATGTTACTTTCACAGAATATAAATTATCTAGCTCAATACTTTAAAATTATTTCTTTTTTAAAATCTGCATATCTAAATTTATTATACCATTTTTCAAGAAAATCTGCTTTGTGTATTATCAGTAACTTGAAGCCTACTAGTACTGATGAGAACACATGGTTGTAATTCAAGAGTCATTTATGGCAGAAAAAAGCCTGAGCGAACAAATGCTTTAGATGCTACAATCCACAATACGGTCTTTAAGAATCAGGAACTATAAAATCCATGGGGCTTTTAAAAGTTATTTCTAAGAACAGCAGAAGTAATGTACACATGAGATGAAGATTTCCAAATTATCTAGTACACAATACCTTTCCTGTTAACAGAAGTACTCTAGTCTCTTCTGAAATATAACTCTTGTCATTACAGAAATCCTACAAAACAAACAAAGTGAACATGTGTATTTTTATTGTCCAAATAAGACTCTTCAGGCACTGTGCCTTATGATAACAATTACATTTGGGCCAGCATACATATTAATTCCTCAAATAAAGCATATTTAATGAACCATGTCATTAAGTCTAGCTTTAACTCAATGGCACATAAGACTTGGCAAATACCAGAGCTCAATTACTTAAATCACATTTTAAATAAAACACATTCCTATTTTTTTCATATAATTCAGGGCAAATAGTCTCCAGATTATTCTCTACTCTATTGTAAAATTTAACTTCATCTGGGATCCCAAAGCATCCAAAATGGTACAGTACATATATTAAGCACTTAATATTCACTAAAGTAACTCCACACTGGATCTCAAGAAAATTACCCTCATTGAAAAAAAAATTATCACTTTAATTGAAAATACTGGTCCCACATCGGGCTCCCTGCTCAGCAGGGAGTCTGCTTCTCCCTCTGACCCTCTTCCCTCTAGTGCTCTCTCTCTGTCACATAAATAAAATCCTAAAAAAAAAATATTGTTTCTTAGAACCATAAGAAGACTGTCCAAATCAAATTTACATTTGGCATGTAAATACACTGCCAAAATATAATTAAGTGAATTATAATGTTCTTTGGCGGCAGTGATGTTTACTAGTTAATAAATGAATTAAACCTAATGTGGACACTGATGGTACTTTCTTGAAAGTTTTATCTATATGAAACTTAAGAATCCTTTGATGCTTCTGTTAAATATCCGGGAATAGCACACATATAAACTACAATGGTGTCACATAACTAAAGTGATTCACTATGACCAAGAAGTTTATTAATTTTTTAAGTGATCTCACTTATGTTCTTCTGTAAAATACTCTAAGGGAGGGTATTACCCTGAATATTCTGAAGCATGTCTTAAGGTTTGAAAATGTATAAAAACTTTTAAATGACGTTATTTTTTCCAATTAAAAATACTTAGGACTCTGGGGGCACCTGGCTGGCTCAGTTGGTAGAGCATGTGACTCCTGACTCGAGTCCTGAGTTCAAGCCCCACGCTGGGCATGGAGCCTACTTAATTAAAAAAAAAAAAAAATTAGGATCCTGTTTTCTAAACAAAGAACAGGAAGGTTAAACTTCCAAATACTTCCTTAAAGCAGTAAATAAATAGAAAACTTTTTTCTAAAAAAAGTTTTTAAATTTCGATTAGTTGGAAAAATAAAGAGCTTTAGTTAGCTGGAAAATTTACTTAGATGGAAAACTTAATTTGCTGATAGCAGAATAAATGATGTATTAATTATTACTACCATTTACTGAATGCTTATTATGTGACAAACTCATAAAATTATAGACAAGTATTAATAATTGTTCATAGGTATTATCACCTGCATTTTAGAGAGACAGAAATTGAGGCTTAGAAGAGTTAACTTGTCTGAAGTCCCTGAACTTAGAAGCTGCTGATTAGAATACATCACTTGCCGAGACCCAATTCTGTTAATTCTAACATTTTATTTCATTTATATATATATATATTTATATTTACACTGTACCAAACATTTTATTTCTTGCCTCATAAAATATAGTGTTTTAATAAAGTGAGATTTAAGCAATTTAAGAAATCTGAAAACTCCTCTTAAATACTAGAAATATCCAGAAGGAATAGCTCACGCAAGAATACCACCATAAAGCTTGATTTGCATCCTCCTACTCTGTAAGGTGAGAATATTTGTTCAGGGCTTTGGAAGACAATCTCCCATTCCTTGATATAAATACAAAGAGCTGTTTCTTACTCTGTAGTCAAGAAAATCCACTATTTGCCACTAGGGTTGATGGTAACTGAAATTTAAATTAGTTTAGTGTGGTGGAACAATGAAGAGAAAAAAATTACCTTTTCAGGTTGTGTAAAAAATTTCAGTGGAAGGACTGGATCCTTTGGTGAATCTGCATTGCACAAAGCACTTTTACTATTTATAACACACAGAGCCACATCACATACTGTATAAAGTTTCTAAGGAGGAAAGAGAGAAAGATCATATATAACTTTCAGTAGCACAAAATAACCGCAAGTACCAATTCTACCAAATGTATAAAATGAAATCAAAAGAGGGATATGTGGGTATTATTTATTCCTTGAACATTTCACATTTGTGTTTGCATTTCTTCTTATGTAGCCTCCTGGTAAAAACAAAAAACAAACAAAAAAAAACCCTTTACCTAATTAACATGAATGTCGAGTATGCATTAAAAACAAATAAACCAAACCAAACCAAGGGAAACATACAAAAAGGAATACCTACTTGTCTGTAACTTATTAAAGATTTGTAGGACAGCAGAGTAGTAAATTTTATTAGTTCTTATCCCCCTGCTCTGTAGAAGTTTTAATGTCCTTTTCAGGGTAATAAACATTCCTCCAGTAATAGAATTCAATTATAATACAATAAAACTGACCATAAATATGTATTTTTATGAACATTCTGTAATCTAATTTATTATGTAATAGGAAAAATAAGTGGGACAAGGACTGTAATATTTTCTCCTGTAATTATCTTAATACACACTGGCCTAACACATATCTTACTTCATTTGTCTTGGATTCATCTGGAGACTGGGCATCTTTTGTTAACTTGATGTTCTCTGCCATCTTCTTCATAAAGGCATGGCTATTGTTTTCATTCTTTGTCATTAAAACTTCAAGCATGAACCACAGGCACCTAAATGATAAACATTTTCGCCTATTAAAAGAGACTAAAAGTAGGTGCTTTGCTTAATGGATTACACATCTTATTGGGAAGGTCTGTTGTCTGGATATAACAAAGTACGAGTAAAATATAAACTAAACCATAAAATATTTTTTTTTAAAGATTTTATTTATTTATTTGAGAGAGAGAATGAGGTAGAGAGAGAGCATGAGAGGGGAAAGGGTCAGAGGGAGAAGCAGACTTCCTGCTGAGCAGGGAGCCCGATATGGGACTCGATCCCGGGACTCCAGGATCATGACCTGAGCCGAAGGCAGTCGCTTAACCAACTGAGCCACCCAGGCGCCCTAAACCATAAAATATTAAAAATGAAAACAAAGCTTAATACAAGAAAGTCTGACAGCTTCATGAGGCATGTAAAGATTCATTCTGTAGGTATTCAATAGACATTTAGATGATTTGACATGTATCACTGCCCAGCAATGATGAGGAAACCAGCAGGCAGCAAAGCCTTTCTTCTTTTGACTATTTGCAAACTATGCAGGTCTAGGATTTGCATGGAATTCTGCTGTGACATGACTCCAAATTGCATGTGCACAGTAACCAGTCATTCAGCTAAGCAGTCACAACTCAAACTATTTTTGCTTTTCCACTTATACTGTATACTCATTTAATACATAAAGTATCTGAAGGGAATACCTGAATTTCTACAGTAAAAGTGAATCCCAAATCAGGATGAACATTAGAATCCTTGGGGAACCTAAATCAACAAACCTAGGGTAAGGCCTGTTTGTAATAAGTTCCCAGGATGATTCTCAGGCAGCCATGGGACTTACTGATTTACTGCATCAATAGGGGAGAAAAAATTTGATGATAATGTATGCGTACTTCTTAGTCTATATTCTATGTAAATGTTTTGAGGGACTACTGTAAGGGGGAAATTTAGCACTAGGTTAATGGAGTTCATTTTTAGCAGACCTGTTTTAAAAGAACTATTATAGTGAGTCCTTCAGGCTGAAATAAAAGGACACTAGACTGTAACTTAAAACCATAAGAAGAAATAAAGAACACTAGCAAATAGTAAAGGGTAACCACATTAAGTAAATATAAAAGCCAGCATTACGGGGCTCCTGGGTGGCTCAGTCGTTAAGCGTCTGCCTTCGGCTCAGGTCATGATCCCAGGGACCTGGGATCGAGCCCCGCATCGGGCTCCCTGCTCGGCGGGAGGCCTGCTTCTCCCTCTCCCACTCCCCCTGCTTGTGTTCCTGCTCTCGCTATCTCTCTGTCAAATAAACAAATAAAATCTTAAAAAAAAAAAAAAAAGCCAGCATTACTGTACTTTCAATTTTAACTATTTTTACATAAAGACTTTAAAGGCAAATGCGTAATAATTACATCTATGTAAATGGAAATAATGTAAAAAGATATAATTTCTATCACAATATCAATACGAAATGGAGAGGGGTAGAGTTGTATAGGACAAAGTGTTTGTATACTATTGAAACTAAGCTGCTATTATTCAATCTAGGTTGTTAGGAGTTGTAATCTCTAAGAAAATAACTAAAAATACACAGAAAAGGGAATCAAAAAGGTTCACTACAAAAAACAAGTAAATACAAAAAGAGAAGCTGTAATGAAGGAAATTAAGTAACAACATATATAAGACAGAGAAAACAAATAGCTATATGGCAGAAATAACTCTTTACCGGTAATTACTTCAAATGAAAACAGATTAAAAGCCCCCAATTAAAAGGCAGAGATCAAAATGGAAAAAGAGGAGAGGAAAAAAAAAGATCCACCTATGTCTGTCTACAAGAGATTTACTTCGGTGTAAAACCACAAAGCATCTTAAAGTAAAAGGATAAAAAAATACATATATTTCATGCAAATGATAACCAAAAGAGGGCTGGTAGCTATTTTATGATCAGAAATAGATTTAAGGTAAAAAAAAGATTGTAAGAGATCCAGAAGTACTACACTGATAAAAGGTTCAGTTCAGCAAGAAGATACTACTATCATAAAGACATACAAACGTAACAGAGCCCCAAAATTACATGAAGCAAAAATTGAAAGAATTGAAGAGAAATAGATGATTCTGCAGTAATAATCAGAAATGTCAATACCTTATTTTCTTTTTTTTTAAAGATGTAGGTATTTATTTCAGAGAGAGAGAGAAAGCGTGAGAGTGAGCACAAATGGGGGGAGGGGCAGAGAGAGACATCTTCAAGCAGACTCCCCCCTGAGCATGGAGACTGATGCAGGGCTCGATCCCACAACCCCGAGATCATGACCTGGGCCAAAACCAAGAGTTGGACGCTTAACCAACTGAGCAACCCAGGTACCCCTTCAATACCTTATTTTCAGTAATGGATAGAAACGCACGCCAGACAGAAGATCAGTAAGAAACCGAGAACTTGGTCTGATTCAAGATGGTGATGTAGTAAGACCCCAAGCTCACCTTCTCTCAGGAACATACCACATCTACAGCTACATATGGACCCAATTTCCTCTTAAAAAACCTAAACGCTGACTGAGTGATGACTACACATTAGGCACAAGAAAAAAAAAAACACATCAAAGTGGGCAGGAGAGGCTGGGACACAATCTCACCATGAACCCCACCCCAGGTGCTGCGACCCACAACTGGGAGGAAACTCAAAATACCTGGACCGACCTTTTTCCTGAGGAATGAAAGGTTCAAACCCCACACTGATCACCCCAACTTCTAAGACAGGAACTTCAGAGATGAATCCCCGAAATGTCCCACAGTGGGACCCACAAATCTAGCAATCTGAGAAATGACTCTTAAAGGCTTTGTGTGCTGGAACTGACCTGCCCCAGGGCCCAGCTCAGAAGCAGCTTAAATAACCTGCTTAAAACCTTCACCTGAGGGGCAGGCATCTAATTCAACTTACACATCTAGGAGCCTGCTGGAACATTCCCTAGGGATGGAGAATGGGGAGTGCCATCTTTGCATTCTCCCTTTGCTGTGCTCCAGAGGATGAGTAGCTCCCAGAAGGGAACCTTTACACATGTCTGGTGCCCTGATTTTTGTGGGTGCTGCCCAGAGGGACATCTCTTGAACACCTAGCTCTGGAGAACAGAGGAGCTTGTATTTCTGGTCACATGGGACCACAATAATAATCACCTAGAAAGGAATTCAGAACCCTCCCTGGTGCTCCAGTTTTTGTGACTGCCGCCAAGGGACACTTCTACATCACTTGACACTGGTGGCCAGTGGGGCGAATGTTCCTGGGTCCCAAAGGACTGTAACCAATGTGCAAAGAATGCCTAAAGAGCTACCAGCTACCACCCCTCCCAGGCACAGCAAGAGGCAACTGACCCAGGACCCTGGTTTTTCTGTGAAGTAGGCCTATTAACTAATCATCATAACTGCGGCCTGAGGTGCAGGCTTCTAAGTAAAACAATCATCTAGAGGCTGACTAAAATCCTTCCCAGAGACCTTGGAGGGCAGGTGCTGTCTTCACGCTCACCCTCTGCCATGCTCCGGAGTGCCAGTTCTCCTGGAAGGGAGCTTTGAGTCCAGTGCCTGATGCTCAGGGGGCACCCCTCAAGTCACCTGGCTGTGGTGGCTGGAGGGGCTTGCATTCCAGGGTCCCAAGGGACTGTGGTAATCGGAGGGGCAGTTGTTGGCAGGCTACTACCCTCAGGGCACTGCACAGACAGCAGACTGAGGCATCCCTTCAGTTTTTCCTGTCAATAGGCCACTTCGTCCTGGAGCTTTGGACTAAGGGCAGGACTTAGGTTTGCCACGCATTTAGTGGCCTATGGTGCTTCCTCAAGGAACAAAGGCTATAGATGCCATCTTGGTGCTCTCAGTCTTTCTCCAGCTTGTTGGTGTCTCCCGGAAAGGAGCTCATATACTCATTTGGAACACCAGTTTTTGTGAATCCCACCTAGGGGACATCCCTCAGGATGCCTGGCTCTGGTGGTCAGTGAGGCTTCTGCTCCTGGCCCCTCAGGATTGTATATATCTGCATACTTTTAAAAGCAGCTGCCTGAAGGTTTGGTTTCCAGTCAGTCTGAATCTAGGTGCAGAGATCCTCCATTAGGGAACACTGACAGCTCTTGGCACATCCTTAACTACTGGGAGCTATTAAAAATATAACAGGTTACTTGGATAAACTCAGTTTTGAGAGATGACCAAGAGCTGGGTAATGCTGAATGAAAAGGTTCAACTCCTCCCCAAGGTCACTCCTTCAAGACTGGAAAAGGGGATGAAACATCATCTCCTGTACAGAAACCAATTCAGAGGGTCAAGCAAAAGGAAGAAACAGAAGGATATGTTCCAAATGAAAGGATAAGATAACACCTCATAAAAAGGCCTTAATGAAAGGAAGATAAGTAAATTTATTAAGAGTTCAAAGTAATGGTCATAAAATGCTCACCAGACTGGGGAGGAGACTGGATGAACAGAGTGAGAACTTCAACAGGGATGAAATTTAACAAAGTACCAAACAGAAATCACAGAGCTGAAGAATAATGGAACTGAAAAACACAATAAAAGGGTTCAACAGCAGACTAGATATAAAATAGAAAGGATCAGTCAGCCTCAATAAAAGCAGCAAATAAATAAATAAATGAAATAAAAAGTGAAAATATCTTCAGAAAATTAAAGGTTATCAAATGGACTAATATTTGAATTGCAGAGCTTCCAGAAGAGGAAAAAAGAGGCAGAAATCTTATTTGAAGAAATATGGCTGAAAACTTCCTGAACACAGGGATGGAAACAGACACCAGATCCAGCAAACCCAGGGAGATCCAAAACATACGAACCCAAAGAGACCTACACCAAGACACGTTACAATTAAAACGTCAAAAGTTAAAAGACAGGAAGTATTATAAGCAACAAGAGAAAAAAAAAAGTTACATATAAGGGAATCCCCATAAGACTATCTAACAGATTGTTCAGTACAAACTTTGTAGGCCAAGAGGGAGTGGCACAATATATTCAAAATGCTGGGGAAAAAAAAAACAAACCACCAAGGATATTTTACCTGTCAAGATTATCTTTCAGAATGGAAGGAGAGAGAAAGAGTTTTTCAGAAAAGTAAAAGCTAAAGGAGTTCATCACCACTAAACTGGTTGTCAAAGAAATGTCAAAGGGGCTTCTTTAAGCAGAAAAGAAAGGGCCCTAATTAGTAACAACAACACATGTGAAATAGTATCACTGGAAAGGTAAATATATAGTATGGTGAAGGTAGTGAATTACTTATAAAGCTAGTATGAAGGTTAAAAGACAAAAATAGTAAAAATAACTATGATTCAATAATTAGTTAAGGGATATACAAGATAAAAAGATTCAAAATGTGGGGCACCTGGGTGGCTCAGTAGTTAAGTGTCTGCCTTCGGCTCAGGTCATGATCCCCAGGGTCCTGGGATCGAGCCCCGCATCGGGCTCCCTGCTCAGCGGGGAGCCTGCTTCTCCCTCTCCCACTCCCCCTCCCCCTGCTTGTGTTCCCTTTCTTGCTGTGTCTCTCTCTGTCAAATAAATAAATAAAATCTTAAAAAAAAAAAGATTCAAAATGTAACATCAAAAACATAAAATGTGGGGAGGAGAGTTAAAATGTTGAGATTTAGGGGCACCTGAGTGGCTCAGTCAAGTGTCTGCCTTTGGCTCAGGTCATGATCCCCAAGCCCCAGGATGAAGCCCCATATTGGGATCCCTGCTCAGCGGGGAGTCTGCTTCTCCCTCCCCCTGGCTCCTTCTCTCGTCCACTCTCAAATAAATAAAATCTTGGGGCACCTGAGTGGCTCAGTTTTTAGGCGTCTGCCTTTGACTCAGGTCATGATCCCGGAGTCCTGGGATCGAGCCCCACATCGGGCTCCCTGTTCAGTGGGAAACCTGCTTCTCCCTCTACCACTCCCCCTGCTTGTGTTCCCTCTCTGTGTCTCTCTCTGTCAAATAAATAAATAAAATCTTAAAAAATAAATAAATAAAATCTTTAAGAAATAAATAAAATAAAAAATAGCATGTCCTAATTTAAAAAAAAAAAACGTTGAGATTTAGGGGCGCCTGGGTGGCTCAGTCGTTAAGTGTCTGCCTTCAGCTCAGGTCATGATACCACGGTCCTGGGATCGAGCCCTGCATTGGGCTCCCTGCTCCGTGGGAAGCCTGCTTTCCCTCTCCCACTCCCCCTGCTTGTGTTCCCTCTCTCACTATGTCTCTGTCAAATAAATAAAATCTTAAAAAAAAAAGTTGAGATTTAGAATGGGATCAAACTTAAGTTGTTATCAACTTAAAACAGACTGCTTTAAGTTGTTATATGTAAGCATCATGGTAACCATGAAATAAAAACCTATAGTAAATACACAAAAGATAAAGAGAAAGGAATATAAGCATACCACTAAAGAAAGTCATTAAGCCACATAAAAACTAAGCAAAAGAAGAAAGGAACAGGAAAGAACTACAAAAACAGCCACAAAACAATTAACAAAATGGCAAGCACATACCTATCAATAATTACCTTGAATGTAAATGGATTAAATTCTTTAATCAAAAACACAGAACCGCTGGATGGATTTAAAAAAACAAGACTCATCTATAGGCTGCCTACAAGAGGCACACCCAGTGAAAGTGAAGAGATGGAAAAAGATATTACATGCAAATGGAAACCAAAATAAAGCTTTAGTAGCTACACTTGTATCAAAATACACTTTTTTTAAAAAAAAAGATTTTATTTATTTGAGAGAAAGAATGAGAGAGAGACAGCATGAGTGGGGAGGATCAGAGGGAGAAGCAAGACTCCCCACTAAGCAAGGAGCCTGATGAGGGACTCGATCCTGGGACTCCAGAATCATGATGTGAGCTGAAGGCAGGTGCTTAACCAACTGAGCCACCCAGGGGCCCAGACAAAATACATTTTATTTATTTATTTATTTATTTTTAAAAAGATTTTTATTTATTTATTTGACAGAGAGAGACACAGCGAGAGAGGGAACACAAGCAGGGGGAGTGGGAGAAGGAGAAGCTGGCTTCCTGCCGAGCAGGGAGCCGGATGCGGGGCTCGATCCCAGGACCCTGGGATCATGACCTGAGCCGAAGGCAGACACTTAATGACTGAGCCACCCAGGCGCCCCAACAAAATACATTTTAAAACAACGACTGTAATAATACACAAAAAAGATATGTTACATAATGAAAAAGGGGTCAACAAAGTAGTAGATATAACCTTTGTAAATATTTATGCACCCAACATAGGAGCACCTAAATATATAAAGCAAATATTAACAGACCTAAAAGGAGAAATACAATAGTATTTATATAATTATTATTATTTTTTAAAGATTTTATTTATTTATTTGACAGAGACAGAGACAGCGAGAGCAGGAACACAAGCAGGGGGAGTGTGTGAGGGAGAAGCAGGCTTCCTGCCGAGCAGGGAGCCCGATGCAGGACTTGATCCCAGGACGCTGGGATCATGACCTGAGCCGAAGGCAGACACTTAACGACTGAGCCACCCAGGCACCCAGTATTTATATAATTATTATAATTTATGATATATGGGGACTCTAATACCCCAATTAGTTAAATGAACAAATCATCCAGACAGAAAAACCAAGAAGAAAACACTGGTCTTAAACAACATATTAGATCAGATGGACTTAAGAGATATTTACAGAACATTCCATACAAAAACAACAAATACGCATTTTTCTTAAGTGCACATGGAACGTTTTCCAAGACAGATCATATGTTAGGCCATAAAACAAGTCTTAATGGATTTAAGATTGAAATAACATCAAGCATCTTTTCCGACTATAATGGTATGAAATCAGAAATTAATTACACAAAGAACAATGAAAAATTAGCAAATATGTAGAGATTCAACAACATGCTACTGAACAATCAATGGGTCAAAGGAAAAATCAAAAGAGAAATAAAGGATATAGCTAGAGACAAAAATGGAAATGCAACATTCCAAAATTTATGGGATACAGCAAAAGCATCAAACATGGTAAGTTCTAACAATGAAGTTAATAGTGATAAATGCCGATCTCCAGAAACAAACTAATTTTACACCACAAAGAACTAGGAGAAAAAAAGAACAAATGAAGCCCAAAGTCAGTAGAAGTAAGGAAATAACAAAATTTAGAGCAGAAATAAGTGAAATAGACTAAAAATGGCAATAGGAGAAAATACTGATGAGACTAAGAGCTGTTTCTTTGAAAAGATAAAATCGACAAACCTTTAGGTAGACTGACCAAGAAAAAAGGACTCAAAAATCAGAAACGAAAGAGGAGAGATTATGACTAATACTACAGAAATACAAAGGATGATAACAGAATACTATGAAAAATTACATGCTAACAAACTGAACAACTTAGAAGAAAGGGATAAATTCCTAGAAATAGAAAATCTGAAAGACCAATTACTAGTAAGGAGATTGAATTAGTAATTGAAAACCACCCAACAAACAAAAGTCTAGGACCATATGGCTTCCTTGGTGAATTCTACCAACATTCAAGGAAGAATTAATACTGATTCTTCTCAAATTCATCCAGAAAAGAGAAGAGGAGACTTCCAAAATCATTTTACAAGGCCAGCACTACCCTGATACCAAAACCAGACAAGAATGCCACAAAAAAGAAAAACTAGAGGCCAATATCTCTGATGAACATAGATGCAAAAATCCTCAAAAGAATGTTAGCGAACTGAGTTCAACAATACATTAATGAAAGGATCATATACCATGACTGAGTGGAATTTATTCCAGGGATGGAAGCATGGCTCAGCATCCACAAATGAATCAATGTGGTATACCACATTAATAAAATGAAGGATAAAAATCATGATCAACAGATGCAGAAAAAGTAAATGACAAAATTCAACATCCATTTACGATAAAAACTCTCAACGAAGTGGGTATAGAGGGAACATACAAAAGACAAGAATGTCCACTCTTCACCACTTTTATTCAACAAAGTATTGGAAGTCCTAGCCAGAACAATTAGGCAAGAAAAAGAAATAAAAGGCATCCAAACTGGAAAGAAAGAAGTAAAACTGTCACTAGTTGCAGATGAGATATTATACACAAAAAATCCGAGACTCCATCAAAAAACTGTTAGAATAAACAAATCCAATAAAGTTGCAGAGTACAAAATCAATACACAAAAATCTGTTGTATATTTTACACTAATAATTATCAGAAACAGAAATTATGAAAACATTCCCATTTATAAGTGCATCAAAAAGAATAACACCTAGGGATATACTTAGCCAAGGAGGTAAAAGATTTATATATCAAAAACTGTAAGGCACTAATGAAAGATATTGAAAAGTCACAAATAAATAGAAAGATATTCCATGTTCATGGACTGAAAGAATACTGTTAAAAGGTCCATATTATTTCAAAGCAACCTACACATTCAATGCAATCCTTACCAATGGCATTTTTCACAGAACTAGAAGAAATAATTCTAAAATTTATATGAAACCATAAAAGACTTTGAATAGCCAAAGCAAATAGTGACACAGTAAGTTAATAATTACCACAAAGTTAAAAAAGTTTGAAAAACATATTAACACTTCAAATTACATGCAATTAAAATAATTGTTTAAAGATCCTAAAAAATGTTGCATGCTAGACAGAACAAAAAACATGTGCCAGTGATTTCAATTCTAACTCCAATTACTTCCTGTACGTCAGTACTCTTCTTCCCACATCATAGTTATCTCTCTTAAGTCTAATCCTTCTTCCACATGACTGCTTTGCAACTGAAATATGCTAAAATCCTCTAACATAGACCTTGTGTTTTATTTTATGGAAGTGCTTTCTGGGAAATGCCAAACTAAAAGTTTTTAAAGAAAAAAATTGTAAATATAAATGTAAACATTTACAAGATAAACAAAAATAAGAATTGGAAGACATTTTGGGAATTATTTTATCTCGTGCATTTTATGGGTAAGGCAATTGAGGGCCAGAGAAGTTTTTAGTTATGCAGCTGGGACTAGAACCTAATTATGTGGCTTCTTAAAGTATAGATCAACTAAAAGCCCTAAAAAGATTTTTTTTAAATGTAGACTTATTTCTAAGCATTTGAAATAGACAGTATTACTGGAATGATGTATTGGAAGCAACAACAATGAAATGACAAGCCTTCAAAATATAAGGAGCTCAACAGGTCAATGCTTAACAGTAATGTTGGACAAGATATAATATCTCTTCCAATTATGATACTGACACATTTTCAGTGATGAAAGCTGTAGGAGGTAGAGATAAATGTTGATTACAATCTTAAATTAGAACAGGAACAAGGTTTAATGTCACACATACAAAAATCATAATGCTTTTATTTATTTTTTTAAAGATTTTATTTATTTGAGAGAGAGAGAGAGAAAGAGAGAGCAAGGGCACAGAGGGAGAGTGAGAGCAAGAAGCAGACTCCCCACTGAGTAGGGAGCCTGATGCGGGGTTCGATCCCAGGACAGATCACGACCTGAGCCAAAGGCAGAAGTTTAACCAACTTAGCCACCCAGGCAACCTCATGATAATTTTAAATACAAGCTGAAGGTACTAATTTAAGAGTGCAAAGCAAAATCATAACAACAGGACAGAAAGTAAATACTGCTTTAAAGTTTCTTGGAGGTCAGAGGCAAGACAATCCATGTGGTTGCCGTTGGCTACTGGGCGTGAACTGTCCCACCTCCTCTCCCTCAGTGCAACCCATAGGCTCTAAAGCAAATCTGAGTAATGAAGAAAATCTGAAATTGTTTGGGGAATGCAACAATCCAAATGACCATGGGCACAATTATAAAGACTGATCCTGTTACAGGAATGGTTATGAATTTGACCGACCTCAGAGAGTACATGGAGGAGGCAGCTGTGAATGCCCTTGATCATAAGAATCTGGATCTGGATGTGCCACACTTTGCAGATGTTGTAAGCACAACAGAAAATATAGCCGTATGTATCTGGGAAAACCTCCAGGAATTTCTTTCTCTGGGAGTTCTTTTATAAAGTAAAAGTATATGAAACTGACAATACTGTTGTCATCTATAAAGGAAAATTGCTTTTAGGGGTTAATACTGTAGAAAGATTAATTTCTTTCAAAGGTCTTTCTACCCTTGGACTATAGTAAGAAGTCATCACATAATTGTTACACCTGTGTACCATTTAAGAGTCTTTTATCTGTAGATTAAAAATCACTTCATTTTCAGTAAAATGTGGTGTAGAATTTAAAAGCAAAATAAATTTTTTCCCATCAAAAAGTTTCCTGGAGGTCATCTGTAGACAAACTTAGGCTGCCTCTCTCACTTTCACCCTGTATCATACACAAGAAGTACCAGTTATTCAGCAACTGCTTTTTAATTGTTTACTTGCCTGTCTTTCCACTAGATACAAATCTCTCTGTGACTGGTGTAACAAGCCTAATTTTGTACTACCATAATCCTGCCACAGAATATTTCATGCGTAAATGCATATTTTTAAGACAGCTTTTGAGTATGAAAGTATAGTTTCAAGAAGAGAAATTTTTACTACATGGCTTTCTAAATTATCAAACTAAAGTAACTGAAACCCATCCTAATACAAAATAGTCAAAATAAGATAAAAACTAAAACAACCAAACCAACCTATTTCAAAGACTCAGTTAAATTGCAAACAGGAAACAAAAGAATCAAAAAGAACTTGACAGATGGGAAAAATTTTGTACGATGAAATTTATAATAAAGCCACAAAGAAGTTTTTATTCTAATGGGAATAGTAACAGGAAAAAATTTATCTTTTCAGTAAGTAAAAATAATTTTTAAAATTCTTGAAAATCAACATGACTTACTCTTTAATATCACGAAGCTGATCAACATCTTGTGATCTTGTAAAATCTGGATCATGGGCTAGCAGGTGAATCATGTATGGAACTACATATTCAGGCAACAGTGATAATAATTTCTCTAAAGTGAAAACATTATTATTAACAATAGTAATAATAGCTTTTATAAAATCCCTCCCTAGTTTTGCATTCTAACCACTTCAGTTTCCATATTTTTCCTCAGTTATTTTAAAATTACAGGCAACATGCTATCTAGATGATAGTGAAATACATTTCAATGTTGAAAGCTACTAAAGCCAAAGGGATAATTTGAGATTATACAGTGGTAAAGCTGGGAAAATAATTCTTTACTCTCTGACATCTGAGCAATGTGTTTAAATCAAGTCACATTGAAAAATAGAATTCCTCCAGTTTTATACATTATAAATAGCACTTAGAAACCAGGATTTTAGATGTTAAGTATATCACAACTATAGCAACAGCACTCTATAAAAATTAAAAATTGTAGTGTTTTTATAAATATACTACAATGGAAATATATGAAATAAAACCCCCCTATAAATTGATACACTCACAAGATACATTTGCACACTTGGAGCTTTCAAAATTACTCACCAGTAGCCATGGGGTTTTGTTTAATGTATTCCCTGCGTATACTGATATTTTTTAGTAAACACTGTCGTGCATGTGCTCTTCTCTCCTTCACAGGATCTTTGGCACACAAGGCAAAGATCGCCATATACTCCAATGGGAGTAGTAACTTCACGAGAGCCTTATGCAACTTCTGAGCAAATATCTGCCTTACTTGGTAGCACTCATCCTATAGCGGCATAAAACCAAAAATACTTAAATAAAAATGTTAGTACTTTTAAAACCATGACAAAATAACCCAGTTAAGAAAAAAACTGGGAAACATTTACTAAAGAGCAGTTTGTTCCAAAAGTCATTTTTAAAAAAAACGATTAATTATATTGGAGAATAACAATACTTAAAAGATACTTAGTTAGAATAGTTATAATAGCAATTTCTTTTGTGCACACAGTAAATAGATCTGTATTCACAGAAAGTAAATGTATTTAACTGTGAAGACCAAGTAATTGACAAAAATAAGAGGATTACTTACATTAATAACAAGTGCACAGAGCTGAAATTGTTCTGGGGTTATAATTTCATGGTAACAAGGTTCCTGAGCAAGCTTCATTATGGCACTACCAGCAGCTAATCGCAAGCGAGACATATCAGATTTACTATAAACAAACAAAAAAGAAATAAACATTTCCTATAACCATTATCATTCATAACAATGCTTTGATCCCTTTTTGAGTGTTAAGGTCTTTAGCATAATTTATGCTTAAAATACATCATGTACAAATCTGGGAAAGCTACTTTGAGTCCTTGAACTCAACACAGGGAAAAAGGCTCAAATCATTGTGACTAATAATAAATTTAACTGCCTTTATTTTTAGTTATGTTGTAGTATAGATCCTCTACCACAGCCAAGCAGCTCTACTTATGATCACAACTACGGTAACTGCAATGCCAAGAAGAACCATTTACATCAGGAATGGTATTCCTCACTTTAAGAGGAATACATATTTGTTGTAAAAAACTTGATTAAATCACCTATCATATTAAATGTTTCCTACAGTTTTTAAATGCATGTACATACATACATACATACATGTAATAAAAATCTAGCCTAAGCCTGTGACTGATGAAATGGAGGGGCTAGCAATGGGGAGCTGATTTATACCACAGAAGGGGATGTATCAGACAAATATCTAAGACTAAAGGATATGGAAATGAGAGCCAGTGTCTATCTGGGAGCAGACTTCCTTTTGTAGCCAATTCCCCGCCCCTCAGGAGGTCCAGCCCTTCCACCCCCGCCCAATAGTTTTTTATTCCCTAACTGGTAAAATGGGACAATGAATGAGATGAAAAGGACAGTGTTATTTCAACTTCTATGTTAAACACAGCATGATTATGACATTTTAGACTTTAGGAAACGTGGAAAGCTGGCTGAGTCCATCATTAGCATACAAGAGGAGACAACATGCACTCCGGGACTACAGGATTATCAGAGTGAACACTGGTATTCTTGAGGGAACTTCAAATGGCTTCTGAGACAAATGATTCAGGAATTAAAAAAAATAGCCACCATCTGGGTGCTTAAGCTTGTGCTAGGCTGTGTGTGAACACTATCTCATTTAATTTTCACTCTGTAAGTGAGCAAATTGAAGCTTAGAAAAGTGATTTCTAGTTCACACACTTAATAAACGGAGTGGAGAGCTGTATAAGTTTCTGATTCTAGAGCTCAAGCTAAACCATGGCATATATAATACCTAATTAAGATTTGCCTAATATTTCATGACATGTGTGTTCTACAATTAACCATTCCCTTATTTTCTGTGATTAAAAATGCTGGAAAGAACATGTTTGTATGTATGTTTCTGTATGATTCTTTTATTATTTCATGAATGTAAAAATAAGAGTCAAACGGGTAACATTTATAAGGATCTAGACACGAAATGCCAAACTGTCCTGCCAAGACTGTGCCAATTTATATTAACAGGAGTAATGAGGGGACCCATTTCCCTGAACCCATGGAACAGTGATTACTTTAAAAAATATTTTTGCTGATTTGATAGTCAAGAGGTATTGCTAAATTTAAACTGTATTTATTGTATTTAGTGATGTTAAACATTTTTAAAAAGGTAAACTGATAATTCATAGTCTTATCTCTATTGGGGATTCTGCCTATTTATCACTGCTTTATAAAAGCTCATTATTAAGCCTTTGCCAGAGTTTCCCCAAATTTAAAAATTATCCCCAACTCAGCTCTAATCTTCTAATCTGTTCCTATAATACCCTTGGCTTATTCTATGATAAAGATAATTTTCCATGGTTTTCTTCAGTTTATCAAAGCATTCAGCATCTTTACCGTAATTTGCTCATTTCCTAATCTCCTCCACTAGAATGCATATTCCTTGGAAGGAGAGATTTTTATAGCTTTAAAAAAAGCACAGCAGTACCTAGGATGACAGTGCTCAATAAATAATGAACGCACAAATGAATAAATTTGTCCTGTAATAACACATTTTTTAAAATATTTTTTAAATTTTTATTGTCCTGTAATAACACATTTTAAAGTAGGAATGCATCACAAGTAGAATTCTGTAGTTTTATCTGTTGGTACTCCTGGACCCTAGTAAATCAAGAATTTGAAACAAACAAGGGTCATGAAAAATTTGCTTTTATTTTCATCTTAAAAAGAACAGAAAGAAGAAATGGTGATTTCACAACACACTGAAAATGTGCAGAAATGGAAACAATGTTTTTTGTTTTTTTTTTTTTTTGCAGCAGAACCTTGTTTTAATCTTCTGCAAACCACCAGGAGGGCTGTGATTTTTCCTCCTTTGAATCCCTCCACTGAAGCTGGTATTCCTTTCATGCTATCCAGTCACCCACCTTGTTCAATCACTACAGTACAGGGTAAAAGGTAGGAACTGAATCTTATCTGTTTTTGCTGCAATGCTTTTCATGGTGTTTTGCAAAGTGTAGTATTTCAACAGATATTTGCTTAAGTGAACCAAAAATGCTGAAGCCAACTGTAACATATAGTGATTATGACTAAACATTTACCGGAAAAAGTTTGGTCTTTAGAAAAGAAACATTCCATCATCACTGAGTTGAAAACCCGAAGTGAGTAGTACATTAGATCTGATCCCAAAGCATATGGTGCAATTACAACATGCAATATTAATTAGGTAAATAACTCCTATGTAAGTTCTACCAATATTTTGAGCTGTAAAAACTGGAAAGGAAGAAAGATCTCACCTGATCCTCTTTTGCTCTGTCAGGTCACCCTCACTAACCAACATCGCTGATAATAATCGAAGAGTTGAATTGGCAGATTTAGACTGGTTGTTTTTCATACCCAACAGCCACCTTACCAGAAGTTTAATTGCCTGTACCTATAAAATATTAACATGCTAAAAAAAGAAAGGAACTTAAAATTCCAATTAAAGGGAAGATTAATTTATGTCAGTTAGATTAGTGAGGTTGCTTAATTGCTGGTGGACATGTTTTATTAAACAAGTCTGTAGGATAGTAACAGTAACAGCAAGAATATTTATTCTGTTTAATGGATAATAGGCACTTTTCCCAGAGCTGTACATATATTAACTTATTTGATGTTCCAAACAAGCCTACAAGGGAGGTTTTTATTTCCAATAGATAAGGCAACGGAGACACATTACTATGATAGATA
The DNA here is from genome assembly GCF_037043125.1 of Eumetopias jubatus. Taxonomy (NCBI): domain Eukaryota; kingdom Metazoa; phylum Chordata; class Mammalia; order Carnivora; family Otariidae; genus Eumetopias; species Eumetopias jubatus. The sequence goes on along the minus strand of NW_028274808.1, from coordinate 169,694,975 downwards.
ATTTGCCCAAAGTCTGGCTTCTGAACCCAGGCTTTTTGCAGTTACCCAAGATTTTCAAATTATTTGAAAATATATTGTTTAAAAATAACTATTTAAACTATACCTATTATAGTGATTAAAATGAGCTATTTAGATACTTTAATATTTTTATAGTACTGCAAAAACTACTTTGAAGAAACCACTAAGTCTGATTCTATCTATCCTGATTAAAAAAACTAGGAGATTCCATAATTATTTGTGGTCATAATTTCTTGGAAGTTTATACTCAAAAGATTGCTACCAATACATGTGAAAAAACTAGCTAAAGGATCTAGGTGTTATTTACGGTATTTATTGACAACCTGGAAAAAAGAATTGATGGAACAGACTAGGAAGCTATACAAGGTGAAACAGATTATCAAGGAAGATGGTAACAAAACAAGTCTTGTCTTCAATCCCAATACCACCACTTTAAAAATTAGTTTTATTGAGAGACATTTTGTATCTATCAAAAGTTACCAATTCGATAACAGCCATCTGTTTTTGCCAAGTTAATATTCATATTTTTGTAGAGAGTGGTAGTTAGGCTAGACCTGAGATGCTTCTGAGCATCAACATCCTACAATTTCTGTGTAAAACAGCCTCACTGAAATTATTTTAGCAGGCATGAAGTTCTATGGAAGATGCTGACATATATCTATATATAAATAACTCAATGAGGACTACAACTTTTGATTTAAAAATAAAGTACATCATTTATTAGCTGTCAGGTTAAAGAAAAAGGGTGTCTATGAATGTTCATTATTTCAACACAAAAGTTATCAAGGCCTACACAAATTTACCTTTGCTAGGACTTCGGGGGAAACCTCTTCATCTGGAGACCATAATTTTCCATTCTTCTCACCTGTTGACTATAGACAATTGAATATATTTAACTCTTAGAAAGATTTTTGAAGTTTCCTTCATTAAGTTTTTCATGCTGAACAATGCAGTGCTCTAGGAAACCTATAGGAAAGTCACCAGAGCTTGAAAAAGAACAAAGTTGGAGGACTTGAACTTCTTGATTTCAAAACTTACTACAAATTTATAGTAATCAAGACAATATGGATGAAACTGACATGTATAGGCACATAGACCAATGGAATGAAATAGAGAACCCAGAAAACCCTCACATATATGGTCAGCTGATTTTTAACAAGGTTGCTAAGGCCAATTACTTTACACAAATGGTGCTGGAAAAACTAGATATCCACAAGCAAAAAAAAAAAAAAAAAAATGATGATTTACCTTACATCATATACAAAAATTAACTCAAAAAAAATCAAAGATCTTAATTTAAGAGCTAAAACTATTAAAACTCTTAAAAGAAAATACAGGGGAAAATCTTCATCATCTTTGATTTGGCAAATATCTGACAAGGGTTTAATACTCAGAATATATAAAGAATTCTTACCACTCAGGAACAATAAACACCCCAATTAAAAGTGTGCAAAGGACTCTGAATGTCCAAGAAGATACACAAATGGCCAAAAGCACATAAAAAAAACAAACAAACAACCTTTACATTGTTAGTCATTAGCGAAACACAAACCAAAACTGCAAAATACTACTTCACATCCACTAGAATGGCCATTATCAAAAACAGAGAAAAGAGGAAGCATTGGCAAAGATTTGACAAAAATTGGAAGACTTGTGCATTGATGTTGGGAATGCAAAAATGGTACAGCCACTGTGGAAAACAGTGTGGTGGTTCCTCAAAAAGTACAACATAGAATGACCATGTGACCTAGCAATTCCAATCCTAGGTACAGATCCAAAAGATTTGAAAAGAGGTTCACAAATGTTCACATCAGCATTATTCACAAAAGTTAAAAGGTGGGAAAAAACACAACTGTCCATTAACAGATGAATAAACAAAATGTAGGCTACAAATACAACAATATTATTCTGGCATAAAATGAATTAACTTCTGATACATAACACAAATGAACCTTGAAGTCATTATGCTAAGTGAAATATGCCAGGCACAAAAGGACAAATATTGTATGATAAGAGGTATCTAGAAGAGGCAAATGCAAAGTCAGAACAAAGTACAATAGAGGTGTTACCAGAGGCTGTGGGAAGGAAGCAAGGGGAGTTACTGGTTAATGAATGCAGTTTCTGAGATTAAAATGGTCTGAAAATAGTGGTGACAGTTACACAAAAAATGTGGGTACATATTTTAGGTGGTGCTTTGGGTCATTTTGGAGAGTTGTTTGGCTTTCCTGGGTATTTCCTATGTATATAGGAGGTATACATGGTATAAATGTTTTTATTTTTTAAAAAACCAAATCCAACAAAAACACCCACCCAACAACAAAAACAAGAATGTTGGCGTATATGTGATAGACACTTAAAAATGGCAAAAATGCCATTTATATTAGGCATATTTTACCACACAAACAGCAACAAAAAAGAGCCATTGTAAACTACAATCTAGTCAAGTCTTAAGTTTCACGTTTGTTGCCATTCATATCTATCAATAGTGCAAAGAACAGCCTGAATGTGATGAGTGGGAAATGACACTTTGGCCATGCTCTTCCATTCTTGTCTATTACATCCAAAGAGGGTAAGGGAAAGAGGATGGAATGCACTGGCAAATGTCTTTCTTTCTAAGTTTAGATATCGAAGGCTCCAAAGACTATTGGATCATGTGGAAGGAATAGGTAAGCTGGATAAATTAGCACTGCACTGAAAGTCATCCACAATGATCCAGCAGGTAAAACAGATTTGTCTTCATTCAACAACTTTTTAATTTAGATCTACTTGGTAAAGTGGTGATTCGTAATCAGAGGTGTGTTTCAGCAATCACTTGGCGTGCCTTTTCAAGCTACATATTTCCAGGCTCCAGCCCAGAGTTAATAAATTAGCTTGTATGCACATACACGTGCGTGTACCCACCCCACACACTTCAATAACTAAAATATGCATCTAGTGCCAAAAATGCAATGTAATTATATTTCAAAAAACACTAAATACAAATCCACTCATATTTTTAACAACATCTGATAAAATTCTAACACTCCAGTAAACTGTCCTTCAAATGTTAGGATAATAGCATTTGACTTATATTTTTTACTTCATGATTCATCCATCTCATGTTCTCATTTTTTCTTTCTTAAATGTTAAGTTCTGCTAATAGCTACATAAAGTCAGGATGTCATTTGGAAATTTAAGTAAATAAGGAGGGAAAACACAATAATTTAAAAGGAAAATTAAATAGAGAAGCAGAAATGTTTCTGTGATAAAGATGTAAATAGTTTTAGTCTCATTATTCTAAATTTAATTAAATTAGAAACTTACCCTGTCATTCATTAGCAGATCTTTCACAATAAAATTTGCTACTACAGATTTCATTGGGGAAGCAAATTGATCTGGTGCTAACATAGAAATGTGGCCCAATGAAACTAATGGAGTTATAAGTTGTTCTGGTACATCAGCATTCAGACTCCTACTGAGTGGCTATAAAAATAAAACAGTCAAAATTACCAGTTTTGTTTTATAAATATCTAGACATTCTATGGAAACAGTTAATGTTCCTGACCCTCCTGAGTTTGTTGGGCCCAAACAAAGCTGTGCTAATATGATCAAAAGTAGCTTCAGCCATATTAGACACTCAATTTTTATTTCAACTACTGAAATTCAGTAAGATTGAAAGAATCCAGAAAAAAAAAAAAGCACACATAAAAGGCAGAAGTAAAAACAAGAACATTTCTGCGTCATCAAATCAGTATTATTTTCAAGCCATCTACAATAATAGGCTTGTTATGTTGGTGGACTTCTTACCCTATGGGGACATTTTAAAGACCATGGACCATAAATAAGTGTTCATTGGGTTCTGTTGATACTATATCCAATTTATAATAACAGGAGTACCTTTCCAACAGTGGGATCAGATCAAGGATCACACAAAGGAAAAGGCAAAGAGGACTAATTTTCAGGTAGGGTTATCAGGTACTTTAAACTGGGTAGTTCAAAGTTACTTTCTGAGGATACATACCACAGAGTCAATAAAGCTAAAACTAAATAAAATGTTCTAACACAAACACACAAAATATTCTTCTGTATGTAGTATTTGAACATATAATGTGATCTAAAGGCTATGAATACAGTGCTAAAAAAAAAAAAGAGAGCCCCTGCTCCCATAGAATTTATATACGAGGGTGAGACTAAATAGCCAAAAAAAAAAAAATCTACCTTCTATCTTCATCAAACCACACAGCATAAAAAATCAACATAAACACATCCTATATATTATATATACCTCAAAAATCTGTGCAAGCTGGACTTCTTTATTTGTGAATATGGCATGTATACAGTGAACAGCCTGTTTTGCTTGGTGTGGAGTACCTCTCTTTGCTTTCTGATGTAAAATGGGAATTAAGGTCCTGTAAAAAATAATATCATAGTTTAAAAAAAAAGCCCATACACCACAAGTAGTTCTTTTGGTTGTCCCCTCTACCTACTTTCTCATAACTGTTTGGATGTATGCTGGTAGAGAAGCCTCTCGTTATTTTTTTAAGTTTATTTAAGTAATCTCTACACCCAACTTGGGGCTCGAACTCTCATGACGCTGAGATCAAGAGTTTGCGTGCTACACCGACTGAGCCAGCCGGGCATCCTAAGAAGACTCCCGTAAAAATTACCTCATCTATGGAAAGATATCTGTTCTCAACTATAATCCAAGAAATACAATGTCTCAAGAAAAGCTACTTCCGGGGGTGCCTGGGTGGCTCAGTCGTTAAGCGTCTGCCTTCGGCTCAGGTCATGATCCCAGGGTCCTGGGCTCGAGCCCTACATCGGGCTCTGGGCTCGGCAGAGAGCCTGCTTCTCCCTCTCCCACTCCCCGTGCTTGTGTTCCCTCTCTCGCGGTCTCTCTCTGTCAAATAAATAAATAAAAAAAAAAAAAGAAAAAGGCTACTTCGGGAGACAATTTGTTTTAAAGCCACCTCATGAATACAGAGAAATAAACAAACCACCCTTAATTTATAATCTAAAACTTGCCCCATGCCATACTCTTATATCTACCTTCTAAGTACATATTCCTAATTTTCCATTTCCCTTTCACAATCCCCTTCAGTTATTTTAAAGCAGTCATGGAAAAAAAGTAGCAGAAGGCCAAGTTTTATTAAAAAGTTTAAATGATACCGGTGAAACAAAGTATGCAAGGATACAGACATATATTGGTAGAGGAGTAATAAAAGCATCTAACAATTATTGAGTACTTGTGCCAAGCACCATTCTAGGTGTTTTTACATGGATTAAGTCAATTAATACTCACAGTCACACAAAGAGGACTGTTATATTAAACAGATAAGAAAACTAAAGCACAAAAATATTATTAAAGCTTCTTAAGCTGACAGAACTAGGATTTGGTGAGGTTGGGATGTGAAGATGTGTACTTCTGTTCCAAGATCCATGCACTTAACCTCCAAATTGACACTGAAAATCCAAGTAAAACAATCCTTCCTTAGGACAATATGTACTTTATTGTACTACATTACAGTCTTAAGCATTAAATGTTGATGATATGGGAAAACACTGTACGAAGAAAACAGCATGTGTGTATCAACCTATAAAATAGGTATATACATCAAGTAGATAAAATACTCTTCAAAGTTACAAAGTGTTGATACGACTCTTTTTCTCCTTTATATATCCTAAAGTTTCAGCTTTTTACAATGAACATACACGTATTTTTTTTAATCAGAAGAAAATCTATTTAAGGCAAAAAAAATTTAAGGAAAAATACTTGTCATTCATTTACTGCAGTGGTCCTATTTTATAGATTATAAGGTCAGTTGTGTCAAATACAATGGTGAAAAAGGGTCCTCTCATGAAAACAGGAGGCTAGACATTAAGAGCAAGTACCCCAGATTCCAGGTCGTGCACCTCAACCAAAAAACTGGAACATATGCTAGTCTGCATAAATTGGATTTGACATTTCTGAGTATGCCACATTTCTTTGTACACAGGTTTAAAATGGTAAGCTAGGGATTTCTATGCCCAAGCAGCCTCCTTAACTGAACACTGTCTTTCTCTCACAAACTCATTTACCAGTAACAGTTCTCATAAATAACACAAGTAACAAAGGGAGACGCAGCATTGATCAAAATGTTGTTAAACGTATTATTAATTCTTCTTAGTCTAATGAAATGACAACACATAAATCAACTTTAACCTTTTTCCTTGTTATTCTAGTGTGCTATAATCTAATGATGCCATCAAGGTTATTGTTGAGGCTTGCACTGTTGTACTTCTCTGCTTTTCAATGATTCTCTCCTTCCTTCCTAATTAGTCTTTTTTTTTTTTTTAAGATTTAAAATTTTTTTTTTAATTAGAGAGCACAAGCAGGGGGAGCAGCAGGCAGAGGGAAAGGGAGAAGCAGGCTTCCCGCTGAGCAGGGAGCCCGATGTGGGGCTTGATCCCAGGACCCCAGGATCACGACCTGAGCCGAAGGCAGACGCTTAACTGTCTGAGCCACCCAGGTGCCCTTTTCTAATTAGTCTTAAGAATAAGAGGTTTTGGGGCGCCTGGGTGGTTCAATCGGTTAAATGTCTGCTTTTGGCTCAGGGATGGAGCCCTGAGTTGGGCTCTCTGCTCAGAGAGAGCCTGCTTCTCCCTCTCTCTTGCTGCTCTGCCTATTTGTGCTCTGTGTCAAATAAATAAAACCTTAAAAAAAAAAAAAGAATAAGAGGTTTTATTCCTTGTGTCCAAAAATTAACGATTCCATCTAACCCCATTTTTCCACTGCTTCATTTGGGATAGAATTCCTTTAAGAATAAATCCTTTACCTTAAAAAAGGTTTTCCTACCTTGAAAAACTCACCAGAAACTTTATCCTAAAGTTTCTATCCTAAAACTATCCTAAGACAGTTTTATCCTACTGTGTCAATGATTTTTTTTTCAATGTATAAATATAAAAATTATTGTCTCTAGACTATAAACTCCTTGAGAACAGGGACTGACTGTGGCAATTCTTTATTATTAGCCAGTACAGTTCTGAGAATGAAGAGAATGTACAATAAACATTGACTTATTTCTCAAATTAAACTATTAGCTCACAAATTTAATAAAAACGAGGAGTCAGGAGTCCTCTTACCCTATTATTACCCTGTAACGGAAAACTGGTTTGACTTGGATATATCCAAAACTATTTGCATATACCCTGAACATGTGATTCAACAGCTATCAGCAATGTGTTTTTCTTCCAAAAGACATCTCCCACATCTTTTGTCTAAATATAAACTCTCAGCATAAGTTTGATCCTAAGGCAACCTCTTTAAGATGCCAAAGTAAAAATATCAACATGTATTTCATTCTTATGGTGAAAGGGGAAAGGTAATCTTGAGAGATCAAAATTAGCAAAGCACCACTGCCAACAACCAAGCAACTAATAAGATATGCTATTAAGCACACTACTTGATTATCCCATTCTTTGGTGAGACATGAAGGTGGCAGCTATTGAATTTAAACCAGCTGAGAAAAAAAAAATGAACATACTTAGATAACGAAGATATATTAACTATAAATTTGAAATTCTGTGAAAACTCTTGATTATTAATATTTAAAAATCTTGTTATAAACAAAGTTTGTTTGTTCTTTTAATGGTGGAGGAGGAGAATGAGGCAGAGAAAAGATAAAACAAAGGATACAGAAAAGTAGTTTTTTTTTTTTTTTTTAAGTAGGCTCCACGCCCCACATGGGGTTTGAAGTCATGACCCTGAGATCAAGAGCTGGATGCTCTACCGACTGAGTTACCCAGTTGCCCCCAGACAAGTAGCTTCTAAGTAAAAATTCTCTTTCCTCGCTCCTATCTTCCTCCATGAAAGGGAAAACTGACTGTATGGCTCCCACACTTAAAAAACTTTTGTGTTAAAAAAACAAGAACAACAAAAACCACTTTGTGTTTACCATGAGAAAAAATATACTCACGATCGTATCTGGGGTAGGTCTGTTTCTATTTTGTGGCCTGTATTTCTAAAAATTTGTATAGCAGCTTCTGCTACCTTGTCATCTTCCATTCTGAGGCACTGTAACAGGGACTCATATGTCTCTGCAGAGTGGAACGAGGTAGGATGTGTGAAAGACAGAACCTGGAGGAATAGATACAGCTTTAGAAGTATAGACAATTGTTTTAACCCATTAAAAGATCATTATATTTTCTACTATAAATACAATTCAAAATATTGGGCTGCATATGCTAGCTATACAGAATGAAGATTTTATTTCATAGCCTCCTTTGCAATTTGTTGCATTTAATGAGACATTAGCAGAAATATCGTGCATTAGATTCCTTAAGAGAGTTGATTTATAGCCCTTGCCCTATTTTCTTCTTCACTTCTTAGTCTATCCTGATACTGAGAATGCAGCAAACGTGGCTCCTTTTTTATATGGACTGTGATATTGTGAAGCGAACAAAATGTTAACACAGCTTTATTTCGCTGGCAAAAAGATACTCTATAAGGGATATTTTAAGTGGAATCCATCACAAAAAGTGTACTGGGTGTAGCTATAAACAAGCCATAACTGTGAACTTTTATCATGATTACAAACATAAATAATTATTCCTACACAAGTCCCAGTCTATCCCAAAGGAATGTACAGCAAGTTAGACATAACATGTCTACAAAGTTTACTTTCCATGAAGTGGGAACAATTTACTTATAGCATAATATCAGTAATAAGGGCTAAGTGGAGAAGTGAGGGGCAGGGGATGGAGTATATAGTCTTCATTAACTTATTCAATAAGCATTTATTTACTGGTTTATAAAGTAAAGAGATTGTCTCATTTGGTTAGGTTTTTGTTGATAATATTTAGATAATATGTTGACATGTTAAATAAGTTGATAATATAAAACCTTATTAAGTTTTACTTACAGAAAAAAGGAGAATCAAATTTGAAAAACTGAAAAAACATATTAAAAATGTTTATCTTAAGGATTTCACTCTTAAAACTACTTAAAAATATAACCTCATTAAAAATATAATTAGAATCTTTCTTACGAAGCATCATATCAATTATTTCCATGAAATTGTATTTAAGACCATTCCAATACAATCCCATCACTGTTTTCTTTCTCACGTCCACCGCATTTGTCTCTTCTCCCTTATATATTGTAATGATCTAAACATTTTTTGCCTTCAATTTCCTCTCCTCTTTACTCCATCTGATGAAAGCTCTGTCAAGTGCTGTTATCATATTAAAAGCCAGAATGAAAGACCCCGATAATACCTTTCTGCTCCAACACCATTCCACAATCTAAAACCAATTTTGTCTCCCATTATTCCCCAAAGCAGTCCTTTTCTCTGGTTAGGGTGGACTCCCAACATTCCTAAATATGCCAAGAATTAACTTCTTTGATGATGCTGTGTTTCCCCTAGATTAAGTCATATCTTATCCATAAAGTCTTGTCTGAACTGGCTCTTACTAATTGCTCTATTCTCTGAATTCTTTGGGCATAAGAATATATATATGACTAGCAATTGTTTAAAAATTCCCCGATCAGACAGATGCTATTATATAATTCCTGTGAGCAATCCTACTACTCCAGATGAAAGGTAAGACTAGATCATTTAGAACATACTGGTACAAGCACATGTTATTAAATACAGGCATGCAAATGATGAAACCACAAACCCCCAAAACATTATTTTATAATGTAAAACAATTACATTATTGTAATGTAAAAACATACATTATTTTTATAAACTGTGATTTCTACCACAAATGTTTAATCTTTCAAATAGTTTCCAGTGAAATAAAGCCCAACTCTTGCATATCCTTAAGGGAGTTCAAATTAAAACTGTGGAAATGCATGGAGACAAAATTATCTCAAAGTACCTTAAGAAGTTCAAGCCCTGAACGAATAGCTGTATCTGGACTTACACCCTCCTCTTCATCATCTGCTGTCCCCTCTATTGATTTATTCATCAGTTTTACCAGTGCACTATTAAAACGAGAAAATCTAAATTAGTAACCTTACTAGATTAGTAACTGTATCCTAATTGCACTGTGGCAGAATACATACAGAATCTAAACATCAGATATAAATATGTTCATGGAGGAAAAAGTTATTTTATGACTTTTAAACTTTGCTCCCTATTTGACAGCTGAGATTTTTTTTTTAGTTTATCTCCCTACACCACCGACCAAACTCCATGTGTAACTCTACTGAAAAATAACAAAACTAAAATTAAATGACACATACTGGAAATATAATTTACTATTGATTTCTATGTATAAAGATATCATTTACAATCTTAGGAAAAACAATAGAGGGCAGCTGCTAAATGGACAAATGACAATTCACTCAAAGCAAAAAGCAAATAGTTAACAAAACACGGACAAAGATGTTTAAATTAATCCCTGATAATTAATTTACTGGATCAGTAATTACAACCCAGAAATTCATAGCAAAGAAGCACTTCATCAAAAGCATCATGTTATATTCATAAATACTCATCAATTAAAAAACCACTTAATTACAAAAATACAGATTCTAAGGGACACATGCACCCTGTTTATAAGCAGCCTTATCAACAAGAGCCAAACTGTGGAGAGAGCCCAAATGTCCATCGACTGATGAACGGATAAAGAAAACGTGGTACATATATACAATAGAATATTACTCAGCCATCAAAAAGAATGAAATCTTGCCATTTGTAATGATGTGGACAGAACTAGAGTGTATTATGCTAAGTGAAATAAATCAGAGAAAGACAAATACCATATGATTTCACTCATATATAGAATTTAAGAAACAAAACAGACAAACATATGGGAAGGGAAAAGAAAGAAAGAAAAGAGAGGGAAACAAACCATAAGAGACTCTTAATGATAAAGAACAAACTGAGGGCTGATGAGGGAGGTGGGTGGGGGATGGGTAGATAGGTGATGGGTATTAAGGAAGGCACTTACTGTGATGAACACCAGATGTTGTATATGTGATGAATCACTAAATTCTACTCCTGAAACCAATACTGCACTGTATGTTAACTAACTAGAATTTAAATAAAAATTTAAAAAACCATTTAATTGTCCAACATTATGGAATTAATTTTTCAAACATACCTAACCACCACAAAATGGAATATTACTTGGTCAATAAAAATCAGTCTATGTAGCAAGATGATACTAGTTTAAGTAAAAACAGATGTGATTTTTGGTTTTGAGACTGCTTCCTCATCAGTAAACTAAAGATAATACTACCTTATTTTGAGGGACATTAAATTATTACAGCAAATGACCTAGTATATAGCAAATATTTAACAAATGGAAGCTAATGATAAATTTTAGGTGAACATTTTTCCTTTGGAAAAATATGCATATTTTAAATTAAAAAAATTTTAAGTACAAAATATGTAAGATGCACAGATGCATCTTCTATATAATTTAAACCACATTTAGTACTTTTCTTTCCTTTTTAACACAATAATTTAAAAATCTTTGTATCTTCAATTGATTAAAAAAACTTTTTTTTTTGAGAAAACAAATTAGGGGTGTGTATAAACAGTAGCCTGAAATATAATTTATATATCATATAATTCACATATTTAAAATGTGTAATTCAATGGTTTTTAGTATAGATTCACAGGATTGTATAACCATTACCACAATCTAATTTTAGATTTCTCCCCATCCCCAAAAAAACCCCTTTCCAACAGGAGTCACTGCTATTCACTTGCACCTCCTCTAGCCCTGGTAATCTATTAATCTACTTTCTCCTGCTACAGATTTCCCTATTCTGAGTATTTCATATAAATAAAATCATACAATATATGGTCTTCTGTGACTCCTTTCACTTAGCAAACTATTCTTAAGGTTCATCCATGTTGTAGTATGCATCAGTATTTCATTCACTTTAATCCTGAATAACCTTCCAGTATATAAGACAATTTATCCATTCATCAACTGACAGACATTTGGGTTGTTTCCACTTTTTTGGCTATTATGAATAATGTTGCTATAAACATTCATATACAGGTATGGACATATATTTTCATTTCTCTTGGACATATATTTAGGAGTGGAATTGCGGGTTGCTATAGTAACTATGTTTTAACTTTTTGAGGAACTGCCAAACTGTTTTCCATAGCAGCTCCATCATTTTACATTCCCACCGGCAATATAGGAGGGTAACAATTTTTTTGCATCTTCTCCAACTCATCTTTTTGATTATAGCCATACATGTGCGACACACACACACACAAATAAAAACATTCCCATCTCCACACAAAAAATTGCCTTATGTCCCGTGTCGTCAATCTCCTTTCTCCATGCTGGCAATCACTGATCTGGTTTCTGTCACTACAATTTTACCATTTCTAGAATTTCATATATTTTGTGTCTGACATTTTTTAAGTGACAATTCTTTTGAGATTCCTCCATGTTATTGAGTAGAATCAGTAGTTTATGCCTTTCTACTGCTGAAAAGTATATATTGTATGGATATATCATAGTATGATTACCCAATTATCAATAGATGGACGTTAGGGTATTTCTAGCTTAAAGATATAAATAAAGCTGCTATAAGCAATTAAATATATGTCTTTATGGCAATTTATGTTTTTTTTTCTTGTAGGCAATATGTAGTATTGGGATTCCTGAGTTGTATGGTAATAGTATATGTCTACTTAATGTTATAACAAACTGTCTCCTACAGCATCAACACTTGGTATGGACAGTATCTTTAATTTTAGCCAAATGGTTGTGCAGTGGTATTTCTTATTGTAATTTGAATTTATATTTCCCTAATGAGTAATAATGTTCATGGTCTTTTTCTGTGCTTATTTCCTATTTGTGTATCTTACTTGGTGAAGTCTGTTCAAATCTTCTGTTCATTTTTATAGTCTGTCTTACTGAGTAGTAACAATACTTTGTATATTCTGGATATAATCTTTTATCAGGTATATGCTTTGCAAGTCTTTTCTCCCAGTCTGTAGCTTGACTTTTCTTTCTCATAACGGTGTCTTGCAAAAAGGAAAAATTATTTAATTTTCTTTCATTGTTTGTGCTTTTTATGTCCCATTTAAGCTATTTTGCTCATCCCATATTTTGTTTTAGAAGTTTTAACTCTGACATTATATACTTTTTTAAAAAGTTATTTTTAATTTGAGAAAAATATTCTGAATTAAGCTATTAGGAAGAAATCCTATAAAATGATACATGAATTTAACAAGATTAAAAATGTGTTTGAAAAAATTTATAAATGTATCTAATTATTTGTAAGAGGTCATCCATGCATTTACTTAATAAGTATTTATTGACCACCTATTATGTACCAAGTCTTAGGGTCTGTCCTGAAAGTATAGTGCAAAACAAGACAGACATAATCTTTTTCATTTATAATGTGGGTACATCACCATTATGAGTTGAGCTACAAGAAAAAGACCCAAGTCTTGAAACCAGGACTGTAGTCCTTCCTCTTGTAAAAGTACTTTCATTTCTAAATGAGAGAAATAATACATACACCATATACTTCACAGAGGTATCATGCAGCAAAAGATTATTACCAATTCAAGTACACGTTCAAAACTGCTTGGGAAGTCTTCTATGTGTCTCTTTCTCTTCCATGCTGTGTTAACAATGGATACAAATCTTCACCATTCTATCTCAGGTCTAAATCCTTCCACTGAGCAGACTACCTACTTTAGTTTTAACCTAATAGAGAATAATGGAGGCCTTGAGTGAAACCTAATTTCTATACCCTACCTTCTAACTTCCTCTAATTTGTATCTATTATTTTTTCATGTCATAGGGGAAGATTTCCTTCTTTCTATTCCTCTTCTTTAGGGATGTTGTACTATCTTAATTCTATTCCCCTTCTCCCACCTTCAACCTCTCTTCTTTTCTACTGGTACCCCTCAAAGGTATTTCAATATTCAAAATTCCTTCATTAAAAAAAAACAGACGACCCTTCTTCAAGTTTACTCTCTTCCCATCATCTCATTTTTCTCCTTTACTTTTTATAGCTAAACTGTCCACAGTGGCTGTCCCACATCTCAATTTAACTCCTAAAGCAGAGTTTCAAAGTGTGACAAGGTATTTATCCCCTTTGATTTTCTCATACCTAAAGGTTGCTGAGTGGAACCTACTGGGATCCTGTTGAGCTAGGCCAGTCACCTCTGGGCTTGGGCAGTCTTCTCTGCTCAAATATTATCATTTTCTCTGTGTATCATGATGTGTATTTGAGAAGGACTATCCTAAGCTCTTCTCAATAGTTGGGTCATGTGGGTTTGCCCTTGCTACCCCAAAGAAACTATTCTGGCCATTGTGATGTTTCTCCTTTTCTAAATCCAATGGATGCTTTTTACTATCTATTTTACTTCTGGTAGCATCTGACCCCTCCACTTTTTATTTTTATTTTTTTTTTAAAGATTTTATTTATTTGACAGAGAGAGACACAGCGAGAGAGGGAACACAAGGGGAATGAGAGAGGGAGAGGGAGAGGGAGAAGCAGGCTTCCTGCCGAGCAGGGAGACCGATGCGGGGCTCGATCCCAGGACCCTGGGATCATGACCCTAGCTGAAGGCAGATGCTTAATGACTGAGCCACCCAGGCGCCCCCCTCCTTTTTTTAAAAGATTTTATTTATTTGAGAAAGAGAGAATTAGAGACAGAGAGCACGAGAGGGAAGAGGGTCAGAGGGAGAAGGAGACTCCCCGCTGAGCGGGGAGCCTGATGTGGGACTCAATCCCGGGACTCCAGATCATGACCTGAAGCGAAAGCAGTCGCTTAACCAACTGAGCCACCCAGGCGACCCCCCCCCCTTTTTAGTCCCTCTTTTCTGTTATCACTCCTTCCCGATTTTCCTTCCACTTTTGACCATGTCTCCTTAAAAAAAATTTTTTTAATTGAAGAACTGTCATATGACATGTTAGTTTCAGGTATAGAGCATAGTGATTTGGTATTTATAAATATTATGAAATGGTCACGACAATAAGTCTAGTTACTATCTGTCACCATACCACATTGTTAGAATTTTTAAGAATTCAATGAATTCCTTATCTTCTGGCAGCCTCTTAATTTTCCTTAGGATTCAGTCCTCACCCTTTTCTTTTTAAATTTTACCCTCTCTCCGAGGTTTCAACCATTATTACAATCATTACCTCACTTTCAACCACTATCTAAAGACAAATAACTAACTGGAGCATGCATATGTGTATTTGTATAAATACAAGTCTGGAGAAAATACACTAAAGAAAAATTGGTTATATTTAGGATGATTTTCTACTATCCTCATTCCTTTCTTCCAAAATCCTTCATTATGGTCAAAGTACATGCAATTTTCTAACTACTTCTTGATTCCTTCTGCCTTTGTTTTGTCTATTTTTTCTTCCTAGAATAGCTACTAATGTTCATTCGGTAATTACTATGTGTGAAGCATTGTGCTAAGTGTTTTATATATCCATGTCTCTTAAGCCTCTCAACAATTCCAGTTGTTATTGTAATGTATTATTCTTATTTTAAACAGAAGGACATTAAAGCTCAGAGCAGCTTAAATAATTTACCCCAGGACACAGGGCTAGTGGCCTGGGCTGCTCTCCCCCTGCAGTCTTCACCTGGCCACCCTCCATAATTCCTACTCACCTTTCATTACCCATTTATGTGTGATGTATTTCAGAGCCTTCCCTAACAACAAATCCATCCCACACAATTTGGGTTATATAACGAACCTTCTGCAGTTACCCAATGTATTTTACAAACTGCTCCATTAAATGTATGTTACATGAATAAATAAACCCTCTATTTGTAATTTAATAGTCCATGAAGAGGTGATTATACAGAAAGAATATTATATGACATAATACATATTTCTCTTAAAATTAATAGATTGGAATTTTGCATACAATTAGTCTCTCAGAAACCCTAACCATAAGTGCATTTCCCTGAGCCTTAACACCTATGATGTTACTGAAAAAACTGAGTTTTTGGTCTTTTAGACTGGAGATTAACCACTAGCTAAATAATTTACTAAAAAAATGAAACGCTATGAAGCTTCATGGAAACAAACAGCAAATGCCATTATATGTCTCTTTCAAAGTCAATATGCAAAGGCAAGAGTACTACTACATGTACTATATCCTTGATTTACCTCATTAGAATTAAATGGCATAGAGCAAAGGACACTGACATCAGAAATAATAAATCTGGTGGGAATATAAATGATATGGCCACTGTGGAAAACAGTATGGAGGTTCCTCAAAAAATTAAAAATAGAAACACCATATGATCCAATAATTAAAACTACTGGGTATTTACCCAAAGAAAATGAAAACACTAATTTGAAAAGATATACACACCCCTTTGTTTACTGCAGCATTATTTGTAATAGTCAAGACATGGAAACAACCTAAGTGTCCATTGATAGATGAATGGATAAAGAAGATGCAGTACATGCACACACACACACACACACACACACACAAATATTATGCAGCCATAAAAAGGGATGAACTCTTGTCATTTGCACAACATGATGGACCTAGAGGGTATTATGCTAAGTGAAATAAGTCAGAGAAAGACAAATGCCATATAATTTACTCATATGTGGAATCTAAAAAAAAAAAAAAAAATGAATAAACAAAAAGCAGAATCAGACCTATAAATACAGAGAACTGATGGTTGCCAGAGAGAAGAGAGATGGAGGGATAGGCAAAATGAATGAAGAGGAGTGGGAGATATTGGCTTCTGGTTATGGACTAAGTCATGGGAATAAAAGGTACAGCACAGGGAATATAGTTCATGATACTGTAATATCACTGTATGGTGACACATGGGAGCTATATTCGTGGTGAGCCACAGCATTAGAGATGTTGAATCACTATGTTGTATACCTGAAATTAATGTAACGTTGTGTTTGAAGTATACACAAATAAAAAGAATTAAAAATTACTGCCATCCTTTGGAAAAATAAATCAATCTATGGTTTTTGCCATTACCCAGCTGTGAACAAACCATTTACTCTCTGAAAACCTTAGTTTTCTTACTTGCAAGTAAGGAAATTAAAGGAAAAGGAATTCTTAGTCAAAAAGGAAAAAGACAAACATCGCTGTTATTAGCTGAATTGTGTACCCCAAATTCATATGTTGAAGTCTAACCTCCAGTACGTGATGTACTTGAAATGAGGGCCTTAAAAGAGATAATTACGGTAAAAATGAGGTGAAATGTGTGGGACATTATCCAATATGACTATTGTCCTTATATGAAGAGAAGATTAGGACACAGACAACGTGAGACCTTGCGAGGAGACAGCGAGAAGGAGGCCATCTGCAAGTCAAGGAGAGAGGCTTCAGAAGAAATCATGACACCCCTATCTTGAATTTCTAGCCTCCACAACTGTGAGAAAATTAACTTCTGTTAAGTTTAAGTCACCCAGTCTGTGGTATTTTGTTATGGCAGCCCTAGAAAATCAATACAACTGGCATTTCAATACAACCAAAGCAGTAGTTCACATATGGTGAAATAACTAGCTAGAACCAGCTCTCCTAATCCAAGGCTGTTTAAAAAGAGAACCAATAAAAACAAACCAAAACGAGAGAGAGAGAGAGAACCAGTAAGTGCTATGTAATAACCCAATATGAAAAGGAAGACATATAGCTTATCTATTATACCAGGCTACTTAGTTTTATGTGTTCTAATTCTCATAATCATCCAACAGGGAGATATCACACACATACTGAAGTTAAAAATAAAATGAAAACTTCAGATAAATTACTGGGCTTCTTTCAAAGCCACAAAACTGGTATGTAGTAGACACAGGTTGTGAAACTATATTAGTCTAAGGGCAACTTGTGCTCTTTTCAAAATACTATTCTGTTTTCACATATCTCAAATAAACAGTGATATATGCTAAAGGAATGTTATGAGGCCATCAAAATGGTTAAGAAAACTCAAAAACTAATTGATAGCCTATAGATGTAAAAGTTTCTTCTTTCTCTAGTCTTAATATTCTTCATTTCTTTAATGAGCACATATAGGCTAAAGATAAAACACAAGAACCCTTAAAAAAATAAAAAGCACTGAAGTAAGCCAAAGACTAGAAAATAAGCAGGCCCTTCTTTCAACTTCAATGATACATCCTTCTGCCATTAAAAAGGTATACAGGGAACCTTTTTAGGTTTTCTTAGGGACCCAGAATTTAAACTTACAACACTGTGGTTTCAGATTATATTCTATTTTTGAGTGAATATATTTCCTAGCTTACCTTATGGCTTCTGAATCAATGTGCACAGGTGCAATTCTTTCCAACAGAAATTTGACCATCTCTAGAAAAGGATTTGTTGGCTGCTTAGGATTTGCAAGTTTTCGAGCTATTTCTCTCTATAGAAAGGAAAGATTTTTACCGTTAAGTATGATTTACTTCCATATTTTTCAAAGTAAAAATAATTATAGGTATCAAAAGCATTTTAAGATTCAAAATAAGCAGAATCTGCTTTAGACTTGACTAAATTTCTGCTTTAGATCCTGACTAAAATTATATACTCATTAAGTAATCAATGCAAAATCTGGACTGTGGGGAACAGAAAGGGGATGACACAATATAATTTACGCCTGTCTCCTATTTCTCCCATGAAGTTATTGATTAGTAAACAATCTTTTTTAATGCTCTACTTCCAAAAAGTTAAAAATTTATACTTTCATGGGTATGTCTTATTAGTTTATTTCAAAATTTATTTCAAACTAATGTTTATTAGTTTATTTCATAACAATGTCATAATATTTTATTTCAGTTAATGATTTGTTTTTTTAAAAGAGGGAAAGATTCATAAGTATGTAATTATAAAGTTTTTTTAGTTCTGGAAGAACATAGTTGATTTCAAACACAGTGGTATTACATCAAATATCTCCTACAAAGAAAACACATTATTGATGGAATTTCTAAAGAACATATTAGGACTTAATGATTATAGAACCTAATTCTCCCAAAGACAAGGTTAAATTTACAAAGTGCTGGGCATTAGGGAAAGAAGTTTAATAACAATGCTTTTAACTGAATATCTGTGATGAGTAAATGTAAATCTTGGCTGATAAGATAAAGCACATTAAAAGTGCTTTCCAAACTATAAAGCAATAACAAATAAGTCATTTCATGTACTCTTTTCATGAAAAAAAGAAAAAAAACATTAGTGATATATGTTCAGAGGGACAAGGGAAAAAAGAAAATATTTCTACTGTAGTTTCAGTGACATCCTGACACGAATTAACTATAAAACCAATTTTAAATTAGATACCATCCATGTTTGTTAATAGAGTGTAAGTCTCAGAAAAACTTTTTAGTCATTAAGAGGTGCCTATTTTGCAAGCTGTAATTAACTGAGCAAAATTTTAGCATTTGAGATAATAAAAGTATTTTAGCCAGTGCTCAGTCCTTACATACTTTGCTCTAACCAACAGGTACACATTTTAAATCTGAATTTAAGTATGTTACTATCTTTTGAAATCAAACTTATTTTGTGCAGGTCTCCCCAAAAGGGGATTTTTCCATCCCTAGTATAAAATTTAGTTGCTTTAACCTAAGATAAAGTCAGTGATCACTTAATAACAAATCTATTGGAAAATTGCTAGACAAACTATACAGTCAGTACTTTGGAATAGACTACTAAAAAAGGAAAAACTAGGCATTAGGAGAGACAGTCACAGTAGAAAAAAATAAAGGAAATGTTAAAGGGAAAAAGAATAATTCCTAATTATCTAATCAGTAATAACATTATAAAATACACCTATGTACATAAACAATAACACTAGACACAATGAACTTTTATTTTAAAGTAGGCTCCATGCCCATCGTGGAGCCCAATATGGGGCTTGAACTTATGACCCTGAGATCAAGACTTGAACTGAGATCAAGAGTCAGATCTTACCCAACTGAACCACTGAGGCGCCCAACACAATTAACTTTTAAAACCTGACATTTTTGTATTCCAATATAACCTTACATTTAGGTAATCCCTCATAACAATATTTTATGTATGCAATATTTAGGTACTCTCTCATAACAACTACATGTGATAATCTTAAGTGATACTGGGGATAAGCAGCAAGCCAAATTAGTTTGTGACAACAAAAACCAACTAATTAGTTTGTAGCGACAAGTCAACAGTTTCCTTTTTTTTTACACAAGAAAAAAAAATACCCACACATACTTCCAACGCATAAACAAGAAATTTTATAACTGAAAAGTAGCTGACAAACCTTCAAACAGAAGTAATCATTTGTAATCCTTTTAGAAAGTGACAGCAGAAAAGAAAAAAGAAAATTCTTTCTGCATCCCTGACAGTATTTCCAAAATTTCTCATCGATATGGTAACACTGTAGATTCATACTACTACTGATATTTACTAATTACATAAATTGTTTAGTAAATTAAGCACCCTTATGGAGTATCAAGGAAATAAAGAAATAGTCCCTATTTTTTTTTAAAGATTTTATTTGAGGGGCGCCTGGGTGGCTCAGTGGTTAAGGATCTGCCTTCGGCTCAGGATCCCAGGGTCCTGGGATCAAGCCCCGCATCGTGATTCCTGCTCTGTGGGAAGCCTGCTTCTCCCTCTCCCACTCCCCCCTACTTGTGTTCCCTCTCTCGCTGTGTCTCTCTGTCAAATAAATAAAATCTAAAAAAAAAAATTTTTTTTTTGAGAGCGCATGCGTGCAAGAACAAGTAGGGGGAGGGGCAGGGGGACAAGCTGACTCCCCACTGAGCAAGGAGCTAGAGGTAGAGCTCTATCCCAGGACTCTGAGATCATGACCTGAGCCGAAGCTTAACCGACTGAGCCACCTAGGTGCCCCAATCCCTATTTTAACACGCTTATAATTTATTAATTTTGTTACTACAAAAATAGCTTAAAAATTCTGCATCTATATATCCTTTGTTCTTCATACATTTTTCCTTTCTCATTTTGACAATAAAAACATTTGTTAAAAAAATAGTATTCTTTCACATACAGTGTTCCCTCTCATATACTTCTGTTGTTTTCCTAATCAAAATGTCTCCTAAGAGGATTTAACATTATCAATATTTTTTGTAGCTGAAAACAATAAACTAGATAAAGCAATTTCTCACAAGAAGCAGTTTCTAAAGGTTTAACTTTCATGTTACAGTGATCTGTTGTTTTTGGTTCGTGTGTGTGTGTGTGTGTGTGTGTGTGTGTGTGTGTGTGTGTGTGTGGTGGGTTTCCCCCACCAATAAGCAATTCTTGATGTCCTACAATTCAGCTCAATTCTGACACTGTCTACCCCAAGGCAGCATCAGTTCCCACAGGTTAAGAGTTCGGTCTTAAGAGACTGCTTCCTCCCAAACCCCCAGACATCAGTTGTAAGCCTAGGTTGTTACTTATACTCCTGACCAACCAGCTGTAAATCTAGATTCCCACAACCCCCTCCTTCCTTGGGTCTGATGAACTTGCTAGAGCAACTCACAGAACTCAGAGCAAAATTTACTTACCAGATTACTGGTTTATTATAAAAGGATATAGAACTAAGGAACAGCCAGATGGAAGAGATACACAGGGCAAGGTATGTGGCAAGGACAGGGAACTCCCATTCCCTCTGTGAGCCTGTCCCTCACCCCCAATCTCCACATGTCCACCGACCCGGAAGCCTCTCTGAATCTTGTCTTTTTTAAGTTTTTAATGGAGGCTTCACTACATGGGTTTGATGATCAAATCACTGGCAACTGGTGACTGAACTCAATTTCCAGCCCCTCTCCCCTTCCCAGATGTCAGAGGGTAGATTGACAGTTCTAATCCTCTAATCATGTGATTGGCTACACAGGGAACCAGTCCCCACCCTTAGCTGAGCTCCCAAAGGCACCTCATTAACATAACAAAAGACACTGTTGCAACTCTCAGGACTTAGGATGAGTTTTAGTTCTGTGCCAGAAATGGGGGACAAAGACCCAATATATATTTCTTACTATAAATCACATCACACCTTATATCATTCTCACTGAACCATAGAAAGGTTAAATGAAAAGAAAACAGGAAGCACTTGATGATTGTTAGTAAATAGCGTAAGTTAGCATCTCTCTCCCCTTTCGTTCTTTTCTTCTCTACCTCCTCCAGGAACTATACGTATGCTAATATATACCAACCAGTCTTAAATTTCAGATTTCTAAACACAACTGCTGTGAGGCCACACATCGTTATCTTCTACCCTTCAAACATCTTCTCTGATAACCAATCACTCAAGTTGTCATTCTTGATGTAGTGGTCTAATCCCTACTCATCCTTTAAGATTCGATTCAGGAATCACTTGTTCTACAATAAGCTATTCCCATTTCCACCCCTGCCTTGGACGGCTGCTGTTCCTTTGTGTTACCAAAGTGCATGATTCTATCAGAATACTTACCACTCTGTATTCTCTATTGAAATATTTGCCTGCTTCTGTCATCTAAACTGCAACCGCATGAGAGACCATGTATAATACAATTTACTAAATTACACAGTGAACTATAATGGTGTAGACTTGATCATGGGACAACCCAAAATTTGGCCTTCAGAAGATACAATGCATATTCAGATAACCTTGTAGGGAAGGATTTTTTAAGGTGTGGTCCATGAATGACTTGTATCATCATCACTTTGAGACTGTTAAAAAGATGGAGATTAAGGATCCCTCTCTACTTATTTTAAGAATTCCTAGTGTTTGTCATACATATGTAATACCACAAGAATTACTTTTCATTTACATCTTATAGGGCAGTGCAAGGGGTCTTGTATTAGGTCATACATAAAATTTTATCTTATATTATTCTAACATATTATGAGGTTGATAATATTTATAGATGAAGAAAAGGAAGCTCAGAAATATTGAGTAACTAACAGTCACAATGGCAAAAAATGGTCTAGCTGAAATTCAAACCTAGGACACTCTCAAATGCTCAATTAATAAACTTCTTGGAAAATCTTGAAATTTAGGTCATAGGGAGGTGTTAGAGCAAAAAATAGCAAGCAGAGCTCATGCTATGGCAAATATGTGATCCTTCTCTAGGACCAAGGTGTGGAAACTCAAAACCTGAAGTCCAAAGGAAAAGCAAATCTATTCGGCACATAGCATAATAGACTGCTCATCCTCTCTTAACTATAGCATCATGTATATATGTATTAATCCACAGTATGTGTCTATTGTTATTCCTTGCTCAAAGTATTTGATCTCCATTCCCACAAATTCTGTTAATGAGTAATGCTCACCTCTTGAGAAGTGACTGTCATTTAGAAAAAAAGGAAGTGGTAGTATATACACATTAGCAGGGGACAGAGAGGGACTCTCAGAGAAAGAATGAAAGCTACATAGAGCGACAGAAACTAAATTTTATGTTTGCATACTTCTTCTTTATTCTTTTCTTCAACTTCAGAATGAAACTGTCAGGAAAAGAGGGATGTGATACTAGAGGGTATATATAACTAGTACCAGCAGCCCTTGCGGAGAAAGACAAAATGATACAGATATTCTGGAAAACAGCAAAAACTCTTCTAACAGCGGTCATTTTCCTGAGTGTTTAAAGGGTACTATAAATCCTATTGTATACTCAAGAATACATAATGTTAAATAATGTGCTCAGACTACACAATGCTAATGTAAAAGCCAGAAATTACTGTGAAACATCCACCAAATAAAATAAACTAAAAAACATGAATAGCAGAAATTTTTTCTTCTAGAATAGAATTCTATTAGTTATTCTGTGGACCATTACTTAAAATATCTTCAGAATACCGCCCCCCCCGCCCCTGCAAAAAGGTATCATTACCATGCTCTTTCCAGTGCAACTGTGGTCCTCATCTCTACTTTCTTGGTTGCTAAAATCAGGAGTGCTGATTGGCTGCACTGCATGGCTGTGGTATTCATCCTGAGATATTTTGGTTACAAACATCTGTTTTGCATATACTTTTTGGATTTGGAAACTCTTAGGTATTTATGGTCTGACAAATATTAGGAATTCATGTTATTGCCATTTTCCCAAACTCACACTCAATTTCTGTCTTCTCAGACCAAAAACACCACTTGATTGTTCTTTCTCAAGGTCATTTATTGAGCAGTACTCAGTTTGTACTGGATCTTCCTACAAATAATGGAATGTATACAAAAAACACTACTGAGGACCTATGAGATTGAGACGCTACCTGCAGGTCAGCCACTATCACCAGCTATAAAATACTGGACGAGAAACCTTAAAATCCAATGTCTTTATTTGTAAAATGAGGTGGTTAAACCAACTCTTTTTTTTAAAGATTTTATTTATTTGAGAGAGCGAGAGTGAGTGAGCAAGTATACGCGTGTAAGCCAGGGGAGGCACAGAGGGAGAGTGAGAGAGAAAGAGAATCTCAAGAGGACTCTGTATTGAGCGCTGAGCCCGACATGGGGCTCCATCTCATGACTCTGAGATCATGAGCTGGGCCGAAATCAAGAGCTGGACGTTTAACTGACTGAGCCACTCAAGTGCCTCTAAACCAACTATTTCTAAGGTCTTTTCAAAATATTTCATTCTATGACCCAATTATATTAGTAGAGACCCTGTAGGACACGGTACTCTGGAACTAGAATCCTAAATGCCAAAGACATAAATGCAACCTTTAACTGTTTTCAGCAAACCACCCAGCACTTGGCATATCCTCATCCCTAGACCCAAGAGAAGAGTCCACTCTTCTCTTCCCTAAATTAGCTTCCCCTCTTCTCTTCCTAATCCTTTTTTTTAAATCCACTTAGAGACCTAATATCCCTAGAATGAGTAAAAAAAAAAGAACTATTCCATGCTCTCAGACCACTTTGTATATACATCTATTATAGTCCTCATCCCTTTAACACACAAATAATTATTGCACTCTAATTCTTTTTAGAACAAAGTTAGACATAAATATCTGAAATAATTTTCTTTTCTCTTATTCAGCTCTGTAAGCCTGGTCCCAAACACAACGGTTGTAACATCTGTAATACCACAGAAATACAATTTAAATCCTAAAGGGCAGTGCTGGGCCAGGTATTAGGATATATATACACAGATACACACACAAAATCTTCTAACAATCCTATGAGTTTTTTAACGTTTATAGATGAGAAAAATGAAGCTACAAAATATTGAAGAACTTACTAAAGGTCACACTGGTAGTAAATGGTATAGCTGAAATTCAAACACAAAACTCTCATAAAATGCTGTATAAATGAATGGATGAAGTTTTCCTTCCTGATATTTTCAATGAATACTGGTTTTCTATAAAATAAAGAATCCAGGAATAGAATGAAGACAAAAGCCTAAAAAGGAATTACCTTATCTATAAATGCATATATGGCAATGTAACTGTTGCTAATTTATTGATAAGGGTTATTTCCATGCTAATACATGAGTGAAGAAAATGCATACACACATAAGCATTTAGAAAATTCTATTTACTTAACAAACGTCTGCTAAATATAAAGCATACTGTTTTGCTCAATTCCTAGGACCAAACTCCCTGGCTTAGTTCTCTAGTGTTTTTCCTGGAATTTGGTTAAACAGTGGTAAGAGAGCTAAACTGACCACAGATATACTCCTGGGTAATTTAGAGTTCACAATATTGTTAAATTAACACAAATAATTTATGTAAAGCAGACTTTAATGAAATATAAATTTCAACAAACAAAGCTAAAAGAACACATGTAGAAGTATAATTTACTAACCACACAAACATCTGCCTGTTTGCACGAACAGGTTGGGCTGATTAATAACTCCAGCTGAGACCGCAATTTCTCATCATCACCGAGAACCTGGTTAAATTTCTTCACAAAATCTTGTGCTTTCCCAGGGTCAGGCAAATTCTCTACAAAATTGAAAGAGAATCAGTATTATAAAATAAAAACTACTATACTAAACTAAAAGCAAGCTGTCTTAAAAATTATGCTGAGCTGTCAAAAAACAATCAGCCTAACTGGTTCTTAGAAATAAAATTAAGAGGATTATTTTCTCTTACTTAGTATTAAATTGACAGTCCCATTATGTAAATTGTCTGTTTTGATGTTTATTATATACATATGGAGTGAATAAACAAACTTACTTGCTATGGTCATCAGTTTTCCAAACATGGCAGAACAGTTAGCCTCTGACTGAAATTTAAAACAAAAACAAAAGAAGTCATATTTGCTACCAAATTTCTGTAAGAAAATCCAATTACACATTTTTAAAGGAAAAAAAAAAAGAACCAAACCAAACCAAAAAACACCACACACCAGCCACCAGACTGAACTGAAGATAATTGAAACAATTATCATATCAAAATTACTGTGAAACCATACATCAAAGAAAATTAACTAAAAATGTGACGAGTAGAAAAAAACTTCTTCCTGAATAGTTCTATTAACTATTTTGTGGTCTATTACTTAAATAACCTGCCTCCCAAAAAGTAATTCTGTATGGACAGCACAATAAAGTTATTACCTTATTATTAAATTTGTATGAAATTTGAATAATTTGGATCAGAAATTGGTAAACTATGGTCCTATGGACCATCTGTTATTGTTCAAATTTTGGAGAAACAGTCACATTCGTTCACTTACATATTATCTATGACTGCTTTTGCAATTTTATAAAGGCAGAGTTGAACAGTTCACTAGACTTTATGGCTGGTAAAGCCTAAGTTTTTACAATCTGATCATTTACAAAAAATTTTGCCAACCCTTGCTTTAGCATCAATAGACCCTTGAAGGGTCTCTGTCTCTAATTTCCTAGTTAAGAACACTTATTCTAGTAGCAAACACACTTAGAAGTATATTAAGAAATTATTCAAGTTTCTTTCCCCCCATTTTCCAGAAGACACTGGGCAAAATTTTTTTTGTTAATTTGACTTTGCCATATTTATAGAATTGGTACCTAAATTTGATACTGACTACACTGAAGGACCCAAAATCATGGAGTAAAAAAAATCATGATTTCTCATAAAAATTTTATCTTGATGTTTAATTCTAATTATTTGAAAATTGATGAACCATGTGTAAATTCGTAGTATCTGAAATGATAAACTAGAAATTACCATTTCTTTGTTCATGCGAGAAAAGAAGATTTTGTTATATTCATTTACAGTTAAAATTTAGCTTGGAAAACTAGAGAATTATGTGTAACTGACATTTGGAAAACACTTGAAATAGTTTTTACTTGCTTCGTTATATGTAACTACATAAAAACTGAATAATGACCATAACAAACTATTAATTTAAACAAATCATGAACCTACTGTAGGTTGCTTGTGCAAATCCAATAGTTCTCGTACATGACTTCTAAGCATGTTCTGACACTTCCACATTTCATTGAGAGCTCTGTTAATAAAGTTATAAATATGAAAAAAATATGTAATATAACAATCTGGTAATTATTCAACTTTACTACTTTTCTTGTTGCATGGGATAGATCACCATGCTTCTACATCTACCTAAAATTTTAAGCACCAGCACTTATTTATAGGATTAAGACAGGTCAGTTTAAAGTAGTAAATAAAAAAGACTTTTTATAAGAGAAAATATTTGAGAAGTTTAGGAGGATGAATAGGATCTTTCTAGGTAAATGGGGACTGAAAGACATTTTTTTTTAGAAAAGATTTTATTTGAGAGAGAGAGAGAAAGAGAAAGCTTGACCATGAGCTGGGGGGAGGGGCAGAGAGGGAGAAGCAGACTCCCTGCTGGGCGGGGAGCCAAACGTGGGGCTTGAACCCAGGACCCTTAGATCATGACCTGAGCCAAGGGGAGACTGAGCCACCCAGGCGTCCGGGGACTGAAAGACATTCTAAGCAGAGGAAACTAGAATGTTCTGGTACAAAAAAAAAGATAAAATGTCATCAAAATACCTGGGATAGGTAACTTAAAAAACTCTTTTGTACAGATTTGGAGCAAAGAGTGTGAATGAAGTAGCATTAGGAAGCTGGAACATACTGTAGAAAAGGATCAGATCATAAAGGCATTTTCATGGCAGGCTAAGAGGTATTCATGAAGGGCTATAGAAATAAACTTCTTAGAAATGATGTAGATTCAAGACACCAAATTTAACTTGAGTGTGTTTATTATTCTACACTTCTTTCTCTCCATGAAAGCAGATTTTCTTCTCTCACAAACCCAGTCCATAATTCCAGGTGCCCAAAGGGATCTCTGAGACATTAGTCTATGTTGGAGTATTATTTGCCAATATTTTGAAATATAAAGAGACCAAAACCTTAGGCTAGGGATTTACTACGTAGGGTGAGCATTAGGAATCACCCCTGCAAAATTAAAAAAAAATGATGGCTAACGCCTCCTAATATAATACACTAAGGATACAAAGTTACCGCTGTTGAATTTCTGCTGAAAATGCATAATCCCAATCTAATGAGGAAACACTGGATGAACCCCAACTGAGGAAATATTCTACAAAATTGAACTGGACCATGCAATACTCTTTCCCAAACATCAAAGTTGTAAAAGACAAAGACCGAGGAATGGCTCCAAATTAAGAAACTAGAGACATGACAATGAAATATACAATCTGTAATCCCATAAAGGAAAAAAAAAAACATAAAGCACATTACTGGAACAACTGAGGAAACTTAAATACACATTAGTCAATAATATTGTATCAATGTTAAATCTCTTGATAGGAGTACTCTGGTCATATAAGAGAATATCCTTGTTCTTAGGGAATATACACTGAAATATTTAGGGGTAAAGGGATCTAACGTCTGCAAATTACTCTCACATGGTTCAGAAGAAAATATTTATGTAAAGAAAAAGTATATGCAAATGGCAAACTGATAAAGCAAATGCTGAATCTGGGTAAAATGCTTTGTACTATTTCCGCAACTTCTCTGTAAGGCTGAAATTACATGAAAGTTAAAAAACAAATACATAAAATATAATATACACACACACACAAGCTGAGGTTCTTTTCAGAAGAATCAGAATTCTTAGTGAGTGACAGGACGTGTTTACTTTTTTAAAAAGCTTTATTACAGTGGAGTGACCACACATCCTAGTTGGCCTGGGACAGTTAAAGTTTAGGCCAATTGCCTGATCAAAAATATTAATAGTGCCTTTCAGTTTCAAAAATATCCCGGTTCAGACAACCAATCACATGGTCATTCTATACAGAGGTGATCTCAATATACTTTTCTGATTAAGAAGCCGTATTTAGTTCTTAGGATTAGTACTGTAAAGCTCCAATAGTGTAATTTAGATCCCTGTGAATAGGTAG
Source organism: Eumetopias jubatus (assembly GCF_037043125.1). Taxonomy (NCBI): domain Eukaryota; kingdom Metazoa; phylum Chordata; class Mammalia; order Carnivora; family Otariidae; genus Eumetopias; species Eumetopias jubatus. The sequence goes on along the minus strand of NW_028274808.1, from coordinate 169,665,779 downwards.
ACAAAAGTAATTTTGACATGGGGATTTCTTTGAATCCCTGAAACGGTATTACTGACTCAGTTGCCAAATATGTCTATGCATATAGGAATATTTTTTGCTTTTAATTTATCTAAACTTATAAATTTTTCTGTATAAACATTTATCTAAGGTTCTTTCTTTCTTGAAAGCATGTGTGAGTGCGGGGGGGTGTGGGGGGGGGCAAAGAGAGAGAATCTTAATCAAGCTCCATGCCCAGACTGTCGCAAAATCTGAGCCAAAATCAGGAGTCGGACCCTACTGACTGAGACACCCAGGCGCCCCTGAGGTTTTTGATTCAACTAGAAGAAGCAACAACCCTATCAACAATTAGATAAGGTAATTTTACAAAATCTTTAACTCCAAACAATCATTTAAAAAGTAACTTACTTGACAGCATTTGGATCCAAACTAGCATATAAGTAATACAAGCATTTCATTCTCTCTTCTGTTTCCAGGTTGTGGGGGACAAGATACTGTGCAAAGATTTTCTCTACCAACAGTCTATGAAACAAAAAAATCCCAATAACAATTATTCTGGTTTTTTTCAGATGCAACAGCCCTTTTATATTTTAACCATCTCATGCAAAGATACCAGACCTATGTGTGTAAATACAATGGAAAAGATTAGTAGGTGACCGGTTCCTTTCCTTGGAGTATGGTTTTTATCTGATTGTTGGTTTTGTTTTGTTTTGTTTCTGAGTAATCTCTATGCCCAACGTGGGGCTTGAACTCATGAAATCACAAGTTGCGTGCTCTACTGACTGAGACAGGCAGGCACCCTGGAGTATAGTTATTTTAAAATTTAGAGCTGTGGTTGCTATTTGTGGCTTTACTTTTTGTCAGTATGGAACATTTGTTCTAAAAGGGTTATATGTTACCCCTAAACACAGGGTGCTGCTAGGCTGTTCCAGCTATTCTTCATCAGTCCTGAGGTATAGGAAATTACTTAACACTACATATAAAGCTACGATCAAGAACAGCTAATTCTCAAAAAAACAAAACAAAAAACCCAAATCCAAAACCAAAAAAACCCTAACACACACACACACAAAAACATTAATTTCCTCCAATTACAATCCAACTCCTTTCCCATGTCGTCGTTTAATAAAATCAGGGGGATCTTCCTTCATATCACTTCCTGAAAATTTAGCTTTTCCTGTGCACATCTGATCTCTCTTCTCTCCACAGTTTAAATTCCTTAATGATACTGGAATAACCTTCTTGCTAAGCTTATATTTATTATCCAGAACCATTAGAATAAGTCAATACAAGAAATCCTCATTAATCAATGAAATACACAGCCAGTGATGCTGAAATAATCAGTCTAATTCTATAAAACATTGCAAAGTACTTTGCAAAAACCAAAATCATTACTACAACCCAATATAGAATTACAAGTAACATTCAAAAAATGAAAACAATGTAAGTCCTTAACACAAGAAAAAAAATTTTGTAACTAAATATGGGGATGGATGTTAAGTTGACATACTGTGGTGATCTTTTCCCAATATATACAGATATAGAATCATTATGTTTATAAACCTGAAATTAATGTTATGTGTCAATTATACCTCAATAAAAAAACACCATAGCACTTCCTCTATTGATACTTACAGTGTCGCAAAAAAGTAAAAATAATAACTAGCAGTTACTGAATAGTCCCATATTGATAGGCATTGGGTTAGGGAGCTTTACGTTCATTTTTTATTTAATCCACATGACCATCTTGCATGGAAAGCTTTATTATTACTTTTTAGAAAAAACCAAGGTGCACAGAGGTCAGCTGTGCAGAAGCACACATCTAATAAGGGGCAGAATGAACATTTGGTCTCTGGTCTGACTCCAAAGTCCATAACTACTTCACTAATGATGCTACTTGACAATTTGTGCCAGAGTCTTATTTAAACATAGAACGTATAAATGGGCAGAAAGTGATTTCCAAATTTAGAAATTAAAAAATTAAAAAGTATATTATATGTCAAAAAATTAAAAGCACTTTTATATTCAACCATTCTACCAACATGTCAGACTCACTTGTCATCGATGCTATTCTGATAATAAATATGCAAAAGTTTGTCTTTTATCCAGCTGACTTTCTCTGCAGCTTCCTTTCCCGCTTCACCATGAAGGCAGTATTTCTTATAAAGCTGAGCCAGACCCATCATAGCTTCTTTTCTTACTCGCCACTAAAAAGTATAAAGTTTATTGAATGAGCGAGATACCAAACTTTAGTATACAAACTGGCATTTCTTCACTAGGTTTTACAATCATATGTACATAAGCTGGCATAGTATTTATTTTCCTAAGACGCAACAAATTGCTTTACCAACAATTTTGAATACATTTGTATTTATAAATCAGACTATTTTAAAAATTGTCGAATGCAAATACTACTAAATCACCTACCAATTTTTTATTTCACTCACAGCCAAGCAATCGGTAGTAAATCTTACAGATGATTTCATTAGATTCTGTCTAAAAAAATTTGCCCAAGTTTTAAAAGTGATAAAAGGTAAAAGAGAAAGTGTGATTTACTCTGCAACCAAAAGCCCTATCATCTGGAATATTTTATCCTAATTACATTCCTTTTGATATTAACTCAGAATAAAAACAAAATTTAGTATCAAGATCCTAGAATTACGAAGTTGGAAAGAACCTTAGTGATCATTTTAAGTGAATTTCCTTACTTTATAGATTAAAAGGGCAAATGATTTACCTAGCCACATACTAGTTAGTGGAAGAAGACTCTTTGGGACTTCCAGAGACTGGAACAGTTTGCTAGGAGGAAAGAAAGGTGGCAGGAAGAAGGTCGATGAAAAAGGAGACTATAAAAACCTACAGTTAGAACCATGACAGTGAGAGGTAATTAAAAAAAGATATTTGTCTCAATAACAAATCAGAGCATACGATCTTTGGTTTATTTACATTATTTCTTTATAATCTTTTGTATAATTTCCTCATTTTTAGGCTATTTAGATGGAATGAAACTTTGTTCCCATATAACAGGTAACAGATGCCTTTGACATTTCTCACATGAAACCAAAGACTGTAAGTAGCGAAATCTAAGATTAAGTCCTGTCCCCACATTTTATAGGGGAGAAAACAAATGGTACACAAGGTCATCTAATTTACTGCACCAAAATCCAGATCCTAAAAAATATCCAGTAGATGCTATTATGACCATATCATGCAGCCTCAGGAAGATTCATTTATTCAACTCCTTTAGAAACTATAAACAAACATTAGTAGAAGCAGGAGTGAAATGTTTCTAAAAGGAGGAAGTAACACAAATGGTAATACCTTAAATTGAGGTATGGAGGTGGGGGCGGGCGGGGGTAGAGTTACCAGCTAACCACTAGGTAGAGCATCATTTCATTTAAATTAAAGCCAAGAGGAAAAACTTGTTCAAAGTTATAATCACTGATATAGTTGAACATGTTAAACAGTGCCCACATGATATATTTGCCTCCTCTAACAAAACATTTAGAAAGAACTTAAAGAATACCTCTTGCTGTATTTTATAACCAAGAAAAATAGAATTTTACTCTGAAACTATTGCTAAAGGACACTTTTTTTTTTTTTACGATTTCATTTATTTATTTGTCAGAGAGAGCAAGCGTGCACAAGCGGGGGAGCGCAGGTGGAGGGAGAAGCAGGCTCCCTGCTGAGCAGGTAGCCCGATGCGGGGCTTGCTCCCAGGACCCTGGGATGACGACCTGAGCCAAAGGCAGACGCTTAACCGACTGAGCCCAGGCGCCCCAAGGACACTGGTTTTATGAGGACAGTGTGTTTTCAACCATGCCTCAAATAATAATAGCACACTGCAAAGGTAACTTTTGTTAAAGATGTTAATAAGATGTCTAATCAGCTTGCCTTGCATGTCTGTCTCTTGCTTACAGTTGATAATATTACTTAGCAACAGCTTTTGTTGTTCTTAGTACTACTCTTCCTTATCAAACCATGTTTTTAACTGTGACCACAGACAGGAAATCACACAAAAAAGTATCTGAACATACAACTATCATTTCAGCCCTTAGCTTGGCACAGCACTATACAAGTATCACTTTCATATAAAGTATGATATTCTTTTAGTCCAATGAATGACAGATCCAGCTAAGTTTATACATGGTCACTTTTGAAAATGTTAACTATAAGAAAAAAACATAGGTGATCACTCACTATACTTTTGAAACTAGTAAGTGAAAAGGTAAAATAAAACTTTAGAAATAATTTCTATTGTTTTTAGCAAACACTTTATTTTTTTAAGATTTTATTTGAGAGCGAGTGAGCAAGTGAGAGTGAGAAACAGCATGAGAGGGGAGAGGGTCAGAGGGGGAAGCAGACTCGATGTGGGACTCAATCCCAGAATCTCTGGGATCATGACCTGAGCTGAAGGTGGTCGCTTAACCAACTGAGCCACCCAGGCGCCCCTAGCAAACACTTTAAATATAGTAAATAACAAAAGAATAAAATTCCTCAGATTTTACCCGTTTATCCAGTGTTCTTTCTCTTACAAAGCCCAGTAGCTGATCATTTACTAAGGCAAGGTCTCTTTTGGCAGCTGTTATTATAGTAACAATGACATCATGACGAATAGCCTCTTCGGGATCATGTGATCTAACTTTCAAATATTCTGTAATAAGAGAAAAAAACTAAAGCTAAATGTTAGCTATGTTATTTGTCACGTTCAGAATGACAGAAAAGACTAATGCATTAGGCTTCTATCCATAGTGAAACAATGTTTGTAAAATGTGGCATGAATTAAAATCATTTTATTTTTGAGGTGGCAATACCCTACAGAATCACAAAATAAACTATACCACGCTATTTACTACTGGAGTCACATCTTAATAAATAATGTATTTTACGTCAACTGTTCTGGATAAGTCAAATCACAACAAAATATCTGATTTATATATTCAAAAAATAAGTTATAACACAAATTAAAAGAATTAAAAAGAAAAGTGGTAAAAATGCTTATAGCAAGTTTGCTGACAGGTGTATTCCTGTACATTGCACAATATAAAATACAGAATAACATTCTATGACCTCTAAAAAAGATTCCTAAATAATTACAATACAAACAAAACCAAAACAAAAAAATGTTTCTTCTTTTTTGGTAAACAGCATTTTGATAAAAGCATTTATTTGCCAATACCAAATAAGCAGGTTCAAACGCTCTATGTTCAAGTGAAGAATGAGAAATTCTAGTCTACTGCAGGAGATAATCACTTTCCGGGTTATTATTAGATTATGTTACTATATTTAATTATCACATAGGTATAATGATTTGTGCCCAAACCCAATGTATACTTCCTCAAACTATGATTTCCAAAAAATTCTAAAAGATTATAATATGAATGTTTCAAGTGTAATTTTATTGTATAAACATGAAATCATTTATCAGTCCAGGACTGATAAAAATCTGAAATAGTGCCAGAGTTAAAACTTATTCAGATACTAAATTTAAGGTCAAAGTCCACATCTAAAATATATTTGTGTGATTACTCTCATATTTATAATAAATCAGCCAGCTTACCTGTGAGATCCTTTGCTAAATCTGGGTGATTCATTAAACAGTGACTGGCAAATTTCACACTTTCTAATCTCACAGGAACGTGAATGTCATTAAATCTACATGGAAAAGGTTGCTAAAGATTAGTTTTAAGGCAAAATAATTATTTTCTAATAAGGTATATCTACAGTAGGTAAGTGCCTATAAACAACAGTTACTGATTAAAAAGTGTGTTATTTTATAATGACAATATGTTCTTAAGGGAGAATATAAAAAGATAGGTAGTTCCAAAAAACATTTTTGAAAACAGAATGTTTACCATGCTAAAACAAACAAAAGTATAAACATATCCCCAACCCAAACTTCATACTTTGTAGAGCCCCAAATTTAAGAGCCTAATTATAACACAAAACAAAAAATAATATTTAAAATCAAAAAATCTACTTGAAAAAAGTTTATGGGGGAAAATACTGGAGGAATAAGAGGTAGAGAGCAAATCATATGAGAGGCAGATCCAGAAGTTCAAAGCTAAGTTCATAAAATGCATGTTATGAAACTGCTTTACAATGGAAAAGTTTCATCTCCTGGGACGAACTTGTATTAAAGTACTCTTATAAAGCTTGAGTATATTGTAAAAATGCAATAAATATGAAACACCACACGTAGATCCAAAAATGCACATAATAAAGGTAAGCTTAACAACTCTCAAATTTAACATTATGGGCAATTTAAGAAACATTTGTTAATTATAAATAATCTGTTTTAGCAAGAAATATTTTTATTTTTAAAGTAATCTCATAAAATAACCAATTAAAAGTTATATAATAAATGTCTTTTTTAAAAAAGATTTTATTTATTTGAGTGAAAGAGAAAGAGAGAGCACAAGCAGGGGAAGGGCAGAAGCAGACTCCCCCCGCTGAGCAGGGAGCATGCTCCAGGATCCCAGAATCATGACCTGAGCTGAAGGCAGATGCTTAACTGACTGAGCCACCCAGGCGCCCCAATAAATGTCTTAATAAATAAAAATAAAATAGTTAATAAATAAAAATTAAATACATCTTACTTTTTTCTTACTTATATAAAGGTTAAAATTACAATAATTTTACTTTAATAAATCTTGCATTTAGGATTTATAAATTTTCTGCCAGAGAAAAATGAAAACACTACCATTTATGATAAACTAAATTACAAAGTATCAAAACACTTATTGCTAAATAATTAAAGAAAGTAATACAGTAAAACAGATACACTGGTAATATATCTTTGTTTCAATGAACTGGAGACTGATTAGAAATGGCAGTCAATGTAAAATTATGAATATAAGAAGTCTCTCTCAGTTGATTTAGTTTTTACAAGTAACTGTTTTGCTGTAAACACCAAGGACAGAATCACTCCTCTTGCTTATCGACAAGTATAGCTGCTTCATTCCAAGTTCTCATAAAATCAAGTTTAATTACCCAAAATAGCATTTACAGACCTTCAAAATGGCCTGTTCTGAGCAAATTAAGACTGTCAGTGTCAGATTTTTCAAATATTAAAATATAACTGACAAGGGGCGCCTGGGTGGCTCAGTCGTTGAGCGTCTGCCTTCGGCTCAGGTCATATCCCAGGGTCCTGGGATCGAGCCCCGCATCGGGCTCTCTGCTCCGCGGGAAGCCTGCTTCTCCCTCTCCCACTCCCCCTGCTTGTGTTCCCTCTCTCACTGTGTCTCTCTCTGTCAAATAAATAAATGAAATCTTTAAAAAAAAATAACTGACAAATCTAACTTGGGATTATTATAATGAATTTACTTTAAGAAAATGTCTAGGCCCACCTTCTGAATCAGGTGAATTAAACAATGATAAATCTAAAAGTTCTTCAGAATACTAACAGTAAAAATTGACTTTTCATGGTTTGAAGCAAGAAACATGTAAATGGAATGTATTTGATAAATTTCATAGATTTTTCAACCTTACCATCATGTTGAATAGATCCTAATAATTCTAAGTTCTTGAGAAGGAATATTAAAAGTTATCTGAATGAAAAGCAATGTTATTTTCAATTTCAAAATCATACCATAAAACCAAATTAGTTCATAACATACATCATTCAATTAGATAAGCTACAGACCTAAACAATAAACACTAGTGAATGAATACACTGATGGACTCAAGAATGGCATGGACTGGATCATTATGTCTTCAGTCTCATAATTTAAAAATCTTAAGATGGAACATTCTCAGATGTTGCCTATCTATTTATTCTAATGACATTACTGTAGCACAGAAAGATTAAAAAGTGTTATGTGGTAAATAATCATTCTTCATAAAACATCTGATCTACAATTTATTCTCCAAGCAAGACAGCAACACAGATACTAAAAAAAAAAAAACCCACATATCAATTAAAGTTTTGATATGTGTGGTTTTAATCAAATGGACCATACTGACTGGCCTCCAAAACATAAAAGTCAGAATCCATAGAATTGTATGTTCTCTTACCGTCCAAGAAAACACTGCCAAAGAGGACGATTCTGTGTTGCCAAATCAGAATCTTTAGAACCAAATAATTTAGCTAAAAGTCGAACAACAGCTAATCGCTCTTCTCCATCATTGCTCTAAGGAAAAAGAGAAAATAAATGAAGCCAAGGTTTATTCATCAGATTACAGAAAACAACATGAATCATTCCTGAGAAGCTATAGTTTCATATTTCTGTTTACAATGATGAGAACTTTAAAATATCATATGTTCTCATTTATTATGTGGAAATTGATGTGATTCCATGTCAGACTGTCTGGTTCTTTGTTCTTATTTCACACCCCCTCCAACTGCTAATTTTCAGTGCTTGTTTGCAATCTACCCAGACATTGTAGAAACATGAAGATAATCATTCAATTCTAACATTCCCTAAGAGCTTAGAAAAAATTCTGTGAAGGGCAAAGCTGCAAATAATTCCCACCCTAATAAATTTTTTCTTTCTTTCTCTCTCTTTTCTTTAAGTAGACTCAACACCCATTGTGGAGCCCAATGTGGGGCCTGAATTCACAACCCTGAGATCAAGAGTGCTTAACCGACTGAGCCACTCAGGAGCCCCCCATCCTAGTAAGTTTTCTTATAAGAAATCTTTCCTGCCATTTGAGGCTCCAACATATATTATATCATCTAAGGTTTTGACATATGAAATTTTAATCAAGGCTCCCCCTGGGGCCCCTACCTTCGGCTCAGGTCATGGTCTCAGGGTCCTGGGATCAAGCCCCACATCAGCTGCTTCTCCCTCTCCCTCTGCCCTCCCCTGGCTTGTGCTCTGGCTCCCTCGCTCTATCTCAAGTAAATAAATAAAATCTTAAAAAAAAAAAAAAAAAAAAGGATTTCCCTAACTTACTGGAGAACATAACACTGAAGAATATCATGATTCAGGAAAACTCATTTTTTTAAAAAAGATTTTATTTATTCATTCGAGACACAGAGATAGAGAGAGAGAGCATGAGGAGGGAGAGAGGCAGAGAGATAGGGAGAAGGAGGTTCCCCAATGAGCCAGGAGCCCGATGTGGGACTCGATCCCAGGACGCTGGGATCATGACCTGAGCAGAAGGCAGATGCTTAACCATCTGCGCTACCCAGGCACCCCTGGGAAAACTCATCTTAATAGAAGAACAAGAATGTTAAGAAGATCTAAAAGGTCAGCTAAACTGAACATTACAAAAAAATCAAAACTTAGTTTGAAATTGTTTTTTTTTTTGATAAAGGCCTCCAAATTTTTAAAAAATATTATTATTATTTTTTAGATTTTATTTATTTATTTGACAAAGAGAGACACAGCAAGAGAGGGAACATAAGCAGGGGGAGTGGGAGAGGGAGAAGCAGGCTTCCCGCGGAGCAGGGAGCCAGATGTGGGGCTCGATCCCAGGATCCTGGGATCATGACCTGAGCCGAAGGTAGACGCTTAACGACTGAGCCACCCAGGTGCCCCAAGGCCTCCAATTTTCTTATCCTGAATCAATACACGCTATGAATTCTGTTTCAGTTTCACTAGTGATGTCACATCTTACTATAAATTAAGTTATTCTGAAACCATGTGCTGTGTGAAACTTTAAAAATCACATATTCACTAGGAAAATAAAGGGAGTAACAAAAAGCAATTGCTTTTTCAAGTATTCATATACAACGTGTGTCTAGAGTAATACCAGAAATCCAATAAAGAAATATTCATGGAAAAAGACAGCAGTTTAAAAAAATAAAGTACATGGGATATAGTCTTTGTTATGAATAGCTTATCTTTCAGGAATAGGGGTTTTGTGGGTAAAATAGGCACACTTATCAAAGGGGTAAAAATGAAAACTGTATCAAGCTTTAACATTTGTAATTACAAAAATGATTTTCTTTGACAAAGCTTTTCTCAAGCAATGTGACAACAATGCAGATTAGGACCTTTTAGTAAGTCCAATCAACTAACCAACATGATTTATTTTTTTAAAGAAAAATCAGTCTATCTCTTAAATGTCAAAAACTAAAAATAAGTGGAAGTTTTATTCTACTTGTGACTACTTCAGTGGTTTAGTGATTATTTCAAATGATGTGACATTTTATATCTATATTTTTAACTACTGAAACTGAGTGAAAACTCAGCCTCCTACCTTTTTAAAATTTAAAATATATTCCTTGAGTGAGGCTGGAATATGATTATAGTGATGGTAAACTGATTTTGGTGCAAAAATCATTTGGTGTCTCTGAGGTGGTGTCTCCCTCAGTCCACACACAGAAACCTAGAAATCTAGTTCTCAATTCCTTCCCACCATCTATCATGGCAATCTTATTTAAGGATTGAAGAGGCATGACTTTTCATATTCAGACTCTATGAAGAGATTGAGAGAAAATATTTTAATGCCTTACGCTTAGAAATAAGCTGGTATGGAAACATCTTTAGGCTGTTATTAAAATAAACTCAATATTAAAAAATAAAACAAAGCCTTGTTCTCTATATAATATTTTTCACATAACAGACTTTCTTAGAAGCTTGGTATAATGTCCTTTTATACTATAAATGACAAATATTTATAATGAAGACAATATGGACAATTCTTTATTTTTAATTTTTTTGGAGAGGGAGGGAGGGAGAGAAGGAGAGAGAGAATCTTAAGTAGGTTCCATGCCCAGCACTTGTGGGGTGGGGGGTGAGAAGCAGACTCCCCACTTAGTGCAGAGCCCAATGGGGCTTAATCTCACAACCCTGAGATCATGACCTGAGCTGAAAGCAGGAGTTGGATGCTTAACACCAACTGAGTCACACAGGTGCCCCCAATATGGACAATTCTTAACCATCATGTATACATGTTCAAAGAGTCTGAAGATTGTAGTTCTAATCTCAAGTCTGTTTTAACTGTGCAACTGGGCAAAAAAATATTTCATCTTAAATTTTTCATCTCAAAAATCAAAACTATAATGTTGGTCCTAACTATACCACAGTTTGATTTAAGGATCAAATAAGATATTGGATATAAAAAGCCTTTCACAAAGTCGAGAATATTAAGCAAATGTAAGCTGTTATCTCACACAGTTCAACTGGGATAGGGGATCGAGTGTCAAGTTTTTCCTATTTTTTGAGGAGTTATGAATCTCTTGTTTAGTTGGCTATAAAAAATAAGATATGCCCCAAGTCATACAGTAAAATTTTTGTCCTTGACCTATACTATGGAAGGTTCATATAGTTATAATCAAGATCCTCTGAGCACTCAGTTTGAAATCTTTTGATGTTCTAAAGTATATCTACCTAATAATAAATACTATTTAATAACAATATGTATTATAAGGGATAATATCATTCTTCATATCTATTATTTGTGTCACTGTGTTTATCAGATATTTAACAACTAGGAGAGTTATAATTTTCCCATGTAATTCTCCTATTACACCCAGATGAGAGAGACTGTTTTACTGAAATGATTAAAAATGTATACCTTAACTAAATGTAAGAAGATAAATTGAACTCACATTTTATTCTTTTAAAGAGTAAAACAATAATTATCTTTTACAAAGTTATATATAAATTTTTCTCTTAAAGCTTAAAGAGCTTAAAAATTATAGTCAGTCCTACCTTTAGTTTGAATTCAAGCTGCGGCATGACAGATAATAATAAATGAGGATCTATTGCAAAAAGTTCCTGAATCAGATCAAATACATGTTCTGACAAATCACTTACTGATGATCTTCCCAGCACCAGGACTTGATTGAAAAACTAAAGGAGATATTAAACAAAAATAAAATATCCATTTCACTTAAAAACTTGGACAGATTTTTTTTTTTATAAACATGTCTAAAAAAAGATATAATTAGGCATTACATATACAACTGAAGGGGATGAAACAAAACATATTACTAATATATGATAGAAGTCATTAAAACAGAATAAACCTCTAAATATCTAATTATGAAAGTTTTCCGAATTAAGATGGTATTTCTAGGAATCTTCCATAAAAGCAAAACAACTTTGATAGTTTATGTAATTCATTATAAAGAATTTTATAGAGAAATTACCTTATAAGAGAAACTTTAAAGTCTCAATCTTTTATTTTCTGCCTTTTATTTATGTCTAATTTTGCCATTAAAGTAATAGAGAGTACTTAAAGGTGGGTTTTTTTTTTTTTTTAAATACCCAAAGTCAAATAGATTTTGACTCAGAGTATCAAGAAGGAAAAAAAGTGATGATACAAAAGCTAACTGGTAATTTAAAAGAATGCTAGAAAGAAACAAAGAGAATATCAAAAGCACAAATTAAAAGACACCTCCATTCCCTGCCAATACACAGACACACAAAGGAAAAAAATATTAAATTTAAAAATGATAAGGAGGCAGTTGCACATAACTGATGTTAAGTATATATTTTTGGTAGTATCATCAAATAATATATTTCCTTTGAAAAGCAAAATACACTAAAAGTTAGAAAATATTCTTACTATGTAGACCGAGGAAAAATGAAAAAAAAGTTTTAACAAGATTAAAAAATACACATATACAAAAATGATTACGCATAAAACACTAATTCTGGAAGGATATATTGAAAGTCTATTGGTAATGGTTATTTCTGAGAACTGAGAATAGGGTATCCAGAGTTGAAGAGAGACACTTTTCACTATACATTCTTTTGTGAAAAGAAACTTTTCTTTTACCATGTTTAAATATTAATTTAGTAATATAAGTAATACTAATAATTTATGCCATTAATATACTCTCACTTGGGTTTTTAGATGTGGAAAATAATTCAACAACAGATAAATGCTACACTCAAGACGGTAACTATTAAAGGAAAACACTGAAAATATCTAAATGCAAGATAATAAGGAAATGGTTAGATAAATTATGGATATATATCAATTCAAAGAAACATTTGTGGTCATTTATATTATAAAAAAATAATTTCAAAATATAGAAATATACAGACAATTCAAAATTTTATATAGAGTATGTAAAAAAAACAGGTACGAGTGTGAGCAAATATGCAATAATGGAATGAACAGCTATATTAGGAAGAATTATAAATTATTTTTTATTCTAGATTACTTGATTGATTTTAAGTTAAAAAAACTTCAATAAAGTAAAAAACAGTATTTTTATTAATATACAACAGATATTTAAGAGAGAAACAAAAGAGTTCAGAGGAATGACCTAGGAAAATAAAGGTAAAGAAGAAAGGAGAAAGTGAAAGAGATCAGCATACTCAGGAGATAAAAAGATAAATATAAATACAAAGGCAGTGAAAGAGGGGTGGGAGTTGTAGACAAGTTTTTATAAAATATCCTCTATCTTATGCCATTTAAAAATAATGTCAAAGCTTATATAGTTATACTGCATTTGGTCACATCTGGATACATCAGTTCTTTTATGTATTTGTTTTAAATAGATGAAACTGTTTATAGGCTAAGCAAAACTATATGTGAAAGGTCTCAATAAATTAATACAATGCATTAAGAATTATAAAATTACGGACAAAATATAAACAGAAATACATACATTGGCAATGCACGCCTCAATAGTTTGGACTGTCCTTTTCAATAAGACTTTTGCAAGGTCAAAGGACTGTTTATTTAAGTTCTGGAACACAATAAAAATATGCCAAGTTAGAAATGAATTCATGAATTTATGAGATAGAACCATGATAACACTATAATCTTCAAATCTCCAAACTATAAAGCAAAAAATATCACTGAACCCCATTCAAGGTTTTACCTAATATTCTCTAGTCAAGTGGTCTTAAATGCAGAAGTTGCAAAGAGCACTATAAATCAAACACTAAAATATATTAGACAGCCAAAAGCCAAACTCCTTATTTTGTTTAGTTTTACTAAACTGAAAACAGACCTAAGGCTTTTTGGGTTTGTTAACTAATTTGAACTGCCAATTATACCCCTGTATCCTAAATACACACCCATACCCACACCCACACCTACACCCTGTGTCATCCACCATCCTAAGTACTTCATTGTCTAATCAATGTGTGATCTAAGAAAGAGTACACCTGGAAAGTGTTCCAAGAAAAATACTTGGTCAATTAGATAGTTTTGAAACACTGAATCCTGTGTTTGCTTCTCAAGATTCCCAGTGCCACTGTAACAAATTAACGGGTCTGAGAAAGGCCACAGAAAAGACATATTCAATTTTTAAAGACTTATTTGGAAATGGATTTCTTGTTTTAAAAAAATAAGTACCTATCAGCATCTCTAAACTGAAGTTTTGGACCAAACTGAGATTCATTTACCATCATCTCGCACCTCTCCCAAAAAGACACTAGGAAACTCTATACTCTCAGTGAGTAATAACAAAAATTTTTTTTTTAAATATTTATTTATTTGAGAGAGCGAGAATGAGAGAGAGAGTACATGAGAGGGGAGAGGGTCAGAGGGAAAAGCAGGCTCCTCGCCGAGCAAGAAGCGAGATGCAGGACTCGATCCCGGCACTCCGGGATCATGACCTGAGCCGAAGGCAGTCGTTTAACCAACTGAGCCACCCAGGCGCCCAATAACAAACTTTTTATGCGAAGAGCCAGATGGAAATATTTTAGGCTTTTTGAGTCATACAGTTACTGCTGCAACTACACAATTCTGCTGTTGAGTGTGAAACAGCCACAGACAAAATGAAAATCAATGAGAATGGCTGTATACAAAAAAACTTCATTTACATAAACAGGTAGCGAACTAGATTTGGTCCACAAGCCATAGCTTCTTGACCCTTGCTCTAAGATTTTATTCCACTGGCAAAAGGATAAGATTAACTCAAAATTAAGGCAACCTTTCTATTTCCTAAAACGGTATATAAATTTCCTAATCATAAAAATACTAACTAGAATATAAACATCAAATATGCTATCTATTCCTCTTTGTTTTTCCTCTCTTATTTTGCCTGACATGCACCCCCCTACCTTTGCCATACTTTCAAAATTTTGGCAAATTACAGATTCATTTGAATTAATAAAATGCAAATAATATTTGGAGGCAGAAGAAGAACTTCTAATTAATTGCATTATTAGATAAGTGTTAATTAGATACACCGTTCATCTAACATCTGATCACTGTACCATTAGAGGAAAAGAGCAGGAGGGTAAATATCAACAGTAAGGTATGACTGAGTACGTAGAGCTTGTGGAAAGCTAAGTCCTTCAGTTTCTTAGGAAGAAGTAGCAGAAAGAAAGAGAAAAAGGAAACAGGGAGAAATATACAGCTGTGAATCATCTCTTTCCCCTTAACATTAACCATATAGTTCCTGCTTCTGCCCAAATCTTTTTCTGAAAATGCCCAAGAAAAATGGATTCTGAGAAGAAATACAATTCCTATGTCCCACATCTGTGTTACAAAGAAGGAAATACATTTTCCTTCCCCGCCCCCAAAAAAACCCAAAACAAAAAACCAACACCTAAGACAGTACTCTAATTCCCACATTACATATAAGTGGTAAAGGTGAAAGATTTTTGTGTTCCAGAAAATAGGAAGCACTTCACTGAATGAAAATCTTCTACAATATATATTAATCAATAAATCTTCTAAAAACAGTAATTTTAAGACTGATGTGTGTTACACTATTTTATTGGGGCTCGAAAATGATAGTGGGAATAATGTGAAATTACAAATTATTTTTCATATGTGTAGTACTATCTTTAAACATTAACTCTTAATATCTTCATATTATACAGACCTTATGTGCAGGAATGAGGTTAATAAGAATGGAGTCTAATAATTCTTGAGTAACTCCATCACCTTCCATGATGATAGAACTCATCAAGTCCAGCATGTGCATTTGTACCTTCTTATTGTGGCTATTGCTTAAAAAAAAACAAAGAAGAAAAAAAATCAGGCTTACAAAAAGAAAATTATACATCCCAGTTTAAAACAACTATCTCAGATAAAAGAATTTTTACTTGAAGAATCCATACCAATTAATAGCAATGAAATTTTGACTGCTCTATTTACTTTCTTGCTCTGCTGACTGTAACAACAGCTGTAAGGTATTGTTGTAAAGTATTTTACAAAACCAAAGACTTTTAAAATGAGTTAAGTCACTACACAATTAGGATTCAGAGTGAGTTAAATTCAACCAAACAAAAACATCAACTTTAAATAAAGGACATCTTTGCTTATATGTCCCCAGATTTCAAAAGGTGATAAAATTTTAATTAAGAAAACAAAAAAAGTACAAGATAATGATAATAGACAGTTTTTCATCCTTTTTATTCTTTTAGATCTTTTTTTTTTAAAGATTTTATTTATTCATTTGAGAGAGAGAGAATAAGAGAGAGCACATGGGAGGGGGAGGGTCAGAGGGACAAGCAGACTCCCTGCCGAGCAGGGAGCCCTATGCGGGACTTGATCCCGGGACTCCAGGATCATGACCTGAGCCGAAGGCAGTCGCCCAACCAACTGAGCCACCCAGGCGCCCCCTCTTTTAGATCTTAATACACTCCCCAAAACTATAAACACCAAAAAGCCCTCAACCAATACAAGCAATTTTTGCTATCTTTTGTCACTAGCGATTTTATTTTTTTTTATTTTCTTTTTTAAAGATTTTATTTATTTGAGAAAGAGAATGAGAGACAGCATGTGAGGGAAGAGGGTCAGAGGGAGAAGCAGACTCCCTGCTGAGCAGGGAGTCCGATGTGGGACTCGATTCCAGGACTCCGGGATCATGACCTGAGCCAAAGGCAGTCGCTTAACCAACTGGGCCACCGTCACTAGTGATTTTAGTTCACCAATACTGAAAATCAAAAGTCTGATAAAATTTTTATCAGAATTTATGACTAGAAGGTTCTGAAAATGCCATTTGGGTATCTCACAAAGAATTTCAAACAAAATGAAAAGTCAACAAGGTATAAAGCCTAGAATCAGCTTTAGTCCTACTTCTTTAGCTGAGCCAGTGAAAAGTCAACTGTAGACCTCCTCAATAAATATGTCTCTACTGCTGATCCAGTACTTACCTAAAAAGACTGGCTATAAAACTGTTATAACTAGTAGAACATCTAGGCTTCTCTCCTTCTGACTGCATCTTAACTAAAGACTTGAAATGTCCATTTTCACATTTATCAGATATATACATGTAAAGACAAATCAAGAGAAATGATACAATTTATACTACAGATACAGGGATATAGAAAAATTTAAATCAAGACAAAATTTTAACATCATTTATGTATCTCTGAATTTTTAAAAAATTAACCTGAAATAATGTATAAGAAACCTATTGAGCACTTGATGGTAAAATGCAAAAACGAAATTCCTTAAGTTGGTGGAAAAATTCTCCCATTAGATATACTGTTTCCCACAACTTTTAGAAATATACCCCTATTGCATGCCCTCTTCCAAATATCCTGTTTACTATGGGCCAAGATCATGAAGGATCAACTATATAGTATTAGGGGGAATGTGTGTAAGGGTTAAAAAATAGAAATATTCAGCTTGATGCAAAAAAACTGAAGAGAGTATTTAACTCTCAGACCCAAATATACTCAGTGATAGGAAAGAACAAAGTGAAGAGATACAAAAATAGGCCAGATGATTTCCACAGGTTCTAGCCAAGATACAATAACCGGGACAGGACTCACCCTCCTACCTGAAACAACTCAAAAACTGAACAAAATACATGAAACGACAGTTTTCAGACACTGAACATCACGCACATGTTGCTGAGGGAAACATTTTCCAGGCTGCAGGGTGGGGAGGGAAGATACGGACAGAGCCTAGTGGTTTTCTGAAGTCTGGAAAGACTAGAGTTTGCAGGGCAGAATATCAGAGGGGAGAGACCTATTCAGAGAGCAGGCTTGTAAAGGTATCCCTGAGTCTTCAAGTGCTTGCTTACTGATCAGCACATGCATGTGAGGAAATGTCTTGAGTCTGGGGAAGGCACCACCTGAAAGGAGCAGAGGGAATAATTCCTGGAATTTACAAAGGTCTTAGATGTTCCAACCAAAGTGGAAAAATCTCACAATTCACAGGGCATCCTGTAATCAGAATGGTAAACTCACATATCCAAACTCAATGAGCCCTAAGCACAAGAAAAAGAAAACTCCACCATGGTACATCATAATCAAATTGTTTAAAACCAGTAATGAAGAGAAAATCTTAAAAGTGGGTAGAGAAAAAAGACACATTATGTACAGAGGAATACAGATTAAAAATGACAAAAAGTTTTCATTAGAAACAATGAAAATGAGAAGAAGATGGAGCAACATCTTCAAAAGTACTGAAAGAGGGGGGAAAAAAGGCAAAAGAAAAAAGTCTATCAACCTAGAACTTTTACCATGTAAATAACTTTCAAAAATGAAAGTGAAATAAAGACATTTTCAGACATATAAAACCAAAAGAATTCTATAAGCACCAGACTTAAACTATAGAAATGTTAAAGTCCTTCAGACTGAAGAAAAATACCACACAGAAATCTGCATTGACACAAAGAAATGAAGAACACCAGACAAATGGTAAATGTGTCAGTAATGAGCTCCTTTCGAAAGGCAAGTCTTTTTTTTAATTTTTTATTTGTTTGAGAGAAAGAGAGCGAGCAAGAGCACAAACGGGGAGGGGCAGAAGGAGAGGGAGAGAATCCTCAAGCTGAGTCCCTGCTGAGCAGGGAGCTGGACGCAGGGCTTGATCCCAGGACCCCCAAGATCATGACCTGAGCCAAAATCAGGAGCTGGCCACTCAACCGACTGAGCCATGCTGGCGCCCCCAAAAGGCAGGTCTTTTATTTACTCATACCTCACTGTGAATTAATTAGATAATTAGGTCAACAATAAACTTAAGATCTTTAGGTTCAATAAATATATTAATGGATCAAAGAAAGGTGTGTGTATGTACAAGTAATTGTGAGAGGAAAGAAGTATAATGGCAGTGGACTTAAGTGGACAGTTAAGGTCAACAAGAGGGGCAGAATGATGACAATTTCAAGAGTTTTAAAATTTTGTTGGCGATTTTAATTTTAAAAGAAAAAGTTGCAAAAATGTGACAGAATACAAAAAAATGGCCACAAATTGTTCTCATCTCTATATTTATATGCCTTTAAAATGCTGTTCCTCCTTGAAGATATGGAGTCTATCTAACCAATCTCCGAATCTGGGCTTGACTATGTGCCTTCCTTGGCCAATGAAACATAAGTAAACATGAAGTGAGCAGAGGTTTAAAAAGTGCCTGTGAGGTAAAGCATGCTCTTTCTTGCTACTTTTGAAATCAGCATTTGAAGAGGCCTGGGCTAGCCAGCTGGATGATGAGAGAGAGACACACACATGACCTAGTTGTCCTATTACCTCAGCCAACTGCCAGATGTCCTGCCAACTGACTGCAAATACAGGAGTGAGTCCAGCCCAGACAAAAAGAACTGCTAAACAGAATCATGAGTTAAATAAAGTGGGGTCTATTTTAAGCCAGCAAGTTTGGGGTTGTTTTGTCATGCAGCAAAAGCTAACTAACACAAAAGGTAAAGTTTATATATTTTATCATTTTTTTACAGGCCTTCAGTTAGTTGCCAAAGGAAGCTTTTTCTCATGCAGTCTCTTTATAAGCTTCTATTTCTACACCAGTACAGTCCAGTTCTTTCCTGTTTATTCCAGTTAAATTCTATTCCTACCATTCTAAGGAAACAGAAAGCATAATAGCATAGTATTCATAAAAAAAAAATTTACAGAAAACTCTAGAAATGTGCTATCCAATATGGAAGCCATTAGCCAATAGCCACTCTGCCACTGAACACTTGTAGTATGGACAGAGCCACAAGTTGAAATAATAATGCTTTTGTGGGTGCCTGGGTGGCTCAGTCAGTTAAGTGCTGGACTCTTGATTTTGGCTCAGGTCATGGTTTCAGGGTCATGAGATTGAGCCCCACATCAGGCTCTGAGCTCAGTGGGGAGTGTGCTTGAGATTCTCTCTCTCCCTCTCCCTTCCCCCTGCTCACGCATGCGTGCCCATGCTCTCTCTCTAAAATAAATAAATCTTAAAAAATAAACTAAGCTTTTGAATATTCTGGGATAAAGTATATTATCGAAATAAATTTCATTTGTTCTTTTTAACCTTTCTTAATGTGGTTACTAGAAAATTTAAAACTTATGTGAGATATATTATGTTTGTATATAGTGCAATGCTGTAGAACACATCTCATGATAATGCTTGGTTTACTAAACAAAAAACCCAAAGAGAATAAAACACAACAAAACATTGAACTGAAATCAGAGTTTAGGCTCTCCTGTTCAGTGATTTGTCCTTGGGCAAGCCACCACCCTCTCTTTCCCTATTTCTATAAAGAAAGAGCAATGATTAAGGAGTTTTTCTAGCTTGAAAATGAGAAGTCAGTGTGCTTAACCACTGAGGTACTATGATTTTCAGCACTCACTAATGGTACTTACAATACTTATAATTTCCATTTCATAATTTAATATTTCATTACATAAGGCCTCACACCATTTGCTTTATAAGTCAAACAATGTAACTGATACCTAACCTAAAATAGTAGTATAAGAGCAAAGGCGGCTTTTAGACAACAGATTTGCTTATTTTCCTCATGTCAAGTCTTCTAAGGAAAACATTTCATTATAAATCTAAAAGATCATAGTTACAGGGACAGTACACAATACTTCAGTATGCACAGCAAGGAAAGAGACAAACAGAAATGCTTAAAAAATAACTTACTTGATCACTGAGAAGAGAGTCCTAAAAAGCTGAATAAAAATTTCATTGCAATCTTCCAATTCGAAGCAGATGTTATATGATTTAACCCAAGCTAAGTTCTTAAATAAATAAATAAAATGATTATTTACATTTGCACAGAATAGTTACACAAAAGCAAATTCATTACTGTAATTTAATTTTTAGAATTTTGAATCTATATTAAGGCTTATAAAGGTCTAACTATATAAAATTAAAGTTGTTAAAGTTGTCATATACTGTGACCTTTAAAAAGACATACATTTGTTGGCATTAACCTACTCTAATGGAAAAATACTAAAACTGTTAGAGATTAATAGACTTATATATATACTAAATATAAGGAACAGTGAAAATTAATTCAACCTAATCCCTCTTCAGATTAGAAAAGAATAAAAACAGAAAGATGAAAATAGTTTTATATAATAGGTTTTCCAGTGGAATGTAGTCTTAAAAAAGACATTTTATTAAGTGGGATTTGTAGAAAATGAAAAAATTCATTTTACATTATAAAGTTACTGTAAGGAATTTTCTATTACACAAATAGTGTGATATTTATTAAATTTTTTTTACCTCTAATAAATAAAAGTATCTATTAAACTGTGGACTCTTTGTATCCTCCAAACCTTTTAATTGTCTGGTAATAAACAAAAATATGTCCTGTTAAAAAAAAACGATAAAATTAATTTAGATACAAATACTTATCATTCTTTTACAATACATTAATAATAGTCTGTATACATATTCTCCATTACATACGATAAAAGAAAATTCTCCTTAGCCAAATGACTTGGGACTGGCTTAGTCTGTTATTCCAAATAATGAGAACAGAGCAAATTATATAAAATGATATCTTTTAGAAATGATAATAAAAATTATTATTGGCATAATCTTTAGGCTTTCTCATTCTCAGAGAACCGTAAGTTCTATATCTTGTTGCCTTTTCTTCTACTATAGAACTTTCACTTTACTCACTATCTTCACATCTTGCATCATGGCAAAGAATTTTCATTTTAAGGACCTGGACAAGAGTCTTTCCATTACTATTTCCTACATGAAAATAGTAATTTTCAGCATCTAGTTTGAATTTGATGTGTGACTACAAACTTGTGTGGAACAAAAACCATAAAAGACTGGCTCAAGGGTTGTACTTTTCATGACAATAATGTGCCATTTCTTAATAAGCTTTTTTTAGAAGTTTTAACCCAAAATAGAATCAATACGCAAAACTGAAGAGAAAGCAGTTCAAAATATTAAAATTTGCCAGGAATAAAATTATTCAGAATATGAAGTCAGCTCAAGAGATCAACTCAGAAGAGTTCCTTAAACATTTTAAACAAAGGCAGAAACTTCCAAGATAAGCATAATATAATTTTGCATGTAATGTGCAGGGGGAAATAATCATTTGAATATGTAAATTCTGTTATACTACTGTTTTATAAAGTGTCACTAATCCACTATTTATCCCTTCAATTCAGCCACCGGGGCTTAGTGATGGGTTATCACGAAGGTTACATATGAGCAGACAGGGACTAGTTTTGGTCTACACCTTTCAATGCCTCAATAAAAATACCAGTCATTTCTGTGGATATGCAATGAAAAAATTTTTTTTATCATATGACCTATGCAATGAATTTTAACTGGATGAATAATTTATCTGTTTTACAACTTATAATCTTCTTATGATGACATAAAAGCTACATTCCTAAAGCTAAGCTAAACTATAAACTACAAAAGTAAACTAAATTCTGTAAAGATTATATTTACCTTAAGTTTATCATGGGAAGTATATGGAGCTTCCGGGGCATAGATTCGAAAAATGTCGGCCAAACAACATGCTACAAGGAGACGCACATCTTTATTGGGATTCCTGAGGAAAAATTCAGATGCAAGATGCAAGGCTAGTGGGAGATACTGCTGTTTTTCGTCTTCTGAGTCCTGATCCATATCCATAAAAGTTTTTACTACCATCTGTAAAAATACATAAAAAAAAAAATACTCAACTCCTGATATTTAGAAATTAGAAGACATATTTTTTTAAAAACTCATGTCCATTACAACACAAACTAGTAATTAGATACTATCCGAGGATTCACCATCAATTTGTGTAAATCTACATTTAAGATTCTAATCATTTTAGGTAAAATTTAGCCCAGGTAAAAAAGTTCTTAGCGTCATACATACAACCAAATTCATTTGATATTTTGCAACATCATCAATTATGTTTCTTTACATTTTATTATCAAAGCTGCCTTGATTTAGGCTCTTTCAAACTGCTCTCATTTCACACTTTAGTAGCTTTTGCATTTCACAAAAGAAAACCATGCTTAAGCATTTTTATGTAGTTGTACTTCGGATTAAAAGCTATAATTATAAAATAACCTCTGTTGTTATTTGTAATTACAAAATTAACAAATGTACATTTCAGAATCACTCTAAAACAAAAAAGTCCATGCTCATGAATTTTAATATTGTTAAAATGTCCGTATTACCCAAAGCAATCTACAGATTCAATGCAATCCCCCTCAAAATACCAACAGTATTTTTTCACAGAACAGCAACAAAGAATCCTAAATTTTTTATGGAACCACAAAAGACCCTGTATTGTCAAAGCAATTTTAAGAACAAAGCTGGAGGTATCGCAATTCCAGATTTCAAGGTATACTACAAAGCTGCAATAATCAAAACTACACAGGTTACTAGGGGATGGGCAAAGTAAGTGAAGGCGAACTGTAAGTACAGGCTTCCACTTATGGAATGAATAAGTCATGGGGATGAAAGGAATATAGTCAGTGGTATCCTAAAGGTATTTTATGGTGACAGATGGTAGCTACACTTATGGTGAGCACAGCATAATGCATACAGTTGTGGAATCACTATGCACACTATACACATGAAACTAATGTAACACTGTGTGTCAACTATACTTCAATAAAAAGAAAAAAAACAAAACAAAACAAAACAAAAACACCTCCCAAAACATCAACAGTATGGCACTAGGACAAAACAGCCCAGAAATAAACCCCTGCTTATATGGTCAATTAATGTACCACAGAGGAGGCAAGAATATATAATGGGGAAACGACAGTCTCTTCAATAAATGGTGCTGGGGAAACAGAACAGCTACATGCAGAAGAATAAAACTGGACCACTTTCTTACACCAAACACAAAAATAAAATGGATTAAAGACCTAAATGTAATACCTGAAACCATGAAGCTCCTAAAGGAAAACACATGCAGTAATCTTTCGGACATCGACCTTAAGTAATATTTTTCTGGATCTGTCTCCACAGGCAAGGGAAACAAAAGCAAAAATTTACTCCTGGGACTCCATCAAACTAAAAAGCTTTTGCACAGCAAAGAAAACCATCAATAAAGCAAAAAGGCAACCTACTGAATAGAAAATATTTGCAAATGATATATCTGATAAGGGGATAATATCCGAAATATATAAAGAACCCATGCAAGTCAACACCAAAAAAACCAAATAATCCAATTTAAAAAAATGGGCAGAGGACCTGAATAGACATTTTTCCAAAGAAGATATACAGATGGCCAAGAGACACATGAAAAGATGCTAAACTAATCACTAATCATCAGGAAAATGCAAATGCAAACAACAAGGCAGTATCACCTCATGCCAGTCAGAATGGCTAGTATCAAAAATACAAGAATTAACAAGTATTGGAAAGGATATGGAGAAAAGGAGACCCTCATGCATTGTTGGTGGGAATATAAATGGGTGCAGCCACTGTGAAAACAGCACTGAGGTTTCTCAAGAAATTAAAAATAGAGGGTGCCTGGGTGGCTCAGTTGGTTAAGCGACTGCCTTCGGCTCAGGTCATGATCCCGGAGTCCCGGGATCGAGTCCCACATCGGGCTCCCTGCTTGACGGGGAGTCTGCTTCTCCCTCTGACCCTCTTCCCTCTCTTGCTCTCTATCTCTCATTCTCTCTCTCTCTCAAATAAATAAAAAATCTTAAAAAAAAAAATTAAAAATAGAAATACTATATGCCCCAGTAATTCCACTTCTCATTATTTACCTGAAGAAAATAAAAAAAAAAAATGAAAAAACATACATGCACCCCTATGTTTATTGCAGCATTATTTACAATAGCCAAGATACGGAAGCCACCTAAACGTCCACCAAGAGAGAAGAGGATAAAGGTGATACACACACACACACACACACACACGAATATTAATCATCCATAAAAAAGAATGAAATCTTGCCATTCGTGGTAACATGGATGAACCTACAGGGTATTATGTTAGATGAAATAGATCGTACAGAAGATGACTTTATCATATGTACTGAATTTTATCATTTTTCTGCGCATGCTGAGGTGCTCATATTTTCCTGAGTAAATCTCACTGACGGGTCTTCTAATTTTAATCTAAGTTTCCATTCCTAAAATCTAATTCTAGTCCAAGTCTCCATTTTAAAATAACACCAACTAGGTCATAACACTTGTACATTGCTAGATTTGAGATGCTATTTTATTACTTCAATTTTTGCATTTATATTCACGAAATTGACCTAAAACAGAGATTTCTTTAAGACAACTTTGTCCATTTTATTTTTTTTAATTTTTTAAAGATTTTTTATTTATTCTTTTTTAGAGAGAGTGTGTGTGAGAAGGGGAAGGGCTAAGGGAGACGTAGAGAATCTCAAGCAGACTCTGTACTGAGAGTGGAGCCCAACATGGGGCTCAATCCCATGACC
Source organism: Eumetopias jubatus (assembly GCF_037043125.1). NCBI lineage: Eukaryota > Metazoa > Chordata > Mammalia > Carnivora > Otariidae > Eumetopias > Eumetopias jubatus. Next base: position 169,640,377 of record NW_028274808.1, on the reverse strand, counting down.
CCAAGATCATGACCTGAGCTGAAACCAAGAGTTGTATGCTTAACCACCTGAATCACCCAAGCACCCCCAACCTTGTCCATTTTAGAAATGAGGTTATACCAGCTTAAAACAAATTGGTAAGTGATCCCTTTTTTCCTATTACGTGGAAAGTTTATAGTAATGCTGGTTTTATCTTTCTTCCTTAGATATTTAGTGATATTCAACTGATCAAAGAACCATAATGGAATTTAGAAAATATTCTGAACTGAATGACAATGAAAACTATCAATACTCGTAGGATGCAGTTAAAGTTGTACTCATAGGAAATTTAGTCTTAAATGTATAAGCTACAAAAGAAGGAAAAATGAAAAATCAGTGATCTACATTTCCATCTGTTAGAAAAATAGCAAATTAAATAGAAAGGAGGTAGAATCAAAGGGGGGAAATTAAAACAGACTTCAATGAATTGGAAAACAAACATACATAAGAGAAAACCAAACAATGCCAAATGTTGACTGCTGAAAAGACTAATAGAATTGACTATATAGAATTGTCTCTAAAAGAATAAATCAAGGAGAGAGAGAGAAGGCATAAACTACCAGTATCAGGAATTAAAAAGAGGACATATTATATTATTCACCCAATAATAATAATAATAATACACTGGAGGGGGCTGTCACACAAAATACACTATCTGAATAATTCTATCTCTATGAAAAGAAACTGAATCTGAAATTAAAAACCTTCCCACAACAAAAATCTCCAATGTTAAATGGCTTCACTGGTGAAAAGTCCCAAATCAAGACAACTATGTATAGATAGATATAGTACTAGCCCTCTAATCAAAATGCCAACCCTCTCCTGCCATTCTGTTACAGCTTTGTATCTTGGTTTGGTTATGCAGTTACTAGTCAGTGAGAGCCTACTTACTGCTCACAAGTACAAACATCCCTTTGAGATATTAAGCCTTATTTCTTGGTTATCTGTTAACATTTTAGTAGAGATTGTTATCTAGTTGGAATTAATAACAGAAGATAAAAACACCTGAAGTTTAGGAATTCTTTGAGAAATAAAGAGCACCAAATGGGAGTTGTGAAGGGATTAAAGATAATCCTAACATTAACTTCAGGTAGGACTAGCCAGGCCACCTGAAATCATCTGATTAGGATCCCTTCTACATAATTCATCTAACCTCAACCAACAAAATAATCAAAATTTGTATTTATGGATGAGTAAACTAAGAAATAGTTTAAATCCTCATGCAAGTTGATAAAAGCCAAAGGAGAGAACATGCAAACCAGAGATATTTGGCCTTTATCTTGAAGGCAAGAACCACTGACGTGTTTTGAACAACAGCATAATATGGTTAGATTTGCATTTCATGAAAATACCTTTTTATGAGGTAGGCAGTAAATGAATGTCTCACTCACAAGGTTGATGAATCCATCAAAGCTAACTCAGCCAAACTCTGAAGTCATCAGAGACATCTTACAAGTATTCTGAAGCAATCTCAAGAAGTTGAGTGGGAGGCAAGAGATAAAGTAAAAAAGGCAAACTGTATTCCTAAATGCCATAACAAAAGAGTTTCAGATTTTATTATATAGGAAATGCGAGTCATCAAAATATATTTGTCAGTAGAAAAGTATATGTATTTGTCATCTAATGCTATGTAACAAAATACCCCCAGACTCTGTACCTTAAAACAATAAACATTTATTTGTCACACAGTTTCTATGGAGGCAGAACTGGAGAGTGACTCAGCTAGGTGGTTTTGCTTGGACTCTCTAATGAAACCGTCGTCAGTTAAAGTTATAATCATCTGAAGGTCCAATGGGCCTACCAGATGTGCTATGAAGGTTGCTCATTCACATGCCTGGTAAGCTGGCACTGGCTTTTGGCAAAAGGCATCAGTTCCTCTCTACAGGTGCTCTCTGGACAGCTGCTTGAGTGTCCTCATGGAATGGTGGCTGGCTTTCTCCCAGTGAGTGATCCAAGAGCGCCAAGTCATAAATGGCAATCTTTTATGACCTAACCTTCAAAAACATACACTGTCACTTCCACAACAGCCTATTAGTTATTCAGGACAGCCCTATTCAGTTGGAATATAAGGAAATGGGGATCATTCAGGGCCATCTTGGAGGCTAACTACCATATTATGGCTCATAATATATTTATATCTTGTTTAGTCCTCTCTCATAAAGACTCTGGATTTGGTCATGTGACTTATTTTGACCAATGGGACATTAGCAAGTATAATGCAAGGAGAGGTCTGGTAACCAGGTGCATATAGAGGCTGGAATGCTCCCTCCTGGAACCCAGCTACCACAGTTAGGAAGACTGGACTATCCAAGAAAGAAGAGACCATAGATAGAACCCTGGAAAATGAGACAACACACAAAGACAGACTACATAGTGAGCTCAAAGCCCTGGCTGAGCTCCCAACCAAATTTAGCTTGTAAGAATAACCCCGGCTAACACCACATGGAGCAGTCATATCACAGAACTGTGAGGAATAATAATTTTAACTCATTAGGTTCTGTTTTGTTTTTTAAGATTTTATTTATTTGACAGAGAGAGGCACAGAGAGAGGGAACGCAAGCAGGGGGAATGGGAGAGGGAGAAGCAGGCTCCCCGCAGAGCAGGGAGCCCGATGCAGGGCTCGATTCCAGGACCCTGGGATCATGACCTGAGCCGAAGGCAGACGCTTAACGACTGAGCCACCCAGGCGCCCCTCATTAGGTTTTGTTTTAATACACAGTGACGATTAACTGAAACCACATCCATTCTGCAGTTTTTAAAATATGCCTTTCTCTACTGCAGAGGCAGGAAAGCTAAAAACTATGTATCCTAGGTCACCTTACAATAAGGGTTACAGTTGTAATCTAGTTTAGCCAATCAAAAGCACTTATTCATGATTTGGAAAGTGGAAGTGTGGAAGAAAGAGGCTGTGTTGCTATTGCTTTTTTTTTTTTTTGGCTGGCAACTCTGGAGCGAAGGCATTTTGTGGTGTGTGGAGCATCAGCATTAAGCTTTCTGACAACAGACAGGAAGGATTCATCCATTTTGTGCTGGTACTGATCTATTAGGTGTGTGAGGCTCTGGAGCAATCATTATGGCAATGGTTTACTCATGATAATGTTTCTGAGAGGTAGGTATTATTATCATCTAAGTTTATGGATAAGGAAAGTTGTGCACTTGTAGGTAGTTTGCCCTAGGTCACAGAGTCCCAGAACAAGATCAATACTAGCACGGAAGGGAGGGAAGAAAAGAAAATATTAGAGGGCACCACATATGATAAGGGTATAATTTAGCTGAAATTTTGTTTCAGATAAATATCACATACATGGCTGTTTGAACTGGGGAGCACAATGTAAAGTGTATTTCTTAACATGGGTTGTGGTTAAAAAAAAAATCTTTCAAAGCTATGAGAGTGCTTATTATATTAGTTCCTCACCAGTATCTTATATCCTTTTTATTTATTATTTTTTAAAGATTTTATTTATTTGACACAGAGAGAGAGTGAGAGCAGGAGCACAAGCAGGGGGAGTGGGAGAGGAAGAAGCAGGCTTACTGGGGCATCTGGGTGGCTCAGTTGTTAAGTGTCTGCCTTCGGCTCAGGTCATGATCCCAGGGTCCTGGGATCGAGCCCCACATCAGGCTCCCTGCTCAGCAGGAAGCCTGCTTTTCCCTCTCTCCCACTCCCCCTGCCTGTGTTCCCTCTCTCACTGTGTCTCTCTGTCAAATAAATAAAATCTTAAAAAAAAAAAAAAAAAAAGCAGGCTTACTGCTGAGCAAGGAGCCCGATGGGCGGCTCGATCCCAGGACCCTGGGATCATGACCTGAGCCGAAGGCAGATGCTTAACGACTAAGACACCCAGGTGCCCTGATTTATTTTTTAAAAAGATTTTACTTATTTATTTGACAGAGAGATAGAGCACAAGTAGGCAGAGCAGCAGGCAGAGGGAGAGGGAGAAACAGGCCCCCCGTCAAGGAAGGAGTCCAACTCGGGGCTCGATCCCAGGACCCTGGGATCATGACCCAAGCCAAAGGCAGATGCCCAACTGACTGTGCCACCCAGGCGCCCCTCTTATATCCTTTTTTAGAGTAACATATGATTTCACTTATATAAGGTACCCAGAGTAGTCAAATTTATAGAGACAGAAAGTATAACAGTGATTACCAGTGATTAACAAAGAGGAGGGAATGGGGACTTAGTATTTAATGAGGACTTAGCATTTAATGGGTACAGAGTTTCAGTTAGGGATGATGTAAAAGTTCTGGAGATGGATTGTGCTGATGGTTGCACAATGTGAATGTACTTAATACCACTCAACTGTACACTTAAAAATGGTAAATTTTATGTTATGTATACTTTACCACAATTTAAAAATTCAGTACAAATGACTTCTAAAACTGGGGAGATATTTTTCCTAGCTACATGTTAATTAATGTTACAACCAGGTGAATGAAATAACACAAATATATCAAAACATGTAAACAAAACAAAAACAAAAACAAAAAATAAAGTTCAGGATGAAATAATAATAGTGTAATAAAAAAATAAAAACACAAAAGAACATCTGATCCTTGGGAATCAGCTAGTTTGGTTTTTAAAACTTTCAGAAAGGAATGCTATTACATACACTGTCACAAAATTTAGCCAAGTATAGCATGAATGACCTAACCTGGCAAAAACACAGATGAGGATGACTATATATCACTGTCCCTATGAGCCCAAATACAAACATCAAGAATGGAATCTTAGAATACTGTATTTTTGTTATAAATGGCCTTTTGCTCACATAGGACATGGGAGTAGGCAGAGAGGAAAAGAGGAGTAAAAGTAGAAAAAGGTAACATCTGGAGAACACAGGAGACTCTTTTTACTATTCTTGCAGCTTTTCAAAGTCTGAAATCCTATCAAACTAAAAAACTAAAATTAAAAATGAATGCATTTATCACAAAATACAAGACAAACATACATATATTAATAGTTGAAATGAAAGTTTCACCAAACTTGTCTTAAAAAAAAGTTTCTGGAAAAAAAAAGTTTCTGATTTTAATAGAACATATTTACCATGGCATCACTGGCTTGATACACAGATGTTACAGATTTGGGAATATAATGACACGAATTAAAACCTTAAAATAATAAATTGAATTACAGGTTTCTTTCACCGAAGTTTTCTAAGGAAAATAATTTGTTAACATCTGTATCCTCAATGATTAGAACAGTGACTGACATAAAGTGGATGGGCATACACTTTTTTAAAAAAAAACATTAGAATTCACAAAATGCCTCTTTAACATCTACTGATTACATATACATATACATATGAGTGTTTTATACACACACACACACACACACACACACGAACATTATGACCCATGATACATATTCCTACCATTCTGGCATAAAACTTACTCAGTTCTAGATAATCAGTAAATATATTTGTTTGCTAGAAATTTATTTAGAATTTTTAAGTAAATATAATCCTAAACATGCATCTATAGCAGGGTCACAACTGGAGGGGAGTGACATGGAAACAAAGTACTGGGGAGAAATGGAGAACACATGCCCCAATTAAAGATAGAGCTAAGCTTTAGTTAGTTACTGCCAGGTGACAATGCAGCAAAATAATGCAAAATCATCCAGGTGATCAGGACACAACAAAATTTTAAGTGAAATCATCTGATTTGAGAATTTAAGCAGCTCCAAAAAGTTCATACTATTGCAAAGGAAAAGCAAAACATGTCTACATGCTCTATGTGGTCCTCAAATCAACAATTTACAAATTGTTGGAAATATTTTAAAGGAAAAATGTCAATACAGCCATCTTTTCAGGTAAATAAATTATTCTGAAAAGTTGTTTTCCCTCTTTTTTGTACTTATAGAGAAATATGAGTCTTTAAACAGGTTTAAAAAAACTATGAAGAAAATATCCAGTAAATGGAATATCATTAAAATTTACATAATCTTTAAAATAGTAAAAATTTAATAACACACGGTGCTCAACATTCCACAGAAAATATCATTAAAATTTTCCACTTCCAGAAAGTAATGGTAAAGACAGACCTCTATCTATCTATCTATCTATCTATCTACCATCTTTCTATCTTATTTATTTGACAGAGAGAGAGAGCACGAACAGGGGGGAGCAGTAAGCAGAGGAAGAAGAAGTAGGTCCCCTGATGAGCAAGGAGCCTGATGCGTGGGGCTCATTCCCAGGACCCTGGGATCGTGACCTGAACTGAAGGCAGACGGTGAACTGACTGAGCCACCCAGGCACCCCAAGACAGACAACTTTAGAATCTACCAAAAAAAAAAAAAAATTAATTCCCAGTGGAATAAAAATTGAAATTGGGGAGGGAAATCTAAGAAACTTAAAAAAAAAAAAAAAAGGAGAACTGGGGCACCTGGGTTGCTCAGTTGGTTAAGTTACCGACTCTTAATTTCAGCTCAGATCATAATCTCAGGGTCGTGGGATCAAGCCCTGCATCTGGCTCCATGCTCAGTGAGGAGTCTGTTTGAGATTCTCTCCTTCTCCCTCTACCCCTCTCCCTGCGTGCATGCACTCTCTCTCTCTCTCTAAATAAATAAAATCTTAAAAAAAAGAATGTATTTATCATTAAGTAGGATTTCTTAAGACACAAAAAGTCCTAAAAATTGATTCTATAAAACTAAAATTAAAGTGTTATTTATTGAAAGACATCACTAAAAAGTTTTTAAAAGACATGCTACCAAATGAAAGCAGGTATGTGTGACAGGCATAACGAACAAAGAACCAGTCTTGTACATATAAAGAATTTCTAAAATTCAACCAGAAAAAGAAAATGCAAATTATATGTCTACAATTTATTCTGAGTTAATTTCTGTATGTGTTGCGAGTTTCAGGTAAAGGTGTTCAGACACCATTTGTATAAAAAGACTATTCTTTCTCCATTAATTGTCTTGGCATCTTTGTTGAAAATAAAACTGACGGTAATGTGTAGGTCTATTTTTGGACTCTCTATTATGTTCCATTGCTCTATCTATCATTTTAATAATACCACATAGTTTTGATTACTGTAGCTTCACTAGGTGTATGAGTCCTCTAACACAGTATAAAAATAGGAGAAAGATATGAACAGACACTTTACAAAAAAAAAAGTATACACTGGTGGTAGGAATATAAAATGGTATAACCACTTTGGAAAACTGGCCATTTTTCATAAAGTTAAAGATACACCTAAAATCCAAGCCAAAAATTCCACCTTTAAGTATTTATGAAAACAAATGTTCACACAAATACAAGGTTCATAAAAGCTTTATTCAGAACGCCCTAAATTGTAATAACTATCTATTGACAGGTAAATGAATAAATCCATTGTGGTATACACATAAAAAACTACTAATAACAATAAAAAGAACGTCATTTAGGCAACACCATAAATAAATCTCAAAAATGTGCTAAGCCAAAAAAGCCAGACACAAATGGGGAGCAGAGTGGATTAAAAAGGACTGGGGGAAACATTTGGGGGTGACACGTATGTTCATTATCTTGATTATGATGACAGTTTCAAGGCTGTATACATGTATGTTAAAATTTGTGAAACTTACGTCCTGAGAGCAATTCTCTGACACCAACTAGGTGTACTACATTTCAATTCAATTATGACAGTAACTACCAGGAATTAGCACAAACCGTACAAGTTAGAGGACAAAATTCTTCTCAACACTGCACCCCCCTTCAGATGCCACCTACAAGCCCTGGAGGCCACCCATATTTCTGACAAACCAGCTATATCTTTGGGACTTCCTACAACACCCTCAGGTTCAATAATTTGCCAGAACAACTCACAGAACTCACCTAAAGCATGATACTTATAATTACAACTTTACTATAAAGGATGCAACTCAGGAAAGCCAAATGGAAAAAACACTTGGGGATGAAAGAGGGGGACAAAGAGCTTTCATGCCCTCTCCTGGTGGAACACAACACCCTCCCAGGACACCAATGTGTTCACCAACCCGTGAACTCTGAGCCTTGGTATCCAGGTTTATTGGGGTTTTAATATAGGATTATCATATGACTGAACTCAATCTCTAGCCTCCCACCTCTCCCAGGTCAGGTGGCAAAGTTCCAACTCTCTAACCCCGTGCTTGGACTTTCTGATGACCCCCTAAGAGTCTAGGGGCAGGCCAAGAGTTGCCCGATTACCATAACAAAGACACTCCTCGGACTCAGGAAATTCCAAGGGTTTCTGAATCTCTGTGCTAAGAACTGGTAACAAAGAGTAGATACATTATTATATAGTATTGCATGTTTAATATGTGCAACCTATTGTATTTCTCAATTATGAAGTCAATACAGCTTTTTTTTTTTAAGATTTTATTTATTTGACAGAGAGAGAGGGAGGGAGAGAAGCAAGCACAAGCAGGGGGAGTGGCAGAAGAAGAGGGAGAAGGCTCCCCGCTGAGCAGGGAGCCCAGTGTGGGGCTCCTTCCCAGAACCCTGGCAAACACTTAACCAAGTGGGCCACCCAGGTGCCCCTATAGCTGATTTTTATTATTTATTTAATTTTGTTATTTTTTGAAGACTTTGTTTATTTGACAGAGACACAGCAAGAGAAGGAACACAAGCAGGGGGAGTGGGAGAGAGAGAAGCAGGCTTCCCACAGAGCAGGGAGCCCGATGCGGGACTCGATCCTAGGACCCTGGGATCATGACCTGAGCCAAAGGCAGACGCTTAACGACTGAGCCACCCAGGTGCCCCCTACAGCTGGTTTTTTAAAGTCACTACCTTGGGGAAAGAGTAAAGTAAAAGATCTTTTTAAGTTTCCTCACTGCTAAAAATTAAATCAACCTTTTAAAAGTCCAACAAAGAAAATGAGAGTTCTCATTCGCTGTTAATTGAAATGTAAATTGTTACAACTACTTTGGTCTTTTCAGTGAAGTAGAAGATATGCATACCCAATGACTCAACAATTTCACCTATGTGTATGTCTATGCCCTAAAGCAGGTTGTACCTATACACAGAATATGTATACAAGTATATTCACAGCAATGTTGTTCGTAAATGCCAAAAAAAACTAGAAATCAAATGTCAACAGAAGATTGGATAAGTAGTACAATAGAGTACTATTCAGCAATAAAAATAACTGAAAAACAGATATAACATGGATGAAGCTCAAACATAATATTGAATAAGATGTATATCACAAGGAATAATATGATGTGATTCCATTCATATAAAATTCAAAAACTAAAACTAGAAAAAAACAAACTATATTTTTAGAGATGCATACACAGACAATGACATTATAAGCAAACTAAGAAGACTGCATTGATTACACTGCTTATAGAAGTTTGGGTGTGTTGATATTCTCTCTCTCTCTCTCTTCCTCGCTCCCTCCCTCTTTTTTTAAGTAGCCTCCACGCCCAGCATCGAGCCCAATGCAGAACTTGAACTCATGACTCTAAGATCAAGACCTGAGCTGACAGCAAGAATGGGACACTTAACTGACTGAGCCAACCAGGCACCCCGACACTCTATTTCTTTATTCACATGTTCACTTTATAGTTACTTATTAAACTACATAGTTTATGTATTTTTGTAAGCTATATTTCATACATAAAAGACATACCATAACATATGTATATGCTTTTAGTAAAACAGTTAATAGCTATTTTTAATTACAGTAATAATAAATTTTTAAGTGTGCTAACCATCATGTGATTTTGAAAAATATTCTATTTTTTAGGAATACATTTTGAAATAATAATGAAATGATATAATGCTCGAGAGGTTTGCTTCGGGAATTTATTATCCTATTTTGTCCATTTTTGGTTTTGTTTGAATGATTTAATAAAAAGTGACAAAGCTTTAAAAATAATATTACATGTACCATAAGAATCTCAGATTTCCTTTAAAGCAACTAATCCAATCACCTTTTAGATAATAAAAGGACTTCAAAAATTTCAACTCCATTAAAAATGAGAGGAAGAAGTGGCAAAAGGGGAGAGGAAGAGGTATAGAGGAAGAAATGGAGACCTAGAGATATTAACTAAAAAAATGTAATGAGTTAATGGCAGTTCTAGGACTAAAAAATAAAACCTGCACCTCAGGATTAGTAATCTAATACTTTCCTGAACACCATTTTAACTGTCATATGTCAGGGCTTTAAGTTTACAACCTTTTTTTTTTTCATTTTACTTATTATTTTCTGTCTTTTCTGCACTAGGACTTTTAAATTCTGCAAAGGCAATAAAAATGTATTCATTTGTGTGGTCCAGAATCTATAAAACTGTACTGATACACAGCATTCTATTTGTTGAATTATGAATGAAACCATTAGTTCAGACAACCTCTATACGTACACTAAATTTTTAAACAACAACAATAACACCCACCTTTCTGGGGTGAAAACATGTGAGCTTGGGAGTTAAATAAAACTTATGATTTTTATATCAAAATGGTGGCTCACTAAGTGTATACATGGACTGCTAGATTAGAGTGAGTACTGAGCTGTTAGAGGAGTACCAGCATGTACTCCTTTCCACTTTGATATAATTACTTGTAACATAAATCCTTCTTTTTTTTTCTTTTCTCCACTGGCTTTGATCAGGTCTTTATTTAAAATTAGCTGTCCAAAATGATATGACTTTTATAGAATAAACCTAAGTTTTTAGGCAGCAGGCTTCTCCGCAGTGGGTTTCTTTTCTGCAGGCTTTTTGTCAGCTGCTGGTTTCTTGGTAGCTGCAGCCTTTTTCCCCACCACAGGTTTCTTCTGCTTCTTTACACCAACAGCCCTCTTTCCTTTCTTCCCTACCACAGGCTTCTTGCCTGGAACCCCTTTCTCACCTGATTTGGCTTCTAAGGCTGCTGCTGCCTTATCCATTTCGGAGTCTGTGATTCTTGGCCTGGTGAAGAATGGTATTCCGGCGCATGGTCTTTGCATATGGGTTTAGCTTCAACATGATTCTCAGGTTCTTCAGTGGATTCTCCTTCAGGATTCTGCGATGAATCTTCTTGCGTGGTGCTCAGAGGGCTCTTTGGATCTCTGGACTTTTCAAGATTCTGCTAAGGTCTGTATTAAGCATCTTATGCATGGAAAGGTTGTAGTTACTCTTGAGGGGGGCAGCCTTACGCCAAGTGACATACAGATCGTCCAACTTGCGGAAAGCACTTCCAGTCCAAATGCAGAAACGTCCCACATGCCCACCAGGAGCAAGTTTCAAAATGTTCAGTTTGCTTACATTAAGTAAAGTAATTCCAGGGATGTTTCTGAAGGCCTTGATGATACCGCTGTCCACACTGTAGAAGTCTCCTGCGCTGGATACGACGGTTTCTCATTTTGCCCTTGCCAGCTCTCATTTGTGGAGAAGCATAGACCTTTTTGATCTCATTCCAGTCTTTAAGTTTCTTAAGTAGCAAAACAGCCTCCTTGGTCTTCTTGTAGCCTTCAACTTTATCTTCAACCACCAAAGGAAGATCAGGAACTTCCTCAATACGATGACCTTCAGCCATGACCAGTCCTGGTAAGGCTGAGGCAGCCAGGGCAGAGCAGATGGCATATCGCTTCTGTGTTGTGTTCAGTCTGCGATGCCAATGGCGCCAGGTTTTGGTTGGTGCAAACACGCGGCCCCCACGACATATATTTCCAAAAGCACCCTGGCCAGAATGGTGTGTGAGTCCCTCCGCCTAGAACTCTGGGAATTCAAGCCACAGCTCTGCCAGTTCCCCAAGACCCAGCACTGGTTTGATGACCTGCTAATTCACTGACAGCATATGGCTGTCTGTTGTTTTTCGCAAGTTGGTGTGAACAAAGTTCACGATATCAGATCGAATGGAAGCCTTGAACACAGCAGGCAAAGTAACATTTTTGCCAGATGATTCCCCCTTTTCGGAGTACAAAGGTATCAATGGACGAGCACATGCCATCGCAGGGAGAGGAGAGGGCCCGTAACATAAATCCTTCTATCTAATATACATTTGGGGTGAAACCGGAGAGAAGCAGGTGAGGCAGAAGCATAGTTAATGCATAAACCATTAGAACTACAAAAATGAAGTCTATCTAATACACACTCTAATTTGGGAGTTAAACAGATTAGAGCAACTTTTAAGCCTAATGCTCAAAGTTCAAGTGACATACTGACCAAATTTATAACATCATGTCTTTTCATTGCACCTAGATTTTAAATGTCTTTCAAGAAACAGTAATCTTAAGACCCCTGACTGTGTATCTCAAAAGTGAGTTACCTTAATACTCAAAAGTGAGTTCCTGATCTTCCTTTGGTGGTTGAAGATAAAGTTTATACAACTAACATTCCTTCTTCTACTCTTCTTACACCATACCTCATTTTACTTTAATTCTCAAAATCAAACTCAATGCTTTAAGTTGTTCTTAAAACATCTATTTTAATGTTACCACAATTCAAATAATGGTTCCCACTGACCAATATCTTCTGACGTTTAAAGCATAATTTATACTCTTATCTTACTTTTATGTATATATCCATGTATGAATATATATGTGTATATATACACATGTATAAATTTGTAAATATAAAATGTTATATTGATTTCAATCTACACTCTAGTCAAACTATATTCATTATCTTCCAAAAACATCCCAAGCATCTTTTTATTTTTAACTTTATTTATTTATTTGAGAGAGAAAGAGAGAGCATGCACGCATGCAAGCACTTGGGTGGAGCAGAGAGGGGGAAAGAATCTGAAGTAGACTCCACACTAAGTGCAAAGCCTGACCTGGGCTTGATCTCACCACCATGAGATCATGACCTGAGCTGAAACCAAGAGATGGATGCTTAACCGACAGAGCCATCCAGGTGTCCCATCCTAAGCATCTTTAAGGCTTTGCGCAGAAAAAAGAAAGAGCTCATAGAGAGCGCAACACTTACTGAAGAAATATATGAATAGACCCTAGAACTGTTTCTACCCCCAACTATACTCCTCACTCAAAATACTTTTTTCTTTTAAGATTTTATGTATTTGACAGAGAGAGAGAGACAGAGACAGAGACAGAGAGACAGAGAGTGCAAAAGCAGGGGGAGCAGGAGAGGGAGAAGCAGGCTCCCCGTTGAGCAAAGAGCATGATGCATGACTCAATCCCAGGACCCTGGGATCATGACCTGGCCCAATGCAGACGCTTAACTGACTCAGCCACCCAGGCAGCCCCCAAATACACTCTTGATTAAAATATTAATTAACTTAAAGTTTCTGTCCAAATTCTACTTCCGCTTTTAGTTTTGGAGAGAGGGAGAGAAAGCATGCACACAAGTGGGAGGAGGAGAGGCAGAGAATCTTAAGAAAGCTCTACGTCCAGCATGGAGCCCCATACGGGGCTCAATCTCATGACTCTTAGATCATGCATGACCTGAGCCAAAAACAAGAGTTGGATGCTTAACCCACAGAGCCACCCAGATGCCCCTCTACTTCCTCTTCTTGAAGCCCATTTGACCACCATAGTATGAATGGATCACGGACCCCTCTGAACTGAAAACAGAGTACCAATTACAAAGCATTTATATTATGGTGTCACCTTGCTGTATTTATTAAGGTAAAAATCATGTATCCTCAAAATTTTGATCTCTGAGGTCTAGGTGCCATGTTTTACATATTCTACACTGGTCTTGTAAAGTAAGATAGAACTGCCTATTTCCTGAAGGAATGAAATGTACTAATACACTTTTTGACATGCTCTAGACTTAAGTGGTGGACCATGTCTGAGAATGTAAATCTCTGAAATTCTTGTCAATAACTATGCAATCAATATACATTTCAAGACTAAGTGCTAATATTAAGACAAAACAAAACATTAAAAATGGGACTACCATATGATTCAGCAATTCCACTTCTGGATATTTATCTGAAGAAAACAAAAACACTAACTTTAAAAGATATCTAAAAAAAAAATAAAAAAAAAGATATCTACAACTTCATGTTCACTGCAGCATTATTTACAACACCCAGGATATGGAAACAACTTAAGTGTCCATAGAAGAATGGATAAAGAAATTGTGTTTTTTAAACACACACACATTCTCTCTCACACCAGAATATTATTCAGCTAGAAAAAGGAATGAAATCTTGCCATTTTCAACAACATGGATGAACCTCGGTGGTGTTATGCTAAGTAAAATAAGCCAGAGAAAGACAAATTATCTCTCTTATATGTGGGATCTTAAAAAAACAAAACAAAACAAAAACAAAATATCAAGCTCACAGGCTCGGAGAACACAAACTGGTGGTTGCCAGAGGTGGGGGGGTGGGGGGTGAGGCGTGGGAGAAATGGGTGAAGTGTTTATTTTTTTAGTTTAAGTTGAATAATTTCTAATTAAAAAAGAAAAAAGAAAGAAACCCTGCACCTGGGCAAGAGGGAAAAAACCCCCACAACAAACAACAACAAAGCATCAATATAGCTATTTCATTCAATTTCAACAAATTAAGTTGTTCTCCAGGGAAAAACTCAATAAGCTGTTTTACTAACAAGCCAGCAGAGATTACGTGATGATACAATTTGTTTTGTTACTAATATATTTAGTTGATGTTCGTATTCTTTAACGACATGTTATTATTTCATACCTAAATTGAGTGGTATAGAAAAGTTAGATGCTACACATACCACTACCCTCTTCCGGAACTCCAAACCCAAATTTATTCTAATGGCCCATTCTATTAGTCCCAAGCCATTTAATACGTATATACTATAAAACTACAATTTTAATGACTCCTGAGAAGTTTCTTAACTAGAGGAAATGTTTTACTACATTTATTTCCACTTTTAAGGTAATCCAGTACTAACAGGGAACTAAAAATAACCTGGATACTGACTGTAACAGAGACAGTCATCACAGAAGCTATTTTAACTTCAAGGGAAATTTATAAGGTCCTAAAATATGAATAACCTTGAAGCCTGAGAGGTTCACACCTGTACTGAGGCTTAAGAGGTTTTGACTTTTGTTTTAACATATCTTAGACGTTCTTGTGGTAGTGAGGTTGAAGGATAAAATGAGTGAAGGCAACATTATACAAACCAATTAATTATTCTACAGTTTGACCCTCATATAATAGAAAAAATTCTCAATGAAAGCTTATTTTTGTAGGTAAAGTATCTATAATAGTACTAATAGCTACCATTTATTGAGTTTTTGCTATGTGTGGGCATATTTCAAGTAATTTAAATGTACTATTAATTCCTCTAATACAATGATTACTTATGGGAGGGCATTATTATTGACATCCTCATTTAACAGATGAGGAAACTGAGGCTAAGTAACTTGCTCAAGAGTATAAAAATTCAAATCCAGGCAGTGTGGCTTATCACTCTCATGTCCTTCTTACCACTCAACCTATACATTATATATAGTATAGTATAGTACAGTAGGACAAGTGGTTGTCCAAAATGACTACAGAGAAATAAAATACCTACACACAGAGTATACTATAGAAACTATAGTTATAATGCTATAAATACTATGTGGTTATGTTCCCAAGCCAACTCAAAAAGCCTATTTTTCTCACAATGTAGCTAGGTGAAGACTATAGTAGAGAATTTAGATGGGAGGAGATGGCAGCTTAATGGATATCGGTAATATATTAATTTAACTTCAAGTTTTCTAGCTTTCCTCTTCCTAAAGGTGGATTATTTGCCCTTCTCTTAAAATGATCAATCATTATTCAACATCTTTCTATTCAAAAACGCAATGAGGGGATGCCTGGGTGGCTCAGTTGGTTAAATGTCTGCCTTGGACTCAGGTCATGATCCCAGAGTCCTGGGATCAAGTCCCGCACTGGGCTCCACACTCAACAGGGAATTTGCTTCTCCCTCTGCCTGCTGCTCCCCCTGCTTGTGTGCGCGCTCACTCCCGCTCTCTTTCTGACCAAAAAAAATCTTAAAAAAAAATGCAGTGAAAAGTAGCTGGCTTATCTTAAGGTTAAGTGGATTAAAATTTGGAAAGGAGAAGAAAAACGAGGTTTAAGCAGACAAGTATATATATGTGGGGAAAAAACAGATGGAATTAATTATGGTACACACAGTGACAGCCAGGGGATAAGCAATAGTAAGTACAGGGAAATTCTTGCTAAGGGCAAGATGAAAAGGGAAAGGTGGGAAAGGGTAGACAGTGGCAGGGAAGCTGAACTGGGCAAAGGCTTCCTTTATCAGTTGCCAGAAAATACTTCTGCCCAAAAGAACTTGATGATTGCTACAGAAAGGGAAAAATCAAAAGCTGGTTCTTTGAAAAGATCAACAAAATGGACAAACCTTTAGCTAGACAGACCAAGAAAAAAGAGAGAAGACTCAAGTGACTGGAATTAAAAATGAAAGAGGGGAGGGGCGCCTGGGTGGCTCAGATGGTTGAGCGTCTGCCTTCGGCTCGGGTCGTGATCCCAGGGTCCTGGGATAGAGCCCCGCATCGGGCTCCCTGCTCCTTGGGAGCCTGCTTCTCCCTCTGCCTCTCTCTCTCTGTCTCATGAATGAATGAATAAAATCTTAAAAAAAAAAAAAAAAGAGAAAAAAAAAAGAAAGAGGGGATATTACAATTGACCATACCGAAATAAAAAGGATTATAAAGGAATACTATGAAGAACTGTATGCTAATAAATTAGACAACTTAGATGAAAGGCATAAATTCCCAGAATAACACAAACACCACAAGAAAAAATAGAAAATCTGAATAAATCTATAACAAATGAAGAGATTGAATTAGCAATCAAAAATACACACAAAGAAAAGCCCAGGCCCATATGGCTTTACTGCTAAATTCTACTGAACATTTAAATAATACTAATTTTCCTCAAACTCTACCAAAAAATAAAAGATGAAACACTTCCAACTCATTTTATGAGGTCAATATTAACCTAATTCCAAAACTAGACAAAGATATCACAAAAAAACTATAGACCAATCTCTTAAAAAATATGGATGCAAAAATCTTCAACAAAATACCAGCAAACAAAATTCAGCAACATAAAAAGAATTACACGTTATGATCAAGTGGGATTTATGCCAGGAATACAAGGTTGATATATCACTTGAAAATCAATTAACGTCAGGGTGCCTGAGTGGCTCAGTCGTTAAGCGTCTGCCTTCGGCTCAGGTCATGATCCCAGGGTCCTGGGATCGAGCCCCACATCGGGCTCCCTGCTCAGCAGGAAGCCTGCTTCTCCCTCTCCCACTCCCCCTGCTTGTGTTCCCTCTCTCGCTGTCTCTCTCTCTATCAAATAAATAAATAAAATCTTAAAAAAAAAAAGAAAATCAATTAATGTAATGCATCATATCAATAGAATAAAAAACAAAAATCACATGATCATCTTAGTAGATGCAGAAAAGCATTTCACAAAATTCCAACACCCTTTGATGATAAAAATACTCAAGAAACTAGGAGTAGAAGGGAAATTCCTCAACATGATAAAGGGCATTTATAAAAAATCCACAGCCAACATCATTCTTAATGGTGGAAAACTGGATATTTTCCCACTAAGATTAGGAACAAGGCAAAAATGTCTCCTTTTACCACTTCTATTTAACATTATACTGAAAGTTCTAACCAGGACACACAAGCAAGATAAAGACATAAAAGCATCCAGATTAGAAAAGAAGTACAGTTATCTTTATTCACAGATTACATGATCTTATATACAAAAATGCCAAAGGAATTCATTAAAACCAATTAAAATAAGTTAAGTTTAGCAAAGTTGCAGGATCCAAGATCCTGCATACAAAAGATCCAGTATATGGGGAGCCTGGGTGGCTCAGTCATTAAGCGTCTGCCTTCGGCTCAGCTCATGATCCCAGGGTCCTGGGATGGAGCCCCACACTGGGTTCCCTGCTCAATGGGAAGCCTGCTTCTCCCTCTCCCACTCCCCCTGCTTGTGTTCCCTCTCTGTGTCTCTTTCTGTCAAATAAATAAATAAAATCTTTAAAAAAAAAAGATCCAGTATACAAAAATCAATCAAATTTCTAAATACTTGGAATAAACAATCTGAAAATAAAATTAAGAAAACAATTCCACTTACAGTAGTATCAAAACGATAAATTACATTTAGAATTTAACATAGGAAGTGTAAAACTTACACTCTCAAAACTACAAAATATTGTTGAAAGTAATCAAAGATCTAAACAAATGGAGAAACATCCCATGTTCATGGATGGGAAAACTTAGCACTGTTAAGATGGCAATAGTCCCCAAATGGTATACACATTCAATGAAATTGCTCATCAGATTTCAAGCTGATTTCTTTGAAAATTGACACACTGATGTAAAATTCATATGGAATAGCTAAAACAATGCTGAAGAACTAAGTAGGAGGATTCACACTTCCTGATTTCAAAAGTTACTATAAAGCAACAGTAATCATGGTAGTATATAAAGTTCTCATTATAAGGGAAAAAACCATTTTTTAAAAGATTTGAGAGAGAGAGAGAGAGAGAGAGATCGTGTGCACTCAGGGAAGAGAAGAAGAGGAGAGTCACAAGCAGACTCCCACGTGCGGCTCAATCCCATGACCCCAAAAGATCATGACCAGAGCTGAAACCAAGAATTGGACGCCCAACCAACTGCGCCACCCTGGTGCCCCCTCTCCCCAGAAAACATTTTTAAATCTACGCAAGATGGACATTAATCAAACTTATTGTAGTAATCATCTCACAATATACGTAAGTCTAGTTATTATGCGGTATACCTCAAATATATACGGTGTTGTGTATCAATTTTATCTCAATAAAACTGGGGGGGGGAGGCAGTGTGGTACTGCCACAAGGATAGACATACAAATCAATGGGAACAGAATTAAAGGTTCAGAAATAAACCCACACATCAATGATCAACTTATTTTCAACATGCGTACCAAAGCCATCCAAAGGGGAAAGAATAGCATTTTCAATAAATGATGCTAGGGAAAGAACAGTTTTTTCAATAAATGGTGCTGGGACAACTGAACATTCACTTGCAAAAGGATGAACATGGACCCTCACACAATGTAAAAAAATAGACAATTTTTGACCAATTTCAATTTCTTGAATACTTTGAAACAAATCAAAGACCTACATATAAGAGTTAACACTATAAAACTCTTTACAAAAAAACAGGCATAAATCTTTGTGACCTCAGTTTGGGCAGTGGCTTTTAGATATAACACCAAAAGTGTAAGTGACAAAAGAAAAAAAAAAGGTAAACAGTGGACTTCATCAAGATGACATATTTGTACACCAAGGACACCATCAAGAAAGTGAAAAGACAACCCACAGAACAGGAGAAAATTTCTGCAAATCATATACCTGATTAGGAGCCTATATCCAGAATACATATTAAAGAACTCTTACAATTCAATAATAAAAAGACAAATAACCCAATTTAAAAATGGGCATAGGACCTGAATAGATATCTCTTCAAAGAAGATACACAGATGGCTAATAAGCACATGAAAAGACTGTTATCATTAGTTATCAGGAAAATGAAAATCAAAACTACAATGAGGGGCGTTTGGGTGGCTCAGCTGGTTAAGTGTCCAACTCTTGATGTCAGCTCAGGTCTCGTCTCAAGATTCTGAGTTCAAGCCCTGCACTGAGATACCACTTCATATCTACAAGATTAGGTAGAATAAAAAAGTCAGATAATTACAAGTGTTGAAAAGGAGGTGGAGAAACTGGAAACCTCATATACTGGTGAAAATACGGTATACACACTTTGGAAAAGTTTGCATTTCCTCAAAATGACTAAAGAGTTGCCGTATGACCCAAAACTCTACTTTTAAAATCAAAAAAAGTAAAAATGTGCGTCCACACAACAATCTGTACACAGATGTTTATAGCATTATTCCTAATAGCCAAAAGGTGGAATTACTCCAAATGTCCATCAACTGATGAATGGATAAACAAGATTTGATACATCCATACAATGGAATATTATTTGGCCATAAAAAGGAATGAAGCATTAATGCTACAAAATCGGGGAACCCTGAAAACATTATGCTAAGTTAAAGAAACCAGTTTTGAGAAACTACATGTTATATGATTCCAATTATATGAAACATTCGGACAAGGGAAATGTACAGAGACAGAAAGTAAATTAGTGATTGCTTAGGGCTGGAGGGGCATATGGAAATGAAAGCTAAAGGACACAAGGTTTCTTTCTGAGGTGATGAAATTGCTCTAAAATTGACTATGGTGATGGTTCCACATATCTGTGAATATACTAAAACTTTAAATGGGTGACTTGTATGTGAATTAAATCTCAATAAAGCTGTTTAAAAAAAGAAAATACAAATGGATAAAAATGAACTGGAGAGATCTCCTAAAATTCTATTTTTCTACAAAAATATTCTTTTAAACAATAAATATTTAGTTCCTTTAAGGCAATGAAAAAGGCTCAACTGACAAAACTATGATTCATAAGCCACCTTCCAACACTGGAAAAGAGAGTTAACTAAAAGGGAATAATTGCCCTAGACCATGTAAGCCAAATACACTAACCATGGCTTTTCCTATATAACCACTGGACATTGACATCTAAACCAAATATTACCCTTCCCCTAACAAGTTCTAAACAAATGGGGGAGGAGGGAATGGGCAAGAGTCACGGAGAGAAACTATGGGAGACCGTGAAGACTCAAAAACAGGACAATCTCCTGCAAGGCAGAGTGCTTTCCTGCTATAAAGTGAAAAAGGCCTAGGGCATTATCAGACAGTATTGTAATATCAAAAATTAAAGTGGGGGGGATAACACATTAGACTGTAGTGTGTGTACTATATAACCCTTTACTATAAATGGGGGGCAGAGAGAAAGAGACTAAATTACCTATTTTCAAGAGAAGAAAAAGTTAACTTCAGAGAAAAGATTTTATATTGGTCACTTACTGGTAAGTAGAGTATCCAGGATTTAGACATAAATCTTCAGATTCTCAGTTGAGAACTCCCAGACTAAGTTTAAATTTACAATTCACTCTAGATCAAAGATCCAGTTAAGATCCTGGCATTATAGTTCCTTATTCATAAAGGGACCATATACCCCAATTTGCCTCAGACAGCCCTAGTACACACCTGTTGTCTCAGCATAATTACTAAAAGCATCTCTCATCAATGTTTTTCGTCTTTATGCTGCTTGATCCATCCATACCTGTAACCCCTCCATTAGAAACTTTTACTTCCAGGGGCGCCTGGGTGGCTCGGTCGTTAAGCGTCTGCCCTTGACTCGGGTCATGATCCCGGGGTCCTGGGACCGGGCCCCGCATCGGGCTCCCTGCTCCGCGGGAAGCCTGCTTCTCCCTCTCCCACTCCCCCTGCTTGTGTTCCTTCTCTCACTGTGTGTCTCTCTCTGTCAAATTATAAATAAACAAAATCTTAAAAAAAAAAAAAAAGAAACTTTTACTTCCAGTATCCTTAACTGTAAAATTTCCCTTTTAAAACAAAATATCCTGGGGGCGCCTGGTGGCTCAGTTGGTTGGGCGGCTGCCTTCGGCTCAGGTCATGATCCCAGGGTCCTGGGACTGAGCCCGCATTGGGCTACCTGTTCAGCAGGGAGGCTGCTTCTCCCTTTCCCTCTGCAGCTTCCCTTGCTTGTGCTTTCTCTCAAGTAAATAAAATCTTTAAAAATTTTATTCTGCCTCCCAACTCCTCCATTTTTTAGTCTCATTAAATCTACCATCTGCCTTTAATCTGAACTCTAAATCTTCATACTCTGTAACCAACCCTCCCACCCCCTTACTTATCTCCCTGTTGGCCCACACCCAAATGTACCATTTCAATCATGCTCTAACAATACTACACACACCCCCATCCTGGATTTGGTAATTCTTGACTTTCAATCTCCAATCCAGAGTGATTTTTCTTGGCTGAGTCCACCAGGCCAGCAAAGCTAATGACTGATGAGCATATACATCCATTCTACCTTAATCTCTGAAACAGATCCTTCCTTAGAGCGGAGAGGGAACACAAATTAAATTTTGGATTTATTCAGGCCACAGGTGTGAATTCCATTCTGCCTCTTAATGGATGTGTGACCTCAATAAATTACCCTTCTGTGCCTATAAGACAAAAACAAGAATACAACCCTGAAAGACTGTGATATTTAGAGATAATGAACATGAAGTTAGTTCCCAGTCTAGCGTCTGGCATACACTGGTCTGTGATAAACAAAAATTAACATATTTTATCAATTCTAAGACCCACTTTTTAACATGTCTTAAAATCAGTGGTCTTATAAAAAGTGACAGCCAGAAGTAATTGTAAAAGAACTGTTGCCTGCACTCATACAAACTTCAGTTTGAAAACTTTATGCTTATAATGCCTGATAGTATCACAAAACACTAGCACCAAATCTTACAGCATTAAGTGTTAATAGCTTGGAAGAACATCTCAGAAACAAAAACGAACCACTTTGAAAAGATATTCTGCATTACTAATACTTTTGATGAAAACAACACAATATGGAAAAACATAAATGTCAGTATCTAGTCAAAGGTAAGGTTTAGAAGGGCCAAACTCTGAATGTGAAGATTTTCGGAATGAGAGCCAATTTATTTCATTTTCCTTTACGTGTATGTAAAAATATGAAAAAAATTTTTGTCTAAGTTATCTACATGACCTGTTTCAACAAGTATAAAATAAAAATTTCTACGTGTTAAAAAATCATCAGATCATAACTAATTGGTCATCTTTTTTTGACAATGGACTCATATCCATGGAATTGACTGGTCTTCTATCTGTCCCATCACTAATAGCATTTGAGAGGGCAATGCCTGAAAAGGTGATGTTCTATTTTATAAGATGTGACATATGCTCTAAATTTGTGACCAATAATTTATGCTACTTCTCCTATAGTACATGGGCCTAGAAATTGAAGGGTAGAAATCAGAGTGCCTCCTCTATTACATCTAATACCCTATACTCAAAAGAATTTTTGCTTCCATCCCTAAAACTTTTGGTCTGCTAGTTAGAGATTTTGGTTTCCATGAGAAGAATGCTTCTATTATAGGACAGAATGGTTACACTAAACTAAAGCTGAGATTGCCACCTGCCCATTTGAGCTATTCAAACCACTGAAACAACAAGTAAAGATCGTTACTATGACTGGTATGACCGATCCCAAGTTACTATGGAAAACTAGTTGCTTACTATGCAACTGGAGCAGGGAAAATAGGTTTGGAATTCAGCAGATGGATTAGACAGTGTTGTCAAACTAGTGGTGTGAATAATCAACCAGCTGTGGTTCTTAAAAATTCCAATACAATTGTAAAATAATGTACTAAGATGTTGCAGTAACAGCTAATTGCCTATCAATGTTTTTATATGTTAACCTTCAATTTCTGCCTTCATCCTGTTGTGCAGTGGTACCATACCCTCAATAGCTAAGGCACTTCTTAGTATTTCTGCATGCAATAGTAAAAATTCATAGGAAACTACAGTGTCCTAATAAAGTCAGAATCCCTAAGGGTTTCAGTCAGACCCCCTGAGGATGAAGTTTAAGGACAATCTACCAAGTGAAAAATAAAACCGTACCAGCTGGAGGTACCGGGTGAGGGTGAAAGACACAGAATGGGTCATGGAAGAAGGAAGTTAATTAAGGCCCTATGACGAGTACAAAAATGAGGGCTGTAAACAGCTACGCAATTCTGGCATCCCTGCTTCTTAACATCTGTGTGCTGATGTATTAACTAATTTATTTTTCTTTTCCTGCTCCTTTCTCTTAACTAATTATTTTAGATAAGGATTGTCAGCGGTGGTTTCTAACACATGTGTTTAGGGAACTGACAAACTTTTTTTGTAAAGGATAAGAAAGTAAATATTTTAGGGGCACCAGAGTGGCTCAGTTGGTTAAGCAACTGACTCTTGATTTAAGCACAGGTCATGATCTCAGGGTGGGAGATCGAGCCCTGCATGAGGCTCCGTGATAGGCGTGAAGCCTGCTTAAGATTCTCTCTCCCTCTCCTTCTGCCCCTCCCCAGTCCTCTCTCTCTCTCTCAAAAAAAAAAAAAAAGTACATGTTTTAGGTTGTGTAGGCCATAAGGTCTTTGTCATAACTATTTAACTGCTGTATCAGTATGAAAGCAGCTAGAGACAATATGTAAACGAATGAGCACACTGTGTTCCAATGAAACTTTACTTATAGCCTTTGAAATTTATATTCTATCTAATTTTCAGGCACCATGAAATATTATTATTCTTTTGATCCCCCCCAACCACTTAATAATGTAAAAATAATTCTTTGCTTCCAAGCCTATAAAAACAAGCAACAGGCCAGATATGACTAACCCCAGTTAGACTATTCAAGTGGAATAGTGTTTTAACTAAAAAAGCAACTTAAAGAATTGGGTATGTTATCACTTAGATTGGCTAATGCATACATCCAACCACATCAATTAAATGTGATTACTCCAATTTATGCAAAAATTGCTAAAATGGATAAAAACAGTATTAAAAAACTTAAAAAGCATGACCCAACTATATGTTGGATGCATGTTAAATATAAAGACACACTAGTTAAAAGAAAAATGTGGAAAAATATATAATGCAGACAAAAACTATAAAAAGGGCGGAGTTTAGACATCAAGAACTTATCAGGAAGATCTAACAATCATAAATGTAACAATATGTGCCTTACAACAATTATAAAATAAATGAAAGAATAATCAACAGAATTAAGGGAGAAATATACAATTCCACAATCACAGTTTGAGATTTTATCAATCTTTCTCAGCAACAGAACCGGGCCAAAACTTTTTTTTAATTTTTATTTTTTAAGATTTTATTTATTTATTTGAGAGGGAGAGAATGAGAGATAGAGAGCACAAGAGGGAAGAGGGTTAGAGGGAGAAGCAGACTCCCTGCCAAGCAGGGAGCCTGATGTGGGACTCGATCCCGGGACTCCAGGATCATGACCTGAGCCGAAGGCAGTTGCTTAACCAACTGAGCCACCCAGGCGCCCAGGCCAAAACTTTTAAAACTCAAGTGAAGACTTCGATGATGAATAACAACCTCAATCCCCTGACAAAATGGACACTAAATGACCTTAGAGAACACTGCGTCCATCCAACAAATAAAATACACGTTCTTTCCAGGTGCACATTAATGCCTGCCAAGAGAGGCCATATGCTAAGCCAAAAAAACACAAATTTTAACACATTTCAAAAGACTATAATATGTTTTCTGATCACAGGATTAAATTAGAAATCATTGACAATCAGATATTTATAAATACTTCAAGTATTTGGAAATTAAATCACACATTTCTGAAGGATTCATAGGTCAAAGAAAAAAAATCACAAAGAAATGAAAAAACATTTCTAACTAAATGGTAATGAAAACATCAAAACTAGTGAGACGCAATAAAAGTGTTTTGAAAGAAATGCACAGCTTTAAAAAGCTTATGTTAGGACAGTGGTTCTCAACCAAGGTAGTTCTACCCCACCACAGGACATTTGGCAATATCTGGAAACATTTTTAGATGTCATTACTGGGATGAAGGGGCCTGCAACTGGCATCTAGTGGGTCCATTTGTAGGATGCTGCTAAACATCCTACAATGCACAAGACAGCCCTCCAAGACAAAGAATTACCTGGTCTAAACTGTCAAGAGTGCAGAGGTTGAGAAAATTCTGTATACGAAATAGAAAAAAGAACAAATCAACAGAAAACAAACAAGCAATTGAAAAAATGAGCAAAACCAAAAGTGAGATCTTCGAAGAGTAACAGATTTGACAAACCTCTTGCTAAACATATCAATTTAAAAAAGAGAACCAACATGAGGAATACAAAAAGGGAATATCACCACAGATCCTACAGACATTAAGAGGATAGTATTATAAATACCTACTTCATGTGGATAAAAAACTTAGAAGAAATGGACAAATTCCTTTAAAATACATTGCTGGTGAACCTGTAAAATAGCACAACCACTCTGGGAAAAAGACTAGCAGTTGCCTCCTAAATTAAACATAACCTGGGGCGCCTGGGTGGCTCAGTCAGTTAAGTGTCTGCCTTCAGCTCAGGTCATGATCCTGGCATCTCAGGATCAAGCCCCACATCAGGCTCCCTGCTCAGCAGGGAGTCGCTTCTCCCTCTGCCCCTCACCCACTTCTGCTCTCACTCTCTTTCTCTCTCTCTTGCTCAAATAAATAAAATCTTAAAAAAAATAAATTAAACATAAGCTATCTTATGATCCAATGACTGCCCTCCTAGGTACTTACCCAATATAAATAAAAGCATATGTCCAAAAGAAGACTTGTACAGGAATGTGTGTAACACCTTCATAATAGCCTAAAGCATAAACAGTCCAAATTTCCATCAATACAAGAATGGTAACACAAATTCGGATATTCATACAATGGAATAATATGGAGCCATAAAAAGGTACAAAACAATGATATAGGCAACAACATGGATGAATCTCAAAAGCATTATGATGTACGATAGAGGACTTCACAAGAGTAAATACATACTGTATAGTTCTATTTATATGAAGTTTTAGAAGAGGCAAAACTAATCTAGGTTTAAAAAATTTTAAGTGTGATTACCACTATGGGGATGGTAGAGGGGCAGAGATTACCTAAAGGGAGCATGAGGGAACTTTCTGGGGTGATGGTAATGTTCTATATATCATGATAAGAGTTTGGGTTATACATGGTAAGCATCAGTTAAAACTCATCAAATAGTAAGATATGTATATTACCCTCCCACACAGAAAAACTATACTGTGAATTCAAATTAATGATATCCGTGATAAAGTGTTTAGAGGTAAAGTATACTGATGAATGCAACTCACTTTGAAATACATTTATAAAAAGATGGATGGAATAGATGTATTCATACACACATATACACACACAAAAAGCAAAATATAGCAAATCCAATTCAATCAGTTAAGAATTTATTCAATCTCTCACACTAACAACCTGACAAAAGAAGAGATATGTTTACCTCTGTGCATAATTATTATTTACCTCAGTCTATTTTTTTAATAATGTCCAGCATTCAATCAAAAACAGGAGGGGAAGAGGGGAGACAGACCCATTGTCAAGAGATAAGTAAGTCAACAGAAGCATACCCAGAAATGGCCCAAATGCTTAAGCTATCAGACAGGTACTTTAAAATAATTAAAATTAATATGTTCAAAGATATAGTAGAAAAGGTAGACACATACATTAACAATGGGGAATTTCAGCATGTAAACAAAAACTGTAACAAACTGCTGAATATTATCAAACAGACTGGAGGTGCAATAGGGAAAGAAAAAAATGGGGAAGAAATATTTGAAGAGACAATGGTTGAATATTTTTCAATAATAAGGAAAAATAAACTATATATCTAAGAAACTCAGAGAACCCTAAACCAGATATATACAAACAAATGCACAAAAGACACTTAATAGTCAGAAAAAGGAAAAAAATTGGCAGCCCTTTTACTAAGTGATAGGGCGATTTGCTATTTGAAATGCTTTATTTAATCACTATCATGTATTTCAAGCATTGACAATTTGCAAATAACTGAAGTGAAGTGATAAGTAATAAAGCCACATAAACATTTCATTTTTGATCATTCAGAAGTCCCACAGGGGGAAAAAAAGAATTGTAACACATTTGTAAATAAGAATGATTAGTTTTAGAATGCCACACACTATTGAAAATGCAAAACAGTTCAATGCTTCCTGACCCTTCTATTTTGGAAAAGTACAACTCTCATTAGTAAAATATATACAGACTACCAATTTAACTTGAATTATTTTAAAACTCCAACATGGTACCTTTGTAGCTGTCAGCTCAAATTAGGAAGACTAGGATGGAATGAAATTTCATTTGGAAACCCATTATGTCTGCTTTCATAAGTAAATAACCCCATCAAATGACCCTGTGAACTAATTACATTTGAGGAAAATTTTTGTTAAATTAAACTTGTATAACTACTAGTAAAACCATATAACAAACATGTAGATGGAGGTGCCTGGGTAGCTCAGTTGGTTAAGCATCCAACTCTTGATTTCGGTTCATGACGGCTCAGGTCATGATCTCAGGGTTGTGAGATTCAGCCCCATGTCAGGCTCTGTGCTGGGCATGGAGCCTGCTTAAGATTCTCTCTCTCCCTCTGCCCCTCCCTTCCCTCTAAAAAAAATGTAGATTAATAGAGTTCTAAATAACTGACTGCTATTGGATAATGTAAAAGATGTCATGGTATACATAGTTGCATGCCTTCCAAATAAATTTAAATGTCTTCAGGATAGAGCGAAGTTTAAAATAATTAGGGAGGGAAGCTTGTTTCTGGGCACAATTTAAACTTAATGTAAAAATCCTATAACTAATTAAAAAAATCTTTTTTAGACAAAATTTTTGAGAGTAGTTAATATGAAATTTGGCAATAAGGAAAGTAAAATATATTTCTGGGGTTCTCAGTGTATATCTCTGTATCAAGAATACCAGAGGGGCTTAATGAAAATGCAGGGGGAAAAATGCAGAAAACTGAGCCCACCCTAAACTACTAAATTGGGGGTAGAGGGGTGGGAGATTACCAAGTATCTAATTTTTTTTTTTTATAACTGGGTATCTAATTCTTAAAAGCACCAGGTGATATTTAAAAATCTGAGAACCACTAATCTAGATTAAAGCATGCTGAGTATGCCCAAGATTTAAAATCCTCTTTTTAATACCAGCACTTAAAGCTCCACTTTGGCCAAATAAGAAAAGTCAAGATTAGGAATATTAAGAGGACAATATATTCAACTTGGATAAAAAATATAAGTAATAATAAACATTTGAGATTTTCCACAGTAAAAAATATATAGGAAGGGAGAAGGGATATATAGGCAGAGCAGAGACAACTTTTAGGGCACTGAAAATACTCTAGATGTTATTATAAAGATGGATATATGTCAATATACATTTACCTGGACCCAAAATGTGCAACACCAAAAATAAACCTAAGGTAAGCTATGAACTTTGGGTGAGTATGTGTCAACATACGTTCATTTTTGATAAGAAACGTACCATTCTGTTGAGTGATACTGGTAATGGGGGAGGCCATGCATGTGTGGGGGAAGGAGGTATATGGGAAATCTCTATACCTTCCCTTCAATATTGTTCTGAAACAAAAATTGCTCTAAAAATAAATTCTAAAAAAAAAAAAGAAATATGGATTTCGGGTGATGATGATGTGTTAATGTCCACGGAATGTAACAAACATACTACTCTGGTGCTGGATGTAATGGCGGGGGGAGAACAGAGACAGCAAGTTGATGGGAATTCTGTACTTTCTACTTAATTTTGCTAAGAACTAAAATTGCTCTAAAAAACAGCTTCTATTAAAAAAAACATTAAGTGAATACTAAACAAAAATGTATAGAAAAATATAAAGGACAAGTGAAACAGTGTATTATAAACTAAAAAATCTGGTAAAATATCAACTAAAGGATGAGAAATGAATATAACAGACAAAATTACATAACATTACTTCTAAGAGATCTAAAATCAATTTCATCCTATATCATCCAGCCTGATGATTTTTACCACTTTTTTCAAAACTGTTTAGGTACATGCTTCAAGAAGAAAACCATTTTCTAAACTTCTGCCAAAAACAAACTAGTCTTCTTACACATGCTGACTCAGTCCTTAAACATTTTTATTCAAGGATTTTCTTTTTGTATAATGAAAAATTTACCTCTACTTATTTTATAATGGCTAGATGAAGGATATTCAAATCAAACATTTGAAGTTATTGGACAATTATACATGCCCAATTAAATACAAGTTTAATTTTCAAGTATTAAACTTAACAAATTGGCATCAGTTTATTAACATTTATTTAAATTCCTAACACAGAAATTCTAAAAAATTTTGCAAAAAATTTTGGAAAAAATATGTGATAAAAATCCAATTCATATAAGTCTAGTACATAAAATTCTACTAACCACTCTTTTTAAAATTTTACTCACCCACAGTCTTTACACCTAGTGTCATATGACTAAACTCTCACCAACTAACAGATCTATTCAGACAGTATCAATTAGAAATAGATTACTGTTCAACCAAAGATGCTATCTGGTCTGGAAACAAGGACAAAAAGACCACAAATCAGCCACAAAGGTGGTATTCACGAGTAAAGAAACTGCTTGACCACTTAGCTTTGTTAATCATGCAAAACTATGACTTAGACACCAGACTCCTCAGCACACATTTTTTTTTTTAACTCAAATTCCTTTCTTTGGCATTTAAGAAATTTAACAATTTCAAGAGGTACCTTCCTCTTTTTTTCTCCCAACTACTCTCTCAAGATGCATTAGCTCTAGCAAAACTGTTCTACTAATTTTCTTCAAACACACCAAGCATGCTTCTGCCACTCAGTTTTTGTCCCTGCTATTTGTCTGGAATGTGTTACCACCTATTTGTCTACCACAGTCTGAGCCTTCACATTCCAGTCCAACTGTCATCTTCTCCATGAAACTTTTCTTGATGATCAAAATTCATAGTATTTCTTTATCCAAAGAAAAAAACGCAATCCTAGCACAATCCTAGCATGCAATCCTAGTAACTGGCATTTAATTTATGTTATATATGATAATCTCAAATATTCTTTCTTCATATAAATGGGAATCCATTCCAGTGTTATTCTAGTATAAATCTACTTTCCCCAAAGAACTAATGCTATTTAAGGGCTGGTTTTAAAAGCACCAATCACAGTACTCCTACCTTGGTAGGAAGTTTTGAATGTTTGATCTTAGTAATTTTAAAACATGAAAAAAAAACCGTATTATAGCAGTTCCCAACTTTTAAAATATCACATCATAGGGGCGTCTGGCTGGCTGAGTCTGTAGAGCAGGCGACTTTTGATTGTGGGGTTGTGAGTTCAAGCCCCATATGGTGTATAGAGATTACTTATAAAAAAAAAGTAAAAATAAATTTAAAAAAATCACAACATATACAAAAAAAAAGATAAAATATTTGTAACCTCCAAATATGGAGTCCGTCAGACTCCTATATTTAGGCACACCTGTAACTGTATGGAAGTACACCAGTTGGGAAGCTCTGCATTAGTGTAAAAAACCAAATGCCAACAGCAAGGGCAAGATTAGTAAATTCCTTTATTTTTGTATTCAGCTTTCTATTAGCACCATTATTTAGAAACCTCTTGATTTGTTGTCTTCAGCAAATAAAAACTTGTTAGGCTTTTATATAATGTATAAACTCTACTCATTTTATCTTTCTAAGTAGGGAATTCAACTGGACATATTTCCATGTGCCAACAACCTCAGCCTAGTGCTTAACTTAAAACATTAATTCTGAAAATAGAAGCTAATAGAAACAAAATTCATTAATGACCTTAAAACCTGTTCTCCTACTGTGAGAACTCATCAGTTTTTTCCTTGGATGTCTACAGATTTCTGATAGGAAAAATAAATCATGGTATTGGCATTCTACATATCAACGTCGCTTATTTCATATAGGATTTTTTAACATGCCTTCACCTAATTTCTATTTAATTCAAGGTCTTGAATTAAGACCTAAGTGAGACTTGATTTCAACACCATCTTTGTTACTAACATTTTGTCTCCACCACCTCATTTCTTTAAACTAAAAAAAACCTAGAAACTGAAACAGTCACTCAATTCCCTTTGAGTTTTTTTTTAAGATTTTATTTGAGAGAGAGAGAGCACGAGCCCAAGAGGGGGTAGGGTCAGAGGAAGAAGCCGACTCCCAGCTGAGCAGGGAACCCGATGTGGGACTCGATCCCAGGACTCTGGGATCATGACCTGAGCCGAAGGCAGTCACTTAACCAACTGAGCCACCCAGGTGCCCTCCCTTTAAGTTTTTAAAAATATGTGATAACCCTACTTAGAACCCTATCTAAGTAGGGTTCTTACCCCTCTGACCTCAATGTGATACGTAAGTTTAATCATTCCCATAAAGAACTCTTGTTGCCAGGAGTTAATAAAATGGCTTTTCTGCAACATATTAATTTGCCAATTTGCTAATTTAAAAGAAAGCATTATGGGATGTCTGGGTGGCTCAGTTGGTTAAATGTCAGCCTTTGGCTCAGGTTGTGATCCCGGGGTCCTAGAATCGAGTCCTGCATTGGGCTCCTCCTTGCCCAGTGGGGAGCCTGCTTCTCCCTCTGCCTGCCGCTCCCTCTGCTTATACACTCTCTCTCTCTGACAAATAAATAAAATCTTAAAAAAAAAAAGTAGGCATTACTTTAAATAAATAAATGTAGGCATTACTTGAGAATACATTATGAGAGCCTGGGCATTCTTATACTAGCTGATAGAAGTCCAAAATGGTACAACCCCTATGGAGGAGAATTCAACCACCTCCAAAAAAAAAAAAAAAAAACTATATCTGTATCTACGTATAGATAGCTCATAAATTTACCCTTTGACCCAACAATTCCACTCCTAGAAATCTGCCCTGAAGACACACTTCTACAAATACAAAACATGTGAAACAAGGTTATTGACATTAGCATTATTTGTAATAGCAAAATATCAGAAACAATCTCAAACTAACAATGAGCCTAGCTGAATAAACTATGGCACATCTACACATACAGTACTAAAACACCACGAAAAAGAATTAAAAAAAGATTTCCAGATATGGAAATTTCCAAGTGAAACTGGAGTGACTTCCAGGATATACTAAGTGAAAAAAAGCAAAGTACAAAAGAGTACATACAGTAGTCTACATTTTTTTTAAAAAAGATTTTTACTTGAGAAAGAGAATGAGCAGGGTGAGGGGCAGGGGGGGGAGAGAGAGAGGGAGGGAGGGAGAGAGAGAGAGAGAGAGAGAGAGAGAAAGCAGCAGAATCCCTGAGCAGCAAGGCTGAGGCGGGGCTCAATCCCAGGACCCAGAGATCATGACCTGAGCTGAAGGCGGATGCTTAACGGACTGAGCCACCCAGGCACCCCAGTAGTCTACACTTTGAATAAAAAGGGAGACAAGACAGAAAGGACAGACCAAGAACTAATGAAAATGACAAGATTTATTTATTTTTATTATAAGAAAGTATATGCCTATACGAGTGGGGGAAGGGGCAGAGGAAGAGAAATCCTCCAGCAGGATCCCTGATAAGCATGGAGCTGGACACAAGATGGACGGGGGCGGGGGGGGGTGCAGGTGGCAGCCTGGATCCCAGGGCCCTGAGATCATGACCTAATAACCTGAGCCGAAATCAAGAGTTGGTCACTCAACCAACTGAGCCACCCAGGCACCCCGAAAATGATCACCTATAGTGGGTGGGTACATGGAAAGGATAAGGATGGGAGTAAGGCTTCTGAAAAGTGTAAGTTTTTATATAGTACTGACTTTTGAACCATGTAAAATTAAATAAAAAGAATGAAGTAATCCCTAAAATTAAATACAAATACTCCAATTCAACGACAGAAAAACCAAACCAATTAAAAAATGGGCCAAGGACCTGAAGAGACATTTGTCCAAAGAAGATAGACAAATAGCCAACAAGCATGAAAAGATGCTAAATATCACTCATCAGGGAAGTACAAATCAAAACTACAATGAGACATCACCTCACACCTGTTAAATATAGCCACTATCAAAAACATAGAAGGGGTGCCTGGGTGGCTCAGTCGGTTGGGCGTC
Organism: Eumetopias jubatus; assembly: GCF_037043125.1. Classification (NCBI taxonomy): domain Eukaryota; kingdom Metazoa; phylum Chordata; class Mammalia; order Carnivora; family Otariidae; genus Eumetopias; species Eumetopias jubatus. Next base: position 169,606,821 of record NW_028274808.1, on the reverse strand, counting down.
TGCCTTTGGCTCGGGTTATGATCCCAAGGTCCTGGGATTGAGCCCCACATTGGGCTCCTTGCTCAGCAGGGAACCTGCTTCTCCCCTGTCTGCTGTTCCCCCTGCTTCTGCTTGCTCTCTCCCTGTCAGAGAAATAAATAAAATCTTAAAAAACAAACAAATAAAAAAACAACCACTGAAAATAATAAGCACTGGTGAGCACCTAGAGAAATTGGAATCCTTGTGCACTTCTGGTGCAGCTGCTATGGCCAACAGTAATTTTCTAATTTTCCAAAAAAATTAGAAATGTAACCATCATATGATCCAGCAGTATATATTCTGGGTATACATGCAAAAGGATTGAAAACAGGATCTCAAAGAGATACCCAGGTTCACTGCAGTATTCTTCACAAAAGCCAAGAAGGAGAAGCAACCTAAATGTCCATCAACAGATTACTGTATAAAAAAAATGTGGTATATACACACAACATATTATACAGCCTTTAAAAAGAAGAAAATCCTGTCATATGCTACAAAACGGATAAGCCTTGAGGACATTTTGCTAAGTGAAATAAGCCAGTCACAAAAAGATGGCTATGTGATTCCACTTATACGAGATATCTAAAGTAGTCAGACCCCTAGAAACAGAAAATAGAATGGCGGTTGCCAGGGGCTGGGCAGGGGGGTGGGGGTGGGGGTGGAGGGAATTATTCACAGGGCACAGAGTCTCAGTTCTGAAAGATGAAAAAGTTATAGAGGTCTGTTGTATTAACAATGTGGGGCGCCTGGGTGGCTCAGTTGGTTGAGCGACTGCCTTCGGCTCAGGTCATGATCCTGGAGTCCCGGGATCGAGTCCTGCATCAGGCTCCCTGCTCAGTGGGGAGTCTGCTTCTCCCTCTGACCCTCCCCCCTCTCATGTGCTCTCTCTCCGTCTCTCATTCTCGCTCTCTCAAATAAATAAATAAAATCTTTAAAAAAAAAAAAACAATGTGTACATACGTGGAAGGGGCAGAGGGAGGCTCACAAAGAAACAACTCACAGTTGACAGCACCGTACTATAGACTTAAAAATGGTTAAGATGGTAAATTTTATGTTGTGTGTTTTTTAGCACAATAAAAAAAAGCAAGAATCACATTTATCAGTGGAAATAAAAAGTATTGTGTGTATAAAAACTGAATACAAACAGAAAGAAAGAAACCAATTGTACATAAAATTGATAATGTAATCACTTGGACAAAAGAATTCAAATTCAAGTAACTAACAAATACAGTACTCTATACAACCTTAGGGGTACAACTAAACTGCAAAAAATCTTGCAAGGGACACCAGTATAGTATTGAATTTTGTTTGAGTTTACAGCAGGGTAGTACAAGGAAATAAATTTATCAAAGTTTAGGGAAAACAGGATTTATACTGTAGAAGAAGGATGATACAAATATGGAATGGAGGAAGTTTAGGAAAAACTGTGGGGATGGATTTTTTTTTAAGTAACCTCTGCCCCCAACATGGGGCTTGAACTCACAACCCCGAGATTAAGAGTCACAGGGTGCACAGGGTGCCTGGGTGGCTCAGTCAGTTAAGGGTCTAACTCTTCATTTCGGCTCAGGGTCCTGGGACCCGGCCTCCCATTGGGCTCCACGCTCAGCACAGAGTTGGCTTGTCCCTCTCCCTCTGCTCCCCCCACCTTGCTCTCTCTCTAAAGTAAATACATAAAATCTTAAAAAACAAACAAACAAAAAAGGGAACTGCATGCTCTACTGCTTGAGCCAGCCAGGCGTCCCTGTGGTGCTGGATTTTAACTGAACAGAATGAACTCTAAAGTATGTATATTTCCCAGCACTACACACTGATAGGGCCTGAAAAATTACATCCTACTACCTATGTGAACCCAATGCCCATGCCCAGACCTTGGTTTATAAACACCACTCTCTAACTAAAATGGAAATAGGACTCTGTGGAAAAAATGACCTATCCAAATCTGGGGCAAGAAAGCACAAGGTGAACATGTTGCACCAGAAAACAAAGAAGTGCTCAAAGACTCAGAGAGACGTCAAAAAGACACTAGATGTTTCAAAAGGACACCAGAGCCAGCACGCTCATTTGGGGATAATTTGACTCTCAAAGGGAATAAAGACAGTAGACTATAATGCACTGAATGAAGAACCCATGAATAATTTTTTTAAAAAGGGGAGCAGGTGGGGCGCCTGGGTGACTCATATGGTTAAGCGTCTGCCTTCGGTTTGGGTCATGATCTCCAGGTCCTGGGATTGAGCCCCACGGCGGGCTCCTGGCTGGCTCAGCGGGGAGCCTGCTTCTCCCTCTCCCTCTGCCTCTCCCCTTGCTTGTGTGCTCTGTCTCCCTTTCTCAAAGGAATAAATAAAATCTTAAAAAGGGGGGGGGAGAAGGGGGAAGGCTCTTTTCTACAGAGAAAGGCCAGCTAACACATGTAGAAGGAATGATAGACTTTAAAAAAGGCAACATTTTATAATCACCAAAGTGGATACTAAAACAGTTAAGTAAAAATTGTAAGAAAACAAATTATTCTTACAAACTGTCACTTTAAATATTACTTAGTAATTGCAAAGCTGGGAAAGGTGTATTTACAATGAAAGAGTTGACCAATTGTAACCAAGTGATCAAACTTAGCATAACCAACAGGACAAAATGACATTCTGTGCCTCCTGATGACGCAAAGGAAACTAACTATACATCACCACTTGCATGGTAAAGTACACACCAAAAAAAGTTCAACCTAAGCACGAGGAAATGAGAAAAACAGATTATGGCACTCCTATGAGACCAATGCTTCAAAAATGTCACATCATGAATGACTCCCCCCCTTCCAACAACGGTGACAGAACTTTTTTTTTAAAGATTTTATTTATTTATTTGACAGAGAGAGACACAGTGAGAGAGGGAACACAAGCAGGGGGAGTGGGAGAGGGAGAAGCAGGCTCCCCGCTGAGCAGGGTGCCCGAGGCAGGGCTCGATCCCAGGATCCTGGGATCATGACCCGAGCGGAAGGCAGATGCTTAATGACTGAGCTACCCAGGCACCCCAGAACTTTCTAGATTAAAAAGGAGACTAAAGAGGGGTGCCTGGGTGGCTCAGTCAGTTAAGCCTCCAACTCCTGATTTCAGCTCAGGTCATGATCTCAGGGTTCTGAGATGGAGCCCTGCATCAGGCTCCACATTCAGCAGGGACTCTGCTTGAGATTTCCTCTCCCTTTCCTTCTGACTCCCTCCCCCATGCACATGTGCTCTCTAAAATAAATAAAAATCTTTAAAAAAGGAGACTAGGGGAGCCTGGATGGCTCAGTTAAGCGTCTGCCTCAAGTTTGGGTCATGATCCCAGGGTCTTGGGATCGAGCCCCACAAGGGTTTCCTGCTCCTTGGGAAGCCTGCTTCTCCCTCTCGTACTCCCCCTGCTTGTGTTCCCTCTCTTGCTGTGTCTCTGTCAAATAAATAAAATCTTTAAATAAATAAATTAAATAAAAAAGGAGACTAAAGAGACATGACATATGCAAATGATCCTATATTGAAACTTGGATAGAGGAAAAAATCCAATTTTAAAAAAGTCATTTTTAACTGATGGTTGCCAGAAGGGAGAGGCTGGGATAAATGCAAAATGAGTGAGGGGGGCATGTGAGGTACAGGATTTTAATCATGGAATGAAGAAGTCACAGGGATAAAAGGTACAACGTAGGCAATATAGTCACTGATATTGTAATACCCTTGTATGGTAACAGATGTTAACATATAGACCTATGCAATCACTATGTTGCATACCTGAAACTAATGTAACACTGTGTGTCAACAGTATGTCAATAAAAAAACTGAAAAATTAAAAAATAATTAAATAAAAAAATTAAAAGTCATTTTTAGGACAACTGGGAGAACTTTATTATGGACAATATAACAGATAACACTGTACCAATGTTAAGTTTGGAGTGCGGTAACAATCACTGTTCTAAGAAGAACACTGAAGCATTCACAGGGAGAATGTCCTGATGTCTGTAAGTACAAAAAAGTGTATCATGTCTGTCTCCTTCTGTGTGTGTATGGAGAAACAAAAGCAAACAAAGGTGACAAAATGTTAACAACTGGTAAACCTAAATGAAGGCATATAGGTGAAGGTACAATTTTTTCCAACTTTTCCAGAGGTCTGAAATGTCTCAAAATAAAAAGTTGAGGTAATTCTTAAAAAGGAGGAGGGAGTGGAAAAAACATCATAATTAGCCAGCAATATTCTCCAGTAAAAATTCAAATAATAAAAGAAACAGGATTCTAAGATCAAATCATGAGATTCCCACATAATTTCTCCCTACCTAGCACATAAAAAAATTCCTACGAATTTTTCTTATGGTATTTAAAATAAATTTCACAAATCTAGTGAGTTGGCTGCAAATATATGCTATTATTTTTGAAATTAAGTGTTTTTCAAATTTATGAATACTGCTACAAAGTCTATAGTATACTCTGACTTGTCAAAAGAGCTCCTGTGATAGATTAAAGATGGCTACAAATTCTTTCTTTCTTCTTCCATTGAGAAGTAGAGTCATTTTTTTCTCCCCTTGAATGCAGATTGGGCCATAAGTACTTTAACCAGTAGAGTAAGATAGATGTGACATTGCCAATTCTGAACCAAGCCTTTAAAAAGTACTGGCAAATTCCTCCACAGTGTCTTAGAGCCTGAGTCCAACTACCCTGCGAGAGAGACCATGTAGAGAAGCCCCAAGATTATATCACAGATAGGAAAAAGGGCCCAGGTGAGTTCAACCTTACAGCTGTTCCTACCAAAGCACAAAGTGTTTGAGAGAAACCAGTGTGGATCTTCTAGACCAGTTTAGACACCAGGTGAATGACTGAATGAGCACAGTAAGGAACGTGGAGAAGAATACTCAAGTCAAGCCAAGCCTGCCCAAATTCCTGATGCACAAAACTGTGAGATAAAGAAGAAAAGTGGCAGATGTCAAAGGTAGAAGCAACCCAGATGTCCACTGACAAATGAATGGATAAACAAAAGATGCTTTATATATACACAGTGAAATATTATCTAGCCTTAAAAAGTAAATTCTGACACATACTACATGGGTGAACCTTGAAGACATTATGCTAAGTGAAACAAGGCAGTCACAAAAGGACAAACACTATTATGATTCTACTTATATTAGGCTCTTAAGAGTAGTTAAATTCAGAGACACAAAGTAGAAAGGTGGTTGCCCCTGCCAGGGGAAGGGGGAATCAGAGTTACCATTTTTTTAAGATTTCATTTATTCATTTGAGAAAGAGAGAGAGGAAAAAAAAGAGCGCTCCCAAAAGCGGGGAGAAGGGCAACAGAGAGGGAGAGGCAGACTCCAGCTAAGCAGGGAGCCTGATGCAACGCAATGCCTGACTGATGTGATGCCAGGCTTGATCCCAAGACCCTGAGATCATGACCTGAGCTGGAGGCAGACCCTTAACCATTTGACCCACTGAACCACCCAGGTGCCCCAAGAGTTACTGTTTAATGAGTACAAAGTTTTAGTTGGAAAATATGAAAAAGTTTTGGACATGAATGGTAGTGATGGTTGCACAACAACGTGAATGCGCTTGATACCACAAAACTACTCTTAAAAAGGATTAAAATGGGGATGCCTGGGTGACTCAGTCGGTTAAGTGTCTGCCTTTGGCTCAGGTCATGATCCCAGGGTCCTGGGATGGAGTCCCACATCGGGCTCCCTGCTCAGCGGGGAGTGTGCTTCTCCCTCTGCCTGCTCTGCCTGCCACTCCCCCTGCTTGTGCACACTCTCTCTGATAAATAAATGAATAAAATATTAAAGATTAAAATGGCAAAATTTATGTTATATCTGTTTTACCATAATAAAAAAAAACCCGAACTGCTGTTTTAAACCACTGGTTTGGGGTAATTTGTTACACAGCAACAAATGAGCAGAACAGTTCCTCTACACAAATGCAAGTCTAAAATAAGAACTGTGCTACAGTTAGCATTACTTCCCAAATACATATTGGCTATATTATAGGGCTTCATTTTAAGAAATCTTGCCTATTTAATTTTTTAATTTCCTAGCAGAATCTTCTGCAAAGAAGATTTAATACAAATATTAAAATAAAATATGCAAACAGATTTTAGACTGGAAGTTAATACTGAATTTTATGTAAAATTAGCATCCTATGTGGCATTTAGGGATAAATAAAAATCTTTTATGGAAGTGAAAATAATTATAACCAAAGTAGGTATTTCTGGGATCCACCTGGAGGAAAAGAAGGAAAAAATTTCATGGCCTTCCTGCCCCTAATCTATTCTTCCCCTCTCACAACCTACATTTGATGAGAAAAGAGAGATGCCCTACCTTAAGTCAAGCCACCACATCCTAATTCCGAACTACATCAAACAAGCTATACTACAGGCAGCAGAAGTGAGAGTGTGCGGCAGAGGGAATGGTTGACACAAAGAGAAAGGTGACAGAAAAATACAACAACAACACAAAAAACCATAAATAACACCTGGTGGGAGAAAAATGGGGGACAGATTCAGAACAATGAAACCTTGTTATTTATTTAATCTTTCCTGATTCTTAGCACAAAAGTAGTAAGAATTTTTGATTCTGTGACTGAATGAGTATGGCAAATTTGGGTATGAAGTTAATAGCCAGAGAACTGTCTGGGGTACTGAACTCTGACACCAGATAATAAGAAGTGTATATAAGAAACAATCTTGAGGGCCCCTGGCTGGCTCAGCTCAAGTGTACAACTCCTGATCTCAGGGTGGTGAGTTCAAGCTGCAGGTTGGGTGCAGACATTACTTGAATAAATAAATACTTAAATCTTCAACTGGTCCGTCCCTCTCTCTAAAAATGAAGGCTTATAAGGACTTTCCAAAGTCCTTATAAGGACTTATAAATTACCTTATAATTTTCTAAAATAGCAAGAAAAGAAGGAATAAAATGTGAGTAGCATGCAGTTCTATATTAATACATGATTTGAAACCGACATGTATAACAAACTGTGGGCAGAAGCACTTAATGGAGCTTTGTACAGCACTGTTTATAGGTGTGTTTTGAATGTGTTATAAAAGTTATCAGATATGACTGCTACATTAGTTTCAGAATCCTTAACTATACAGAAAGAAGGCTATTTGTGAACTACAGATCTTGATACTTAATGTAACATTGGTAGTAAACAATCTGTCTGTCCTTTCAAACAGATAACTTTTGTATGGCCTTTAATAGTTCTAAAATTAATATATAATTGTAACTTATCTAAGTAACAAAACCATTTATTTACTTTAAAAAGTAGGCTGCACACCCAACAGGGGGCCTGAACTGAAGACACTGAAATCAAGAGTTGCATGCTCTACCAAATGAGCCAGCCAGGCAACCCTAAGCAACAAACTGTTAGTGAGTTTTCAGCTTTCTGTAACTAGGGTTGATCACAACATCTCAGACTCCATTTCTTCATCTGGAAAATGAGAACAGAACCAAATAACCTCTAAGCTACCTTTTGGTTCTAAAATTCTAAATATCCATGTTATCTCTCTGGTATGCAATCTCAGGTAAAGACTTAGTTGCAATTCAAAATATTTTCAAATTATCCTTCATTTCAAATATACAAATATTTCTCTAATCCACTATTATTATTTTTTCTAATCTAATATTAATACAAAATATTCATGTGTCCACTGACCAAATATTTGCTGGGCACCTAACTATGTGCCAGGCATTGAACTTGGTGCTGGTAGGGTACAAAAATAAAGAGAGAGATGGTACCTGTATTCATGAACATATGCATAAGTGTAACATCACATCTGTAATAAATGATATGAAGGAGCTAAAAGAACACATAATGGGGAATCTAAGAGACTTCCCTTAAGAAAAACAAATGAGTGACAAAAGATGAACAAATGAATGACAAAGGAAGTTGAGAAGAAGAGTACACATATGGGTTATGTAATGTGGCATCTGTCTAGGCAGAAATGGCATGTTCAAGGAACTGATCGAAGGCCAGTGTGACTGGACATAAGAATAGTTAAAGTAATTCCTCAGAAACTGAAATTTAAACCTGTAATATATATACAAAAGTATACCTTAGCTATTCCAAAGACATATTCTAAGAACCATTTTCTTTTTTTTAAGACTTTATTTATTTGACAGAGAGAGAGACAGCGAGAGAGGGAACACAAGCAGGAGGGAGTGGGAGAGGGAAAAGGAGGCTTCCCGCTGAGCAGGGAGCAGACGCGGGGCTCAATCCTAGGACCCTGAGATCATGACCTGAGCTGAAGGCAGACACTTAATGACTGAGCCACCCAGGTGCCCCTAAGAACCATTTTCAAGAAAGCTTCAAAGCATTACAATTGTTTCTAATGTCAAAAAAAAAAATGCCGTCCTATTATCTCCTTGCAAAAGAACAAAATAATTCACTGATTCCCTTCTCTTTTCACTTTACTGTTTTCAATTGCATAATAAAAACACAACTTCTTAGTTCTACTTAGATTCCTTTGAAGAAAATCAGCTCTAAGAATGAAAATAAGTATGCTATTGCCCTGACTCTGCCACTAAGCCACTCTATGACTGATCTTAGTACATGTTACTTGGCCACTTTGGGCCTAAATTTTCTCATTTGTGAAATACAGGGAGTTCTAGAATTTCCTTTAAGATGCTTCTAACTCTAAAATTATGGTTCTATTGTAAAAATGTTTGTCCCATTCTTGAAAACTAAAGAGAAGGGACCAAACATCTCTGAATTCCACTAAGATTTTACCTGCCTTTAAGCTGTTTGCATTTATACAGCATTTGAACATCGTTGCTATGTTATAATAAAAAAAAAACTACTGAATTTATAAAATTTGCCCATAATTAAGGGTCTAATAAACACAAGAATTATCAAAAATAGTTAAACATGGTTAAAAATCTATGCTTCCAATGAGACAGTACTACTTTAACTAACCAGGCATCCCTAGAAAGCACAAAGTCAAAACAGACTTAGAAAAACAAGGGGAAAAATCATTAAGATTCTTGAGAAAAGCAAAATTTTAGCAGGACATTCAAACTGGTTAATATGTATGTCAATTTTAACTTCCAAAAGAACTCATAACAAATGATTTCCTAACCCAAAGCTCATTCTAGACTTGGTTATATGTCCACTTAGATAACAGCATTTCTAATAATCTATCCACAAGTAGAAAAAGTACATATGGTCGTAACTTTTTTAACCAGATTATCCATCACTTGAATTCAAGATTTCAATACTCCTGATATGAAAATAAAAATTAAAAGATCTATAAATTGTTTACTTAACAGCTTTGTATTTCACATTTTTTCAGTATCTCCAAACACTCTCTATAACCTTAAGAAGCATCAATTAAGCACCTCACCTCGTGTATAATCTTTAGTATCAAGTTTATTTTAATGGAAGGTATTGTGTCCTTTTCCTTCAAAAGAGGCAACAAATTGCAGAATCTCATTAGATTTTAAAAACTAAGGTAAAGGAATACTTTAAATATTCATTAATGGCTCACAACTTCATAAACATTTAGTAGGCACTATACTAAGCTCTAGAACAAAGGGGCAAGATCATTCCCTAAAAATACATTTCACCAAGTTGCCCAAGGTAGAAACACTGTCAACATTGTTTCTTCCCTCACCTCCCACCAAGTCTGATTCTAGGTCTGAAACATTTCTTGGTTCCTTCCCTACCCTCTCTTCCCACTACCAAAGCCCAGCTTCAAGATTTCAACATCTTTCACCTACACTATTACCAGTTTCCTAGCTGGAATCCCTGCTTCAAGTCTTTTCCTTTCCTTGTTCCAATCTAGCCCTAGTTGTCACAAACAAAATATTTTCAGCACTGACAAATGTTCCCTGGGGGTCAAAGATGCCCTGGCTGAGGGGCACCTGGGTGGCTCAGTTGGTTCAGTGTTGAACTCTTGATCTCAGCTCAGGTCTTGATCTCAGGGTGGTGAGTTCAAGCCCGGCACTGGGCTCCACACTGGCCATGGAGCCTACTTTAAAAAAAAAAAAGAAAAGAAAGAAAGAAAGAAAAACAAAATGCCCTGGCTGAGAACCACTGCATCAAGTCCCTTAACAAGAACAGCACTTATCTTGTAAGGCTGCGGGCACAATCTATGTCCATGCAACAGAAAGCAAAAATCTGACCAATACAAGCCTGAAACTTACAACCTTGATCTTAGGGTCACCATGGTTTAAATAAGCTAACTTAAAAAGAGCTAAATATTCTCTCTTGAAAACCCCTTTGAACATGTGGACCTAAATCATCACCTTACTTCAAGTCTGAATTTTGAAGTCAGTACATTCTGTCAATGTTTAACCATACTAAATTCGTATTTAAGCTTCTGGATATTAGAAAATTGTGACAAATAAAATGCTTTGGTGATTAAATCGGTCTCCTCAGAAATTAATGGAAATAGGAACCCTGCTAGGCAAGCTATTGCCTACATTTAAGGTTGTAAGCTACTCTGAACAGTACTCTCATGAATATTTCTAGAAAAAAGTTCTAAAAAAGCACTTAAATTCTTATGGTTGAAAAAAGAGGCACACTCCTTTTAATTTTCCATGATTATATCCCTCCAGAACTATTCAAAGATACAGCCAAGAAAGAACAATACCTTTCAGAGAGGGTAAAAAAACGAGATGATACCTAAAAAAAAAAAATAACCCGGGAGGTGAAACTGTAAAGGCCAGGCCTAGCAGTGCAGTAATACCACAGGAGAGCACCTCCTACCACAAACGTTCTGAAGTGTGAACCCTGTGTCCAGACGCTCACCTTCAGTCGCTTGATCATTTCATCCGTGGTGATCTTGTCGGTGATCTCCTTTACCCCCGGAGGGTAAGCGATCTTCCCGTCTGCACTCACGACGCCACAGAGGGCCGTGGCAGGCTTGGGCGGCGCGGTGAAGTCCATCCTGGGGGACAACTTTTCTTTCACAGTCCTCTACCGGCCTCTATCGGTCAGAAAACAAAAGTTCAGCGAGAAAAGGGAGACTTTGTAACCTCTTTTTTCATTTCAAAAATCTCTAATCTGCAAAGGGCCCTTTATCCGGGGAGGCCGGGGACTCGGCGGCGGCCCCGCCACTCGCCCCTCCCCTGGCCTAGACCCTGGTGGCCGCCCCGCCACCCGCACTCACGCGGGCCCCGCCAGCCGCGGGCCCACGGGGCTCTCCGGCACCAGCCGCCGCGGCCGCGGGAAGCGCCGAGCAGCGCCAGGAGTTTCCCATTTCGCCTTTCACAATGAAATCCACCCCCAAGCACCGAGGTCCGAAGTTTGGCAGCCTCCCGAGCCCGGCGAGGCCCTCACGGCCCCCGCTCGGTCGGAGAGCAGCCCCGAGTCCCCCGCCCGGCCAGTCCCCTCCGGGAAAGGAGACGCGAGGCCTATAGGGCTCGGCTTAGGCCGCAAAACTAGGGACCCAACCGGACCCATACGCAGCGATGGCTCCGGCAAACGAACGCCTTTGCCGGGCCGAGCTTCGGGACCCCAGGCGTCCCCGCCACGCTCCCGCCCCTCCCCTGTCCCGCGGGAGGGGAAAACAAGACGCCCTCCACCCCAAACCCCACGCCAGGAAGCGGCTGACGCGGCTCCGCACTTCACATTTTGTTCCTTCAACTTCGGCGGAGGGACCCTGGCGGCTCTCTCGCCCCCGACTGCTCGGCGCCGTCCGGCGCTGCCGAGGCCTTATTGGCACCTCCGGGCAGCCCCGCCGGGCCTCGGTCCCGCGCCGTCCCCCCCCTCCCCGGTCTCCCCTTCCGTCCCCTCCCTCCACCAACCGAGGGCGGGAGCCGAGCCGCCGCCGCCTTTACCTCCTCCTCCTCATGCGGGCGGAAGGTGCATCGAGCGCCCGGGCCTCTGTCAGGTGGTTGCGCCGCCGCCCCTCGTCGGGCTGCACACAAAGCGGCTCCGCGGGTCCCGCCGCCGCCGCCGCCGCCGCCGCCGTCGCCGCCGCCGCCCGCCCGGGAGCGGCGCTGGGGCTGGCGGTGCCGAGGAGGAGCAGCCGCCGCGGGGGGAGACGCGGGGCGAGTGTGCGCTGGGCGGGGAGACACTGCCGCTCTCCGTCTGGCCGAGGAAGAGCAGCCTCAGAGAAGGCTCCTCCGGGAGCGTGTGCGCCCGTGTCCGCCCGGGACCCCCGCGGCCCGCCCGCCCACACCTCGCGCCGGCCGGGTCCGCCGATCGGGAGCCGGACGCCCCTTGCAGCGGCGCGCGCCCGGCCGTCCGTGCCCCCGGGAGCCGGCCCTGAGCGAACACACCAGCCGGTCACGCGAGCGGTACGAGAGCACGCGAGAGCAGGGCGCGCGCCTCGCTCCCTCCCCTTCCTCCGCCGGCCGTGCCTCCGCCTCCCTCGGGCCCGAGGCGGCAGCGCGCGAGGCGGACAGCGCCGCCACCCGGTTGGCGCCAAGACTTGCGCCTCTGGGAGGATTGGACCCAAAGGGCAAGCAGAGGAGGGGCCCCTGTGGCGGGAAGAGAACCCGGTCCCAGAGGCCCTTGTGAGGGCACGCAGGACGAACTGAGCTTTACGTTATGCCGCGAAGATGAGTTCATGACTTTTGGGGGTCATCCTGAGAGACATGGACAGAAGTGGTTGAAAGACGGTTGATTACTCGGTGAAAATGAACTGATTTCCTCCCCAGGAACAGAAGATCTGCAAACTGAGGAAAAGTTTTACAACATGACACAACGTGAGCTGCTCATTCTTGTTCCCTCTGACAGCCACCAGAGTTTTTGCCTTCCCCTCTTTGCATTTCTAAAATTAATATTTTGAAAGATGCAAAATATGAAAATAGCTTTGAGTCGAGTAGTTCTCAAAGAATGGTCTGAAACGTAGGTTCCTGGGCTCCACTCCCAAACCTAGAGAATAAGGATCTCTGAGTGACACCCAGAAGTAAGCATGTTTACAAATTAGCTAGATAGTTCTTGTGAATATGGAAATAAAAATATTTCTTAAAAATGTTTTAAATATACCCAGAATAACTTTTTCTTTCATACAAAGGAAGACCCAATGCAGTGGATTTGAGCAGTTTAATGTACAAAAATAAATAAAGCAAATGAACCTCAGGTGCACATGTATCAGAAAATGAAGTTGAAAAAAGAATACAGTAATATGAAATAGCATTCAGCTTTTGAAATTGACCACTACCATAGTTTAAAATTATATTCGATTATTATTCTTGATGGATATCCATTGGTCTTTTCCACATCCTTTACTTGGTCTGAAAAATATTAAAGGTACTGTACTCACTGAATTGTTTTTCAGGTATTACACAAGGGAGCAATCATCTTGGAATGGAACTGGCCATAGTTGCTCATTTGCTAGAAATGCCCAAAAGTCAGTGCTTTGTTTTCGGGCACTTAGAGTAGCCAACAATCCATTTAGGTTCATCTTCATCCAAACAATTAAACCGACCAAAACCTACTCTCTTTTAAGTGCTCCCTCTCAAGGTGTTTTTTTTTTTTTTTTAAATCTGCCATATTTAAATAACAAAAGAGTGGTGCTTTTTGTTTTCATTTTTTCTCTGAGTAATTTACCCATCATTAAATGAAGTTTTGTATATGCTCAGCAATTTTAATTTTACACAATTTATGACTTTGTTAATATTGTTTGACTTTATAAACACTCACAAGATTAGTAAACCCTAAGGATTACAACACATAAATAAACTGAATTTAGGGGTGCCTGGATGGCTCAGTTGGCTAAGGGACTGACTCTTGATTTCCACTCAGGTCATGATCCCAGGGTTGCGAGATCAAGCCCCGTGTTGGGCTCTGCACTGGGCATGGCGCCTGCTTAAGATTCTCCATTCTTTCTCCCTCTCCCTCTGCTCCTCCCCCCAAAAATTTAACAAATAAATAAGTAAATAAATAAATGGAATTTATACACTTCTAAAATTCAGGAATTCTGAAATCTCTGCTTTTAACCTCCTTTCTTAAACATTTGTTTCCACTTGCAGTAAATGAGAGGGATACATTTATTTGTGCAATGATTATTTAGAGTGCCTGCTATGCAAGGCATCGTTTTGGGCACTTAGAAAAAAATTGGTAATGGAGAAGGGGACAGAAATCCCTAACCACCCTGGTGGAACTTAATTTGGGGAGAGACAGACAAGAGAATAAATAAATTGCTATGGAGGAAGATGGAGTAGAAGAGGAATGCAGATCACATGTAGCCTTTTAGGCCCTTGGTCTTTGGAAGGACTTCAGCTTGTACTATGACTGAGATGGAATTATTGAAGTAGTTTAAACAGAGAAGTGACATGATACGATTTATGTTCCATGAGCCAGGCAACCTTGGGCAAATTACTTAGTCTTCCTGTGCCTTATTTTCCTTTCATCTGTGAAACAGGGATAATATTTTCTATCTCTGAGGGTTATTATGAGGAATAAATAAGTTGACATTTGTAAAGTGCCTAGAATAGTAACTGGTATATACTAGGCTCTACCTAAGTTATATGTGTGTGTGTGTGTGTGTGTATATATATATATATATGAGTGTATATATATATGTATATATAATGAAAGAATCATTCTAGCTGCTGGGTTGAAAACAATGTAGAAGTGCAAGTAAAGAATTAGGGTAATCAAGTATAAAACAACTACAAAAATCCCAAGGAGAGATGGTAATAAGGACCAGGTAATAAAAGTGAAGATGATGAAAAATGTGATTATATAACACTTGAAAGTGGCTACTATGACCAGGGAACCAAATTTTTAATTTAATTTTAAAATCTAGCCACATGTGGCTAGGTGACTATTATATTGGACAGTGCCATTCTACAGTATAGGGTTTGGAGGAGTGATTGACAGAAGATGAGGTTAGAAGATAAACTGTGTTCATATTGAATGCTACAGATGTTGAGCAGGGTGATAGTTTAAAATGATGAATTGGGGTAATAGGAGACTGAAGCTGTGCATAGTGAAACTGGACTAAGGTAAAACTATAATCAAACATAAAAATGCAAAAATATTTAAGATATTTAAATCAGTTTTTAAAATGTGTCTATTCTGTTTATCTGAAATTACTTATTTGCTCTTCAATTTGAAATGAACTAGCTAAATCTGAGTATTTTCACAAATTATACATATGAATCATCTGTGTACCTCTGGTCACAGAGAAATTAACCATCTGTCATAATCACTATGAAACTTGAAAAAAATGGTGCTTTATTTTAGTGTTTTTCCAGATACCACTGACATCTTGGTTTAGATTTGCTAAAATTGAAATATATTTAGGCATACAATAATAATTTATCTATTTCTACTGAACTAAATAAGTTTGACATGTTTCACTGATGACTGATAAAGACAAAAAATATGAAGTCTGAATCATTTTGGTGTATATGACCAAGACGTTAATGATTAACTTGTTTGTCATAGTAATTTAAAGACTTTATTTGAATTCTAATATCTTAGTCTCCGTGCACAATCTCTCTTCAGTTTAAACTGTGAAGGCTGACCTGCATCATCATTAGTTATATCAGCTTCCTTTTTTTTTTTTTTTAAGATTTTCTGTATTTATTTGAGAGAGAAAGAGAGCACAAGCCAGGGGAAGGGCAGAGGGAGAGAAAGAAACAGACTCCCCGCTGAGCAGGGAGCCTGATGCGGGGCTCAATCCCACGACCCTGGGATCATGACCTGAGCTGAAGGCAGACGCTTAACCGACTGAGCCACCCAGGTGCCCCTATCAGCTTTCTTAAATTTGTTTAATCAAAATTAAGTATTATTTAACTAGCAGGGAAAACAAAGTATAACTAAATATTTTCAAAATATGAAAGAAACTACAAGTATAAATAACATGAGTAAATCTTAGTGACATAATATGATAATTTGTTTATAACGTTCAAAAGCAAAGTTCAGGGTAGTGGTTACCCCTGAAGTACAAAGGGAAGGAGGGAACACAGGGAGACAAGATGGGAGAATGAGTACACAGGTAGATATATTCCTATTAAAGCTTTAGTCTTCGGCAGAATGGTGGCTTCACATATGTTCATTAAATAAGTGAATGAATGTATGAATGAATAAGGAGAGTCCATGCACCAATGAGGAATGTGTTTATAACCCAAGGTTGATGATTAAACCAATTCAGGGCATCTGAGTTGCAGAAGAGAAAAAAAAATAAGATGACAAACTCAAGAAATTGGAAAAAATAATATTATAATTTAATATTTTTGGAAATTATATCCCCCAAAGTCAAAGAAATTCTGCCCCCCCCGATAATTTTTTTCTAATAGTGGTGGTAAAATGAGAAATTATTTGGAGTTGTATTTTCTCAGATTGCTTCCTTCCTCAAACTGCTAGTATTAAGACGATAAATGATTATAGGACTGAAAGAATTTTCACGGTAATTAAACTTTGAACAATCACATTCCAGTGTATTTTTATTATGAAGCTTGGGATGCCAGACTCCTGTTGTTTTATATGATTAAAATAATTAAGAAAGTAAGCTTATGACAAATACTTCTTCACTACATTAAAGGCAGAAGAGATTTATTTATCGAAACATATTAGAGAGGATAATAATTGCCTCCCCTCCTGCAAACTCTTTTAAGAGAGTGGTTCCTATCTCAGCCTTACATATTCTCTCTCTCTCTTTCTCTCTCTCACGCGTGTGCGCACATGCGCGCGCACACACACACACCTGACTGAGCCTACAGTGGCACCTGAACCAAGAAAATGCAGTCCATAAGCTGAGCTGAGCCAAACAAAATATCATGAGATAGGCTGTGAATGAAGACTCAGCAACAGATGGAATGTTTAGCTGAATTATATCAATGCAAAACAGTAACGGTCTTTAACTATCTACATATGTGTAGGCTAAGGAAACCCGATGTGTCCTAATTTTTGTCCTGATTGTTCTGTCTTGCTTGCACTCCCCATAAGAATTGTTTCCTTACAGTAAAATCCCTTTTACCTGAGCTAATTTGAGTAAATTTCTGTTAACCACCAAATATGACTTGATTTAGAATGAACAATTGGACTTGATGAAATCTTAATCATGATCCATGAACCCAGCTTTACTGAGTCAAATAGTACCCCAAATTCATGTCCACCTGGAACCTCAAAATGTGATCTTATCTGGAAGTAGTTCTTTGCAGGTGTAATTACTTAAAATGAAGTCATGCTGGATTAGGGTGGGCCCTAAATCCAATGACCGGTATTTTTATAAGGAGATATGCAGGGAAGAAGGCCAGGTGACAATAGAGATTGGCATGATGTAGTTTCAAGCCAAGGAATGCCAGGGATGACCAGCAAGTACCAGAAGCAAGGAAAGAGGCAAGGAGGGGTTCTTCTCTTGAGCCTTCAGAGCGAATATGGCCTTGCTGCCATCTTGATTTTGGGCTTCTGGCCTCCAGAACAGTAAGAGAATGAATTTCTGTTCTTTTAAGCCTCTGAGTTTGTGGTACTTTGTTACAATAGCTCTAGGAAACTATAACACCAGCCATGTGTAAAATTTATCTTAAAGTAGATTGGTTAGTAGCTGTAAGAAAGCAAAAGCATTTTACCTTCTGAGAGACAAATTTCATCACTCTCGTTTTTGGACCTAACCCTGTGCTTTTTTGAAAGAGACCTGTAGAATATTTCTAAAGCTGTGACCAACAGTTTATCTTATTTCTACATTTTTTTCAGTCGTCCCAAGCCTCAATTTATCTCTAGAATGTGCGTTTTCATTTTTCCATTTTCTCACATTCTTAGGAAATAAGAACAATATGCAAGCAAATATTTAAGTAATTACACAACTACGATGGAGAAACTGTAAAAATGGAACTGTTCGTTGGCAACCAGCTTCGCCAAGCTTTGGCTCAAAGTGTTCATTTGTCAGCTTATATGCAAAAGTCCAAAACTGGAATTTTGAAAGCAGTTTAAGAATGAGGAGATATAATGTGCTAAACGAGGTTGTGTAAAATTGAATGGACCGAAGTCACAGTCAGCTTGTTTAATAATCAAATAATTCTTTTATGTTCACTTTATTAAGAATTTTTATAAGTGCAATATTTTCTATGACTTATAACCATCAAGTGTCATTATAATAACTGTGGCAGACTGTCGGAATAAGTAGCTGAATTTCAAATTTCTGGTTTAACTGGAAATGTAACCACATTACAACTGGTAACCAGCACTATCTG
Organism: Eumetopias jubatus; assembly: GCF_037043125.1. Taxonomy (NCBI): domain Eukaryota; kingdom Metazoa; phylum Chordata; class Mammalia; order Carnivora; family Otariidae; genus Eumetopias; species Eumetopias jubatus. The sequence goes on along the minus strand of NW_028274808.1, from coordinate 169,588,718 downwards.
AATTGTACAAGGAATGTGCCAAGAATTTGTACAACTTTTGCCTTCTGAATTTTTTCAAGTAATTCCAGAAACTGAATAGTTCTTGGACTGTGGGCTACCTAGATAGATATTGTTTTGGAAAAACTCTTCGGAGTACAATTATGCATAGACTTATCCAGAGACTAAAGAAAGTTAAGCAGGGAATCTGCAGAAAAGTTAATATGAGCTGTTTCACCTTTTTTTTTTTTTTTTTTTGTAGACGTGGAGCCCAACACAGGGCTTGAACTCATGACCCTGGGATCAAGACCTGAGCTGAGATCAAGAGTCGAATACTTAACCAACTGAACCACCCAGGTGCCCCAAGAACTGTTTCACCTTCTAATCATACTTAAGATTTATCATGATTTTCAGGGGATAGGAAGTTTCCTGTTAATTGAATTCTTTGACAAATTGAAACTTAACCAGAAAATTCCTTTTCTGTCCACTCCATTGAAAATATTTCTAAAATATATCAGTTATCTTTTCAGTCTTTAGAAAGCACAGGATAGGGAACATAATGGGGAACCTTTGGTGTTTGAACGTACCCCAAATGCCTCAGGGCTGTCAATCTGAAAGCCACTTTAAATTTCAAAACTGTAAGTATAGAATCAGTGATTGATTTGAGCCAAACACATACTGAGGCTAGAACTTTCCATGGAAGTTAGTTTCATCTCTATGTGTATTTTCAAAAATACAATGGGGAGAGGCCAGTTGAGAACCTTTGGGTTTTGATACATTTAACTACTTAGCACTTACTATCTGGCAGAAAAATGTTGAGGATGCAGAGGTGACAAGATATTGTTCCTGAATTCAACAGGTGTTTTAGTTTTCTTGTTTTTTTATTACTATATTTTCATGTATTTGTGCTATCTTAACTCTCTAATTTGGAAACCAGAAGTCTGGATAGAAGATAATGGACTTGGGATTATGGTGGGGAAATAAGAATTTTCTTAGGTGTGAGCAAGGAGAAAGTGTTAACCTTGGCTCTCTCTTGTTAATGAGGTTATGGGATAGGCTTTTCTCTTTCTTCATACTTTCATGTACTTTCCAAACTTTCTGAAAAAAGTTTGTTCAGAAAAAAATGGTTCCAAGATATTTAAAATTGGAAAACAAATTTATTTTTAAAATGTTACAGACAAAATCTACATCTAATGAGATAAAATACCTAAAGTACTTAGCACAGTCCCTAGCACCTAGTAGGGGCTTAATAAATATTGGCTACAATTGTTGATATTATTATCATTATTGCCGTTTGTTCTCTTTGGTTGCAAGGAACAAAGGAAATTAAAACTGGCTTTAGCAAGAGATAGATTGGTAGGTAGGTAGGTAGGTAGATAGATAGATAGATATACTAGGTAATATCTCAGGGAACCCAAGAGCAAAAATTACAGCTATGCCTCAAGAAAGGAATGGAAGTAAGAACTGAAAAACCATCAGGATGCAGTCTGCTTCCTTCTGAACACCTGCTTCATTCTTTGCTGTTTGAAGAGACCCCCTTCTTTGCTTTTCAGTTCACATAGCACGCAGAAGAGAACCACCCCTCATCTTCTGACTCTAGATCTCCTTCGTCTTAGATCAGTCTAGACTAAACTAGAATTTCTTAGTCCAAATCCCAAATGCTAAAGACAACAGATTTAATTGTTTCCTTTTTCCCATAGCATTTATCAAGTATATACTAAATAATTTATTTATTATGTTTATTGTTTATGATCTGTCTCTCCAGGTGCCCATGTGGTCTAATCAGTTGAGGCCAGATGGGCAGGATCATGTCCAAAATGTACCTCTAGATGAGCCACTGCTAATGAATTGGGAGTCCAGTAGCAATTTCTAGGATTAAGGAAGAATTACTGGGTCATGAACCAGGGATATCCTCTAAAAGATCTCCACCAAAGTGTTTTTTCTCTCTTAAAGTAGTACCAAAGCAATGGTCTTTGTATTTACACACACACACACACACACAGAGTTCCCAATGTACCCACCAATGTGTAAAAAAAAAAAAAACTCCATTAGCAATGAATTTAATTATTTAAATGTAATTTTTGACTTCTTTAATCTTAAAAATTGAATATATTATTCACATTTTAATAAATAATACTTAATACATATTAATAAATTTAAAATTTATAACCCAGTATCTTTTTTTCCCATAAAATGGAACAGAAAACTATTATTACAGGAAACTCCATTTCTGTACCCTGATCTGCATTCCTGTTTCGCTCACTGTTATTGTGGCTGGACAGACATTCTTTTCCTCTCTGTATGCCATTCCCTTACTGGGGCATAGCACATACCATAGGGAACAGAAGGGCATTTGGCAATGTGCCTGAATGCCAAGGAAGGGACCAAGACCCTTTTAGAATATTAACACACTGGGGGAGGTCAGTTTTGTAATGTGAAAAATCTGATTGTATGTACTCCACTAATAGGATCTGACACACCCCGGGTGTCATCTAAAGTAGAATAGAGCTCACATCCTGTGCCAGAGGTGAAAAGAGATAGGATCCTGGGGAAAGGATGCAGGTATCCTGGAGAGAAAAGAAAAGAAAGGGAAGGGTTGTGGCGTCGGCTGGTTCCAGGCGTTTCGAGCTCCAGACAGGATGATCGAGGTTGTTTGCAACGACCGTCTAGGGAAGAAGGTCCGCGTTAAGTGCAACACTGATGACACCATCGGGGACCTTAAGAAGCCGATCGCAGCCCAAACTGGCACCCGTTGGAACAAGATCGTCCTGAAGAAGTGGTACACGATTTTTAAGGACCATGTGTCTCTGGGGGACTATGAAATCCATGATGGGATGAACCTGGAGCTTTATTACCAATAGAGCAGAATTCCTTCGCCCTGTCAAGTGCCCTGCCTTACCCTCCCCTCTCCTCTTCCCTTCTTCCCCCCATCCCCTCCTCTCCCACCCTCACCTCCACACTGGTATGGATGCTTGTTTTTAAAAACTCATGTTAATAAAATCTTAGAAGTTGAAAAAAAAAAAAAAAGAAAAAAGAAAGGGAAGGACCAAAGGTGAGGATGCTTTTTCTTTGCTGGCAGTGAAAGGGATAGCCAAATAGGGCAGCATGGTGGGCCTGTATGGCAGGACCCCTGCCTGTTGATAGTTGGGGAGGCTGATATGAAAAGAGTAGAGGAACCCTTTCCAAACTGCTATTCCCTTGTGACTCTGAGTTAGGAGATCCAACACTAACTTGAAGCAAGGCACTATTTTGTACATTCTGCTACAATATAAGTTGTGTGAGCTCAGGGATCTTTTTTGTTGTTGTTGTTCACAGCTGTGTGCCAAACACCTAGAATAGCGCCTGGCACTTATAGGCACTCAAAAAATATTAGTTCAATTGACTCAAAACATCTTGGACTATGTGTATCTGTGTGACTGGCTAACAGTATGGTTGTTTAATATTGGATGTACCTCTCCCGCTTTCCCTATTCGAGGCATAGTTCTGGTGTTTCATTAGAAATGAGCTAGGGTTGCCTGGCTGGCTCAGTCAGTAGAACATGTGACTCTTGATCTTGGGGTTGTGAGTTCGAGCCCCACATTGGGGGTAGAGATTGCTTTAAAAAATTAAAAAAAATTAAAACTTCCCTAAAAAAAATGAAGTAGTACATTTGTCAAGTGATGTACTAAGGAGAGGAGGGGGAGAAGGAGATACTTTACTACCAGTTGTATTAGACTTTCACTGCTATTATCCCTGACTCCATTCCAGATATAGGAGAAATTAGGGTCAACAATGGAGTAGAACTGGATTTTTCCAATATTACTTAAAGTTTTTTAAATATAGAAAAAAGTTAAATATAGAATCTGCTGCTCTATTTTTTCCCTCTTTACAGCATTTATCAATCATGTCAACTCTTGAAATGGATTGGCTTGGCCTAGGACCCAGGAGAAATAGGAGCGTGTTATATACTAACTTTAAAAAAAGGTTTTAATAAAAATACCATAGCTTTAATTGTGCCTAACAATATAGCAATTCGTGTAAATAAGTAGCTTCTTACCATATTTGAACATAGAACTACATAAGCAGGATCAGGGGTGTTTTATTATTCAGTCAACTGAACTGTTTTAAGATATGAGGCTGTCACTCTGGCTTTTGAACTCTAGGAAGTTTTAGAGTGGAGTTTTGGAAAGTTTTCCAATGAAATTTCCTTGGCCAAATGACTTATAAGTTTATTCAATGAAATAGTTATTTTAGTGTTTATTCATAATGCACCCCTCAACTGACTCCCACCAAAGGATGAGAGACATGGTCCATGGAGGACTTGGCTGGAAAAAAATCATCTCTTACTGTATATACCAAGGGTTCATTACTGAGTCAGATGTGTCAGTCCTGGCTGTGCTCTTACGATAAACTTTCTCACCAGGAGCTTCTTCCACTTTCTTGCAAATAGGATTCTTTTAGCTTTTCCCACTAGTTGACTCGGTATCTCCACATCATATATATATATAGTGGACAAAACTTGGACTGAGGCTGGGAGCCCATCATCATCATCGTCTTACCTCTGTGTAATTCTTTGTAGTTTAAAAAGTACTTTCACATCCAGTATATTGTTTAATGCTATCAACAACCTAGTGAGGTAGGCAGAGATGGATTTACCATGAAGCCAATGAAGTTCAAGTTTCAGCACCCTCTGGGAAGGATCTTCACAGAGTCACACAGTTATAAGATTTTGTAAAATTAGGAAAATTTTCTTTTAAAGACTTTGTCACAGAGACAGAGACAGAGAGAACACAAGCAGGGGGACTGGCAGGCAGAGGGAGAAGCAGGCTCCCCACTGAGCAGGGAGCCCGATGTGGGACTCAATCCCAGGACCCCGGGATCATGACCTGAGCTGAAGGCAGGTGCTCAACCGACTGAGCCACCCAGGCACCCCAAATTCAGAAAATTTTTAACATTAGATTAAGACTACTTTCACTCTCCACTCTGACTACCCTCCTTAGCACGTCCCTCATGTTGGGAGGCCCTGGCATGTCCTTAGGCATTTTTGGAATCCAGCTGAGTTTGGATACATTTAGTTTGGATTTAGTGGAATGTAGTTATGCTGTTTGAAATCACTTTTGTGCCAAGTTATTGCCAGTTGTCTCAATGTAGGAAAGGTTTCCAGGAGCTCTTCTACTGCAAACTATTAACGAATGTTGACAATGCAGAGTATTTAAGGTTTGTCACTGCACAAGCCATCTTCAGATGCCTTGCAATCTCGTACCTCATACATGAAAGAAACTTGACGGGGATTTCCCAAATGTAACAACAATCCTAAAACTTTGTATGACCTTACCAGAACAAACTGTGGAGCCAAAATAAATGTTTTAAAACTAGCACTAGGAAAAAAAAACCTTGAATAACCAAATTAGAGAGAAGACTACATTACTTTTCATTCACTATATAGAAAAAATATTACAAACATGATGAGCATCAGGTGATGTAAGGAATCACTGAATCACTATATTGTACACCTGAAGCTAACACTAGATGTTAACTAACTGGAATTAAAATAAAAACTTTCTTAAAAAAGAAAATAATATTATTAAACCATTGTCATATAAAAAGATGATCAGGGCGCCTGGGTGGCTCAGTTGTTAAGCAGCTATCTTCAGCTCAGGTCATGATCCCAGGGTCCTGGGATGGAGCCTGGCATGGGGCTCCCTGCTCAGCGGGAAGCCTGCTTCTCCCTCTGCCACTCCCCCTGCCTGTGTTCCCTCTCTCGCTGTGTCTCTCTCTGTCAAATAAATAAATAAAATCTTTAAAAGAAAAAAGGTGGTCAAAGATCAGAGAGTTTTTGGAAAATGAGAATATGGAAATATGGAGATATTCATTCTTTTGGCTGTTTAATCCACAAATATTTATGATTTGCCTACTACATTTTCTTTTCTTTTTTAAGATTGTATTTATTTATTTGAAAGAGAGAGCGCGCGCACATGCGCATGAGTGGTGGCAGGGCAGAGGGAGAGGGAGAAGCAGACTCCCCTGCCCAGCAGGGAGTCCGACATAGGGCTCCTTCCCAGGACCCTGGGTTCATGACCTGAGCCAAAGGCAGACGCTCAACTGACCCAGCCATACAGGCACCCCTACATTTTCAAGGATGGTGATAGGGGCTGGGAATAGAACAGTGAACAGACAGAAATAGTTCCTGATGTTGAGATAGTCATAGTTGAAGGTGGAGAAACCCCCTAACAAGTAATAATACCATTAATTGTTTATTTGTAATTAGGATAATTGTGGAAGAGAGAAGTACCAGATGTTCTGAAAGCTAATCTAAGTCTGGGTTTAGGGTAGTTTTCCTTGAGGGGGAAAAAAGAATATGTAAACTGTAGGATTTAGTTTGGATTTAGAGGAATGTATTTATGTAGTTATGTAGTCTGAAATCAGTTTTGCGCTAGGTTGTTGCCATTTGTCTCAGGGTAGGAATGGAAGACAGAATGTCTCAATGTAGGGGAAGACAGAATATCCTACTCGGGGAAGAATAGGAACAAAGACTCTGAGGTGTAAAGGTACAGTACTTGTTGACTTCAAAGAACCAAAAGAATGCCAGTGTAGCTAGTTTGTCATAAACAGTGGGGAAGGTGGTGAATGAATCTAACAGATTAGTTTGCCTGTTCTAAGACTTCACGTAAGTGAAGTGATGTATATAGAAAGCATATAACATATATGCTTTCGTATAAGGCTTCTTTAACTCAGCAAGATGTTTTTAAATTTAATCCATACTGTCACATATATTTGTAGGTATTTGTTGCTGAATTACTCTGTTATACGGATATACTACAACTTATCCATTCACCTGTTGATAGACTGAGTTCTTTATAGGTTTCGGCCATTAAGAAGAGAGCTGCTCTGAACATTTTTGTATAAGAGATGTGGTATTTTTAGTCCACTGTTTTTCCCACTTCACTGCAGTATAGACACAAGAATATGCTGTGTGTTGCACAAAAGTGGTTTGTTTGTTTTTTTTAAGATTTTATTTATTTGAGAGGGAGAGAGCAGGAGCAGTGGGGAGGAGCAGAGGGAGAGGGAGAAGCAGGCTCCACACTGAGCAGGGAGCCTGATGCGGGACTCAATCCCAGGACCCTGGGATCATGACCTGAGCTGAAGACAGATTCTTAACCAACTGAGCCACCCAGGCGCCCCTGCACAGAAGTTTTAATGAGAGTGCGAAGAACAGTTCAATACCTACTGTTCCTTTTGTTGACCTCATGAAGATACTTGGGTTCTAGAGTCTCCAGATAAGAAGGTCTAGGTCAGGTAATTCAATACGGATATGGCAGCAGCCTGGCCTGAGTTCTTCATTAACAACATCTGATCCATGAACCATACTTTGAGAGGGAGGATGTCCAGATAGGAAAATATTCTTGCCGATGCCTGAAGGGGGGAGCCTCTCTTGTCTACACACCCTCCTGTCTAAATAGGAATCTGTAACTACCTAAGAGAGTCTTTATCCCCTGCCAACTGATTTAATCTTACTTCCCCTTGTCCCTTTCCTACTTCCCTTAAAGGACTGACCTAATAGCAATGATCTGTAGCTCTAGCTTTTCTATACAACCCCATGGTACTTTTAGTGTATCTGCATATTCAGCAGTAGCAGTCCCAGCAATAAAACAATTCCTGTGCTGAGGCATGCTATGGAAAGTCAACTGCTATTCCCTTGTGCTTCTCTGTCTGATTGCTCCAGTTTTAGTCACTGTATCTGTGACTTTAAATTGAAGTACAGGTGTGCCGGGGTGGCTCCATCAGTTAAGCCTCTGCCTACCCGCTCAGGTTGTGATCCCAGGGTCCTGGGAATCCCTGCTCTGCAGGGAGTCTGTTTGTGCCTCTCCCCCAGCTCGCACAGTCTCAAATAAATAAAATCTTAAAAAAGAAAATTGAAGTACAACACTGTACAACCATGATAGTATTAAGAATATCCGTTTTTGGTACTTTTGTGTTTCTGTAGGTAACAAACAAAGATGGCATTTTTGAAGCATTCTTTTTTTCCTTTGAGAAGAAACTTCTCTTTCTCTCTTTTTTTTTAAGATTATTTACTTATTTATTTATTTGACACAGAGAGAGCGAGCACACGCAGGGGGAGCAGCAGAGGGAGAGGGAGAAGCAGGCTCCCCGCTGAGCAGGGAGCCCAGTGATGATGCGGGGCTCGATCCCAGGACCCAGGGATCATGACCTGAGCAGAAGGAAAGACGCTTTAACAACTGAGCCACTCAGGCGCCCCGAAACTTCTCTTTATTGCAGGAATTTTCTTTCTAAAGAGGATTTCTATGCCCGTTTAATATTTTACATTCTTTTTGTTTCTGCTGGATTTCTACTATATTTTATATATATATTTTTTTCAGCTCAATGTCAATACCCCACCCCAGCCTCCTAGATAATTCATTGTTTTCACACGTTTAACTGGTGCTGCCTATCCCATCCTATCATCTTCTCTATTGTCTAGATTTCTCTCAAGTGGATCTTTCTGTGCTACTGGCAAGGTTTTTCCTTTTAGCCTTTCCTCTTTAGCCTCTAACTACCTACTTGATATATATGGTAAGTAATATGGAGAGCTTCTTTATCTGGCAATACTGTGAACTGATAACTGGGAAAACCTCCCTACAAAACATCTAGGAATGCTGGATAAAATATAACAAACATTCTTTTAAATGAAGAGCTAAGCTAGCAAGAAAGTAGGTGTAATAAACTTGTGTAATGGCTACAGATTCCTCCCATCCCTGTATGCATGTGCCTTTGCAGACTTGCTGCTGCTTGTGTCAAGAGATGGAGTTTCCGGGACTGCCCTTGAATTTTGACACCAGCTGGTGTGCAGCAATACAATTCTATTCTAATGTTAACCATCTAGAGTTACTGTCAGAATCCACAGGTTAAAGGGCACAATCTCCAACAAGATTGCCCCACTTTCTAAAGTGCATGTCAGCTCCAAGTGGCATCCTCCAGCCACCTGCTCTTGTGACCAACTAGCTACGAATCTGGGAGGGTTCCCATGACCCCCTCTCCCAACCAAGCGTAGTAATTCATTAGTATGACTTCTAGAACTCAGGAGAGTGCTAGACTTACAAGAACCGTTCTGTTGTAAAGGATACAAATCAGGACCAGCCAAATGAAGAGACACATTAGTTCAGTTACAGTAATGGGTAACTGATACTGAAGAGCCAAAAACAAAGATGGTAAAACCAGAGCAGTAGGCAAGTGAGCGCTCACTCAGGTACCCTTGGACAAAGGTTAGTTGGGGTTTCCCTAGCTTCATAACAATGGGGCTTACAGGGGTTTTTTGTTTTTGTTTTTGTTTTCTTATGTTCAGTTAGCCACCATATAGTACATCATTAGTTTTTGATGTAGTGTTCAATGATTCACTAGTTGTGTATAACACCCAGCGCTCATCACAACATGTGCCCCCCTTAATACCCATCACCCGGCTACCTTAGGTCTTAAAAAGGCTGTGACATCTCATGAGGTAGGAAGCTGGAATAAAATCCCCTTATCGAAGTCAACACTTTGAAAGGCTACTGTAAGTGACAGGTGGACTAAGAAAAACTGCTTCCTGGAATAGGGAAAGGACAAGAAAGCTTGTCTATGAGGGCCTGGGATCTAGACAGTAAAAAGGAAGTATTCTATTTGAATTTATAGCTACTACCCTAACCTGTCCTCACTTAGATTTGGAGTTTGAATATATATCATCATTGTATTAGTATCAGTCTGGGAACTCCCGGTTAGAATTTCACATAAAAAGTGGTCTGTGGGAGCGCCTGCGTGGCACAGTCAGTCAGGCGGCCAACTCTGTTTTGGCTCAGGTCAAGATTTCAGCCCCGCCCCCCCCCACATCCAACTCTGCTCAGCACAATCTGCTTCAGGATTCTTTCCCTCTGCCCCTCCCCCAGATCACTTGTGCATGTGCGTGCTCTCTCTCTCTCTCAAATAAATAAATAAGTAAATCTTAAAAAAAAAAAAATAGTGATCTGTAGATGACACAATCATCTGTATAGAAATTCCTAAGGAATCTACAAAAAAGTCCTAGTTCTATAAGTGATTTCAACAAACTTTCAGGATAGAAGATCAATACAAATCAGTTCTATTTCTTATTAGCAATGAACAATTGGAAATTAAAAAATTTAAACACCATTTACAATAGAACCAAAAAGCATGAGGGATGCCTGGGTGGCTCAGTCAGTTAATTATCTGCCTTTGGCTCAGGTCATGATCCCAGGGTCCTGGGATTGAGTCTGCATCAGACTCCTTGCTCAGCAGGGAGCCTGCTTCTCCCTCTCCCTGCTGCTCCCCGGCTTGTGCTTTCTCTCTCTCTGACAAATCAATAAATAAAATCTTAAAAAAAAAAACAACAAAAAGCATGAAATACTTAGGGATAAATTAACAAAGTATGTGCAAGACCTATACACTGAAAATTACAAAACTGTTCTGAGAAAAATTGATTATCTAGGTAAATAGAGATACTGCATTAATGGATCAGAAAACTCAATATTGTTAAGATGTTAATTCTCCCCAAATTGATCTATAGATTCAATGTAATACCAAATAAAATCTCAGCAGACTTTTTGTATAAACTGACAAGCAGGTTTCAAAATTTATATAAGGGTGCCTGGGTAGCTCATTTGGTTAAGCAGGTGACTCTTGATCTCAGCTCAAGTCTTGATTTCAGGGTCATGAGTTCAAGCCCCATATTGGTCGCCTATGTAAGAATTCTTTTCCCAACCCAACTTTGCTTTTGGAAAAATTTAGGTTTAGGTCTATGCTCCATTTCAAGTTAAAATTTTTGTATGATATGAGATAAGGATAAAGCTTTATTTTTGCTTACGGATATCCAACTGTTCCAACACCATATGTTGAAAAGATTATCCTGTCTCCCATTAAATTATATTGGGACATTGACCATATATATGTGGGTCTATCCCTGGACTTTCTATTCTGTTCTATTGATCTACATGCCAATCCTATGCCAATATCACACTCTCTTGATTACTGTAGTTTTATAGTAAATCTTATATTCATGTTCAGAAGCAGAGAATAGAATGAAATGGAATATCAAATGAGATAATGACTCAGAATTTTCCAAAATCAATGGATGACAGCGAACAAAGAGTAACATGGCTTACAAGACCTCACATGATAGCCCTTCTTAAGCTTTTTAATTATTTTCTGTCATCACTCCTCTAACTTTACACTTCACTCATTTGCTAGGAGAAACAATACAAGAGGAAGAGCAGGTAGCTTGCTTGTGGAAATAGCAGAATGTTGTTTGTGTAATCCATTTCAAATCAGTGTTTTTCCTTGCACCATGAACTTCGTGCATGCTGTTCCCTCTACCTAAAATATAATGTTTAGTTGCTGTGCCGTTACATGTCAGGTCATATTTCCACCTCCCCCACCCCACCCCCATCCCACTATTCTGATTAAATAGCTGGAGTCTCCATTTTGTGGTTAAGGGACAGGTTATTTTCTTCCAAGAGTTTCTTTACTCATGATAAATCCACTAACCCCAGGCATTTACTCAGGCCTGTGATTAATGACCTCAAAGACACCAGAGAGTCTGTTCCATTAGTGGGTCAGCCATGGCGAGTGGTCAGCCTGACAACTGAACTTGCCGAAGAACCTTGGGGACTGGAGCTCAAATGTCTACCTTTGAAACTGAGAGTATGCTACTGCTGCCACAGCTCCCTTGTCTACCACCACAGCAGGAAGACCCTGGAGGCTCAGCACGGTGTTTGTCTGGGCCTTTGCCCAAGGGTGTGTCACCACTACCTGTCCTCCCAGAATCTCAACAGCAGCTCTCCACGAACTACCTACCCACTTCCTATAGCACCCCACACATACGAAGGTTGAAAACAAAATGAGAAGTCTCTTTGGCTTTTCACTGTAGTTGACCCAAATCACCACGGACCCAGAATCCCAACACTTCGTTCTTCACATACACATGGAGCACAGAGCCAGCCCCTGTCCCCATGGCATGTCCCCAGGGCCAGGATTTTGGTCACCAAATCCAAATAATTCTATTTCTTTTTGTTTCCTTTTAATCTGTGCTCTGTTTTTCCTCCCTTCTGCAACCACCATGGCTCTGATCCTCAACATCTCTTATCCAGACTCTCACAATAGTCTAGTCTTCCAGCCCTCATTCATCATTCACACTGCCCTGCTTACCTTCTTGACAACTGCTGTACCCTTACTCTCCTGAATTCCTTTTAGCTGTCACCAGAGGGATCTTTCTACATTCAAATCTGATTATGGTCTCCTGATTAAAGTCACACATTATAGTGAGTTAGAGTCTGAGTTTTAAGGTCAGCAAACTCTGGTTCCATGCTTTACTAGCTACTTAGCATTTTTGGCCTTTAGTTTCCTCTCCTATAAAAGAGAGAAAATAATAGCATCTATCTCATTAGATTATTTTGAGGATTAAATTATATAATGTGTATAAAGTTCCTGAAACAAGGCCTGGCATTAGTAAATACTGCATGTATTGGTGTCTCATTTTCCTCCTTTCTTCTTCCTAATTACCTATGATTAAGTCTAAATATTTTGTGAATAAATGTGACAACAACATCCCTAGCTCTTAAAGTAGAGCTGGCTCAATGTCCACAATAGCCAAACTGTGGAAAGAGCCAAGATGTGCATCGACAGATGAATGGATTAAGAAGATGTGGTATACACACACACACACACACACACACGCACACACACACACACATATACACAATGGAATATTATGCAGCCATCAAAAGGAATGAGATCTTGCCATTTGCAACGATGTGGATGGAACTGGGGGGTGTTCTGCTGAGTGAAATAAGTAAGAGAAAGACATGTATCATATGACCTCACTGATATGAGGAATTCTTAATCTCAGGAAACAAACTGGAGGTTGCTGGAGTGGGGTGGGGTGGGAGGGATGGGGTGGCTGGGTGATAGACATTGGGGAGGGTATGTGCTATGGTGAGCGCCACGAATTGTGCAAGACTGTTGAATCACAGATCTGTACCTCTGAAACAATGCAATGTATGTTAAGAAAAAAAAAGAAGAAGATAGCAGGAGGGGAAGAATGAAGGGGGGGAAATCGGAGGGAGAGACGAACCATGAGAGACGATGGACTCTGAAAAACAAACTGAGGGTTCCAAAGGGGAGGGGGGTGGGGGGATGGGTTAGCCCGGTGATGGGTATTAAAGAGGGCACATTCTGCGTGGAGCACTGGGTGTTATACACAAACAATGAATCATGGAAAACTACATCAAAAACTAATGATGTAATGTATGGTGATTAACATAACAATAAAAAATTTAAAGAAAAAAAAAAAGAAAGTAGAGCTGGCTCTCTCACATATAGTTTACCTGTGAGTATTAAGCTCCTATCTCTGGTATTCACCCAGAACATTCTTGTTCTTGTTGTGCAAGCATTTTGATCATTTGACTTTTTACTCTCCAAATTTATATCAGACTTCTGGGTCTTTCTGAAACCTATTTGAAATCCTCTCATCACCCAGCTAGTCTCAGGCCAAACCCCACTTGATTTTAATTTCACATTCTTATGTGATTCTGGTGTAGTTGGCATTCTCATCAGTTGACCCTGTCTGGGTATAATCTAGACCAAACTCCTCCCTCTGCTCCTCACCCCCACTTCTATACCCCCAGTTCCACTTCAGTTTTGGGGACTAGACATAAAGTCCTCTGGTACCCTCCCTGCCTTCTTTGCCATTTTCCCTCTTCCTACTAGTCATCCGTCCTTTTTGATATCTTTGTATGTTTACCTGTGCTGTTTTCTCTCTTGGCCACATGGGAAACTCTCAGACCTGTTTCCAGCAAATTTTCATTGGTAAAGCCTTGCTTGACTCTCCCCCTTTTTCCCTTCCCATGTCTGATTGAAGTGGGCCCCAGGTGGTGCCAGACATGTAGTTGGAGGTCAGTGAATATTTGCGGAAAGGCAGCCCGTGAAGGCTGGTCATTACTTCCAGATTCCTGGCCATGCCCTTCCACCCAGCTTCTCAGATCTTTAGTATTTTCTTTGATTTTGTGAATTACTGTGATACATTTCAGATAAATTTTTTTTTTGCTTAAGTTAGCCAATATGTCGCTTACAATAATAGACTCCTAATTGATTCACACATGTGTCGCTTTTACAAGGAGAAAAAAATGTTTTTTACAATGGGAATATAAATAGATTTCAATTTAATCAGTTGTTCATTGGGCAGCTATCTTGAGTGAAGTGAGAATCTTCACATTCACCTATTATAGGAGAGTTGAAATTTGAAGAGGATTTTCAATAATGAAGTAAGAACATGAGAGATAGGAGGCAGAAAACTCTGGCCAAGACATGGGCAAAATGCACACAAGAAATGTTACATAAGGGGCCTCTTCAGAGAGTGCATCCAACTTAAGTTGAATTTAATCCCTCAATTGGTGTCTTTGGAGAGGTACCGCTCCCTGAATTTATGAGAAGTTAGGCACATCATCTTTAAAATGGTACGCTGCACAAAAGGGCTTCTCAAAATATCCACTGAAAATTCTACTTAAAAAAAAAAATCAAGTCATGTACAAAGAGTGAACTGAGAGATCCCTTCTTTGATTTGGCTCTGAAAGGAACATGAGATAGGGAACAAAGACAAAAGACTTAAAAAAGGGGTGAGGGGGAAACTAGATAATCTGAAGAGGCATAGCACCTAAATATGTAAGGTGTAGATATATTCCTAGGTGTGCCTCCACCAGTGTGTGAGAAAGAATTAAATTCAATTAAGTTGTTGGGCGCCTGGCTGGCTTAGTCAGAAGAGCATGAAGCTTTTGATCTTGGGGTTGTAGGTTCAAGTCCCACATTGGGTGTAGAGATTACTTTAAAATAAATCAATAAATCAATAAATTAAAAATCAATTTAGTTGTCCATTACTAAGTTGTAAGAATCTTAGCAATATTGCAGTTAGGCCTAGCTGCCATTAATGCTTGCCTTGGGGTCAAACATTGCTATTTCTGCTCTTGTAAAACTTGCCAACTATACTATAAGAAGCCTAGGGAGGTCGTATTAGATGTCTCAGAAGTCTAGGGAGGTCATACAGGACCATGAGATGTTTCCTAGATCTTTGACAGGTGACTCTTCCTCCTAATTCCTGCCCCAATTTTATGTCATTCTAGGGCAGCTGTGCTCAGTTGAGGGTGCCCCTCAGAATTATTTAGAACTTTGTAAAAAAATGTGTATGTTTATCCCCAGCGCAGACCTACTAAATTAGAATGCCTGAGACTAGAGTTCCTTTAGAGTTGTTTTCGCTTGTTTGCTTTTAATTATTTTATGGAGATAAATTTAGCATACAATGAAATGCATAGATCTTAAATGTTCAGTTCAATAAATTTTAACAATTACATACACTCAGTAACCACTATCCAAAACAAGCTATAGAACATTTCATTCATCCTCAAATTCCCTTATGTCCAGTCCAGTCTGCTCCAGCCTACCAGAGGCAACCACTCCTCTGATTTCTATCACTATAATTTAGTTATGAGATTCTAGGATTTTTAGAAATACAGGTAAGTGGCATGAAGTACAGCTACATGAACCAGCATGAATATATCTCAAAAACACTATAATAAGCACCCCCCAAATTGCAGAAAAATCCAAGAAATTTGTTTCATTTATATAAATCATATACAGCTTAAGAGTAGGCAGGAACAATAACAATTATTCTTTGGAGTCATATATACATGTAGTAAAAATATAAAGATGTACATGGGAATGATAATCATTAATTTCAGGAAAGAGGTTGCCTTTTGTAGAGTGGAAAGAACTAAGAATAGGGAAGAACACTCTAAGGGTTTCAACACTGTAATATTTTATTTCTTAAGCCGAGTAGGGGGACATGGTTTCTCTTTATATTATGATTTGTACCTTACTTTATGTCTGCAATATTTTATAATAAAATAATTAAAACTTCACAGAGGATTTTGATGTGCATTCTCTTATAATCTCTAGACTCCAGGAATATTCAACATTTTAATAATTATATAAGTAAATATATTTCAAAGACTAGAATTAATTGTGCCATCTGTTCAAAGAGCATTTTTTAAAAATTTTTTATTTTCATTCCAGTTGGTTAACATAACCACTGATTGTTACATTAGTTTCAGGTATACAATATAGTAATTCAACAATTCCATACATCACCCTGTGCTCATCATGAC
Organism: Eumetopias jubatus; assembly: GCF_037043125.1. NCBI lineage: Eukaryota > Metazoa > Chordata > Mammalia > Carnivora > Otariidae > Eumetopias > Eumetopias jubatus. Next base: position 169,572,567 of record NW_028274808.1, on the reverse strand, counting down.
AAGTGCACTCCTTAATCCCCATCCCCTATTTCACTCATTCCCCAACCCCCTTCCCCTATGGTAACCATCAGTTTGTTCTCTATAAGACTGTTTCTTTGTCTCTCTCTATTTTCCCTCTTTGCTTGTTTCTTAAATTTCAGGTATGAGTGAAATCAAATGGAATTTGTCTTTCTTTGACTGACTTATTTCACTTAGCATTATACTCTCTAGCTCCATCCATGTCATGGCAAATGCCAAGACTTCATTCTTTTTTTTAATGGCTGAATAATATTCCATTATATTTATATACCACATCTTCGTTATCTATTCATCTATTAATGGACACTAGGACTGTGTCCATAATTTGGCTATTGTAAATAATGCTGCTATAAACATAGGGGTGCATGTATTCCTTTGAATTAGTGTTTTTGTATTTTTTTTGGTAGGTACCAAGTAGTGTGATTACTGTATTGTAGGGTAGTTCTATTTTTAACTTTTTGAGAAACCACCATTCTGTTTTCCACAGTGGCTGCACCAGTTTGCATTCCCATCAACAGTGCATGAGGGTTCCTTTTTCTCCACATCTTCCCCAACACTTATTTCTTGAGTACAAATTCTTCTTACATTGCTACTTAGTCAAACTTAAGATGTGGTTTTAACCTCATGATCCAAAATGGCTGCTTAGCCTCCAATCATCATATCCTCATTCCAGCCAACAGAAAGGACAAAAGGGAGAAGTTCTTATTCCCTCCCTTCAAAGATACTTTCTAGATGTTGCACACATAACTTCTACTTTACATCTCACTGTCCAGAATTTAGAGATGACCACACCTAGTTATATGGGGATTTGGAAAATGTAGTCATTATTCTGGCTGGCCCCATGCCCAGATGAAAATCAGAGATTTTATTACTAAGAAAGAAGTGATATTAGTAAATCAAATATATAAATCTTATTATTTTATTATACTATACTATATATACTAAACTGCTTATTAATATTATATAGTATATATAGGATGGGTATTACATGTACTATATTTTTAATTTTAATTGAATAGCAGGAAAAAGTAGTATAAATGTTTATCTTTAAAACAAAGCTCATTCAGGGTCCCCTGGGTGGCTTAGTTTGTTAAGCATCTGCCTTCGGCTTAGGTCGTGGTCCCAGAGCCCTGGGATCAAGCCCCACATCAGGCTCCTTGCTCAGCCGGGAACCCTCTTCTCCCTCAACCTGCTGCTCCCCCTGCTTGTGCTCTCTCTCTCTCATTCCCTCTCTCTGACAAATAAATAAATAAAATCTTAAAAAAAAAAAGCTTATTCAGGGTCACTTGGGTGGCTCAGTCAGTTAAGTGACAGACTCATGGTTTGGGATCAGGTCATGATCTCAGGGTCATGAGATTGAGCCCCATGTTGGGCTCCTCGCTCACATTGTAGTCTGCTGGAGATTCCACTGGAGATTCCCTCTCCCCATCCCAACCCCCGCTCACATGTGCACGCACTAAAAAAAAAACAAAGCTTATTCATTTTTTCCTTTGTAAAAGTCTTTCTTGTTGTCTGCTGTGAATATAACAGTAGTTTTTAAAAGCACGGACTCTAGAACAGAATGATGATGTTTAAATCATGGCTCCATAGTTTATTTGCTGTGGATGTATAACTTCTAACAAGTCACTTTTAGCCACAATTTCTTCATCTGTAAATGAGGATAGTAACAGTACCGAACTTATGGGGTTGCTGAAAAGATGATATGTATTAATACACATATGCGCATACAACAATAAGTGCTCAGGAGTGCCTGGCTGGCTCAGTCAGTAGAGCATGTAACTCTTGATCTTGTGGTTGTAAGTTCAAGTCCCACATTGGATGTAGAGATTACTTAAAAAGTAAAATCTTAAAAAGACAGAAACAAAAACAGAAAACCAGTAAGTGCTCAATAAATGTTAACTATTATTATTGTTGAAACTTTTAGAATATTCAAAAAATTAGAAAGAGTGAGGAAAGGTAATCCATAATCCCACTTCCCCAAAACAACCAATATTAAAATGTTGATGTATTTACTTACAATCTTAAGTGCTATGGATATTTTACACAGTTGAAATCCTTATGTCTATTACTCGTATCCTTCTTTAGTCAGAATCCACTCCCCTCCCTTCTCCATTCTGCTTTGTGTCCCTGGATGTGGACCAGTAAGTACTTCGTCAATAGGTTCTATTGGGTTTTTCTATATAGATTTGGCCAATAGTGAACAGAGTATTTATTTCTATCTCCTTCTTTGAGGGATTGCTATGGGTTGGCTTTGTCCCTTTACTGAAGGTCCCAGCTCCTGTCAGAGCCTCTCTCTCTCTCCATGTAGCTACTCTTTCTGGAGTCTCTCTTTCAGGCCTGGGAATGATAGCCGTTGTTGACAGACCCAAAGTCCTGCAGTAATCTTATTGACTTCTCTTAACCTTTTGTAAATAATCCCTTTATTAAATCCCCTCAAATTACCCAGTTTGAGTGTACCAAACTTTTCTTCTAGGACTTTGACTAAGACATAGGAGGATAGGAATCTTTTCAGAAAGATTTTTTTGGTAGCTGTAGAATATTCTATATTGCCAATGTACCTTAACACTAATAGCAAATTACTTAATATGCATGTCCAAAATCTTATAGACATTACTTTATTCATTCCTCAGCACCCCAGGGATTGGTATTTTACAGATGAGGAGACTGTGCCTCAGGGAAGTCTGAAAATTTACTTCCCTGAGGTCATAGGGCTGATAAGCAGCAAAGTTAGTCTTACTTCAGAATCTATATTCTTCGTACTAAACCCAGTGGTTCCAAAACCCGGCTAATTGTCAGAAGAATCTAAGGAATTTTTTTCCTGTGTCCATTCACAGAGAACTTAATACTGTAGGTCCAGAGTGAGATCCAGAAATCTCTATTTTTAATAAAAGTTCCTTAGGGGATTCTGATAATCAGCTAGATTTGGAAATAAATTATTTAATTTTAATATACTTAAGTTTCCTTTTGTAGGCTATTTGGATCATCTATACATTTTGTTATAAGAAGACTGCAGTAAAGATGGTCATATGTAAAGTTTTGCCTGTATTTAGTATTGTTCACATAGGATAAGTCCCAGAAGAATGATTAGTGAATCAATGATATAAATCTTTTTAAGATTCTTGCGGTACCTGGGTGGCTCAGATGGCTAAGCATCTGCCTTCGGCTCAGGTCATGATCCTGGGGTCCTGGGATCAAGCCCCACATCGGGCTCCTGGCTCAGCGGGGAGCCTGCTTCTCCCTCTCTGCCTCTCCACCTGCTCATGCTCTCTCTCTCTCTGTATCTTTGTCAATTGAATAAATAAAACAAAAATCTTTAAATCTTTTTAAGATTCTTGAAATGTTTCATTCAAATATTTATTCATTCAGCTACTCAAATATTCACTTAAAAATTATGCATTCTTGGGGCACCTGGGTGGCTCAGTCAGTTAAGCATCTGCCTTTGGCTCAGGTCATGATCCCAGCAGAGGAGTCTGCTTCTCCCTCTCCCCCTGCCTGGCGCTCCCCCCTGCTTGTGCTCTCTCTCTCTCTTGCTCACTCTCTCTCAAATAAATAAAATCTTTTGAAAAAAATTATACATTCTTTCTACAAATATTTATTAGATATTTGTCATGCACCAAGACACACACTGGAGGAGATGGATATTAACAATTACATAAACAAAATACTTAAATTATAATTGTGATAGGGTCTCTGAAGAAAAAGTAAAGGGGAATATAACCCTGATTTGGAGATGATTCGTGAAGATATTCCTGAGGAAATTACATTTATTTATTTATTTATTTATTTTAAAGATTTTATTTATTTGACAGAGACACAGCGAGAGAGGGAACACAAGCAAGGGGAGTGGGAGAGGGAGACACAGGCTTCCCGTGGAGCAGGGAGCCCGATGCAGGGCTCGATCCCAGGATCCTGGGATCATGACCTGAGCCGAAGGCAGCCAAGTGACTGAGCCACCCGGGCGCCCCAGGAAATTACATTTAAATTGAGGTTTGACGAATGAGTAGAAAAGTTAACTATGCAAAGAGAAAGGAGAAGGCATTCTGGGCAGAGAAAAGTGACATATACGAAGGCTCAAACATGTAGGGAACCTTGGAAAGTTATGTAAAATTAGATTTATGTTATAAGATGGCTACGGATATACTGAGGTTTTGGAAATGTTAAGTTTTGAGACAACCAAATGTGGGACATCTTAGTGGAAATGTTGAATTGGGAGTTAGAGATAAGGATCTGGAGCTCAGAAGAGAAGTCTTTTGTAAAGAAATTAATTTGGTATTTGAAACCATGGAAATGGATGGAATGTACAGTGTAGAGGAAAAATGTATAGAGGGTCAAGAAAAGAGGGCTAATGACTGAGCCTGGAGACTCCAATATCGAGAGGCTGGATAAAGAAGTTTCAAAGGAGGGGTGCCTGGGTGGCTCAGTCAGTTAAGCTTCAGCTCAGGTCATGACCTCTGGGTCCTGGGATCGAGCCCCACGTTGGACTCCCTGCTCAGTGGGGAGTCTGCTTCTCCCTCTCCTACTCCCCCTGCTTGTGCTGTCTCTCTCTCTCAAATAAATAAATAAAATCCTTTAAAAAAATGTGTGCACGCTCTCTCTAAATAAAAAAATAGATAAATAAAATCTTAAAAAAAAAGAAAAAGGGTAAAAGATGTAAAGAGACTTTTTTACCAAAGAAAATATACTATACTGATGCAAATGAGATGTTCAACTTCACTAGCCATTAGTGAAATGAAAATTAAGGCGATAATGAGATATAACTACGCATCTATTAGAAAAGACATAACAAACAAACAAAAAGTAGTGACAACAGCAAATGTTGGAGAGAATGTAGAGAAACTAGATTGCCCATACATTGCTTATAGGAATGTACAATGGTATACCCACACTAGAAAACAAATTTGACAGTTTCTTAAAAACTAAACATACATTAATCACACAACTTAGTACTTGCATGCTAGGCATTTATCATGAAGAAATGAAAATTAATGTCCACATATCAACTGTACAGGAATGTTCATTGCAGCCTTATTTGTAATTGCCCTAACCTATAAATCATCAGAATGTCCCTCAGTAGGTGAATGGTTAAATAAACTGTCATACATCCATACCATGGAATATTTAGCAATAAAAAGAAACAAACTGGTGATACATGTAACAACTTCGATGGATCCCAAGGGCATTATGATGAGTGAAAAAGTCAGTCCCCAAGGGGTACATGCTGCATGATTCCATTTATATGCTTTCTACAACTGACAAAATTATAGAAATGGAAAATAAATTAGTGGTTGTCAGAGTTCTTAGGGTGTGTATGTATGGCTATAAAGGGGTAGCACAGGGAGACATCTGTGGTAATGGAATAGTTCTGTATTTCAATTGTAGTGGTGGTTACACATAATAAAATGGTATAAGACTATAAACACACATTGTACCAATGTCAGTTTTCTGGTTTTGATATTGTACTATAGTTACATAAAATGTAACTGTTGGGGGAAACTGGATGAAGGGTTCACAGGATCTCTCTGTACTGTCTTTATAACCTCCTGTGACTCTATAATTATTTCAAAATAAAAAAAATCAAATATAACTATGCATGAGAAGCAAGTTTTTAAAGATATATTTATGTAAAATTTTAACAAAAAAACCCATGGTCCATATTGTTTAGGGCTACATACATTTATACCCGATTGAATGAAATTATTTATTTTATACTGCTGAAGGATCAAATATTAAAAGTTTGTATAGTTAAACCTAACGGTAGAATTCAGATACATACAAAGATGGTAATGATATATATCAGTTTTAGAATAAAGACTGCCTCAGGGAAAGTACAGAAAAGAGATGGGAATGAAGCTTTTGGTGGATCCAAAAATTAGGAAAAAATGAGAAGTTTCCTTGCAAAGGGTAGTGGTGGGTTGGTAGATGAAAAGATGGAATTCAGATGCAGGGCTGTTGTTCACTTTGTTTTGTTTTGTTTTGTTGTAAAAGACTGTAACTTACTTGGATATTGAAGAAAAATATCCGGTACAGAGAAGTTGAAAATCCAGTAAGGGATGCCTAGCTCATCAGTTGGTGGAGTGTGCAACTCTTGATCTCAGGGTCATGAGTTCAAGCCCCACACTGGGCATGGAGCCTACTTAAAAAAGAAAAGAAAATCCAGTAAGAGATGGGAACTAGGCCAAATGTAAGGTGAAAAATCATCAAAGAGGGAATAATTGTACAGGTACTGGAAAGATTGAAGGTTATACTTAATGACTAGTAAAAGACTGAATATACAAATGGACAATGGCCAAACCATATATGGCAATAGAATTCTGACCATAACCTCGGCAGCAATGGGCATGGAATGATCAGGACTTGGTCAATGACTGCTCGTCTCCCTATTAATTTATTTATTGGACCTCCCTTCCAACTCAGAACAAGAGAGAGCCACATGTGCTCCCTAAAGCAATCACATAAGATGTCTCATTTCTAGCTAGATGCCTCCAGCTTCCTCATGCCAACAACCACCAACCAGAGCATACCTGGAGCCTTTTTTTTTTTTTTTACTGTAAAGCTTTCTTGCTTGCCCTGGAGACTCTGCCAAAAGCAAGTGATTGTGGCTGACTCCTTTGCTATAGCAAGCTCTGAAAAAATAGCCTCTGTTTGTTCTCATTTAGGTAATATTCCTTTATGTCCACAGTAGAGTGGTTGAATTCATGATTTTGAATGTAGACTTCATGACCCTCCAAGTGAGAAGCTGCGGTAGATTGAATCTATTGAAAGATGACTATGCCAAGAAACTGCAAAGACAAATTTTGGATGGATTGTCTTTGTAGATAATAAACCCAGAAAACTGGCTGGGTTTTTCAGGATATGACTATGGCCGAAAGTACTAATGTCTTCAATAAATGAGGGAAAGTGGATGGGAAGTCAACAGTACCAAGAGATAGGCTGGGGTGGGGTGGAATAGCACTGTTTTCATACTGCCTTTAAGGTAGTCCTTCAAGTCTTCCCTTAAAGGAATGCCAGGTAGGCTGAGGATCAACAGTGAAAAACAGTAATGATCTCTGTCCTAATAGTGAGTGGGGGAAGCAGATATTAGAGTAAATGTGTTAACTATCAGGGAACTATCATGGAAGCACCACAAGATGGAACCTAGTCAAGATTTTGAGGGCAGGAACTGTCAGAGATTTTCTGGACGCAGTGATAATTCATACTGTGTCCTGAAGGATGAGCAGGAAAGCACAAGCATAGAGAGGGTTTCATTGCTCTAATTTTATTTCTGTACTGAGACTATACTGTCTTGATTACTATGGCTTTATAATAGGTCTTCAGAGGACAAGTTCTTCCATCTTATTCCTCTTCAGATTGTTTTGGTGCTTCTTAACCTTATTATTTCTCATTTCAATTTTATTTATTTAATTTTAATTTATTTACTTGTTTGTTTGTTTTCAAGTAAGCTTACACCTAACGTGGGGCCTGAACTCACCACCCCAAGATCAAGAGTCACAGGCTCTACTGACTGAGTCAGCCAGGTGCCCCATTTTTCATTTCGGTTTTAGAATACACTTGTCCAAGTTTCATGAAAATCTGATAGGATTTTGGTTAGGCCTGCATAGAATTTAAACCTCTTTCTTCTTATTGAATTCTTATACATTCCTTAAGTGGCAGCTTTAAATTTTACCTTCCTCAAGAAGGCCTTACCTGCCTTCCTAGATAAAGTTAAATTTCCTTACTATGTATTTCCACAGCATCCTGTACTTCCCATTAATTAACACAAATCAGACTTATAATTCTTTACTCAAAGTCTGTCTCCTGGGCTGGAAAGTTCACAGGGACCACATCTGTCTAGTTCACCACAATATCCTCCAGCACACAGTCTAAAATAGTTCGTGCTTAAGCCACGCTTTTAAAAATTTAAACTAAAAATGTAAATGGGTGTTAGTTGGTAGGGGGTGAAGGGCTGAGGTTGTGAGTCTTCAGCATGTAATATGTAAGGCAGGGATAATCAGTGGAGTGAGACCCCTGAGGAGGTTGAAGAAACATGGTAAAGAGATTAGACTCAGACAGGAGAAGAGATGCCTTGTCTATTTCACAGGAGAAAGATCAAAGAATGGTTGGTTGGTGAGAGTTAACAGTGTTCTTCTTCTGTTATTATTTCTAATAATCTACTATTACTACTACTTCCTTTTCTTTCTAAAGTAAGAGATGAGGGGATTCGGTACTCATGAGGGAGAGGCAGCAAGATGGGAGATGGGAGAAGAGTGGAGGAGAGGGGTGAAGAATGGATGTGTGAACAGAAGAGGGGAGCCAAAGAATCCCTGGGCAGGATTAAGGGTCTAGCGGATATTGGAGACCATGAATTCATACTGGTCCCAATCATACCAATCTGTACCGTATGGTTTTCTCCAGGTGTCCATAGCAACACAGGTCCACCTACAGATGATACGAAATGTTGGATTGATCCAGGCTGGGATTTTTGCCAGACTGGTGCCAGTGAAGGACAATTAAACCAGTGAGTTCAAAATATTGGTCAAAAGTGGTTGATAAGAAGAAAGGGAGTCAGGGAGAGAGACAGACTAGAGACTAAAAGGGCATTTTGTCTGGTTTGTGACAATTTTCTATTCCTGGTTTCCCAGCTATGTTTCCAACCCATGGGTTCAAGAGATTCCCCTGCATCACTATGGCGAATTTTCTTTTTTCACTGAAGGGAGTTGGAGGAGTTTCTGTTTCAAAATAGTCTTAACTAAGAAAATGTAATGTAGACTCTTGTACTTCTCATACTGTTTTTGTGGTTTGGAGGTAATGTAGAGCCAAAGTTGATCAGTTTTTCAAGCATTTGGGGCATTTCTGTCGAACTCACCTAACAGCTCGATTGCATGAAAGGCTCAGAGTTCTGGCAGATGATTTTGGAGCCTCTGGGGCTTGGAGTCACCAGGAGAGTTTTCAGGGATCCTTGCCTCCTTGCCTTACTAATGCTATTCAGAAGGAGCCAGGACTTCATGCCTGGAGCTGCTGGGGTAGAAAGGCGTTTCTTTGATTGGCTGAGGATCTTGTCCTGGGAAAAGAGGAAGGTGAGCCCTCTGTTCCTGGCTATATTCAAGATCTTTCCTGAATTGTTCCCTATTGCAAAGTGAATCACTCTTGAAGTAGGCCAGCAATGCCGCAGTCATCTGTCTCTTTCCAGGCTCTACCACTTTGAGATCATACCACTGACCCTTGTGTCTTTCTTCCCAAAGCCATCAGAGACAGGTGTACCAAAACATTTACCTTCTGTTTCCTACTTCATACAATGCTAAATACTAACAACATGGGGCTCTGAGGCTACCTGTTTTGGGATTTACTTGATTGACATCACTATAAGGCATTTAGTTTTAGTTTCCCACAACAGTAACACACAAGCAACTTTCATTCTCCTTTTCTCAATTCCTCCTTTCAATTTAACAAGCTGCTCTCAAGGTAGGTTCTAAAATGAGTCCTTGGTACGCAGAAAAGGTGGTAATGCTATTAATTTAAATTCCATCAAGTGATATGTCATAATTTATTTAACTATTCCCCTCTGGTTGGACATCTAGATTATTTTTGCTATTTGATTTTATAATTACTTACTGTAAAGGATATCTTTATGCATAAAAGTTTTTCTGTGTTTAGGAAAATGTGGGATTCCTCCTTAACTTTCTAGAGTTTTCAGTACCCCTAGCATGTAATAATTGTGTACTGCTGAGCCTAAAAGTGTAGAATAATGATATTTAACACCTGCCCTTTTTCCCCCCTGCTTAGTTTTTTTGAATCTCTGACCTCTGTAAAATGCCAGTGAATTCCATTTTCCACACTATCATTGCCATTTCTTTCCCATATAGACCTCCCTCCTGGAGGTATTTGTCTTCCTACTTGGATCTGTACTGATTTCTTTCTAGACCTACTACACAGCAGTCATCTATGCACTCCCCAGTTTCCTGGATCCGATGACTTACTCTTTCGTCGTTTACTCTCTTATTTTGCTGGAGTGTATCCTCTAATGTCACCATGCAAAGAAGTGTGCAAAGAAGATAAACATTGTGGTAGTATGCATGTCTAAATATATCTAAATTAAAAACCATTTTTGAATTTTGAATTTTGAGGACAATGATCCATTGTCTTCTAGCATTCAGTGTTGTGGAGAAATTCAATATGATTCTAACTCTCAATCTTTTGTTTGTGGTATTTTTTTTCTTTGAAAGCTTCTAGAATCATCTCTTCTTTTGGTGTTCTGAAATTTCAAGCTGACATGTCTTAGTGTTGCTGTTTTTTAAATTTATTAAATTGAGCACTCAGTATGCTTTTTTTAATTGAGATACAACTGACACATTAGTTTTAGGTGTACAACATAATGATTCCATAATTGCATGTTCAACGTGTGTTTTTATTTTTTATTTTTTTAGATTTTTATTTATTTATTTGAGAGAGAGAGAGAGCATGAGAGTGAGAGTGAGAGCACATGGGCAGCAGGGAGGGGTAGAGGGAGAAGCAGACTCCTCGCTGAGCATGACCTGAGCCGAATGTAGACATTTAACCGACCGAGCCACCCAGGTGCCCTCCATATGCACTTTTAAACTGGAGACTTGGCCTTTCTTCCTTCCTTCCTTCCTTCCTTCCTTCCTTCCTTCCTTCCTTCCTTCCTTCCTTCCTTCCTTCCTTCCTTCTTCTTTCTTTCTTTCTTTCTTTCTTTCTTTCTTTCTTTCTTTCTTTCTTTCTTTCTTTCTTTCTTTCTTTCTTTCTTTCTTTCTTTCGAGATTTATTTATTTGAGAGAGAGAGAGCATGAGCGGGAGGGGCAGAGGGAGAGGGAGAAAGAATCTCAAGCAGACTCCACTCTGAGCACAGAGCCTGTTGCGGGGCTCTATCTCACAACCTCAGATCACAACCTGAGCCTAAACCAAGAGTTGGACGCTTAACCAACTGCGCCACGCAGATGCCCCGTTGACCTTTATTTCTAGGAAATATTCTTGTGCTATTTCCTTGATAATTTTGTTCCCAATGTCCTCTCTTTGGGGAACTCTTTTAGTTAGATGTTGAAACGCTCAGATTAATACTTTAATTTTGTTATCTTTTATATTTTACCCTCTTTTAATTTCCAAAATCACCTTTTGTTTCTAATTTTTCTCCCTCTCCCCTTTCATTTCTCTCCTTTTCCTTCCTTCTGAGAGAATTTCATTCTTATTTCATGGGATTAAAATCTTATCTCCCTGATAAAATTAATTTACTTTTTGAAATTTTCTTCTACCGTCTGCATTATCTGTTTCCGCTGAGTTCTTTTTCTTCCCCTTCGGTTTATTTGTTTTGGCCCCTGGGTTTACTGTTGGAAGCTTTCCTCAAAGATCTGGTGATCCTTGGATGTTTGTTCAGGTTTTTAAATGAATCACTGCAAAGCTGATTGGAAACTCTGTGTGAGTGGGCAGGTCTTGTTAGCTTGTGGGCTTATTTTTAGATTGAGGAGGTAGTCAGCCAGCTTGTGGGTGTGGGTGTGGGTGTGGGTGTGGTCCCCCAAATGTCTGTATGGGTAGGCATTTTCTCTGTAGCAATTTAGTTTATCTGGAGAGAGCCTCTAATCTGCTGCCTGAGAAGGATAAGCCTGGCTGGTGGTGCTGTACCACAGGGTGAGGTAAGGGACTGAGGAGTCTCATGGTTCAGTAGGCAGTCTTTCATTAAAGCCTCACCCTGCCCTCTTCTTGCCTGGTGCTCCCCCAAAGCCTCTCAGGTTGTTTCTCCCCAGTAAAGTACTTGTGAGAGTTGGGGAGGGGTGGGTGCCTGACTGATGGGAGTGGAGGAAGGCTTGTGGGGCTAACTGCTTCTTTTTAGACACCCCTCATTGCTTTCAGTGCCCCATTCCTACCACTGCCTTCTAAGGGACAGGCTGCAGTTGCTAAGCCTTTCTGGAGTGAGTTGTCTTGCTTCTTAAGAGCATTCTCCAACAAAGTTTGGCCTTTTTCTGCTCTGCTAATTTATTTCTTTATTTAAGTTTTTAATGGTCTTATTTATTTATTAGAGAAAGAAAGAGAGAGAGAAAACACGATTGGGGGAGGGGAGGGGTAGAGGGAGAGGGAGAAGCAGACTACCAGCTGAGTAGGGAGCCCGACATGGCGGCTGAGCCACCCAGGTGCTCCAACCCTTCTGCGAATTTAGTTTCTGTTCCTCCACCTGCTTTTTGTCTTCATGTGCTGTGGAATGGGGCTACAGATATTTCCTAGTCTTGTTGAAGAAGGGGTTTGTGTTTCTGTTTCTCGTTCTGACTGTGTTTGGAGAAGATTTTCAAAAAAAGAAGTTAGAAAGATCAATGCTCAGCCATCTTGATTCTGGAAATTATGGAGGTGACATCCTAGCATTTGCTTTGATCACCACTATCCAAACTTACTTGAAAAAAATACAAGTATTTTGAAGGCAGATCTGTCTGCCTATATTCTTTGCTCAGTGGCAATGCCAAGTAGTGTTATGCCTAGTTATATTGGAATCTGAGACAAAAGAGAAGATTAGTAATACTGATCCTATCTTTTTTTAAAGTTTTGATATTTTGGGGGCGCCTGGGTGGCTCAGTCGTTAAGCATCTGCCTTTGGCTCAGGTCATGATCCCAGGCCCCACGTCGGGCTCCCTCCTCAGCGGGGAACCTGCTTTTCCTTCTCCTGCTCCCCCTGTTTGTGTTCCTTCTCTGTCTCTGTCTCTCTCTCTGCCAAATAAATAAATAAAATTAAAAAAATAAAAATAAAGTTTTGATATTTTGTTCATTATAGGGGTGTTTGTACCAAATTTATATTTTAAAAATATTGCATTGAAGTATTATTTGTCTTAATTACTGAGTTTTTAAATTTTACACCCTACTTGAGTGACTTACTTGCTTCACTCTAATCCTGGTGGGGGGGAGGGAGGTGTATCACATTCCTTTTTTTTTTTATAGATTTTATTTATTTGAGAGAGTGAGCGAGCGAGAGAGAGAGAGAGCATACATGAGCAGGGGCAGAGGGAGAGGAGGAGCAGGCTCCCTTGCTGAGCAAGGAGCCTGATGCAGGGCTGGATCCCAAGACCCTGGGATCATGATCTGAGCCGAAGGCAGACGCTTAACCGACTGAGCCACTCAGGCGCCCTGGGGTATCACATTCTTCATCAGCTGCTGTCCCCACCATATACCACTACAAATAAACATAGAATCTAAGTAAAAGCAGCCTGTGTGCTATGCAAACTTTCAGCTTCAAGGAAAATCCCACAGTCAACCTTCCAACCCATTTGCCTTCCTTAGAGCTCCAGAGATACTCTTGAATTCTCTCCTTTGTTCATAGCAATAGTTGGTCTCTTCTAGAAAATATAGGGCTGTGTCAAAGTGAGTTCCTCCTAGTATAATTGAGGTATCCGAGTTTTATTGATAAATGTTGCAAAATGTAAAAGGACAGATGTGGCACTGCCATAATAATGAGGTCCACAGCTTTTTTTACTAAGATGCCATGACATCAACAGAATCAGAAGCATTTCTTCTATATTTTCTGGGTGTTTTTTTGCTAAAAACCTTGAGATGAAACAAAAGAAGTAAAAATTCTTCGGGTATTTCTATACCCATTATTAAATATGGACAAGTGTCAGAAAAGGATCCTCCCGTCTTTTTTTTTTTAAAGCTTTTATTTATTTTATTTTGAGAGAGAGAGGGGGAAAAAGCTGGGGGTGGGGAGGGGTAGAGGGAGAGAGAGAGAGGCAGAGAGAAAGAGAAGTAAACTCCCCACTGAGCAAGGAGCCCAGCTCAGGGCATGATCCCAGAACCCAAAGATCATGACTTGAGCCATAGGCAGATGTTTAACCGACTGAGCCACTCAGGTGCCCCAGGATCCTCCCTTCTTAATTACAAGATTTTTGTTGGCTAGGTGGGAGATGGAGGAGGAAGGTGTTTTGGCTATGGAGCACTATGATGCAATGAGAGTGAATTTTTTAATTCTTTTTTATTCTTGTTTTAATTAGCTGTGGTGATGTAGGTGAGTCTTTTAGACTGCTGTGCATTGCCACCTGAACAGTCGTGTTAAAGGTATAGGGGCAGACAAATTTTCCTTTCTTCCCTTTTATGTTCTTCGGCTGGTCTGATAATCAAATTGACATTAGATAGATTAACAGGACAAAAAGAAGTTAAATTTCCTATATGCCAGAGCCCCAAAGATCTGAGACTCAAGGGCCTGTCAGGGAGTTGAGGCTTATATGCCATCCTCAGCTGAGGAATGGGATAGTGGCCTGGGGCTTCAAAGGGAAGGAGGGTAATTCACAGGACGATAAGAAAAGCCCGTTTGGTAATTAACTGTTGTCCTGCCACACAGATAAGTCTTCTGGTAATAGCTCTCTTTCTGGGCCAGGCCCCCTATCGAAATTGTTTTAGGTAGTTGAGGGGGGGTAGAAGTTTATCTTGGGTCTTGACTGACTTCAGCTCAAAATAATCCACATGCCAAAGTGGCACATTTTGGAGTGGCATATTCTGCTCCCCTTCAGTCCGGCCTTTGAAACTTCCACAAGAAGTTTCATAGTCTAGAAATTGAATTGGTAGATTGTTCCATCTCATAGAACTAGTCTGTTCATCCTGAGGGTAGGTAGGTCACTTCACTTAGATAGTTGTGTCTCATTTCAGGAAGCAGAGATGTGGGGGGCTCCCAAAGTTAGACCTGTGGTTCAAACAATCAGGTAATTAATAGAAGACATTTCTATGGAAACAAAAGGAAAACAATGGTTAGTAATTGGAGCAGATTATGATCTCAGAATCTGGGTTCTGAAGGCAGCCAATCGAGAAGCTTACTAGATGTCCGGCTTGAAGCATCTTCAGATGGAGTAGGGGCTGGCGGTGACTCTCCTGGTCTGTAGTTTGAATGCCTGTAGTGATCTCTCTGAGTATGCACAGCAACAGACATGAAGACTGTCCATACGTGAGGTGTTGTGGTGATTTCTCTGAAGTTTATAACAGGTTGTTCAGCTTTAGCTTACATGGCTTTGGGAAAAAGGTGGTTTTAGTTTTCAATGGTTCCCAATCAGAAGGGTGAGAGGAAATTGAAAATGTTAGTTTGTTGATTTGTGGCCATATATTGGAGGAAACTAGAAGAATTCAGGATCTAGTCCAGCGTATAGGTAGAAAACAAAACCTCAAGGCAATTAATAGCAATAGAATTTTATATCCACAAAGGTGTTTTACTGAAACATAATTTTTCTCTCTATAATCACTCCCACTTTTATCACAGATAACCACAGTAAGACTAATTTGTTTGCAAATTAAGTCGTTTCAATAAACTTGGCATGATTATTTATATAAGTGCAGCAAGAATAGTGATTTATCTTATAGCCTCTTTTAAATCTGCTTTGCTGGAAATTTTCATATGGAATCTCAGAGTGGACTTTTATTTATTTTTTTAATCTTATTTATTTGAGAGAGTGAGCGAGAGAGAGAGAGCACAAGAGAGAATGAGCACAAGCTAGGGGAGAGGCAGAGGGAGAGGGAGAAGCAGCCTCCACACTAAGCAGGGAGCCCAATGCGGGGCTCTATCCTAGGACCCTGGGATCATGACCCGAGCTGAAGGCAGACACTTAACCGACTGAGCCACCCACACGCCCCAGATTGGACTTTTAAAAGCTTCTTAAGGCTAGGAAGCCAAGCCATGTACTCACCATCTGACTTCACCTGCAATACCTATAGATTTGAGTAAATTACTTTCTTTTCAAGGTCCCCAAAATATTCTGAGGTTTCTGAGACTGCCAGGAAGTGGCCTTCCTTATTCACCTGGTAAGGCTGTCAGGAACTCTGTAAGCAAGGTCAGGCCAAGTTTTCCAAGGGCCTTTGTTGGCTCCATAAAGTCAACCTTAGTCCCTTAAAGCTGTCTGGTCATATCTGATTCCATGCACATTCTCAAAATAGACATTCCAGCCAAAGCCTTGGTGATATAAGCAATATTTCCATTTCTGTCCTGTAACAAGGACAACAGACTCTTATTGAATTTATGCAATAACTATATTGCCCTGAAAAGAGGACTCAAGAATTTCTGAGTTCTGGGGGATCAGCTAGGGAGAAAGGGTAAATGTTTCATCTTTGTTACAAGGTCTATTTTACCAAACTGCTATAAGTCATAGATCGCTTAAGAGAAAAGTTTTCCTTAAATCTGGAAAAACAAGACATTAAGGAACCAGCAATATTTCAAACAAAAAGTCATAAAAAATTATAATCATCCTCCTCAGTTCATTCAGTGCCATTTAATTAATATTTGCTCTGCTTGGTCCAGGTTTTTCATTAGTTTTGGGAATTCTTATCCAATTCAGTTTATGATCAAAGAGTTATCAGAAACCTGTACTTGTCAAAGTTCTTTTCATGAATCTCCTTGAAGATGAAGAACTTGCAGGAACACTATTACAAAAGCATCAGAGTAAAACAACTGTAAATGACAAAAGACCTAAAATGGCCATGGTTAAAGATCTGATGAGATTTCATTATAATGCAATTGACAAGGAAATCTGTTTATTTCTATGATATACATTTTAAAATAGTAACTAGAAGTATGATAACATTATACCAGGACATACCAGATTTTTAGGCATTTCATACAAGATCAGGAATGCTTATATTAATAACATATATCCACACAAATATAATCTAAGAAGATTTAGCATCAGTTATTTGGCAGTGCTTCCCATTAAATATAACATACCAGATAAGCCTAATTAATGTAACATCTCTCTTTTTGTAATGAGAGAGAACAAATCTTTGAGATGTTCCAGGAACCCTTTGGAAAATCCTAAAGTTAGTTCAAGGTCAAAAAGCCTTCATTTAGAATTTGATTTTCTGAAGTTCTGAAAAAATATCAAAAAGTTTTATTTATTTTTTTTAAAGATTTTATTTATTTATTTGAGAGAGAATGAGAGATAGAGAGCACGAGAGGAAAGAGGGTCAGAGGGAGAAGCAGACTCCCCGCTGACGGGGAGCCCGATGTGGGACTCGATCCTGGGACTCCAGGATCATGACCTGAGCCGAAGGCAGTCGCTTAAACGACTGAGCCACCCAGGCACCCCTATCAAAAAGTTTTAAAACATTTCTTCAAATAGGATCATAGATTACTATGAAATAATACTTTGTCACCCATTTAACCATAGTGACAAAGATTCTGCAGGGAAATACAAAAGAAAATTAAATAGTTGTTTAAAAAAAGCTTAACTCTTTTAATAGAGAAGATTCAGCTTGCTTGCTTGCTTTTCTTTTTTCTTTTTTAAAGATTTTATTTATTTATTTGACAGAGAGACACAGCGAGAGAGGGAACACAAGCCGGGGGAGTGGGAGAGGGAGCAGGCTTTCCGTTGAGCAGGGAGAGCCCGATGTGGGGCTCGATCCCAGGACCCTGAGATCATGACCTGAGCTGAAGGCAGATGCTTAACCAACTGAGCCACCCAGGCACCCTTTTTTTTTTTTTTTAATAAGACTATTTTTTGGGACGCCCGGTGGCTTGGTCAGTTGTGTCTGCCTTCAGCTCAGGTCATGATCACAGGTATGGAATCCCGCATCAGGCTCCTTGATTAAAATAGAGCCTGCTTCTCCCTCTGCCTGACACTCCCCCTGCTTGTACGTGAGCTCTTTCTCTCTCTCTCTGACAAATAAATAAATAAAATCTTAAAAAAAAAAAAGATTTTACTTTTAAGTAATCTCTACACCCTCTGTGGGGCTTGAACTTACAACCCCAAGACCAAGAGTTGCATGCTCTACTGACTAAGACTGACTAACATTTTATAATTTCCTATTAAGAGCAGGCCAAATAGTCTAAGAAAACTGTCCTTTTAACAGAGAGAAAACTAAATTCTAATTTTGTACCAGCTTACTTACTTTTCATATTAAAATTCATTCACTTAATTAAATTCATTTCAATCTTAGGCAGTCCTGGCCATGCATAAAATTTCTTTCTAAAGATTCCATTTCCACAAATGTACAATTTTTCAGATTTTATGTTTTTCCTATTTTGAAATTGCCAGTCTCTCTTAGGACAAAATTACTTTCTTTTCTCTTAATGAAAATCCATTTCTCTTCCTCATACCTCTTTAATTGAAAACACACACACACACACACACACACACACACACACACACACACACAAGAAAACACACATTCTACTTTACTTGCATCCCTAGATATTTGCCCTATTATTTCTAGGCAATGAAATGATATAGGAATTTTTTTTACAAGGAGGTAACATTTAAAAAATGTTTTAATTCCAGTTTAGTTAACATTCAGTGTTATATTAGGTTCAGGTGTACAATATTGTGATTCAATAATTCTATATATTACTCAGTGCTCGTCATAATAAGTGTACTCTTTAATCCAATCACCTATTTCACCCATCCCCCCACCAGCCTCCCCTCTGGTAACCAACAGTTCTCTATATTTAAGAGTCTGTTTTGCGGGCCCCTGGGTGGCACAGTTGGTTAAGTGTCCAACTCTTGGTTTCCACTTGATTCATGATCTCAAGTTTACGAGATTGGGCTGAACTTCGGGCTCCACACTCAATGCAGAGTCTACTAAAATTTCCCCCTCTCTCTCCCTCTGCCTCTCCCCTCGCTTGCTGTTACTCTAAAATAAATCTTTAAAAAAGTCTTTTTTTTTTAGTTTGTCTCTTTTTTTTCTTTGTTCATTTGTTTCATTTCTTAAATTCCACATACGAGTGAAATAATGGTATTCGTCTCTCCATGTCATTGCAAATGGCAAGATTTCATTTTTTCCATGGCTAATATTCCATGTGTGTGTGTGTGTGTGTGTGTGTGTGTGTGTGTGTATAATCTCTTTTTTATCCATTCATCTATTGATGGACACTTGGGCTGCTTCCATATCCTGGCTATTGTAAATAATGCTGCTATAAACATAGGGGTGCATGTATCTTTTCGAATTAGTGTTTTCATATTCTTTGGGTAAATACCCAGTAGTGGAATTACTGGATCATATGGTAGTTCTATCTTTAATTTTCTGAGAAACCACCATTCTGTTTTCTGCAATGGCTGCACCAGTTTGCATTCCCACCAACAGTGCATGAGTTTTCCTTTTTGTCCTCATCCCTGCTGACACCTGTTACTTCTTGTGTTTTTGATTTCAGCCATCATGATAGATGTGCAGTGATACCTCATCATAGTTTTGATTTGCATTTCCCTGATGATGAGTGATGTTGAGCATCTTTTCATTTATCTGTTGGCTATTTGTATGTCTTCTTTGGAGAAATATCTGTTCATGTCTTCTGCCCATTTTTTAATTGGATTATTTTTTGGGGGGGTGTTGAGTTGTATAAATTCTTTATACATGAATGATAAAACCTTCATTTTTAGTGAAAATAAAGAACTGAACAATTATGAACTGCCTTTTGTATTAGCATTCTGTGGCCTGGCAAATTTATGATTACTTTTATAATTTTTGGAAACATATGCTTTCTCATAGTAAATTTCTCAGCATGGCACAAAACATGTTTATGAATACATCCAAATATCTTTAGTTCCTGTGTAAAAGGAAGCAAAAAGTGGATAAACCTATGTTCAGTAATTAATATTTCAGTATTTTATCTTAGTTGGAAATGACCTGGATATTTAATGAAATTAACTCATTCTTTAACTTACCCTAGCAAAATTTACGGCTTCAGGTTACCAAAAAGATTTGGGGGAAACTATCTGAAAAGTTCACCTAAGGGGCACCTGAGTGGCTCAGTTGGTTGAGTGTCCAATTCTTGGTTTTGATTCAGGTCATGATCTTAGGGTCTTGGCATCAAGCCTTGTGTTGGCTCTGCACTGAGCATGGAGTCTGCTTGAGATTCTCTCCCTCTCCCTCTGCTCCCCTCCGCTCACAAGCGCAGGCGCGCACTTGTGAGCACTCTCTCTCTCTCTCTCTAAAATAAATAAATAAATAAATAAATAAATAAAATCTTTAAAAGAAGTTCATCTAAAACTTTTTTATCCTACTTATATCTATTTAATTTACTCGTTCTTAACAATTATGCTTAGCCTATCCATACAAACTTCTTGAGATATTAGACAGTCAGTCATCAGACAAACCTCTTTTTCTTGCAGACAAATTTTGTAAGAGATAACATGAACTCATTTGATCTTTAGTAACCCTAGATAGAATAAAAGTATTATATTTAATGCGGCTAACCCTAAATATGTATCTATTTTAACTAAACCAAGCAACTTAAACTGGCTTCAGTATATTTTCCCAGATCATAAGAACCTGAAAAGCATTTGGGTTAATTTTTATTCTATTTCTGAAAATTTTTAGGAATACTTAATTTATATAAACAAATTTCTTTAAGCCAATTAAATGAGTTCTTTTACAGATTAATTTTAGTATACCATCTGGAGGTAGGAAAATGCACATATTTATAACACATGTTATATATAGACATACAAATAGACAGAAACAGAGATGTTATAGCTTCCGTTTTAAAATTACTGCCATGAATCAGGTACAATAAAATAAAACTCACTAGTTATAAGAAAAGTTGGGTGTAAGTCATATTTCTGGTAGATAGAATAAATTTATGCTACCTGCTCAGATGGTTAAAGCTTTTTTAAAACCAATATTTCTGGAGAAGACACTTAAAGCCTTTTTCATTTGTCTAAGTTTCAAATGAGCCTTCCCTCTTTCATTCTTCTGATAAAAATTACTTCCCTGAAGTTTGTACTTTATAGAAATGGCCTAGATAAGTTAACATTTATATCACACAAAGACATAGAAAAAGAATACATGCTTCCCCAAGAAGGACTTTGGTTTTCTGAGGCCAGTATTTATAAACCTTTTGACATAAATTGGGAAGATTTGGAAATCCATAAAAAGGAATAGTTAAATTTTGAACTGCTTCTAGAGAGGTATTTGTAGTTTCCCAAAGATTTGTAAGATAAGGACAGTTGCTCTCAATTCTTCAAAGAATTAGGTTGCAGCCTAAATGACATCCTAGGTCAATTCACCCATCCAACTAGTTATCTTTGATTTGCTTCACAATTCAACCTTGGACCACTTTACCTTAGGGGGAAAAGCCTCTACCATTGCGTCTGTCAGCCCATGAACATCGATCTTCAGCTGATCATTGTAGGAAGGCCTAGGAGAAATTCTGGTCATCTCCTTCCTCTGTTAATGGAGGTGGCGGTGGCGGCAGCGGTGGCGATGGTGGTGGTGTGGGGGGGTTCCTCAGGGAACTGTCTGGTTTGTTTTAACTACAGTATAACTATGGGTGGGAAGAACACCCCCTTAGCAGATAATCAAGGTCCCTGTGAGTAGAGTTGTGAATTGCCATTGATCTTTCTAACTCTTCTCTAAATTTGGTAGGAACTTTTGAAAATGGAGATAAAGTGGGACTTTATAATTTAAAAGATCTGATGCTGTCCAGAGGACATGAATTCTTTGTAGTGGGGGTCCAGGATACATCCACAAAGGACATTGCATAGGAAGGCCTGAAGCTGGCAGAGCCAGATTACAGAGCACTGGAAAGTAGAAATTGTGAGAAACAGCAAAGTGAGCCCTGTCTCAGATGCTTCTACTAAATTCAATTTCTGGCTTTCAGCATTTACATGAGTACCTATATATACCCTGGGCCTGAAGATTAGGTTGAAGTGCTCTCTGCAAATCTTGTAGGGAGAGGGAAGTTAAAACAGGCAGATGGGGCCAGATTTTAAGAAGGGGAATTTACACTGGATGTGGACATTATTTTTTGTTCAATTTCTGTTCTTTCATCCTGTTAAGGGAGTCTCTAAGCCTAGCTGTAATACTCCTTTGTGTCGTCTCTTTAATTTGGTCTTTCCATCAGTACTGATAAGACAATTGTTTAGAATGAGAGCTCTCTAAATTTTTTTTCTTTCAAAAATAGCCAAGGGGCGCCTGGGTGGCTCAGTCGTTAGGTGTCTGCCTTCAGCTCAGGTCATGATCCTGGGGTCCTGGTATCGAGCCCCGTATCGGGCTCCCTGCTCAGCAGGAAGCCTGCTTCTCCCTCTCCCACTCCCCCTGCTTGTGTTCCCTCTCTCGCTGTGTCTCTCTCTGTCAAATAAATAAATAAAATCTTAAAAACAAACAAACAAACAAAAACAAAAATAGCCAATTCAGAGGATTCATCGTCTGGCCATTGACAAATAGAATCTTAATCTCAATAGTGACTTAAACCAATATGCCTTTTTACAGCTCAACCAAGAACACAGAGGCATTTCAAAGGGCAGTGCAAAAGATATGGCCCTCACAGGATCCAGAAAGTTCAGTCCCAGAGTTAGCCTAAGAAAGCAGAGGCATTCATTGTCAGAGGTGGTAAGAATGGTATAGTGAAAACAGTGTCTCAGTTTTCCACAAGAACATGAGATGCCACTGGTCACAGACTTGCTATCTGTGACACAGGCAGATGCTACTGGAATGGGACTTTTCTAGCACTACCAAGGCAATGAAACTTGAGACGACAAAGGCGCCTTATGCACTAGACTCCTTATAACACAGTCTTCTGAGAGCTGGCATAGTCGGACAAAGGGAATCCTGCCTCACACTGGACCCAGTCCGGCTCAGGTCAGACCCAGTATGGTTTTTCATATTGGATCCACAGCCTATTTGGTTGTCTGCAAGATACATACTGGTACATGCATCCTGTAATTGATGGAGACCAGACAGAATATTCTCATTCATCATAAAGCCAAGCTCTCAGGACATGGAACATGATGACAGAAACAAAAGAAAATAATGACCATCTCTGGGAGGAAAGGGATCAATAGAAATCAAGATTACTCATACCAAATCTTTACCAGAGTCACTACACCCAGGGAACTCAGTTCACACAAGTATTTTCTCCTGCTAGTCTATGTTTACAAAAAGAAAAGGAGGGACACCTGGCTAGCTCAGTCAGAGGAGCGTGCGACTCTTGATCTCAGGGTTATGAGTTTGAGCCCCACGTTGGGTGTAGAGATTACTTAAAATAAAATCTTAAAAAAAAAAAAGAAAGAAAGAAAGAAAAGGACTCTTGTCACTCTTGGTTCCAACAGATCCTTCAGGCAGAGATTTGGGAGACTGACATGTAAGAATTCTTACCCTCTGCTGGCTTTTTTCAGGGATCCTAGGATTGCTCAGTTGCTGCAGCCCCAGAGTGAGCAACATCCAGCCGGTGGAAGTCCCTTCACGATTGCCAACTGTAAGAGTGGAAAAATTTCTCCTTCTTCTCTTTTAGGTTCTTCAGCTGGTCTGATAACCAAATTGACATAAGACAGATTAACAGGACAAAAAGAAGTTAAATTTTCTATGTGCCAGAGCCCCAAAGATCTGAGACTCAAGGGCCTGTCAGGGAGTTGAGGCTCACAGGCCATCCTCAGCTGAGGAATGGGATAGTGGCCTGGGGCTTCAAAGGGAAGGAGGGTAATTCACAGGACAATAAGAAAAGCCTGTTTGGTAATTAACTGTTGTCCTGCCACACAGATAAGTCTTCTGGTAATAGCTCTCTTTCTGGGCCAGGCCCCCTATAGAAATTCTTTTAGGTAGTTAAGGGAGAGGTAGAAGTTTGTCTTGGGTCTGTTGGGTCTTGATTGACTTCAGCTCAAAATTACCCACATGACAAAGTAGCACATTCTGGCGTGGCATATTCTATTCTCCTTCAAAGGCTTTCTCAGTCCTTGTGTGCTTATAGGAAATTATAAGCATTTTGGGGTGCTCTGTCTATAAGCCAGAGGGGGACCATAATTGAGGCAGTGGTTACCTCACCTTACTTGCCATATTACACCCTTGAGAAAGATCTAGAGAAGTGCTACTCAGAGTACAGTGTACACTGTGGGCTACAGTTCTTTTTTTTTTTTTAATTTAAATTCAAATTAGTTAACATATAGTGTAGTATTGGTTTTAGGAGTAGGATTTAGTGATTCATCACTTACATATAACACCCAGTGCTCATCCCAACAAGTGCCCTCCTTGATACCCATCGCCCATTTAGCTCATCCCCCTACCACCTCCCCTCCAGCAACCCTGTTTGTTTTCTATATTTAAGAGTCTCGTATGGTTTACCTCCCTTAGAGTTGGTTCTTGAACTAGTATTACCTGTGTCCAGATAATCATAGAAATTGAGAACAAGCATTTAGAAACTTCTATAGCAGTTTGACAGAATAATGTGTCTGTTGAATTTAATAATAAAAATATCAGCTTGTATTTTGCTGTCTGTTTTTTTTTAAGATTTTCTTTATTTATTTGAGAGAGAGAGAGAGAGTGCAAGCAGCAAGAAGGGGAGGGGAAGGGAACAGGGTGGGGAGCAGAGGGAGAGGGAGAAGCAGATTCCCTGCTGAGCAAGGAGCCTGATGTAGGGTTCGATCCCAGGACCTCAGGATCATGACCTGAGCTGAAGGCAGATGCTTAACTGACTGAACCACCCAGGCACCCCTGGAGAGCATTCTTAAGATTTAAAAAAAAGTCAAATTCTTCATGACACTGAATTTCCAGTGGTCTTGGATATGATATCAAAAGCACAGACAAAATGGCAAAAACAGACAAATGGGACTACATCGAACTAAAACTGTTGTGCATCAAAAGGCAGAGTCAAAAGAGTGAAAAAGCAACCTACCACATGGGAGATAATATTTGTAAATTATATATCTGAAATATCTGACCAGGGATTAATATCCTGAATATATAAAGAACTACTACAACTCAACAACAAAAAGATCAAATAACCCAATTAAAAAATGGGCAAAGAATTTGACTAGACATTTCTTCAAAGGTGATATACAAATGGCCAATACACATATGAAAAGATTATTGGCATCACTAATCATTAGGAAAAAGCAAATCAAAACCACATTGAGATATTACCTCACACCCATTGGGATGGTCACTATAAAAAAAAAAAAAAAAACCCAGGAAATAACAGGTATTAGCAAGGACATGGAGAAAATGGAACCTGTTGGTGGGAGTGTAAAATTGTGCAACCACTGTGGAAAACAGTATGATGCTTTCTCAAAAAATTTAAAATAGAACTACCATATAATCTAGCAATGCCACTTCTGGGTATACATCCAAAAGAATTGGATACAAGATCTCAAAGAGATATTTTTCACACCCATGTTCATTGCAACATTACTCACAATAACAGGGAAGTAGAAGAAGCCTAAATGTACATCAACGGATCTATGCATAAAGAAAATGTGGTATAAATATATACACAATGAAATATTATTCAGTCTTAAAAAGGGAGGAAATCCTGTCACATGCTGGAACATGGATGAACCTTGAAGACATTATGCTAAGTGAAATTAGCTAGTCACAAAAAGATAAATATTGTATGATTCTTTTTTTTTAAGATTTTATTTATTATTTGACAGAGAGGGAGAGAGCACAAGCAGGGGCAGCAGTAGAGGGAGAGGGAGAAGCAGACTCCCTGAGCAGGGAGTCGGATGCAGGACTTGATCCCAGGACCCTGGGATCATGACCTGAGCCAAAGGCAGACGCTTCACCAATTGAGCCACCCAGGAACCACATGCTGTATGGTTCTTATACAAGATATCTGAAGTAGCCAAATTCATAGAAACAGAAAGTAGAAGGTGGTTACTAGGGCTGAGGGGAGGGGATGAGGGAAGTTGTTGTTTAATAGGTATAAAGCTGGCTTGTCTTTTATCTCCTTTATATTAGTTATTTTTGCTGCATAAGAAATTATCACAAGCTTATAGTTTAAAACAACACACATTTATTATCTCACATTTTACATCAGTCAGGAGTCTGGCTTGGGTTCACTAGGTCCTCTGCTCAGGGTCTCACCAGGCAGAAATCAATGTGTTGGCCATGGCTACGATCTCATCTGAGACTTAGGGTCCTGGGGACTTAGGGTCCTCTTTGAAGCTCACTGTGGCTGTCCATAGAATTTAGTTCCTTGCGGTTTGTGATTAAAGTTGTGTTTCTTGCTTGCTATTAACTGAGGACTCTTCTTATTTCCTAGAGTCTGCTCTCAGGGCCTTGCCACATGGCACCCTATCATAAAATGACAGTTTGCTTTTTCTTCAGGGGATCAGGAAAACAACCCTCTGATGGTTCACCTTCTTTTAAAGGGCTCACTTGATTAGGGCAGGCCCACCCAAGATAATCTCCTTTTTTATTAATTAAAAGTCCAATTTGGTTATCTAATCATAGGAATGATACTCCATCATATTCACTGGGCTCACATATACAAGGCATATACATTAAAGGGCAGGAATCTTTGGGACAATCCTAGAATTCTTACCGAAACTTCTTCCTTTTATTGAAAGTCATCAAATACCAAGCAGGACTCGTGGCATAAAATAACCTTGGAGCGGGGAAAAAAAATTGTGTGATGATGTTTCTCTCTTTAATTGGACATAATGATAATAAGGTAGTTTATTCTCATTATTTATTCAAGTTTTGCTGGAGGAGAAATAAAAGGAAATAGGTTGCTTTGGCCCACTTAAAAATTAAGTAAGTGTTATGTTATTTATTCTCTTTTCAAGTATTACATGTATTTTTAAATGTTTTCTATAAGCAGGGAAACACTTTTTAAACTTAAAAAATATTTTTTGTTGGATTAGTTTATGATTTCACATATAAATTATCCTTCTCCATGTTTAGTTAATGATATTTCTGAAATATGACACATTGCTAAAATAATATTCCTTCCAGTATTTATTTATTTATTTATTTATTTATTTTTTAAAGATTTTATTTATTTATTTGAGAGAGAGAGAATGAGAGATAGAGAGCACGAGAGGGAAGAGGGTCAGAGGGAGAAGCAGACTCCCCGCTGAGTAGGACTCGATCCCGGGACTCCAGGATCATGACCTGAGCCGAAGGCAGTCGCTTAACCAACTGAGCCACCCAGGCGCCCCCTTCCAGTATTTATTTATAAAAGATTTAATTTATTTATTTGTCAGAATGAGAGAGAGAGAGAGAGAGAGAGAGAGAGCACAGGCAGGGGGAGCAGCAGGCAGAGGGAGAAGCAGGCTCCCTGCTAAGCAAGGAGCCTGATGTGGGACTCAATCCCACGACCCTGGGATCATGACCCGAGCCGAAGGCAGACCCTTAATTGACTGAACCACTCAGGCTTCCCTCTTTCTCGTATTTAAACCATATTTTCTAACAAATAAAAATTGGTACTCAAAACAATTTATATCCTTTTCAGATATATTCTTTTTAGAAATATTCTTTTATTTCCAGAAGTCAGAAATTTATACGTTTTAAGTTTTGTTTAAAGTACCAAGTATATGAGAAAAATCCATCTCTAATGTTTCTTATTCTATAGTTGCAATGTGTCTTGCAAAATGTTACTATTTCAATGTGATGGAAAAAATACTAAAATAAAGATGTGACTAGATTGGGAATTTTTAAAACCATTTGTTTCAGAAATTTTATATTAAAATGGATAAAGAAGTAAAGATTTAATGCCACAAAAGGCAATATTGAAAATTCAAAATTTTCCTTAACCCTTTCATGGCACATGTTATGTCACATATACTTAAGAGAAACTTATAAAGTAATAATAATAGTAATAACCATACAACACAATATTCTATTGGAAAGAGTATTGGCTTTTTAAGAAAAACCATATTTTTTTGAAATATCATTCACATAACCATAAAATTCACCGATATCATGTATACAGTTAGTATAGTATAGTATATTCACAAAATTGTGCAACCATCACTATAATCTAAGTTTGGAACATTTTCATGTTCTAAAAAAGAAACTCCTTTTTTTAAAAAAGTTTTATTTATTTAAGTAATCTCTACACCCCACCTGGGGCTCAAACTCACAACCCCAAGATTAAGAGTCACTTGCTATTCTGACTGAGCCAGCCAGGCTCAGTTTCACATTCAGTTTCTAAAAAAGAAACTCCTGGGCGCCTGGGGGGCTCAGTTGGTTGGGCGACTGCCTTCGGCTCAGGTCATGATCCTGGAGTCCTGGAATCGAGTCCCACATTGGGTTCCCTGCTCAGCAGTGAGTCCGCTTCTCCCTCGGACCCTCCCTCCTCTCATGTTCTCTCTATCTCATTCTCTCTCTCTCAAATAATTAATAAGTAAATAAATAAAAAGAAGCTCCTTACCCATTAACAGTCACTCCCTATTCCACCCTGCCTTAATCCTAGACAACCACTGATCTACATTCTGTCTCCACAGATTTGCCTATCAATGCTTTACATATAAATGGAATTATATAATATGTGGCCTTTTGTGTCTATCTTCTTTTACTTAGCATAATGTTTTCAAGGTTCATCTATGTTGTAGCATGAATCAATATTTTATTCCCTTTTATGACCAGGTTTCGTGGTTCCATTGTACAGATTTACAAGATTTTATCTATCCATTCATTACTTGATGGACATTGGCTTGTTTCCATTTTTTGTCTATTATTACTAATGCTGCTATGAATGTTCATGCATACATTTTTGAGTGGACAAATTGTGTTTTCATTTCTCTTGGGTATATATACCTGGGAGTGAAATTGCTGGATCATATGGTAACTCTATGTTTAACTTTTTGAGGAACTGCCAGATTATTTTATGAAGAACTGCACTATTTTACATTCGCAACAGCAATATATGAGGGTTCCAATTTCCCTACATGCTTTCCAACACTTTTTATTGTCCATATTTTTTACTGTAGCCATCTTAGTGGGTATGGAGATTAATGGCTTTTAAGTCAATCGGAATAATATGTCCAGGGCACCTGGGTGGCTCAGTTGGTAGACTCTTGTTTGTTTGTTTGTTTGTTTAAACGATATGTCCAAAATGCAAATACAACCAACTCACTCCCATTCAATGGTCCCCATTATTTTTTCCAGAATAAATGACAAAGTTGTAATATAACATAGGTGGCCTTCCATGTTGCTACCCCTACCTCCCTATCTCTTTAGCCTCCTGTTCTGCCTCTCCCCTTCTTTGCATTTTATACTCTGGCCATAATGAATTGCTTGAAGTTTTCTGCATGCACTTTGCTACCTCTAACCTCTGAAACCGTTTCTGCATTTCTCTCTGCCTCTATTCCTCACCCCTCAACTTTTCTTTGCCCAATTTATTTATATACATGCTTTGAGACTCTACTCAGGTTTTCCTTTCTCATGAGCTCTTCTCTAAATTCCCAGATGTTATTATTTTTTTCTACTAGGTATTAACTTATTAATACAACTATCCTATGACACAGAAACTATTATTATCCTAATTTTATACATAAGGAAACTGTCCATTAGAAAGAATGAGAAACAGATGTTAAGTAACTTGCCAAAAGTTATACAGTAAGGGAGTGACACAGATCAAATTAAATTTCATTCTTCTAGGCTCTCATAGCAGCCTTGCACACATGGGTTCTTTATCTCATTACTTTTATATTATCTCCTTAATATGCCCTTAATTCAATCATTCATTCATTTAACTATTCATTCTCTAAGTATTTATTTATAGTTTAACATATGTCAGGCACTATGGCAGGTGCTAGGAACACAGTGTTGACAAGTTAGATTCTATATGGGACCTCACTGAACTTAAGGTGTAGTGGGGTATACAAATAATTTGATTAAATGGGTGTGTGCTATGGTAGCAAGTAGCAGGGAGACATAATCAGTAGTTAAGGAAGCCTGGAAAAATTATTTTGAACTGAGAAGGATAAAGATCATGGGAAGTTAGTGAGGTAAATATCTTACGATGTTTGGCTTGGAGATGATGGGTAGCATGTCATATTATATTATATCTTTTCTAATCCCCCAAATTTAGTGGCCTAAGAAACAGATTAAACTATTATCTCCTCATAGTTTCTGTGGTCAGGAATTTGGAAGTGACTTAATTAGGTGGTTGTGGCTCAGGGTCTCTCACAAAGTTGTCATCAAGATATTGACTGGGGCTGCAGTCATCTGGACTTTTAACAAAGTTTGACTGGAAGATCTGTGAGATCGTCCACATAGCAATGGGCAGGAGCCTCAGTTCCTCACAACAAGGGTCTTTCTCAAGCGCTGCTTGAGTATCTTTGAAATATGACAACTTTCCCAAGAGCATGTGATCCTAGAGAGAGAACAAGGAGACCACAATGTCTTTCATGACTTAGTCTTAGAAGTCATGCAACATCACTTCTACAACATTCTATTCATTAGAAGTGAGTCACTAAGTCTACCCCATATTTAAGGAGAAGAGAATTAGGTTACAACTATTTGAAAGGAGGAGTATCAAAGATTACATAAACATATTTTAAAACCTCCACACATGTTTGGGGAAATGACAAAAAAAGTTTAGCATGGCTAGAATTAGAGTAAAAGGAGAGTAATGATGGTTGAAGAGAACACTAATGACCCATGACATTGGAAAAGTGAGCTGGGCCCAGAGTTCTTACTGCTTTATTAATCTTAGTGATTTGGTTTTTATTTTAAGAGCAGTGGGAAGCCATTGAAGAGTTTTTGTTTGTTTAAACAGCTTTATTGAGATATAATTCATAAGCCTTATAATTAGGAACACCTGGATGGCTCAGTCGGTTAGGCATCTGCCTTCAGCTCGGGTCATGATCCCAGGGTCCTGGGACTGAGCCCTGCATTGGGCTCCTTGCTCAGTGGGGAGCCTGCTTCTCCCTTTGCCTGCCGCTCCCCCTGTTTGTGCTCTCTCTCTCTCTCTCTCTCTGACAAATAGATAAATAAAATATTTTTTTAAATCTTAAAAAAATAAGGGGCGCCTGGGTGGCTCAGTCGTTAAGCGTCTGCCTTCAGCTCAGGTCATGATCCCAGAGTTCTGGGATCGAGCCCCGCATCAGGCTCCCTGCTCAGCGGGAAGCCTGCTTCTCTCTCTCTCACTCCCTCTGCTGTGTTCCATCACTCGCTGTGTCTCTCTCTGTCAAATAAATAAATAAAATCTTTAAAAAAATCTTAAAAATAAGCCATATAATTATTCATAAACCATGTAATTCATCCATTTAAAATGTTCAATTCAATGGCTTTTAGTATATTCATAGAATTGTGCATCTATCACCACATTCAAATTTAGGGCATTTTCATTACTCCCGAAAGAAACCTGTACCCCTTAGTTGTTATCCCTCATCCCACCTGTCTCTACGCAAATGCTAATCTACTTTTTGTCTCTATAGATTTGCCTATTCTGGGAATCATATAATATGGAATCATATAATATGTGGTCCTTTGTGACTGGCTTCTTTCACTTACCATGATTTCAAGTTTCATCCATGTTGCACAGTACTTCATTTCTTTTTATGGCTGAATAATACTCCATTGCTTGTATATAGCACATTTGGTCTATCAATTGATAGACATTAGGGTTGTTTCCACTTTTGGGCTATTATGAATAATGTCGCTATAAGCATTCACATTCAAGATTTTGTGTGAACATGTTTTCATTCTCTTGGGTATATACCCAGGGATGGAATTGCTGGGTCATATGATAACCATATGTTTAATTTTTTGAGAACCTGTAGACTGTTTTCCAATTAGGTGCACCATTTTACATTCCTGCTAGCAACGTATGAGGGTTTCCAATTTCGTGAATTCACATCCTTGCTAACACTTGTTATTCTTCATCTTTTTGATGACAGCCATCCTGGTGGGTGTGATGTGGCATCTCATTATATTTTTAATTTGCATTTCTGTTTTAAAATGTGGGTTTTGTTATTATTCAAGTATGGCAAGGTCAACAGACCAGACTGCCATTAAAAAGATAGCTGCCATACTCACAGATCACAAGAGGAGGGGTTATACCAAGCCCTGCCTGAGGAAGCCAAAAGGGGAGGCACCAAGTTAGGTCAGAAGGAGGGTGGAATGTGGGCAAGAGCTTTTATTGTGGTTTCTATGGGAAGAACACAGTTGAGGCAGGTAAGCAGGGTTGGAATTGGCTAGGCTGAATAATTTCCACAGGCTCTGCAGTGGCGAAGGAGCTGCTCCTAGTTGCTTGGTACCTGGCCTTGGGGTAATTAGGGTAGGGAAATACTAGTCTGAAGTGTAAGAGCCTGATAAGGGAGTGGTTGGGGGTATGGGCTCTGGATTCGTTGGTTTGCATATGAAAAGCATATGCAGGCAAGTCCCTTAACTATCTAAGGGTGGATAGCCCTGGGAAGGACAGGTGCTTCAGCATCAGCAAGACCCCCCCAAAATGTCAAAGCCTCAGAAACACATGGTTAATAAAATTTCACTGATGGCTAATGATGTTGAGTATCTTTTCACGTGCTTATTGGCCATTTGTATATCTTCTTTGGAGAGGTGTCTGCTCAGATCCTTTGCCCATTTTTAAATTAGGTTATTTTTCTTTTTATTATTGAGTTGCAATAGTTCTTTATACATACTAGCTACAGGTCCCTTATCTGATATATGATTTGCAAAAAAATTCTATTCTGTGGATTGTTTTTTCATTTTCTTGATGTTGTCTTTTGAAGCACAAAAGGGAGAGGTTTGGGTTTTTTTTATAGATTTTTAAAATTTTTATTTATTTGAGAGAGAAGAGAGAGAGCAAGAGCAAGGAGGAGAGGCAGAGGGAGAGGGAGAAGCAGAATCCCCACTGAGCAGGGATCATGACCTGAGCCGAAGGCAGACGCTTAACTGACTGAGCCACCCAGGTGCCCCAAGGGCTTTTTTTTTTTTAAGGGAGAGTTTTAATAGGAAAATGACCTAACCAGATTTACATTTTAGAAAGAATACAGGACAGCTAATTGTGTGTGGCTGAGCAAAGGGTGTAATACAGAAAAATCATGAAGGAAGCCCAGGAATCTTTGGCTTGGAAACTTTAGGACACATTGCAAGTATAATTAAAGGAACACTAGAGATGGATTTTCCTCATTAGTTGGTACTTTAAACGAATTTAAATATATACATTTCTAACTTCTGGAGCTGAAAGAAATGTAATCTAAATGGAACATAAAACTAGTTTATTATTTATTGAGAGAAACCAGGAGGTTATGTTTAGATGTAAGGAGTTCATTGCTACGAGAAAAATAAGTGTTTTCCTGGTCTGGAATAATTATAATGGAAATTTCTATTTGATTTTAGACAAATATGATTTAAATACTAGAAGGTGTGTCATTTTCAGCAATAAGTATCACATTTCAGAATTACTACTGAACAAAATATGAAACTCAGTATGAAAAATGATTAATTCATTTATATCTGAAGTCTTAAACTAAGTGAAGGGAAAGAGAGTGTTAAAAAGTGTCTGAGGGGACGCCTGGGTGGCTCAGTTGGTGAAGCGTCTGCCTTCGGCTCAGGTCCTGATGAGTCCCGCGTTGGGCTCCCTGCTCAGGGAGCTTCTCCCTCTCCCTCTGCCTGCCGCTCCCCCTGCTTGTGCTCTCTCTCTCTCTCTCTGACAAACAAATGAATAAAATCTTTAAAAAAATAAAAAATAAAAATAAAAAGTTTGAAAATAGGCTTATTAAAAAAAAGAAAATAGGTTTACTGAGGAGAATCAGGTCTGATGACAGGTTAATAACTGAACATGTTATGTCTGAAGTTCCTCTTCAAGTATACATTGGCTCAAAGACCTTTGGATATATGATTCTGGTCCTCGCTGGAAATATCTAAGTTGTAGTTCTAGATTTTGGAGTCATTTTCATACAGATGTTAACTAAAAAACATTGGCTATATTGAGATAATTCAGGGAACTGGACAGTAAGAATGGAAGGAGGTGCTGAAAAGAATCAGGGAAGCATCACCGTTGGAGGCATAAAAAGAGGAACTTGGAAAGAACAAGAGGATTAGTCAGAGAGGTAGCGGGAAAATGGGGAGAGTGTCTACCCTAGGTGTCAAGGGAAGAGAGAGCTGGACAGTGTGAAATATTTTTTTGAGAGGTCAAGCAAAATTTTGTCTGCTGATTATAGGAATATAGAGATTAGAAGTGATCTTAGTAAGAGTAATTTGGGGGGGAGTAGTAAAGATGGAAGTCTGTGCAATGAGTTCAAGAATGAATATAAGTGGAGAGAATGTAGATAGTGAATATAAAACTATTCAACTGCCTTCAGTCCTAAGGATTGTAGTGAAATGAGAATGTGGGATGAGAGAACAGTGTTTTTCATTTAGGAGAGGGCTTCGGTGTTTAAATGCTGATAAGAGGAAGGCATTAAAAAGATATTTAAAAATATATTTAGTGCCATTTTATTACTTGTTTTGTTGTTGTTTCTGGAGATTTTCTCTGTTTCCTTCTTGTTTTTGTCACTTTTGGTCTTTCCTTTCTACTCAGAGTCCCTCCCCTTTACTATTTCTTGCAGGGCTGTTTTAGTGATCACAAACTCCTTTAGTTTTTGTGTGTCTGGGAAAATCTTTATCTCTTCCATTCTGAGTGGTAGTGTGCACCTGAAACTAATATTACTAAGTAATATGTTAACTAACTGGAATTTAAATAAAAACTTTAAAAAAGATGAAATCTACTTACACTTTAATAAACAAAGATGTTAGTTGAAAAAAGAATATTAAAAATACAAGTGAACAGTATATGGACCAGATACTGTAAGACTAAAGACAAAAAAACCTACACAAATACTGTGCTGAGTAAATCTGTTTCTCACGTTGGTATGGGTTAACATTCTATAATTACTTTATGTGTATATTAGGATTGAACAAATGAGTAAATATATTGTAGATAATGAGAGCCAGGTTTCTCATTGTTGGAGGAAGAAGAAATTACAAATAAAGGAAGAGAAAAGGCTAGAATAAACTTTGTGATCTGGAATCAATAGTGTCAGAAAAAACTCATGGATATATATATATATATATAAATGGGTGTGCATAAGTGCATTAGTATACATGCATGTAATTCCTTAGCTCTGTTCACTAAGAGGGCCTCTGTTCATTAAGATACCCTAGTAGCAATTAGCACATCTAGCACCCAGATTGGTTCCTAAATGCCATTCTTTAATAAAGGGAACCAGGGGGGCTCCTTGGAGAAGTTGTTGATTCCAAGGAGCCTGGAATAGCTTCTGGCACAAGAAAATAAGGAAGTGCTTAAAAAAGGAAGTGAACATGTCAAAAGGATACAGAAACTAGCCTGAAGGAACTCCCAATGGCCGGAGTTGAACAATTTGAGAAACAAAACAATGATAATATTGAATTATAACCCATAGAATAAAATAAATATCCATTAGTCCATACTGACATAAATATAATTATGCAAATAAATTAGGGAGAAGGCATAACTATTCCTCACAGGAGAATTCCAATTTGTAAGTGTAGAATGAATAAGGGAAATGCACAATTTCTCTTAGGCAAACACAACAGTAATAATTGTTGCAGGCAAGATCCACTGATGCATGGTAGAGTCAATGAGTAACAGTTTGAGGAAAAAGAGGATTTTTGCATAGTCTCAAAGTACCTCAAGATTTTTATCGATACAAAGGAAAAAATAGTAATTTTACTACCTGGTAGATATCAGCTTAACTAAGTGATCAAGATTAATACCACCAGTAGTAAGATGTATTGATATCATGTACCCTTTGATATGATGCATTGAGAACACAGTATCACTTCTAGGTATTTTTGCCAAAAATGTATAACTTCAGTCTAATTATTAGAAAATATCAGAGAAACCAAATTGATAGAAATTCTACAAAACAACTGCCAATACTCATCAAAAGTGTCAAAGTCATGAAAGACAAGAAAAAATTGAGTAACTGTCATAGTCTGGAGGAGTCAGAGGAAACCCAATAACTAAATACAGTATGGGATCCTGGATTGGATCCTGGGACAGAAAAAAAAAAAAGACATTAAGGCAAAACCCAGTAATATCTCAATAATGTCTATGGTTTAGTTAATGGTATTACATGTTCACTTTCTGTTTTTGAACATCATACTATGGTTATGCAAATTGTGAATATTAGAAAAAGGTTGGGTGAAGGGTATACATGAACTCTGCACTATTTTTGTAATTTTTCTGTAGGTCTAAAACTATTTCAGAACAAAAAGTTAAAAAAAAAAGAATAAAGGTGAGGGGTTGGATCTAGAGCACGGGGTAAAAAGTACTCCTGGTTAGGAGGAGATGTGCCTCTCCCATGGAACTAAGAGGGCTGGTGGAAAGCATGAGTGGTCATGGAGGTAGGTTTACTGAATTGATGTCAGGAAACTGCTGGAGTTCTTCAAGGAAAAACCAAGGCTGTCCCGTCAATGTCCACCACAGGGCTTGTCATAGAGTAGGGATACAACAAATGTTTATTGAACTGAACAGGCTTGGATTTGAGTCATGATTATATGATTTCTAGATATGACCTTAGGCAAGTTCTTTACTCTCTGTGCCTCCATTTTCTCTGAAAATGGGGATAATAATCCCAGTTGTTGAGTTAGAAACTAATATATATTTACCAAAATCTATTTCCTTTTCTTCCTGGGCACATAGCTAGATAATGCTTCAGCCTCCAATTGTGCTAGATACCTACGGACTCACACATCACTTGCTTTCAATATATATTTAATGAAAGATTATAACTATTGAAATATTCCATTATAAACTTTGTTGTGGGGGCACCTGGGTGGCTCAGCCGGTTAAGGGTCTGCCTTCAGCTCAGGTCATGATCTCAAGGTCCTGGGATCGAGCCCTGTGTCGGGCTCCCTGCTCGCAGGGAAACTGCTTCTCCCTCTTCTCCCTGCTCATGCTCTCTCTCGCTCTCTCTCTCAAATAAATAAATAAAATCTAAAAAAAAAAAAACCCCAAACCCCAAACTTTGTTGTATTACCAGTTACTCTTTATCTTAATCCAAGATGGTATCTTGTCTGGCCATGGAGGTGGTAAAGGCCAAATGAAAATTTAATGGATAATTTGTTGTAAAGAATATGATTTTTTACACAGATCTAACTGATAATGATTAATTCTTCCCTAAGTATGAGCCATGGAAAAAAGCCATGTATTCTTAATCCTCTGACACTGGATAGAACTGGAAGGAAATAACAGTTGTGGAAAAAATTTACAGAGTATTTCTTCCTTTTTTCCCCCCACCACTCATCTAATTCGAGGACACACTATTTTTTTTTTAAAGATTTTATTTATTTATTTGACAGAGAGAGACACAACAAGAGAGGGAACACAAACAGAGGGAGTGGGAGAGGGAGAAGCAGGCTTCCCTCTGAGCAGGGAGCCCAATGCAGGACTTGATCCCAGGATCCTGGGATCATGACGTGAGCCAAAGGCAGACACTTAATGACTGAGCCAACCAGGCGCCCGTAGGACACAGTATTATTAGAAACAGTGTGAAGGCAGAGGGGTATGTTGTGATTAGAGAATGGGAAAAATGAATTGCAGCTAACAAAAACTTGCTGACCGCTGAGGTGGGGTCCTCTGGGGTTGTAATACCTTAGATTAAGCCATCAGTGGTTTAGATTTTGAATCTCGATTTTTCTGGTTCAGTTAACATGGTCACATCACTTAGATGAATTAAATGAATCCACGGATTCTCATGCCAACCAATTTCTTGTGAGAATGATATGTAAATCAGAATGCTAATGTACTAATTTATGATGATACATGAAACCAAAGAGCAGATTGTATGTTTTATCAGCTGCTTGATACACTTTCTTTGTAGGAATATCTATATGGAAAGCCATATAGTTATAATCAGAAAGTTTTCTGATAAACAGGAATCTGGAGCAAGAAGAGTTAGATGTGTAATCTTAAAGGCCAGGATTATCACATTATGATAACTGAGCACAACCATTTCAATGGTAAGGACAGACTTGCTAAGGAAGGGTTGCTTTTTCTCTACTTATATATATTTTTAATGTGGATTGGGCTAGGATGTATAACTCCTAGCTTCTCACTATCCCTTTACCCATCCCAGGGAAGAGAGAGTGATATCTGATTGGTAAATTTGGGAAGAATGACCTAGGCATCCTGCCTCATTCTCTCTCTTTTTCTTGAGTAAGGCTGCTCTCAGAGAGCACACACTTTTTTTCAGGATTTAAGACTTACTTGGTTCAGTGTGTTGCCTAGGGCCAACTTCTCCACTGGACACAGTAGGACCAATGTCTAGGGTCTAGCATACTTTCAGACGTCCCTAAAATGTTTTGCTTTAATTTAAAATCAGAAGGAAAAAAATGAACTTGTAGGTCAAAGAAAATTTCTTTTTAAAGATTTTATTTATTTATTTGAGAGAGAGAACGAGAGAGCACAAGCAGGGGGAGAGGCAGAAGGAGAGGGAGAAGCAGCCTCACTGAGCAAGGAACCCAATGAGGGACTCGATCCCAGGACCCTGGGATCATGACCTGAGCCAAAGGCAGATGCTTCACTGACTGAGCCACCCAGAAGTATCTGCCTTCGGCTCAGGTCATGATCCCAGGGTCCCGGGATCGAGCCCCACATCGAGCCCCACACATTGAGTTCCGCGTCGGGCTCCCTGCTCCGCGGGAAGCCTGCTTCTCCCTCTCCCACTGCCCCTGCTTGTGTTTCCTCTCTCACTGTGTCTCTCTCTGTCAAATAAGTAAATAAAATCTTAAAAAAAAGTTTAAGGGGAAAATGTTTAATATATATATTAATATATATAACATATATATATTAATTCAACATCTTCTTTATCCATTCATCAGTCAATGGACACTTGGGCTGTTTCCATATCTTGGCTATTGTAAATAATGCCGCAGTAAACATAGGGGTGCATATATCCCTTTGAATTAGTGCTCTTGTATTCTTTGAGTAAATATCCAGTAGTGAGATTGCTAGATCATAAGGTATTTCTATTTTTAACTTTTTGAGGAACCCCCATACTGTTTTCCACAGTGGCTGCACCAGTTTGCATTCCTACCAACAGTGCACAAGGACTCCTTTTTCTCTACATCCTCGTCAACATCTCTTGTTTCTTGTGTTGTTGATTTTAGCCATTCTGACAGGTGTGAGGTGATATTTCATTGTAATTTTGATTTGCATTTCTCTGATGATAAGTGATGATGAGTATCTTTTCATATGTCTATTGGGCATCTTATATCTTTGGAGAATGTCTGTTCATGTCTTCTGCCCATTTTTAATTGGATTATTTGATTTTTGGGTGTTGAGTTTTGAAAGTTGTTTATGTATTTTGGATACTAGCGCTTTATCAGATAATGTCATTGCAA
This sequence comes from Eumetopias jubatus, assembly GCF_037043125.1. Classification (NCBI taxonomy): domain Eukaryota; kingdom Metazoa; phylum Chordata; class Mammalia; order Carnivora; family Otariidae; genus Eumetopias; species Eumetopias jubatus. The sequence goes on along the minus strand of NW_028274808.1, from coordinate 169,533,582 downwards.
ATATCTTCTCCCATTCTTTTTGATTGATTGTTTCCTTCACTGTGTAGAGCTTTTTATTTTATCTTATTTTATTTTGATGTAATCCCAATAGTTTATTTTTGCTTTTGTTTCCCTTGCCCCAGGAGACATATCTTGAAAGAAGTTGCTATGGCTGAAAGAAGTCAAAGAAGTTACTGCCTGTGTTCTCTTCCAGGATTTTTATGGTTTCAGTTCTCACATTTAGGTCCTTAATCCATTTTGAATTTATTTTTGTGTCTGGTATAAGAAGGTGGTCCGGTTTCATTCTTCGGCTTGTTGCTGTCCAGTTTTCCCAACACCATTTGTTGAAGAGACTTTCTTTTTCCCACTGCCTATTCTTCCCTGCTTTCTGGAAGATTAATTTACCATATAATTATGGGTTTATTTCTGGATTTTCTGTTCTGTTTCATTGATTTATATGTCTATTTATGTGCCAGTGCCATACTGCTTTGATTACTACAGCTAATATAACTTGAAGTCCAGAATTGTGATGCCTCCAGCTTTGCTTTTCTTTTTTAAGATTGCTTTGGCTATTTGTGATCTGTTGTGATTCCATACAAATTTTAGGATTGTTCGTTGTAGTTATGTGGAAAATGCTGTTGGTATTTTGATAGGGATTGGATTAAATGTATAGATTGCTTAGGGAGGGTAGTATAGATATTTTAACAATATTTTTTCTTCCAATCCATGAGCATGGAATGTCTTTCCATTTCTTTGTGTTGTCTTGAATTTCTTTCATCAGTGTTTTATAGTTTTCAGAGTAGAGGTCTTTCACCTCTTTCGAACAGATTTTCTTGCAGCAACCTATCAAAACAATGAGAAATTTCAAATGCTCTATCATGAACAAATGTTCAATGTAGGACATATTTTGAAACACCTATATCTGTAGGGGACTCAAAGCAAAATCTGGAACTGTTTTACATATTTAAAAAGCACTTATGGAGTGCCTGGGTGGCTCAATTGTTTAAGCGTCTGCCTTTGGCTCAGGTTATGATTCCAGGGTCTGGGGATCAACCCCCACATCCAGCTCCCTGCTCAGTGGGGAGCCTGCTTTTACCTCCTCCTCTGCCTCTCTCCCCCTGCTTGTGTGTGCGTGCTCTCTCTCTCTCATGTTTTCTCTCAAATAAATAATCTTTAAAAAAGAAAAACACTTATGGGGTGCCTGGGTGGCTCAGTTGGTGAAGTGTCTGCCTTTGGCACAGGTCATAATCCCAGGGTCCTGGGATGGAGCCCCCCCATCAGGCTCCCTGCTCAGCAGGGAGTCTGCCTCTCCCTCTCCATCTGCATCTCCCCCAGCTCATGCTCTCTTTCGCTCTCTCTCGCTCTCAAATAAATAAAATCTTTTAAAAAAAAGTACTTATATTAGGTAATACTATTATATTCAAAGAGCAAGTTGGAATTACAAATAACATTTTTCTAGGAAAATAATTATATTCTTAGTTTTTTTTCCCTTACCTAGTTTACTTGATTAAAATTCTGTATGGGGTGCCTGAGTGACTCAGTTATTTAAGTGTCTGACTCTTGGTTTTGGCTCAGGTCATGATCTCGTGTTCAGGGGATAGAGTCCTGGGCTCTGTGTTCAGTGGGGAGTCTGTTTCAGATTCTCTCTCCCTTTCCCTCTGCTTCTCCCCCTGTTTGCGCATGCTCTCTCTCTCTCAAATCAATCAATCAAATCTTTAAACAACAACAAAAAACCCTATATATATTTCTTTGAGTTTTAGCTTTAAGGCAATTAAAATTTTAATTCTCAAAATGATTGAAGTTTTTAGTTAACTTCAATTTAAAGTTCACTGATGATAGAACTAAAGCATTATTACTTACAAATGAATAAAAATGAGTTAGAGAACATACATAATCCTTTCAGTTCAGTTAGAGAGTAAACTGATATTTATCAAGCTCCTCGCCCGATACATATCAGGCATTTCCTTAGATATTTTCATCTATGTTGTCTCACCTGATTCTTACAATGGTTCTCTAAAGTTAGCATCCTTATCCCTGCTTTACAATTGAGGACACTGAAGCTAGGAATAACTAGTTATCGTTACAGAACTCATATATTAATGACATGGCAGAACTAAAAATGAGAACCCTACAACTGTTTAAAAGCCAATATTATTTTCCATTTCACCATCCTACTCCCCTCAGTAAAAATGACAATGATGATCCTTTGTATGTATATGTCTTAACTCAGAAAAATTGCCAGTCTCCTTAAAGATAGGGGTTGTGTCTTTTACTTTTACAATAGCCCTAAATTCTCAAGAAATATTGGTTGAAAAAAGAATAGCTCCTGATATATATTTACATATTTATATATATATATTTAAAGATTTTTATTTATTTATTTGACACAGAGAGAGACACAGCGAGAGAGGGAACACAAGCAGGGGGAGTGGGAGAGGGAGAAGCAGACTCTCCACTGAGCAGGGAGCCTGACGCAGGGACTTCATCCCAGGACCCCGGGATCATGACCTGAGCCGAAGGCAGACGCTTAATGACTGAGCCACCCAGGCTCCCCACCTGATATTTAATGTTATTTAATTTTTCAATGGGATTTCAATGATACAAATAAATTGTGCTCTTCTACCCCTTAGTGTATATATGCAATTATTCTGACTTACTTTACAGCCGATATAATTTCATCATCCTGTTTAAATTCACCTTATATAAGAGGTATGCAGGGGCGCCTGGGTGGCTTAGTCGGTTAAGTGTCTGCCTTCGGCTCAGGTCATGATCCCAGGGTCCTGGGATGGAGCCCCCTTGCCCCCGCCCCCCCCGCCTTCCTCTCCTGCTCATGGGCACTCTCTCAGTCACTCTCTCTCGCTCTCTCTCACAAAAAAAAAAGGTGTATAAACACAAATGAAGCTTCTTTGCTATAATTCTTGGAATGTGCATTACAATACCAGGCTCATACAAAATATATTTAACTTCATCTGTAGGCTATTTTAACTCTAGGAGTTGTTTTACAAATATCATTCTGGACCTTCTAGGACTTTCCCAAGTTCTTCCCATCTTTTCAACACTGGGAAGGATGCTATAAAATAAATAGTAGTATCCATAGATTTGAAAACATGTTAAAAGAAATGGATACCACCTCCAGAAAGGTTTAGCCTCAAAGTGTTAAGTAGTCCTGGGTCTTGGAAATTTATATTTGAATATGCTCAAATAATTGCGCTGGGAATGGTGCTCTTCTTGCTCTGTTCCCTAATGCTTTTCCTTTCAAAATACAAATCAGCTTAAACTAAACCAACAAACTTGTCCTACAATCCTCAAACTCCATCCTAATAATTAGCAAAATTCAAGAATGCGTCTTTCAGAAATGCTGTCACCAAACATTCACTGAGAAGTCTCAGCTCTTAGGCAGGATCAGAGAGGAAGGTCTATTAGGTAGAATGTGCTACTTGGCCCCAGGCCTAGTTTATATTTTCCATCAGCAAACACTACTTTTACTTAGGGTGAATTTCTTTTAGAATGCCTGTTGAGGTTGCCCTCTCTCAACTTGAAAGAGGTGAGGTTTTTTTTTGTGTGTTTCTTTTTGTTTTTTTAATTTTTAAATAGTACAATCAAATTTTGAGAACCCAAATGGCTTTCATTATAGAGAATGTCACATTTCATTTTAACAAGCATTTACAAGAAACCTACTAAATAAACTCTGTTGGACATCACTATTAGAAAATACCTCAAGTTAACCTAGGCCCAAAAAGGGAGGTTTATTATAATAAAGGGAATGTTTTAAAGAAACCAAGGAGAGGGATGCAGCTAGCCCTGGGAAAGACTACAACCAAATCCTTGAGAGCACAGATAGTATTTTCTTTCCATCTCGCAATCTGCTTTGTCTGCTTCATCCTTTCTGGGACAGATTCCTTTGCTCCCCAGGCTTCTTGCAGAATAGATCTGCCCCCAACTCCTGAGTTAACCCCGTACAGGCTTAGCTGCACAAAGAAACTGTATCTCTCTAGAATATTTTATTCTTACTTAAATATTTTTTAAAAATATTAAATAGATTCTTTTGTTTCAAAAAGGTACCGTGAAAAGTCTTTCCAGCCCTTTTCCTCTAGTTACCTATTTCTGTTTCTCCAAGGCAACCAATGGAACCAGTTTCTTCCAGCTCGTTCCAGACCTATTTAATGTATGTATGATAAAACACATTTATCTATCTATCTGTCTATCTAGGTATTCTTCTCTCCCCATTTTTTTCCACTAATGGCAGTATAACACATACACATTTTCACCGAACAGTTTATTCTGAAAACTGTACAGTACCAGCATTTAGAGAATGCCATAGGATTCAATGTTGTGATGTAACATATTTCACCAGTTCTCTACTGATAAACATCTAGATTTCCCCCATTTTTTTGCTATTACAAATAATGTAGCAATAAAAACTGGAACACACACACATTTAAGAGTAATTTTTCTTTTTCTGTGAGCAATCTTTTTTATGCTTTGTCTATTTTTTCTATTTTATTGGTATTTTTCTTATTGATTTCTAGGTATTTATATATTAGAGAAATAAGTCATTTGTCTCTGATTTGAATTGCGTTTTTTTCTTGTTTATCATTTGATTTTACTAATGATGCTTTTTGTCTTTGTCCTAATTCTAAAATTTCCCAGGAAGGGCTAATCGGATAAAGACACCTACTCTTGGTTAATTCACTGTGGCTGGGGATGTAGAGTCATTTTTTTTTAAAAATCCTGGAGTGCACTTTATGGAATGGGGGTAAGTAAAACTAAGGGGAAATTGTGAGCAAGGAAGTACCCTAAAAGGGGTCTAGTACATTTCAATGTGTAAAGAACTGGGGATACGTCTTCTTGCCTAGGGAAGAGGACTCACAGGTTAGCAAAGATACACGATGACAAATAGTCACCATAGCAATCGGGTAAGAGAGGATATATAAATTGCTGTGGGCATAAAGGAAGAAGCAGCTCATTATGTTTGGGGTATCTGGGAGAACTTTCCGGGAGAAAAGGAATTTGAGCTGGGTTTGTAAAAACAGAAATAAGTGAAAATGAATGATTGCTGGCCAAGGGCTTAACATCATTGAAAGTAGGTTATATTGGGAGGTGTATGATGGTCACAAATGGAAGAGTAATGTGACTGACAGAAAGATGTCCCCAGGAATGGTTACGGGATGTAATATTTCCTTATTGGTAAATGATATGAAAGCTTAATACTTACATAAAGCTGGAGCTACCACAGTATGCTTCCGGACTGAAGAGTAGCTTCCTGTAAAAATCCCCCACAAAGACAGAACTATGGTTGCTATCATACCCACAGGATTCTCCCAGGCATAAGAAAGCTATCCTTGCCATTCTGCAGTTCTGGTTCTCTTAGGGTTTTTTGTTTGTTTTTAACCCTCTCTTTGCCAATCCCATTTCTACCTTCCCTGTCAACTTCAGAGACTGCCTCATGCCTGCCTACTCACTTATGGAGAAATTGGGTAAAACAAGGATAAATTTCTCAAGAGCATTCCTCAGTGTTTCTAGGCTTGAGGGTCTATTTGAAGTCCATTTCTGTAGAATTAGTGGCAGGATTTGGACGCATGGGCTGAGGGGCTGGGATTTTATCTTCAACCATATAAATGAGTGTTTCTTTCCAACACATGTTATAAAATTTTGTGCCCTGAGATGCTCTCCATGGATAATGATTTTTGTCAAGTAAATTTGGAAATATGTAACACTATTCCTCTCTTTTATAATGTACAATGTCATATTAAAATCTCTGAGAATTTATTCAAAGGACAGAATGCAATGAGAAGCCTTCCAGTTTAAAAGAAATGTATAATTTGCCCTTCATTTACATATTTTCTCACATAATGTTTCTTACAATTATGAGAAAAACTAAAATAGTGGGGAGCTGTGAAGTTTCTGAGACACAGGCAGGTTTGGTTTTTCATTAAGTTTTCACTCAGCCTGCAATGCCCTCGTTCTCATTTTTTTGTTTCAGTTTGCTTATTTTTGTTATTTATTTGCTTGCTTATTTTTTGGTATTGTTCTTTGGTTTCTCAATAGTAGGTTGACTTTTTTTCTCCTCATTCTGCCCCCCACCCAGCTTTACTGAGGTACAATTGATAAAATTGTATATACTTATGTGTGTACAGTGATTTAACATATACAGTGAAATGATTTAACACATCCATCACCTTACATGGTTACCTTGTGGGTGCATGTGTGCATAGAATACTTAAGATCTATTCTCTTAGCAAGTTTCAATTCTCAAAAGTTATCTTCTCTTGGTAGATGTTGTTTGTTAGTATTCTATTCCTTCCCTCAGGATATTTGTTTCCTCATTTAAAAATTTTTTAAACACCACTTTATTGCCTGCCTTTTATAGATAAATAATTGCACAAAGATAATTTTTCTTCATGATTGAGTCCACTAATAACTGCAAGTAATAACTACCTTCTATTGAGTCTTTACTTTTACATGGTTTATGTTAATTAATCAGAAAGTGAATGAATGCATTTGAGAGATAAGAGAATGAGTTTTAGAGGGCTTAAAGTAATTTTCCCAAAGTCACAGAGCTTGCAGCTCCTGTTGAGCATGGTAAAGCAATCCTTTATGAAGTCCACTGATACTTATTTACTTTAGATAACAGCCATATTACCCACTATCCAGTTTCCACCAGATTTAAAGTTGAAAAACACAGGGGTTCCAGCATAGATTGGTCCTACTTTCTTTTAATAAAGTTCTTGCAACAGTGCTATTCTAGGGGCACCTGGGTGGATCAGTGGTTGTGTCTGACTCTTTATCTTAGCTCAGGTCTTGATCTTGGGGTTGTGAGTTTGGGTCCCGTGTTGGGCTCCGCGCTGGATGTGGAGCCTACTTAACAACAACAATAACAACAACAACAACAACAACAAAACAATGCTATTCTAAGTTTAGTTGGGAATGAAAACAAGTATTTATCAGCTACGATGTAGAGGAGGAAAAAATCCTGAGACAGATTTTCTTTGATTTGCCATATGCTGTGTTATAGAGTAATGCTCACTCATTCTTTCATTCAGCAAATATCCATGGAGTGTTTATTCTGTACAAGGCTCTGAGTTTGGCAGTGAGGAATAAAAGATTGAATGGGAAGTGGAAACTACCTTCAAGGAATTGATGAACTACTAAAGGAAATTATAAATATGTAAATAATTATAATTAAGCAGAATGCTCTGAGTCAAAATCAAAGTATAGGAATGTGAAAGCAGAGATTAGTTTTGATTGGGAGGAAATCATACTTCTGTTCTAAACATAAATATAAACATCAACAAGCAGGTTTAGTATTTAGCCATTAAATAGGCTAAAGATGGCTTTAGACAAATATAAAAGGTTTATTTATGATGCATTGGCCATTTTATTTATAAAAATCCAAGACATTTTCTAAAACAGAAACTATTATTTCCTTAAAGGCCATCTTTCATATAAAGAAATGGCAGGGTTCATCTTATTTAAAGTGTTAGGTTATAGGCATTTTGTCATTCTTCAGATTCATCTGGCATTTTAGAGAATTAAATATTTTAACTAATTAATTGTAATGTAACCAATTGGAAGATTACAGAGAGCAGAGTGTGATCAAGAGTAGCAATTTGGCATTTAAGGTACATCGATAATCACTCAAAAATTCTTAAATTTCTTTTTTAAAGATTTTATTTATTTATTTGACAGAGAGAGACACAGCAAAAAAGGGAACACAAGCAGGGGGAGTGGGAGAGGGAGAAGCAGGCTCTCTGCAGAGCAGGGAGCCCAATGTGGGGCTTGATCCCAGGACTCTGGGATTGAGCCGAAGGCAGACACTTAACGACTGAGCCACCCCCGCGCCCCTTAAATTTCTTCTTTGAAATTAAAAGATATATGATCTTGAAGGAGAATGAGCATGATAAACAATCTGTTTATCCAATGTTTTAACCCAATGCTGATGTCTCACCCTTTGTTGTACTTTTCCTATTGGCTTAGAATTTAAACCAATAAGGAAGAAGAATATTTTTATAAATATTCACAAAGGAAGGCTGGCATTGTGAATGTTGAGTAAAGATTGCTTTGTTCTTCATTTGAGTCTGACTTTTAGAATTTTGTAATAATGTAGTATCAATATTTTTCTTTTATTGGTGTACTAAGCACTCGTTTTTTAAAAATTCAGGCTGGATGAAGTCTTGTCTTCAAATATATTTTCCCAATGTTAAGAACACTTTATTTCTTATTGTTCACACAAGAAGTCATGAATCTTTAAAATGTTCAAAGGAAAATAAAAAATTTAAATGTATTTTTATTATCATGGTGAACATATTTCATACGAACAAAATTGATACTAATTTGCTAGATTTGTTTGAAGTTCATAATTACTAGGGTTCTTTCATTTCTAAAGTGGCATATATCACTGTTATTAGTCTCTTTTAATGGCTGTTCAGAGGCAGAGTTAATGTTAGGTTCTCAGCAATAGCTATTTATATCTTGAGATTGTGTACTTTATTAAAATTTTTGTTTTGAAGTTTAATAAAAGCGTTAGTAAAGGTTTTTGTATTTTGATTTCTTAATATTGGGACTCAAGGATCTCTAATAATACAAAAAAACATACAAAAAAAACCCCTTCTTTGTATTTTTGTGTGTAGTTGGTTTCATTAGAAAATTTACCATCCTGAGGTCTCTGCTTAAATATTTCTGATTCTAAAAAAACCCCACTAGAATGTTTTCATTGAGTGTGAGTAGGTATTCCAGTTAGACCCAGATGAAGATAAAAATCCACTTGAACTTTCCCCAAATTTCCACTCAGTTTAAAGCAATTACTACATACAACACGGGCAGTCTGTCTCTTGGACGCAAAGAAATACTTTGTCAGCAGGCTATTTTGTTTCTCTATGAAACACAATGAAGGTGGAATAAAAAGTAATCGCAAAGGGAGTCGAACAGAGGGAGGAAAAAAAATGGATCAGCAAAACCACCACCACCACCAGAAAGCAAGGGTGAAAAATTCGTGCACCTGAAAACATTGATTTCACGTCAGAACACAGAAAAAACCAACTAAAGAAAGCAGAGTTTAGGGGAAAAAATGGAGAAGGCGTAGGAGACGGGCTAAGAGTGAAGTGATAGCAAAAGAGAAGAAAACGTCGTTGCTTTTTCTTGGCATCTGAAAACCGAAGCTCTAACCGGAGGGCAAAGGTCAGTGCCTGCAGGACCGCATGGCAAACAAACCCACGGTTTGGTGCTTCCGCAAGCGTGTTCGGACCGACGTGGGCAGCGCTGGTTGGGAGCCGACAGTCTCTGTCCCGGCCGCGGCCGCAGTCGACCCCTTTGTCTCCCGGCGGCGAGGCGGCCGGCGCGCCCGGAAACCTCCGCGGGCAGCGCCGCGCGCGCAACGGCCGGGTTCGCGCACCCGTCGCCGTGGCCCTGCACGCCCCGCGTCTACAGCCCAGTGAGGCAATGCTGAGGCGGTCTGGCTCGCCCCGCGGTCCCTCCCAACTTGCCGCCGGGACCCGCGCCCTAGCGGGCCCGCCCCGGCTCTCATTTCCTCCCCCGCCTCGACCAGTACTGAGTACGAGCCTGTGTTTCTATTTTGTTTTTTGGGTTGGGAGAGCGCAGAGGGCTAGAAACAGCCGTGGTTTCCCGCGCCCTTTACTTCGGCAAAAATTTGGGGCCCCTTATTGATACCGTTCACGGGCTCAAAACAGCTCCCGCCTTCCACGAAAACTCGACACACTGAGAAGGGCTTGCTCCTCCCTGTGGCCGCTCCACCAGGAAAGGCGGAAACAGGATTTCGGGGGAGCTTTTCGGCGGTGGTGGTGGAGGTGGAGGGACGGGTCCGATGCGGCAGAATCGGCCAGGCCCGGACTCGCTCTCCTGAGGGAGCGGGAGAGGCGGGAGCGCCCGCGGGCCCGGTCTCCGGAGCCGAACCCGCGGGGCGGGCAGACGCGCCATGGCGGAGCTCGGGGACGAACCAGAGGTCGCGGCGGGGAGCCGGCTCGTGTGGGGGAGGCGGAGGGCGGTGAGCCACCTGAACGACGTGGCAGCCATTCCCTACTTCCCGAGACCCCTCCCCATTCGGCCGCCCTCCCGCCCTCTCGCGGCTGGCTGCGGCGAGGCTGTTCTTCCCGGGCCGGACAGAGAGCGGCAGTGTCTCCCCGCCCGGCACTCGCCGCGCGTCCCCCCCCCCCCCCCCCCCCCCCGCCCCAGCGGCCGCCGCTGCTCGCCAGCCCAGCGCCGCGCCGGAGAGCGCAGTGGCGGCGGCGGGAAAGGGCTGCGGACCCGCGGCGCCGCGTCGCGCACTCGACGACGCGGCCCCGGCCTCGACGCCCTCCACCCGCTCTCGGAGCAGGTAAAGGCAGCGGGTGGTAGGCGGGGCGGCGGGTCCGGGAGGGAAGGGATCCCGGGGCCCCGAGCCGAAGCGAAGGGCCTGAGGCAGCGGCGGGCGGCGCTACGACCGAAGCCCAAATCCCCGAACGCGGGGGCCGGCGCGGGGCCCGCGGGCCTGGCCGCTTGGACGGAAGGGAAGTGAGGCGTCGGCGAGAGGCGGGCCCTGGCGTGCTGCCCGAGGCCGGGCGAAGGCGGGGGCCGCGGCCGCTTCCCCGACCTCCCAGTCCCGGGCGGGCCTCCGGGCCCCAGACACACCCCTCTCGACCCCCCGGAGCTGCTTCCCTGTCGGTTCCCGCCGGGACTTGACCTCGTGCCCTTCCGAGTACCTTCGGCTTTTCCCAGGCGGAGCCTTCTCGGAACTTCGGGCCACCCTAGCACGTAGTCCTAGCAAAGCCGTTTATTTACTCACTTCTTCATATCCAAACACAGCCTCTCACTCCACACGTTCGGATTTTGGATACTGTGGGGAGACATCCCGGGTCCCTGGTATTTGTGCCTCTTTGACCCTCGTCCGCACCCCCCTCCCCCACCGCAACTTTGATCCTCTCTGGGACCTTGCTTGAACCCTTCTGTCATCCGGACCTTCTCCGGGATGTTCGTTTGGAAATCCGTCTTCGATAGAGTGAGTCATCTGACCGGGGGCACAGTTTATTCCTTAGGCTCTTTTGATTAAAACAGTCGACACTACCCGCCCCCGGCTTCAGAGAGCTAGAATAATAAAGTGTAGATGCCAAATCACGCTTGGTGTGGCTTATAAAGAATCTTCCTTTTCGCGACAGCCCTTAGAACTAGGAATCTGGTATTTGTGGCAGGGACAGGTTTGTACACATTCTCGCCATGCAGTGGTTGTAATGTCTCCATAGCGCAGTTCCGGCTTGAAGGCAGGATTGGCTGGTTTTTCTACTCAACATCTTTAAGCCAATCAAGAAGCGCTGCTTGCCTGGAGACTGGTTAACTCAGAAAAGGTGGGGATTGGTTGAGCGCAGAGAAGAAAATCCTGCAGGGTGATCAACCGGGTCTCTGGGAAAACAATGACTGATGTGCAGATGCCTCTCTTCTCTCACTTTTTTTTTAATGTTATCTTTTCATCCCAGCATCAGCTTTTTCGTTCCGTTTTTATTATTTCTGTGGTTTTTCTTTCAAACACCCAGCTCTCTTTTGTAACTCGTTTGAACCATCTTCCAATTTTCAATGAAAGAATCCTTACACACTTTAAGAAATGTAAACGTCATGTGTTTTGATGCTCGGCTTGGTTCAGTTTTCTAACATTGTTCGTTTTTAAAGGTCAGAATTTAAATCAGTAATTTTTAGTTCCTATGCTAGATAGAGCCTTTATCATTTAAGTGGTTGTGCCAGGATGAGGGGGCTGCAGTGGTGGAGATGGTGGGAAGAATAGGGAAGAAATGGCTGCTTTTGTATGAGGAGCCTACAATTTAGTTCATGAAAAAAGACTAGTATATTAATGAAAAAAAAAAGTACAAAATCCCAGTGCAGAAACCCAGCATACAGTACTGACGAATGTCTGTGTACCTGTTGACTTTAATAGCTTTTAGGGGAAGAGTAAAGAGGACCAAGTGTTGGACTAAATAGAAAAAGTGGGCTTAAGTTATTACAGAAGAATATTTTTTCTTTATTGAAGTGTAATTTAGTACCTTGTACACAGTAGAGGCTAAATAAGTATCAGTGTAGGTGCGTATTTTTTTAACAATATCTGAGGATTTTCCTTTTTTTAAAATCTCCTTTTCTGTCTTCACGATTATCCATGGTTATGTGTGTCTTTTGATACGCAAAACAGTAACCATTTATTAGTCAATGTGAATTTTAGGAAACAGCTATCTTTGCCTTCCTTCCCTTCAGCTTTTTATATGCAAACTCATGTTGACAGTCTTGTGAAGAATATGTCAGGTCAAATATTGAATTTTACGGCCTAATCACCCTCATCCTTATAGTAATAAAAGTGGCCACCACATATCTGTTTATGTATGTGCATACGTATATATATATATGTATATATGCGTGTGTGTGTATGTATGTATGCATGCCAGGCACTGTTTTAAGCACTGTACATATGCTGCTGTATTTAATTTTCACAGTTCTATGAGATTTGCACAATTATTGGTACTGTTTCACAGATGAGGAAACAGACAATATGAGAAATGTGAAGAAAGTTGTCCCAACATAAGCCAACTGGTATTTAGCAGAGCCAGGATTCAGTCAATTCTGGATCTTTGTGACCCAGAACCTTACTCTTAGCATAGTCTTTTTGTGGCCCTCTGAAACAAAACCTTTGATATCAAGTAAATCATGACATTTCCAAATATCTACCTTTCCTCCCATCAGTTGTAAGATGGATTATTTTATGTACCTCTACAAAAAAAAACCCCAAAAGCAAAAAAACTCCCAAGTAACTGTGATATGCCATTGATTTTAGGATGGTCCTTACTGCAGAAATGTGAAAATGTTTTAAAATTGATGAAATAAGGTATATTAGTTTGTCACATAAACATTTTTTCCTTCTGCATTACAGTTCAGTTTGCTTATGTAAAATCATATACAGATTTTTTTTTAAATCATATACAGATTTTAACATTACTCTGAATTTTGGTTTATTGAATTTACTTTTAAGTACCTTCCTACCCACTGTACTAAAGTTTTAAAATATGTCTAGGTGGGCAGACTGTTGGAAGAATCTCAGCCTTGTTCTCCAGAAACTATTTCAGTAGTACATCTAGATTCAGGTTAATTAATTTGTGCTATCCAAACTCACATAACTTTGAAAATTGAAAAAATCATTTCATTAATTTCCATGGAGGAAGAAACTAGCTATGCCAGCTAGGTTTTTATGACTATTAGTGGAATTAGTAGCAGGAAGAACCCACATGTTGCACTTGGTTGAGCACTGGCTCTGGGTGTATCAATTTCGCTAAACCTCACTAGACTGATGGTGGACACTATTTTTCTAAACATGGATTGTTCATATCCTTTGATCATCTATTACATCTGTTTCTCTTAAAATTTTGAGAATGGTCCAAATATATGGTTATTAGTGTCTTTTTTCTTGAAAATATTTTTCTCTAGCTTGCTGTTTTACTTTTTGGTTATTTTTATTTGTCAGAAGTTCAAAATGTTCATACATGAATCCATCGTTCTTTTCCTTTGTCATTGCTTCATATTTCCAAATTAAAAAATTTCATTGTTCTACAGATGTGATAATCAGTTTTTTCTAATATTTCTAAAATTAACTTTGTAATCAGAATTTAGGATAAATTCTATGCATAAATTTATAATTCTAAGGTGATACCACCTTAATTGTTTTACAAATTACTATTAAATGATTTTACCACTATTAAAAACTTTAATCTTCTTGGTTTGGGAAGCCTATCTTATTACATGTACATTTTGAGATATAGTTAGGACTTTTTCCGGACTCTTGATTTCTTATAATAGTCCCTCAATCTTTTATTGAGTTTTTGTGACTGTACCATTTCATAATGCATAATATGCATTAGTTTGTTTTTCAGTGGGCTCCATGCTCAGCATGGAGCTCAGTGTGGGGCTTGAACTCACAACCCTGAGATCAAGACCTGAGCAGAGATCAGGACCTGAGAGCTGAGCTACCCAGGCACCCCTTCTTAATACACAGTAGTATTTAGTAGAGGGAATTTCCCCATGTTACTTTTTTTAAGAAAAACATTTTTATATATCTTCTGTTCATTAAATTTAAGAATTACTTTGGGAAACTGACATGAATGATATTTACTTTTTTTTTGTTCTGAAGCAGGGTATCTTTTTAATTAATCAATTAATTAATTTTTTAAAAGTGGAGCCCAACATAGGGCTTGAACCCACAACCCTGAGATTGAGACCTGTGCTGATACCAAGTCAAGATGCCCTGCAATGCCCAAAGCAGGGCATCTTTTTTTAAAAAGAATTCTGTGTTTGAATTTTATTTCTTCTGCCTGGAGTGTTTTACTGTTTTCTCTGTCCTCCTCCCCCTAACCTTTGAACCTTTGATATATTTCCAGTATACACTTACTGCTATGCTGTTCCTTCTTCCCTCCCTCTAGTAACTGAGCTTCACTCAATCTTCCTTTTTTTTTTCCTGCTAACACTGGTCCCAGCCTAATTACTTTAGGTATGTAGGTATTAAATAAATATTGGCATGAATAGAGGAGATATTTTACTTTTAAAAATATTTCTGTTTACCATCTGTATTCTGGTAATTCTCTGTCTCTAACCCAAAGCTCTTTTCCTGATAAGTGGACTCATGTATCATCTATCTTCATGACATGTCCATTTGTATGCTACCATCGGTACTAAGCATATCCTAAACTATAGTCCTTAACAACTTTCCGTCTCCCATCCTAAAACCAAAAATACAGAATAGACTGTTTCTTTTCAGTCTTCTTTCTAGGGGAAGATTAAATGAGATAATGTATGTGTGGTAATAATTTAGTAAATATTAGACATTGCTAATAATAACTTGGCAGAAACATGGGCTATTCCTTGTCCTCTCTTTTTGCTTTCACATTCTGATTGATCACTGAGCCCTGCTGGATTCTTTCTTCTTAATATTTCTTGACTCTGTGCCTTTCCCTATCCCCAAGGCTACCATCCTGCTCAAGATTAGCATCATCTCTCACCTGGATTGCTGCAATCCCTTCCTAAGTGGTTATCCCTGCTTCCAGTCTTGCCTTCTAATCCTTCCCCCTCCCCCCACTTTTAGCCAGAGTAATCTATCTGACACAGCTGAACATATAACTTCCCTGTTAAAAAACTTTTTTGTGACTTTTCATCATCTTTAGGATAAAGTCAATTTCTTAATTTGGCTTTCAGGATCCTCATGATCTGGTTTCTATTCACCTCTTCATCCCTTCTAACTTTTTCCCTTTTCCTTTAGTGTGCTAGTCATATTCACTTACTGGCATTTCTTCCCTAAAATGCCAGGTTTGTTAAATCTAAGCCTGAGTGTAGGAGCTTCCCTCTGTCTGGAATGCCTTCTCTGGTTCCCTGCTTCCCTCCCCTTTGGTTTTGTTATCTCATACTTGTCTTTCAGGTCTCAGTCAAGATGATACCTCTATGGGGAGGCTTTTTTTGATACCTCAAGGCCTGGTTTAATGTTTGTTCCATGTCTTCCGTTTGTTTCCCTAGCCAACTCTGTATTATCACATTGTTACAGTTTGCTTATCTGTCATCTTACCATGTAGTGGTTAGGGTGTAGTGAAAGAAAGAGGTGAATTGACTATCTTAAAAAATGATGTGATTTGCATGGAGGGAATTAAGTAGTTATTTTGGGGTTTACCTAGTAGGGAAGGGAGGGAGACACTATATATGTTAGATGAAAATTTTCTTTCTTTTTTTTTTTTTGAAGATTTTATTTTTGAAAGAGAGAGGGAGATGGAGGTGTGGGGGCGGAGAGGAGAGCACATGCACATAGGGAGAAGTAGACTCCCCACTGAGCAGGGAGCCTGATGCTGGACTCCATCCCAGGACCCTTGGATCATGACCTGAGCTGAAGAAGGATGCTTAACCGACTGAATCACCCAGGCGCCCCAGATGAAAGTTTTCTAAGTTAGGAAAGGCATACTAGGTAGGCCCTTTTATAGCATCAGTGAAATAAATCTTTACATAAAATTCCCATATATTCAGTTTCTCTGTTTGTTAGGACTTTTTGGATTGCAAGTAACAGAGATACCGTTTGAAATAGCCTATTTCAAGGGAAAAGTTACTGGCTTAATAACCATATAACAGAAATTGTATGGATAGAGATGGCCATAAAGGCTAAGGTAGGAACTTGCCCATAGGTAGGTCCTTCCTATACTTAAAATCTGTGCATACTGGTGCAATTTCTCCTATTGTAGATATGCTTCACATGGTGGGACCTGGTTCCTGCCAGCACAGGTTTATCTATTTAGAGATTTATGTACAAGATTTTAGGTAGATTTGGTCACATGTCCATCCCTTGACTGATTCCTGCAGCTGAGGAGATGAGGTGCTATGCTTAGTTTAGTTTAGATCATGTGATGTGCTTGTTTATGTGTCAGGGGTCTGTTTTCTAACAGACCAGGGGAGGAGAAGGAGTTCTGGGTGGACACAATATTCATTATAATTCTTAACTGTTCTTCTGATTATAAATTTATTTTCATAGATACTTTATTTGTGAAAAAGAGGTACTCAGTATTATGTACGTGAGTATTCCAGGTACTAAAGTGGAAAGTCTAATATTCTATTTGTTTTTTTAAAAAATTTTTTATTTATTCATGAGAAATAGAGGCAGAGGCAGAGGGAGAAGCAGGCTCCCCGTGGAGCAGGGAGCCAGATGCGGGGCTTGATCCCAGAACCTTGGGATCATGACCTGAGCCAAAGGCAGATGCTTAACTGACTGAGCCACCCAGGTGCCCTGGGAAGTCTAATATTTTAAAGAACTAATTTGGCTTTTTGGTTTCTGCTGGCATGTAACAAATATTTATTGAGCTCTTGTTTGCTAAATAACACATTACCTGGGAGATGCTTATCAACTAGTAGTCTAAGCTAGTAAATACAGAGGTGCTAAGATAGAGGTGTATCTAGGGTGCAGTGGGAGCTATGTCTAAGTCAGACTTTGGGATAGCAGAAAAATCTTATGAAGGAAAGTTAATTAAGCCAAGAAATATGGGTTGGGTGGAAAGGTGTAGAGGGACTTTTGGGCAGAACATTTGTGAAGCATAGAGATGTGAAATGTCCTACTTTGTGTGGGGAAACAAATAATTAGATACAGAAATAATAGAGAGTACCTGAGGAGGAATAGAGGAAGAAGAAGCTAGCGGTACATAAAAGACCAGATCATAGAGGTCCTTGAGTACTTTCCCTAGGAGTTGGAACTTGATCTTGAAAACTGAAGTCATTGAAGGATTTTAAGCTGGACGTCTCAGGCGTGAAGTGCCTATGTAATATCCAAGTGGTTATGACTGTCAGGCAGTTAAGTATATCAGAGTTTGGGAGAGAATTCTGGGCTGGAGTCATAGTTACAGGTATTGAAACCATGGGTCTAGATGGGCCTAGAAAAAGCTGGTGGAGCAGAAAGTTGGAGACAGAATCCAGGGGAACCGTGACATTGAGAAGACTGAGCAAAAGGGAAGAAATCAATGGAGACTGAGAAGGGGCAGCCGGAGAAAAACCAGTAGGGGGAAGATCGCTTTGGATTAAGACGTCAACAGGAAGTGGGAATTCGAAACAACAAGTGTAAATTATTATTTTACAAAACAGTGTAGGGAATACTAGGAATGTGGTTAGTCTCAGTTAAGAAATCTCCTGATGCTTATCAACTCTGGGTGTATTGGGAAAATTAAATTCCTTCCTTCCTTCCTTTTTATTTTTACGTAATGTCTACACCCAAAGTGGGGCTTGAACTCAAAACCCCGAGATCAAGAGTCACATGCTCTACTGATTGAGCTAGCCAGGTGCCCCAAGAAAATCAAATTTCTAAACCGTTTTTCCAGTGCAGGAATTTGAACTTTTTAGAATTAGACTTTTTAAAGACAGAAAGGAGAGGTTGGAGGCTTTTTGGTAGGTGATGGTTCATAGGAAAGAAGTGGTTGAGTAGGGAATGGATATAGTATATGTACAATCCTAGTAGATAGTAGAGTATTTTGCATAGTTTCTGGAGCTAAAGGGATCCAGGAGATCTATTCTATCACAGGACCCAGAGTTGATAATTGATTATATAGTTGTAACTAATGTAATTCACTTCTCAGGATTTCTATTTGTGATTTTCATTTCTGTTCTATTTCTGACTCTAACTCTCTTCATTAAAATATTTTATTTATTTGTCAGGGAGAGAGTAAGAGAGAGAGGTAGGCAGAGGGAGATGCAGGCTCCCTGCTGAGCAAGGAGCCCGATGTGGAACTTGATCCCAGGACCTCTGGGATCATGACCTAAGCTGAAGGCATCCCTGACTCCAACTTTCTTCAGTGAACATTTTCTTTCCCCGATAAATCACCTTCTCATTTTTTTCCCTTTGTAGTTTTAACCCCTTATAGTTTTTTTTTTTTAAAGATTTTATTTATTTATTTGACAGAGACACAGCGAGAGAGGGAACACGAGCAGGGGGAGTGGGAGAGGGAGAAGCAGGCTTCCCGCTGAGCAGGGAGCCTGATGTGGGGCTTGATCCCAGGACCCTGGGATCATGACCTGAGCCGAAGGCAGATGCTTAATGACTAAGCCACCCAGGCGCCCCCCTAAACCCCTTATAGTTTTATAAAAAAAATTGGTAAACATATAACATAAAATTTACTATCCTATTTTTAGATGAACAGTACAGTAATGTTAACTATATGTGCATTGTTAATACAATAGATCTCTAGAACGTTTTCATCTTGTAGAACTGAAACTCTAGTCCCATCAAACAATTCTCCTTTGCTTCCTCTTCTCCAGCCCCTTGCAACCATCATGCTACTTGCTGTTTCTAAGAGTTTGACTACTTTAGATACTTCATATAAGTGGAATCGTACAGTATTTGTATTTTTGTGACTGGATTATTTCACTTAGCATAATGTCCTCAAGGCTTATCCATGTTGTAGCATATGACAGGATTGCCTTCCTTTTTTGAGGCTGTGTATTGTTCCATCATGTGTGTTTGTGTATATACCATGTATTCTTTTTCCTCTTTTCTGTTAATGAACATTTATGTTGCATGGACATTTTTGGTTGCTTCCACTTCTTGGCTATTGTGAATAATGAACATGATTGTGCAAATATTTCTTTGGGATCTTGTTTTCATTTCTTTTTGATGTATACCCAAAAAGTGGGATTGATGGATCATAATCTATTTTTAATTTTGGAGGAACCTCCATATTGTTTTCCATAGCAGCTGCACATTTTATTTTTATTTTTTAAAATTTTAATTCCAGTATAGTTAACATCCAGTGTGAAATTAGTTTCGGGTATATAATATAGTGACTCAGCAATTCTATATATTACCCAGCAGCTGCACATTTTACATTCCCACCAGCAGTACACAAGGGTTTCAGTTTTTTCCCATCCTTACCAACACTTGTCCCTGCCCCCCTTTTTTTGATGGTGGCCATCCTAACAGGTATGAGGTGATATCTCATTATGGTTTTAATTAACATTTCCTGATGATTAGTGATGTTGAACATCTTTTCATATGCTTGTAGATCATTTGTGTATCAATCAGCTATGGAGAAATGTCTATTCAAGTCCTTTGACCATTTTGAAAATTGAGGGTTTTTTTTTTGTTTGTTTTGTTGACTTGTAAGAGTTATTTATATATTTTGGATATTCACACTTTATCAGATATATGGTTTGCAAATATTTCTCCTATTCTGTAGATTGCCTTTTTGCTCTGTTGATTGTTTTCCTTTTCTGTGCAGGAGTTATTTTTTTAAGTTTGATGTAGGCCTGTTTATTTTTGCTTTTGTTTCCTGTGCTTTGGTGCCATAACCAAGAAGTCATTGCCAATGCAATGTTATGAAGCTTTCTGCCATGTTTTCTTCTAAGAGTTTTATGGTTTCAGGTCTTATGTTGAGGTCTTTAACCCATTTTGAGTTAATTTTTGTATATGGTATCAGGTAAGGGTCCAGGTTCATTTTTTTGCATGTGGATATCCAGTTTTTCAAGCACCTTTTGTTGAAAAGACTATCCTCTCCCCATTGTGTAGCCTTCGCATCCTTGTCAAAGATTACTTGACTGTAGGGGTGCCTGGGTGGTGCAGTTAGTTGAGTGACTGACTCTTGGTTTTGGCTTAGGTCATGATCTCAGGGTCATGAGATCGAGACCCACGTCAGACTCCATGCTCAGTGTGGAGTCTGCTTGGGATTCTTTCTGTCTTCCTCTCCCTTCCCTTTTGCCCCTTCCCCCGCTTGTGCTCGCTCGCTCTCTCTGTCTCTCTCTCAAATAAATAAAGATTACTTGACTGTGTATGTGAGGGTATATTTCTGGGCTCTATATTTTATTCCAGCTGTTCTTCTGTTTCTTTATGCCAGTACCATACAGTTTTGATACAGTTTTGTTAATATGTTTTGAAATCAGGAAGCAAATCAGGAAACAAAGCCTTTAGCTTTGTTTTAATTTCTCAAGGTTGTTTGGCTATTCGGGGTCCTTTTCTTCTTTTTTTTTAAGAGTTTATTTATTTGAGAGAGAGTGAAAGCGATCACAGAGGGAGAGGGATCATAAAGGGAGAGGGAGAAGCCAACTTGCTGCTGAGTGGATAGCTGTTGCAAGTGGATAGCCTGTTGCCCCAATTCAGGGTCCTTTCCTTCATTTAAAAAAGTTAATTTTTTTAAAGTAGGCTCCACGCCAAATGTGGGGCTTAAACTCACAACACTGAGATCAAGAGTCATATGGTCCACTGATTGAGCCAGCCAGGAGCCCCTCCTTCAGTTTTATCCTTTAAGATTTCTTCTTTCAGGGGCACCTGGGTGGCTCAGTCGGGTGAGTGTCTGCCTTTGGCTCACATCATGATCCCAGAGTCCCCCGGAGGGGGGCAGCGGGGAGTCTGCTCCCTCTGCCCCTCACCCCACTCTTGTGCTCTTTCTTTCTCTCTCTTAAATAAATAAATAAAATCTTAAGAAAAAAAGATTTCTTCTTTCATTTTCTTCCTTCCCTTTACTTATAGCATGATTGAATTTTTCTTCTCAGAACACATGGATAGATAACCAGATACAACCTTTACTCTGCTTTATGAAAACTTGGCATATTTGAATTAGAAGTTTCAAATTAAGTATTGGTATTTGGATTAAAAAAGGATTTTACTTTGTAGACTAGACAAAGAAGTTTACTTGGAGCATGGTACATTTTAAAAACTTTTACAAATGGAAAATACTTAAGCATATAGAAAAGTAGAATAGTATATTGAACCCACCTTCTAGATTCAAATAATTGTTAATTTTGCCACATTTACTTTACATAAAGTAAAACGCCATTTAAAAGTAAATTAATGGTGGCAAGTGGAATTTATTTTTTGGTTTTTGTTTATTTGAGAGAGAAGGAGTGAGCGAGAGAGAGCACAAGCCAGGGGGAGAGGCAGAAGGAGAGGGAGAGGGAGAAGCAGACTCCCCGCTGAGCAGGGAGCCTGACGTGGGGCTCAATCCCAGGGCCCTGGGATCATGACCTGAGCCGAAGGCAGATGCTTAACCGACTGAACCACCCTGGAAAAACCACCCACGGTTTTTCCTTTTTGAGTATTATACATTTATGTTATAAGTGTATATATTTTGGACTTTGCTCAATTTTGTTTAAGGGTTTAGTTTGAAATTTGCTCTTTTAAAAAAAATTATAAGAAGACATATTATCTTTAGCATATATCCCAGAAAAAGGATATCCTCCAAAATAGCTGTAAAACCATGATTATTCCTAGCAAAATTATCAATAATTCCCTAATATATAATACTCATACCATAGTCCTATTTCTCCAGTTGTTATTGTTTTTTTTTTTTAATTTAATTTTTTTAGGGAGAGAGGGGCAGAGGGAGAGGAAGAGAGAGAATCTTAAGCAGGCTCCATGCCCAGGGTGGAGTGTGACGTGGGGCTTGATCTCACAACCTTGAGAACATGACCTGAACTAAAATCAAGAGTTGGATGATTAACTGACTGAGCCACTGAGGTGCCCCTTTTATTGTTTTGTTTTTTTTTAAATACCAAATTCAAATCAAGAGCTACGTATTGCATTTAGTTATCTGAGTTGTTTTTTTGTTTTTTTTTTATAGAACTGCCTCTCTTACCTATCTCTTCACCACCCTTCCTCTCTTACTCCGTGATACAGATTTGTTAGCTCTGTTGAGAATGTCTGACATTTTTTGTATTGCTGATCGTTTACTCATGGTATAGTAGAACATTTTCCTCTATCCCCTATATTTTCTATAAACAGGGAGTTAGGGGCTGCCTAGGTAACAGTTAAGCTTCGGACTCTTGACTTGGGCTCAGGTCATGATCTCAGGGTTGTGAGATCAAACCCCGCGCTGGGCTCTGTGCTGAGCCTGGAGCCTGCTTAGAATTCTCTCTCCCTCTCCTTCTGCCCCCCCCCACCCAATATTTAAACTTGGAGTTATATCTAAAGGTGTTTCAGATTCAGGTTAAAGATTTTTGGAAGAGTACTAAATAAAATAAAGTGATGCTGTGTATTCATATTGTTTCATATTAAGAGCACATAATGTTTAGTTGTCCCATCATTCTGATGCTGATGCTCATCACCAGGCTGAGGTGGTGACAACCAGATTATTTTATTGAAAAGTTACCTTTTTCTTTTTGCATCTGTAAGTCATCTGTGGATGGCACTTTGGCACCGGGTAAATCTCTATCAGCCTGTTTCACCTAATGATTTTAGCCTTAATTGATGATTGCTGATTCTTGTTCAGCTACTCGTTAGAAATATTAAGATTCTGTTGTTCCTTTTACATTCCTTTTGCATAGTCATCTTCTATGAAGAAGTTTCCCTCATCAATTCAGGCTATTTTGTTATCTTGAAATAACGGTCTACCTGGAGAATAAATGCTTAGTTTGTTCCTTTAATATAACCATTTCCAGAGGGTTATAGTTACCTCCAGTGGTGGCAAATAAGGTTGGCCTTTTTTCTTTGTCTTTTTCTTTTTTTTTTACTTTTGTGCCTTTCTCTGTGGAATATCATATGTACTTACGTTATAAGTATTACATGTTTTGAACTTTGATTTCATTTAGGATTATAGTTTGATATAGATTTGCCTTTTATTATATATATAAAATGTATTTTTTTTGTAGTAAGAAGACATGTTGGATAACAGGAAGAGCTGTAGAGTTTGTAGATATCAACTGTGGCCTTAATAAGCACGTTCTTAGCATCAATGTTGGACAGATGGTAAGTATTAAAGTCATAGAGGATGAATATTTTACACATAGGTTCTCAAGCATTTTTGAGTGACTAAAAAAATCTCAGAAGGAAAATATAATCACGGATTTTGTTACTAGAATTTCTCAAAGAGCACAAGCTCTTTCTCAACTATATCGTAGTCCTGCTTCCCCCCCTTTTTTTTAATTCACCTTGCTTTCAGATTTTTTTTTTAAAGATTTATTTATTTATTTGTCAGAGTGAGAGAGAACGAGAGAGAGAGAGTGCACAAGCAGAGGGAGCGGCAGGCAGAGGGAGAAGTAGGCTCCCCACCAAGCAAGGAGCCCGATGTGGGACTCAATCCTAGGACCCTGGGATTGTGAGCCAAAGGCAGATGCTTAACTGACTGAGCCACCCAGGCATCCCTGCTTTTCCCCTTTAATATTTCCCCTTTAATGTTTTAGTTTCTGTTTCTAAAATGCGTCTTCATATTTTATATATTCTCCATTTGCAAATATTATTTGTGCACCTATTTTATGTATGGGACTATGGCTGTCAGATTGGAGTATATATCATAATCTATGTTATCAAGGAACATGGCTAATGGGGAAACAAACACATACAGATGAAAATATGTTGGTAAAACCAACAATGTTTTTGGTTTTAGAGCCTCTAAAATAACCAAGCAAGACTAGTACTGGCAGTAAGTAATGAAGGATTATAGAAAGTGTTGAAGAACTCTAAGAATTACAACTTCCTGGATTCTTTGGCTAAGATCTGTATATTATTTAGCAACTGGCTTTTTCCCTTAAGAATATGTCTCAGAGGTCTTTCTGGTTTCTGCACACATCTGGTTTCTTCATTCTGTCTTAAACTGTTTAATAGTTGCCTAGTATTCTAAAGGATGATTTTTATCATAATTTATTTAGCCATACTCTTATCCACTGATATTTAGGATGTCTTCAGTGATCAATTATAATAGTTATGTCAGATAGATACACTTTAAGATTATTGGTTACCTTAATTTGATTACATTTTCTATAAATGCTATTTTTTTTTTTAGTGACACACCATTTGGTACCTTGATGAGATTTAATATTTATCTTACCCTTATCACAGTGGTACACTTAAAATCATTTTGTAGGTAACTTAATCCCCAGTAAAGATGGATTGATTGGTTTTGGTAGCATTTGTTTCTGAAAGAGATGTTTCTTGATCTTGTTTGGGATGATACAATGTTTTGAGTCCCGTGACTTCCATATATATATTCTTTAGAGAGATGCTTTTTGTTTTTCTTTTTTGATGATTTTAAGGAGCTAAAGTATTATTAATAAATTTGATTGTTAGTATCAATTTTCTTAGGCCTGTTCTTTCTAGATGGTTGATATTGCATATATTAAATAGAATATCTTTCTTGATTGTTATAGAAATTTGTTATTCTGATATTTTTCTGTAAAGGTAAGTTATCTGAAATTAGTAGTCTTTATATAAATATAGCAGATTTATTCATAAAATGACATGGGAAATTTTTTTAGTGAGTGTTGATGATGTAGCTTTCAAAAGGAAGGTATTTTTTGAAGTGGTGTTTATTGGTATATTCACTTTAATGGCAGTACTGACTATTGCCATACCACTGTTAGAGTTCATGTTCACTCTACTACTTTTATAAATTTCATGTTAACCCAGAATTTTTTTTTAATGTTTAAAAGAACATATATCTTTATCTGTTAAAACAAAACAAAAAACTTGAGTTGATAAGGCCTCTGCATACCATGCTGGAATATTTTGCTGGTAATCAGTGAGCAAGTATATATTGATTAGGTTCTCTATCAGGTTAAAATTAAATAATAGAGGTAGAAGAGCTTGGAAAATGTGTATATGAAATTTAAATATTCTTGGACTCATTATTAACAAAAATTTATATTATTTGTTTTTAGGTTCCTCATTTGAGCCAGTTCTTTCACATTTCTCCATAATATATCAAACCTTACTTACCCATCCTTATTTCCCATATCCTTTTAGAATACACTCTCTAGGTCAGGTATGTATGTGAAGAAGCTACATAACCTTGTTTAAACTAGTATCAATAAGCCTCTCTTTATGGAAAAAGGAAGATGCATAAGATCAGTTGATAGAAGTTGAACATTACTCAAGTGAATAAATGGGATTGAAATAGTCTGAATATATAAAGTAAAACTGGTACTTGGGTGGTAGTGTATGTTTTTATAGCAATTCCTCATTATACTAAATATTGGTTGGACACTTAAGCTACTTACATGTTTAGATCTTTTTCCATATAAATAGACACAATGGAAAAAGGTGGAAGGGTTGTATTGTTTGCCAGCTGGAGGAAGTATAGGGGAAGTCTAAGATTCATCTTTGATAGTAGTGATTTTTTTTTCCCCCTGATTATTGAAGTATGCATATTATAGATTATTTGGAAAATGCAAAAGTAGTATATAAAAAGATTAATATGCTAAAAATAAAGTTACTTGTGGGGCACCTGGGTGGCTCAGTTGGTTAAGCGACTGCCTTGAGCTCAGGTCATGATCCTGGAATCCCGGGATCCAGTCCCACATCGGGCTCCCTGCCCAGTGGGGATTCTGCTTCTCCCTCTGACCCTGTCCCCTCTCATGCTCTGTCTCACTCTCTCTCAAATAAATAAATAAAATCTTTAAAAAAAAAAACAAAGTTACTTGTAATCCCATTACCCAGAGATTTCTTTTCCAGTCTAATACTATAATCTAATCTGGTCCCATTTGGGTGTCTGTATAAATGACATTTAGTTTTGTGTTTTGCTTCATTTTCTAACATTGTCTTAAAAAAAAAAACCTCTCAATTAAATATTATCCAAAATATAGTCTTTAATGACTGTATAAAATTCCAATTTAGGAATCTAAATGGATATTGTGCTTAGTGGAGTCTAACAAATCTGGGTTCAGTCCCAGTTTTGGTACTTAAGAGCTTTAAGCTTGATACTTATCTTTTCTAGTCCTTAGTTTTCTTATTTGCAAAATAGGTATAATATTACTTACAATTTTAAGAGTTAAGTAAAATCATGATCTTAACATTCTACCTGGCATATGTTAAGTATTTAGTAAATTATACTTAACTATCACTAGAAATTATTTTATCATTCCTTTCTCACTACTTAGGTTTTTAGTTTTTCTTTGTAAAGAATTCCTGTATTTTGAACATTTCTGTATAAATATCTATTTATATATGTAGTCTGATTATTTTTTATGATGAATTCCTAAAAGTGGAATTGTTGGATCAAAGAATAGAAGTACAGTTGACCCTTGAACAACGTAGGCTTAAACTGCCCTGGTCCACTCACGTGGAGATTTCTTATAGTACAGTACTGTAAATATATTTTCTCCTTATATTTTTCTTAATAACATCTTCTTTTCTCTAGCTTACTTTATTGTAACAAAACAGTATATAATACATTTACAAAATTTGTGTTAATTGACTTTATATTCTCAGTAAGGCTTCCAGTCAAGAATAGGCTATTAGTAGTTAAGTCAAAAGCTTTCAGTGGATTTTTGACTGGGTAGTTGGTGTTCTTGACACCTCCCCCAACATTGTTCAACGGTTAACTGTAATTTAAGATTTTAAAGAATTTTTATTTATTTATTTGACAGAGAGAGAGAGAGCATAGCAGGTGGAGTAGCAGGTAGAGGGAGAGGGAGAAGCAGGCTCCCCACTGAGCAAGAAGCCAGATGTGGGGCTCGATCTCAGGACTCTGGGATCATGACCGGAGCCGAAGGCAGTCGCTTAATCAACTGAGCCACCCAGGCACCCCTAATTTAAGATTTCTTGATACACAGTGCCAGTTTGCTTTCTAGAAAGGTTATACTAGTTTATTCTCATTACAGTGTATGAGAATTCCTATTTCACTGTAGACTTGCCAACAGTGGCTATTATTATTTTAAAAATTATTTTTTGTCTATTAGGCAACATAATAGTATTTGACATAACAGTGATATTCTCTTTAAAAAAAAAAGAGAGAGGGAGGGAGGGAGGATGGGCATGGAGCCTAATGTGGGGCTTGAACTCAGGACCCTGAGATTAAGACCTGAACTGAGATCAAGAGTCAGATGTTTAACTGACTGAGCCACCCATGCAACCCAGTAATATTTTTTTAACTTCATTTTATTAATGCAGTTAAACTTCTAAATGTTTATAGAGTATTACGATTTCTTTTTAGAATTTTATACCTAAGGCTTTCCTGTTCTTCTTATTTCTTTTTCCTTGCCTTAATCCTTTATTTATCTAGCAGAAATGTATTGAGTGCTTACTATGTGCTAGATATTGTTTTGATATTGGTATATAGTTTTGGTACTTACTATTTAGTTTAGTGATGGCAGTGGAGGAGTGAACAGAATTGCCAAAAACCTTTGTCTTCAAAGAGTTTACTTTCTAGTGTCAGGGTATATATAGCCATTAAACAAAATAAACATTGAAATTAGAGAGTGTTGATTTCTTTGGAGGAAAAAAATAATGAAAGGGAGATGGAGAGAACATGCGTGTGTACAGTTTTGCATAGGATGGTTAGGGAAAACCTTGCTGCACAGATGCCATAAGTGAAATCTTGTAAGGAGTGAGTCAGGTAGATATCTGGGGGAAGTGCATTTCAGGATTTGATTTAGCTATAAGGACAGTGAAACAGGAGAATACTGGGTGAATTTAAGAAAGAGCAGGAGGGAGAGTAGCAAGAAATGATTTGAAAGAGTTACTAGGGAACCAGACTGTTTCGTATCTTAACTAGGCCATTTTAAGAACTTGGGCTTTTACTCTATATGAAATGCAGAGGTGTTGGAGGCTTTAAAACAAACCTTGGACTTAGGATCTACTGATGCAGCAGAGTCCCTGTCAATATTCCATCTGGCTTCTTTGCAGAAATTGGTAAACTAATTCTAAATTTTGCATGTAAATCCAAGGGGCCCAGAATACTCAAAAGTCTTGGAAAAGAAGAGCAAAATTCAAAGGCTCACTTTTCCTGATTTTGTTTTTTAAAAGATTTTATTTGTCAGAGACAGTATAAGCAGGAGGAGCGGCAGGCAGAGGGAGAAGCAGGCTCCTCACTGAGCAAGGAGCCCGATGTGGGAGTCGATCCCACGACCTGGGATTATGACCTGAGCCAAAGGCAAATGCTTAACTGACTGAGCTACCCAGGTGTTCCTACTTTTCCTGATTTTAAAACTTAACTACAAATCAAGATGGTGTGATACTGGCATAAGAGTAGATTTATAGGGATGCCTGGGTGGCTCAGTCGGTTAAGCATCTGCCTTTGGCTCAGGTCATGATCTCAGGGTCCTGGGATCAAATCCCATATTGGACTCCTTGCTCAGTGGGGAGTCTGCTTCTCCCTCTGCCTCTGCCCCTCCTCTCCTTGTACTCTCTCTCTCTCAAATAAATAAATAAATAAAATCTTAAAAAGAGTAGATGTATAGATCAGTGAAATAGAATTGAGAATACAGTAATAAACCCTTACAGTTATGGTCAGTTGATTTTTGACATGGATGCCAAGACCATTCATTGGAGAAAGAATAGTTTTTTTTTTTTTTAAGATTTTTATTTATTTGAGGGAGAGAGCACGCGAACGGCAGGGTGAGGGGGATGAGTAGCAGAGGGAGAGGGAGAAACAGACTCCCCGCTGAGCAGGCAGCCCGATGTGGGGCTCAGTCCCAGGACCCTGGGATCATGACCTGAGTCTAAGGCAGATGCTTAATGGACTGAGCCACCCAGGTGCCCCAAGAATAGTCTTTTCAACAGATGGTACTGGGACAACTGGATATCCACATGAAAAAGAATTAACTTAGACCCCTATCTCATACCACATACAAAAATTAAGTAAAAATGGATTAAAGACCTAAACGTAAAAGCTAAAACTGTAAAACTCTTTGAGGAAAACATA
The DNA here is from genome assembly GCF_037043125.1 of Eumetopias jubatus. NCBI lineage: Eukaryota > Metazoa > Chordata > Mammalia > Carnivora > Otariidae > Eumetopias > Eumetopias jubatus. Next base: position 169,504,516 of record NW_028274808.1, on the reverse strand, counting down.
GGCATAAATCTTTGTGACTTTTGTTTAAGCATTGGTTTCTTAGGTAGGACACCAAAAGTGTAAGTGACAAATGAAAAATACAGGTAAATTCGTCAAGATAAAAAATGTTTGTGCTTCAAAGGACCTTTCCCACAGAATGGGAGAAGATATTTAATAAAGGACTCCAGAATGCATAAAGAACTCTAAATAATATTGACAGTAAACCTTACTTTTAAAAATGGGCAAAGAATCTGAATAGATATTTCTTTAGATAAGATATACAAATGCTAATTGAGCAAATGTAATGATGGTCAACAACATTAGTCATTAGGGAAATGCAAGTCAAAACTACAATGAGAAAAAAACACCAACCAAAAAAATACAATGAGATACCGTTTGGATGGCCATAATCAAAAAGGTGGATAATAACAGGTGTTGGTGAGGATATAGAGAAATGGGAACCCCCATATATTGCTGGTGGAAATTGCAAATGGTGCAGCCACTTTGGATAACAGTCTGGCACTTCCGTAGAAGGTTAAACATAAGAGTTATCATATGACTTGAATATATTTTGAATTTAGAATGGCAAGATTTGCTGAATGATCAGATGAAGTGTGAAGGAAAGAGGAGGCAAAAATGACTCCTAGTTTTTTGGCCTCGGCAACAAGAAATTGCCATTAGCTGAGATTGGAGGATTATAGATAGGACAGGTCTGCAATGGAAGATTGAGATCACTTTTAGACATGCCTGGTTTGATATGTCTATTAGATATACAAAGTGGAGATATTTAGCGGGTAGTTTGTGTGTCTGGGGTTAGGGAAGAGGTGCAGTTTGGAGATGTAAATTATTAGCATTTTGTTAGTGTTTAAAGCCATGAGACTAGGAGAGGTCACCAAAAAAGTAGGTAAATCAGGGAAAAGAAGAGAAGCTAGGGCTAAGCCCTGGAACAGGTCATTTTTTCCAAGTTGAATGATGAGAAAATTCTGTTAGTGGCCCTGTTCTTAAAAGAAGATAATATCCTTAGGATGTTCTTTGAGGGAGGGATTTATCAGCTGTGTAAAGGCTGCTGATAGGTCTAGACCATTAAATTTAATTTTTATTTTCTAATTGCTGGTGTAGAGAAATACAGTTTAGCAATTTTGCTAAATTATCTGGGTAATTCAAAAGATAATCTGTAGATTCTTTTGGATTTTATATGTACTCAGTTGTATTGCCTGTGAAGAATGATAGTTATATTTATTTTTTTCCAATCCTTACAACTTTTATTTCCTTTTCAAGTCTTTTTTTTTTTCTTTAAAGATTTTATTTATTTATTTGACAGAGAGAGAGAGAGCGAGAGAGGGAACACAAGCAGGGGGAGTGGGAGAGGGAGAAGCAGGCTTCCCAGAGAGCAGGGACCCTGATGTGGGGCTCGATCCCAGGACCCTGGGATCATGACCTGAGCCGAAGGCAGACGCTTAACGACTGACTGAGCCAATGCACTGGCTATGATCTCTGGTACAATGTAGTACTGTAGAATAGAAATGGTGATGGCAGGCATCTTATTTCTGATTACAGAGGGTAAACTTTTAGCATTTCATAATTATGTATGAAGGGTGTGTGTGTGTTTTGTACATGCCTTTATTCCCTTCTATTTCATGTAGAGTTTTTATCATGAGTGGATGTTGACTTTTTTCAAATAGTTTTTCTGTATATATTGAGTTGATTATTATGATTTTTCTTCTTATTTTGGTAATGCTGGGTATTGAATAATTTTCAAATACTAAAACAACTTTATAATCTGAAAATAAATTCAGGTAGTTATGATACATTATTTTTATAAATGACTAATATAATTTTTATATTTTGTGTAACATCACTCATAATTTATGTATTACTACTGTAATATTTTGCTTAGGAATTTTGCATCTATTTTCATGAGTGAAATAGGCCTGTAATTTTTTTCTTTTATTTATTTATTATTTTTTAAAAATATTTTATTTATTTATTTTACAGAGAGAGAGAGACATCGAGAGAGGGAACACAAGCAGGGGCAGGGAGAGAGGGAGAAGCAGGCTTCCTGCTGAGCAGGGAGCCCGATGTGGGGCTCGATCCCAGGACCCTGGGATCATGACCTGAGCTGAAGGCAGATGCTTAATGACTGAGCCACCCAGGCGCCCCAATTTTTTTCTTTTAATATCCTTGGAGGGTTTTGGTATCAAGGTTAGGTGGACCTCATAAAATGAGTTGGGAAGTGTTTTCTCTTTAGTCTCTAGAAGAGTTTGTGTAAGATTGGTATTACAGATTATTTGGTGGAATTTTCTTATGAAGCCACCTTGACCCTAGGGTTTTCTTTGTGGGAAGCTTTTAAGTTATAGATCCATTTCTTTAATAGATACAGGACTATTAGATCTTGTTATTTCAGATATGGTATGATGTGTGTTTTTTAAAAATGTGCATTACATTTAAAGCTTAAAATTTATTAGCATAAAATTGTTTATGATCTCTCTCTTTAAAATATGTCTGTGGACTTGATAATGATGTCCCGTTTTTCATTTCTGATACTGGTAATTTGTACCTTCTCTCTCTCTCTTTTTAAAGATTTTATTTGTCAGAGAGAGAGAGAGCGTGCACACGCACAAGCGGGGGGAGGGGCAGGCAGAGGGAGAAGCAGACTCCCTGCTGAGCAAGGAGCCCAATGCGGGGCTTGATCCCAGGACCCTGGGATCATGACCTGAGTTGAAGGCAGCCGGTTAACCAGCTGAGCTACCCATGCGTCCATTCTCTTTTTTTCATCACTCTTGCTGGGGATTTGTTATTCTTAATGTTTTTTTTTTTTTTTTAAGCTAGTTTAGATTTCAAAGAACCGTCTTTTGTTGTTGTTGATCCCATTTACTGTGTATTTGTTTTCTATTTTGTATTTGCTGTTTGTTATTTCCTTTCTAGTTTCTTTGGGTTTGATTTGCTGTCCCCCCCCCCCAACTGCTTATTGAATATTTAGACAGTTAATTTTTCAGCCTTTCTTTTTTTCTAATATATGCATTTGTATGCATCTTTTTTTTAAATAAAGATTTTATTTATTTATTTGAGAGAGAGAATGAGCAGGGGGAAGGGGAAAAGGGAGAGGGAGAAGCAGAGTACCCACTGAGCAGGGAGCCTGATGCTGGGACTTGATCCCAGGACCCTGGGATCATGACCTGAGCTGAAGGCAGATGCATAACCAACTGAGCCACCCAGGCACCTGCATTTGTATGCATCTTTTTCTGTGCATGACTTTAGTTGTATTTCACAAGTTTGGATATATTTATTTGGTTAAAATATTTTCTAATATTAATTTAATTATTTTTGTTTTTTAAATTTACATTTATTTTTTAAAAAGATTTTACTTATTTAGAGAGTGTTTGTGGGGTGGAGCGGGGGGAGAAGGGAGAGGGACAGAGATGGAGCGAGAGGGACAAGCAGACCCCGAGCTAAATGTAGAGCTGAACTAAGCACAGAGCTGGACCTGGGGCTTGATATCACATCCCTGAAATCATGACCTGAGCTGAAATCAAGAGTGGGATGCTTAATCCACTCAGCCACCCAGGCGCCCTTTAACTATTATCTTAAATTGATGTTAGCATTTCACTAAAATAGTGGAATTCTTCTTTGATTCAAGTATAGGAGTCTCTTTCTTAATTTTCAAACAACTGTGTTTTCTAGTTGTATTTTAGTTACTAATTTCTAATATAATTCCATGTATACTTGAAAATAAAGTGTATTCTGTGGTTATTTAGTCCAGTGTTGTATAGATATTAAGCCAAGTTATTTATTGATCTTCTCTGTCCTTATTGTTCAGCCTTTCTTTTTTTTCTATTTTGTTGGGGGTGCTCCTTTTTCTAATAGTTACAGAGGGAGTGATTTTACAAGTTGAATACAAGCTTAGAATTGTAGAATTGTTATATCTTCCTGGTGAATTTTATCATTGACTTTTATCATTGACGTGTACATCAATGGTGATTTAGATAAGAGCAATTTTTATTTTCTTTTGGAAAACAATTTAATATTTGACAAAAAAAGAACAACATAAATCACAGGGAAAATCAGAGCCTTTCTGGGCTTCTTTTTCACTTAGTTTAGAATGGCTTGTACTTTGAAATGAATATGGGAGAAGGTACCAGAAACTTTTGGTTGCGTAAGACACCTAAAACATTTTTTCCCTTTTAAAAAAATTTTTTATTTTTTTATTCAGGTATAATTAACATACAGTGTTGTATTAGTTTCAGGTGTACAACATAATGATTCAATAATTCTGTGCATTTCTCAGTGCTCATCAATATGAGCATACTCTTAATCCCCTTTATTTTACCTATCCCCTGACTTACCTCTCCTTTGGCAACCACCATTTTGTTTTCTGTATTTAAGAGTCTGGCTTTTTTACCCCCTTGGTTCATTTGTTTTGTTTCTTAAATTCCACATATGAGTGAAATCATATGATATTTGTCTTTCTCTGGCTATTTCACTTCTAGATCCATCTGTGTTGTTGCAAGTGGCAAAATTTCATTCTTTTTTATGGCTGAGTAATATTCCACTGTGTATGTGTGTGTGTATGTGCATATCCCACATCTTTAATCATCTATTGATGGATACTTGGGCATGGAGACTTGAATTCATGACCTTGACATCAAGACTTGAGCTGAGATCAAGAGTCAGACGCTTAACGAACTAAGCCATCCAAGAGCCCTTATGTCTTGGCTATTGTAAATAATGCTTTAATAAACATAGGGATTCATGTATCTTTTTGAATCAGTGTTTTCATTTTCTTTGGGTAAATACCCAGTAGTGGAATTATTGGATCATATGGTAATTCTATTTTTAATTTTTTGAGGAACCTCCAAATAGCTCAGTACCCAAAAAACAAATGATCTGATTAAAAATGGGCGGAGGACCTGAATAGATATTTTTCTAAAGAAGACATACAGATAGGCAACAGACAAATGAAAAGGTGCTCAACATCATTAATCTTTGGGGAAATGCAAATTAAAACCACAACAAGATATCATTTTACACCTGTCAGAATTGCTGAAATCAAAAAAATAATAAGTCTTGATGAGGATTTGGAGAAAAAGGAACCCTTGTGCACTGTTGGTAGATAAGAGCAATTTTAGAGTAGTTGTAGAAATGGTGGATGCAAAACCCTCTTTATGAAAGAATGGGAGGAGAAAAATTGAAAACAGTTGCTGTATGTTGTACATATTTTTCCCTAATTTTGTTTCTGATACATAGGTCTTTTACATTTAAATGTGGCTAGATGTGTTAGTACTTTTTTTCTTTATGACTTTCTCTTTGTACTTTTTTGCTTCCCAAGATGGGATATTCACTTGCTCCATGGAACTTATATTCCTGAACAGTGCTGTCCAATAGAACTTTCTGCACTGATGGAAAAGTTTACTATTTCTGCTCTCCAATATGGTAATCATTAACTGCATGTAGTAATTGAGCTTTTGAAATGTGTGTAGTATGACTGATGAAATGAATTTTTAATTTAACATGCTTTTTTCAGAATTAAACTTTTTATTTTGAGATTACAAATTCACATGTTCTAATAAATTATGCAGAGAAATCTCCTGTGCTCTTTACCCAGTTTCCCCGATAAAACATCTTTGCACAACTATACCATGGCATCACAACCAGGATATTGTCATTAATACAGAACATTTCCATCACTACAAGAATCCCCCAGCTTACCCTTGTATAGCCACACTCACTTGTCCTCCTCTCCCATCCCTTCCTTAACTCTTGGCAATCATTAATTTGTTCTCTGTTTCTGTAATTTTGTCATTTCAAAAATGTTATATTAATGGGATCATTCAGTATATAGCCTTTTCGGATTGGCTTTTTTCCACTCAGCATAACTTTGGAATTTCATCCAGGTTGTTTTTGTGTATCATCAGTTTGTTCCTTTTTATTGCTAACTAATATTTCATGGAATGGAAGTATAATTTGTTTATCCATTCACCCATTGAAGGACATCTGAATTGTTTTCTATTTTTCAGTTATAATGAATAAATCCGCTGTAACCTTTGTTTATAGAATTTTGGGTGAACTTAATATTTCATTTCTCTTAGATAAATGTCCAGAAATGCAATTGCTGAATTGTTGTATGATGTTACATGTTTAGTTTTTAAAGAAACCTCCAAACTCTTTTCCAAAGTGGCTGTACTATTTTACATTCCTAGCAGAGTGTATGAGCGATCCAGTTTCTCTGTATCCTTGCCAGCATTTTGTGTTGTCATTAGTTATGTTAGCCAGTTTGATAGATGTGTAGGTAATAGCTCTTTGTACGTAGTTTTAATTTGCATTTACTTAATGCCTAATGAGGTTGAACATCTTTTATGTGCCTATTTGCCATTCGTATATCCTTTTGGTGTTATGCTTTTTGCCCATTTTCTAATTGAATTGTTTGGTTTTTACTGTGGAGTTTTGATAAATTCTTTATGTATTTCAGACACTAGTCAGTTGTTGGATATATGGTATGCAAATATTTCCTCCAATCTGTAACTTGTCTTTTCATCTTAACAAGGTCTTTCACAGAGCAAAAGTTTTTAGTTTTGATGAAGTACAGTTTCTCTGGTTTTCCTTTTATGGATCATACTTTTGTTTAGCTCTAGGTCCTGGAGATTTCCTCCTGTTTTTCTTTTTTTTCTTTTCCTAAGATGTTTATAGTTTTATGGATTTAAGTTCTTGGTCCATTTTTAGTTAATTTTACTATAAGTGTGAAACTGAGGTCAAGGTTTATTTTTTTAATCTGTGGATGTCCACTTGCTGCAGTTTCATTTGTTGAAAAGACTCTTTTCTCCGTTAAATTGCTTTTGCACCTTTGTCCAAAGCCAGTTGGGCATATTTATGTTGGTGTATTTCTGGGTTCTCTCTTCTGTTTCCAAATCTATAATCTATTTTCAGATCTATATGTCTGTCCCTCTACTGATACCATATAGTCTTGGTTAGTGTAGTGATATAACAAATCTTGAAATTGAATTGACTGATTCCTCTCTTTCAAAATTGTTTTAGCAATTCTAGTTCCTTTGTCTTTCCATTTAATTTGAGAATAATCTTGTCCATATCCACAAAAAAATCTGAGAATAATCTTGTCCATATCCACAAAAACTCTGGCTGGGGTTTTGATAGGAATCTGCAAATCAATTTGGGGAGAATTGACATCTTTACTATGTTCAGTTTTCTAGTCTATGAACATGCTGTGTCTTTCCATTTATTTAGATCTTTGATTTCTTTCATCAGTGTTTTATGTTTTGCTCTTCTTTTTCTAGGTAATGGTGGGGGCTTAGATTATTGATTTGAGACTTTTCCTCTTTTGTGATTTGTATGCATTTGGTTATAAATTTGCTATAAATGTCTGGCATTGCTGCTTTAGCTGTGTCCTACAAATTTTGATACGGTATATTTTCATTTTCGTTCATTTCAATGTATTTTTAAATTTTTCTTGAGACTTTTTCTCTTTGACTCATGGATTATTTGGTATATTGCTTAAGTTCCAAGTGTTTGGAGATTTATCGGTTATCTCTCTGTTAATTGATTTCTAGTTTGATTCCACTGTGGTCAGAGAATATACTTTGTATGATTTCAGTCCTTTTATAATTTGCTGGGGTTTAAGGTCTAGGACATATCTTTCTTGGTACATATTTGGTGGGCACTTGAAAATAATGTATTCTGCTGTTGTGCTGTTGTTGGGTGGAGTGTTCTATAAAGATTGACTATCCTTAATTGATGGTGTTATTGTGTTCTGTATCCTTGCTCATCTTCTGTCTAGTTATTCTATCAATTGTTGAGAGAGGGATTTGAAGTTTCTATAATTGTGGATCTGTCCATTTCTCATTTCAGTTCTGTCAGCTTCTGCTTCACTTATTTGGCTCTTTCTTTTGGTGCATACACATTTAGGGTCGGTATGTCATCTTGGTGCACTGATCCTTTATGATTATATAATGTCCTTCTCTGTCTCTGGCAGTTTTTTCCCCCTCCGCATTCTACTTTATGGGCTATTAATAAAGAAAGGTGTAATTTAACTGAATTTAAATGAATTTAAATTTAAATAGGCTCATGTGGCCGGTGGCTGCCATATTGACAGTGCAGTTCTGGAAGATGGAGAGAGCTATGACACAATAAATTTAATTAAAAGGTACATTTTATAGTATGGGTGTTAAGGGCCAGTGGGTGGTTAGAGGAAATGGAGATTGGGGCAGAGGGATCAGGGGACATGATTTTAAATTGGGTAATCAAGGAAGAAATCATTCACTGTGACACTTGAATAAAGATTTAAAGGAGTGAGAGTTAGCAGTGCAGATATTCTGGGGAAGAGTATATCAAAGGCCAGCATCACCCTTTGTATATCATCACCAGTATATCAAAGGTCAGCCCACCATCAAAGGTGGGCTACTCTAAGAACTTTAGCTTTTATTGAGTGATATGTGGAGAACTACTTGAGGATTTAGAGCAGATTTGATTCATTCTGACTTGTGTGTTGTTGTATGTTGTATGTTGTACAAAGATCATTCTGGCTGGTGTGTTGAAAATAGATTGTAGGTGACAAGGCCTGGAAGCAGAGAGAACATTTAGGACCCTGGAATATGAATGAATGATGATAGTAGCCAGACCAAATGGTTAGAGCAGGTTTTAGGGAAAATATCAGACATTTAGTTTTAGATAAGTTAAATTTGAAATGTTTTAGATACATCCAAGCGGAGAAAGCAAATAGACTATCTGGGGTTCTCTAGATCAATAATGAGTCCCTGCCCTTGTGGAGCTTACTTACACTTTACTTGAATATGGGTAGTAAATACAATTTAAAAAATGAGTAAAACATACACTGTGTTAGAAGATGATAAGTGTTATGAGAAAATTCAAGTAAGGAAAGTAGGATAAGTGGTGTTGGGGAACTGACTTCTTGAGTGGGTAACGTTTAAGTAATGATAGGAAGGTGTTGAGGAAATAAACTTTTATAGATACCTGAGAGAGTAGTAGTTTAGGTAGAGGGAGCCAAATGTAAAGGTTCCCTGAGGGGAGCATGGCTGGTGTGTTTGAAGAAGAACAAGGAGGCCAAGTGTGGCTGGAGTGACACTGAGCTCAAAGGGAAAGAGGTTTAGGGATGACAGTACTGAAGTAACACATGTCTGAGTGATGGGCCGTTTTAAGGGTTCTGGCTTTTACTCTGGGTGAAATGGGAAGCCACTGGATAGTTAAGCAGAAGATACGTATTAACTGAGTCCCACTGATTGCTCTGCTACATATAAATAGCAGAAGGGGCAAGGAGATTGGTTTGGAAGCTTTTACAGTAATCTCTCCAACAGGCTGTGGTGGCAGTGAGATAGTGAGGAAAGGTTATAGTCTGGATACATTTGAGGGTTGTATTGACAGAATTGGCTTACTGGTTGGATTTGGGTTGAGAGGAGTTAGGACTTATTCCAAGATTTTTGACCTGAGCAGTTGGAAGAATAGAGTTGTATTAACTGAGACGGGAAAGACTGAGAAGAGCGAATATGAAGGAGGTGATCAGGAGCTCAGTTTTGGACATGTTAAGTTTGTAATGCCTATTACACATCCAAATGTAGGTGTTCAGTAGGCGTTGTCATTATGAATATTTCAAAAATGAAATAATGACAGTAAAACAGTGTACACACTGTTGCGAAAATTCATTATATTTGTTAATATCTTGATTTTTATTTAACATGTTCAATCCTGGCAAAATTTGAATCTTTTGAAGAGAGAAGTTGTCTGACTGCTTTTTGGCTTTGCTACCAGAGTTGATGGTACTTTCTTAGAGTTAAATAAAGATGTCATTCCGATTTTAGAAATGGAAATATAACTATATAGTCTGAGTGTTTTTACTTGCTTTCTATTTTAGGTCCTATTACTGCTGGATTGTGCAAGATATTTAATCGTGTTTTCTTTGAGGTATGACTTAAATATCAAACATCTTAAATAAGAAAAGGGAAACATTTTAGTTTTGGAAGTCAGAATGCCAAGGAGAAAGAAAAATCTTGGGGGAAATCCTTTTCGGAAGACTGCAAGCTCTAAGGAAGTTGTCGTATCCAGTGTTGCTAGTCATGAGGAGCCAACTACTACTCTTCCTTCCATGTGTGAGACAAAAGTTGATCAGGAGGAACTCTTCACCAGTATCTCAGAGATGTTTTCTGATCTGGATCCCGATGTAGTGTATTTGATGCTTTCTGAATGTGATTTCAAAGGTGAGAAAAAGTTTAGTTTGAACACTTTGCATCGTATAAGTAGACTTCATGTACTGTGCCATGACCAGTAGTAATATAGAAAAATGACTGCCTTATTTCTGTTTTGCTAATTTATTGAGCGTCTGCTATGGGCGAGGTACTAAGTTGATAATTGTGAATGATATGAAGAAGAAAGCATTGTTTTTTTCTGCTTTTGAGAAATATACAGTTTAGATATAAGATGTATGTATAGATATCATATTTTATGTTTCATTTCTTTTTATCTTCCCTCTAGGACAGGTTGGCACTATTAACATTTTGGACTGGATAATTCTTTTTTGTGAGTGGCTTTCCTGTGAATCATAGGATGTTTAGCAGCATCCCTGGCCTATACTCTGTAGATTCCAGTAGCAACCTTCAGCAGCCTGTTGTGACAATTAAAAATGCCTCCATCTGTTGTCATATGTCCCTTGGGGACCAGAATCATCCCCAATTGAGAACCACTGTCTTAGGATGTAAGCTTCATAAAGACAGATTTTATAAACTGTTTTTACTGCTGTATCCCTAGCCCCTAAAATAGCAAATGATTCAGATAGGACCTCAGTAAATATTTATTGAGTGAAAAGATAATTGTAATTGTGGGAATGAGAGCTGATTAGGTGTTGATGCTAATAGAGTAGTGTTTCATAATGTTGGCTTTGGAGTCAAGAAACCTGGGTTAGATTTCCAGTTCTGCCACTGAAGCTCTCTGGGTGTTTTCTTATCTGTTAATGAGAAAAATAATAGTATGTACCTCATAGGACTTTTCTGGTGAGAATTGAGTTTTTTTTTTTTGTAAAGTCTTCACTATAGTATTATTAATAACTTCTAATAAATTGTTTAGAAGTATTTTGGCAAATAGACAAACTATCAAAGTTGACTGAATGAATAAATTAAATGTTGATGCTTAATGTTGCTATTGGCCATGATTAGTATAAGATAAAATTATTCTAGATTGGGGAAGTTTTGCTAATGCATGAGAAGCTTCCATTTTTATTCATTACATGGACTGTGATTATCCTCTTATGTATGCAAAAACAGTTTTCGGCAGTCGACATGATGCTCAGAAATGAGTTTGTAGAATTTTATGTGTGACTTCAGTATTTATTTCCTATTGTTGAGGTGTTTAAAATCTGTTTCACATACACTAACATAATAATGAGGAATTACAAGAAAAATTTATTACCCTTATATCCTAACAAAAAACATTTCTCTTTTCCAGGATCTTTTCTACACCTTGTTCATAAATACTGATATTTTGAGTATTTTGAATAATAGTATTGATGAAATTATGTATTCTGCTTTTTAAACTTAACATAAGCATTTTTTCAGTGTTGCCTTGATCTTTATATTTATTTTTAATAGCTTTCTAATATTTCACTGAATTGTTGTGCTCTAATTTTTTAATTATATCTAAGTTTTTCATGAATAATTAATACAGCAGAGGACATCTTGGTACAAACCACTTTTCCCTTCTTTTGGCTTTTTTTCTTAGTCCAACGTTTTATTTTCATATGTCACAAGGTAAGAACAGTTTTCAATTCTTAGAAACATACTGCTAAATTGCCTACCAAACAGGTGTTCTGATTTGTCATCCTGCTAGCACTGTTTAAGTACAGTGGTTTCACCACAGCCTTTTCAGCATCGTGTAGTATTACTTTAAGATTTTAATAGGAATAAAATTTTGCTTTTTCTTAATTTGTTTTTTCTTTAAATAAGCAGGATTGTTGAGCATTTTTGTACATAAATATATATTAGTTTTTGTATTCTTGTATGAATTATGAATTGTTTATTCATATGTTTTTTTGTTTTATACCATTGTTTTAATTTTTTCCAACACTGTGTAAGGACTTTTCTTTTGTGTGATATGTATATCCTGATCTTTTACTTATTTTTACTTAATACTATTTTATATACATGCTAATTTTTTTGGTTGACCTTGTGGTTTTTCTATTATGTAGATTTTCTTCATAGAAATACCTCTTATGTTTGCTTGCGTGCTTTCTTTCTTTCTTCCCCCTCCCCCATTTTTAGGGCTTCTAACCTTTATACTATTGCTGTAATATCCTAACTGGTCTCTTTGCCAGGCTTGCCCCTCCAATCCCTTTTTGTTTTTCTTCTTAAGGGAACATTAATTGGGTGCTTACTAGGTGCCAGTCCTTGTGCACAGCACATTTTCATGGATTATCTCATTTAATCCTCACAAGAACCCTATGAGGTAGGTACCTTTATTATCCCTGTACTGCAAATGAGAAAATCAAAGCTTAGGAAAGTTAAGTAATGTGTTTTAAGGGTGATAGCCAGCAAGCAGAGATTTAAGTGTTTTGGTTTTCTGACTCCAGACCAGAGCTGTTACCTCCTGTGCTGTGCTTCCTTTTCATATTTATTTTCCATAAAACAAAACAGAACAACACAAAAATAAGCAAAACTCCAAAATTTCAAATGCTTAACAATTCTAATTCTGTATTTGTATTATAACAGAAAGAGCTCAGCATTGGAGTCAGACATACCAGTCCTGGCTCTGTCACTTAATATCTGTGTCACTTGGGCCAAGTTAATATACTTTTTGAACTTCACTTCTTCATCTATTTGCTAGAAATATTATACCTCATAGTATTTATTTGATGGTTCATTGAGGTGGTACATATAAAGCTTCTAGCTCAAATATGGTGACAGGTAGTTTCCCTAGAAAGTAATATTGATTTGTCCTACCATGACATACAGCACTTTTTCCAATTCCACTTGATCTTTTCCAGTTTTGTCTCCTTTCATCTACCATACTACTGTGTACCCACACTCCAACCAACTTCTCTTAATACCTTAAACATACTTTGTGTTTTCAAGACTGGCTTTGCCTTTCCCTTTTTGTGTCTGACAAGTTTCTTTTTAATCTTCAAGTCCCAGTTCACATATTACCTTATGTGAAATCTTTCCTTATTCTCCTATAAGGCTGCTGTGGCATTTGTGTCTTACTAAAAGTGTGTATTATTTAATCTATATTATATTATAATGTAATTGTCTTCTAATCTAATTATCTTTAATTACCTCCATTAGACTGCAAAAATCCCTTAAGTGCAGTAAAAACTGCTTTATTTACTTTGAACAGAGTATGTCTGATATGTAGTACATGCTGATACCTATTTTTTGTATTAAGTGAAATTCATAGCATAAACCATATAAACAAATTAGATTTACAGGAGAGTGCTTAAAAATGCTTAATATTTAAAAGGATAGGCAGTAGCTAAGTATTTGTTGAATAAATTGTTTTTTGGGTCTTTATAAATGACCATAATATATGCAATTTTTAGATACAATTTATAGATATTTTTAGATACAGTTTATAGATATTTTATGTTTTACGTTTATTCACATTTATCAGAGATTATCTACTCGATGGCAATTTGTTATCCTAGTTTATTACAGTTTGTCTGATAGTAACAGCATTGTATGACTCCATCATTCAAACCTTTCACTAATACAGACTGGTATATTCATAAAATATTAATTAAAAAATGACTTGAATATTTATAAATTATAAATTTCTGTATTCTATTCAGCACATGGATTTTAATCAAATTATAGTTTACTGTTTTCAATACAGACGTATATTGCTTTTCTTGTTGTACAGTTGAAAATGCAATGGATTGTCTATTAGAATTATCTGCCACTGATGCCAAGGTAGAAGAATCGTCTTCAAAAAGCTTTGTTGCTTCGGAGAACCAAGTAAATGCTGTGGGACATGAAATAATGGAAAAGTATCCTCCTGAAGAAGAGAATGAAGATTCAAAAATGGATTCATTTTTGGACATGCAGCTAACTGAAGACTTGGATTCTTTAATACAGAATGCTTTTGAGAAATTGAACTCTTCTCCTGATGACCAAGTATACACATTTTTGCCTTTGGAGGGTGTTAATAGTTTTAGTGACCCGAGTGCATTTATAAATTCTGATTCAAGTAATATGACTCCCATTCTTTGTACACAAAATATGGAATTGGACAGTGAAAATTTAGAGAATTCTGCCTCTGCATTAAGTTCAAACACCTTAATTTCACCTTCTGCTTCTAATGAGTCCAAAAGTTTTATAAAGGATGACACATTGGCATTGGAAGATTCTCTTCTCAGTAGTTCTTTAAATGTGGCAAATGACACTATGGTGGGTGGTAGCAATCTCAGTCAAAGACAGAAAGAGCTTTTAGAATCTGAGTGTGTTGAGACTCCGTTCTCTCCAGCCCCTGTAGATTTGGATGCCAGTGAACCTCAGGCTCCGTTAAGCCTTACTGTGCAAAATCTGGGGCTTGATTTACTAGGTACAAGTGGGGATCAGAAATCTACTTCTGTCCCTGATGCGTTTGTACCTTCTGAAGAATTCAGTTTCAAGCCACACAAACATACTGAACTGCCGTCAAAGGGGAAGGATGTGAATTACTGCCCTGTACTTACCCCTCTCCCTCTACTGCTGCCTCCTCCTCCTCCACCAATGTGGAATCCAATGATTCCTGCTTTTGATCTCTTTCAAGGAAATCATGGCTTTGTAGCTCCTGTTGTAACCACCACTACACACTGGAGACCGATCAACTACACATTTCCCCCTCCAGTTATTTCTCACACTTCCCCAACAAAGGTATGGAGAAATAAAGAGGGAACAAGTGCTTATCAAGTACAAGAAACCCCAGTTTCTCAGGTTGTAAGAAAGAAGACATCATCTTATGTTGGACTAGTTCTTGTTCTTCTCAGAGGGCTTCCAGGATCAGGAAAATCTTTTTTGGCAAGGTATGAGGTTTAATTAAATTTAAAAAATATAATGCTTGAACCTGAACATTTATGACAGAGTATGAATATGTGAAATGCTATTGCTTAATAGAGATGTTTAGTAACCCCTAAAATCTTTTCTTTTTACTAATTTTCTCTTACTTTGTAGCAAATAGCAGCACTCTTTTCTCTGGAAGTTTTTATTGAATTCTTCTATCTTAGACTATCATTTTGGGAGATAGAATAGAAGAAAAATTTAAAGATAACTCCAAGACTGTGAGCTTCTGAAATCAGTAGAAATAGCTTTATGTGAAAGAGAACTAATTTGAATGGGAAAAAAATAAGTTCAACTTAGATTATAGAGTTACAAAACCATAATTGATTTTGAATTCAAGGAATAAAATAGACTTGTTTTAGGTCAGTTTTCTTGGGAGTCAAACTTCTGCTAAGAGGATTTCCAGTATGACTTGTCTGGATATTACTGTATTCTCATTTTTAAGTAACAATACTTGAATTCTTTATTTGGATTATGACCTTATAAAAATTAGGAGAAAAATTAATGGAAATAATTCCATTTATCATTCACAGGACTTTGCAAGAGGATAATCCAAGTGGAGTTATTCTTAGTACTGATGATTATTTTTACATAAATGGACAGTACCAGTTTGATGTAAAGTACTTAGGAGAAGCACATGAATGGAACCAGAATCGTGGTAAGAATAGATATTAGATTTTGGGTAATATTAAGAGCAATATAAAATATTTGTATTTTGAGAGGTAGACAGTTTTTAGAAAGTTATAATTCCCTGTAATTATTTTTCCTTTTTAAGATTTTATTTCCTTGAGAGAGAGGGAGAGAGCGCACAAGCGGGGTGAGGGGCAGAGGGAGAAGCAGACTCCCTGCTGAGCAGGGAGCCTGATGCGGGACTCATTCCCAGGACTCCAGGATCATGACCCCAGCCGAAGACAGACGCTCAACCCACCAAGCTACCCAGGGGCCCCCTAAAATAGAATTTGTATTGTTAAACGCTACTCTTTCCTATATTGATTTTGTTCATATGGGGGGACAGTGTGAGAGTAAAAATGGCTCTCCTCAAACTGAATCTGTAGAGAAGAGATACTGTTTTTATTAGTGCAGTGATCTGTTCACTGAAGATGGTTTTATCATGAAATGTTTAGTTATAAATAGTTTGAATTTCATATGAGGAATTCTTTTTTTCTTTTTTTTTTTTTAGTAGGCTCCATGGCCAGCGTGGAGCTCCACTGGGGGCTTGAACTCAGGACTCTGAGATCAAGAGTCAGCAGCTTAACTGACTGAGCCACCCAGGCGTCTCATGAGGAATTCTTAATACACATAGACAATATTTTAGCCTTCATTTTATGATAAAGGCACTGTGAAAGTGATTCTTGAATTTGCCATCTTCAGACATTATTGAATTTTTCTGTATTTTTTCTTGAACTGAATATTAAAGTGAGAACGCAGGACTATGAAAATACTATTACAACAAAAAATGAAAACAGTATCATATGGTGAAGAATAGTCTTGAATTTGGTAGTTACTAGCTATGCAGTCTTGTACAAGTTATTTATACTCCAAAGCCCATTGTCTTTATCTGTAAAAGGGCTTAATAATACTTAACCCCTATGGTGTTGTTAAGGTTGAGAAAGAAGTGTTTAGCAGTGGTTCAGCATGCCCTCACTACTGCAATAGCCATAGCAGTAACAATATTAAATTAATAGGCAGAACTCTTTAAAACAGTTTTATTGAGATAAGAATCACATGGTTTTAAGCATATTCAGAGTTCTACAACCATCACTATAATTTTAGGACATTTTTATCACCCCCAAAAGATCCTTTACCCATTAACAGTCACTCCTCATTTCTCGCTAACCTCTCCCAGCCCTGGGCAACCACTAAGTTACCTTCTGTCTCTATAGACTTGCCTATTTTGGGCATTTCATATAAATAGAATCATATCATATGTGGTCTTTTGTGAATGGCTAGTTTAACATTTTCAAGGTTCATGTTATAGCATGTATCAGTAGTCCATTCCTTTTTATGGCTGGATAATATTCTCTTGTACAGATATGCCACATTTGATTTATTCTTTCATCAGTTGATAGGCATTTGGGTTGTTTCCACTTTTTGCCTATTATGAATAATGTTGGTATGAACATACATGTCTATGTCTAAACTTTTTTGGAACTACCAACCTGTTTTTCCAAAGCAACTGCACCATGTTACATTCCTACTAGGAGTTTATGAGGGTTCTGTCTTCTCCACATTGTCACCAATACTTGTTATTATTGTATATTTGGTTATACCTATCCTGGTGGATGTGAAGTGGTATTTCATTGTAGTTTTGATTGCATTTTCCTGGTGGGTAATGATGTTGAGCATTCTTTGGTGTGTCCTTTTGGCCATTAGTTTATCTTCTTTGGAGAGTTGTCAATTTAAGTTTTTTTTTTTTTTTCAAGATGTGATTTAAAAGTTTTTCATACATTAGTTATATTCGGGTACAGTCTTTCCCTTAAAAATATATTTAAATGGGAAAATAGTATTTCCTTGAAAAATTGTACTTTTTTTCCTAAGGATCTTGTGTTCCTTTTTTAAAATTACTTTTTTCATCATGATGAGTGTAGTCTTTAATACCCATCACCTATTTTACCCGTCCCCCCACCCACCTCCCCTCTCATAACTATTAGTTTCTTTTGTATAGTGAAGAGTCTGTTTCGTGGTTTGTCTCTCTTTTTCTTTGTTTTGTTTCTTAAATTCCACATATAAGTGAGATCATATGTTATTTGTCTTTCTCTGACTTATTTCGTTTAGCGTTGTACTCCCTAGCTCTATCCATGTTGTTGGACATGGCAAGATTTCACTTTTTTATGGCTGAATAATAGTCCATTGTGTATGTGTATGCATTGTGTGTGTGTGTGTGTGTGTGTGTATACACCACCTTTTCTTTATCCATTCAGCTATCAGTGGACACTTGGACTGTTTCCATAGATTTGCTATTGTAAATAATACTACAATAAACATAGGGGTGTGTGTATCCCTTTGAATTAGTGTTTTTGTACTTTTTGGGTAAATACCCAGTAGTGCGATTCCTGGATCATAGAGTAGTTCCATTTTTAGTTTTTTTTGAGGAACTCCATACTGCTTTCCACAGTGGCTGCATTCCCACCAACAGTGCAGGAGGGTTCCTTTTTCTCCATATCCTCACCAACACTTGTTTCTTGTGTTTTTGATTTCAGCCATTCTGACGGGTCAGGTGATATCTCACTGTAGTTTTGATTTGCATTTCCCTGATGATGCGTGATGTTGAACATCTTTTCCTGTGTCTGTTGGCTCTCTGTCTTTGGAGAAATGTCTCTTTGTGTCTTCTGCCTATTTTTTAATTGGATTATTTGTTTTTTGATGTTGAATTGTATAAACTCTTTATATATTTTGGATACTAACCCTTTATTGGTATGTCATTTGCAAATTTATGTTGAGGTATGTTCCCTCTAGACCTACTTTGCAGATGGTTTTTCTCATGAATGGATGTTGTACTTTGTAGAATGCTATTTCTGCATCTGTTGAAATGATCCTATGGTTTTTATCCTTTCTCTTATTGATGTGATGTATCATTTTGATTGTTTTGCAAATATTGAACTACCCTGGCAGCCCAGGAATAGATCCCACTTGATTGTGGTGTATGATTTTCTTAATATATTGTTGGATTTGCTTTGCTAATATTTTGTTGAGGGTTTTTGCATCTATATTAATGAGAAATATTGGCCTGTAATTCTCTTTTTTGGTGGTGTTTTTCTTGTTTTGGCATCAGGATAATGCTGGCCTCATAGAATGAATTTGGAAGTTTTCCTTCCTCTTCTATTTTTTTTTTTGGAATAGTTTGAGAAGAACAGGTAGTAACTCTTCTTTAATTGTTTGGTAGAATTTGCTTGTGAAGCCATCTGGTCCTGGACTTTTGTTTTAGGGAGTTTTTTGATTAGTGATTCAATTTCATGCTGGTAATTGTTGTGTTCAAAATTTCTATTTCTTCCTGCTTTAGTTTTGGTAAGTTTTATGTTTCTAGGAATTTATTAATTTCCACTAAGTTGTGCAGTTTGTTGGCATATAGGTTTTCATAATATTCTGTAAAAATTGTATTTCTGTGGTGTTGTTATTTCTCCTCTTTCTTTAGTGATTTTGTTTATTTGGGTCCTCTCTCTCTTTTGATGAGTCTGGCTAGAGGTTTATCAATTTTGTTGGTCTTTTCGAAGAACCAGCTTCTGGTTTCATTGATCTGTTCTATTATTTTTTTTAGTTTCTATATCATTTATTTCTGTTCTAATCTTTATTATTTCCTTTCTTTTGTTGGGTTTGAGTTTTGTTTGTCTTCTTTTTCTAGCTCCTTAATTGTTTGTTATTTTTAAATTGGATTATTTGCCTTTTTATTATTGAGTTGTAAGAGAGTACATGGAACTTTTAAAACTTCCACATAATTTCCTTGTAAGACTTACTTATTCATCGTTAATTTCCTGAATGGTTTAATTCCTTGGGAAAAAAGAAGTTTTTTAAGAAAATCTCTTGGACAACAGTATATAATAATGTTTTCTTTATTTTAAATCATTACATCTTTTTGTGTGTGTTTATAATTTGTGCTTGTTTGTTTTAAAACTTTATTTTGGAATAATTTTTGATTTATGAAAAGGTTGCAAAGGCAATATAGAGTTTCTGTATACCCCTCATTTCCCCTCTAATGTTAACATCTATAACCGTGGTACATTTGTCAAGACTAAGAGCTTAACGGTGGTATATTACTATTAACTCCAGACTTTATTTGGATATTAGTTTTTCTTTTCTTTTAATTTTTAATTTTGTTTAATTAATTTTTTTTTTTTATAATTTTTGTCTTTAATTAGGCTCCATGCCCAATGTGGGGCTTGAACTCACAACCCTGGGATCAAGAGTTGCATGCTCTACTGACTGAGCCAGCCAGGCACCCCTGATATTAGTTTTCTACTAAAGTTCTTTTCCCTTCTAGAATCTTATCCAGGATACCATGTTGCTTTTAGCATGATACTGTTTTTAATGATAGTTTTTTCCCCCGTTTATGCCATTTATACATGTAACTCACATAAAACTTAGTTTTTATTTTATATTTTCTCTGATTATAACTTTAGTATTTATTTATTATTCGACATTTACCTGTACTTTAATTTTTCATACACTCATAAGTGATATTTAGAAATAGAGTTGTGGGGAGTCTGGGTGCCTCAGTCGGTTAAGCATCCAATTCCTGATTTTGGCTCAGGTTGTGATCTCAGGATTCTGGGATCAAACCCTCCATTGGGCTCCGAGCTGGGTGTGGAGCCTACTTGGGATTCTCTCTCTCCCTCTCCTGCTGCCCATCCCCCCATAAAAAAAAAGAAGTAGAGTTGTAAGTAAAATTAGCACATATCTATGATTTTCATTGTGGAAACAAGATTAGATTTTTCAAATTTCAAGAGAATACTTGATACTGTTATAAAAAGTGATTTGTCATTTTCTATTTGTGTTTTTCAGCGAAAGAAGCGTTTGAGAAGAAGGTGTCTCCTATAATAATAGACAATACAAACCTACAGGCATGGGAAATGAAGCCATATGTTTCTTTGGTTTGTACCATAAATTGTCATAAGTCTATAGTAGTAAGTTTGAAATTGTTGGTGGATGTTAATTACACACCTGAATCTCAAGCAAACAGTCCTCGGACTGTCTGTAACTGAGCTTTCTCTGGTGGTAAGCGAAATGAGAAAAATAGGAATAGTTTTTTTTTTTTTAAGATTTTATTTATTTATTTGAGAGAGAGAGAGAATGAGAGATAGCACGAGAGGGAAGAGGGTCAGAGGGAGAAGCAGACTCCCTGCTGAGCAGGGAGCCCGATATGGGACTCGATCCCAGGACTCCAGGATCATGACCTGAGCCGAAGGCAGTTGCTTAACCAACTGAGCCACCCAGGTGCGCCAAATAGGAATAGTTTTTGCATAAAGCTAAATTTAATCAGTTTTCAAATTCTTAGTTTTTAAATCCTGTGATTATTTCATTTTTGATGTCTTTTATAAAAAGTATTAAATTATAATTTTGTTTGTATATAGATAATAAATTATAATTTTATGTTTACATGGATATATGTGTGTGTGTGTTTATTAATGTGTATACATAGAAAATATTTTTCCTTACTGCTTTTATTGGTGGAATCAAAATTGGTGGTCCTTTGTTAGTGACCAAATTTCTTTTGATTTTGCTCTTCTGATAAATTCAGACTTTTATAAATTCAGCTCTTTCCAGTTCTCCAAATTTGCCAGATTCTTTTTTTTGCCCAGCTTTGATGTTACCTTTTTCAGGAAGTTAGCATTAACTTACTAAAAAGCTGAGTGGAGGGGCGCCTGGGTGGCTCAGTTGTTAAGCGTCTGCCTTTGGCTCAGATCATTATCCCAGGGTCCTGGGATCGAGCCCTGCATCAGGCTCCCTGCTCCGCGGGAAGCCTGATTCTCCCTCTCCTTCTGCCCTTGCTTGTGTTCCTTTCTCGTTGTCTCTCTCTCTCTCTCTCTCTCTCTCTCAAATAATAAAAAAAAAAAGCTGAGTGGAGTACTCTTTATGTTTTCATGGTACCCTGGCTTGCTTCTGTGATACCATTAAGCACGCTGCTTTTATCAGTGGCCATGGGTTGGCTAGCTTTTTTCTATAAAGTGCGAGATAGTAAATATTTTAGGTTTTTGGGGGCCACATACAGTCTCTTGTTTTATCTTTTTTTTTTTCTTTTCTTTTTAAATGACCCTTTAAAGATATAAAAACTATCCTTAGTTCCCAGGCTGTACAAATACTGGCTGATGGTCTAAATTTGGCTGTAAGCCATCTATATATTCTTGAGGATAGGTTGTTGTTTTATTCATCATTGAATCTTCAGGGTATAGCACTGTGCTTGGCATATAGTAAAGATATACTTGTTGGGTTAAAATGGTGAATGAATGAAGCTTTTGTGATTGTTGTGTATTGTTTATTCCCCCACTGTTAGCACACACGTGTCTGGCACGTTAAAGCTCAATTTATGTTTCTTCAGTTAATGAATGTTATACTTCTTTAATGTCCTCAGCATATCCAGCCTGTACCTCCTTTGCTATGTATTGTGCACTTGTACTATTTTGAAGGTGTGACTCTTCATTTTTCTGAAGAAAATTAATCTCCTTTGAGAGCAAATGAGATTTTACTTCTGTGCAGGTGCAGCAGAGGGAACAAAGACTCAATTTTAGTATATTGGGAACTGAAATTCAGTTTGCTTTCTGGCCTCAGGAGTTACTAATTTCTAACCTAATGTATTTATCATGGGGAATGCTTTCCCACTTAACCTTACTTGACTTCCCTGTATGTTTTCTTTAGCTTCTTCTTGTCATATTAAGAAATTCTTTAACACTCATTTTCCTATGGAGAAAATAAAAAAGCCTCTGCATTACTGTATTACTGATTTTCATTTAGACTTCAGGCTTCCATAGTATTTTTCTTTCCTTTTTTTTTCTTATATAGTAATTGAAATTATAAAGCTATTTTCCCAGTATTGATTCATTGTCTCTTCCCAACTCAGAAGTATAAAGGACTGCTGCTTATCATAGGATGCCAAATTCATTTTTTCTTCAAAAACGAGTAGATATAGCAATTACTGTAGAGAAGAGGATCACTTTTTGCTCCTTTTGGTAGCAAGATAATGAGAGCTGTGGGGGAGTGGAATAGGTTGGAGATAACAGTCTATTACTATCGTGACTGTCATTTACAGAAGTAGTTAAGTAGTGAGCTGGGGATAAGTAGCAAGCAGTCAGGTATGCTTAGTGGCATCTGGCAAAACTTATTACTTTAAATATATATATAGTTTCCCTTGTGAGTTATCATATAGCTTAACATAAATCAGAATCCTCCCAAGTAATATAACATTATTAAGATTTGCCTATTGATATGGGAGTTGGAAAAGTCTTTAAATTCATAGTCTCTTTTTTTCCCTCTGTGTGTGTATATTCATTTAAAATTAATTTGATCCTAAGAGCTATAGGACACTCCCTTTAGGTAATTAGAGACCAGGGTTGTTGCCAGCCCCTGAATAAAGTGTATAAAATTTGGTACTGAGGTGAGGAGATGGAAGTGAGTAGACGCATTACAGGGTGTTCTGTCACTTCTTACCTAGGTTGATTTTGGGACTTTTCTGTCAGAATGACAGAAAATATCAATGAGTACTTTGTTTGCATCTTGTCATAAAACTGAGGGGATCAGTAGTGAGAGATGAGGTCAGAGATGTAATGGTGGTTGGGGAGATGGTAGGGCAGATTATATAAGGGCTCATAGATCACTATAAGAATTTTAGATTTTACCTTGAGTGACATGGAAGATGTATTAATCTGCTCAGGCTGCCATAAGATACCACAGACTGGGTGTCTTAAACAACAAGTTTATTCTCTCACAGTTCTGGAGGCTTAGAGTCCCAGGTCAGGGTCTGGCAGGGTTGGTTTCTGGGTGAGAGTTGTTTTCCTGGCTTGCAGATGGCTGCCTTCTTGCCATGTTCTCTTATGGTATATAAGGAGTTCTCTGGTGTCTCTTCTTACTTGCATACTAATTCTGTCAGATTGGAGCCTTACCCTTATGTTCTCATTTAACCTTAATTACCTACATAAAGGCCTTATCTCTAAACACAGTCATATGGTGGGAGTGGGATTTCAACATAATGGGGTTTGAAGGGACATAGACATTCAGTCCATAACAGGGTTTTGAGCACAGTAGTGACATGATCCAGCTATTAACAGGATTGCTGTAGCGCAATGTTGAGAATAGACTTGGGGTAAGGGCGGGGGTGGCAAGTGTGGAAGCAGGGAGATTAGAGGACTATAGTGGTAATTAAAGTAAGAGATCATATGGCTTAGACCAACATGGTGGCAGTGAAGGTCACAGTGAGTACTGATTAGATTCCGGATATATTTTGAAAGTAGAGCCAACTGAATTTCTTACTGGATTGATAATGGATGTGAAAGAAAGAGAGGAGTTCAGTGTGACATCAAGGTTGGTTTTTGGCCTGTGTAATTAGAGGTTGTCAGGAGCTGAGAATGATGGAGAAGGGTTCAGATAAAATAGTTTTGTGGTGGGTGTCGGGTAGTGGATTTCAAAAGTTTAGGTTTGAATATGTTAAGTTTGTTGAATAGGTAGTTGGATCTATGAGTTTGGAATTCAGGAGAGAATTCTGAGCTAAAGATATGTATCTGAGAGTCATTACTGTATGGTAATGGTGATACTCAAAGCCAAGGAATGGAATGATATTACCAAAGAAGTGAGTATAGATCAAGAGTAGAGGACCAAGCGCTGTGAATTGTGTTAAGACTGTTGAATTACAGACCTGTACCTCTGAAACAAATAATACATTATATGTTAAAAAAAAAAAAAGATAGCAGGAGGCGAAGAATGAAGAGGGGAATTGGAGGGGGAGACGAACCATGAGAGACTATGGACTCTGAAAAACAAACTGAGGGTTGTAAAGGGGAGGGTGGTGGGGGGATGGGTTAGCCTGGTGATGGGTATTAAGGAGGGCACGTTCTGCATGGAGCATGGGGTGTTATGCACAA
Organism: Eumetopias jubatus; assembly: GCF_037043125.1. NCBI lineage: Eukaryota > Metazoa > Chordata > Mammalia > Carnivora > Otariidae > Eumetopias > Eumetopias jubatus. Next base: position 169,479,933 of record NW_028274808.1, on the reverse strand, counting down.
ACAATGAATCATGGAACACTACATCAAAAACTAATGATGTAATGTATGGGGATTAACATAACATAACAACAACAACAAAAAAGAGTAGAGGACCAAGGACTAAGTGAAGGACTAAGTGGGAAGAGGTCTGGGCAAAAAAGGACTAGCAAAAAAGAGTGAGAACACTCTTCCAATGGGGCAGGAGGAAAACCAAGAGTGCAGAAAGAAAGTGTTAGGAGAGGAAGTGATGAACTATGACAAATGCTGCTGAGAGTCAAGGAAGAGAGGACTGAGAATTAGCTATAGCATTTTTCAGTGTGGAAGTAATTTGTGGTCTTGATGGGCAGTTTCAATGGGGGTAGCCGATTGGAGTGGGTTTAAGAGAGGTGAGGAGAGGAATTGGAGACAGAGTGTAGTAATTGTTTTGAGGCATTTTCCTGCAAAGGGGAGTAGGAAAATGGGGAGATCGCTAGCAGGGGAAAGAGGATTAAGAGTAAAATGGGAGAAATAACTGACTGATGAGACTGATTCAAGGTGGGAGGGGTTAATGCTACCTCAAAGAGAGGGGTGAATTGCTACACTAACTCAGTTATCCTTGAGTTAGAGAGAGGAGATGGATCTAGTATATAAGTATAGGGCATGGCTTTTAGATTATAGCCATGTTAGAGTTTTGAAAAATAGAGTGAGTTACTAAAAGTAATACATGTATAATAAATAGATTATAAAAAAGAATGCTGAAAAGTTCTACTCCCTTGAAGTGGAGGCTTTTAATAATATATTTGAGAATCTTTCTAGAAGTTTTCTATACATGAAAAATGTGTGAATAATTCTTTTTTACACAAGTGAAAATTCTGTATCTTACTTTCCTTACAGTTTGTATTGGGACCTTTTCTCATTAATATGTGCAGCATTTTTAAAATTGCTGTTTTTGCATTGTATGGCTGTACCTTCATTTATTTAGCCAGTTGCATGTTAATAGTCACTGTGTTGTCTTCTTTTGTTATTACAAATAATGGTGAACTGGATAACTTGTGTGTGTATGTGTGTGTTTGCAGTCTTATGGAATTATTTATTAGTAGCATAACTTTCTGGAAATGAATTCCTGGGTTGAAGAGATTGTACCTTTTGCCAGTTTAACAAACTTATCACAATTAGATAATCTTTTAGGTTTAAATTTTAACATGCTATGAATTTGGAAACAATGCATTTAATTTCATGGAAGTAGTATTTTAAAATATATTTGTCTTTTTTGTATGTAGTCTCAAAAACATAAATACAAAGTCCTTTTCCGGGAACCGGACACATGGTGGAAGTTCAAACCAAAGGAACTTGCAAGGTAAAATTGAGAGACTATTTAACATGTTTTTAATTTATGGCAGTGATAGAAAGTCCGTCTAGATTTTTTTCTCCCTACAAATAATGAATGAAACAAAATGGATTAGGTTGCAGCTTTGATAACAAATTTTGTATTTCTTGTAGACCTTTTTTCAGTTTATGAAGAGTTTGTATCTTTTTATTCCTAATACTGAGTTAATTAACAGAAATATTCCAGTTGTCTTATAGAGTCGGTACCTTTTTACTTATTAGCAGTATAATGTCAATATCTGAAATTTGAACAGATCCTGGGGTTTGGTGTACCTGAACCATGTGCTACTGGGAGGAACCAATCATTGTAGCTGCCTAATGACTAAGAATACTGAAAGGAAGCAAAGGAAGTATAGGTAGAAAAGGTAGCAGATGTCTAGCTCTGCAGTTATGCAGTTTTTGCACTACCCTTCCCTCTCCTTGCCCTTCTCCCAAAGGTTTTACTTTTTTACTTGATTGTTTGACTTAAATTAAAATGTTACTTAGGACATGGACACATAATGTATTTTGCTTTGTGTTCTGTATTCCCTTAGAGATAACCCTAACTTGATTTTGGTCAGGGTATTTTCTTCTTGGTCATTTTAACTAATTTCTATACTAACTGAAGGACAACCTAATTTTAGTATATTCATAATGTTGTGCAGCCATCACCACTATCTAATTAGTGCACACTCAAAAGAAACCCCGTACCTGCTATTGGTCACTCTCAATTCTCTCTTTCCTTTGGCAACTGCTAATTTGCTTTTCTGTGTCTATGAATTTGCCTATTCTAGACATTGCATATAAATGGAATCATACAATTTGTGGCCTTTTGTGTCTGGCATCTTTCACTTAGCATCATGTTTCAAGGTTCATCCATGTTGTAGGATGTATCAGTACTTCATTCCTTTTTATATGTTTTTGGTACATAATAGATTTGGTTTTCTAATATTTTGCTTAGGATTTTTGCATCTGTATAAATGAGAGAGGTTGATCAATAATTTTTTCTTCCTTGCTCTTTCTTGCCTGGCTTTGGTATCGTGATTTTAGGTTGATAAAATTAATTGGAAAATATTTCTTCTTTTTCTCTTTTCTGAGTTTATGTAAGTTTGGATGTTTGATAGAATTTACTTATGAAACTTGTGGATCTGGTGTTTTCTTTGTGAGAAGTTTTCAGGTAGAATTTGTCCATTACACCAAAGTTTCCAAATTTATTAAGACTTTATTAAGACAATTATAGTATTCTCTTACCATTTACATCTGTGTTGCATCCATACTTAAGTTAACCCTTTTCAGTCTGGATATGTTTATATGTATCTTCCTTCTTTTTTTCTTATTCTCACCAGAGATCAGATTTTTTATTAGCCTTTTCAAATAAACATCTCTTTGCTCATCTGATCTATTTTAAGTTTGTTTTATGTTCATTTCTGCTTCTCTTTTATTTTACTTTCTTTGCTTTTTAAAAAATCTATTTTGCTTTGTTTATTCTGTTATTTTTATAAGGTTTCACCTGAAGGTTTAGGTTATTTTCTTATATGAGCATTTGATGCTATAAATTTCCTTAGGAAATTAGATGCTCCTAGAATTTTAATATATAATATTAATGTAATGCTTTCTTTTTATCATTTATACTCTAATTTGTATTGTGATTAATTTTACTTTTTAACCCTTGGGTTATTTAAAACCATGTTTTTAAGTTTGTGAACAGATGGTTTTTAAATTTCTCTTTTAAGAAATTCATTTTCAACTTAACTGTAGTAGGTAAGATTGTGCCATTTGTGTGATACTAATTCTCTGATATTTTAAAAGATGCGTTTCATGTTTGATAAAAATGTATACTGGTTATAGTATGTTAATACATTATTGAGTCATGCTTCTGTTGCTCACATGTTCTATAGCTTTACTTTTTAAAAAAATGCTTGATGGATTAATGTTTTAAGAGAGGAATGAGGAAATCTATGTGAGAGGGATGTATTGAAATCTCCCTTTATTGTGTAGAATATGTCCACGTTTCTTCTTATAAATCTGCCTATTTTCACTTTATGTATTCTGAGGATATTTTTTGATGTGCTTATAGCTTAAAGTTTTTGTATCTGTCTGATTTAACCTTTTATCCTTGTCAAGTGATTTTCTTTTATCCTTAATTTTAATTTTTGTTATGAAATCTAATTTGTCTAATATTAGTAGAACTACGCCAGCTTCCTTTTAGGATTTGAGTGTTATTTCTTTTTCCATACTTCTACTTTTTTTTTTTTTAAAGATTTTATTTATTCATGAAAGACAGAGAGAGAGAGAGAGAGAGGCAGAGGGAGAAGCAGGCTCCCAAGGAGCAGGGACCCCGATGCAGGACTCGATCCCAGGACCCTGGGATCATGACCTGAGCCGAAGGCAGATGCTTAACCATCTGAGCCACCCAGGCGCCCTTCATACTTTTACTTTTGACTTTTCTGTGTCTTTACATTTAGGTGTATCTCTTACAACCAGTATGACTGGGTTTTGAAAAACCTCTCTGTCCATCTTTGGCTTTTCATTCTTAAGCTTAATTCTTTTATGGTTATTTTGGTTATTCATGTAATTAGTCTTGTTTCTTACTGTCTTCCCTTTGTGCACTTTCTCTTTATTTCACCTTTCCTGCGATTGTTTTTCTCTTATCACAGAAAATTATATATTTGATTTTTCCCCCTTTTCATCATGCCTTATTTTGGATTTTTTTCACTGAATGCGGATTTTCTTATTTACTTTTTCCTTCTTTTTTGATTTGGAAATTATAAACACTATTTTTATCCTTTTAGTGGTTACATTAAAACTTTGATCATGCAAACTTTAAATTTAAAGTCAAACCATTTTGTTAGCCTTCCTTCTTGCAAATATAAGGACTTAAAAACATTTTAATTCTGATATTTATCTCCCTTCTGACTTACATGCTATGATTGTCTAAAATGTACAGACACTGTGTGTTTTCACTCATACAGTTATTGTTGTGCTTAATTTTTCTTTCATCAGAGATACTTCATCTGGGAATTTCCTTCTGTCTGACATTCATCTTTTAGGATTTTCTTTACAGTGTAGTTCTGCTTCATGTCAAACTTTTTTTTTTTTAATCAAAATTCTTTTATTGCCTTCATTCTTGTAAGATACTTTCACTGGGTGTATATATTCTAGATTGACAGTTTCTGTTATTGAAGATAACATTTAATTCTTTTTTGACTTCCATTATTGTTAAGGCAGCTGTAATTCTAATACTTGGTTTCTTTCTAGATAATTATTTTTTTTTCCTTTAGTTTCTGGTTGCTTTTAATATCATCTCTTTATCTTTGGTGAATGACAATTTCAGTACCATGTTTGTAGTGGATTTCTTAATATGTATCTTGTTTGGGATTTGTTGGGCTTCTTGGATTAGGGGACATCAATGATGTCTTTGATCAGTTCTGGAAAATCCTTAGCCATTTTTCTTTTAATTGCTTCTGTCCCATGTACTCTCTTTCTGGGACTTGGATTAGATGTATACTACCTTTTTGCTCTGTCTTCTATGTCTATGTCTCTTAACTTCTCTTTCATATTTTCTATCTCTTTGCTTCTCTGTGATCTGAAACCAGACAAGATTGAGGTAGGTAAATATGAAAGCCAGATTTGCCCAGGTGGCAAATACTGATATTAGCCCTGGGATCCAGACACTAAGCCTTAGATCCTTGCCAAAGATAGGAATGTTGCAAACTAGATGTTTTCATTATGACAAGATCCTTGAGAGACTAAAGCATATCATCTGGCCTCCTGGCAGATGCAAATCCAGATGTTGTATGAAGGAAAGCACCCCAGGTTAAGGCCTAAGGATTCTCATATATTAAGTTCAACTAAATATGAGTTCATAAAAACACACAAATAAGCTATCATGAGTGAAAGCACAAATATGACAAATTTCATATTTGGACATCCAGAGACTTCATATACCAGGAATTTTTTTTCTTTGCTTGAACTTAAAATGTATTAAAATATATGTTTGCTTTAATTGACTTGGGATCTAGTTTTATTGTAACAGGAGAGCCCTTTGGACATCTAATCTGCCATAGTGGCATAAGTAGAAGATTGTAGTGGAGTTTTTTTACTTACTAGTTAATAGTCTTGAAGTAATGGTCATATTCTTATGAAATGTTTTTTTTGCAGAGCTTGAGAATAGCTTCTTTTAAAGTTATTAGGATCTGCTGTTTTTTTCTGAGTTGCTAAATGATATTTGGAAAAGATTGTATGGAATGATTAAAAAAATGGTAATTTAAGACATCCTGAATAAGATGAAATTAGAATCTAACAGTATATATTGTGTCGTAATAAACCAGCTTAGATATTTTTACGTATTAGAAATAATATTATTTTTCTTGACATTTTATGTTTCAATTAAAAAAAAAACTTAATTACCAATATTCCTTCTACCCTTTTCTCCCCTGGAATTTTTAGGCGTAATATTCATGGGGTAAGCAAAGAAAAAATAGCAAGAATGTTGGAACATTATCAGCGTTTTGTTTCAGTGCCAATAATCATGAGTTCTTCAGTTCCAGAGAAAAGTGAACGTATTGAGTTGTTTGTCTATTCTTGTGAGGACATCAGTACTAGGTAGGTTAAAGTCCCTGTATACACAAATTCAATGTGAAATATAATTTAAAAAGAATAATTTTGGAGCTTGTGAAATCATTGCCAAATAACTTTAAAAATAAAAGTGGACGTTTATTATTTGTAGGGTTTAGATATAGTCTTACCTGAAGCAAGATGTATATGGTTAGCAAGAGAAGTGAAGTTATATATTTAATGACATGGGAGTTTTTTCATTGTCCTCAGGGTTTTGTGGTTCCATGTTTATACTGTGAATACTCCTGCCTTTTTTATGTAACTGCCTGCTATTCCAGTATTTATCTGTTATTGCCTGTTGTTATTTTGCATCACTTCTTAATTTCTTTAGGTATTTGTAAAAATACTCTTTCAAGTTAGTATTATAAAAATTAATTATTAATGGTATACCTTGACTGAGTAATACAAGTCATAGCCTTTTGAGAGTTTGTAGTCCAGCATAGTACTGATTCTATTAAACATTTAGGACACAGAAACAGTTGAATAGATGGGTGAGTTAAAGAATAACCTTAAATATAGATAGAGGTCTAAATTGCCTACACTTTCTGATGATAAGGAATGGTGAGTCTCTATTAAAAAGGAGTTGGGAAGAGAAAATTCATAAATGCTCTTTTATTGAGGAGTCATGTTACAAAGTGGTTTAGAGCATGGGCCCCTGAGCTGTGTTTCCTGGCTTGAAATCCCAAGGCTTTGTAATCTTTGACAAATTATAGAATCTCTCTATACTTCAGCTCTTCATTTCTAAAATGGCAATAATAACACTTTGCTCAAAAGACCTCAGCAACATAGTAGTTATCAAACTTTTTAATCTTTGCTATTTTGATTCATAAAAAATGGTTCCTCCTATTAAAAGTTGAGCATATTTTTATATTTAAAAAAAAAAGAAAACTCAGTGTTAGATGTGATTTCATTTAGGAAAGCTTCATGGGAGAGTTGGGACTTTGAGAGCTCCTGGAATAAAGGAAGAAAGGAAGGGGCACCTGGGTGGCTCAGTTGGTTAAGCATCCGACTCTTCATTTCCACTCAGGTCCTGATCCCAGGTTGTGAGATGAAGCCTCAGGCTCTGTGCTCAGCTGGGAGTCTGCTTGAGGATTCCCTCTGTCCCTCTCCCTCCGCCCCTCCCTCCCCCTCTAAGAAGAAAGAAAGGAAGGAAGATGAGTAGATAAATTGAGGAAAAAAACACTGAAGTTGAAAGTGTAATGATTAGGCAAAAGTGCTCTAAGTCTGAAATTAACATTGAGGATGGTTTTAAAAAATTTAATAGGTGACATTTCAAATGACAGCTCTCCTCCCTTTCTCTCATTTCTTTTAGTTGTGCAAATCATGTTGACTCTTTGTCACTTTGTAAATGAAGCTTAAGCATAATCCTCTGTAGCAAATGACAGGTATTATAGAAGCAGACCTCTTTTCACATATATTAAGCTAAAATAGTTCTGAAAGAAGCCAGGGAGGTGGTGTCCTCTTCTGGGAACAAATTTAGAATCGTATCTTTAATATTTAATGCATATGAACACCTTCACTGAAAATCTCATGTTCACTATTTAATTCAAAAAAAGTGTGAGTGCTTCCTATATGCCAAGCATTGTGTTAGGTGTTGGGGTTACAATAAAGGGATGTATTCACAATGTACTAGAGAAAGATCAAGATAAGCTTTTATAATTTTAATGTAGTTTATTTATAGAAGTTTTAGAATAAATGTTAAGTGCCTTGTCTTTCAGTTGAATGCTGCTTTAATTTAAATCATAATGTTAATGGCAACATTAAGAGACTTCCTTATAATACTTTAAAAAAAATCTTACAGCCCAAGAGACAATGAAAAAGAAGAAAATGTTTTATCCTCATCTTTGAAGCATCTAGAGTTAACTGAAGAGAAGAAACTTGAAGTAACCAAAGAAACTATATTACCTGAGAATGTTACATATCTCTCTAATGCAGATTTAAACAAAGGAAGAAAAGAAATAAGTGGTATGAATCCTGACATTCAGAGTGCTTTCATTCAGGAAGTTTCAGACATGTATTTTTCTGATTCTGAAAGCAAAGTACAGGCAAAAGAAAAAGGTAAAAAAGAAGAGCAGGTAGAACTGGCTTCTGAAAAAGAGTATAGTAAAACTGATGCAGATAGTGTTGTCGAGAGAGTGTCGCCGAGTATTTGCTCTGGTGAAAATAATCAAGAAGACTATGATCTTTCAAATACTATACCATTTCATAATGAAAAATCCTCACTGGGTGAAACATTGGAAGAAAGAGCCACAGTAAGGAAAAAAACCTTTGGAAAACAAAAAAGCAAGTCAGCTTTGGAAAAGTTCCCGACGAGACATGAGCTATCAAATTTTGTTGGTGACTGGCCAGTTGATAAGACTATTAGTCAGAGGACAAAAAGGAACCGAAAAACTGAAAAAGCTTCATCTGGTCAAAGTGACAAAAAATATAATCGCCTTCAGTCACGCAAAGGATTAGATAATACTCTATCTGCGAATATAGATCATATCCAGCAACGAGAATCTCCGCATGAAAGTACAGAGGATGACAAGAAGTCACAGTATGATGATGCTTCAGAATCTTTCAATAGCTGTCAGTATGATACATATAAAAATACTGAAAAACAGTCATTCAGCATTGTGGGTGACTGGCCTTCGTCTGATTCCTTAGCTCAGAGAGAGCACAGATCAAGAATGCCGAAGGATGGTTTGAAGGAACCCAACCTAGAATTTGGAACAAAAGACAGTATGAATGAAATATCCTTCTACACAGCACATGAGACCTGTTGTTGGGGCACAAGCCCTGAAGAACTGAAAACCCTGGGTAGTTCCACTCTAGGAAATTCTGAAACGCTACCCAATGAAATGACCTATGAGAATAAGACTTTTCCAAGTAAAAAGATTCATAGACAGCACACATTGTCTCTTACTTTTACCAGTAGTGGGCCAACTATTCCTGGAGTAGTAGGACCACAAACTTTAGCTGAATTTCCAGAAGGAAAATCTAAAAAAGTCCCTAGAATAGAAGAAGGCATGTATACCCAGACTGAACCACAGGATTTTGCTCTCTTATGGAAAATAGAAAAGAATAAAATTAGTGTTTCAGATTCTGTGAGAGTATTAACAGGACGATTAGATGGATTTAAACCAAAAGCTTTCAATATTAACACAAAATTAGATGTTCAAGAAACAATTCCATATAGGGTAATGTATGACAAAAGCACGTATGTTGAAGAAAGTGAGCTTACCAGTACTGATGAATCTGAAAATCTTAACATTCTTTGTAAACTCTTTGGATCCTTTTCATTAGAAGCCCTAAAAGACTTATATGAGAGGTGTAACAAAGATATTATTTGGGCCACAAGCCTTTTGTTGGATTCTGAAACTAAATTATGTGAGGATACTGAATTTGAGAATATCCAAAAATCATATGATGAAGCACAAACTGGGCCATTTTCTCTGGGATTAAATTTGAAGGAAATAATTAGCCAAAGAGGAACCTTGGAGGATTCTAATTCATCTGTGCCAGAATTTAGCCATGGCACTGCTGTCAGTAACACTAATGTACAGTCCACCTGTGATTCAGAAGATAGAAACCCAGAGCAGGCAGAAATAAGAGCTATCACTACTGAAAAACCTGGATTAATAACGGGTTTATTTCCTAATGCCACTCTAGATCTAAAGAATACTAATGAAGTACTTCCCAGTAGCCAGGCAGAACTTCCAGATCTGTATAACATTAAGCAGTCTTTTCCAGGTACTCTAAAAGCTACTGTCGCTAAAGATGTGAATGAAATGGAGAAGAATCTAGAAGTCACAGAGATTGGAGACAGTATACATTCTTCTTTGAATTTGTCTGATATTTTAAACTCTGTATCAAGCACTTCAAATCTTGAATTAAGTGAAGAAGTTGATTTAACTGACTCTCTTGAGATAAAGAAAAATGAAAATCTTCCAAAGGATTATGTGAAATTTCCAAACACTGAAGAATTTATGAATGAAGATGAACAGGAAATGGAAAAAATTCTAATGGCTGAGGGCACTTTGTCAGCTGGAGTTAATGAAGAAGATAAAACTGAGACATTGAATCCCATGCCAGTGATGGCCAAATCTCTGACCATAGACTGTCTGGAATTGGCATTACCGCCTGAGCTGGCTTTTCAGCTCAATGAATTATTTGGCCCTGTTGGTATTGATTCAGGTAAAGAAAAAATAGATTACATGTATGTGTGTCTTTGTGTGAATAGAATACAGATTCAGGGTTCTATCTTAATTTTAAAATTATGTCATATGTTAACTGAAATGTAAAAGTAATTTGTGTTGCCTTCCTTATTTTTGACTGTAGAGGATTTAAAAAAATGTAATTTTTTTTGTAGAGGATTTAAAAAAATGTAATTTAAAGAAATAGTATTTATATAGAGTTTGGGTTCATCCCATGCATATATTGAAAGTTTTCTGTGGTTTGTAGAGGATTTAAAAAAATGTAATTTAAAGAAATAGTATTTATATAGAGTTTGGGTTCATCCCATGCATATATTGAAAGTTTTCTGTGGTATTTACCTCATACTTATTTGCACAGATGAACCTTTTTGAATCTGTAGTGTTACTCCAGATGTACTTAAGGCAAGATTAATTTCATAGAATACACTTCTTGAAAAATCTTGACTAGTGGAAACAAATATATACGTTTAAACTAATGGACATGAATAACTTAAATATATGAAGCATTGTATAATTGCACCTGCCAAGAAGTGTGAAAACAGTGACATACTACATAAACAAAAATATTCCAAGAGATTTAAACTAAAAATGTAGATTAGTAATTAATAATATAAATTAGTTTTATGATACATAAGGTGGTTGAGTATGTTTTCTGAAAATGTATGAGTAATGATTATATTTTCTTTTCTTTTTTCTCCCCTCACAAGGGTCTCTAACAGTTGAGGATTGTGTTGTTCATATAGATCTGAATCTGGCTAAAGTGATTCATGAGAAATGGAAAGAATCTGTAATGGTTGGTAGGCTTTTTATTTATGAAGAGCTCCTTTTGTGTTCACCTTTGCTCTTAATAAAATCTGTTGTATGAAAGAATTCTATTGAATTTTGACTTTGACAGAGAATGAACTTTTTCCAATAAACAGATAATGATATTTTTTTCTCTTTCCAATATTTTAGATTATTACCAGACTGGCCAAATTATATAATTGATGATGGAGCGCAATATGATTGTTGATTTTTTTTAAGAGAAAAATGATAAATAGTTTTTTATTCTCTAAAGACTTGCAGTGCTGCCTGATTAAATTTCAAAAACAGTCTAAAGAAAAAAAGCCTAAGAGCTCTATAAGTGGAAAAATATATTGATATAGTCCTACTTCATAATCTTATCTAATTTTATTGTTTTACTTAGATTTAGCAAGAATGATTGATAGTTTTACAAGAAGTGATTTCTAGAGAAAAATAATATAATCTTATTTTCTAATGCACCCTCCTTTGCGAATCCCCCGTCCTGCATTTGTGTTTAGGAGCGACAAAGACAAGAAGAGGTATCCTGTGGCAAGTTTATGCGAGGTAAAGCACATACTTTTTACTCCTGATGTTCTTGTCATGATGTCAAAACTTGGTGTATGTGTATAAATTTTATCTCATTATTAAATGTACTTCCACAAAATATGTTACCCAAGAATTTTGATTTGCAAATAAAAATTCTTTAGAATATTTAACATTTAATATTGACATAAAACCAGAAGAACTGAAAAGCACCTATGATTAACTTTCATGAGTACAGTGGAACACCTTAGGTGTGCTCTAATACATATAGTCAAGGTGTTTCCTGTTTTAAGATTTTGCTCTGAATGAAAGAAAACTTCTGGTTTGAGAGCAATAAAATGTTCATGTGTCTGATTGAGAGCATCATTCAACTGTTACTTGGTTATTCGAAATTTTTATTGATGTTAATTTTATTAGAGCACAAAAGTCGGCCTGCTTTTGGAACATCTGCCAAATTGAAATACTTGATTCTAGAAGACCTTTTGGGTAGCATCGTCCTCAGTGATTAGTGCAGGGTGGCAGAGCTGTTAACAGGAGCCTCCTATTGTGTACATTTCCTTCAGATGCCTCTTTTGTCCACTTCACACCAGGACTCCAGGTTGAAGGTTCTTTGGGTATGCTTTAGTTGCAGCTTCAAGAACTAAAGCTATTTGAGAGCTAGAGGTACTGGAAAGGTATGAGAGTTATGGGGATGGCAGTATCTGCTGTCTTCACTCTCCGGGAGAACTAAGGAGTATATCAGAATGTGCTGGTACTGAGATGCTGAAATACTATACATTAAATCTCGTTACTGTGAACTTCTTAGAATGTTCAGTTTCCTCCTTATATTGAATATCATTTGTTTAATATTTGTTGTGTGCCTCTGTTGGGTTTATGGGTTTGCTAAAATATTGATCCTTTCAGTCCTTGGAGTGGCTGAGCAGAGCTGAGCAGAGCTGCTCTAGCTGGTTGCTTCCACCTGGCCCAAACTCCCTTTGTTTACCAGTGTATGTGTGCTGGTTTTTCTGTGTCCATGCGATGTAAAAAAGAGTGGGAACCACTGAGTTGATTTGCAATGATACCCAGATCCTTGCTCATTTGAGATATTCCTACATTTATACATATTCTTGCTTGCAATTATGTGAAGATATATTTTGAAACTTCAGAGTTATATTTATAAGCTAGAAATAAAAAATCATGTTTCTTTGGTCTTTCTGAGGTAGTTGTAACAGAATGAGTAATGCTTAATTTGTTTATTGTTGAGGGTCTGATACTATTTATACTGCTTTTATAGATCCTTCCCTGGTTGGGCACATTGGTCTCGAGAATCCTGAACAAAAATCATCTCAGAGAACAGGCAAAAAATTACTGAAGTCTTTAGCAGCACCTGAAATGCTACCCTTATTGGATCATTGGAACACTCAAACTAAAAAAGTATCACTCAGAGAAATAATGTCAGAAGAAATTGCTTTACAGGAAAAACACGCTTTGGTATGAGATGGTATAACTATTAAGCTTTTGCCTCTGACTCTAGGTTGATTGTATGTTTACTCTGTGATCTTCATTTGATTCTGTATTTCCTAGTCTGGAATCTGTATTTAACTGATCGAAATTAATGTTAAAATTGAAACTGTTTCGAAGTTTGAAGCTGGAATTTTTTGCTTCTGGGAGATTAGTTGATATTCTATAACAATAAGCCAGTCTGTGTTAAACCATTATTTTAGATTGAATTTTGCAGGTGATTGAGCTGCTTTTTTTTTTTTTTTACTTTTAGCATAATTTTTTAATTCTTGAAAAACATGAAAGAAATCTTTCATTTAAAGATAATTTTATTCATAAATTAGTAAAAAGAAATGTCTGTTTTGCTATTAAAGAAGTATCCAACCTCAAAACAATTTTTTTTTTAAAGTAGGCTCCATGTACAGCGTGGAACCCAGCGTGGGGCTTGAACTCATGGCCCTGAGATCAAGGCCTGAGCTGAGAACCAAGAGTGGGACATTAACCAACTGAGCCACCCAGGCACCCCAAAACAGAGTTTTTTAGAGAAAAATTTAGAAACTTAAAAAAAATAACTACTCTTCTTTTTCTAACTTTTTAATCAAACATGTTCAAATAAAAACTTCATTTTGAACTTTATTTTTGTTCCTTATTCACCATATCAAATTTTATGAAGCCATAAGTGAATTTGGTTTCTTTTGCCTTTCTTCTTAGGCTTTTTTTGATTTCTGAAAATTAGTATTAGAGAATTTCAGAAATCAAAAAGGGGAAGAACTTAGAGGTTATTTAGTCCAATTCTCAAAGAAAAGAAGTAATTCTTAGATGGTGATCTTAAAACATTTTACTTTCTTTCTTACTCATTTGACTACTCAGAGGAGCACCTTTACATTTGGCTGAAATACCTAGAATTGGGGCATAGGAAGAATGATGGTATTCCTCCACCTTCATATTTATTTTCCCCAGTTATCTTATTAATTAATTGGAAACATGCTACTATTTTTGCATGTTTACATAACCTAAGGAACCAGTCTCTTTGGTAGGGTCTTATAATGTAGTGTTGTTTCAAATATCCTCTTCATTTATATGTGTAATAAATTGGAGAAATGCATTTTCTTAAAAAAATAAGGAAATCTTAGAACTTATGCCCAAATGGTATGTCACCTTTTGTTGAACTGCCATTTTTTTTAAATACTGAAACTTAACTTTGTGGTTCTAATCTGCCTTTTAATCTCTCAGTATAATAGTGAACAGATGAATATCTCTGACTTCCCAACTTAATGCATTTTTTTTTCTATCAGTGATTTTTGCTTATCTTTCTGTGGGTTGGGTAATAGAAGCTGTACTTATTTTGTCCCAAGGATACTTCTTAGGTAGAACCTCAGTAAGAGAATTTCTTGATGCTTTCTTTTCCTTCTTTGTCTCCAAAGGAGAAATACACTTCGTATTTTTTTAAGCAAAGAGATAAACGTTAGGCATAATATATAAAGTAGAATAATTCTAAGATGATTAAGGTCATGAGTTTTCAGTCATGAGACCTTAGAATTTGTAGTTTAGAAACTCTATGACCTGAATTTTTTAGTAAGTTCAGATTATAATGTGTATCTTAAATAAAACATGAAATATTTTTAATTCTTGAGATGGCTTGTTTCCATTACTCTTGTGGTGTGTGATGTGTTCAGCTTTACCAGTCTCTCTTACTGGTCAGATTATCACCTGTTGTGGACTCTGTCTTATTGTTTGGTGTTGTAAATGACCTAGATACGTTAGGCTTCAAAAGCAATAACACTTCTAGGGTTGTCCTAGATTATTGTAATTTCTATATTTTTGAGTCACCTTTGAAATAGTATAGGGAGTTATTTTTCAAACATTAGCAGCTTCATAGCAAACAGAAATATTATGTACTTACATTACAGTGTCAACAAATTGTCTTAGAGTTAGAAATCAACTTTAAGAATGTTTACCATAATCCTAGGTTAGAATTTAAAAAGCACATTTTAGGGAAGTTCTTTAATTTGGCAGTTTCAACCGATCCCATTATGGCTCATGAAAAAATAACAATCAGTGGCAGTTCTCATACAGTTATTTTGGAGTAAATATGTTTGTGAAAATTTTTTACATTGTGAATTTTAAGATTTTCTCGTCAACCTGAATTTGCAACTCATTTGTACGTTGTAGTTTCTGCCCATTGAGGAGAATATGTTTATGAGGACGTTGTTCACAGCATCACCCAGTGTCCCTTTTCTGAGGACCCATGGGAGAAATTTCTCTCAGGGCTCAGTGCCAGAAAAAGCTGTACTTCTCCTGAGCAACTGGTTTGTTTTTATTTTATGGACACTGAGAATCTTTGTTTCCCCCTTTGCTTTGGCCACTAAGAAGCTCAGAACTGAATTTGTGGCCCACCTTTAGCAATTGTACAGGATTTTATGGCATGCATTTATACACTAATGTTACCTGCTAGCTTTATCCTATAGTCTTCCTTTTATTTTCTCTACTCTGACTTCTTCATTTATTTATATCCTGTTTATATTTTCATCTTCTTTTTTTGTATAATATGACTGAACGTGCTGGGTGTGTATATGTGAGAGTATGTATATATTTATATACACTTGCACACATATATGTATATATGTGTGATTGTGTATGTATATAAATGAACAGCTTCAAATACTTTGCAAAAAATGGGATATAAATAAATAGTGCAAGAATACTTATATTACTAATTTCAGTCTTTAATCAGTGAAGAAAGTCTGTGATTGCTTTAAATGACTAATCTTTTTGCAACAAAGTAACCATGCTTATGGATCAGCATAATTAGTTTTATAAATTCTATCTGAAGGATGATTTTTGTCTCTTTTGTTTGTTTTAGAAAAGGGAGGCACTTATGTTTGAAAAAGATTGTGCCACTAAACTAAAGGAGAAGCAGCTCTTTAAGATATTTCCAGCCATTAACCAAAATTTTCTGGTGGACATTTTCAAGGACCACAAGTAAGTGATAGGATTATCTGTAGGTTCTATTATGATGTCATTGAAAGCATATCATTTTAATTTTTCTGATAACAAATCAGATAGGCATATTATAAACCATTTAAATGCAACGTACATAATATAGCAAGTGAGCAGGTTTTGGCAATTGGTTCATGGTCCACTAATGTGTATGTGCTTACATGTGTATCTGTTTGCTTTTGTGTCTATATATAAATACATATTTCACCAAAAATAGGTTGTTTTATATACTGTTTTGTAGTTTTGTTGGTATTTATTTTTCTAGTCCATACTTAGTAATTCGCTTTTTTAAGTCCATAGAGTTAATTCCATAATAATCGTAAAGTGTTTTTTTAAAGATTTATATATTTATTTTCCATTCTAATGGCCATTTTTATTATAAAAATCCAGATATAAAAGGTATTCTTTCAACCTTTCCAACTTTTCTTTTTTACAAAAACAAAAATGGCACGTAAAAAACCTTTCCTGTTGTCATTCCCATAGATGGATGTTTTCCCCCTAAAAGTACTATAATTTGAACATGCTCCTCTTTATGGGCTTTTTGACTGCAAGAAAAATTGGAAACCATGTTGCCCACTAAGCCTCCTTGAACATACATTTTTGCACACATGGATGAAGGCTATTGTACACTACTTCCTAAAGTGAAGTTGCTGGTTCAGAGTGTGCGCATAGAAAATTTTTACAGCTCATATATATATATATATAGAGAGAGGCTTTCTGTATTAGTTAAATGTACTGATAGTGTAACCCACCCTGGATTTATATTAAGAATCTTTAAGATTTTTGCCATCCCAATGGGTAAAATAGTTCACTGTTGTTTAAATTTAAATTTTCTTTTTTTTTTAATTAATTTTTGAGAGAGAGTGAGAGAGCGAGCACAAGCAGAGGGGGAGTGGCAGAGGGAGAAGCAGACTCCCCACTGAGCAGGGAGCCCAATTCGGGGCTTGATCCTAGGACCCTGGGATCATGACCTGAGCTGAAGCAGATGCTTAATCGACTGAGCCACCCAGGTGCCCTAAATTTTAATTTTCTTGATCACTAGGAAGGTTGAGCCTTTTTCATTATTTTTCTACTAAATACTTTTTGCCTGTTTTCTCTTTGGTTCTTTGTATTTCTTTCGACATTTGTGAGAACTCACTATATATTATGTGTAGTTATCTTTGTTTTTATAGATTATTATTATTTTTCACCCTGATACTTATCGCTTAACCTAGTATAGTCTCTTTGGGCATATACATGTTTTAATTCATATGTTTTATCAGAAAATCATTTCCTTTATGGTTTCCAAGTTTAATGTCATTTTAGGAAGTCTGTCCTACCCCAATATTATAAAATTATTTTCTTCAGTATTTTTATTTTTTTATTATTTATTTGAGACAGAGCAAAAGCGAGAGAGAGAGAGAACGAGTCAGGGGGAGGGGACAGAGGAAGAGGAAGAAGCAGACAGGCTGATGAGCAGGGAGCCTGACTTGGGGCTCCATCCCAAGACCCTGGGGTCATGACCTGAGCTGGAGGCAGATGCTTAACCGACTGAGCCACCTAGACGTCCCTCATTTTCATTATTTTTTTTTCATTTTTATTTTCATTATTTTTAAAATAATCTCTAATTCAGATTGATTTGTTTACCTAAAAATTTTTCATTTACCCAAAAATTTTTAATATTTTTTTTTTTTTTGAAGAGTGTTTAATTTTCTAAATGGTTTGATGGTTTTGTTGGTAGGTGGAGTGAGGACTATTGTTTATTTTATTTTGTTGTACTGAGGTATAAGAATGTCGCCTGAAGAGTTCTTTTTAGAATTTAAGATTTTCTTTGTGGTTCATACGTGATCTGTTTTAACAGATATTACACAAAAGTGCTTTTGAAAAAGAATATTCTCTGCTAAGTATGTAGAGTTCTAAACATGTCACTTAAATCAAGTTTTTAATGGTATTATTCCAATAAACAATTTCCCTACTTATTTTTGCTATCTAACCAGCTGTTTTCTTAGAGTTATGTGTTAAAATCTCCCAAGGGAATGGGGATTAGGAGAGTGTCACTGGCATATGGCAACTCTCTTTATGGGGACCTGGCACAAGATGGCCTGATGTGAAACAACCCAGAGTTGTGGTTCCCCAGGCAAGGTAAGGGGGACTGAGTGAGTCCTTCCTGGGGATGCCCAGAGTGATGGGGGTCAGTCAGGCCCTTCAGGGTAGGTGGTCAGTTGCCTCCATTTGTTTGTCAGCAGCTGGATAATTTTTTCAGTTAGCAGTAGCTTCACCTTCACCCTTCAGAAGGGTAGGTGGGTTCAGTTACTGATTATATATATGCCTGTGGTATAATCTTCCAGGGCCATCCTCCCTTTAACACTACCAATGGTGGATACTGCCTTCCAGCCCCAAGAGTAATAAGCAAGCCTGTGATTTTTAGGGCTATTTAGGATGGTAATTGCTGTTGGCTTCCAATCCCTAGGAACTGCTCTTTGTTGATCGTATCTGAGGTAGCAATATCAGAGGGCTAAAGTGGTAGTCCCCAGAATGGTTCTCCATCAAGCGTTGTCTGTACTAAATTGAAGAATAGCACAATATCACAGTACTTTGGATCACTGTTTATCACATTTCACAAATACTCCTTTGTGGTCAGCTCTTCATTATATAGTCATTGGAAGAGATCAGAAGCATAAACAGCCTGAAATAATAGCAGTATAAAATCATTTATAATTTGCTTTGGAATGAGTTTCTTTAGATATTGGAACATGAGTGTTTCAAGTCTTTGTCAATTTGTAGAATTTGAGATTACATATATATAGAATCGCCATGAAAATATGCCTGAATAATTAGGGGTGAGGGGTAAGATAGTGTTTTACTTTTTCCTTTCTATATCCCTGCTTAGAATTCTTTGACTAGAACCTTATGGTTTAAGTAAAAAGTGAAACTTCACACAATAAAAATGTCAGTTTAAAGATATATTGTCTATGTTTGATGTTTGAAGGAAACGGAAACCATGTGTGAACCAACAAGGGACCTAAGAAGTATAGGTGATGAGATGAAAGTAAGATTTGTTGTGGATAATCTACCTGGAATAAAAGATCAGAAAATGAATTCATTATCCATGTTACCTTTTGGTCTTTTTTCACAAAAATTAGTTTTTGAGAGCTATTATTTAATAATTTCCTTCTGGTCATTCTTGAGTCTTTGAGATGCATAATGAGCATATAATGTCAATGTTTAAAACTTAGAAGTAAGCCAGTGTTTGAAGGATTGCATATGTTACTGTTTTCATATTAACTTTTATTTTTTTAAGTAACATTATATCTGTAACTCTCTACAGCTATTCATTAGAACACACAGTTCAGTTTCTAAACTGTGTTCTTGAAGGAGACCCTGTAAAAACAGTTGTAGCACAAGAGTTTGTTCACCAAAATGAGAATGTCACTTCTCATACTACACAGAAGTCTAAGGAGAAAAAGGTATGGAGTTATTTATTTTTACTATAATGGTAAATACTTGTATATGAAAATATAATTGGTTTGTTGGTATAATTTTATGATTATTTCTCACAATTTTAACTAGATTGGAAATTTAACCACCAATAGTATATTTGATTTTAGGATATCTGTTTGCTCAAAATAATGAATTTATAGCTGATTATGTTTTTTTCTTCAATGTCATTGTGTATGGCAAGCACTTGAATTTCTGTAACTTTTTCTGAATAGGCTCTATACAGTAGAGTATGAGGCTTAATTGAAGAGCAGTGGGGTGGTAATATGGTGGGTTTTAGATGTAAATATGTTAAATATGTGGGCAGAAACTTTTAACCATTTGAGAAACTGCCAAACTTTTTTCCAAAATGGCTGTACCATTTTATGTTCCCACGAGTAATGTATGAAGGTTATAATTTATCCACATCGTCTCTGACACTTGTTAGTATCTGTCACTTTGATTATAGCCATCCTAGTGGGGATGAAGTTGTCTTAAGGGTACCCGGGATTTGTTTTAATCAGGTATGGTAAGATACTGAGACATGGAAATGTTATGAAGGAAGAAATTTATTATACTCAGATCTCTAGAAACGGGAGGCATGGCTTGCCACCCAGGGCCACATGGAGAAGCACTAGAGTCAGTCAGGAGACAGAGCAGAGGGGAAATGTGGGCAAGAGCCTTTTTTGTGGTTTCTGTGCAGAGGAATGGGTGAGGCAGTGCAACCAGGTTAAGGATTGCCTAGTTTGAACAGTTTCGGCAGGCTCTGGAGTGCAGGAACTGTCCCTGGTTTTCTCCTATCTGTTGTAGGTGATTAGGCAATGTGGATGGTGGCCCTGAGGGTGAGAACCCCATAAAGGAAGTGGTTGAGAATATGGGCTTGAGATTGGTTTACATATATAAGATATGCTAGCAGATGAGTTGTTTGCTTTCTCTAGGAATTAGACAACCCCAGGGTTGGGGGTACTTTCTCTCTAGGGGTTAGCAAGGACCCAGATGTCAAAGCATCAGGAAACAGGAAATAAATGATTAATAAAGAAGTGGTTATCTCACTGTCATTTTGATTTGCATCCCTGATGACTGGTGATGTTGAGCACTTTTTCATGTGCTTATTGGTCATCTGTATATCTTCTTTGAAGAAATGTCTATTTGTGTGGTGCCTGGGTGGCTCAGTCGTTAAGCGTCTGCCTTCGGCTCAGGTCATGATCCCGGGGTCCTGGGATCGAGCCCCACATCGGGCTCCCTGCTCAGCGGGAAGCCTGCTTCTCCCTCTCTCACACCCCGTGCTTGTGTTCCCTCTCTCACTGTGTCTCTCTCTGTCAAATAAATAAATAAAATCTTAAAAAAAAAAATGTCTATTTGTATTCTTTGCCCATTAAAAAGTATTTTTTTGTTTTTGTGGGGGGTTTTTTTGAGTATTTATTTATTTATTTGAAAGAGAGTGCATGTATGTGAGCGGGAGCAAGGGGAGGGGCAGAGGGAAAGAATCTCAAGCAGACGCCCCGCTGAGTGTGGAGCCCTACATGGGGCTCCATCTCATGACCCTGAGATCATGACCCGATCCTAAATCAAGAGTTTGATGCTCAACTGACTGAGCCACCCAGGTGCTCCTTAAAAATGTTTATTCTTGAGTAATAGGAGTTCTTTTTATATTCTAGATACAAGTCCCTTATCAGACATGTGATATGCAAAATTTTCTCCCATTCTGAGAGTTGTCTTTTTACTTTTTTGATGGTGTGTTTCACTTGAAGCACAAAGTTTTAATTTTGATAATGTACAATTTATCTTTTCTTTTTTGTTGCTTGTACTTTTGGTGTCCTGTTTAAGAAACCATTGCCTAATCCAAGGTCATGAAGTTTTTTTGCTTTTTATGTTCTATATTTTATTATTTTGGTTTTTGTTTTTATGTTTTCCAAAATTTTATGATTTTAGTGCTTACATTAAATCTTTGATCCATTTTGAGTTAATTCATGTATATGGTGTGAGATAGGGGTCCAGGTTCATTCTTTTTGCATGTCGATATCCAATTGTCACAGATCCGCTTATTGCAAAGACTGTTCTTGCCCCACTGAATTTTCTTAGCACCCTTATCAAAAAGGAATTGACTCTAAGGTTATTGCTAGATTGTCAATTCTGTTCCATTGATTTGTATGCCTGTCATTATACCAGTACCACATTGCCTTGATTATTGTAGCTTCGTAGTAAGTTTTGAAATTGGGAAGTGTGAGTTTCCATCTATATTCTTTTCTCAAGATTGTTTTGCTTCTTCTGGTCCCTTTGCAGTTGCATGTGAATTTGGGATCAGCTTGCCAATTTCTGTAGAGAAGCTAGCTGGAATTTTTTTTTTTTAAGTTTATTTATTTATTTATTTTAGTAATCTCTACACCTAACATGGGACTTGAATTCACAACCACAACCCCAGGATGAAGAGTCGCATGCTCTTCTGACTGAGCCAGCCAGATTCCAGCTGGAATTTTTATGTGGAGTGTGTTGAGTCTGTAGATCAACTTGAGGTGTATTGCCATCTTAACAATATTGCCTTCCAGTTCATGAATTTCAGTTTAGTTAGATCTTAATTTCTTCAACAGTATGTTGTAGTTTTGAGTGTAAGTTGTGCATGTCCTTTGTTAAATTTATTTCTGAGTTACTTTATTCTTTTTAATGTTATTATAAATGAAACTTATTTTTGGATTGAACATTGCAAATGCATAGATATACAACTGATTTTATATATCAGTTTTGTATTAACTTTAGGCTTTTTTTTTTTTACAGACCCTCATTATCCTGTTCTTCTTACTTATTTAATTAAGACCACCAGGGATAACTTGTATGCTCCCTTTTTACTTTGGATGTTTCACCATCACTTTGTTCACATATAGGACTCAGTTAAATTTTGTATTCATGTGGTCTGTTAGTGCCATACATGCCTGTGTTCATCGTGGATAGTTAGGTGTAGTATTTCATGAGACGCAGAGGGGATACAAGATGATGATGAGACCATCAAGGCCACCTTGGTAATGATTATTTCTTCTCTCTCCTGATAATAGAGCAAGGCACTGTAGGTCATTATGATGATAGAGGAAGTAATGGGGAGAAGGTGTGCTTGCTCAAAATGGGAGATGATTGGAACATGCTCAAATAAGAAAAAAGAGTTTGTGAGTTATGTAAACATTGGCCAAAATGTAGACTTTTTAAGTTATTCTAGAAATTATTCTTAGCCTTTTCCACAAAATATAGGCAGGTATCATAACACTGATAAAAATTATTTTAAGATTTGTGAACAGAATACTCTGTTTTTGATATCCTAGGACCCTAAGGGACCACAGATATTAAAGGGGGTGGTATCATGGTACCAGTAATATTTTGATTTATCTATTTTAAAGAAGCTAGCATTTAAAACTGTGTTTTGTTAATACTACTATTTTTCCCTTTAGCCTTCAATAAAATTTACAAGTTTGTTACCATGGGAAATGGTTTCGGTATTATAGTACATCATACTTTCAAGAAAGTAAGTGGCACTAATTAGGTGAATTCTTAGGAAGCCTGTATTTCACTTGGCCCTTGTTAATGGAGTTATAGTAATAAGCCACATACTATGAAATGGATATAAAAATAAATCGTGGTTTCATTTTGAAAGAGTAGTTATTTGAGAAAGCATTTCTCATTATATACTGTTTTTTTTTCTTTTTTAAGAATAAGAAATGAAGGGTCTCTTCCCAGAGAACCAAATGTGATTTGCATTTTTTAGTATGAACACCAACAGAGACTCTAATGCTCTGAAATATTTATGTTCATTCTGTTAAGCACTGTAGCTTTTCAAAAGTCACAGAAAGCATTTTTATGATCCCCTCCTTGCAAAATCTTTGATTTTTATCAGATGCAACCGTATACTCATAGAATATTTAAACATTAATATGAAACAAGTGTGTGCTTAAGTACTGGTGAGAGTGACAGAAGGGTGTAGGTCTATGAATATTCTCATGTGAGAGAGAGCCTTGTATTCTTTCATAAAATAGGTTGGGTATTTGTTGTAAAAGTAAATCAACTGTATATATTTACAGATTTTTTTTTATATAAGCTCAAAGTTCTTAATTTATTAATTTTTTTTACATTCAAGTTGGGAAAACTTTTATGTATATATTTTAAATGTAAAATAAAATAGAGTTAATACATTACTATCATGTACCCAATTTATACATTTTGACTCAGTTTTGTGTAATGATTTGTTTAATCTAAGATTTTTTTTTTAAGATTTTATTTATTTATTTGACAGAGAGAGACACAGCGAGAGAGGGAATGCAAGCAGGGGGAGTGGGAGAGGGAGAAGCAGGCTTCCCGTGGAGCAGGAAGCCCAATGCGGGGCTCAATCCCAGGACCCCGGGATCATGACCTGAGCCAAAGGCAGACGCTTAACGACTGAACCACTCAGGCGCTCCTACAGATTTTTTTTCAAGATTTATTTATTTGAGAGAGAGCATGAGTGGTGGAGGGGCAGGGAGAAGCAGACTCCCTACTGAGTGCAGAGCCTGACTTGGGGCTCGATTCCAGGACCCTGAAATCATGACCTGAGCCGAAATCAGCCACTTAACTGACTGAGCCAGCCAGGTGCCCCCTATTTACAAATTTTTGACTTTGATAATGAGTTAGGAGTATGGTGATACCTTTATTTTATTCTTTAACTCATTTTAAGCCTCTTGAATTCTAGGGGTTAAATAAATAAAATGCAATGAGTAAAAAGATTATACAATCAACTATTATATATTAGACCAGTTTTTTTTCCCAACCTTTTGTGGCTTCAGAACTCAACTAATAGGTACGAAATTTGAAAAAATGGTCAATTAGTGATACATGTATTATATAACACATACATATAATTTTAATGTAATATTTAATATATATCAAATGATATTACCTTAAAAAATTAAAGTGGCATTTTATTAAAGATTGTATGTAGAGTACATTATAATTATAATCTTTGGTAATATTTCTAATTTAATGACAGTTTTCAGCTTTTAGGAATTTAACAGGCTACACTATTTAATTTGCTTTCAATTAATTATATCAGAAAACCATGATTTGTTTAAGAAATTGAAGATTATATTTTTGGAGGAATTTTGGGATTGATTTTTAATAAAATGTTCATTAAATTACTTGGTATGGCACCTGATACTTGGAATTCTTTTAAGCTTTTAAGAAAATCCACTTAAATCATAATAATTAATCCCCACTCCCACCCCCCCACCCTCCCCCTGCCCAGTGACAGCCTAAGAAACATATCAGATTTCTGTTTGCAAGCAGTTTTCTGCAAATAGCACTTTAGGAGTGGGATAAATGAAAAACCAAATTGGATATAGAAAGTAACTATATTTTACTGTTTTTTAAACACCCACTTTTGATATTTTGGAGACATCTTCAGAAACATGCAATTTTCTATTTGGTGGGAAGTATTGAGGCATAATTATTATTTTCATTACTTTGTGTTTTAGAGTTACTTTTGCTTGTTTAAGGGTCCATTTTGAATAGCAGTTACTTGATTGATGATTTTTTAATAAACTCAAAAGTCAACACTATCATAGTGGCTAGTTGGTAGTAGTCAGCCGATTGAAAACTGCCGCATAAGCCTACTTACGATTTTTACTATCAGCTTTGGGCATTCCAAATGCCCTTCTGTTTTATTATTATTTTTATTTTTATTTTTTTAAAGATTTTATTTATTTATTTGACAGAGAGAGACACAGCGAGAGAGGGAACACAAGCAGGGAGCCTGACGCAGGGCTCAGTCCCGGAGCCCGGGATCATGACCTGAGCCTAAGGCAGGCGCTCAATGACTGAGCCACCCAGGCGCCCCTATTTTTTATTTTTGAAGATTTTATTTATTTGTCAGAGGGCACGCGTGTACACAAGCAGGGGGAGTGGCAGGCAGAGGGAGGAGAAGCAGGCTCCCCATTGAGCAAGGAGCCCAATGTGGGGCTGGATCCTAGGACCCTGGGATCATGACCTGAGCCAAAGGCAGACGCTTAACCCATTGAGCCACCCAGGCGTCCCGGCCCTTCTGTTTTAAAAAGAATATTATTTAATTATTTTATTGTTTTTTAAAACATATAAATTGAAATATGCCATTATTACCTTCAATGACTCTTTGGGTTTACAAACTAAAATTTGGAAAATTTTGCATTAGCTAAATGAATTTTATTCTTTGAATATCTTATGTTTTCTTTTTTGGTTTGATTTTGTGACCTAATTATATTTTGATAATTTTAGAGAACTTTTCAACATCTTTTAAGATAAGAGTGGTTAAAGAAGAGGTACCTTGTACCATGAAAAAGTTAATGTAGTCACTAAATGCATGACTTACTAAGTAAACTCTGGGGAGAGTCTTCTTTCCTGAGAAAAAAGGTAAAAAATAGGGACGCCTGGGTGGCTCAGTGGGTTAAGTGTCTGCCTTTGGCTCAGGTCATGATCCCAGGGTCCTGGGATTGAGCCCCCACATTGGGCTCCCTGTTCAGTGGGGAGTCTGCTTCTCCCTCTCCCTCTGCTACTCCCCCTGCTTGTGCTCTCTTGCTTACACTCTCTGTCAAATAAATAAATAAATAGATAGATAAATAAATAAAATCTTAAAAAAAAAAAGGCAAAAAATAGTAGAGCCCAGTTTTCAAATACATCTTCTGAAGGAAAAGCCCATATTTTTCTACTCTCTCTGTATTTTATTTATTGTATAACATCTTATAGGCAAAGAAATCAAAAGAGCCTGAAGATACACCAAGTGAACCATCTTTCCAGGATTTTGAGTACCCAGAGTATAATGACTACAGGGCAGAGGCTTTCCTGCACCAGCAGAAGAGGATGGAATGCTACAGCAAAGCAAAAGAAGCTTATCGGATGGGGAAAAAACACGTTGCCACGTTTTATGCCCAACAGGTAAAGAGGAAAACTGATTATTATTTCTTTCTTTGTCACTTACAATGTCTAAATAATCTTATAGCAGGTAATACTCTTATTGTGACTAGATTAAGTTATTCTGGGGAATGTAGATTATATAAGTGACATAAGATACCCTAATATGAAATGTATGGTTCTGAGAATTACCTCTCCTTTGAAATGCTCAATTTCTATGGTTGCTTTTGCATTTATGGCTTACATGAATTACAGTTTATTCTGACAGTCCATATTTTCTTTTAGGATAAATTCTGTCATTTAGTACTACTTCTAAACAGATAGAGGTTTTCTGAAAGAAAGACAAAAGAATGTTAATATTGACCATCTCAGGGTGGAATTACAGGGGACTTGTGCTTTCTATCATGTTTGAATTTTTAGTAATGTATCACTTTTATGGTTAGAAAAAGAAAGTTGCATTAGTATCTTTCAGTGAAGTAGAATTTTGACTCAGGGCTTATTGGACATCGTATTACAAGAAACCTGTCTGATTTCCTTTTTAGCTTTGTGGTTCCATATGGCTTGCTTTTTGTGATTGAGTGGAGAAAGGTACCAAACTGGTATAACCCTGTGAGCCCCAATAACATACCTTGAGGAATGGCTTCAGGGATAATAACCACAGGGTGTTGAAAGGAACGAGATCAGAATTATCAAAGGATAAGCAAAGGGATTCTTTCTTGAGACAGGTGATGTTTATTTAAGGCTTCCTCTTCTATGATTTTTGGATCAGGAAAGATGTTAGAAATGATGATTTAGTATTTTAACAACTATGTTATTAATTCACCAGAATTCACCTAAATTTTGATGCCTTCTTGCCTTGCATATTAGCCCATTGCATTATTTAAAATTTTAGATTTGTTGTTCCCTTTTTTGTTCTACCTTTTATTTGGGGGCACTGTTTGTTTCCTCATTTGCCTTCTAAGTAGCAAATAGCAAAAGTGTTTACTGGTGATCTGTTTAAAATAAAAGGGTAGTCTCCATGAGCAGAAGATGAAAGAAGCCAATCACCTTGCTGCCGTGGAGATTTTTGAGAAAGTCAATGCCTCCCTGCTGCCACAGAATGTTTTAGACCTCCATGGGCTGCATGTGGATGAAGCTATAGAACATTTGATGACAGTTTTACAGCAGAAAACTGAAGGTAGGACTTGTGGTAATGACAAATTTTCAATAGAAAATATGTTTTTGCTTATATTGGTAAACTTGCTAATTTAGGAGAATCTGAATTCACAGGCTGAGGATATCTGTGTCACATTTATAGATGTTTCTATTAGATTCATTCTTCAAGGGGACCTTCTTGGAAAAGAATACTCATTGGCATAGTCATTAACATTTTCTTATTTCCCTATTTCATATTTTTTTGTTTGTTTGTTTCAAGTTTTTATTTAAATTCTAGTTAGGTAACTCCCTATTTCAGTTATCTTTGTATTCCTTTGCTATATTTATTAAAGGGTGTAATCTGAGAATCCTCTGTGACTTATAAATGGGACCTTTCAGGAATATCATACATCTTGTCAGTTGTTCAGTAGGTGTTCAATAGAACGCAGAAGTAAATACGGTGATAGGATTTTTACAGAATTATCACAGAAGGCAGACTTTCTGAGTGTTTGCATTATGGAGGTGCTCCCTTACTCCCTTTCTGCTTGTTATTTTTGTCTTTGCTGGTCAAGGAAAGGCAACTGCCTGCCTCTTCTCTAAGTTCTACATCTTCCAAGGGCTTTGGATGAGGATATTTTTCCATCCATTATCATGTATTCATATACATTAAAGTATCTTATTTTGTTTTCATTATCAGATGGTAGCATTTAGAAAAATTCAATCTGTTTTAGTTACTCCAGACTCCAATACTAGAAGTCATCTTCTTTTACCACCGCTAGAGTATTTTTGAATTCTCAATTTGCCTTTATCTTCCATTTTATTGTGGAGACATGGAGTCCCATGCCTCAGCTATCCCCTCATAGTTCCATAACCCTGCCCTGTCTCTGATAGCTGTATTATTCTGGTTAATTTATACATATAAAATATTTATATATAATGTGTGTAGGGAGGCTTTGTACTATACTTTATACAGGTTTATCAATTCAACATATGTCATTTGTAATTAATTAAATACTTGATTAAATATGATTAATATAGAGGTTGGAAATTCATCTGTTTACCATAAAAACCATGTTGAAAAGCTTACAGTAATATAATAAAACACCTGGGTACCCATGAATCCAATTAACAAGTGATAGCATTTTACCATGTATGCTTTATATTTTATTTTTACTCTTCCCTTTGTATTCTTTCCAGATATTTAAAAAAAAAAAATTTTTTTTAAGTAATCTTTACCCCCAATGTGGGGCTTGAATCCATAGCCTAGGTCAAGAGTCAGCATACTCTACTGACTGAGCCAGCCAGGTCCCCTATTCTTCCCATTTTCTCTTTCTTCCTTCTCTTTCTAGTGGAAATCAACATCTTTCAGTTTGGTTCCTGTCTAGTTTTTAAAATACCTTTACTATATGTACATTCATCAATAATCAGTCTGTAGTATTTTTGTGAATTTTAAAAAAATTAATGTACATGGTTTCACACTATACACTTCAACCAAACTTTATTTTCACCCAATATAGTTTTCAAGATATACTCATGTTGATGGTATCATTTTTTTTATTGTAACTGCTGTATAGTATTCTGTGAGTACATCATAATGTATCCATTTCTCTACTCACAGACATTTAAATATAATGTCACAGTGATCTTTATTTTGCATATCAACATGTGTACTCCTATTGCTATCTTTTTTCCTGGCTTTTTATATTGAAAAATTAAGAACCCTTAGAGAAGTTGAAATAATTGTATAATAAACATCCATGTATCTTTTACCTAGATTCATCAGTTGTTAACCTCTGGCCACATTTACTTAATCTGTTCAAAATTGCTTTTTGCTGAACCATTTGAAAATAGTTGTTAAACATCGTGGTACCGTACCTCTAAATACCTTAGCATGTTTATCTCTTGATAACAAATCCATTCTCCTACATAATCATAGTACCATCATTACTTTTAAGATATTTAGCATTGTTATAATAATACTGTCAAATATACAGGCCACATTCACATTTCTCCAGCTGTATGGAAATGTCTTAAATAGCTGTGCCATTTTTCCCCCCTCAAGCCAGGATCCAGTCAGATATCATATGTTCCAGTTGATTGCCCCATATTCGTAGCCTCCAGTAATATAGAAATAGATTATTGTGGCACCTGGCTGGCTCAGTCAGTGGAGCTCAAACTCATGACTCTTGATCTCAGAGTCATGAGTTTGAGCTCCACGTTGGGTGTAGAGATTACTTAAGAAAAAATAGGAATAGTTCCTCTGCCTATTTTTTGTCTTCTTTGTTGACACTTTTGAAGGTTCCCAGCTTTGGTAGATTGACCTACAATTTTGTCTGATTCTTTCCTCATGATTAGATTCAGTTAACTTTTTTGGCAAAAATACTGCATAGGTGATGTTGAATCATCCTTGGTGAACACATCAAAAGGCATAATGTGGTCATTTTGCCCCATTATTGGTGATGTTAAGTTTGATTTCTTAGCTAAGGTGGGACTCTGTTAGATTTCTCTGTGTAAATGTACCTTTTCTTTGTAATTAACTAGTAGTTTTGGGCAATTGATAACTTAGCAACTGTGTGAATAACTAACTTGTTCTCTTATAGTATTTCACATAGTAATTTTAGTATCCATTGATGATCCTTGACTGAATCAGTTATTATACTGGTAGTTGCATAATGGTGTTTTATAATTTGTGTTCATTCTGTGTTTATTAGCAGACTTTTTTTTTAAGATTTTTAAAAATTTATTTGAGGGGCGCCTGGGTGGCTCAGATGGTTAAGCATCTGCCTTTGGCTCAGGTTATGATCTCCAGGTCCTGAGATCGAGCCCCACCACGTCGGGCTCCCTGCTCAGCAGACAGTCTGCCTCTCCCTCTTCCTCTGCCTCTTCCCACTGCTCCTACTCTCTCTGTCTGTATCTCTCTGTCTCAAATGAATAAATAAAAAATTCTTAATAAAAAAATAAAAATTTATTTGAGAGAACGAGCAGGGAGGGAGGGGCAGAGGGGGAGAGAGAGAGAGAGAAGCAGACTTCCTGCTGAGCAGAGAGCCCGAGGCTCGATCCCAGGACCTGGAGATCATGACCTGAGCCGAAGGCAGATGCTTAACTGACTAAGCTACCCAGGAGCCCCTGTTAGCAGACATTTTTTGATAAAGTAAAGGATCCCCCTTTCCCAGTTGTTTTTTAAATATAATTTTGGAAATCTTTGAGAAGATCTAGAAAACAGTAATAATAAAGATTAGAAAAGAAAAAATTTATGAGCAGTTTAAATACATTAATCTGGGGAAAAGAAACCTGTTATAGAAGTGGTATAAGAGAATATTCTGTAGAGGATGAATAAATAATTTACTCAATAAAATATTTGATTATCTTATATATTCTAGGCATCAAGGATAGAGCAGTTAGACACACGGTCCCTATTTTTATGGAATTTGCTGTCTAGTAGGGTAGATGACAGTGAGCAAATAGTTACATAATAATTAGCATTGTGATACAAAAATACATGTTGCCATGTTATATTTAGCATAAACTCCCAAATTCCTGTGTAATCTGTTGCTCACCTGCCTCCCCTTCTCATGTTGTGTTTTGCTCCTCCTCCTCTTCTGACTTTTTACCTGTACTGTCCTTTCTTGCCATCCAGGCTCCCTGTTAAAAGCCTCTTGCAGTATTCCTGTGTATCACAGTATTTATAAAAATCTTATTGTAGGGCGCCTGGGTGGCTCAGTTGGTTAAGCGACTGCCTTCGGCTCAGGTCATGATCCTGGAGTCCTGGGATCGAGTCCCGCATCGGGCTCCCTGCTTGGCGGGGAGTCTGCTTCTCCCTCTGACCCTCCCC
The DNA here is from genome assembly GCF_037043125.1 of Eumetopias jubatus. Lineage (NCBI taxonomy): Eukaryota > Metazoa > Chordata > Mammalia > Carnivora > Otariidae > Eumetopias > Eumetopias jubatus. The sequence continues at coordinate 169,448,673 of NW_028274808.1, read as the reverse complement.
CCTCTCATGTGCTCTCTCTCTCTCTCTCATTCTCAGTCTCTCAAAATAAATAAATAAATCTTAAAAAAAAAAGCTTCTTGTATAGTGGATTATTAAAGTCTGTCTTCATGGCCAGGAATTGAGTCAGTAATGATTATTGAATCATCATTTCATTCAACATCCCCAAAAAACTTTAAATGACTGAATAAAGGGTAGATATTCCTTTCATTTTATAGATGAGGAAACTGATGATTTAAAAAGTTTAGTAAAATGGAAAATAGTAAGTGTTGGTAAGGATGTGGAGAATTGGAACCCTTTATTTATTATTTTTTTAAGATTTTATTTATTTATTTGTCGAGAGAGAGCTCAGGCAGGTGGGAGCAACAGGCAGAGGGACAAACAGGCTCCCTGCTGCGCAAGGAGCCTGATGTGGGACTCGATCCCAGGACCCTGGGACCATGACCTGAGCCGAAGGCAGACGCTTAACCAACTGAACCACCCAGGTGTCCCTGAACACTTTATGTTGCCAGTGGGAATGTTAAATGGTGCAGCCATTGTGGAAGAGGTTGGCATTCCTCAAAAAGTGAAATATAGAGTTACCGTATGACCCAGCAGTTCTGCTCCTAGTTAATGTACACAAGAGAATTGAAAACACAATTCATCCACACATAAACTTGTGCATGAATGTTCATAATAGCCAAAAAGTGTAAATAACCAAATGTCCATCAACTGATGAAAGGACAAAATTTGGTGTATCTGTACACTGGAATATTATTCAGCCACAAAAAGAAATCAAGTAGTGATACATGCTGCAACATGGATGAGCCTTGTAAACCTGCTTTGTGAAAGAAGCCAGGTACACCAGGGCCCCTTTTTATATGATTACCATTCATATGAAATGTTCAGAATAGACAAACCAATAGAAACAGAAAGTACATTAGTGGTTGCTGGGGCTAGAAAGTATGGATTGGGGAGTGACTGCTAACAGGTACAGAATTTCTTTCTGAGTTGATGGAATGTTCTGGAATTAGTGTTTATGGTTGCACAATATTGTACTATGCTAAAAACGACAGAATTGTACATTTTAAAATCATGAACTTTATATTAATTGTATCTCAATAAAAAAAGATTACAAGAAAAAAAGAGTTAAAAAACTTGTGTAGGTGATACTTGGTCAGACCCAAGATACAAACCCTTTCTGAAGCCAGGCCCATCCTTGTGCATGTTGCCACCTGTGGTAGCCTGTAGTTGTTGTCAGTCACCACCAGATGGTAGTATTGTTGAATAGAAATATATCTAGGGGACAATCTGTGGCTCTGCCCTCCACTGCTTTTAGTTATAAAAGATGATTGTCAAACTTGGGAGTGAACAACGAAAAAGATACCTGACCCTTATGTGCCTTCTGATTGGAATATGCATCACCAGCATCTATGAAGTTTTTACTACTTTGTAGGGATTTACAGGGAACAGAGGAACAGGTTAAATGGTACCATGGGGATATAATCAACACTATTCAGACTGAAAATCTCAGATTTTTAGATGATCCAAGTTTTTCAGTAAATCGTAAAGAAAATCCCAGGAGGAGGCAGAACATTTAGATTAAAAGTTACTTCAGAAATATATCAACCAAATGCAATGTATGAACCTGTTCTACCCGTGATTTAAGCAAACCACTGTAAAAACATTTTTTGAGGGGAAACTTTTAGCCATTTTTAGAAACATGATATTAAGAAATTATTTTTAAGACATGGTGATATTGTGGTTGTTTTTTAGGAGTCCTTATCTTTTTGAAATACACACTGAAATATTTACAAATGAAGTGATAAGAAATCTGAGCTAGGCTTAAAAATGAATTAAATAGTTTTTTTTTTAAGGTGATAAGTGTTAGGAATAGTCTGAAATTTGGTAACATTTAAACCTACACATTAATTCATTCAGCAAACGTCCTTTGAACGCCTACTTCTATCTGAGGCATGCAGTTCAACTGTGGAACATTTTCAGAGCAGTGAATTTAAAAATGAGGTGGTATAAATGACTGCCCTCACTGCTAAGGGGAGCAGCAGTGAAGGAGTGATGAGAGTGAATTATGGATAGTTAAGAGATTTGAGGTTTTTTTAAAGTAAACTTTATAATATCAAATCCATAAAGAACAGTGTACAAGTAATAATTGTATAGCATAGAAAGTTTTTACAAAGTGAATACCCTGTGTAGCCAGCACCCAGGAAGAGTTGAATTCTGAACAAACTATTGGTTGAAGTAATGGGTATGGACTCAAGTAGAAATGGAGATCTTGGGGCGCGTGGGTGGCTCAGTTGGTTAAGTGTCTGCTTTTGGCTCAGGTCATGATCCCAGGGTCCTGGGATGGAGCCTTGTGTTGGGCTCCCTGCTCAGTGGGGAATCTGCTCTCCCTCTCCTTCTCCCTCTGTCCCTCCCTCCCTGCCCTGCTCCTACTCTTTCTCTCACTCAAATAAATAAATAAAATCTAAAAAAAAAAAAAAGATTTTAAGCAAAGAAGGAATTAGAAATGCAGGAGCAACATACCCTCTTAAAATTCTAGGCTAAATATTGCTTTGGAGATAGGAGACTTGAAAAACTGTGGATCTGCTGGAGTCTCAGGGCAACTTAATGAGCAGAATATAGAATATTTATATTATGTGTATATGTATTTTATGCTAAAGGTCAAAATTTGTGCTATTTATGACTGAGGAACAAATATTTACTAAATTCATTATATCAACTCTTAACACTATTTTTGTTATTTTATTGCAGCTATTATTGACTTTTTGGTTTATACACTTAATTTTCACATGGTCATATCCAGAGCAGGACCTGTATTCTTATAAGAGGCCTAGGCTCATTTAATATTTAAAAATCATCTCTTTGGGAAAGTTTCTTTTTTTTTTTTTTTTAAGTTTTATTTATTATTTTAGTGATCTCTGTACCCAACACGGGGCTCGAACTCACAATCCTGAGATCAAGAGTTGCATGCTCTTCTGACTCAGCCAGCCACGTGCCTTGGGAGAGTTTCTTAACAATTATCTTTAACAGTAAGACTGTATCCCATTTTACTGATAAGGAAACAGGTACAGATAGGCTGAGTAACTTGTCCATGGTCTTACCATACAGCCATTTGGTGGCAGAGCTGCTAATCAGACCAAAGCTGGCTGGCTTCAGAATATTTAATTAAAAGGGTCATTGTGAAGACTCTTAGTTAATAAATTAAGTTGCTTAAAGCAATGCCTGACTCCAGGTATGCAATCATTGTTAGAGATCATCAATATCACTGTTGTCATTATCATTATTTTAGAGAGAAATTCTGGTAGCACACAGAAATCTCCTTCCCCATAGGAGAAGAAGTTTCACTTGTGTTTAGATGGATGAGCTGCTTGGAGACTTCCATATTTAAACAGTATAGATGAAACATAGTTTTCAAAACCTCAATTTGGGGGCTTTTTGGATTTATAAATCTCTAAGTCCCCATGAAAGTAATTTCATATGTGTTTGAGTAGTTGAGGTTTGTTTTCTATTGAGAATGTAAGATAAATAAATTTTGACTGTTGCAATTCCTGTCGTAACAGAATTTAAGCAGAATGGTGGTAAGTCCTCTCTCTCCGTGATTACGGGGAGAGGAAACCACAGCCAGGGAGGAGTTGCTCGCATCAAACCAGCCGTCATGAAATACCTCACAAGCCACAGCTTCAGGTGAGTATAGAGTTCTGTTACTGTTAATGGCTATTGCCCATATACCGATAGTAAACACCAGTAACATACTCAGATGAGTTATTAAAATAGTTAACTAAATTTAACCATCTGATATTAGCCACAAATTCATGCTTAAATTATGATATAACATTCCCTGCTGGATTTAGGATGTTCAGAAAACCAAAAATGAAAGACAGATATGTTTGTTGTTGAAGGAATCACCTGACAAAATTATTTCTGTCGTAAATTTAAAATCTAACAGAAAGTAAGTATAATTGTGTTTCTTTGATAATGAATTATCCAAGATTATTAGATTGTATATTTCATAGTTTAAAGTTAATAATTAAATATAATTATTCATATGTGGATTTTGGAAGGAATTTGGGGTTTCTGCTAAAATATGATTATAATTTGGATTTTTTAAACTTCAGCAGAAGCATCCAGTCAATATGAATTTATACATCTTCATAAGTCAAGTGCTTTTAATGATCTTAATTGACAAACATGAAATGTCCTTTTTCATTAAGTGATTATTATTCAATAACAGGAAATGACAAGAAAAGTCCAAGAATAAAGATCTGTTGATGGATAGATTCCCTGAGGATGTTTATCATTAGGTACCAACCTCCCCCTACTTCTAGTTTTAGTTAGTGTAGCATATTTTGTTTATGCCATGTAATAAAATTTTGTTTGGCCACATTATAGAAAATGGTAGCATTAATTCTGAGCATGAAAACAGATGACATTTTAGAGTTTCTGTTAAAAAAGGAATAGTTAACATTATCATGTTGGGATTGATGGTCTATTGTAGAGACTAGTGTTTTTTAAATTTTACACCGAGGGACTTGGAAGCATTTCATGGCCTGATGAATCAGACTTAATGATTATGTTAGAGATTTCTTTTTAGTACTCACTTACTGCATAGAAATAATGTAATGCAGACATCATCTTATCCCTCATACAGCATGCTTTTCTTCATGAAGGTCAAATTCAGGCTTGAGAGTTTTGAAAAATCTTAAATAACTACTAAGGAGTAACCCCTAGCCTTAGAGTTATTTATTTTTACAGTGGATTAAAAGGTGCATAAGCATAGATATTGGTCCTGGATGATTGACTTAATAAAGGAGAATACTTTGATAGTAAATATTATATTTAGCATAGAGACTTGGAATTGATTACATGCATGATATAGTCCTTAACCAGTTTGAAATTTTTACCTAAAATAACTCTTTTCTCATTTCTGTAGGTTCTCTGAAATTAAACCAGGGTGCTTGAAAGTCATGCTAAAGTAAAATAAACATCCTTGACTTAGAAGTGTGAAGATTTGTAGGTTAAAATTACTTTTATTTGCGGTAAATTTAGTCAGTTTTACTGTAAATGTGTTTATTAGAAATGTCCACTTATAATAAAAACATGATGATGTTTTTCAGAATTCAAGAGAAGTTTAATTTTCTACTGAATCAAATGCCAAATATGTTGTCTGTTAAAAATATTAAAGAGAATTTTTATTGATTATAAAATGTCTAAGAAAAGTGTCCGCTGCAGTTTTAAAGTTTGAAGTGCTCTGATTCTTTCTCAGAAAATGTTACCTTTGTATTAATTGTTGTTTAACATTTAGTAAAATCCTAAAGGCATCATTGAAAGATATTTTAAAGTGCTTTGAGACCTGGTTCATGCCCATCAAAGCCTCGTATTAAAAGAAGGAGAAGAAGAAGTAGTAGTAGTAGTAGTAGTAGTGATGAAAGAAAGGAAATCTAACAAAAACACTAGAATACTTTTTGATTTCAAAACTAAATACAAAAAAAAATGTTTCATTTTGCCATATCCTACAGGAAGGAAGACATGCCGTTTGCACTTTCTTCTGTTTTGTATATGATATTGATCTCTTACCTTTTGTTCTGTGTGTGTGCATTTTCTAGGAGGAAAGTTGGAGCCTGAGATTATATTACAGTTTTATTACCTTCCGTAGGCAGAAAAGTTTTTAGAGAAGAAATGGTTAGATAATCTACAAAGTACTGGTGTCTTATAGAACTGCTTCTAGAGCTGTCTGTGTAAATGGTATTTAAGATGGTACTAAAGAGCTATATTTTATATTTGAAGCATATGATTTCTAAACTGCAGTAGGTCGAAGTCCTCTATTAGTTTAAAGCAAATAGAAAACATTTTTGATACAATCCTAAAAGGAATCTTTACAATTTAAAAGTTTTTTACCTTTGTTTTTAAAATGAGCCAACTTTCTGAAGAGAAACTTTCATTGACTTCTTTTTTTGTGTGTGAGCTAAAAAGTCCTGTTAGTACGTCAATTATAATTTCATTTACACAAGTTTAATGTGGTAAAGTATAATTTCCCAACATGAAACGATGGCTTAAATAAATTTGACTTTGGATATGGAGAATATTTCCAACATACATAATTTAACAAAACGGTTGTGTTGCTTTTTGATAAGCTTAAAAATAATCTGGATCAAGAATTACAGGGTTGAGCTGTTACTGAAAGAATCCCGAATTACAGAATGATTTCCCAAAAGAACAGACATTTTAATGAAAATAAAACTCAAAAACACGTTTTTATATATCATGAAAGCATGCTTTTAAAGAGCTGTATCATTAAATTTATTTCCACAAAAATAAAAATGTTTATTATTTAGAAATGGTTAGTGAGTGGTATTGAAATACTCTTATGTTTGATAATAATTTGTTAAAAAAAGAAAAAATGCCAACAGTTTAGCATGTTTTTTGTAATGTCTAGAAGAGTTGTATACATTAAAAATAAACCAATTCATTTCGTGAACTTATTATAAAACTACAGTTGTTAATGAAATAAAATATTTCTATGTATAAATTAATATGATTTAAGAAATGTGAATAACAATGCTAAAACCTGGAGTTAGAGTGTGTCCAGCTGCATACTCGCTTTCCGTGTTTTTATGTTTCCTCACCCTGTTTAAAAAAGCGTCGCTTTTGTGCACTTCAGCTAGATTTATTTCAGTGTTATTATAACTATGATTAACATGGGAGCAATCAAAAAGAAAAAGGGGTGAGGTATTTTGTGGGCAGAAACCGAATGAAAGAAGCTATGTTTTCTGCTGTACCAACCTTAATTTTAGGCTTTATTTTGGTAAATCTAGGATGTTTTTCTTAATCATCATTTATAAGTATATAGGCAAATTTTGAGCATCTTGTGTTTTTATGAAGTTGTTTAATTTTAAACTGCCTCCCACCCCACCGTCTAACATAGTTTAAACAACACATAATTATGAAAGAAAATCTTATAGTTGCTCCTTTCTTGTTTTGCCCATTTCTAAATCCTGTATGCCAAAGGTTCGGGGATTATCAAATTCTTTTCTTGCTCCTTTCCAAATCATCTGTGCCAAAAGTAAAGACAGTGTGGGGATTATCGAAGTTTTCAGGTACTGGTATATTTGTGCTAATACATGACTCATTAGAATGGCTCTTTGCAAGTGCATTGATCTTCTAAAAGTATAACACTTCTGTAGTTTCGAAGGTTTTAGTAACAATTAGATCTTTTCAGTAGTCTCTCACCTGTATCTACCAGGAGAAAAAAAGAGAACTAATGTGGAACCCACAGGGGAAGTGGGTTGGAACTGAGGCGACTCTTTTAACAGTATTTTCAATTCATCCACTTCCTTACTTCAACACTGAGAGTTGGAAGCATGTTGTCTTAGATTTATTGGCTGTTCATATATCTCTATATTATTTTCAAGTTTCATCAATTTATTTGTGTTTCCATATACTATTTGGAATTCTATGGCCTTTAAATATAGGACATATTATACAGTAGAAATTCTGACTTATAATTTAAAGTGTCATGTATATTATAACACATTTTGAGAAGAAAAGTGAACAGTTCTCTTGGATTGTTTCCAGTCCTTATTTTGGTCTTTCTCCTTCAAGTGTTTTGTTTGCTTAGAAAAAAAGTACATATATAATAGCAAGATTGGTTATTTCTGAGCTGGAAATTGGAAGCTTTGAGACTCAGGAAATTGCTCTGACAATGTTTTAACTGCTCTCAATTTAAGAAAATGACAAAATGTATAAAAAAGACACAAAAATAACATGCGCTGTTTTTTCCAAGTGCTTTTTCTAAGTGTTTTTCCATTGTGCAATGAGGTGAAGTTTGGTAATTTTCTGTGTAGTGGTTAAATATTGCTTATTTTTATTTACATGGTAAAGAAAACAGTTTTAAATGTGTGGCCAAAAAAAATGTCATTTAAAAGGTAAATTTATGTAGAATGTATGTTAATGGTGCTTATTTTTAAAATGTAATTGAAGTTTACATATTACTTAATGCCTCTACAGAATTTAGTAGAGAAACAAGGCTGGAATACATGTATATCCCGAAGAGCCTTTTGTAACTTAACATTATATAATGACAAATTTTATAATTTTCCTTAAAGTTGAGCAGTTGACTTTTATGGTCCAAATGATGAACCTGTTATTAACAAATGATTGAATTAACCGTGAAACTTCTAAAATATAATATTGCAGCTCTCAGTTGGAGAATATAAGATTTTCAGACAGTATATCAGAAATAAAATGTTTTTATTTGTACTATAAAGAAAATGTAATTTTGCTGTTAACTCTGTACTTTTTTATTGAAAATGTTTTATAACTTTGCTTTTAAAATTTCTTAATGAAACCATTTGCAAATAACATACTTAATTTAATAAAATACTTTAGCCACAGTCCAGTGTGAGGAAATCCTTCATTTGATGTGGTAGGGTTAGTGGTTTAAATATTAAAATATGTCTTTATGTGTAACTTCGTAATTTCAAGGGAAAGAAAAGGGTCATAAAGATTTTATTTCTATACCACAACTTGTATTCTTAAGTTATTTTGCTATAGCAAATTGGGATCCAGTTTTGAACTAGATAAACGGATTAGCTAGGTTTATTTTTTCACACCTTTATATCTTTTGACTGATGGCAAAATTAAGAATTGTGGCTCTAAGAAACTCAAGTAATACTTTAATTAATATTAAAGACCTTTGAACTTTATTCATTCCAAAGCAAAACAATTCACTCATTTAGCAAGGATTTCAAAATATCTATTCAGCAAATACTTACTGAGCACTTGTTACTGGAGAAACAATCTGAGACAGAGTTTCTATCCACAGGTATCTCATAATTCTCATCAACTATCCGTGTATAGTTATTTATAGTATGAAACACTTCCATATATGTTATATTTTAAGGCTCAAGAGAATCTTACTACATAGTGTCTTACAAAGCCTTAGAGAAGTTGACTCATTTGCTCATTAAGGGCAGAGGTAAGACTTGAACCTGGGTTCTCTAACTCCTACTATAGAGCAATTATATTTTTAATAAGAATAAATATAATTACTTGAAAAGAAATAATATCCTATTATCTCCAACTAAGAGAGATATGGCTCCACAGTATATATCTTTGAAAAACTGCCACTTAATAAATCTGCCTTCCTCCTTTATACAAAGGATGCTGGTATTGTGGGGTTTTTCCAATAAGAAAGATAAAAGTTTATTTCTCTGTTCATATAAAATTCCAGAGATAGACACTGCAGGACCAATGGATGTGCTTTTTTCCATGAAGTTTTTGGAGATCTAGGATCCTTTTATTTTAGCTCACCACTTTTATCATACCCAAGGTGTAGTCCTCAATTCCTGAACCAGGGTAGGTAGCTAGAGCTCTTAATAATCCCATCTTCATTCTCTCGGCAGAGGACAAAGAAGGGAGCAATGGGCAAGTGCCAGCGATCTTTTGTAGATTTTTGGAAGTTGCCATGCAGCACTTCCACTTACATCTTATTGGCGGGAACTTAATCATTTGGTCATGTCTAGCTGCAAGAGAGGCTGGGAAATTGTCTTTATTTCGGTCTACTATATGTTCAGCTAAAATTTGGGCATTCTCTTAGAGGAAAGAGAATGTGTATTAGGGGAATTCATAGCAGTTTCTGCCACAACATTTTTGATCATTGGATGCAAATAATGTGAAAAACAGTTCTTGATGCATTCCTTCAACATATCTTTGTTGACGATTACCCTGTGCTAGGAATAATAAAAAGGAAATCACAGTTCTATTTATTTTAACTTAAATATTCAAATGATATCACTAACCAACATGGCTGATTGGGGTGGTGGTTCCTGAAGGTTTGAGGTAGTTGTAACAATTTCTTAAAGTTTGCTGCATTGATTGACTCTTCCTTTTATGATGATTTATTTGTAGCATGTGATGGTGTTTGATAGCATTTTGCCCACAGCTGACCTTCCCGTATTGGAGTCAGTCCTCTCGAACCCTGCCACTACTTTATCAACAAAGTTTTTTTGATAGTTGAAATCCTTTGTTGTGATCTCAACAATCTTCACAGCTTTTTCACCAGGAGTAGATGCCATCTCAAGAAACCACTTTCTTTGCTCATTCGTAAGAAGCAACTTCTCACCTGTTAAAGTGTAATGAGAGTACAGCAGTTCAGTCACATCTGCAGGTTCCACTTCTCATTCTAGCTCTCTTGCTGTTTGCACTACACCTACAGTTAGTTTTTCCACTGAGGTCTTGAATCCCTCCGTGTCATCCATGTGGGTTGGAATCAGCGTCTCCCAAACTCCTGTTCATGTTGATATTTTGACCTCTTCCCATGAATCAGAAATGTTCTTAATGGCATTGAGAACGGTGAATCCTTCCCAGAAGGCTTTTAGGTCTATCAGAGGAATTACTATCTATGGCAGCTATAGCCTTATGAAATACATTTCTTAAAGTAATAAGACTTGAAAGTCGGGGCGCCTGGGTGGCTCAGATGGTTAGGCGTCTGCCTTCGGCTCAGGTCATGGTCCCAGGGTCCTGGGATCGAGCCCCACATCGGGCTCCTGGCTTGGCGGGAAGCCTGCTTCTCCTTCTCCCTCTGCCTCTCCCCCTGCTCCTGCTCTCTCTCTCTCTCTCTGTATCTCTGTGTCTCAAATGAATAAATTAAAAAAAAATCTTTAAAAAAAAATAAGACTTGAAAGTCAAAATGACCCCTTGATCCATGGGCTGCAGAATGGATGTTGTGTTAGCAGGCATGAAAACAACAATAATCTCATACATCTCCATCAGAGCTCTTGGGTGACCAGGTGCAATGTTGATGAGTAGTCATATTTTGAAAGGAATCTTTTTTTCTGAGCAGTAGGTCTCAACTATGGGCTTAAAATATTCAGTAAACCATGTTATAACAGATGTGCTGTCATCCAGGCTTTGTTCTATTTATAGAGCATAGGGAGGGTAGACTTAGCCTAATAAAGGGTCCTAGGTTTTGGAATGGTAAATGAAAGCCTCAGCTTAAAGACACCAGCTGCATTAGCTGTTAAAAGGCAGTTTCGTCTACATCAAAACTCTGTTGTTTAGTGTAGCCACCTTTGTTCATGTTCTTAACTAGGTCCTCTGGGTAACTCGCTGCAGCTTCTACATCAGCACTTGCAGCTTCACTTGCACTTTGATGTTATAGAGGCAGCTTCTTTCCCTAAACCTCATGAACCGCTCTCTGCTGGCTTCAAACTTTTCCTCTGCAGCTTCCTCACCTCTCTCAGCCTTCACAGAATTGAAGAGAGTTAGGATCTTGCTCTGGATTGGGTTTTGGCTTAAGGGAATTATGTGGCTGGTTTGATCTTCTATCCAGACCACCCAAACTTCCTCCATATCTGCAAGAAGGCTGTTTCACTCTCTTATTCATGTGTTCACTGAAGTAGCACTTTTAATTTCTTTTCAAGAACTTTCCCTTTACGTTTACAACTTGGCTAACTGACGCAAGAGGTCTTGCTTTTGGCCTATCTTGGCTTTCAACGAGTTTTCCTCACTAAGCTTAATCATTTTTAGTTTTTGATTTAAAGTGAGTGACATGTCACTCCTCCTTTCACTTGAACACGTAGAGGCAATTGTAGGGTTATTAGCTGGCTTAATTGCAATATTACTGTGTCTCAGGGAATAGGGAGGCCCAAGGAGAGGGAGAGATATGGGGGTGCAGCGAATGGGGACAGTCAGAACACATATAACATTTACCAATTAAGTTTGCCATCTTATGTGAACATGGTTTGTGGCCCCTCAAAACAATTACAGTAGTAACATAAAGATACTGATCACAGATCACCATAACAAATATAATAATAATGAAAAAGCCTGAAATATTGTGAGAATTACCAAAATACGACAGATAAAAATAAGCAAGTGCTGTTGGAAAAGTGGCACCAACAGACTTGCTTGATGGAGGGTTGCCACAGACCTTCATTGTAAAACTGCAGTATCTGAGCAGTAGGTCTCAACTGTGGGCTTAAAATATTCAGTAAACCATGTTATAACAGATGTGCTGTCATCCAGGCTTTGTTCTATTTATAGAGCATAGGGAGGGTAGACTCCCTATGAATACAGCAAAAGCAATGAAAAGAGGTATGCCTTGTAGTCCATCTGATTGAGTGCACAATATTACGCTTTTTGGTTTTTGGTTTTTTTTGGTAGCTTCTACTATCCCAGAAAGGTGTCTAATATATAGAATTGGGGACTCAAAAATCAGTGGAAACAAAACCAAATTGAACCTAAGTCTGATCAAGCCTGTAGATCTAACAACGAGTTTATATGAATTAACAGAGGACAGAGGAATACGGCAACACCATGGGATGTAACCACCAAAATACAGACTGTGGGATGCTCTAACAGCACAGTTTCTTCAAGTAAATTACAAAGAAAAAAAAAAAAACACATAGATGGATAGGGAGCCTATACATTAGGATGGAAAAGGCATATCAGCCAATTGCAGTTTGTGGACTTTATTTGTCCAGCAAAAAACTATTAAGTTTTTTTGATGACAATAACAAGACTATTGGCAATGGGAACATTGACCGGACACTTAATTATATTAAAGATCTATTTATTTATTTTAGGGATGATGATAATTGCAGTCCTATTAGGAAAAATAACAGTTTTTCCCCCTCCTATCTCTTGCTGTCTTGTGTAGGGAAAAACCCAGCTCCTTCCCCCTTTGTTTCTTTCTGTATCTCTTTACTGCTCACACAAAACACCTTCATCTGGTCACCAAATGTGTGGAGTTTTTTCCCGACACCAAGCAATTCTCTTGAATTAAGTTGGGTGTCTACAATTCAATTCAGTTCTTACACTATCTACCTGGAGATAACATCCACAAGTTAAGGGTTCAGTCCCACAAGACTGTCCAGTCACAAGTAGTAGGTCCCCAGGTTACCCACAACTTCTGTCCAACTTGGCTATGAACTGGGGGTTCCCACAACCCACTCCTCATGGTTTGATTAATTTGCTAGAGTGGCTCACAGAATTCGGTAATACTTCCTTATGTATACCAGATTATTAAAGGATAGGATAAAGGGCACAGATGAACAGCCAGATGAAGAGATGTTCACAGATGAACACCCAGACTGGGTGAGGTCTGGGAGGGTCCCGAATGCAGGGGCTTCTGTCCCCATGGAGTTGGGGTGTGTCACCCTTCCTTTTTGGATGTGTTCATCCATCTGGAAGCTCTCCAAACCCCATAGTATTGGAATTTTATGGAGGCTTCCTCACATAGGCATGATCAATTATTAACTCCCATTTCCAGCCCTTTTCCTGTCTTAGGATGAGGGCTGGGACTGAAAATTCCAAGTTTCTGATCATGACTTGGTCTTTCTGGTGACCAGCCTCTAACCAGGAGCCCACACCAGAGTCACCTCAATAGATGCTCCTTAGTACTCTTATCACTTAGAAACGGGTTTTAGGAGCCCTGTGTCAGGCAGGGATGGGGTCAAAGACAAATATCAGAGTGAGAGATGCTCCTAGTGTTTTTATCACTTAGGAAATTACTACAAGGGTTTCAGGAGCTCTGTGCCAGGAACTGGAGGCAAGAGACCAATATGTTCTATTATCTCAGAGTGATTATATTTTTTTTAGAGTCTTCACTTTTTGAAAAAGAGATACATGCTGAAATACATAAAATGATGCGATGTCTAGGATTTACTTGAAAATAAGATGAAGTGGGTGGGTGGGGGGTGCTTATAAAATAAAATAAGAATGGCCTAAGTTGGTAAATGTTGAAGCTGGGGTTTTATTAGTCTATGGTTCTACTTCTGAATATATTCAAAACTGTAATAAAAAGTGTTTTAGAAGTCGGTAGAAGAGCTCAAGAAGTAAATTCTAGACTGGGCTCAGGGAATGACTTCCAGAACACTGCAGAATTAACCTCCTGCCACCTCTGCCTTAATTAAAAGGCCACCATGGTACCATTGCCATGCCTGCTCTCAGTGTGCCCAGAACTGGTGACCAGACACCAGAAATCTGTTGCTGAAAACCCTGACATCTCCATAACTTGACGTTTTATCGGAATGAGACATAGCAGTAGATGGAGGGCCTTCAACTTACTTCTGCCTCCCACATTTCATAAGAGTATATCTAATTGGTGGACGCTATTGCATATCCAGATTTTTACCTGCCAGTGGGGTCTTGGAAATTAGTTTTAAACTTCTCAGTCTCTATAGTACAGAAAGGCTCAGAAGAAAGGAGCAGAGGATGAATTATCAAATGTCCATATTTACAATACTGATGGTCCTTGTCAAATCAGACACTAGAAATGGGTTGATACAGTTATCACAAAGCTTGTTATGTCAACTGGGGTATGTAGATGTATGCCAGGGGCTGCCACGAGTCTAGGATAAACATAGCAGATCTTTGAGGTGCATTAATTTCACTCAGTGGCAAATAATGGGCATTATTATTTAATGTACCTTATTTGTATATTAAAACAAAAATGGACAAATTGTGGGGAAGAATAGACAATTTTGCCTTCATTTTTAAGGTAAAACAGTAAGGTTCAGAGAGATTAATCTTTGGACTATTTACCTGGACTCCCTTTCCCCAGGACAATGGTTTTCAAACTTTAGTGGACACAAGAATCATCCACAAAAAGCTCAGTTAAAATCCAGATTTCTGCCCTCCTTTAGACTTCCTGAATCAATCTCAGAAGGTAGGGCCCCAAATTTTAAATAAATACCCCAATGATTCTAATGCAGGTGGGGCCACACCTTAAGAAATGCTACCCTAATGGGATAGCCCATCACAAGGACTTAATTCTTTTTTTGGATACTCAAGGTAATGTTCCTTGGCTTCTATCCCAATTCTGGTTTTGCAGGTCCTCAACCATAATCAATTCTGCCATGGGACACAGAAAGAAACCCTGCTTGCTTGCTTTTTCTTTCTTTCTTTCTTTCTTTCTTTCTTTCTTTCTTTCTTTCTTTCTTTCTTTCTTTCTTTCTTTCTTTCTTTCTTTCTTCCTTCCTTCCTTCCTTCCTTCCTTCCTTCCTTCCTTCCTTCCTTCCTTCCTTCCTTCCTTCCTTCCTTCCTTCCTATGTTTCTTTCTTCTCTCTCTCTCTCTTTCTTTCTTTCTTTCTTTCTTTTTCTTTCTTCTTTCTTTCTTTTTCTTTCTTCTTTCTTTCTTTTTCTTTTAGTTTACATGCAGCAACTTACTTAATCCTCATGAAAATCCATTGAGGGAAATTGAGGCATAAAGAGGTTAAGCAACTTGCCTAATATTACATAGATAAGAGATGATGGAGCCGATTCAAGTCAAGGCAATCAGGCTCCAAAGCCTGTGTACTTACCCATGATGCATATTACCTCTCAGCAATGGTGAGACTTAAAATTTATGGAGGAGAAAAGCAAGATACATTTTTACTTGGTCTGTCATAGTAAATCCATTACCTTCCTGCCACCCTCACTGGCAGTCTCTTCAAGGCCCTTTAAGTCTTCAGTAATTCTCTCATCAAAGTTCTTCCAGCTTCTGTCCACTGCCAAGTTACAAAGCTACTCTTGCATTTTAAAGTTTTTGTTATAGCAGAACCCCCATTTGGTACCAAAATCTGTATTAGTTATCTATTGCTGTGTAAAAAAATCATTTTAAAACTTAGTGGCTTAAAACAATAAAAGTTATTCTTAGTTTCCCAGAACTCTTGGAGTGGCTTAGCTGGGATCATTTTGGGTTGGAGTCTTCCCATGAGGTTGCAGCCAAGATGTGGCTTGGTGCATCTGTCCATTGAAGGCTTGACTGAGGCTGAGAAATTCACTTCCATGGTGATGGCTCATTCGCATGGCTTATAAATTGATGCTGGTTGTTGGTGGTAATCATTAATTTCTCCCTGTGTGGGCTTCTCCATAGGCTGCTTAAGTGTCCTTACAACATGGCAGCTTTCTCCAGAGTGGGCAACCCAGGGGAGTAAAACAAGCTCCATTGCCTTTTAGGACCTAGTGTTGGAAATTTCACACCATTATTTTTCTCAAATTCTATTTGTTAGAACCCAGTCACTAGGTACAGTCCACATTCAAGGGTAGGGGAATTAGCTCTACTTTTTGAAGGAAAGAATGTTAAAGAATTTGTGGACATCTTTAAAAACCATCCTGTCTACCATGTGCCAGGCATCCCTAGGTACTTTGCAAATGTATCCAGTATAATCTTATAGCCATCTTGTGGAGCAGGTATTATTGCCCAAATGGCAGAGGTTGTTGGCCTACACAATAGATATTCTTATTATCACAGCCTTTTTTGTTTAGGTATCTGGTGGCAATGTGCTTAGGAAAGCTCGACCACTCTCAGGCCCCAGAAAGTGAATTAAGATTGGTTGAAAAGGCAATCATGGTAATCCCTTTTCCTTTTGCCAGTGACTGGCTAAAGGGTGGATATTTGGGGCACCTGGGTGACCCAGTCATTAAGCGTCTGCCTTCGGCTCAGGTCATGATCCCAGGGTCCTGGGATTGAGCCCCACATCGGGCTCCCTGCTCGGTGGGAAGCCTGCTTCTCCTTCTCCCATTCCCCCTGCTTGTGTTCCCTCTCTCGCTGTGTCTCTGTCGAACAAATAAATAAGTAAATAAATAAATAAAATAATAAAAAATAAAATAAAGGGTGGATATTTGACCAAGCCAAAGGGACCTAAGGAGAATTCTAGGAAGATTCTAGGAAAGGTTTCCTTCACTAATACAGGGAGACACATGGGAGGAAGCGCACTCTTCTGCAAGACTTGGTGTCTGTATGTGATGCCTGGTACTGCAGTCACCGACGTAGTGACGTAAAGAGATACACCTTAGGCCCAAGTCAATGTGCTGAGGATGGTGGAGCATAAAGAGGAAGAATCTTTGTTCTTCATAACATCACAGAGCCACTGAATTAACCCTGGAACTGATTTTTAACCACTTTATTATGGGAGACAATAAGCTCCTTTTGCCTGGATTTTCTGTTACAGCTGCAAGTATCCTAATGGATAATACCCCATTTTTCGGGTAAGGAAACAGATGTTCAGGGAGATTATGTTGCTTGCCCAACTTTACCAGCTAATAAATAGCAGAACCAGGTTTTGGATTGAGAGCTGTATATCCTCAACACCTGGTACTTGCTTATTGTATCAATTAAGTGATTTTTCTCCCAATTTGTAGAATGGAGGAGAAACAGACATCAGTTGAGTTAAAAAAGGTTAGTGGTTGTCAAGCAGATTCTAGAGGGGGCTGGTGGAGTGGGGAAATGGAGGTGAGCAGTGAAGGTGTTGTGGAGGTAAAGAACAGGTTCAGAAAGTGTCGAGGAGAGGGAAGGTAGAAGGAGGTTGTAGGAAGGGAGAGAATATCGGAGTTCAAGATATCAGGGCTGTGGATATTTGTTCCCAACATAGTTTGATTTGTGGCTGAGCATAGAGATGATGGTTATCAGAGTGGAGAAGGTCACAGAAGTGGTATCAAACTTCTGGATCATCCATTTTAGGTACATATTGTACAGGAAGGTGACAGGCAATGAAGTGGAGGGGAAGATTGAAAGCCATCTGCCCAAAGTATGGTTGGATGAAAACATGTTTTCTTTATTTGTATGGTCCTCATCCTTCACACTGATAGGATCTGACTCAACACAGCTCCACTTTGAGGAAAGATTTATAAGGATTATTCTGCTTTGATCTCCTGTTTTGCACATACTGGAGGGGTGAGATGGATGGGGTCATAGGGAGGAGCTCAGAGGATTGTGGGAAATGAAAAATTTCCCAGGTCTTTCTGAAACAGTTCTTTGCAGTAGGACTTCATTGTTTTGTTTGCACACTTCTTTGCTGATCATTTATCCATCTGGATGTATAAAAACCAATAAAATATACTTAAAAAATTACCCACTAGTTTGGTTTATCTTGGTTTCTTTGCTTATATAAACAACTGAGAATTGATGGCATTCTCCTGATTCTCTTTGCTAAGATTCTGACGTGGATGGAGCTGCATCGTAAGAAGCTCTCACTGTCTTGTTAAGCTCTGGGCTAAGTTTTTCTTTTCATTGTTCGGTCTTTCCTTAGGTAAAATTAATTTCTTCCCTTCAAAAATAATGTTTGGCATTTGGTTCCTTAGGAATCTGTTTTTAAAGTACCTTATTAATTTGTTATTACATTCATGAAATGAAACTATTAGCTAGAATTTTTGAATGTAGTTTCTCCCTTGGCCCTTTTACTTTTTGGTTCTTGTCCTTGGAGTCATGTTAAAAATTTGCCTATGATGTTATTGTAAACTAACTCAAATCTTTTTAGGAAATAGGCAGGATAGAAATCAATCAATCTATATATTTAAGGGGAAAAGAAGCAAGGTGCAAAAGTGTATTTACACTTTTGTGTTTTTTAAGAAAGGATATATGTAGGGGCGCCTGGCTGGCTCAGTCAGTGGAGCATGTGACTCTTGATCTCGAAGTTGTGAGTTCAAGGCCCACGTTGGGTGTAGAGCTTACTTAAGAAATCATAATAAAAATTTTAAAAAAGGATACACATAGATAAATCTACTTCTATATTGTACATCTTTTTCTAAACACACACAGACATACATATACACATATATACATGAATCCAAACCCACACATAAAATGAGCAGAATAGATCTTGGGCCTCAGAGGGTCTTGGGCTTACAAGATAGTGAAAGTAATTCTAATCTTTGTTTGCGTTCCTCAGAAAAATTTATATGAAACACTTGTGTTTTTCACAACACAAGTTATATAAAACATAACTTGCATGAACACCTCTTTAAGTCTGCATATCCACATAGTCTTTCTGTCTCTCACTCATATCCAATACACACCCCAAAGCCTCTGTCTCCCCACTTTTGTCAAAATCCTCCCTGATATCTCTGCCAGTACTAATTGTCGTATATCACCCCTCTACCTTTCTTTCCATTTCTTTTTTTTTTTTTTTCTTCTCCCTGTAGTGAGTAGGCCTGGGCTTTTTGGATATAAATCTCGTATCTCAACTTCTTCGCTTCTTTATTTATAAGTCCCCCACTCTTGTTTGTCCCATCTGCATGATAAGGCAGTGGGAGGTAGGGATGTAGGAGGTGGGAAGGGATGAGGGTGCAAATGTCAAAACATTCTGTTAGTAGGTAGGAGGATGGAAAGAAGCTATGGATCCTTCTATAGTAATAATTTTTGTCCCTGTTACACGTGAAGAATTTCTGAAAGGTTTTGTAAGAAACTATGAAGAGCAGGTTACCTTAGGGGTGGGCCTGGGGAGTCAGGTAGGAGAGGGAGATTTTACTTTCATTATCGGAACAGATTTTTAAAAAAGACTGTGTGTATATTGCTTTAAAAATATTTTTTAAAAAATAGACATAATTAAATTAATAGATGCATATTTTAAAATATAGTGAAAAAAGCCAACCTTGATAGTGAGTTATCTAGTATGCAAATGAGATGCATATTATTATATTTCACTTTAGGCAACAGTGTAGTACCAAATGATATAGTCAGATAATTTAGCTGATGTTGGTGATGATCCAGTATTATCAGGAAAAGCATTAATATACCTTTTCAAATCCTAAATGGATACTTTAACTGCTGGAAGAAAGGACAAATCCAGAGAGCTAATGTGTGGGTAATAGGAGTTCCAGAGTGAATTACAAGGGAAAAACCAAATGTAATAGATGCAAATTTTCCTGAGCTGAATGAAAACTTGTATTTGCAGTTGAAAGTGCCCTAAGTCTTAGGCAGAGTTGATTAGAAAAGGCACACACTTTAAACATATTCTGACAGCACTCCTGAATCCCAAGGTTGAAGAGAAAAACCTTGTAAGTTTTTAGACAGAAAGAAGAAATAATTTACAAAGGGAAAAGAACCAGACTGGCGTCAGACAGTGGAATAATGTCTATCCCTATTAAGAGAAAAGGAATGTAACCCAAGAGGTAGGTCTCTTTCTAGCCTAGCACCAGTCACCTGCCAGGGGGAAAGGAATGCAGAAATGTTAGGATTCCAAGAATATATTGCTCATACCCATCCAAGAAAACTATGAAAAGAGGGCTGTAACTAAACAAATTAATGAGAATAGAGATCTCAAGAAAGGAGAAGGTGAAGTAGAAGGGAAAGAGTGGTGAGTGAATAGTGAGCTTTGTAATTTATGTGGGTAATAATGGAATGACTGGGAATATGTACTATATGTGTTAAATAAAGACTCTTAAGATAGATGTGACTACTAATGAGAGCCTAGAAGTAAAAGTTGCAAAATTGCTCAGCAAAACCCAAAAGGTGGGGTTGGGAGAAGAGGAGTGGAAAGTAAAAGCATTCTAGAAGTGTCATCTTACTGAGGTGGAGGAAAAGTATCAGGAAATAGACTAATATGGTAGGGAAATCACATCTTTTCAGAAAATAAAAAGGAAGATAACCACTAATGGAATGGGAAAGTATATGATTTTGAAATTAATAAGGGGAAAAGGAATAAATTATAACTTAATCATATTAGTAAATATAAATTAAAGGAAATAGGGAAATAAAGTATGTTCAATGGTAAGCAAAAATAAGAGGGAAGGAATAAAATCAAGAATATCAGAGATTATATTAAAGGTAAATGAACTCAGTTTTCCTGTCCAAAGACAGAGATGTCACATTAGATTAAAAACAAGCCCAGCTATACGTTGTCCATAGGAAACACTTAACATAATAAAGAAATATTCTAAAATATAGAGATTGGAAAAGCAATACCAAACAAATGCAAGCAAACAAAACTAGAAGAGGCAGTATTAACATCAGCCAGGAAGAACTCTTCATGAACACGAAGAAGAAGATTTCCTATGAAGGGCATAACATAATGAATATATGCATCAAACAACATAATAGCTAAATATACCAAAATATCATTAGTAATGTAAAGATAATTTCATAAACATGAAATTAGAGTGGATTTGTACTACACTGTTTTTAGAAATAGATGGACCTAGTAGAAAAAAAAAGGAACATCATACCAAGGCATATAATCAACATGTATACTTTAATAAATACATATGGAATCTTACATTCTTTATTTTTTTCAGAATCTTACATTCTTTAAATAAAGATTACATATATAATTTCCAAATGGTCATTGACTACTTACAAAACTGATCATAAACTTTTCCACAAAAAAAAGTAAGAAATTTAAAAGTAGAGACTTTTACAGGTCACATTATCTGATGAAATTAGAAGAAAATTAATGAAATTAGAAATAAATCTTAAAAAGATAGCTTAACCAATTATTTGAAATTTAAGATAGCCTCCTAAATAATTTCTTGGATCAAATTAGAAACTAAAATTGAAATTATAAACTCTTTAAGATAAAAAAGGAAAACCCAGCATAACCAAACCTACAAGACCCAAAGATAGGTATTTGCAGGGGCGCCTGGGTGGCTTAGTCGGTTAAGCGTCTGACTCTTGATCTCAGCTCAGTTCTTGAGCTCAGGGTCATGACTTCAAGCCCTGTGTTGGGCCCCATGCTATGCTAGGTGTGGAGCCTACTTAAAAAAAAAAAAAAGTTGCATGCAGACAAAGATTAAAAATATAAGAACTCAGTATTCATCTTAATAAATTAGAAAAAGAACCATAAAAGATATTAGAAAAGAAAGATAAATCAAAAGCGCCCCCCCAATAAAATCCTTATGAACCAGAAGGTAAGAAAAGAACTAGTAAAAATCAAAATACACAGCAATAGCAATTCTACTCTACAATTCTCATGGAAATAAAAACATAAATCTCAAGATATATATTCAAGGATATTTATTGCAGTAATGTTTGTAGTGGCAAAAACTGGAAACAAAGTGAATACCCTTACAAATGTAATTATCAAACCAGCCGTATTATAGCAAAAGCTGTAAAACACGATACAGCCACTAGAATGGACAAGTCAGTTCTCTTCCAGGAATCTATTGTAACAAAGTTCCCCAAAACTTACTGACTTAAAACAACAATTTTATTATGCTTATGGCTTCTGTGGGTCGGGGATTTGGAAGAGGCATAGTAGAGACTCCAAGCACAATGGAGATGGTTTGTCTGTTCTCCATGGTGTCTGAGGCCTTACGTGGAAAGCAGAGGGGGACTTCATGGAAGGGATCTGGAATTATCCGGAGGCTCATTCACTTCCATATCTGGCTGTCTGGCTTGTTGGCTGAAACCTTAACTAGAGCTGTCTCCTAGAAGTTCGACACATGGGCTCCCAGAGGAAGCTGCATTTCTGCACAACATGGTAGCTGAGGGAGGGAGGGAGGTAGCAGAGGAGGGAGGGGTCACGAAGGAGGAGGAGGAAAAGAGAAAGAGTAAGAAGAAAGGGGAGGGGGAGAGGGAGGAGAAGAAGAAAGAGACAGAAACAGGTTGAAGCTCACTCATCTTTTCTAACCCCAGTATCACTCTGCCACATTCTATTTGTCAAGACAGTCAGACCGCCCGAGGTTCAAGAGGAGGGAAATAGACTCCACATTTTTATTTTATTTCTATTTTTTATTTTTTTGCCTCCACATTTTTTCTAGGAGAGCGGCCAGTTTCTGGAACAGCGTGTGGGACAGGATATATTGTGGCTGTTTTTGGAAAATACAGTTTGCCGCAGATGTATACCAGTTAACTTTGAGGGCATTCCATGGTGTATTATTGTTAAACAGACAATAAGATCAATATGTATATAAAATTCTGTTTTTGTAACAGTGAATGGTAACTCCGATATATGTGTATATTACGATTATATGAATGGAGAGGAGACCAGGTAGAGATAAACAGCAGGTAGTTAACTTTGGTCGAGGGCCCAGATGGAGGGCGGAGGTAAACCGGAAGATGAAAGTACACATATACCTACCTACCTACATACAAATACAAGAAAGTGCTAGTGGTAGGGATAAAAAAAAATGGGGAGTGTGTGTGTGTGGCAATGTTTCATGTGTATGTAGATTCTCAGGGACAAAATTCAGAACAACGGGAAGGGCTGTGATTTGGAGCCCATGTAGAAACCCGCAGCATCTCTTTAGAGAGCTTCTTGTAACTTCCAATTTCAACACCTATATTAGCAGAAACAGACTTTAGTCAAATGATGACCCTATTATCATCAGGAAAAGTAGTTTCGTTTTTCTTGAAAAAGATGTTTTCCATCCAAGTTTGATATTTTTCTGCTATTATTTCAAAAAGAATTCATATTGGCAATCTTTCTCTTTAGTGGTGTAATGTCTGGTTTAAGTCTTACCAGTTATAAATGATAGTGGAAGGATTGCTTTCTAACGTCTGAATTTATATTCCTCTTGGTATATCAGTATTACTTTTTGTTTCTGAAAACACTTTATTATATATGACTAAGTCCTGTGTCTGCACTTATTAGCACTCATATGGGTGCCAATTATCCACACCTTTCTTTTCTCTCCGTGCTTGCTTTCTGGGGCTTTTCCCTAAGCACTAGGACTCTGAAGAGGTTGGGGAGAGGAACAGAAAAGAGTCTGAACACAAGCTGAAGAACTGTTGCTTGTCTGGTGTTCTTGGATAGGCTTGCTTGAAACCAGCATTTAAATGGAAGTCGGCCAAGAGTTCACTAATACCCTAGAACCACCTAGGGTCAGAGAGATCATTGCCCTCTGAAAGTGTGGTTGACTGTCTTCCTTTTAATCCTTTATAGATGGATTCTCTCTCAAATGGTAGCAGTAATTCAGGATGGAGAATAAATTTGAGGACTTTATTACAACTTTACCACTAGAGGTCAGAAATTAGCCCGTGAATCCTTTACAACTTCATCAAGAGAGTGCTGGTAGTTAATGCTTAATGTATTTTTCATTTGGTTCATACTTCTGATGAGGTTCAGGATACTAACCAGATACCTTTGAGGTTTAAAGGGAACTCCTGCATCTTTTTTTATACCAAATTTTAATAACTGGATTACTTGGAGTCTTTAATCCACCCTAACCTTAATTTTTAAATTTTTAAATTTTTTTTATTTTTTACCTACTTACTCACTGAACGCACACACCACACCGACATAAGTGTTCATTGTGGTAATATATTTAAAAAGGTTACAAATGAAACAGAAAATGAACTCGGTAGACTTCTGGTAAGGATACATGCATGAGCTCAGCAGACCTCATCCGTTTTTGTGTTCTATTGGAAATTGTTGATTCTATATATTTTTTTCAGCTGTATCTTTTTGGCCCAGGTGCTGCCAAATGAGATAATTTCCTGTTCAATAGCTGTATCAAGTAATGCATTAACTTTAATGATTGAGTTAATGTGTCATGAGCCATTGAAGACAGTGCAACTATATTTAAAGTATCCTCATTTTGTTTAATGATGTCTTTTCTACTTTAGTTCCTCTTTGGTGTATTAGAAAGTGATTGAAACTAGGAAATAAGTGATATAAAATTTGTTTTTTACATGTGTACAATTGAGAAATTTAAATATTTTTTGGAATTTGAGAATTCAGCTTTAGTATTTCAATAAAGCAGATTGACATATTTTATTTAGTGGTGTCCAGCTTAATGACTTTATCAGTTAGGCTGAGGTTTGGGAGAGAGATTTAGATATGTTTAGCCTATCTTTCTGGGTTGCATATTTAAAGGACTGGGCTTCAACTTCTCTCAGCCCATCTTCTGCCCTTTGCGAAGCCCTCCAAAGCGAAGTGCCAGGACAGGCTATCATGAACATTGTTTGCTCTGGGCCTATCCCTGCTGCCAGGAATGAGACAGGAAAATAGGAGCCAAGCTCCAGGAGAAGGCTGCTAACCCCCCTTGGGAGGATGACAGTGCCATCTTGTACCTTACTTATTGCTGCTGTGATTGATGTCTCTGCTACCTTTGCCCCAGGGATAATGCTGGGGGATAGTCCCCATGCCACAGTGGCCAGAGAAGCAGTTGAAGGCTGTCTGATGACATTTAGGTTTAGCTTTGGATTATCTGTTAGATGTGGGTGGGTATTATGGGTTGAGTTGTATCCCCTCAAAATTCATGTGTTGCAGACCTAATCCCCAGTACCTCAGAATGTGATCTTATTTGGAGATACAGTCTTTACAGGGGTAATTAGGTTAAAATGGGGCCATAGGGGTGGGCTCTGACCCAGTACACTGCTGTCCTTACAAAAAAGGGAAATTTGGGCACAGCGATATGCACAGAAGACAATATGAAGAGACGCGGGATGAGGATGGCCATCTGCAAGCCAAGAAGAGAGGGGCCTAGAACTTTCCATTAATTCCATTCAAAACAAAAATCTGCTAGCATTTTGGGGACTTTCCCGTCTTAACCTTTTTGCCACGTATATATATGAAACATTTAAATAGTTGAGATCGTATTTTATATATATCTTTGTATCCTGCATTTTGCAATGAAAGTTAAACCACGCAATTTTTCTCATGTTATTAAAAGTATTAGTTGTAATAGTTATAAATATATTCCATAATGTGAATTACTGTAATGTAATTTATTTCCCTATTGTTGGACATTCATGCTGATCAGTTTTCATCACTAATAATGTGATAAACATCTGTCCTCATTTCTAATTATTTCCAAACTGGATTCCTAGATTCCTTTTCATCTTTTGTTGTCTCTTCTCTTCTTCTTTGATTAGATCATTGTTTATGATTCTAGGAGCAGAGAGTGTATAATTTGAACAAAAAAACTCCCAAGATGATTCCGATAGACATACCCCTGTCCCTCCCAACTTCGGTTAAGAACTGCAGGATTAAGGCGATGAAGTCACTCTGGTGACTGGAAGAAAATATGAGAAGGACAGGAACCATAATAAAGGCCCAAACAATTGTGACGTATCTTTTTTCACTGAGTTAAATTTTTAATTATTTAAGCTCCCAGTGCTTGCATCTAAAACTCACAGTCAAAGCAGGTGTCACCAACAGCCAGCCTTATTCTTCTGCCTTCCAGAATTTTCCTCCAGTTTCCAATCTGGGGGAGAGGAGAAGGCCTGGGGCAGTGCCTGGCTGAAGCTCAACTTTGAAAACAGCATTTCCACAGTATTTTGGACATGGGTTGATTATGAAAGGAAAGAGTTAACTAGGTTCTTTGTGGGATAAAAGGTGATCTGGTGTCATGCAGAAGGAAGGAAGGGAGGGAAAGAGGTTGCTTTGCTTTGATTTTTTAAGACTTTTTGCTCAAGGAGAGCACAGACTTAGCATGAGGGTATCCAACTTCAAAAAATATATATTTTATTTATTTATTTGACAGAGAGACACGGCCAGAGAGGGAACACAAGCAGGGGGAGTGGGAGAGGGAGAAGCAGGCTTCCCACTGAGCCAGGAGCCCCATGCGGGGCTCGATCCCAGGACCCTGGGATCATGACCTGAGCCGAAGGCAGACGCTTAACGACTGAGCCACCCAGGCGCCCCGATATCCACCTTTTTAGTATTAGACAAATTATCCCATTGCCGGTGATCAGAAACCCCATTTGTAGGGCATAGGACTTTAGCTCTTCTGGAGGCTGCTCCCAGGTCTAACGTTCTACCATTTTCTCTGCCCTCAACTGGCGCACAGGTCTTTTTTGAGAGAACAACTCTACTTTTATAAATCATTTGTAGCCTAGCTAGATGTCTGTTGGGGTCACTCTGTCCTTCGAAATTCAAATAAAATTGCCACAACGAAATGCTTTTATTAGGAAATGAGGGTGACTGAAAAGAAAGAGACCAAACATTTCACTTGAGAAACCAGAAAAGAAACAACAGAATAAATCAAAGAAAGTAACAGGGAGATGAATTACTTGCTCAGAAATGAGTACAATTCAAAAGCAGTCTTGGGGCGCCTGGATGGCTCAGTCAGTTAAGCGACGGACTCTTGATTTGGGTTCAGGTCATGATCTAAGGGTTGTGAGATGGATCCCCATGCAGGGCTCTGTGCTGGGCATGGAGCCTGCTTGCGATTCTCTCTCTCACTCTCTCTCTGCCCCTCCCCACTGCCCTCAACCTGTGCATGCACATGCTCTCTCCCCCTCTCTCCCTCTACAAAAGAAAAACCAGTCTTTACCTTTCTGATGCCTGTCTGTGTCAGTACAAATGAAACAGATAAAATCAGAAAAAAATAAATTAGAAAATAAAAATATAACAAGAGTTGGTAAGTAAAACCAGAGCTGTTCCTCATGATATATAAATGTTATAGAGAAGATTCTTGCTGACTCATTAAGAAAAATAAAAGAAAAAAACCGTTCAGCTTTGGACACAAAAAAGGTACCCACAGAGATGGAAGAGATTCAAGAATTAAAAGATGAACTAGCAGTATGTGGGCAACATGTGCCTTTCTGGAGATTCCAGTGATTATTAACAAAAACATGGGCACAGTTTCTCATGGTAAAAACAATGAACCACCTTGGTCTTCCAGCCACAATGCTAACAAGGATAATGATCAGACTGTCTAAATAACAACACAAAGTTGCCCGGGGCTAAACAAAGCTTGGGAAAGGTTTGAACTCGAAGTAGTCCCTGAGATTTCCTAAATGTATAGATTAAATGTGTAGGAAATGAGCTTCCCTTGAATGTGAAGGGCGCATTTGCCGCAGATAAGATGAGACAGGTTTGTGTAACTGCTGTTGGAGAAACCCGTCAGGGCAAGACTCACAGTCAAAACATAATTCCTACCTTACGTCCTTCTATTTCCTTAGAGCTGGTTGAGTTTTCTTGCTGGTGCTTCTGTTTGATTTGTTGTGTGGCGCCTTGCCCTTCTTATTCGCTGTCTTCAGTTTTCTGTCTGTCTGCAGTTGCTGAGTTTCATTTTTCTAATAAAGGCAGGTGGCAGAAAGGTTAAAGACCATTATAAGGATTGGCGGCATTTCTGCAGTGTTTATTTGTGGGCTATTTCAGATATTAAAATACTTTGGGAAACTTCTGTCATCAAGGAATGGCAAAATAATTGTAGCTAATGTTTACTGAAACTTTCCGTATTGCAAAGAGTGTTCTGAGCCCCTAGTAGGTAGGTACTGACTCATTTAATCCTCACAAGTGTCTTATGAGGAAACCAAGGCACTTAGAAGTTAAATTATTTTCCCAAGGTTATACAACAACATCATTAAGATTTGAACTCGGGCAGTTTGGGGCTAGAGTCTGTACTCTTCATTATTACGTTATTGTCATGTCATTTTGGTAGAATCATAAATCATAAAATAAAGGAAAATCTTGTTTACATTTTGGAGTGTCAAAATCTTTCTAAATCATTTCCAAAATTAAGATCTTGGGCGTGGCAAAAGACACCATAGACAAAATTAAAAGACAAATGACTGACCAAGAGATATTTTTGTTAAATATATATAGACCAATTATTGATATCTTTAACATATAAACATTTTTTCCTAAATCAGTATGAAAAAAGAAACCATTTATTTATTTTTCATTTATTCATTTATTTATTTGTCAGAGAGAGAGTAAGAGAGAGAGAGGCAGAGGGAGAAGCAGGCTCCTTGCTGAGCAGGGAGCCCGAGGCAGGACTTGATCCCAGGACCCGGGGATCATGACCTGAGCCGAAGGCAGACACCTAACCGACTGAGCCACCCAGGCGTCCCCAAAAGAGAAACAATTTAATAGAAAAAATCAGGCACAAGATATAAATATGCATTTCAGAGAAAAAATGTAAATGACCCATAAATATGTGAAAAGATGTTAAGTCGCACTAATTATTTAGCTTGAGACCACTTTAAAGCTGACAAAAAGTAAAAAGATTTATAGCATCTAGTGTGGGGAGAGTACAGGCCAACAGGCCCTCTCGTACAGCAGTGGTAGTCTTCTCTGGAACGGAGTTTTGTAATAGCTTCTACAATAAAGAATATATCTACTCTGAAACCTTGGAAAGTCTCTTACTGTCATTTATTCCAGGAATATTTAATTGTTAATGCACAATTGCACTCAGGTGTTAACAGTATTTTGCACTAGTACTGTTTGTAATAGCAAAAAAGTGAGTTTACATCAATATGGACTAGTTAAATTAATTATGCTGTTTCCATATGATGGAATACTATGCTGTTCTTATCGAATGAGGTTAATTTATTTGGAAAGATGTCCTGGGCATATTGATTCGTTAAAACAAAACAAAAGTAAGTTGCAAAAGAATTATGTCTAACATGACTCTATTTCTGGTATAAAGAAAAATGATATGCAAAACATATATATAAATAGCATTAAAACATGCTAATATATGTACAATATTGGTTCTAAAAATCGTTGCATTTTGGAAATACAGCATTTCCACCCACTTTTCTGGGGACTTGGGGAAGCATTTGCTTGTTATAAGCTCTGTTTTCAGCTTCCCCTGAATGTACAGCCTTTTGGTGTTTCACGTATGCTGTGGTTTTACTCTGCCTTGACCCTTTCTCCTTAGTTTTCCCAAAAACCTGCTCATGCCAGGCTATCGTTTATATTAGATTTTTACCGAGAATTTGCTAACATCAGGAAATTACATTGTAGCCGAGTGCAATAGGTGACTTAATATTTCATACTAGTCCTCTTTATTCTTAAAACTTCTTTGGTCAAATCTTAAGCCCCCATCTCCTCCCTAAATAGCCATTGGTGGCCCTGGCTTCTCACCACATTGCTAGCCCTTTCTCTTCTTCAGCCTTTCTGTTTTCCTTTGCATGCCAGCCCCACACTGCCAACTTTCTGTTCATTTCTTCTGGATAGCAATTCACTGATACTGTGGTCATTCGCCTTCTAAAAGCCATTTTTGTTACTAGCTTAGCTCATAAATTAATACATCAGTTAGCATTCGGTTTAATTGTGTATGACAGGGCCACCTGGGTGGCTCAGTTGGTTGGGCGACTGCCTTTGGCTCTGGTCATGATCCTGGAGTCCCAGGATCGAGTCCCGCATCGGGCGCCCGGCTCCTTGGGGAGTCTGCTTCTCCCTCTGACCTTCTCCCCCTCATGCTCTCTCTCACTCTGTCTCTCAAATAAATAAATGAAATCTTTAAAAAAATTGTTTATGACAGAAAACCCTAAAATGATAGTGGGATGGGCAAGAGAGTTATCCATCTCTCTGTTCTGCGCAGACCAAACCCAGAGATAGATGCTCCAGGGCTGGTGTGGCAGCAGCGCAAGCATCAGGGACCCAGCCTCCTTCTAGCTTGTTCCTCCAAGCTCAACTCACGGCTTTCATCTCATGGTCCAAGTTGACTGTTCAAACTTGAGCATCTAAGAAGGAAAGGACAAAGAAGAAAGTACCTGTTCCTAACTAGGGACAATCTGGGAAGTTGCCTGAAGGTTGCCCACACCGCAGTAGCCAGAACAAAGCCATATGACTACATCCAGCCGAAAGGAAGGCTGGGCTATATTGCTGTTATCCTGGGCTGCAGTGTGCTTGGTTGAAAATTATTTTCTATTACTGAGGAAAGGGATTTTGGAGAACAACCATCAGTCTTGGCACAACTAGCAATGCTTATCTTGCACACAAGGAAAGGTCAGGCAGAGGCAGGAACACACACAGAGGACACAGGAATGTTCGCTGTGGCTGGAACGGGACATGTGGTGCGAGGTGGGGCTAGAAGGGTAGGCAGGAGCCATGTTAGGAAGGGCTTTGACAATCAAAGTGGGAAGTTTGAGTCAGCCAGTAGGGAGCCAACTATAGTCTTACATCTGATATTAATTCTTCCAGGGATTTATATTGCCCATCTACATGAGTTACTTTATTTAATATTTTCTAATGTAAAAATTATAACCTGCGAAGTCCAATATTTAGAAAATAGAGGGATGGATAAAAACAATTTATTGTCAATCCTATCCCCCCTAAGACAGTTCTGTTAATGGTTTGGGTTTGTCTCCTCACAGTCTTTGAAAACATTGTTGTAATCATAGTGCATTTATAATCCCAAGTTGTTTTTCTTTTTCCTTTTATTTTCACATAGTATTACACTATGAGCATCTCCTCATGTGGCCACACTGTCCTCCTAAATATTATTTTAAAATGACTGTGTAATATCCCAGTAAAGTAATCTAACCATTTCTTTTTATTTTCCAGCTTTATTGAGATATATTTGACATACAATATTTTATATACCTAACCCTTTCTGTATGACACCCCACACTGGTGGCCATTTAGATTGGATATTGGCTAAATTTTTTTTTTACATTTTGTAAGATGTTGATAGCTTTAACTTCAAATTCTTGTTATGTGTTACTATATCGTTACAGGACATTCAGTTGCAAGTATTAGAATAACAAACTGTGGCTTAGATAATGCAGGCAGATAATTTTCTCACATAATAAAAATTAAGAGGTGGTGAGTGAGTCAATAATGTTCTGGTTCTGTGTCTCTGTAGTTTTCTTGGCTTTCTCACTTGTCCTAAGATGGCTGCTGTAGGGCCTGGGTGGCTCAGCTGGTTAAGCAACTGCCTTCTGCACAGGTCATGATCCTGGAGTCCTGGGATTGAGCCCCGCACCGGGGGCCCTGACCCTTCTGACCCTCCCCTGTCTCATCCTCTCTCTCATTCTCTCTCTCTCAAATAAATAAATAAAATCTTAAAAAAAAAAAAAAAAAAGAAGGCTGCTGTAGCTCCCAGAGCAAAGCATTCTCCTATGGCAACACCCAAAGCAGAAAAGGAAGGTGCTTTCTGACCATGTCTCCCTGATCTAACTGGTGAGGAACATCTTTCCCAGGAACCCTCAAGAAGACTTTTCCAAATATTTGATTGAGTAGAACTGGGTCACATGGCTACCCGGAGCCACGTGGAAGCTGGGAAGCCAGGAACCAGAAGATTCTCTTTCACTGTCTTGGACTAGACATCATGGTTCATCCCCTGATTTGGGACTGTCTGGCCATCCTGAAATACAGGTTCTGTTAGCAAGGAAGAGGAAATGGCTATGGGGCAGGCAGTCATCCAAATTAACAGTTAACATTGGCACTCATTGTAGAGACAAAACCACAGAAACATTTTTTTGGTCATAGTCTCAAAAACTAGTCCTGTATTGCTAAACGGGCTACGATAGAGAGCAAGTCCTCATAATACAGTGCTGTGATTTCTCATTACTTTTTTCTTTTTTTTTTTTTACATTGAAACCACATCTGCCTTTTTTTTAAATAAAACATTTGCAGCAAACCAAGAAGATGAAGTGAAACCAATTACATTATAGTACCATTAAAGAGAATAAACTATGTTTATAGTACTTTTTTTATAAAGATTTTTTATTTTTATTATTTGACAGAGAGCACAAGCAGGGGGAGTGGCAGGGGGAGAAGGAGAAGCGAGCTCCCTGCAGCCACCCAGGTGTCCTTTTATAGTACTTTATTAACAGCAGCTTGTAATGTTTATTTTTCTGATTATAGAATTCATCCTGTTAAAAATTTACAGAGTACAAAAGATTAAAGAAAAATAAGTGAAAAACTTATCTTTAATTTCACCATTCAGAGATCTAGTTTTTTTATAAATTTTTTATTATGTTAATCACCATACATTCCATCATTAGTTTTTGATGTACTGTTCCATGATTCATTGTTTGTGCATAACACCCAGTGCTCCACGCAGAACATGCCCTCTTTACTACCCATCACCAGGCTAACCCATCCCCCCACCCCCCTCCCCTCTAGAACCCTCAGTTTGTTTTTGATCTTGTTATTTTTGATCCTTTTAGACATATAAATATATTTTTTCATATATAGGATTTTATTGTACAGATACTTTAGTTTTGTATTTTTCTATATTAATAAATCTATGATCCTTTTAAAAAATAGCAGATTTTCTTGATTTTTTGCACGTTTCTCTCCAATGTGTACCTTATGCTGTGTTTATGAATCAGTTGGGAAATGTAATTTGTTTTCTTGTAAGGAAATGCTGTAGAATTTAATTGATCTAGAGAGTTCTCTCACTCACTGGCTGCATGGCCTTATGTAAATTACTTAATCTTTCTGAACTTCAGTTTTCTTATTTATATAATGAGGTTGCTGAGAATAATAATAATACTGGTTTTTGCTATTTTACAGTGATATTGTGAGGATCAAATATAATATACATAAAAGTATTTTGTAAATTGTAAATTAATCTGAAGGACAAAAATTCAAAATTAAAAGAGAACTTAGTAACTTAATATTTTCCTTCCAAAGCATTAAAAAACCTCATTATTTTATATTTAGAAGATTAATTTAAAAGAAAGGAATTACAGAGAACAAAACAATCTTATTTTATACTTCAAATAATAAACACCATAGGAAAAAATATACCAAAAGATAGGTTTGCTCACAATTATAAAAACAGTTTTTAGTCTTTTTTTAAAAGACTTTATTTATTTATATGAGAGAGAGAGAGAGAAAGAAAGTGTGTGCGTGAGCAGTGGGAAGGGCAGAGGGAGAGGGAGAAGCAGACTCCCCACTGAGTGCAGAGCCCCACGTGAAACTCCATCCGAGGACCCTGAGATCACGACTTGAGCTGAAGTCAGACACTCAACTGATTGAGCCACCCAGGTGCCCTGTTTTTTTCACTTTTATAATAATATTTATTTGATTCTTCTTATAATAAAATCAGTAAATATTCTTATGGTAAAACCTTAAAAAAACATGTAGATAGGTAAGTAAAAAAGGAGAAAAAAAAATCCCTTATAATCCAATCATCCAGAAGAAATTATGTTAACATTTTAGTGTAAACCATTTTGTTTTGGGGGCACCTGGGTGGCTCAGTCGGTTGGGCAACCGACTCTTGATTTTGGCTCAGGTCGTGATCTCAGGGTCTTGAGAATGAGCCCAGAGTTGGGCGCCTGGTTTGGCGGGGAGTCTGCTTCTCTCCCTCTCACTCTGCCCACCCCCCCTCCCAACAACCCCCCCCGCACACTCTCTCTAAAATAAATACATCTTTTTAAAAAACCATTTTGTTTTTGATAAACATATGAAAACTCAACATTTTTACTTTGAAAATGTTTTAATAGAAGTTTTGCTTTTTAAAATGTTTATGTGGTTAAAAAAGTAAAAAGAATAGATATTTATGACTAATCTTGAAATTTTATGTATAATTTTCAATATCATTTAACAGAAAGTGCTCATTAAAGAGAATGTTTACAAAAATACTTCCTTTTCTCCTAAGTGCATAAAGAACTGCACAGCTATAATAATTTAGGAAATAGTACTACTAAGAAAGCAACAGGTTTAGTTTGAAACCAAATGTTGCAATCGTTGACTGCACTCGTCACAAACATGTTTTCCTCTAATAAAGCATCAAGCATTTCCCACTACCTCTTTCTTTTTGAGCTCAGACACTGCACAAGTTTCCCGGAAACCCCACTCTTTTATTTCTGAGTAGTCCTTTATCTTTCCCATGAGAAAGATAAAGCTCCTAGATAGCTTAGGATAGCTTTCCCAGCCACGATTTGCATTTTAAAGGAAGTTTAAGACAGGACTTCTAAGAGGTTTAGCACAGAAACCTCTGGAATCCCTTGTTTTTGGAGGCTGCAAGGGAGTGGAATTTGCATCTGGTTGGAATCATCTAAATAAGACCCTGGTAGAGTCTGAGTGATGAGGAAGATGACTTTGCAAGGTTCAGCTGTGGTTCAGTAGTTGTCCTGAGAATCAACTGCTATAAAATCACTGGCTATTATGCAAAACATATTGAGGCTGAGGCAGTGACAAGGGTTTATGGAAAAAACTTAGGTAGACTTGCTCAATGTAGGTGAAAACAACGATTTTTCTATTTGGTTTACATCAATGATAAATGCTTATTATAGAAAATTTGGGATATACAGAAAAGGAAAAAGGAAAACATAAAAAATCACTTGTGTCTTATCACCCAAAGGTTACCTCTAATTAACACTTGCATATGTGCATATCATATGTTGAATTCAAATTCAAGTTTTATATTGTGCTTTTTCTCATTGAACCGCATATTGTGAGCACCTTCCCCTGTCATTAAATATTTTTTGATTTATAATGACCTGAAATTGCCTGCTTCTTCAGACTGAGCTACTAGTAGCAAAGAAATGAAATCAGTACCTTCCGGAAGAAAGTTATTGCCTCTACTACCCACACCTGTCTCTCTTTTATTGTGCCCATGACTATTTTTCCTGACAAGCAATGCCAAATGGCGTCAAGTCTCAGCTCGATGACATGATTTTTTTTTTTTAAATCTATGGACCTAATTGCACTTTATAAATAAGTACAAACTTTCACACAGATGTTTCAATCTGGTTCTCTCCATGAATGTTGCATCAGTAATAAAGTGAATGGAATTCACATTTTTGCTTAGTTGACTCAACATTTATCATTTGAGCCGTGGCTATTTCTAAGACAAGAAGTTACTTGGTAAGGAAGGAGGACTATGTTAATCTGAATCTGGCTTCCCAAAGCTCTGGCCACATTACTCCAGATTTGCTAACAGATCAAATATAAAATTTTTGACTGAAGTAAATGCCAGCTTAAGGAAGATGCTGCTTTCTGATGAGGTTAAAGAGGTCCCCAGTGATTTTTTTCAACCATTTTTTTTTTTTTAAGATTCTTTATTCATTTGAGGGAGAGAGAGTGCACAAGCAGGGGGAGGTTCAGAGGGAGAGG
Source organism: Eumetopias jubatus (assembly GCF_037043125.1). Lineage (NCBI taxonomy): Eukaryota > Metazoa > Chordata > Mammalia > Carnivora > Otariidae > Eumetopias > Eumetopias jubatus. The sequence goes on along the minus strand of NW_028274808.1, from coordinate 169,413,280 downwards.
GAGAAGCAGACTCCCCGCTGAGCAGGGAACCCCCCCCCCCGCCACGTGGGCCTCGATCCCAGGACTCTTGGGATCGTGATCTGAGCCCAAGGCAGACACTTAACCGACTGAGCCACCCAGGGACCCCTCAACCATTCTTAATGAGAAAATGGAATCTTAAAACAAAAAGAAAAACATGAAACTACATTCATCCAAAGTGAGAAATCTACATACAAACTGGGCATTTGTGCAAAAAAATTTTTAAGCTGCTATATGTAATTAAAACCCCATTGGCCATTTTATTTTCAACCCATAACATATCCCGAATTCCTTGTGTTCGTTATTTGTTCCTATAAGATGCATTTTATTCATTTAAGAGAATGACCTGTTCAAATTATGAACTGACAAGCCATATCAATTCTAGTATGTGTGATTTTCAGAAGAAAGTCCCATGCCTCTTCTATAGATCAGTGTGTGTCTGTAACAGCTTCCAGAACTTTATTCAGGAGTGCATGTGAAGCCATTTTTACACTTGTCCTTCACATTGTCAGCACCACAATTCAGTAGTGGCTGAAATTCCTCTGGCCTATTTGTGTAGTGGCAATAGCTAATAAAAATAGTATCTAAAAATAACGTGTCTAAAATTCATGCCTATCCACAGAAGCAGGAAATGAGAGGCATCTTAGAAAAAGACAAAAGAAGCAAAGAACCATTCTTTAAAAGCACAAGGAATAGGGAGAGGGCAAAGGAAAAATTTCTGGTTTTTCGGATGAGAATAATGACAGCTCTTGAAAATCAATCTTCTTTAACAAACCATGTGAAATTCAGGCAAACAGGCTGGGTACCAGCCCGGCCCCCCACCCGATGTGAGAGACCCTCCTAATAACTAACATTGAAGTGATAGAGCTGTACCGTCTAGTGAAGGGTACTGAAGTTTGGCAAAATTCCACAGGCTACCATCACAAAAAATGGTTTATGGAATCAGGTCATGCCATTTATTGCCTGGGCAATATTGAACCAGATACTTAAGTTTTCTGTGCTTCAGTCTCTTCCTTTGCAAATGGAGGTAACAATGGTACTTACCTCATACTGGTTAGGATGATTAAGTTAAAAATGCATATAAAGTGTTTAACTGGAACAAGTTAAATGCTCAATGAATGGTAGGCCAGTGTGACTGATATCATTAAGTTATTATCATGAGCTGGTTAAAAAGAGGATGGGAGCAGAGAATAGCAAGCTGAAGGACAAGGCAAATTTGTGGCACTGTCTTGACAAGCTCCTACCACCCTGGAATTTTCCGCTAGGTATTTAGCTTTGGTCATAGTTCTCTCTAGAGGTCAGCAGTCCATCACGAAATGACTTACAAGGTTTCAGAGAAGAGACTCAGAAAGCGCAGAGAGGTGGAGAAGGAAGCATAGTGGAGGACTGGGGCCGAGAGAGGAGCACCCACAAGACCCCCCCACCTTCTAGTCGGGGAGGGCCGCCTCCCAGAGATGGCAGTCAGCTCCCCTGTCGCACGGAGGGCACACGAGGAAGCAGGGCTTTCAGCACGGAGCAGAAGGCAAATGCTCAGTAAATCTAGGGATGCTGATGTGAAGGACCACTGAACATTAAAATCACTATTGGGTGTTTTATTTTTTATTTTTTTTAAAGATTTTATTTATTTATTTGACACTGAGAGAGAGAGAGAGAGAGAGAGAGAGAGAGAGAACATGAGAGGGGGGAGGGTCAGAGGGAGAAGCAGACTCCCTGCCGAGCAGGGGGCCTGATGCGGGACTCGATCCAGGGACTCCAGGATCATGACCTGAGCTGAAGGCAGTTGCTTAACCAACTGAGCCACCCAGGCACCCCGGGTTGTTTTAACAGACTTTAACTCCCTCTTCTTCTCAGTGAGGACTTTCCTGAGTTTCATATGTGCATATGCACCTTGCCCAAGCTTTCTATCCCTCTTTTCTGCTTTATTTTTCTTCTTAGCAATTAGCACACTGTAACATACTCTATTACTAGATTATCATGTTCATTGCATATCTCTCCAGGAGACGCAAACTCACGAGAGAGAGCAGGCTGTTTTATTTTTGTGGTTGTTATTGTTCACTGCTGTCTCTCCAGGGCCTAGCGCGGTGCTTAACAAATATTATAGCAAGTGTTCAATAAATATTTGTGGGATGAGAAGAGAAAGGACAAATTTCACTTATCTTAAGGTGTTTGTAGCGTATGAACAGATCACCTCAGGAGGCATGTCTGAAGATTCTGTGATTGTCTGATTATGCATAAGAAATAAAGTGCCATTAAGAACTTGATTCTAATGAAACAAGACGAAACCAGAGAGGGAGACAAACCATAAGAGACTCTTAATCTCAGGAAACAAACTGAGGGTTGCTGGAGTGGAGGGGGGTGGGAGGGATGGGATGGCTGGGTGATAGACACTGGGGAGGGTATGTGCTATGGTGAGCGCTGTGAATTGTATAAGACTGATGAATCACAGACCTGTACCCCTGAAACAAATAATACATTATATGTTAATAAAAAAAAGAACTTGATTTTAGGGACACCCGGGTGGCTCAGTCGGTTAAGCATCTGCCTTCAGCTCAGGTCATGTTCCCAGGGTCCTGGGATCAAGTCCTGCATCAGTCCCCACGCTCAGTGGGGAGTCTGCTTCTCACTCTGCCTTCTGCTCCCCCTGCTCATGCTCTCTCTCTGACAAATAAATAAATAAAATCTTTAAAAAAAAAAAAGAGGAACTTGATTTTAAAATTTCTAGATCTTTGGGATGCCTGGCTGGCTCAGTTGGTAGAACATGTGGCTCTTGATCTCGGGGTTGTGGGTTCAAGCCCATGGTGGGAGTAGAGATTACTTTTAAAAAGTTCTAGATCCTTTTCAACTGTTGAGACAATGAACACATGACATTAGAATCCTAGGCATGATATGCATATCATGCTTGTATGACTTCATCCAGCCAGAAGTGGGCACTGGCAAAGCTTCTCAAATTATGAAATTTAACACTTGTTAGTCAAAGATAGGATAGTGGTGGAGGAAAAAACTCCAGAAGGCAAAAGTTCAAAACAGGAGTGGCTAGTATTAGCCACCGCGTAATGAGCATCTACTATATTTCAAGGACTTTACAGCTTTTTTATAAAATCCTTCCAAGATAGATAGTATTACACCTATCTTCCAGATGGAAAGATCAGGGCCGCATCCTTGCAATTAAATAGGGATGGGCTTTGAATCTTTCTTTGTCTTAATTCAAATTTACACTTTCTCCAAAATTTCAGATTGCCTTTGGGTACAGGCTTCAACCTGTTTCCTCCAGAACCGTGCCAGAGATCTGTTATTTTGAAGAGATGGCAAGTTAACACTCACCGGTCTCTGCCTTATAACTGAAACGTTTGCAACCCCCGCTCTGAGCAGGTGTGCTGAGTTGCAGTTACCCTGTGATGTTTGCGCCCAAACTGAAGATCCCTATCAATGAGTAAAATATGAATGTGAGAAGAAGCAGTGATGGCCTCTTCTTCTTCCTTTTTTTAAAACAAACCAGCATTTCTGCATCAGAGTGAATGTTGTGCCCTTTGCAGGGGTCCCCTGGGAGTTTAACACACTTGGCCCAAAGACACTGCTCTGACATCATGTCTCAAGCTCCTCTTCTGGATTTGCTCTGAGCCCGAAGCACGTTCTTTTACATTTCTTCAAATGATAGCAAATCTTTGTCCTTTCCAGGTGGATGTGATTTTGGGAGACAGCCCTTTGGAGCTTCATCCAGTGAATAAGGTGGGTCAACAAGCCAGGTTATATATGGAGTTCAGAACATGTTGTGAACAGAGTGTAGTGATTCTGGTTTTCTTCGGTGGTTTATTAAACCGGCTCAGAAGGATATTGTAAGAAGGCTCTCGAAGTGCTTTGACAAATGCCTGCAGCATAGGAGAAGTGCCCCAGCTCCTGAGCAACCGCTTTGGAGGGTGATGGTCATCTGACCACGTGAGCTCTGTTCCGACAGTAGAAGAAAGAAAAGCACCATTAACTTTAGGGCCAGATCTTGCCTGACCTTTGGGTGCTGTCACCCTCTGCAAGGGGAGCCTGCATTGTTATGAATGATGGCTCTATAGTAAAAAGAACCTGGATGTCAATGTCTGCTAGAGTCACACATTTATACTGAGCAAACAAACACGAGTAAAAAGGGCAGGTGAGAATTTGGAGAACCTCATGCTCACTAAAACAAAAGGCAGTGTGCTACCTTAAAACAGTCGGAGGGAAGACAGGATGAGAAGGGCAGCAGGGGAAATGACGGTTCTGGCAATAAGAGGGAAGCGAGGAGATGTCTGAAATGATATTCTTATCTGCGGAGGGTGGCTGTTGTCATAAGGACTTAAAACGCGTCAGGAAGAAATTGTGCACTTGATGTCTAAGCCTGGGGCATTTCTAAGGTATCTTCATATTTAGAATTTTAAAGGGCGTTTTACACGAATGTATTTTGCACTGATGTGTTGTACATCAGAATTCAGCTCTTTCTCTTACAAAGGGCTAACATTTTACATGAAATTTCGTTGTCATGAAATCTCTCAATCAGAAGGAATGTGTGTTTTGGCTTAATACAGTTATCACGCAGTGGGGAGCTGGGTAAGAATAATTACAGTATGACTAATGTCCTGGGTTTCGAAGCATTTAGACAAGGTATTAGTACATACTTTCCATCTTCAGAACCCACTGCAGTATTTTATCTTATTAAGTGGCATATCACAGACGAGGGTCTGTGTAAACATTAAAAGCTACCCACTAAATCAAAATCATTTCAGTTACTAAGTTACTAGTAAGAAGAAGGGGGCGGCATCTTACAGACCCAGGGGAGAAATAATTTAGTAAATGACTGATATCGCAAGGTTCCCAAGATTTTACTGTTCATTATGAATACCATTGTCTTAATTAAGAGTTCTCTTTGGAAGAAATGGCACAGCGCCTTTGCAGTGGGCAAGAATACCACTTATGCATGAGTCCAGGGTGCACAGATGGTTGTCTTGTTATTTACATAAAAATCTTCAGTAAAAGAGGTCCTTGTTAAGACTGTAAAAGAGAAAATAAACCGTGCTTCTGCCCTAGCAGAGGGCATTTCAAACAAAGGTATTTTGAGAAAGCAAATCTTGGCCTTGCATTTGGATTGCGTTTGCCTGGGAATCTCAGAGGAGGGGCACCAGGAAGAGAGAAAATGGACTTGTGGCCGCGGGGGGGGCGGGGGGGGCGCTCTGGCTGCCCCTCCCCCTCCACAGTGGCCCAGCTCTCCCTGCTGGGAGATATGACCTGAAGAACCAGGACAGCCGGATGGGGTAAATCTTTGTTCTGCTTTTCATAGGCCATAGAGTTTCATTCAACCAGCTGAGGTCTCCTTGGCTTGTAAACCATATTTTAAAATGTTTACCACATTGAGCTATTGCAAGGCTTAGATGAGAGAACCAATCTATCCTTCAGCAAATGGTTCTTGCGTGACAGACTAGTCAACGCCTGAGAGACGCCAGTGAGCAAGGCCAGGCCGTGGGCCTCGAGGGCCTTGGAACTGGGCTTCACAAGGCTGTTTGGTGGGGGCTCTGGCAGTGTCAACATGCTGGTGTGGGAGCTCATGGGAGGCCGGTTCCCAGAATGTGGCTTATAACAAGGGTCAGTTCCCTTTTAGGTACCCCATAACCATAGCTTCCTTCCCGCCAGCCACTTTGAATTCCCCAGGATTTACCCCCATCTCGGTCCCAAGGCCGGACTCTGTGGCTTCAGAACGACAGCACACTCCCACCCCGTCCCTGAGAGGTGTGTGTGTGTGTGTGTGTGTGTGTGTGTGTGTGTGGTGTGTACGTGTATTTTAAGTCATTTGCTTCCGCCCCTCAACACGACCCCTGTCTATTAACAGAGTGAGGGGGCAAAAGCGAGACAGAGACAGAGACAGAGACAGAGAGATTGGGAGAGAATCAAAAAGAGAGATTTCCAGAAAAGGAAGAAACTTAGATTGCTGTCCCCAACCCGCTCCCGCCCCCGCCCCGGATTAAACTGTATGTGGAGGTTAGAGGTGTGGAAGAGGCGATAGGAGCAGGAGGAAGCCCAGAGTCCACACGAGAACACCAGAAACGACAATCACGCACACACAGCGGGCCAGTCCACCAGAAGAGGAGGGATCAGCGAGAGCGCCACGAGGCAAAGGGGAGTCTGCAGCTGGACACCACAATGCCCTTCCCAGCACCATCCAGGATGTGCTGGGAATGCTTGGACCTCTGGACACACCCCACCTGGCCTGACCCGGGGAGTATGTGTGCCCTTTTGTGGAGAGAAGGCACAAGGCCTGAGGCCTCCTGCTTGTGGCACCTCTTAACTTTGTGTCTCAAAGGGCAGAGTCTTGTTTCACCTTCTATGGCAGGTGGAGGGGGCTGTCCACGCAGGCCGCTGTCCCTGCCCGGCTCCCCCCGCTGTCTCAAGGGACGCTGGGACACAGAAAACCCCTGGGTCTCTTGCTGGAAGTATGACTGATTTTGAACCCTTTGCTGCCCCCAATTTTTTAGAAGCTTGGATGAGAAAACTCTTCTAGCCCCCATTTTCTGAAGAAAATCTGAAATTGATCTTCATCTCTGCATTAAATTGGCGCCTCACAGCAGCATGAGGGATAGTGCACCCCTTATTAACTACCACCTTCCGGCACACCCTCCCCTCCTCGCGCCCCCGATTGCTTTCAGTCCGCTCTTTTGGGAGATGAAATCAGCCTACCCTGAGAAACAAAGCAAGGAACCACCGCACAAAACTTTTCACTGGTTGGGTTTGGTCTAAGGACAGTGTTTCATTTCAGCCGTGATGTCCTCTCTATGAGAATCCAGGGGCCAAGTTCCTCTCTAGTCTCAGCATCCTGAGCAATAATACAGTTTTTTACTGAGGAAGGCATTCAGTTTTTGATGCGGCAGAATTTGTCATTTCATATGGTGGCTTAAAAGCTTAGAACCACATGGCGCATCTTTTCTGTATCAACCTCACCTCTGGTTTTAGAATTTCTGTCTTCATTTCTCTCAGTGTCATCTTTTCATTTCACATTTTTAATTGGTTTCATCTTGCTAAGGTGTGTGTATCTTTACAAGCTGCCCTAAATCTTTCGATGAACAAAACCAGAGGTAAATAACAAAGGATCCACAAGCCCTGTGTTTGGCTTACCTAATAATATCATGATGGTAAACTGACAGAGAATTTTCTAGAAGGAGATAACGTACTCATCAGAGAGCTCAAGGATCTCACCTGGCAGATTTGAGTTCTTCCTGCACGTTAACAAATTGACACTTGGCTTCCTGTAAGAGTCTGTTACGGGCTTTGAGAGTGTGTGTCTGTCCCTGAGAACGCTCATCTTGTACCTTTTATGCCAACCGCTGCTGCACTCTAGACAATAGCAATCCTCCTCTACTCCCTTGAGCATGGCAAACACTTTCCTACCTCAGGGACTTTGCACATACAGGTGCCTCTGCTTGGACGGTCCTTCCTCCTGCCCTCTCCAGGCCTCTCTTTCTCATTATTAGAGCAATAGCCGTAGCAGCACATTAGAATGATCGGGATGGAGGGGGAGAGGATATATTAATACCCGGGCTCCCACGCAGACAAATTAAAATAGAATCTCTAGGGGTGGAGCCTAGCTACTGGCATTTTTTTTTTAAGCTTCCCAGATGCTTGTAATTTTCAGCCAGGGCTGAGAATCACGGCTGCAGTCTCAGCTTAAATATTAGCTTCTTAAAGAGGCCCTCCTGGACCACCTCTAGGACATAGATACTGTCTTGTTGCCTAGCTCAGCTTCTTCTGTGTTTCCTTTGTAATAATTGCTACAATTTGTAATTAGTGTATTTATTTGAATGGTTTTGTTTGCCCTCCCCACCCCCCACCCAACTAGGACATAGGTACTGTGAGGACAGGAAATCTATCTGTCTTGGTCTTTGTGCTTTTCTTCAGTACACAGTGTCAGGCGCATAACAGGATTCTGAGTCTACAGTGATGACGATGGCCCTCAAATGATGCTACTGGCCTGTGGGGCCTTCGGGAAGCCAGTGAGTCTCCCTGGAACATTATGAGAGAATCCATGTCAAGGCTCAGTGGCTATTTTCACTGGTAAAATGGTTGCACACACTTTCCTTTCACCTGACTCCTGTGTCCCAGGATTTTTCAAGGGAAATCTGTAAATAAGTCCTGATTCGGAGCATTTCCTTTATGTGCTGGTCCTTCTCCTTCACTTGATTTTAACCATTCTGAGTGCGAGATTCCATCTTGTTCCTCTTTGTGTTCCCAACCTGCTCCAGCACCCCGCACTGAATCTTACACATAGTAGGGGCTCTATAGATGTTTGTTGACTTGAATGGAGTTTACTTTATCTCTATGGCACATAGATATTTTGACAAAGATTTCACCCTGGGCAGTAGCAGTTGTGATTATTCAGGGACTGGAGGCGTGGGGGATTGTGAGCGTGTCATGAAAGTTAAACTTGTTGGTCTAGGCATCTTCACCATAACTTAGATGCAGATGGTCTCTACACCTGGATTGCACAGAAGAAAAAAAAAAGTAAATTTGTGTTTGGAGGCAAATAATGAAACTGTGAGGAGTCTGAAAACAACTCAGTCACCTACCTCCATAACACAGGTGCTGGTGGTCCAAAAAAGGGTGATTTTATGGTGGGGCAGCTTGAGCTCTCACTCCGGCTGAGTCAGTTCTTTCTAAATTATTATTTGATAGTTATTAATAAATCAAAGGAAAACAAACCGCCCACCTACTGTTTTCCCTCCATGGTTAGTATGTTCACCAAGCTGACCTGTATGTTCTAAGGTGCTTTTTTTCCCCCAAGCTTAAATTAACTAAGACCAGTTAGAGGAGTGGACCTTTCTTTCTTTCTTTCTTTCTTTCTTTCTTTCTTTCTTTCTTTCTTTCTTTCTTTCTTTCTTTCTTTCTTTCTTTCTTTCTCTTTCTTTCTTTCTTTCTTTCTTTTTCTTTCTTTCTTCCTTCCTTCCTTCCTTCCTTCCTTCGTTGGTGGGAAATGGAGAAGCTTCTTATCTGGGGAAGTTTTCATATTGTCATGGAGAGAAATGCACGTGCACACACACACACAGGGGTAAACCCACACAAATGAAATCCCCTCTTCAGAGAAGCCAGCTACAGGAAATTGACTTATGCACAGGAACTTGCTAATCTCTATCGTCACATTCCGATTGTTCCTGCCACCTCAGTCACTACGCACACTACACCCAACCATCTTGGGTTGGATTCTCTACCAGCTCGCCTCTTATATTTTTGGTTCTTCCAATGTGAATCAGTTATATTCTTGGGGAGGAAGGAATCGTTGATCCCAGAAGGAAATCCTAAGAGTGAAAGGGCTCGGGTAGCTTTTGCTTTTACTTACCTGCACTGAACAGATTAACTTCCAGAGTCAGTCATTTTGGTGTCAAGAAATTTCTTCAGCATTCTACAACAGGTAAGACTTTTACTTCTTTAAAAATATTTCCTCAGTGTCAAAAGAAATCTCTCCAGTTTATGTAGCTTTTACTCTAGGCTAAACACAGTAATGATCTTGCTCTACCTGTTGTAAAGTATGAAACCATTTTATGGGGGAAAGGGGAGTTGCTCTGGTATCCAACTCCCCCCGCCATCCTGACAAGATGCATATAGCTTTTGAAACGTTACAGGTTATAATAGTTGGCTTTTGTTTTTTCAGATATTCTCCTAGAGAATTCAAATGCTTGTGACTGACTATGACCGAGTTCAAATATTTGGGTAGTTTAAGTATCACCCTGTGTTTGACAAGTAAATATAAAGATCCTCTCAGTTGTACAAATGAATTTTTTTTAAAGATTTATTTATTTATTTATTTGTCAGAGAGAGAGAGAGGGAGAGAACATGAACAGGAGGAGCAGCAGGCAGAGGGAGAAGCAGACTCCCTGTTGAGCAGGGAGCCTGACGTGAGGCTCAATCCCAGGACCCTGAGATCATGACCTGAGCCGAAGGCAGACGCTTAATGACTGAGCCACCCAGGCGTTCCTGTACAAATAAGAGTTTTAAAATTTTCTAAATCATAAAAGAAACCAACCAAAATTCTGATGATAAGGATTTGGATCTGGAATTCCTAGCTTGTTTGTTGCGCCTATTGCCAGTGCTCAAGTCCTCTTTCCACAAGTGGCATGTGATGCATAAGTATCTATTTTTAAATTGAATTAAATTAAATTTAGTTTTTGAGGTGGTTTGGTTTGGAGACATGCTGTGAAGTACCATCAATAGCTTGGGTTGTACCTAAATAAAGCCAGGGAAATCACTAGTTTTAAGTGCTTCCCTAAATTAAAGCTGCCATTGAAATATTCAGGCAAGCAATAAATAGTCAATAATCACTTAATGATTCCAAGCTGGTGCTGTGGAGGATATAAGAGAAATGTAAGGAATCCTCTACCCGAAGGAATTTATGATCTAGTAGTCATGGTGAGAAGTAAAATTCAGAAAGCAGTGCAAGATGGGAATTGTGTGAATACTGGGGTGATGTGGGCTGTAAGTTACAGGAGTTCCAAGAAGGGGGTTTGAGGGTAAGCTAAAGTGGGTCTGGAAGTCATGGCCTTGGAAAGACGTGAGATTTGAGTAGGTGGAGAAAGGGGAGGTTAATTCGCACTGTGTAGGCAAAGACACAAAGCTGAGACTGATGAGATGAGCGGTCCAGTGGAGGAGACTGGCCCCCCAAAAGAAGAAAGTTTGTTTTATACATTGTCAGGAAACAAGCTTGGAAAATTTGGGCTATAGACAGGTTACAGAGGACCCTGAGAGGCTGCTGAGCAGAACAGATGCCTTTCAGTAGTGTTCTGGTTTTCTTAGGCAATCAGGCTCCTCTTCTCAGCTCTCCCAGAATTCCAAGTGACAGGGAGCCAGAGGTCCCAGCCTCTTCGTGTTGGTGCTACTTTATGCATCTGTGCCTGAGGGTTCCTGTAAGACTCCATTTCTAGTTCTTACATGTTCATCATCCAGTATTAAAGTGGTCTTCCTCTTGGGAAGATGAGCCGGTTGACCGAGTGAGCCTCTAGTCTTCAAAAACCAGTCCGAACATTCCATGAAATCTGTATTGCTTCCTTTGCATATCTGAATGAGATGTTATGTATTAGGTGGTACTTTTCCCCCAGTGATTCAGAGCATTTATTTTTTCTGAACTGTGAAAAATTTGCATCCATCTAATAACAAAAATACAGTATGGTGAACAAGAATCCAGACTTTGGAGCCAGATTACCTTGTGTTGAATCTGGTGCTTTTGCTTCCGAGCTGTGGGAACCTCGGACACACATTCTTCAATCCTCAGATTAAAAACAAGTATCTGTAAAGTAGCTCTAATAACTGAAAATACCTATGTCAGAGAGTTAGGTATAATTCTCTGTAAGGATAAAAATGAGATAAAAATATGTAAAGCATTTAGCCTAGTGCCTGGCACAAAATCAACTGTCAAGAAATGTAGCTATTATGGTTGTTATTAAGAACTTGGTGGGGACATGAGAGTGAAGATGATATGGTCCCCGGCTGGGAACAAGATATCTGTAAGTAGCTCTTTTAATGCCAGTGTTCCTTTCAAAGGAAAAATGGGGCTAATGGGTGAAGGCTGGACATTAATATTTTTTGAACACCAAGTATGGAATAGGCACAGGGTTAGCTATTTTATAGCAATAATATATATATATGAAAAAAGGAAAACAAGATTAGAAATGGACTTTTTAAGCCTTTCCATATCTGATTGTCTGACTTAGGAGACAACGCTTTGAGTGACTGCTGTGTTATTTGTGGGCATCTGGGGCTGATGTTGCTCTCTGAATGCTTTGGGTGGAATTTTAGGGGTGTTTTTGGCATTAGAGGCAGAGGTAGAGGGTGACTCTTCTTCCCTGGCCAGCTTAAATTAAATTATTTAATTTTATAGTATTTCAATTTTAGTGCCAGCAAGGCATAACCAAAAATCCATTTCTATTCACTGACCATGTTGACAAGGAGTGCCCAAAGTGCCGATCTGGTTTCTAGATGCTTGGGTCTCAGGTGACCCAAGATTGAAAAGTGTCCTGCTTTCCTGTTCCACTCTCCAGACAAGAGATTTTGGCAGGGGAGGATAGAAAGCACCCTTTTGAAAAAATGCAAATATGGCCAATATGTTCATTATACAGGGATTTCTCAAATATGTGTGCAGATTACCTTGGTCAAATAGTAATATTGTTTCCCTTCTAGAGCCCCACTAATAACAGAAGGGAGGAAAGTTTGGGGCTTTGTGTATGCAAAGGGGTGAGCCCAAGTCAGGCTAGGGTGCCAAAGTGGGGCATGACAGGAGCCAGCAGGACAGTAATGGGTGCTGGGGGGGGCAGTGCAAGAAGGAGGGTGTCCAAGATGGAGAGGGTGAATGGAGGCAGGTGGACAAGCACCAGAAACTAAGTCTCCTCCTATGTGGCTCTTTAGTCATTTGACTCAAGCAGCTGCTTGAAGCCCCAAGCAACCTCTTGGTGCTTTGTGTAAGAAGATGTACTGTTCCCTGGATGTGGACAGTTGTTCAGAGATGATTTGATTTGTTTGGTTCTGGCCCGGAATCGTAATTCTTAAACTTGGCTGGACATCAAAACCACTTAGGGAATTTTTAAAAACTAGCACTTCTCATGTATCATATAGCAGCCCTGGGGTTTGGTGCAGGAATCTCTGTGATAATCAGTACAAACCCTTTCCCCCAGGTGACTTCGAGGCAGCTGTTCTATGGGTGAGCATTTGAGAGCCATTAATCCAGAACTCTTCTAACGGAGCTCCAAGCACCAAGATGGTAAGTTGAGTAAGTGCTGAAATGAGGCCAAACGATCTTCTCTTTGTTGTGATTAATATTGACATACAGAAGTATTTTCCTTTGTTTGGAATTTATTTCTTAGGAGAATTCCTGGGGATGGGATGACTGAGTTAAAGGTGTGGACATGTTTAGAGTTTTCATCAACCATATTTACATTTTAACAATCAAGTGGCAAGGCACCACTCTAAAACTTCTGTTATATACATAGAGAGGCTGTTCATTATTACTCAGGGAAAGCCCAAAGAAAGGAATTTGCTTTCAAGGGAGAAAGTGCCAAATCACCTTTCCATTTCTCTTTTCCAGTAAAACAGAATACTAATGAATTACTTTTGGAAGAAAATGTCAAAACATTACAGAACACTCAGTTGCTTCTTAGAGCCTAAGTTGGAGCTGCCTTATCTCTACGCTTGGTTTCTTTTAATACTGTAGTCAGCAGTGACCTCTTCCCCATTTCGTAGAAAAGAAAACCAAAGAGGAGAGTGGTTAAGTAACAGGCAGTATGGTTCTAATCACATTTGCCGTGAGAACTGTGCATAGTCAGTCACTTAGTCATTGTTTGAGTTAATAAATAATGGAGTAGTTGTTACAGGTGATCCTGTGAAAAAACACTAGTGGGTAAGTGCATGAAGAGAGTATTGTCCAAACTGGGGGAGGGTGGGTGGAATTAATTAACCCAGATAGACCTCCTGCTCTATTTTTTTTTGCATTATGCTTTATTCATTATATATTTGCATAACTTGCTAATCTAAAAGCACGGTCATTGTTTGTTGCAACAGATGGGAATAGGGTGAATTTTCAATGGCTTCGGTAAAAAAAAAAAAAAAAAAAGACATGCTCTTGCAAAATATTCAAGTGAGATATTTATAGTGGTGTGCGGGAGCCTGCCTGTGCTCATTTGCAAGAGCCGATTGTAATATTTCCAGAAATTTTGCAATTTTGTTAAACACAGCCACAATTAAAAATTAAATTCTATAACTTACAGTTCAAGAAATTATGTTAAAAATAAATGTAGTAAATACTCAAAACACATTACTTCCTAGTTATTTAATACATTTTGCTATTATTGATGCTCTTGAACTTACTTCAAGTTTGATAGGAACATTATGTAATAGTGCGCTACTGAGCATTTCTTTCCAACTCTGCATTCAGGTTCGTAGCTTGAACCTGGACACAGTAGGAGTGTTTACTCCACGGAAATTGGCAAACACCATAAATCAGGCTCCCCGCACTATTTTTGAGGAGACGCGGTTAAACATCTTATCAATATACCATAAAGGAACAATGTAAAATAAAAATATGGCAACTTGGCAATATGTGTTAAGAACCATTAAAATGCTCATACATTTTGATCCCTTAATTTTATCCCTGGGAATTTATTCTAAATAAATAATTCAAAGTAGGAAAAAATAACATGCAGGAACATATTCACTCATAACCTAAGGAATAATGATTCTGGCAACATTAATTCTATGGAGTACTTTGTAGTCATTAAAGGCAATGACTTTATGGTAGCTATGAAAATATATTTGGTATGGTGTTAAATTAGAAAAAACAGGATTAAAATTTTCACTTATATTCTGATCTTATTATGAATGAAGATTAAATGTGAGGGTAAAACACTGTAAGCATTTAGTGGGTTAGTATGGTGAAATAATGGAGTTTTGTTTTTATTTCATTTATTGGAGTAGTGGTGTGTGTGTGTGTGTTTAAAAAAATATGGAGAGGGCCTGTAAATATGTGATCTTAAGCGGTTTTAGCATTTTGTGGTCCGGATGAGGTTTGCCTTTGACATGCAGTTATGACATGCAGGTATGTGACTCTCTGGGCTGGGTATTGTAAAGGGAGTTTGGACCCAGGCAATCTGGAGTGGTAGATGGTAAAAGGGTTTCTTTCTTTTTTTTTTTTTCAAGATTTATTTATTTATTGATTGATTGATTTATTGAGAGAGAGAGCAAGTGAGCGTGCACACCCCTGAGCAGGGAGAGGGGGAGGGTGGGGAGGGGAGGGGGGAGGGGCAGAGTGAGAGGGAGACAAACAGACTCCCTGCTGAGCTGGTAGCCCAATGGGGGGCTCGATCCTAGGACTTTGAGATCCTCACCTGAGCCAAACGAAATCAAGAGTCCGAAGCTTAACTGACTGAGCCATCCAGGTGCTCCATAGGGGGTTTCTTTAGGGCAGCTCAGGAAGGAGGAAGGAGTGACTGACTGGGTATTGAAGACTTGCTAATGTAGACTGCAGAGGCTGAGAAAGAACCCAGAGAAAATCAACTGGCAAAGCCCAGAGAGAGTAGAAAACATTTCTTTGGAAAAGACAGGGAAATGCTGGCCTCAGAGATGAGCAAGATGGATGCGAAAGCAGTTAGATTTAGATCTGAAAACAATAGGACTCAAACCAGAGTGGAAATGATTCTCCTAAATCATGGGTTCTCAAATTTTAGTGCATTTAAGGGTCATCTGGGTGGATGGGGGTCATGTTAACAAATGCAGCCTTCTATGCTCCACCTCTGGATTCTGATTCAGTTGGTCTGGGGGTTGGCAGGAAATGTTCATTTTTCACAAGTCTTCCCACTCCGTAAAGTTTTTTGATACAAATGGTCTGCAGGTCATACTTTGAGAAACACTGCCAGATTAAAGGTAATAGTTTGGATGGGCCAAGGGAATGTATATCAGTGTGTGTGTGTGTGTGTGTGTGTGTGTGTGTGTGTGTGTATTGAGTCTGTAGAGACAAACTAAAAACAGGAGGCCGTCCTTATGGCACTCCTTAACTAAATATACTTTGCACCACCAAATTCCCTTCCACTGTGAAACGACTTTTGTGAGGCATTGGACCCACTGGAAGTAGCTGTGAACGAGGGTACTACAAGGAGGTAACACAGACAGGAGGTCAGAGGGAGAGTCTAGGACCTGTCACCATTCTCTTTCAGACCCCTGGGAGGTGGTCATCGAAAATAAACGTGAGTAGAAAAGCAGTGCTATAACCAGAAAACATTTTGGATCTCAGTGTATGAAAGAAGCAAAGAAAGTCTAATTTTTTGATGAAATGTAGTACTTTCTTATAAAGAACTGTAGCACTCAAAATAGTAATAACACCAGACATATGTCATAACAGCAGCACATCACAAAATAAACATATGAAAGTAAATGATATTGCAGCAACAGGAGCCATGATACTGAGGTTATCTGCTTCGCCTGGCTTTAGAAGAGCTTTAGTGATTGTAGTAAGCTCTCAAATAGCCTTTCATATCTTGGGTTCTTCCACCTTTATCCTGAAGATGAATCTTTTACTTTAAAAAAGTTTCACATTCCTTATCATCAGGGCCGCTAGTCTCTAGGGACATGGATGGCATGATAAATCAAGAATAAATCACAATCCTTCTTAGCACTAGAGGCACCACTCAGGGTCTGTTGGGTGTGTAAGGGTGCACCTCCTGACTATCCTATTCATGAAATACCCACTCAAAACGGTTTTTCATGGACAGATTGGCTTACACTTCAGAGCAGTGTTTCCTAATCACTTTTTTTTTTTTTTTGCTCACAAATTCCTTTAAGAATCTGTTGAGAACCAAAGACCTTCTTGAGAAAAAGCCCAGGAATGCAGGAACATGCACATTTGCCATACAATTTTAGGGGACTTTGGGGCCCTCTGAAACCCATCCATGACTTCCCACTAGTCCAGAGTCCTCATATGAAGAACTCCTGCCTCAGAGGTTGTCAATACAAAAAAGTTCTGATTATCGCTGATGCTGGATTTAGCTGCCAAAGAGAAATGCTGACTTCCCAGGTGATGGTTAAAATGAGGACAAGATGGCAGACATACGTATAGTTTTATCGTACTGGATCCTTAACTTGAGTAAATGCGTGGACATGTGGGGCGGAGTTGGTTTTCAGAATATCTGTGACTCATGCTCTAAATCCTTAATTCTGAGATTATAAGATTACAAGAGATTATGTGAAGCCAGAGTTAGTTCCCATTTGGGAAACCAATCTCTCAAAATTCTACTTTTCTACATGGTCATGTGGTTCCTTTTGGAAATATAGGCAGGTTGTAAGTACTGATATGGCCAACTCCAGAGTATAGTGACAGGTGTGGGGCCAACTGTCGCCCCCCGGTGAATACTGGATACTTGGTCAGGCTGCTTTTCTGTTATGTGCTTGGTTCTGAGTGTAAAACATAGGTTTTCCTATCTGAAGCTGAGCATCTGTTTAGGCCGTAAGAACTCTGGAGATAAGTCCTTTCCCTGTGTAGCCTTAAACCACAGAAGCTCAGTTGGTCATCTTTTGTGAGTGGGTACCTGACTTGCAATTTGGAGAACTGGGTGTTTTTGGTAGGAATGTCACATCTTTGTTAATCTCCCATCTGCTTGGACTGTGATAGGAGCTCAGACAAGGTCTGGAGATTTACCTGAAACCCAACAGTTTAAATTAGCCAATTCTGTTAAAAGTGATAAGACCATGTTATTGTGTCATGTTAGTAGAGTGGGCAGATACAGGATGGGGAGTGGAAATGCACCCCATTTTCAACCTTCCATAGAAAAAATATGGGCAATTGGCTAAATGAATTGTGAAATATGAGTCAGGCTTCTCTTGGTCTTGCATAGCATAAGGGTTATACATTTTTTTTAAGATTTTATTTATTTACTGGGGGGGAGAGCACAGAGGGAGAGAGGGAGAAGCAGACTCCCCACTGAGCAGGGGGCCCCATGTGGGGCTCCATTCCAGGACCCCGAGATCATGACCTGAGCCAAAAGCAAAGGCTTAACTGACTGAGCCACCCAGGCACTCCAGGATTATACATCTTTTTCAAGGTAGAAAAAAAGTCTATGACAAATATATTCAAATAATTAGTGCAGCTCAACTTCTACAACCAGTTTAAGTATTGTACACCTATGACTGGGTCTCCTACCAATTTCAATTCAGTGTATTCAGTGTAGTTAATTTATTTTAATTTAATACATTCAATGCATTTTAATAATACTGCATCATAGAATACTCAGTTACAGCCCACAAAACAGAAATAGTCCATGTACACCAAAGGCCAATAGCAAACACTCCACCCCTCTTGTCTCGTGAACATTGCCCTCCCTGCTGCGTCCTTGTGCCTGGCCACCTAGTTGCCAATGCAGGGAACTGACTGCACGTATCTCTTCTTTAATGCCTTTGCATTCTTTCAGAGGATCCTTTCTTTGGGACAGGACCCCTGCTTTTCCTTTCCTTTCCCCACTGCCATTCCAGCTGATGCCTTCTTAAGCTCTCCCGAACAAACAAATCTCAACCTGAACCTTCTTCTCAGTTGCCACAAAATTTTTTTCCTGCATTTGTTCCCATTGAAAATGATCTCAACCATGATTGAGAAGTGTAAGAATGCCTGTGAATGCCAACAGGGAAAAGGAAAGCCATATATTTCAATTCAAATTTAAATGATATGAAGCCACTGCCATCAACTACAAAAACCCTTAAAGGATTTAGAAATCCCCTTTGGTATACTTTCTTTAGATAAAACCTGGTTTTCTTTAAGCTCCAGTATCTTTGGGCAATAACTTGCCAAAATTCATATCAGTAGTCTCTCTCTCTCTCTTCTTCTGGTTGTGATAAGGGAGTACAGAGGGTGTTGGACGTACATACAGGAAATAGGAGGGGAAAAGGCAGAAAAATCTCACTTGTTGACAGTACCACAATTTCCTACATCTGCTAAAATAATATTGTCACTATATTCCTATACACAGACTATCTGGTAATATCAGAGAAATATCTGTAATAATGTGGACTTTCACAATATAATAGTAATACATGTTCATCTTAGCAAATGTGGCGTGTAACCTTTAATTTAAATATAGGTGTATATATTTTATTCGTAAGTATTTAATGAAGTTTTTACACATTTAATACGTCATCATGCTAGTGCTTTCCCTCCAAAATGTGCAGAATGTATAGAAGGAAGCTCAAAGTAAACATTGCTTCCTAATATAATAGGAACACAGCCGATGCTTAAATGGATCACTTGAATTAATGAAGGGCTGGAAACCATGGTATCTTTGCTGAGTCCCATCACTACCTTTTCTTTCTTTTCATCCTCTCTGTCTCAGGAAGAGCAATCTCTAAATGTGGATTGTGGCATTGTTTCTATTCAATTCTAGAGCCATAAGAACACATGGACAGCAGGGGAGTTCTATATAAAACCTGGGTCAAAAGTTCAAAACCCAAACCAATAGTTTTGGATTTCCCCAAGGGCTACCCATTTGACATGTCGCCCAGGAAAGACCCAACACACAGATATGTGGAAGGAAAAATAAAAGTTCTCTTCCAACAGGGGCTAGACTCTTGTGGTTGTCAGTGTAGAAAGTAGATTGTACAATTGTACTCATGAGAAAAAATCACCAGCACTTTCAGCTTCAGCTTATGTTCAATTTTATTTTCGACATGGGACCAGCCAAACTTACGAAGTTACATGATTTTAAAACTTCCCCTGGTTAGCTGGTCCTTTCTTCCGAGGCTGTAATGATCATGATTTAAAAAAATTTTCCTACATTCAATCACAATACTTGGAATTTAAATGTTAGTGTTCCTTCCGTTATATATTTGGTCATGACTGGTTTTATTTCTCAACATGTATGTAGCTCATTATTTTATCTGTCATTTGTAATTACTTTTCTTTCTTCTGCCAATTTTGAGAGTGCTGAACAATTCTTAAATACTAGATTGTTAACAAATAAATTACTGGGGTAAAATGTAGGATAAATAACAAAACAAATTTAGTTGCCTTCAGAATCTTTTAGAGTTTGATCAGGAACTTTCAAATTATTGTCAAGTTTTTCCTTTTCCTATAAAATATTGGCCAAAGTACAATTTATAAACAATGTCACCAGTCAGTCAGGGAAAAACAGTCGAATGATCCTTTCTTCTCACTACTTAGTAGGCTCTGTTCCAAATTATTATTCTGAGTTATTTTAGATGGCTATTAAAAGGCCTCTTTTCAGAAAAAATTGCAAGGAACTGGGCAGTAGGAATGACTAACCTTAAAATGTTTATAACCTTTGACCCCTTCTAAGAGTTATTTGTAAGAAAACAAGAAATATTTAATTATAATATAAAAGCTTTTTAACACAAAATTTTTTTATAATAAAGAAACCTAAAAACCAGCTAAAATGTCCAACAGAAAGGCATGATTAAATAAATTATATTTAAGCCTACTAAATATTTATTAAAATATTTTTTGAGTGATGTTTAATGACAAGGAAAAAGTTAGAGTATAAAATGATATATTTTTGCTTAAAAAGTCCTATCTATGTTTTTTATACACGAATTCAGAATGTGAAAATAAACCAATATATTAAAAATTATCATCTAGTGTGTGGTAAGATTACATATAATTTTAAAATGTTTTTGATTTTTCTTGTATTTCCTGTAATTAGCATGTATTATTTATATAACAAAAAGGCCCAAACTCCTTATTAAAATAAAGTCAATTTGTGGTGTTATGCTAATGAAACTAGTAAAATGATTTTGATATGAAAATTATTTTGACATTGTGAAGGCAACCCAATGCTTTGAGAGCCCTAAACGTATAATTAAATTTTACCTTTTAAGATTTTGAGGATCTTTAGCTTTAGAGGGATCTCAAGTCTCTTATACCTTGAAACTTGATAAGCCTTCGAAAAATCACTTTTAATGGGAGATGTTGGAGTTATTGAATAGGTTTGTGAGTGGTTTATGTTTTTAAAATAAGAGAGAATTAGCTTTAGCTATAATAAGAATTTAAGCAAAGTATAAAACATGCAATTGATGAATATAGATGACTATTTAAAAATTTTTATGTGACAAGATTCCCAAAGGTATCCTTTAAGAGGCACATTTTCCTGATGCATCTAAATATTTAACTTAGAAATAATTGACTTTTAGATATTTTGAAAGACATACCTACTAGGCAAATCATAAATGTATTCACTCTGGTGTAATGTAAGGAAATCACCTTGTAGCCTTTCATGGCCATTTTTCTACACAATAATAGATCCAAAAGTCTTATTAGTTTTAAGTGCTGAATATTAGTTGGACTCTTTTTAAATTATTTCAAAGTTGATTAGTTTAGCAAAGAAGAGAGTTTTCCTTTTAAACATGAGTGCAATCTCATGTTTGATTTGTGTAATATTCTTGGTTACATGTTTTGTTTTTGTGTGTGATTGTCTCTGGCTTTGGTTTAACAACAACTCATGATCTTGTCAGGACAGCTGTGGTCGGTGAGACATATCATACAGGTTCGTAATGATTTCAGCAGCAAGTTATACCATACCTGGCTAACAGTAACTTACAAAAATCCTGATTAACTTCTCCCGTATAACAAGAAGTCTGGACCTCTCTGTCTCTGTCATGGGCTCAATGGCTCTGTGGTCTTCTCTTTCATCGTGGTTGCAAGATGGCTGCAGCAGCCTGGAGCCCCGTGTATTCATTATCCATCCCGAGGCGTAGGGCTGGGTGGAGACGGAGGGAGGTGAAGTTGGCAGGGGCTCTCTCTTTTTCTAGGAAAGCAAGAAGTTCCCCAGACACCTCTCAAACAGGTAGCAGCTTCCATGTTGCTGCCAGAACTGGGTTACATGGCCAGCCCGGCTTCGAGGCAGGTGGAGGAATAGGAAATAGAATTGTTTTAATTGTCTTAGACCAGGCATTCATAACAGGGAGGGAGGGACAGAGCTGGAGTGGGGCCGGGAGGGGTGGGGGTGGGTGGCATAGCGTGGTGAGTTAGGGATAGGGTGGTGCTTTGATACCATCCCTAACGAAAGATAGAGTTTTTTAGTGGAGAAAAGAGGCAGAAAAAACTCTTACTCTTTTTATATATAAAGATACACAGATATATACAGATATACATATAATACATAAACAGACATATATATGGTATTAATATTTCATGAGTGGGGCGATTAGGAAAAAAGTGTCTAAAAATGCCCTTGGGAATGATCACAAAAACAAAAGTTGAGGGATGCCTGGGTGGCTCAGTCAGTTAAGTGTCTGACTTTGGCAAAGGTCATGATCCTAGGTCCTCAGGTCGAACCCTGCAGCGGGCTCCCTGCTCAGAGGGAAGCCTGCTTCTCCTTCTCCCTCTGCCTCTCCACCCCGCTCATGCTCTCTCTCTCTCTCAAATAAATAAATAAAATCTTTAAAAAAAAAAAAAAGGTTGAGAAACACTGGCCTACACCAAGCGCGATCCATTCCTGCGGCTTTGCATATAGTCTTACAAACAAAATTGGATTCTATTACTAATGACAAAGAGACGCACAGATATCGAAGAGAAAACTAACAATGCCCGCCACAATGTCATAGATTAAATTAACGAGCAACTTGCATGATCTTGTAGTTGGCGGTCTTCTCTCATTGAACTATGAATTTCTTAAGCATAAGCACTGTGTCTGATTCATCTTTGTATATTAGTATGCCAGGGCCTCCGTACATATATTTTGTAGATTGAATGGAACCTAACATACGTTTCACAGCTGGACCAGTTACCAGATATTTGAACATATCTGCCTACCCAAAAGCCTTCTGCAGCTTCCCATTCCTTACAGGCACGAGGTCTGCTTGTCATTCTCGTTTCTTACCACTTCTGCGACTGGTACCTGGGCTCCCCACACACTGATCTGTTTGGTCCCGAAACACATCCTTGGTCTGAATCATCTGTGCTTTTGCACCTGCTGTTCCCTCTCTTGTTAACCATCAGACTCCTTTTCCCTCGAGACTCTATTTGAAGTCCTTTCCTCTGGGAGTCCTGAGGCCGTTCCACTTGCCTGGAAGGCTTTTTCCTTCCTCTCCAACTCTTTCAAACCCTTCCCTGCACAGCCTGGTTTAAGTCCTGCTTCCTCCCCGAGTTCTCGACGGCGCCCCCAGCCCACATGCGTCTCCTTCATCTTTGAATCCTACTGTGTTTCTGCTCTGTGTCATTCTTGGACGTGCCTCATTAAATAACTCGGTGTTTGAAATGTCTCTGCTGGTTGCCCAACTCACGCATCTATCTGTATCTTTTCTCCACACTAGGCTAAATTCCAAGTAAGCAAGGCAACTCCTACAACGTCCGGTGTTGTGCGGCGCATCCAGGAAACAATTAGTCAGACTTGGTTAAATGATAGATATAATTGATAAATAGCAATAAGTAAAATGAAAGCCAATAAGTACTTGGCAATTCTGTTTTCTCCAGTTCTAAAACCCACTGTGTTTGTGTGTGTGTGTGTGTGTGTGTGTGTGTGTGTGTGTGTGTTTTAAAGATTTATTTATTTGACAGAGAAAGGGACAGCGAGAGAGGGAACACAAGCAGGGGGAGCTGGGGTGGGAGAAGCAGGTTTCCCGCTGAGCAGGGAGCCCAATGCGGGGCTCGATCCCAGGACCCCGGGACCACGACCTGAGCCGAAGGCAGATGCTTAACGACTGAGCCACCCAGGTGCCCCTATTTGTGTTTTAACATGAATATACCTGGCATCATTGGGATCCGTTCACAAGAGAGAAATCTAAAGGCCTTACTGAGGAACTAGAAGCTGGTGCTCACTCTGTTCTGCCTTCCAGTTCCTGATGCTCTCTGCATAAGAGAATTGGAGGCATGGAAATGTGGTGTTAAAGCTCAGGGCTTTGAAGTTAACCAGAGACAAGTTATTTAATTTCTCCGGACCTCAGTCATCATATTTGTGAAATGGGGATAGTATGATTTACCATGTGGGATTGTTGTGATGACAAAATGAGGTCATATATGAAAGGGTCTGTTTCAGGATCTGGTTCTCTGTAGGCACTGAGTGAAGGTGTGTGGATAGTTTGGCTTGTCAGCCTAATGTTTTGGGGTGGGGGGGCAGTACGTTTTTGCTTTACTGAATTTCCCTCTCAATATTCCCTTGAAAAGAGGAAGTAACTTAGGTGTACTTTTTAAAAGGGTATTTCTATCTGAGGAATTGGCATAAGGGTAGTACCCACATTTCATAGCATTTTGAGCTGGAACGAAACGCTCTTGTGTTATGGATGATGAAAGTAACGCTTCAAGACAGTGAGCAGCTTGCTCCTCCTTCAAGGCCGGTGGCAAAGATGAAATTGAACCCAGATATCCTGACTCATGTTTGGAGATTTTTCTCCTTGTGTAGGGTTGGCAATCAGGCAAATAAAAAAGCCTGGAATGCCAGTTAGATTTTGAATTTCATTTTTTTTAAGATTTTATTTTTATTTATTTGACGGAGAGAGAGTGAGCACAAGCAGGGGGAGTGGCAGGCAGAGGGAGAAGCAGGCTCCCCACTGAGCAGGGAGCCCAATGCGGGACTTGATCCCAGGACGCTGGGATCATGACCTAAGCCGAAGGCAGTTGCTAAACCAGCTGAGCCACCCAGGTGCCCTAGATTTTGAATTTCAGATAAATAACTTTTTAGGATAAGTTATATTCCATGACCATCAGTTGAAGTTTAAAAAACCACACCTGTTTGGAGAACAAATGAGAAAAGAATAGATGTGCAGGACATATCTGGTAAATAATTATGCTTATTGTCAAATGTTTTAATAAGCATTGAGACTTTGCCTTTCCAAGGAAAAATGGCACTTTGGGGGAAGTGAGAGTGTTGATCTTTTTAAAAAGTTGTTTTATTATAAAAATTCAAATACACCTAGGGCTCCTGGATGGCTCAGTCAGTATGGGTCTGCCTTCGGCTCAGGTCATGATCTCGGGGTCCTGGGATGGAGCCCTGTGTCGGGCTGCCTGCTCAGTGGGGAATCTGCTTCTCCCTCTCTCTCTGCCCCTCCCCACTGCTCGTGCTGTCTCCGTAGCTCTCAAATAAATAAATAAAATCTTAAAAATATTCAAATACATTTAAAATTCCCCATGCCCATCGCCCAAATTCAGCAATTATCAAGATATTGCCATATTTGTTTCATCCCGTTTTACCCTTTTGCCTACATAAAGTAAACCCCAGACATCCATGTCACTTTGCCCACCTATACTATCCATCTCTAAAATCAAGAATATTTTCTTACAATTCCATGCTGTCATTATCCCACTTAACAAAATTAGCAGCGATTTTTTGGAATTTTCTAATACCCAGTTTATAATCATATTTCACTGACTATCTCAAAAATACCTTCTTACAATTAGTTTATTTAATTCAGGATCCAAACAGAGTCCATCCATTATATAGGTGTTATGTCTTTTAAGTATCTTTGATATTCCTTATTTTTAGTGACAAAAATGAACTGATGAAGAAAGACACCGGTTGATGTTTTGGGGTAATTTTATTAGGCTCATAGCAAGTTGCTAGATTGCTCTTATGTAGATGTTAAAACCGAAAGAGGTTTTGCAAACAGGGATGTCATAAATGATTATATATAAGGCGATCAATTCCGATGGTTCTGTTGCTTTGTTTACAGTAGATGGAAAGAAAGAAAATGGAGAGAGATTTTGTTTTGTTTTGTCTTTTGGGCTGATTGTTTTTTGTGTGTTGAAGCTGATTCACATATAATATGGGGGAAAATAACATAATAATCCTTCCTTCCTAGATTGCGAAGGTCAGATGAAAAGCCAGCTGTCTGAGGAAGCTGAGCTTGGCTGTGGAGCAGTGTTTCTCCAATCTGACTGCTTCTGTGTCATCTAATGCTTTACAAATCATTTCTCTGGTTCTTCCCAGGCCCACTGAATGAGAATGTCCCCAAGAGGGTCACAGGGAAACATTTAAAACAAATTCTTAGGGTAATTGTGAAGATGATCAAACATGGGGATCACTGACTCTACCCTCCTTGCACCTTGATCGCTTTATCGGTAAATTGTGAATAATTATACTTCTCGGGGCTAATGGTACTTTACCGCGCTGTGGGTGAATGAACACCAAATGCCTCCTTAACACCTTTGCCATGATCAGTATTATGTATCCAGGTGATCCTTATCCAGATGTCGGACACTTGACTTTGGGATGGATTAGTATTCTTCAACTTACATTGTTCCCTGCGTACCATCTAGTATGGTGCCCAGCACAAAGCTGGAGTGCAGTATATATTGGAGAAATGAACACATGAATGATATTATTGAGAATTCAGATCAGTGACACTTCAAATTATCCATCCACAGACAATACAAGGATTTGGCAGGCCACCAGTGCTATTCTAACGCAGGAGGGGTCCAGACTTAGATGGGAATGACCTAGAGAATGGGATTAATGCCCAATAATATATGTCTTCCCATGTCTCACCTCTCTTTATATACTGTTTTGTGTTTTGTAAAACTTCCTTCTCTTGCAATCAAAATTGGCTTTGAGGAAATAATGAGACTGGAAACACATTCATATAAATGTGGCAATGGTAAGGGCCTTTACCTTCCAAGGAGACTCACATTTGAAGAAAGCACCAAGCCTCTAGGGGCGCCTGGGTGGCTCAGTCAGTTAAGCGTCTGACTCTGGATTTCCGCTCCGGTCATGGGATCAAGTCCCATATTGGGCTCCCCGCTCACTGGGGAGTCTGCTTGAGATTCTTTCCCTCTCCCTCTGCCCCTCTCCCCATGCACACGCTCTTTCTCTCTAAATAAATGAATCTTTTTAAAGAAGAAAAGCACCAAGCTTCTAGAGAAAAGGCTGCTCCAATGGTGAGAGAGATGTTCAGTAGGGAGGGAACTTCTCATCACCCTTGATGTTGCCCCATGTAGGTGGGTACCTTCTGGTAAGACTGTTCCCTGAAGGAAGCATGCTGGGTGCCTCCCGTGTCAGTTGACTGGAAACCATAAGGGCCAAGAGGTCCAGACTCTTTTTGCAGGGGATTCTTATCAGGAGGGATGAGAGCTGCTGCTGATAGGTTGGGAAGCTACTTCCTTTGCCATCTTCCTGTGGGAAAGATTACCTGGAACTGGGTGTCTTGATTCTCCCAGTTTTGTGCTGTGGGGATCTTACCAGATGCTTCTGCTCTACAGTCCTTCTTCAAAATGAGGAGTCTAGAATACTTGGTTCTATGCATGCGTGGCACTGACACTGGAATTCAGTCAGGAGAATATCATTAAAGACAGAAGATGAGATAACAGACTTTTCATGTGATAGAGAAGGGCTCTAGCTCATAAGCCCCGTGATGCAAAAAGGCGGTTACATAGTTTATCCACTGATAGTTGACTCAATGGTAGTGAAGTTTCTTGGGAACTTATTTTAGAAAAATAGCAAGTGTGAGTCTCATTCTTTTAGTTCCTGATCCTACACACACACACACACACACCTTGGGACAGGCTAGTAAAGCTTCATGGGAAATGGAACACTGAAGAGTTCCGTGGGAGGCTTTCAAATTTACTTTCACTAGGTACACACTTTTAGGGTGATAAAGTGAAGGAAGCAGATGGATGTCTGCATGGTATTTGTGAGTGTTACAAGATATCATATAATGTGCAAGAGAAGAGGTGGTTAGAGGAGGATGGAATGAGGTTAGGGGATTATCTTCTGGTGCATTTCAGTTCACTTTGGGATTGCAGATCTAAGAAGGTTGGCTAATGGTGATGTCTGGAGTGGTTTTTGTCAGAGTCTTAACTATTGTCTTTTGAAAGTAATTTCAGGTGGGTTTGTACCACTAAGACAAGACTATGGTCACCTGGTACATGAAGGTGACTAGGAAATCATCTCCTAAGAAGCTGAATTTATATGAAGAGATATTAATCAGAAAGAAAATGGCTGGTCATCCATGGTAACATAGCAAGTCTGAGAATTGTACTTTGGCAGTGCCCATACATGCATTGTCAATAGAGAATCTTGGCTAATGGACTTCCTGTATTTTGATCCCATTTACAAGACCATAGGGAGGAAGTGAACTTTAGGCTAAGGCTGTTCTTGACCATTCTGGTACTAAGTGATAAAAGGAAAGAAATTCCCATAAATCCTAACAGTGATACCCAGCTCTATGACAAAAGAAACTTCTTTTCTTAGGATCTTAATTTCCTTAGGAATTTTTCTAGCATGTTGAGCAGGTTGGTCTAGGCACAGTTCAAATCCCTGGATTATTTTGGGTTTGTTTGTTTTAACTTGAGTGATGTTCCAGACTGAGTAAGAAAAGACTTACAGACCCAGAGAGACTTGCTCATCTGACAAGTAAGGTGACTGGGTGGGGGGTGGGGAGAGGGTGTCTGAGAGTTTTCAGGGTCATTTCTTTAGTCCAAGGCTGATCCTGACCTAGGATGCAGGCCTCCTGTGCCACACTTTCTTAAAAGTGACTATCCAGGGATACTAGCAAATGCCACTTCTACCCAGAAAGGAACTGTAGGACATATTTATATTTTCTTTTACAAAGGATCATGAGCTATTTTTGCACCTTTTTCGGGGGCAGTTACAGAGGCAGTATATGCTTATGAAGGAAGTTTGGAAACTAAGCACATAAAAGAAAAAATCTATAATTGTACCAATAAGAACATTGTTAACATCTTGATATGGTTACTTACTCCTCGTTCTATTTTTTTATTGAAAAATCAGGGTCATGTTGCACATAGTGTTTTGAACTTGCTTTTTTTTAAATGTAACAATGTTGCCATACACCATTTTCCACATTATTATGTATTTTTCTAAAATAATAAGGAATTCAATGATAAGAAGGTGTGCCATTTTTCCCCTTTGAAAAGTTATCCTGTATGGCAAGTTGTCTTATATTTAAAGAGTAGAGACAAATGAGGGCAAAAATGAATGGAAATGGCAAGTCAATCCCACAGGGAATGTGGTTTCTGGAAGTCCCTGCTGCTAGAAACAGATTTAGGATTATACCTTCTGGGTGCAAGCATGTTGATGACAGCTGTGTGAAGGTATGAGAGTTGGCATCAAGGATGAACATCACATTCCAGGTAGGAGCTGTGGATAATGTAGAGAGAGCTCCAAGGCCCTTGCCAAGAGCAGATGGTTTTCCAGCATCTCTCTCGCTGCTAGGACCTGTACTAGTTGCTCCTCCATAGACAGCTCGTCCTCAATTTTTGATTGTTTTAAGTTTGTGGGGAATGCTTTTATAAGGCTTGAGAACTTATGCCCTTGATGTGGACATTTGGGAGGCAGTGATATGTTTTGTTTCTGTTTTGTTCAGGAAAGCCCCAAGGATAACTTAGAGAACTGAGGGAGTTGGTGGGGCCTACGTGAGTGATAATCACCTTTGGGCCCTTGGCCACTTAGTTGCTTTGCTGCCGAGGTCTGTAAATGGGCTGGGTGTATTCTCCTATCAGTCTCTGAAAACTCTCTAAGGCACTCAGTATTTGCAAGTTCTCTCTGTCACAGATTAGGCCAGTGAACTCTCCATTGTACTGGGACAGGTTTCCAGGAAAAGAGGTCCAAATTTTGTTTGTATTTTGTGGAAATCCAAGACAGTGGCTGCTGAACACAGTCCTGAAATCAGAGGCCTGGGGGCTTTATGCTTAGCTTGGCTAATGCACCCTTGCTGAGACCTTTTTAACATGCAGGCCTCTGAGTCAAGGTTGTGGAGTGGCGGCGGCGAGGGACAAGCAAGGCAAGGCAAAAGGGAAAATCCTGGCATCAGGGAAAGATCATCACAGCAAGAACTTGGAGCTATGCCCCTTTACCTTCTTCTCTGTTAGCATCTGCTTTCAAAGTAGCATGTGTTATTAGTGCTTTCATAGAGACATGAAATATCAGTACTGGAGAGGCCCATTTGAGGTCAGGACCTAATTTTACAGATGAAGCAGCTGAAGCCTGGAGAAGCTAACTGCTGTGAGCATGGTCACATGGTTAGCGGTAAGGCCAGGCTTTGAGCCTGACTCACAGTCCGGGGCTCTGTCCACTGCACGCCACCTCTCCCTACAATACAGTCAGAAATAAGCCTAAAGCACCACACTGAGTCTCCATTTATATTTAGTATCATATTCTCAGATTTATCCATAACTGAGGAGCAGCTCCTTAGTCCTCTACTAAAGGAATTCAGAATCAGGCAACTCAAAATCTACTGAGAAGGAAAACGTTTCATGATATATTATTGGGTGAGAAAAGCAGCAGGGAGTATAGTATAGTAGGCTGGAGTTTGCATATTAAAAAAAAAGAATGTGAGGGGTGCCTGGGTGGCTCAGTTCTTTAAGCGACTGCCTCCGGCTCAGGTCATGGTCCTGGAGTCCCGGGATCGAGTTCCGCATCCGCTCCCTGCTCAGCAGGGAGTCTGCTTCTCCCTCTGACACCCCCCTCCTGTGCTTTCTGTCTCTCTCTCTCTCTCTCTCAAATAAATAAATAAATAAATAAATAAATCTTAAAAAAAAAGGAATGTGTGTGTATAGGATAATTACACATATGCATTCATACATGTATGCCGGTGAGTACATGTTGTAATGTAATAGCTTTGGAAAAATGCATGAGAAACTTAATACACTGGTTGCTTCTGGGAAAATGGCCGGGAGCCATGGAGGGCAGGCATAAGAGGGTGACATATTTTCCATTTTCCACTCCTGTAGTCTTCGGATTTTTGTTTGTTCTTAAGATTTTTCTTTCTTTCTTTCTCTCTTTATTTGAGAGAGAGAGAGACTGAGAGACTGTGTGAGCAGGGGAAGGATCAGGGGAGAGGGACAAGCAGACTCCACGCCAAATGCGGAGCCTGACACTGGGCTCGATCTCACGACCCTGAGATCATGACCTGAGCTGAAATCAAGAGTCAAGACACTCAACTGACAGAGCCACCCAGGTGCCCCACTCTTGTACTCCTTGAATCTTACTATAGGCATATATTAACTATTTAAAAAAAATGTAAACACATTTAAAGATGACATGTGACCTCAGATAAGGGAGAAAATGCTTACCGGGAGTTTCTTAAAGGTCTCATGGAGACGTGGCATTTGAGCTGGACTCTGGGTCAGGTAGAATTTTACCAGGAAAAGTCAGAGCAGGAAAGATCATATTTCAGGAGATGAGAACAGGTTGCTTAAGGTTATCAAAGCAGGAAATGCAGGCGGTTTAGGGGATGCTACGTAGTCTGGAGAAATTGCCGCAATGGCCAGGGGGACCTGGGGACAATGAAAGAAGAAAGGTAATGAAAGAGATGGCTGGATGGAGGTCATTTTATACTCAATGTGGAGTAAATTGGCCCCAGTGTTCCTTTCCCACCTCACCTCCCCCCTGTGCTTCAGCCACAAAAACCAACTCTCTATGCTCCAAATGGGCAGACCTTTCCCACATGCGTACCTTGGCACTGGCCGTTTCCTCTGTGTAGTTGCCGTCTTCCAATCCTATTTTCTTTCCCTCTTCCAAGACCATTTCAAATGTCACTCCTCTCCACTCCCTCCACCCCACTACCCCAGAGGAGGTAAGCCCTCTGTCCTCAGTGTTCTCTTGGCATTTTGAATTTACCTTTATTATTGCACTTGTCCACTTAAATTTTAATTTTTCTGTGGGGTGAAGCTGAGCCTGAGGTCATTGGTATGCAGAACGTTGCTTCTTTTCTCTCTAATTTAGGATTTTATTCTCTAAGGTCCCAGTTTTATGGGACCTTATGATGATGAAGCGGGGTCATAGCTTTCTGTTTTCGCATGGCTATCACATTACCTCTCTTCATGAAGTCATTTCTCCTCTAGAAGAAAAAAAGGTGAGGGTCAGAGACATTATTAACTAAGTAAGAAAAAAGGTTTTTTTAAAAACCTCTAGGCCTCATCTAAACCATATTAACATTTTCTTTATTATCTTTGTCCCCAATAGGCTCTTTTAAAATAGCCTAGTTTAAAACCAATTAAAGGCAGATATCCTGTCATTTTTTTTCAGACTCCTATGAAATTGGAACTTAATGTTAATAGAACATTATATATGCATACGAGATGAATTAAACAGTTAAAAAAGAAGAGAATTTTGCTCTGGAGTATCCTGACAGTTTCAGGGTCATTATAGGCTTGTTTCTCCCAGTCCTTGATCAGAACTTGAGCGTCTAGGGAGATATTTAATCCTGCTATTATGTATTATGTCTGCAATATAATCCGTATAAAAGTACATACATCTATATTCCAAAAGGGGATTTCAAAAACTTAGGAAAAGCTGTACAAACGTGTGTTCTTAGGTTATTCCTCTCTGTTCCTCTTTCTTTTAGACAACTGAAGGAATAGCTGTGGTCCCCCCATGACAGTTTTATCTACAGAGGGACATGTATAAGAGGAGCTGAGAATTCATGGTGAGCCGGGATTTGCTCACCATGAGCAAATAGATACCTAGTCAAGGCATAGATACCTTGACTCTGCCTGGACCAATGCCGTTCTGAGCATTCTGGGCATTCAGGGGCACCAGAACAAGCTTGTACCTTTATTTTTCTGCATAAATGGGATCCTTTACCAAATTGTTCAACTGTTTATTTTTTTCAGTTACTAATGTTTCATGGGCGTCCTTCTTGGGCACTACATAGGGGCTGACCTAATTCTTTTCAATGCTGTACTGGATTGCAGTGCATGGATATGGCAGAATTAATTTAACCACTGCCTTTTGATGGACCATTCAGTTAGTCCCAGTTCTTTTCTTGCTGTTATGAATAGTGCAGCAATGCAAGTTCTTGCACATATGTCTTGGCGACATGTGTAGGTACAGCAGGATAATGTATTTAAAGAGTTGGAATTGCCAGGTTAAAAGGTATATGTATTTACAATTTTGATAGCTAGTGGCAGGGCATATCAAAGGTAGTGTGGTGGAAGGGGTCTACCCTGGGGTCTACCCTGGTCTACCCCGGGGTAACAGGTAATAAGGGAACATGTTGTCTGTAGGGAATTTGGAAACAACAATAAAACCAATGTGGGTCTGATTTTTATTATCACGATGTGCTGGCAGTGTTAAAGATGGAGTAGGTTCTTTGTGTGTTTAGACATTCCATTAGAGCTCACTTCAGAGGCAGACTCTGATTCTCACCCTGATGGCACTCCGTATTCCCGAGTTTTAGTAGTAGATTAGAAATAAAGAGCGATCGCACCATGATTGTAGAGACTATGAAACAGCGCTCGATTTACTTCAGTTGTGTCATTCTATGTGACCTCTTGGAGTTTTGTGTTTAAGTTTAAAACAGTATAGCAGAGCACAAACTGCACAATATAGTATCTTTGATCAATGAATGCAAGTTTTAGTTCCTACATGAAACATTTTGCTGCATTTGAATAATTTAAATTTTAAATAAATAAATTAATAAATTTAATAAATAAAATTTATTTTTATAATTTAATAAAATAATAAATTTTAAATAAATAATTTAAATAATTTAAAAATTGAAATATGTTTTTCTTTGAATTGCTACATGTTTTAAAGCTAAAGAATGGATCAGGAAAATGATTGTTCCTAACTCTTACACATTATTACTGAAACTAATTTTGTCATACAGACTAGAGCAGTTAAAAAGTGCCCAGCGCCAGGTGTTCCCATTCACGAAGTAGGCACTGGATTCCGTCAAGTTGCCCTCTACAAAGATGTCACTCTTTGGCACATCTCCCAATGGTGAGAGTGCCTGCTTAAGGGAGAAAACTTTTGAATGTTGTTAGAAATTAGGAATGTCCTAAGAAAGAGGTCAAGTCACCTACCAGCTGAAAAGTGTCTTTCCAGCTATTCTTCCTTCTCTCCTACCTTTATTTTAGGATTGTGTCTCAGTCTGTTTAGTCGGCTGTAATGAAATACCATAGTATTTTATTTCTGTCAGATCTGGAGGCTGGAAAATCTAAGATCCTGGTGGTGGCAGGTGCCTGGGGGGGTCCTGCTTCCTGGCTCATAGATAGCACCTCCTCACTGCATCCTCACATGGTGGAAGGGGTGAAGGAGCACTCTGGGGTCTCTTTAATAAGGGTACGAATCCCATTCGTGAAGGCCCCACCTTCATGACCTATCACCTCCAAAGGCCCTACTTCCTAAAACCATCACC
Organism: Eumetopias jubatus; assembly: GCF_037043125.1. NCBI lineage: Eukaryota > Metazoa > Chordata > Mammalia > Carnivora > Otariidae > Eumetopias > Eumetopias jubatus. The sequence continues at coordinate 169,379,695 of NW_028274808.1, read as the reverse complement.
TTGGGGGTTAGATTTCAATCTATAAATTTTAAGGGGACACAAATATTCAGACCATAGCAGATTGCTTTGTTTCATCAATGTGGCAAAGGTAGATAGGCTTCCCCCAAATGAAGCAATGGGAGGGGAGGTAGACACAGCACTATAAATGGCCTCAGAGGCTGGACTGCTGGCCACCTGTCTTGGGAAAGTTACTTATTTCTCTGTGCCTTGGTTTCCCCAGCTGTAAAATGTGACAACAGTGGTACTGACCATATAGTGTTGTTTAATGATTGATGGGCTAATTTTCATAAAGCACATCAAACAGTGTCTGGCTGTTAGTAAGTACCATAGTGAGTGTTTATTGGTATGCTTTTCTACAAAGGGTCAGACACCCCACTAAGAACGGGAGATAGATTCTTTTTCATTGCCTTAAAAATCCTACGAACTATGCATCATTATCCACATTTTGTTGTTCTGGTTATATGATTGGCCCAAGGTTATACTACTAATCAGCAATGGGGATGAGAATCTGAGACCTTGACTCCACAATCTCACCTCTTTGCAAACAATCGAAAATTGACCAATTCTTCTGTTGAACCTGCAACTAAATCACCTCACTTCATTCTGTGCTCTTGGTTAAATATCCAGAACAAAATACATTGGCTTCTTTTATAGTCGGAGCAATTTGTACTATAAGGGTTTATCTTAATTCTAGAGAATGTCAAAAAGCTTAATGATTGTCCCTAAAGAGAGAGGATCTATCTCGAAGGAAGTTCATGAGAAAGGGAACATATGTTTGAAAAGTATTTTTATATTAAAACTGGGAGCTCAAAAGATTGAGTAAAAAGCCACCAATTTGGAACATTGATCTATAAGCTATCTATATGTACTTTACATTTAAAATATTAAGGAAATTAAGTATGAGATGTAGCATGTAGACATCATATATATTTGAAAAACTCCTGGGTGGATGGAAAGAGTGCTGACTCAGCTGATCCAGTTTCTGGGCCTCAAGTCAGCCCCCAGTAGCTAAACCACTGTTCTGAGCCTTGGCTTCCTCATGGGGGAAATGAGTGGGTTGAACTAGATGACCTTTCAAGGCATCAAATCGTGCTAAGTTTCTTTACCCATCAGGGAACAAGCTATTTTACAGTTTGTTTAGTGGTTGTTCAATGGTGGGTGAGTACCAGGAATTTGGGGGAATTCCCAGAATACATGGGCAAAAAATATATTTTTAAAGTTTGCAACATATTCATTTAACCAAAAAGGATTAATATATTTAATCTCTAAGGAGATTTTAAGAAATGAAGAAATAATGCTAGAGAAGTTGATAAGACAGATGACTTACAGAAGAAAAATATAACTGGCTAGTAAACAGATGAGAGAATGTTAATTTTTATTAGTCATCAATGAAATGCAAATGAGAACAGATCAAATTGGGAGATACTAAACCCAGTGATTTTGGTAGTGTGATAAGTGAATACTCTCAACACTGCTTATGGAGTAGAAATCAGTCTAATTTTATATCTCGTTTGTTCTAATAATTCCACTCATGTCTATTTTTTTTAAAGATTTTATTTATTTATTTGACAGAGAGAGAGACACAGCGAGAGAGGGAACATAAGCAGGGGGAGTGGGAGAGGGAGAAGCAGGTTTCCCACTGAGCAGGGAGCCCGATGCGGGGCTCGATCCCAGGACCCTGCGATCATGACCTGAGCCGAAGGCAGACGCTTAATGACTGAGCCACCCAGTTGCCCCCTCATGTCTATTTATACTAAAGAAATAATTGTATATTTATACAAATTTAGTTTTAGAATGTTCACCCACTGTTATTACAGTAAAAATCAGAAACAATTTAAATGTCCAGCAATAGGCAACTGATTAAATAAGTAATGCTACATTCATATAATGAAACATTATGATGTCATTAAAACTCTGAAGAATCTTAATGATACAGGAAACATTAATGATGTAGATGTTAAATACAAAAAGCAAGAAGCCAATCTACATATAAAGTATGGTATTAGTTTCAGGAAAAAAAAAGATACACTGAAAAAAAGAAACAGGAAAAGGTACACTAATATCTTATAGCTTTTGGTTCTAGGTGGCAGTTGGTTTTCTTTTTTAGGTCCTTTAGATCATTAAGTATTTTGAAAAGTTGTAGAATGTGTATGTACTACTTTTACAATCTGAAAAAAAAAAAGATATATAAAAACGATCCAGAGAAAATGAGAAGTTAGCCAGTGTGAGGGGGCCATCTCTAGTCTGATTGGATTAGCAAAGAAAAAGGGAACTGCTGGGGCGCCTGGGTGGCTCAGGCACTGAGAGTCCGACTCTTGATTTTGGCTCAGGTCATGATCTCAGGATCGTGGGATTGAGCCCTGCGTAGGCTCCCTGTTCAGCGGGGAGTCTGCTTCCCCTCTCTCTCTGCCTCTCCCCCCACTTGCTTGCACTCTCTCTCTCTCTCTCTCTCTCTCTCTCAAATAAATAAATCTTAAAAAAAAAAAGGGAACTGCTGTTCGCCATCCATGGCTTAGGTATGTGTGTTGAGTGATGGTGGTGATGGTGCGGGCATGGGGGGCTGGGGAAACCCTGGGGTGTGATGGTTTTCTTCAACACAGATGGTGTTTTAGAGCTGGGAGCTGGGCTAGGTGAAGGTCTACACAGATGTCAGGCAGATACCATAGTTTCACAGTAAGTAAACATCATCAAGTAGGGAGCTACTGTAGGTCAAAGGGGAAAACAAAATCCTAAAGCAGAACTTCCTGTTGCCGCCTCACCTTTGCAGAGAGTGAAGACCCCCAGGGCGGAACGTCTCACTCTCAGAGTTACTTTGATTTGGGATCTGCTTTTGTGTGGGTAATAGTTTCACTCTTGAGTTTCCTTCTTTCTCTCTCTCTCTCTCTATTTTTCTTTCTTTCTTTCTTTCTTTCTTTCTTTCTTTCTTTCTTTCTTGTTATTTTCTTTTTTTTAAAGATTTTATTTATTTATTTGACAGAGAGAGACACAGTGAGAGAGGGAACACAAGCAGGGGGAGTGGGAGAGGGAGAAGCAAGCTTCCCACTGAGCAGGGAGCCCAATGCGGGGCTTGATCCCAGGACCCCGGGATCATGACCTGAGCAGAAGGCAGATGCCTAACAACTGAGCCACCCAGGCGCCCCTCTTTCTTGTTATTTTCATTATGACTTTTTTGCTCTAATTCTGCAGAATTGGGGCAAAGAGGGAGAAGGGGAGTCAGTGAATGTAATTATACTGGTTAGGAAGTAAAGTGTTCAGATAATCTCAAAGTAACTTTGGGTATCCTTTGGCTGGAGTATTTTCTAGAAGTTGCCCTTACTTCTAGGGGGGGACAGATGATAATGTCTTGTTGAGAGGCAGGTAGAGCTTGTACTTGAAGCTCACGTTTCTCTTTTTACAACTTGGCTGGGAATCCTAACCCAGAACCATGACTTTTCCTCCCCCAGATCCATCCCAGTGGGAGGTAGGCTCAAAGCCTTTGCACAATCTCCCCTGTGTCACTTGTTATTCGATACACCAGCATTCTTTCACATACTTGAAAAAGTCATTGTAGCATGAACTATATTTTTTGGTCATCTTTTTTTACGTTTTCTGTGTAACTAAAGATGAGAATAAAACCACAGCTTGCACAAAATGCTATAGAAAACATAAGATCCCACCTTTTAAAACTTCCTTCATAAAAAATTTTGAACATACATAAAAGCAGGGAGAACAGACGAATATACCCCCCATGTAACTGTCATTCAACTGCAACAGTTCTCAACATTTTCCCGCTTTGATTTTGTCATCATCCTTACTTATTGTTGTTGCTGTCTTTTCTGGAATAATCTAAAATCCCAGGCAACATACTCAATTCACCTGTCAGATAGGACTTAAAAATATGTATGACCACAATATGATTATCACCTAACAAAATTAGCAATAGTTCCTTAATGTCATCTAATACCCAACCATATGCAAACTCTCTTGAATATCTAAAAAACAGAAAAAAGGACTTAAAAAACTCTCATGAGTTAAGAGGAGGGATGAGCTTGAGACATCTGTGGGAGGAGGCCGAATTATTCAGCTTTGCTTGTCTTCTCTCCAAAAAGGAACCAGAAGCCAGAGAGAGCGCTTCTAGGAATTTTAAACAATTTCAGCTGTCTAGATCTAGAAAAGTTTTGTCTTTGGACACTGCTGGGGACTCACAGAAATTCTCTATAGCCTCGAAGGAACTCAGATCAGCCTTTTCTTTCCCTTCCATGCAAACTTAAAAAACAAAACGACACATACAGGGGTGCCTGGGTGGCTCAGTTGGTTGAACATCTGATTTCGACTCAGGTCATAATCTCAGGATCATGAGATCCAGTGCCACGTTGGGCTCTGTGCTCAGTGGGGAGTCTGCTTGAGATTCTCTCTCCCTCTTCCTCTGCCCCTCTGCCCCCTGAGCTCTCTCTCTCTAAACAAATAAATCTTAAAAACAACAACACCACATACAAAGTACTTCAAATTTGCTCAAGTAACACAGGCATACTGTAGAAATACTTTAAAGAGCACATAAACGAGGAGAAGAAAATGAGAATCACCTACAATCCTAGGACTGTAGACAATCCACCTTACCATTGGTATATAGTACTCTGGATTTTTTTCATACGTGTGGAATCATACTGTACATATCATTTTGAAACCTGCTTTTGCCCCGTTCAGCTTAGCGAGACTTTCCCCCGTCAGTTAACGTCCTTGTGCACTGCTATTTTAAAGGATATTGATCAGAGGAATAAACTAATTAATTTATCCAAGAACCACCTATTCTTACATAATTTTCTCCCTGTTATAAACAACGTAGACAAGAACATGCGTGTAACTAAATATTTCACCTCAAAGTTCATGGAAGAATAAGAACTATCCTTCTGCCACCACATTCTTAGGCCTTGTGATATGGCCACAGTCCCTCCCTTGGCTCTCTGGAAATCTCTCTGGCTCATCAGAGGCATCCCAGTCTAAAATATCAAACTCTGCCTGGTCTCCTTCAGCACTTCCTGTTTGCCAATGGCTTCCTCCCAGGCCACTGGGGCCTCAGCCTCTTCTCACGGAAGGGCTGGGTATTATTCTACCTCAGGGATGTTGCTGGGGTCCCTCTCCTCCTTTCTAGCCCCGTAGCGTGCACTCTAGATAAAGCCCTCCTGCTCCTTGCTCCCACCTCTGTATTACTCCAGGAGCCCCCTCTGATCTTTCTCCCTTGTGATCCCTCCACACATACCACAGGAATGAGCTTTCTGGAGCCCTGCTTTGTCTCCCATTCTGGACTCTACATGTCAGCCCAGTCAAGCTGCTTGCCAGCCTCATTACACGTGCCCCACGTTTCTTTCTTTCACTGGTCGTGTTTCTCTTTCACTTTTATCTCTGTGCTTCTCAAGTGTTTAAAGGATCACGTTCTAATATCCTCATCTCTACAAAGACTTTCTTGATTTTTGCCCATTGCAAGTAGCACTTTTTTCCTTTGTTAGCATTTTGCTTGTTCCTTCTGTAGACATGGTTGAAGTTTATGGCTTGTATCGCCTTTATATCCTAAGTGTCCTGAGGGTGGGGCTGTGTCTCATTTAACCTGGAATCTGCTCCATTGTATGGCACGATGCCTGACACTTAGTAGGTGCTCAAAATGTCTAGGGAATAGGGACTCCTTTGAGTTAAAAGAGAACGGACTGGTAGGAGTCTTTGTGCAAAAGGCCCCGGGGATCTGAGTTGGCTGTGGAGCTCATAGTATATGTTGTCGATGCTGACAGGCCGGAAGCAGTTTTGGATTATATGAAAATAAATACAGGCTCATTTCCCACATTTCTCTCTCCCCACCTAGCAACCCTCCGTGCAGCCTCCCGGAACCACTTTCCACTTCCCAAACCAAACCTGTACTATCATGCTGCTGGGCCTTTGCACATGATTCCCTTCCTCCTCCCCATGCTCTTCTTTTTTGTTGAAATCTTACTCAACCTCCACATCTGATGTCACCTTTTGAATGTAGGTTTTCCTAATTACCAGAGAATTAATTGCTCCCTCTCCTGGGGTTTAAAGGACTGGTTCATACCCACATCATCACAGCAGTCGCTATTGTGTATGCCTATTTTATTCCAGGCGCTGTTTCTGACTCATGACATATGCTAGTTTATAATAATCTTACATCAACCCTTTTAGGTAAATAATAATAATAGGAGATACTTCTTTTTTTTTTAAGATTTTTATTTATTTATTTGAGAGAGTGAGAATGAGAGATAGAGAGCACGAGAGGGAAGAGGGTCAGAGGGAGAAGCAGACTCCCCACTGAGCAGGGAGCCTGATGCGGGACTCTATCCTGGGACTCCAGGATCATGACCTGAGCCGACGGCAGTCGCTCAACCAACTGAGCCACCCAGGCGCCCAGGAGATACTTCTGTAATACTCACTGTGCCAGGTACCATTTTATGTGCTTTGCATTCACTGTCCCATTTAACTCCATACCACAACCCTTGTAAGGGGGGCATGATCCTTGTGGCTTATTTATACTTGAAGAAACTAAGGCTTAGAGGGGTTAAGTACCTTTCATGAGATCACAGAGCCAGTAGTTAGTAGAGCCGGGTGGCAGTATGATTCCTGAATCCGTATTCTTAATCATTAGGCTATATTGCCTCTAGTGACAAAGGAACTGAAGCCCAGAGAGGTTAAGTAACTTGCCTCAGGCCACACAGTAAGTGCCAGATGTTGGAGCCCAGCCCAAGCTTGCCTGAACCCCGAGTCTGTGCTCCCTTTTCTTACTCTGAACCGCCTCTCTTTGTAGCAGGGGTTGTCAAACTTTTTCTGTAAACGGCCAAATAGTGAGTATTTTAGGTTTTGTGAGCGATAAGGCCTCTGTTGCAACTTTGCCTTGTAGCAAGAAAGCAGCCATAGACAATACTAAATGAAAGAGCATGACCCTGTTCTGATAAAATGTTATTAATGGATGCTGACATTTGATTTTCATATAATTTTCACACGTCATGAAGTGATCTTTTGATTTTTTTCAATCATTAGGAAATGTAAAAACCATGCTTAATTCGTGGGCCATACAAAAACAGATGGTGCGTGTGGCCTGTGGGTGAGCCGTAGTTTGACAATCTTGTTTTATAGCAGCATCACGTCATAGAATGGTTAGATATGCATGCATCTGCCTCTTTGCTCTCTCTTTCCTCGAACAGTTCAGCTTGGGCCCCAAACATGCATGCCCAACTGAGAAAATATGAGTCCTTTGGTAAATGAAATTCAAGTTCCTCAGAAGAAGTTCAGAGAGCCTATGACCCTCTTTGAGCATGCCCCACATGGACTGCACCCCCAGCTCCACGCAGTTTTTCAGAATATGCCTTCTATTACTCTGGGAAAAGCTGTGGTAGCTACATTTTCCCAGCCACCTTCATTCTGAGATGAGGTTCTTGTCTTCCTTAATGGTGCTCTGGGCATCTGGCTGGCTGGCTGGCCTTGTTCCTTACTTGGATCAAGCTGGGAACTCTAGACCAGTGGCGATGATCTGATTGATTATTGTGCTCCTGGGAGTGGTAGGGACCAGTCTGGGCAGGGTGGCTGGAACAGAGGAGAGGAAGGGTGCCACGCTCCCTGCTTGGCCCGTGGGTCAGAGGAGCAAGGCTCTTGGCTCAGAGGCTTCAAGGCTCAGGGCACTGAGATAATATGAAGTGTCAGTGCTTGGTGGTGCTCCATTTTAACTCAGTTATGACAGGATGAAATAGGGTTTATAATTAGGAATGTAAATATTGCTTTAGAACTTTGATTTTGGAGAACACGTATTTAAAAGTTGTTATATGCAACTAATGAATCATTGAACACTACATCAAAAACTAATGATGTACTATATGCTGGCTAACTGAACATAATAAAAGGGCACCTGGGTGGCCCAAATGGTTAAGCGTCTGCCTTCGGCTCAGGTCATGATCCCAGGGTCCTGGGATCCCAAGTCCCGCATCGGGCTCCCTGCTCCATAATAAAAAAATAAAATCTTAAAAAAAAATAAAACAAAATTTGCAAACCAGCATCTTGCAAGCAAAGTTTCAGAACAAAATCCATTTGAAACAGAGATGATCTTTATATAAAAATAAACTGAGGGGTAATTAGGTGATGGATATTAAGCAGGGACTTGATGTAATGAGCACTGGGTGTTAATATGCAACTGATGAATCACTAAATTCTACCCTTGAAACTAATAATACAGTATATGTTAACTAAATTGGATTTAAAGAAAAAAGAAAAAAGAAAATAAACTGAGGGGTGCCTGGCTGGTTCTGTCAGTGGAGCATGTGATTCTTGATCTCGGGGCTGTGAGTTTGAGCCCCATGTTGGGTGTAGAGAACACTTAAAAAAATAAAATCTTTAAAAAAATGAATTAATTTCCTTCTTTGATTTTGAAGGGGAATTTAATCATTTGAGCAATGAGAAACATGCTAAGGGGAATTACTAAAGTAGGGCTGAGAATGAGTGAAATGAACTCTTGTGAGATGAAACTCAAGATAAAACTGTACTTGAAAAGATGGTGGCTGCAAAGGCAGTAACATCATTTAAAGTGTCTTGAAACTGAGTTTGCATAGGAAGCATGGTTGTATTTGAGATGCATAGACTAGGGCTGGTGGGAATTATAGCCCGAGGGGGACACGTGGGGCTGCTACCGCTCTGGAGCCGGACTAGTTAGGGCTCACTTAGCCCCTGCCATTTGCTTGCTATATGACCATAGGCAAGATTCTCAAACTCCTCGAAGTCTCTACAGCTGTGAAACAGTAATTTCTATGCAGACAGCAACTGTCTTGATTACTAGTACACCCTTAGGACATGTTTTGATGCCTGCCACACAGGAAGCCCCAAACAAATGTTTTTTAAAATGAATAAAACAACTAATGAATAATACAAAGTACTTGGTACAGTCCCTGAAAGATGCTGAATAATGTGAATAAAAGTCACAAAACAACCATTGACCCAGTAATGCCACATTTGTGACTATAATCCCCAAGAAATCATCCCACATAAAGGTAACATATATATATGCATGGATATATTTTAGATGTGAAACAGCACAGTTGTTAACGATGGAGAAATCCTTAACTCAAAGACTCGGCTAACCATGGAGAATGGCTGGGCACTTATGAATTGTTGAATCAATAAGAAGCTTTTTAGCTAAAACCTGGCAAGTGTGTAGACTGCTGAAAATCAACATTTTTTTAAAAATCTGAGAAAATGTTTAGAAGATCTATATAAGTGTATATTTATTAGAGAATGAAACTGAGTAAGAATTTGGAGTGATAACATTTAGAGATAATTACATTTTTTTTTCTATTAAGTTGCTTAAGAGTGTTTGAATTGTCTCCCCCTGACCCCCATCCACCCAGCCAAGGAAAAGAAAGGAAATGAAGCACCCAACCCCATTGCCAGATGGGGAGCTCTCCATGGGCTCAACCATCCGGGGCAAGGCCTGCTCTCACTGTGGTGTCCCTGCTAAGCTGTGGAGGGGTCACTGACGGAAGGTCTTGATGGGAGATGGGTCGCTGAAGAACATGATGCTTTCTTAATCATCTAAGTGTGTTAGACTCGTGGTAGAATCCATTTCCTTAATGAATGAATTGGCTACTGCTAGAGTAGGTCCTTTGCCCAAAGCCCGTTTGAGGAGGATGACTTTTCGATGTATCCTCTGTAATCGAGAGGCTGTCCTTCGTTCATATTTTTCGAGAAAGATAGCTGAGGATTCCATCAGCATTTTGAAATAAGCCACCTTAATCAAAGGCCAGATAACCTAGAACTCGCAATAATAGTTTGTTAATAATGGTCATAATTTCACCTTAGTCTTATATTGTGCTCTATTGTTCTGAAGGGGCTGTCTGTCTCACAGAATAAGCGAGAGAGTGTTGCTAAACGTACAGTTGTGTACAAGCACAATTTGTTGCTGTGTTGGTATAATTTCCACCTGATCCACTTGCTGCAAGGAAGGTAAGGCAGGTCTTATTCCAGGTTTATAGAGGAGGGATTAGCTCAAGAGGGCTAACTACTTTATCGGGATATGATGATGGCTACGTGACGGGTCGGTGGGGACAGATTATGGCAACACAGAGGGGACGGCGCCTGATCTAGCAGCAGCTCAGCTCATCAGAGAAACTTTTCAAGAAGGGGTGGGAGTTGGGGGGTGAGCGGAGGGAAAGGTCTTTGCAGGCAAATAGAGAAGCACAGAGTATGTCCGAAGAAAGATTAGGAGGGAAGAATGGGTATCTGTTAGTTGGGAGGGGACTCGAGGCCAGACTGAATCCTGGATTTCCTACTGGCTAGCCCTCAGCTTTCCGGGAGATGAGGTGGATCAGGGTGTCTCGTCCCTACGCCCTCCCTCTCGCCTGCCTTTGTCCTTCTGCTGCAGTGGACAGAAGCTCCCGCCTTGCACTGTTGCCCTTGGGGGATGAAGCCTCGCTCCCATCTTCCCTCTGCGTGAGACCCATCCAGGCCCCTTGAAGGTGTACTTTCTGTGAAAATGGTGAAAAAAAAGGAGAAAGGGAGACAGAACTCAAGTTCCTGAGAACTGAGAGCTTCTGAGATTGAAGGTGCATTGATTCCAGTGTGACTGAAGTCCTCATAGGGTCACTTAGTGGCCTCTCTCATGATGCCATTTGAATTCACACTCAGTAACTCTTCTGCATGGAGAGACATAGAACGGGAGCCCCCCTGCCGGTTAGCCACTGGTGCAGCACCACAGAAAAACCGCATCTGTTTTTCACCGATAGGCCCTTTTAGGGAGAATTTCTCATTTTAGGAAAAATTCCACTGAAAGGAAGCCCATCAACCTTCCAGAATGACGATGGGACTTAGGGAGATTAAGAAACTCTGGTTAAGGTTGTTGCATAGGTGGTTGGTTGGGAGCCAGGATTCAATTCCAGATCTACCCAACTTTAAAGTTGGTGTTCTTGCCTCATCGTCTTTTTGTTGCAGGGACTTACTCAGGATATTTGGCTTTTACTCAATCAATCTATTAGAAAGATTTTATTTAATAACCAAAAGCCTGACACATGCACATTTTTTCCTAGTTCCAGTCCTGCTCCACTGGCATCAAAATAAAACTCAAAAATGTCCTAAAAGGTCTTGGCTCTGAACAAGTAATGAGGGGGTCACAAACGCACATATTTAAGTCATCTGAGATCTAAAGGGCTAAAGTCTGAGACCTGACAGAGCCCCCCAAGGAGACCTTGCTCAAAGGTCTGGTAACAAAGAGGTAGGTATCCAGGACCATGGTGCATGAAAGTGACCCATTGTGAGTCTTAAGAAAGAGTCTAGCCAAACATTTGACATCCCAACCCCCATGCCATGGACATTCAATATAGGGCATTTTATTTTTTTATTTTAAATTTTTTTAGAGAGAGAGCGCACGTGTGAGAGCACGCACACACACACACACGTGCGTGAAGAGTGGTGGAGGGAGGGGCAGAGGGAGAGGGAGAGAGAGAATCTTAGGCAGGCTCCCCACTGAGCAGGGAGTCCCACTGGGGGCTCGATCCCAGGACCCTGAGATCACGACCTGAGCCGAAATCCAGAGTCTGATGCTTAACTGACTGAGCCACCTAGGCACCTCAATATTTGGCATTTTAAATAAATAGTAGTGGAAATACATAACATAATGGTTCCCTATAGGTCCCACGTGCCAGGTTCTGTGCTAAGACAGACTCTCCACATGCCGAATACTTAGAATAATTGCATGAAGAGGTACTTTTCTTATTCTCATTTTTATGAAGAAACCAGGGCTCCCAGAGGTTAAGCAACTTGGCCAAGGTCACCCAGCTCACATGTCGTTAAAAAATTAGTATGTGAAAATCATGTGAATTACACATTTGATTAACTCATTTGCAAAGGCTATTATGTCATTAAACAAACAGAGACTATGGGTTGATAAGAATAAAGATTTCTTGGAAGGGAATGGCAGGATTTAGAGGAGTTATTTTTTTAAAAAATAATGTTTTGAGGTGTGCCTGGGTGGCTCAGTCAGTTAAGCGGCCAGCTCTTGGTTTCGGCTCAGGTCATGATCTCAGGGTCCTGGGATTGAGCCCTGTGCAGGTCTCTGTGCTCAGCAGGGAGTCTGTTTGAGGCTCCTCTCTCTCTCCTTCTCCCTCTGCCCCTACCTGCCCCCTCTAAAATAAATAAATAAATCTTTAAAAAAAATTATGTTTTGAGGCAGACCCATACATTGCTTTACATGTGACAAGTCAGGAATATCGTCAGTGGGGAAGCTTATAAACCCAGATTGTCTTAATAACCTTTATTCTGAATTTTGGTCTGAAAGACCTTTCCTTTATCTGAAGCTGGACTGGCCTGCATGACGTCCCTCGGCAGACAGGACACTGTCTCCAAGGCTGATCTCATCGTCTGGAGCTCTCACACCTGCAGGGAATGAGAATTTATTTGACCCTTTCACGAAATTCAGATGCTGTCATATTTATGCTGCCCTGTTTAAGTGGCAGGCACTGAATAGGGTTGCTTTTAAGCAAGTTATTTTGTATCACCAGGGCCCAGCAGAGTTCCTGATACATAGGCAGCTGTTTCGAACTTTTGGGGAAAAAGCGCTAATTTACTCCCCACAACATCTCAGAGAAGCCGTTCCTGAGTTCATGGCATTCTTGCAGATGTGTACACTGAGGCTTGGAGATGAAATCACGTGCTCAAAGCGAGGTCATCGTATTGGTTATGGAGCTTGATTTCAGGTGCCGAAAATGCCAAGGACGGTGCCGTTTCTATTACATCTGTAGCCAGTTTTTGGCAAAACCTCAAGAGAAAAACCACAGCAAACTTTTAGAGTTCTGGTGATTTCTTTTCTCTGACCTCGGCATGAATTCCCACATAAGCTGAGGACTGGCTGATTGATCACTACATGAAGGGATGTGCTTACATGGTCACTCTAATTTCTGCTTCTCTTTCTTGCAGTTCCCAAAGCAGCTAGGATCCACTAGAACCTGAAGCTGCTGTCTTCTCTTCCCCACCTCGGTGGAGCCGAAGGCAACAGAGAGCTGTTTGAAAGCCAGCATTCAACCCATCAGGTTGCTATTGAGGTCTTTTTCATGTTGATATCAGAGCAGTTGCTGGTGTTTTTATCACTAGGCTGATTTAGAGATAAAACCAGCTTCTGCTTCTTGACTGGGTGGAGTTGTGGGTGTCAGGGCTGGGGTATGTGCACAGCTCTCTTCACCAAAGGGGAGAGTGATTGGACAGTGGGTTGGACGGCTACACCGAGGGGAGCCCCGTGTTTAATCAGCGTGCCAATGAGGAAGCTCCCCGTCTTTAAAAAGGGAAAGGGCGCCTGGGTGGCTCAGTCGGCTGAGCATCCGACTCTTGATTTTGGCTCAGGTCATGCTCTCAGGGTTGTGGGATCGAACCCTGCATCAGGCTCTGTGCTGAGCATGGTTCCTGCTTGGGATTCTCTCTCCTCCTCTGTTCCTCCCCCTGCTCCCACTTGCAAGAGCTCTCTCTCTAAAAAAAAAAAAAAAAAAAAAAAGGAAAAAGAAAGACTCAATCTCCCCCCACCCCCCCTTTCTTTCTGTTGCAGTTGAAGACTGGCTTTTGGAGGTTTTCAATGTAGATTGCGTCTCCCTCGGATGGACAGGGAGAATTGCTGTACGGGGCCCTGAGAACACAACCCCCTCTGGGTTTCATTCCCTGTGGTGAATGGCCTTGGCTTCAGCAGCCCACTGAGGGCCCTTTCACTTGGGATTCTGAACTTGTAACTAGGACTCCAGGCTGGAAAGATGCTGAGTTCCATTAAGTGTGTGTTGGTGGGAGATTCAGCTGTGGGGAAAACCTCTCTGCTGGTGCGCTTCACTTCAGAGACCTTCCCTGAGGCCTACAAGCCCACGGTGTATGAGAACACAGGTGTGGACGTCTTCATGGATGGCGTTCAGATCAGCTTGGGCCTCTGGGACACAGCGGGTAATGACGCCTTCCAAAGTATCCGCCCCTTGTCCTACCAGCAGGCAGACGTGGTGCTGATGTGCTACTCTGTGGCCAACCATAACTCTTTCCTGAACCTGAAGAACAAGTGGATTGCTGAAATCAGGAGCAACTTGCCCTGCACCCCCGTGCTGGTGGTGGCCACCCAGACGGACCAGCGAGAGGTGGGGCCCCACAGGGCCTCCTGCATCAATGCCATGGAAGGGAAAAAACTGGCCCAGGAAGTGAGAGCAAAGGGCTATCTGGAGTGCTCGGCCCTCAGCAACAGGGGGGTTCAGCAGGTGTTCGAGTGTGCTGTCCGGACTGCTGTCAACCAAGCCAGGAGGCGCAACAGAAGGAGGTTCTTCTCCATTAACGAGTGCAAGATTTTCTAGCCTCCCAGAGACTCCACCCACACTCCTTTGCTCCCGCAAAGATTCACGGGGATGGGGAGAGCAGGCAAGCCAGCAAGGGCTGATGATCTTTCTAGGTATGTTCGTCACAGCACTTCCCTTAGGATACCATCGTTGATGAGACTTGGCCACTGGCTGTTTTTATGAAATACACTCTACAAATGAAAACCTCTTGCCCAGTCCGATTAGAAGTTTCTATAATGAAGATTTCCTTCTTTGATTAAAAAAAACAAAGTAGTCTCCATCATTTTGGACAATGAAGTGAGTTTTTCCAAGAATTCCATATTTAAAGACACGTTTTATTTAAATGATAACACAATGTCTAGCTCTTGTATATAATTAGTTTTTACATTTGGAAAGTCTTTCCCTACATGGTCCCAAACACAAACTGCTGTATGAGTGACATAACCCTCTGGGGGCTCTGCCAAAGCCTTGTAGTGTTTTCCCCCATGTAGTGATTTTGTGGAGGCCACTTGCCCACTAGATATTCCTAGGTAATCAAATTTTAAAATGACCATGGCCGGATCCTTGCAATTTCCATCCACCTGTTATTCAGAGTTGTATATAAAATACAGTTCAGTAACATAAGATTCTTTAATGCTGCCTAATTAAAAATTTAAATTTTAAACAGTTGTCATTAGATTTCTCTATAATTATATATATGTTTTTTTAAAAAGCGTTTCTTATTTATGATCTTACCTTTTACCCAAAGAAGTCTAATTGTGCAGTAAGCATTCCTCCCTCATTCACCAAAATAGACAGAAGGGAAACCTTCCAGGTAGGGAATCAGAACAGAACAGAACGGAAGTGAGGAAGTCTCACTTTCATTTCAGGAGCCGGTGCACTTGGCCTGCTTCTTCCAACACCGTGATTCCTAGCTGGTTGTAGATCTTCTGAAGAAGAGCAGGCTCAAATTTCTGTGTGACGGTAATTTAGCAAATTCGCTATTTGAGTGCTAAACTGAGTTGGCATGGTAACATAAGTTATTAATGTTTAGGACCCAATCCAAATCGCCAGGAAGGCATCTACCTATATATGTGTGTGTGTAAGGGAAAAAAAGGTGGGAACTTACAACTTTTACTATTTCATGAATATGAAACACCTGAGTGAAAAAAAATCCACAAATTCCAAGCACAGGGAACAGGCAAACTGTATAGCAATTGTTCAGATAATAAAAAGTTATCAGGAGAAATACTGAATACAGAAGGATGCATCTCTCCCTCCTCCAACCCCATGATATCTAATAGCTTAAAAGGAACGATATTGCTCCGCTGTTAAAGTTGAGAATAGAGGACTATGTAACTGGAGGGAGAAATTGTGAAGGTGGGCACCCAGGTATATCATTTGCTCACCTAATTGAATAAAACTTATAACTACTCAGAACCACATTTGTTGAAGTACGTCATTGTTTCAGCGCAACAAGACCATCGCATACAAATGGTAAGCGAGTGGGCATGAATGACTATGCATAACTTATGTTGACATGGCCAACCGATTTTTTAGTTTCCTCATGTGCTCAGTCCTTTACAGCTATAATCAGTGTCAAGATCAGATTTGTGCTCATCCCCAGACTCTTTTCTCCTTCTCCTCTTCTCTCATTCACATCCAGGGAAAGGCCCCGGACCTGGATCTTAGTCTCTGGGGGCCGGGGTTCTCTTAGTTCCCTGGGACTGACATCTCTGCCTTCACTCAGACATCTCCAGTCCTCCAGTCCTGTGGCTTGTCCTCACCTCTGTGTCAGCCATGTGCCTGGCTTGAGAGCGGCTATATCCAGCTCTCTTCACTGCACGTCCAGAGGGTTGGAGGGCTTGAAAGCCAACCAGGCAGGGGAAGCGAGGATAGCTCATCTCCCCTGATTTCCCTGTCGATCCCGATCCTCTCCTCCAACATAGGAACAGTCTTAAATCACTCAGGTAGGTTTTCCTTCACGGGCCAGTCTTTAGGGTGGAGGGTATTTAACATGTTAGCAGGAATGAATTTCCACTTACTGAAATAGGCCGTCCCCAGGCTTTTCATTCTTTCTTGCTGAAGGGAGATGGGAGAGGGGGATTGTCTGAACGTGGGAGGGCCCAGGTACCTGATCCTAAGTGAGGGAAGAGGAGGTGATTCCATGGTGGAAGAGGAGGAAGAAGGGCAAGCTGGAGAGGGCCCAGTCAAACAGCTTTGCGTCCCCCCGGGGCAGACACACAGAGAAGCGCTCTGCCTGTTGGCAGGAACCAAGCTTAAAGGCTCCCCCTGGGTACCCTCACATACGTGAGAACAGGAATCCGTGTATATAAGTCCTCCCCAGGGGCCTGGCAGAACTTGAGGCCAACTGGTGTCTGTCCCCCTTGCTACACCCTGGGTTCTCGAAGGCAGAAGCAACTCCTATGCATCTTAGTGTCCCCAGAGCCCGGCACAGGGAAGGAACCATAGCTCAAAAAGTTGTGTTGAACTGACTCAGAAAGAGAGAGAGGATTTGGGCTGCTAGGCCGCAAAGTGGCTATGAGAAGGAAGCAGACCCCTCCCAGCCTTGCCGGGTAGGAAGTGAAGTCATTTTGTTGGAGTCCACGCAGCGTTATGTTCTACACGAGTGTATACATGTTTTGCCTGCCTAGATCCGGGCACCTGTTTCTTGTACTTCAAACTCACCGTGTTGTAGACTATTATATGCATAGCCTTAACTATTGCAAGTAGCAATGTTAAATATGCTCGTTTACGTTAAAGAATTAATGAGTGCTTGAGTAATTCATCCTATTTGGTTTTACCTTATACTGACTATCTAAACGGCGCAGCAGAGGGGCGTCTGGGTGACTCCATTGGTCGAGTGTCTGACTCTTGATTTCGGCTCAGGTCATAATCTTGGGGTTGTGAGATCAAGCCCTGTGTTGGGCTCCACCTGCTGAGGGTGGAGCCTGCTTAAGATTGTCTCTCTCTCTCTCCTTCTCTCTCTGCCCCTCCCCACTCATGCTCTCTCAATAAATAAATAAATAAATACATACATACATAAATAAATGGGGCAGCAGAATCAAGTGTGATGAAATTAGGCTGAGCAATAAGAAAGCCAAAAGCATCCTAACGGTTCAAGTTCACTGAGTGCTTCGGATGTGCCAGGCTCTATGGTAAGCACTTGAGTGTGCGTTATCATACGGTGTATAGGTGGCCACGCTAATAAGTACCATCTTACATGAGGAAACTGAGGCTCGGCGTGTTGATGTGACAAGGTTGAGGCCAGGGAGCAGATGAGTGACAGCACCAGGAGTCTTAAGCAGGTCTGTATGACTACAAAGCTCTGCTCAAAACCACTGCACCCCACTTCCTCCCAGAGCAGCCTGATTGTATGTATGGCTTTGCCACATCCCATCTCATGCACCCGTGTAGACCCCACCCCCACCAGTCAGGTGGCTTATGTTTCAAACATCATTTTTAATAAAATATTCCAATCTGATCTTAGTCCTCTCTTTTTATTTTTCTTTCTGGTAATGAAAGCAAGATCTTCCTTATTAACAGAGCACCATCATTTGCAAAAAGTCCCTGCTGTAAACCCTAACCCTTGGCTTTTAAGTGTAATTTCACAAGTTGATTGTATGTGAAATGGCAGAGATGAAATACCTTATGATATGATGCTATAAAAGCTTGAAAAATATTCTCTTTTTCTTATCTCACTTTTCCATCCCTCGGGCTTCACATATTTCCTCTGAATGAGGGAGTGACAGGGGAGAGAAGAAGCTGGCTCTTTCCTTTTAAAGATTTGGTAGCAAGGAAGGGCACTGACCCAGCATGAGATCTGTAGGGTTATGACAGGCAGGGGACAGGGCATCTGTGAGTGTTCATCCCCAATGCCGAGAAGGCAATCATGTGAACTGAGTCGGATCAGAACAGTTCAAGGGTAGGGCCTTATTTCTGCTCAGGTTGTACCTCTTCTGTTAAAGCAAAACATAATCATTGGCCAAGATCGTGGGCAGTTTTTCACCAGAAAAGATAAAATGAACCCTAGAATTTACTTGTGATGTAAGTTCATAAAGAGTACTTGATTCAACCTAAAGTTCACATTAACTTTTTCGGTTGATTCTATAATATATCCTGACACGGAACTTAATACTTAATGGTGGATAAAGAGCCATCAGGAAGGAGTAAGAGGCTAGATAATTGTGGTTTATTTTGGAGTCAGAAAGTCTGGGTCCTGTGTCTTTCAGCCTCAGACTCCCTGTCTTAAAAAAGGTACTTATTCCTGGGTGATTCTAAGAATTAGTACAATAATGATTGTGGAAGTGCTTTATGTTTGTAAACTATTGTTCAAATGGTGGTGTCATTATGTTTTTGGTGGATTCCTATGCAGAAAGGAAGAGCATGTTGCTTAACTTGAATAAGCAAAAGAATAGTTTTGGGATAGCGATGCTCAAGAATTGTGTGTCCTTTAATGACATATTTATATTTAAGAAGCTCTGCTCTTATCCATAATATATTTAAAAAAACTATGAATCAATAAGAAAAAACAGCCTAATCTAAAAATGGACATGTGTCAGAAGAGGAAATATACATGGCCTGACCAATAAATAATAGAAAAGGCACTCGATTTCATGAGTAGTCAGGGAAATGAAAACAAAATCCACATTAACATATCATTTTCACACCACTATATTGGCAAATAATTAAAAAGTATCACTATCAAGCCTTGGCAAGGATATGAAACAATTGGAAGTCTTATATGATGTTCTTGGGGGTGTCAATTGGTATAATATTTGGCAACACTTAGTAGTGTTGCATAGCCTATATCCTTGACCCGGAAATTCCATGCCCTCGAAATACACTTGCATAGATTTCCTGGGAAGCATGTATGAGAATGTTTTTAGCATCATTGTAGGTAATAACAAAAACTAGAAACAACCCAATGTCATCAACAGAAAGTGGCTAAATAAATTTTGGTATGGGCACTTGGGTGACTCAGTTGGTTAAGCGTCTGCCTTCGGCTCAGGTCACCATCCCAGGGTCCTGGTCCTGCTCAGCGGAGAGTCTGCTTTTCCCTCTCCCTCTGTTCCTCCTCCCAACTTGTACTCTCTCTCTCAAAAATAAATAAATAAAATCTTAAAAAAAAATAAATGTTGGCATATCACAACATTTGGATAGGCGGTGGGTGGATGGGTGATCAGTGCTATAAAGAAAATAAGTTAGGAAAAGGGAGAGAGACTATTCAGTAGTTCATTTTTTTTTTTTAAGATTTTATTTATTTATTTGACAGAGAGATAGAGAGCACAAGTAGGCAGAGTGGCAGGCAGAGGGAGAGGGAGAAGCAGGCTCTCTGCTGAGCAGGGAGCCGGACATGGGGCTCGATCCCAGGACCCTGGGATCATGACCTGAGCCGAAGGCAGCCGCTTAACCGACTGAGCCACCCAGGCGCCCCAGTAGTTCATTTTTTTTTTTAACTGAGAAGAAGCCTAGATGGTGTAGACATACAGCATCATTTAAAAATAAACCGCGCCTCTGAAAAAGAAAGCAGGCTTAAACTTTTCTCTGCCGTCCTGGAGAGAGGGACGCACATGCTTTACGCAATGATCAGTGTTCAGTCCCCAGTTCCCTTCAGAAGCGACTAACTTCACAGGGGATTCCAGCCCCTCTGCCTGTTGGGTTAGGACTGTTCCATGGGCTGGATGGGCAAACAGGCTGGTGCAGAAAGTGACCTGACTTACAGCAGTAGGGTAGGGCTGGGGCTGACACAGGCAAGTGGTTTCCCCCCTGATTCTGAAAACAAGGAAGGAAATGACTAGAAGGCAGGGTCTAGAGAGGACTCAAAGTAGAGCCCAGAGCTTGCCTGCTGGGCCCCACGGAGCGGTTCCAGGAATCTGCATGGAACCGGTCGCATGTGCCTGAGAGGCAGCAAGTTTCCTGCGCCTGGGGGCCCATCTGCTGACGCCGTTGGCTGTGCTGGCCCTTTTATTTTTATTTTTTTTTCAACAGAGAGAGAGAGAGACACAGCGAGGGAGGGAACACAAGCAGGGGGAGTGGGAGAGGGAGAAACAGGCTTCCCGCGGAGCAGGAGCCCAATGCGGGGCTTGATCCCAGGACGCTGGGATCATGATCTGAGCCGAAGGCAGACGCTTAATGACTGAGCCACGCAGGCGCCCCCGTGCTGGCCCTTTTAGATAGAACATAAGAAGGTGTCCCACCTGTCTGTGGAGCTTTTACACTGAGGGAAACAGGCAAGGGTACAACTGGCAAGCGAGTCACCGGAGTTAACCCAAGGCAGCTGTTGGAGGGCATTGCTGTGGGCTCAGGGAACGAGATTTCCTGAGGATTTTGACTGAACGTATTTAAAAAAAAAGAAAAGAAAAGAAAAGAAAAGAAAGCTGTCAGAAAGCCCCAATAATCACAGCACAGATGTCCTTCTGAAATCCATCCCCTCTCTCTCCTCTTCCTCTTCATCATTTTCTCTCTGCAGCTAGGTACACCCCCCCCCCCCGATTCCTCCCGCGTCTGGGTAGATGCTGAACTCCATTCCTTCCTCACTACCATCATCTCACGTATACATTCATTCATATGGCTCGTGAAAAATGTCCAAGGCGCTTCTCCAGGTCTCACTGTGATAACGGCCAGTATTTACTTAGCGCTTGATTCGTCATCAAGTGCTTCGTGGACGTTGTCTCATGTGGCCTCGAGACAATGCTCATTCTACAGGCAAGGAAGCCAAGGCTCGGGAAGGCTAAGGCCTCATCGACACGCGCAAGAATACAGGAGTGAGAGAGCTGGGGCCCCGGAAGGCGAGGGGATGTGTCTGAGCCGCACACCCAGTTACTGACCGGAAGGGAGGTCTCCATCTCCAAGGCCTAGCTGTCACTGTTTTTTTTTTTTTTAAAGATTTTATTTATTCATCTGAGACACAGAGGTAGAGAGAGAGAGAGAGAGAGAGCGTGAGCAGGGAGAGAGGCAGAGGGAGAGGGAGAAGCAGGCTCCTTGCTGAGCCAGGAGCCCGATGTGGGACTCGATCCCAGGACTCTGGGATCATGACCTGAGCCGAAGGCAGACGCTTAACCATCGGAGCCACCCAGGCGTCCCCTAGCTGTCACTGTTATCCTCCTTATTATCAGAACACATCTAAAAATAAGAATTGGACCCACCAGTGCGTGATTTTCTGCTAAACACTCATATGAGAGCTAGACAGATTATATCTCTGTTCGACAAATGGAGAAGTCTGAAAGAAGGAAATTATCTGTTAATCCAGGCCCCAAACCATATTTGCATTAATTTTCTGGATACTGCCCACGAACACATTAATTTTCTCCCCTTCTGTTAGTATAGGTTTCCACTGAGGGTCTGATATTTAAATCAACAGGGCTGGAACATTTTCTTCTGTTTCTCTATTATTTTTATTATATTATTACAGTTGTTATACTATATAGTATTACTATTTATGTAATATTTATAACATATTATGTTATATGTGATTACTATTCTTATATTACCAGACTCACACATTTGGAGTTAGAACGGAGGTCAGGAAGGACTGAGCCCAACTTCCTCACTTTACAGGTAAGGGAACTGAGTCTCGTGATTGCCCATGGACACACAGCTGGTTTTAGGCCGAGGTGGGACTCAGTCTTGGGTGCTCTTCCCTCTTCCCTCAGGCCTCTGGCCTTCCAGCCTCTCTACCTTTGAGCTGTGAACTCTATTTGTTTCAGGTTGCAATGATGGACGTTTAAAGGTTTGCCCTTTACTTAAAATGTCAGGGGCGTTGGCAGGTGATTAAAAAAAAAAAAAAAGAAAATGTCCGAGACAAAGGCCCCCACATGAAACCAACAACAGTAGAGAAGCAGGGAGACCCAGGACACACGGCCAGACAGCTGCTCTGCCTTGCCTGTTACTAATGAGCTCAACAGCCAGAGCTACGGGCCCAGAACAACTTAGGGCTGAAGGGTCCAGGGCGATCCTGAAGGATGCTCTCCCAACCTTCCACCCATATGCTCAGAAGGGAAATCTGTAAGCCAGCCTGGTTGTGACAGGTTAAAGGAATCATAAAGGAAATAAATTCTTTAGATAGATAGATCTCTCTATATATCTGTTCCCCCACATTATAAAAATGTACGCTTACTGTTGAAAAGATTAGAAAAAACAGCCAAGCAAAAAGACAATAATAAAAATCACTTTGATAGTCAGGGTTAGATCATTTTTTTGTATTTATCCTTCCAGAATTTTCTTACACACATATGTGCGTATTTTTACAAAAATAGGATTGCCTGGTATAATCTGATTTCCAATCTGCTTTTTTTTTCACTTACTGTATTATGAACAGCTTTCAATGTCAGCATATTAATGAATACACATACTCTTATGCCGTTGTATAAAAAGGCAGGGTGGTAACTAGCCCAGATTTTTCCAAGGAACCTATAACCGCATCTTTGTTCATCGCGTCTATGGCTGTCCATGGAACCTCGTACTAGAAATGTCAGTGTGTGTGTGTGTGTGTGTGTGTGTGTGTGTGTGTGTGTGTGTGGCCTTGCTCAATGCCGTAGGGACGGCCACAGATATATCCAGCCCGATGTGCTTTACATATATTAATTCATTCATTTGTAAGTACCCAAGATAAAGGTACTGAGTGTTATGATCTCTATTGAACAGATAAGGAAACTTACCCAAGGTCAGACCCCTAGCGTGTGTGTGAGCCAGGGTTCAGTCCAGGCAGTCTGGCTCAAGCCCTTGTTACCAACCACCAATCTTCCCACAGTGGATCCTCTTATTTGGTTCCACACTCTGGCTCCTTGGTTACATAACTGGGGGGCGGGGCGCTATGGAAACATCAGACCCAACAAGAAATGTACGACAGATGTGAAGTCCAGAGCTTTCTTTACTTTCCTAGCGAGTCACTTGTAAGTTCATCACAGGCTTTGACAGCCATCCATCCAGTTCTTCTCTCCCTGGTCTTCCCTGCTCATATTTCCCCCTTCTGTCCCCCCATTTTCCCCCATTTCCTCTGCCCTTCCCACAAGGCTGGTCTCCCTGTAGAAGCTCCCTGGAGGAGGCTTAAGGCATTCAGAGGGGAACAGCTGTGAGGCAAACACACCTTTCTTTTGTTACTGTTGCCACCTGTCAGAACTTGTACACATCCGTGGTCACTTCCCTTCATTTTACCAGACTTCCTCCCAGGAAGGGCTGGGAGGGGGACAGGGGAGAAAGGTAAGGAGGGGGTGGTGGGGGGAGAAAACCCCCATCCTGCCACAACAGAGCCTCGGATTCGGCTCTGCTTTGATGCTAACGTCTCTGATTCTCCCTGGTTCGTTCTGAAGTTCGGGGGTAGGGGAGGGAGGAGACCGTGAGAGCTGCCGAGCCTCCAAGCTACGGTATAGTTCTAAGAAGCTGGAGATGAGGAGGTGGACTGGACACTTGTATTTCTCTCGCCTCCAAAAAATGACTAGTCATCTTGGGTAAGGCTGCTGTTAGAGCTCTTTGACTGGAGCTCTGTGTATGGCAGACTCAGGATCTCTTTCTCTGCCAGGGTGTTTTTTTTTTTTTTTTCAGAATGGAACCTCTCATGGGATAGAGTCAGAGTCATCTGGCCTTTCCAATGGGATTGTCTGATTTAACTGCTGTAGTAAAAGTTTTTTTTTTTTAAAAACTTCCAATCATTGCAGACCAATACTGTTTAAAAGCATCTCGAGGGACGCATGGGAGGCGCAGTCGTTAAGCGTCTGCCTTCGCCTCAGGTCTGATCCCAGGGTCCGGGATCGAGTCCTGCATCGGGCTCCCTGCTCAGCGGGGAGCCTGCTTCTCCCTCTGCCTACAGCTCCCTCTGCTTGTGCTCTGTCTCTCTTTCTCTCTCTCTCAAATAAATAAATAAATAAAAACTTTAAAAAAAGCATATCAAATTCCTAGAAGAAAATACGCAGAATTAATGGGAAACATGAAACAAAAAGCACCTGTTATAAACCAGGCAGACAGGTTGATGCTTTCTGAGGATGACTGTGACACCATGATTATGTGTTTTACTATGTAATTAGATTGCACCGGTCATGGACTACATCAGTATAACGTGATGTTCACCAAAATAGCACTGAAAGAAAAATTGTCCCAGAGATGGTCTGGGACAGACCTTTTCTGTGTGTGATATAATTCAAAGCCTCCTCCTGGAAAGAAAATCAGTACTCCTGCTAAAACACTTATGCAATTTTCTGATGGGATTCTAATGGAATTGACTTGTTCTGAGAAACCAGTCACCCTTGCACCACTGCGCCCTCAGCTGACTGTCAGACATCCTCAGCTGACTGTCAGACAATGTCTAGTTGACTTTTAAACCAGACATTCTTTTCTTTCTGTGTCTAGTCTAATAATGGTTATCTGGCCATTTTTAGCAAGTGTGGACCTTTGAAATGGACTCCTAGAGGCCGCTTTCCCTGAAGAAAGGCTGCAATAGAGTTTGACAGATGTCCATATCTAAAGAGGAAGGAGGAGGTCCTTTTGCCTGGGTTTGTGGAGTGTGTGGGAGCTGGTGACCCTGGGCAAACTTTACAATATTTCTGAGTCTCAGTTCTCTCATCTATGAAATGGAGGGAATAACTCCTCAGGAGGTGGCCTTAAATTTCGTGAGATATGGAATAGAAAGGGCTTGGTACCTAATAAGTGCACCCAAAAGGCTCGCCATTATTATGATGATGGCTATGGACCCCTGGTCACAGCTTGAAGTAAAAAGCCTTGTAGCACCAGGTTACTGCTTGGCTCCAAATCAAGCTCTGGGCCTTAACTTGCTCTCGTAGGAATGAGACTAGCAGGAGCCGACCCACGTGGGCCTCAGGGAAAGGACCATCCCTGGCAGCAGGAGCCTAGTCCCCTGGGAGGAGGAGGAGACTGCCTGAAGTGGGTAAGTCAGCTGGGCTTACATGTGGGGTAACATTCTCATTTCCCACACTTTCAAAGCTCCTCTTAAGATAGAGGGGGAGGGAATTCAGCTAGATTGAACTTGGGGCTGATTCCAGCCAAAAAACTTAGCCCAGAGCCTGCACCACAGCAGGTGTGTGATCTGGAACCTAGCCAAGCCTGTTCACCCCACAGCAGTGGGGGAATGCATAGCTCTCTTGTGGTTTCGATTCTGTGGCTGTTACTCAGGTACCATTTATGGGCTGCCCTTTTTCACAACTTTTCTTAGCTCGAGGCTTGGGCCAAAGGCAGGAGGGAGGCTGCTATATTCCGTCTGGGTTGATTTTCTTCTTTCTGCTCTTGGTAGAAGCAGTATGCTTGTCGAGTACTGAGTCATTTCCCCCCATCCACCTCAATCTCCTTCCTTGAGCCAGGGAAGTCCACGTGTAAGAGGCTCTGGGAGGAGGGTAAGGGAAGGTTGGAGGAGCAGAGTAAGGAGAGGGAGGAGGGAGGAGGGGAGATGGGAGTCTGGTTCATGTTCCCGGCCCACGTTATACTGTGGAGACTTACAAACTAACAGGTGTCTGCCACGGCCCCTGCGGTAAAGGGAAGGGGAGGAGGCAGGCGAACAGAAAGAGTGCTGGTAGCTCGCAGGACGTTTGTGAGAATTCGAACATGGCTCCTGCTCTGGATGCGCATGGTCCCGGGCCAGCCCACAGAGCCCAGGCAAGCCCAGCACAGGCTGAGTTTCAGTCTCCCCCGTCCCTTTGGCCTGCAGCCTTGTTCGGTGAACAGCCTTCACAACTGTGACAAGCGGCCCTGATTGGAGGAAGACCAGTCCCAAATGCTGTGGAAGATGAGGGCTCATAAGGAGCTAAGTGAAGAGGTAACACCTGCACTTGGTTATGGCTACAAGGTCTGGTGGGTATAAAGGTACAGTGCCTTTCCAAAAGAAAGCCTTATTACTAGGCAATCACTCCTACTCATCGAGTATGGCTGTGCACTTTCTCCATGAAAGCATGGGTCAAACCCTGCCTGACCTCATTAGTGCCTCCCCTTCCACTGTGCTTGGACTCAGTCCCTGTCCCCTGCCACCCCTCCCCCATATTGCGTCCTTCGGGCTCCCCAGGAAGAGGCTTCCCAGACTTCAGAATGGAATTTCTACCCCAGCCTCTCTACTGCAGCTATTCACTACCTCTTAGAGGAAAACTCTGGTGCCTTATTCTGTTAAAAAGCATTCTTTTCTTTTTTTCTTTTTTTCATTCTTACCAAATGATACCTATTTTTAGAAAGAAAGAGAAAACAAGATAAGAGGGTAAAGAAACATGAGAGTGAAGAAAATCCTGCCTCGTCACACACACAATTTTTTGCTTTATTTCACTGCTCGCTCCCCGCCCTCCTCCTGGGAGAAAATATCTAAAATTTTCATCAGATTTGCAAAAAAAAGTCCATGACTGTAAAATTTCAAGAGCTGCTGTTATAAAATGATTCATGAAATCCAAACAAAGAGGGCAGAGGATGTTCAGGGAGGGTTTATTGAGCTTATTCTATCCCACAGTCTGATTTTCAGCGAATTATCTAATTTCTGATAGACTATGGTCATGAACACTGTTGCTTATTTTCCTGCCTGGTTTGGATGGCCCCAGAATCACGTTATTCTAATTGTCGACTAGCAGGCATCCCATTCTCCAGCTCCTCACCCTCCATGATGGTACCAAAGTTGTAATCCTAAAGCCTGACTTGCGTCATCTCTTCACCAGACTCCAAGCAGCAAATTGGGGTTAACCTCCTCCATTGTCTGGCCCACCCAGCCTCTCTAATCTTATCTTGCTCTCTCTTTAGCCAGCACGCCCCACCTCTGCCAACCAGGCTGGTCAAAGTACTGCTTACCACCTGGGCATCATCACCATCTGCTTCCAGATCATCACTCATAATCTAGGTCCTTGGCACTCTTTCCCCTTGGTTTACCAGAACTTTCCCATCATGTAAGGCCAGCTGTTTGAAGTGGGGTGCCCTGCCTCTTTGTTTCCACAGCTCCCTATTTCCCCCATCATAACCCCATTCCCTGCCCTATCTGTCTCTCCCACTTGTCAGTGAGTCTCTTCAGGACACGGCCTGTGTCTGGCCAATGTTCCCAATATTGCCTGGAACTCGGTGCATGCTGAATAAATGTTTGTTGGATAACTGAAGCCTTTTCTGACAACTGTAGCACAGACTCCCCAAGGGCCTGTGTTTCCCCAAACTTCTATTATGTATATTATTTCTACCAGTGACTGATGATCACAATTACGGAGCCGGGGTGGGGGGGGGCGGTGTTCTTACAAAATACAGATTCTTAGAGCTCTATCCCAGCTCAGCTGAATCAGAATCTAGGGGAGTGGGGCCCAGAATCTGTATTTTCACAAAGTTCCCCAAGTGATTCTGATCATCTAGTTTGCTTCATTTCGGCAGTTCTCAAACTTTCTGGTCTTGGGACCACTTTATACTCCTAAAAATCATGAAAAAACCTAGAGTTTTTGTTGATATGAGTGGTAGCTATTAATATTAAGCAAATTAAAATTACAATGGGTAAATGACAAAAATATTTATCTAGGAATTCATTTGAAATAACAATAATAATACATTAAGAGTTAACATAAATGACACATTCTTAAATGAAAAATCACTTTTTTCCCCTAAATACAAAATTTTAATGAGGAGTGTACCATTGTTCTGTTTTCAAAATTGCTTTAATGTCTAACTTAACTGGATCTCCTATCTGCTTCTGCATTCAATCTGGTGCAATTTGCAATGTGCGGCTTTGGATGCAATGTATGGAGAAAATTCAGCTTCACAAACAAAGAGAAGTCCTCTAATAGCCTTTCCAGATAATTGTGGATAGTTTTCTTTGGCAGTACTCTAAAAATGGATAATTTATAGTTTCTTCAGGGTTAGTTGTAATGTGGAATCTGAAACCATATGGAGAATGAGTGAAGTAGACAAGTAAGGCTTTAGTATTATTATAGAAATAGTTTTGACCTTCTGTTTCCCTGAGTCTTGGAAACCTCCTGGATAAGAAATACTGTTATATTCCACAACATTCAGCACTTACATCTTGTTCTCAGATTGTTTTCTATTCATTCACTCAACAAATATTTCTCGAGTGCTACGTGGCAGGTGGTATTCTAGGCATTGGAGTTCCGCATCTAACTGATCTCACAACCAAATTATATTGAAGACAAAGGCCCAATTTCAGAGTTGCCACTAAAAAACCCAGTTTCAGGGCTGGGCTGCTGGGCTATTTGGCAGCTTTGTGCAAATTAGAAAAAAGTCACTTTCTCTGAAAAGACACATCTCTTGGACACACACCTCTCCAAGCAGAGCCCCTTCCTTCAGGCGGACACAACCCTGCACCGGACACAGGGCTCAGTGAGAGGGGCATGGACAGAACGCGGCTACTCCTCCCTCGGCTGAGCACTTTTATGCAGTGATAATCTTATGCATCTGCTTCTGATAGCCGTGAATGTTTTCTATTTCTCTTGTTCTCTAAGCTCATGAGCCTCAGGGCCAAAATTGGAACCTGGGCAGTGAGGTTCCAGGAGACTCCAGTAAAATCTGTTACCTCAACCACAGGACGATGCAATTCCTGATGCATAGTGGACTCACCAAGTTGTGGGGGTTTGGATAGCAGTTGATAATATTATATCCTCTTAGGGTTAACAGATTTCTAACAAATTTATGCATCTTGATAGATTTGGTACTTCCTAAAGACCATAAAAAAGCTAAGTCGAGGGGCACCTGGCTGGTGCCCCTCGACTGGTAGAGTATGTGACTCTCATTCTCGGGGTTGTGAGCTCGAGGCCCATGTTGGGTGTAGAGCTTACTTAAAAATAAAATCTTAAAAAAAAAAAGCTAAATTGAGAAGAACTGAACTTATTTCATAGAGGAACCTATATACAGTTAGCTTGAACACAAATATATATTCAATAGCTACCAAAAATGCTGGTCTACTTTGGTGTTGACTACCAAAACTCTATCACCAGGGCATTGATGAATCTCTCAGATAAGTGACATCATTATCTGGGCACTGATCCTCCTTCAGTTGTGTCCAATGCTGCTGATATTCAGTGGAAGAGAACTGAGAATTGTCCACTGATGTTTTAAATGAAGCAGTGACCTTATCAACCGCAGCTCCATCTCAAAGGGGTTGGCAAAACCTTGATTGGAGTGTGTTCCATAGCGGACTTTCCATTTGGGTCTAGCTGAGATGTTTAAAGAATGGGGCTCTCATCAACTTTATTTCCATAGATCTCATTCTTTTGTTCGGTTATATTTCAGGCCTTTGCTACTGCACGAATCTATGCAAAGGCCGAAGATGCATTCTGTGGACATCAGCTGCAGTTGTCTTCCTATGTGGGCAGCGCTCTGCAGCCGAGTGATAAGACTACCTGGCGTGTGGTGAGCTGAGAATAGCAAGGAGTCTGGGGGGTGTCTCTCACTGTTTAATTAAAGCTCACACCTGCAGTACTTCCTGCACCTGCCTGCAGAGCTCTGTGAAGCAGACAGTCCAGCAAGAACAGACAGTTTGAGATGACCAAAGGCCCAAGGATGTGGTTGATGGGGTGGGTAGGGAGAAAAGTTAGAGAGACTGGGAGGGAGACGGGACAGGTACATTTTTCAGTGCTTCCAAGAACCATCTGAGCAGAGATTAAAGCTCTGTGGAAGGGTCCAGGGGAGAACTAAGTGAGGCCTGGCAAAATTGGGCTTGGACTGGAGCCTCTGTGGCCTTGCCATGAACTCCCCACTCTCCCCGAGGCAGTATCTTCAATTATAAAAGGAAATGACTCATCTCTATGACTACGAAGGTCCCTTCTGGTGCTCTGGGTGGGTATCACACCACTGCAAGGTCCCTGGGTTGAGAACTATTTTGTTAAAAAAATGCCTTTTTTTGTTTTTCTTCTCCACAAGTAGGAAAGAATGTTTCAGAAATGAAGTTTATTTTGGAGCATGATACCACATCCAAAGGATAATAACATGAAACTGTTTTCATGAATCTTGTAATATGTCTTTTTTAGGCTTTTTGAGTATTTAACATGATTTTCTATGATTTTTTAAAATTTACTATTGAAACATAGTTGACGTACAATGTTATATTAGTTTCAGGTGTACAATATTGATTGGATAATTCTATATGTGACTAAAACCTCACCACAATAAGTGTAGCCACCATCTGTCACCATACGATGTTATTACAATATTATTGACTATATTTTTTGTGCTGGAGTTTCCATGCCCGTGATGGATGTGTTTTATAACTGGAAGTTTATACCTCTTAATCCCCCTCACCTATGTTGCCTGTCCCCCACCCACCACCCCTCTGGCAATCACCAGTTTGTTCTCTATGTTTATGAGTCTGATGTTTTATAAATGTACATCAAGGACATATGGGATGGAGGTTAAAAGCCAGGTTTTAGCATCAGCAGATGGAGCTGTGTGTAAGTTCGTTCATGGCCATTTGTTAGCTGTGTAACCAAAGCCAAATTATGTAGCTTCTCAGAATCCTTGTTTTTTCAAATATAAATTGGAGATAATGCAAATACTTTTCATAGGGGTTTTTGTGGGGGATTAAGTGAGATAAATGCGTGTTAAGAGCTTAGCAGAGGGTCTGGGATGTAGTTGGCATTCGTTAGCAGCTCTCCTCCCCATCACCACCACCACCTGAGCAATAGGAAAGGACAAAAAGAATCAACATATTTTACAGGTAGGGAAACCAGAGTCCACATGCAACTGGCAAGATATAGGAGGAGAACGGAGTCCCACCTTGCTCATCAATGAAGCTGTCTTTAGTCAGTAGCTCCTTTCCTTCACTGTTAATGTCAACCACAAAAGCATTCTAGCCCTCCTTTGGAAGAATTTCAGAGTGGATGGAAGGGCTTCTACTCGGTGGTGGCACCCAGAAAGAGGGAGATCTTCCTTTCCACGTGAGCCAGAGTGGGATATGCTGGAAGCTGGGTGTGATTGAGACACGCTGGTGGGGAATGTTCTATCAGACAACTCAGAACTGGGAGAATGGGGGTCATCCTGCCCTACCTGGTTGGCCTAACACACTGTCCTGCCCTTACTGCAGAGTGTGTGGCGGGGATGACCCCTGGGCTTACTTCCCCATGTACAGTCTGATCTGGAGCTAGAAGTATTTGAATTGTGTTTTGTTCTATTTGGTTTTTCGCGACAAGGAGGGATGAATGTGGATTTGGGTGTGGGAGTGAGGGAAAAACCCTGAGTATAAGCATTCAGATTGCAGGTTTTAAGAAAACAAAATTGGGGCGCCTGGGTAGCTCAGTCGGTTAAGCATCTGCCTTCGGCTCAGGTCATGATCTCAGGGTCATGGGGTCAAGTCCCGCATTGGGCTTCCTGCTCAGCAGGTAGTCTACTTCTCCCTCTGCCCCCCCACTTGTGCTCTCTCTCTTAAATAAATAAAATCTTAAAAAAAACTAATTGCTTATATAATAGCTTGTTCTTATGTCTACCAATAATCATTTAAATTTATTGATAAGTACTAATATAATAATGTGTTTCATTTTGAGTAATGGCTTACAAATACTTACACTTTTTATGATAGTATAGTATAATGATCTACATTTTCCAATTTAAAATTATAGTATACTTGCTAATTTTTAATAAGTAACTGAAGTTAAAATTATTAACGATTATTAAAATCTTATGAACTTAGGATGGCATGTATATTATCCAATATTCTTTTCCAATCATTATCAATGTGCAGTTATATTTTTGTAGAATTGTAATTAATATGTATATACTGTTTTGTGTACAAATGTTTTTTACCTAACCTTTTTTTCTGCACAAATTTCCGTGTTTTCCCATGGTGATATTTATTCTGTGGCTAAATATTCCATTGCCTAAGTGGATGCTGTAAATATCTAAGTGTTTTTGCCTTTACATTATTTCTCTGGGATGTTTTCAGAAAGCATTTATACTTTGATCAAAAGGTATACATATTTCATAATTCTTATACAAGTTATCTAATACTCAGCAAATTGACATTCTTTTGGTCCCTATCAGTTCTCAGGGTAGTTCTAAAGTAACACTCTTTACAGTGGTTTTGTTTGACAGGAACTTACTAGAACAATGTACAGATTAGAAATAATTTTTACAGGGGAAAAGGGCTAAAGTAGCTTTATTATACATCTATCAGAAGCAGTTTGCATCCCTCTGGGCACTATGCAAAGATTTAGTCAGTGGGAAATCTGGGATTTAAACCCTGGCAATCTATTTCCAGAGTTTATGCACTAAACCACTATGCTATTCTGCTAAACAGAAATCAATTCTTAAAGAATCCTCTGAGGCATGTGTCCTTAATACCATTTTACAGAGAACACTGAAGCTGAGAGGGTTAAGTCAAGGGCTCACACTGAGAGGGTCATATACGGAGTTGGTGTAAGAAGATATTTTGTCCTCCATTCTCTCATTTTGCTTAGAATATATAGCTCTCTTAATCTCTATTGATAGTCATGATTATAAGAACTATTTTAGTTTGTTCTTAACACAATGATGAGGAAAACAACCACTCAAGAATGATAATTACTGTCATCTGTCACTCAACTACTGGGTCAAAGAGACAATAGAGGACAGTGGCAAAACAGTGGGGGGCTGCAAAACTCATGCCTCATTCAAGGGGTTGCTCACCCCAGCTAAGTATTGCCATGAAGGACAGCAGGCCCAAAGTGGCCAGGTATACCAGTTAGCTATTACTACGTAACACATTACCCCAGAACTCCGTGGCTTAAAACAATAAGCGTTTATTATTGTCTACAGTCTAGGGATCAGGTGGGTGATTCTTCTAGTCTTGGCTGGAGTCACTCCTGCATGTGCAGTCACCTGGTGGGTTAGCTGTTGCCTGATTTGCTGATCTTGGATAGGTCCTCTCCCATGTGTTGGGCCTTGGCTGGGACAACTGAGACAACTTGTCTTTGTTCAATATGATCTCTCATAGGCCAGTAGGCTATCCAAGCTTATTCACATGGGGTCTTAGCAGGTTTCCAAGAAAAAGAGAGAAGTAAACAAATCCTCTTAGGTCTAAACTCCGAACTGGTTCACTGTCATTTCTGTCTCATTCTATGACCAAGGTAAGTCACAAGGCTAATTCAGAGAAAAAGTGTGGGGGTACAGACACCAACCCTTAATGGGAAGAACTATAAAGTGACATTGCAAAGTGTGTGGACAAGAGGAGGGGTGAAGAATTGAGGCCATCATTGCAATCAATCTACCACATCAAGTCTTCCAAGTTTTCAGGAGAAGCCAGAAATCCAGATCTTTATATGAAATCTCCTGAGTTTTAAGTATTGTTAGCTGACATACAAACTTTTAAGACACTGGTGGACCAACACTCTCTGGGCCAAACAAATCATGTTTGAACTGAATGTAGTCTGTGGGCTGTTTGCAACTTTTGAGTAAAAAATTTGCTCCATTTTCATAGGAACTGACCAAGAAGGAGATTTGAACATAGGAGATTTGGACTCTAGGTCCATATTCATTCAACAAACATTTGCATGCCTTCTAAGTACAAAGCTTCCACAAAGGAAGATACATAAAACATAATCCCTACCCTCAAGAGGCTTATGGTCATAAGTGGGAGACGATATGTAAACAGACATTTAATTCATGTGATTAAATGCTACAGATGCGTCTTAGTGGGGAACACGTCTTTCCCACTCCTAATGCTCCCTTCTTGTGAAGGAAGCTTGATTACTATAACTCTGGGTCTCTCTCTCTTTCATCAGTAAATTTGGGGAAAACAACTGAGTATGTTCAGCTTGGTTCTTCTCTTTATTCTTTTGGGGCCAGGCCTTGTCAAGGATGGCATGTGTTCTTCTCTGATATTTCATGCTGAAAGTCTTCCCAGAGCAGGTCTATCTGGGCTGCCCTCTCTCACCCCCAGCCCCTGGTGAGCACCATTGAGAATGGTGGAGAAATCTACCTGATTCTGGGGTTCAGGAAGCAAGCTCATTTAGCTCTTACATCAACCTACATCTTCTTATCTAGCTTTATCAGTAATAAAGGTGACATCTTGGCTTCTGGCTTTCTCTTCTATTTTATTTCTTAACTTGTTCAGAACCCAGATAGGGAAGGGAACTGTAATTTACTGGGGGACAGCCTCAGAAGCCTCAACAGCCCTGTGATTATGATTAGAATGTACATATATGCATATATACAGGCTTATACACACATGTACACACATACGTAGACAACATTGTGAGCACCTGACTGCTCATACCCCTTGACATGCTGCTTTCCAGAACTCAACCCCATGTCTGAGCATCCCTAAGCAGGGATGTCAGTCTCATATTCAAGCAGAGGAAACAGGAATGTTCTTAACCCAAATAAAAGCTGGAGTTGGAAACATGGAACAACTCGTCCTACCACATGGCAAAATTACCCACTATATTTTGACATATATGTTTCCTTCTAGGAGTCTCTCTAGATATCACCTGCTCTGATCCCACGGTAGCTCCTGTTCCCACATTGTGGCACCTGTACTTTCCTAAGCGGAGAGCCTATGCTTCCCTGAAGAAAATGGGTTTGATTTCAAAGGACTCTTTCGGCTGCCTTCCGGGTCTTAGAATCTCAAGAATGTATTCATCATAAGGGTCCGAGCACCCACTATGTGGTGGGTGCTGTGCTGGGTGCAGGGGAAGCAAGTGCAGAAAGCTGCAGACCTGCCCTCGGGTGTGGGGAATGGGGAGCTGCCATCTCTGAGAGACATAGGAAGCCAAGAGCGGGAAGTGGGCAGCCTAGGCCCCAAGGCTGAGGAAGGCTCCAGGTCCTGAGGTCCTTAGCGAGAGGCCGAGAAAGCAAACTCGAGTGGTCCTCTCATTTCCTCTGACGAATTTCTTATTTCATAGTGTTTATTTATTTATTTTTTTCTCCCGCTAGGGCTCAGGATCTGTTGTGTTGTGAAGAGAGCTTGAGGGGAACCATTCACCTCATGACATGGTTTCCATCTGTCGAGCGTAAGAGGCAGATTGTCAGGCTGTGCGGGTTGAGGAAGCCCAGCTTCCCTGCGAGCTACGGCTACAAGCTCACCCACTTGCTCTCTTTGATTTTCTTTGCTTTCCCTCCTCCTTATGTGCGGCAGCCAAGACGAGTGGGAATTTAGTCCCGGGGAAGGAATTTTATTTCTCTCTAGCAGTTTGGCAAGATAAGTTTGAGAGGGAAGCCACATCAAAAAAGGAGGCTGCCACCACCAGTAGGCATCCGCAGTGCGGATGAGTCAGTCAGAACCCTGTTTCCATGAGGCGCCGAGGCAAGCCAAGGGGCAGTTAATACTTTCCATTCACAAAAATCTGTGATCATTTTACAGTATATGCGTAAGAGTCCCCATGACACGCCGTTACCCGTATCATCTCATGTTGACAAATCACTATCAGTTCTAGGCCCAAAGTAAACTTTGGTGTAATCACCATGTCACCGTTTAGCCCCGTCCTTTGACGAGGAGACAATGTCTGGGGAAGTAAAAAACTGTGGAGTCAGATGACCCGTTTAAAACCCGGAGCGACCTCCGGCAAGTAATTAAACTTTCTAAGTATCAGTTTCCTGTTCTGGATGAGATGGTAATAGTGTCCACCTCAGAATGTAATTCAGTTTAAATGAGGTGATGAGGTGATGAGGTGATGCGCCTACCACATGGGCGGGCCATAGGAAGACTCAGTAATAAGTTGCCCTCTCTGTCCTTTCTGGGGCGCCCTCTGGCTTGCTGGTCACGGTGAAATAAAAGGGGTGGGAAGATGATCCTCTTGGTGTATAATAGGTTGCCCATGGTGCACGGCATGTACTTTGACCCCGCAGGGCACTGGAATGTTCCCCAGTCCAGCAAAGTCTTAGTGAATTGGGTGGAGGGCACAGAACTGCTGATGCCTTTTCTCATCCTGGAGGCAGCAGGTGGAGACACCCGGATGAAGCAGGAAGACTATGTATTCCAAACACTGGAGGCCAAAGCTCCACCCAGAAAGCGATCTCCACAGGCATCATGAGGGGAAGGCTCTGAGGTCAAGTTGTTGGAGAGGTGGCAGAAGACAGAAAAACAAGAGAGTGAAAACAGAGGAGGTTTGATCCAATCCTCACCCTCTGGCCGATTCTCTCTCTTTCTCTCACCTCCTCGGAACTGGACAGGAGACACTACCTGTCTGAATTTGGGCCGTTTTAGGAAGGTGAATACAGTACAAGCCTGACCTCTTATTTGGACCCTTATCTATTTTGGGAGAGAAACTTCTCTTAGGAAGTGCTCATTGGAGTTTCTGCTCTTACAAAAGGATGGGAGGCCCCCCCACCCCCAAGTGGGCTGGCGGCTCCTCTGCAGGGAGGATGCTTTTAGCACCTCAGGGTGCTGAGGCTGATGGGAGCCAGCGTGCGTAGAGAGAATGGAGCACCTCTCCTCCTTACACTGATTTAGGCTGATTCTCACTGTTAGACTCTTTAATAAAAGCTCTGGAGTGGGGTTGCCATGGTTATGCTGGTTTTAACAGTTAGGAAATTACGGCTAAGTGGCTTCCCTCGGGCCTGGCAGCTTTTAGCTGCTGCATTTGGATTTTTTAATCTCTCCTCCTGGGAGACACTGCTCTCCAAGGGGGAAAGGATCACAGACAAGAGTGTCCTGGGGGCCACCGGAGAGGTGGGTGAACTCAATGTGATGACCTCACGTTTTCTCTGTAGATAAGAGGTAGGAAGAAAGTGTCAGACAGCTTCACCTGAATCCTGGCTTCATCATAAACCACCTATGTGACCGTAAGCAAGTGATCTAACCAACTTCTCAGAGAAATGGGGACCCCAACTGTATGCATTCATAACGTTGAATGAGACAGATGTGGGACCCGTTGGGAAACTTCCAGGTTGTGCTGGTCCACCAGGTCCTTGCACTCATGTGGTCGCAGGGCCTCCTAGAATAATCCCCAGATGCTGGTCTCAATGCCATCCTGATTTTTCAAGAGGAGGGAACCAGAGCAGGAGCTCAAGGACTTCTGACTAAGACTGACGTGTGTGCGAGCATCTCTCCGCAGGGCGGGGGTAGGAGGAGGGGGTGCCGGGGGCAGGGGGGCAGGGCTCTCCCTGTCCACTCTCTTTGTGGCACTCTTCACTGCCTTCTCCTCAGATCAGCTCCTTCTCTTCCTTTGGGGTTCAACTGAAAACAAAGCCCTTTTCTGATCACTCTCATCAACCACCATAATTGCTGGTTGATCTCTGTCACGTTATTGATTTTCTTTAAACAATTCATTATAATCTGAAATTATTCTGTTGTCTTTAAACCACTCAATACAATCTGAAGTTATTGTGTTGCTTATCAGGCTCCCCCGACTTGAACATTAAACACCTGTGTTTCCTACTATATTCCCCAGATTTAACCTCAATTTGGGGACCCTCTGGCATCTGTGGCTAGAATTTGGGCTCTAGGAATTGAATAGGGAAAAAATGACATCTTTATTTTTACCAACACCTAACTGGAATTTAGCATTTCCTTCCATTGTGAATGGAGGCAACAAACCACAGCGGTATGAACAGTACTTGAGACTTTGTCACGCACTACTGTTTCACGGATATCTTGAAATATCATTTATGCTGATCACTAATAGGAAGTTATAGTATTATTTAGACCCAATGCTAGATTTTCTTATTTAATGCAGTAGTAAAGTAACCGATATGTTACTATATCACAATTTTAAAAGATTTTGGTAACTGTTTCGGTAGATTTCGTTTCTTTTATAACCCTCCATATTTATTTTATGCACCTAAAAAACATTAGCCTGGGACACAATCCAACCATAACAGCTCTTTCGTCATTACCACCAGCCATGGTGGGTCAGGTCCTCCAAGTTTCAAATCTCTTCTATCTCCATCTTATCTCTTGGACTAACTCTTCTGCCTTCCTTCCTCTTCCACCTTTAAGGGCCCATGTGATTACATTGGACCCACCTGAAAATCCAGGATAATCTCCCTATAGGGATAATCTCCCTATATTAAAGTCCTTAAATCTGTTTGTAAAGTCTTTTTGCCATATAACATAGCATATTCACAGGCTGTAGGGGTTAAATCATGGACATCTTATGGGGGAGCATTATTCTGCCTATCTGACCAGTGTTCACTGTAATATTCTTTTCAACCTTGTTTGTAATATGTTGGGGAAAAGAGGGGTACAATTATAGCTTACCTTATCTAACCATAGGCTTGTGGTGAGGTGCAAGTGAAATAAGGAACCAATGATGTGAAGTGATATTTAAATAAAATATCATTATCCTTAAAAAAAAACAAACAAAACAGAAAACCATTAGTCTAAGAAAGGGGTCCATAGTTTTCACCAGATTGCCAATAGCGTTCATAGTACAAAAAAGGTTATTTAGCTCTATGGCCTACACAGGGCTTGGCATATAGTAGGAGCTTGATAAAAAGGTTTTTAGATGAATGAATTAGTTAGATGAAGCGAGGCGGAGAAGGAAACTGTTCAGGCAGAGACAGCATTCAGAGGCTGGGAGCTCTGCTCTAGAAGCAGAAAACCTGTCTGGTGGTTTGAGCTTTGAGAGAACTGAGAGGGTGGGGGCAGGCATATTATATGCTGACATGAACGAGGTAGACTGCTTGAACTTCATCCTGGGGCAGTGGGAAGCCAATGGGAAGCAGGGACAAGAGTAATTATATTTGGATTTAAAAAAATCTCTATGGCTGCTGAGAGGAGAGGAAAATGAAGAAAGTTGGTGCGGACAGCAATGAAGAAGCCACGTTAGGTTTTTTGAAGAAGCCTGGGGGAAGAGGCAGTAGAAAGAAGTGGATGGAGTTGAGAGCAATTCCAGAGAATTAGACACCCCGTGAAATAGACACCCCGTGAGGACTGATTAAAAGTAGGGGGTGAGGGAAAACATGAAGTACAGGACAACTGAGCTTTCCTGCCTGAGTTCCTGAGTGGCGGTAGGTGGCTTCCTGAAAGGGAGACACAGTGGGAAGGAAGAGGAGGTATAGGGCACGCTCCAGGGCAGCCGAAACTGCAGGAAAAGTATTCTTATTTTCTCAGCCTGGCTCTGCTAAAATGTCTTTGAACTCAAATGAGGCACCTTTCTCAACTTCTCTGATTTCTCATCTGCACAATGGAGTACTGATACTTGGTCCTGCACGCCTCGAATGCTGGAGTGACAGCCTTCACCCACCCACGCTTTCCTCGGGTCAAGTCAGAAACATCTGAGCCTCTGACTTTGCCAAAGGATTCTCAAAGTTAATGTTTTTCCTGTCAGGCGTGAATAATAGTTAGGGTCTCATATTAATATTGTGAAAAAATTAATGATTATTAATAACAAAAGCTAGTATGTATTGACCCTTCATCATATGTCACACGATACAATATTCCTTTCAATTCCCTATGAGAACACTAGGAGGTAGCTATTATTATATCCAACTTCCAGATAAGGAAACTGAGGCTTAGGTTGTAAGTAACTTCCGTTACATAATTGTAGGCGGTAGAATAGAAATTGGAACACATACCATCTGACTCTAGAACCGATACTCTTTTTTTTCTTTTCTTTTTATTAACATATAATATATTATTTGTTTCAGGGGTACAGGTCTGTGATTCAACAGTCTTGCACAATTCACAGTGCTCACCATAGCACATACCGTCCCCAAGGTCCATCACCCAGCCACCCCATCCCTCCCACTCCCCTCCACTCCAGCAACCCTCAGTTTGTTTCCCGAGATTAAGAGTCTCTTATGGTTTGTCTCTGTCTCTGGTTTCATCTTGTTTCATTTCTCCCTCCCTTCCCCTATGATCCTCTGTCTTGTTTCTCAAATCCCACATATCAGTGAGATCATATGATAATTGTCTTTCTCTGATTGACTTATTTTGCTTAGCATAATACCCTCTAGTTCCATCCACGTTGTTACAAATGGCAAGATTTCTTTTTTTTTTTAAGATTTTATTTATTTATTTGATAGAGAGAGACACAGTGAGAGAGGGAACACCAGCAGGGGGAGTGGGAGAGGGAGAAGCAGGCTTCCCGCGGAGCAGGGAGCCCGATGCGGGGCCCGATCCCAGGACCCTGGGATCATGACCTGAGCCGAAGGCAGACGCTTAATGACTGAGCCACCCAGGTGCCCCAAGACTTCGGGTTTTTTTGATGGCTGCATAATATAGAATCGATATTCGTAATCACTACACATTCCTGCCTTCTTGGATTAATCACTGTTTTGGTCCCGGTGTTCAGTGGAGTTATCTTGACCCCTAAGATCTAGATTGTATTGAAACATCCTTCCATTCCATATCCAGGCCTTCCCTGAGATGTCAGTGAATTCAGGTGAGCTCACATTTTCATGCTGACCTTTGGCTCGGAGCTCCTGCTTCTATGGGGTTATTTCGGTCTATGGACCCTCTTGCACACTTTCTCGCTCTTGGCTGTGCTCTGTTGGCCCAGATATGGGACCCAGTTACTCTCCTTGATTTCTACCAGGCCTCTTACTCACACAGGCCTTTTATGTGTGTAACACAGTTTGCCAAAAGCCAAAAGATGGAGGATTTAGAACACAGAAAAAAGTAAATTAAAAAAAAAACTGAATAATCGTTATCTCTATTTTTCAAAAGTCCCCTAGTGATTTTGCCATTGTATTAGTTAAGATTTAGGCTAAGCTGCTGAAACAATGAGATTCTTCCTTCGGCCCAAAGGAAGAGCAGTCCAGGATGAAGGGCATCTTTGCTCCCTACTGTCACTCCTACCAGAGCTCCTTCTATCTTGCTGCTTTGCCATCCCCTGGGGGTGGCTGTGTCCTCATCTGGGTGGTCAAAGCTGAGTCAGACCATGCCCACAAATAGCCCACTGGAAGTAGAGAAGAAGAGAAAATGGAGGCCAAAGATTTCCTTCTAAGCAAGTAGTGGAGGATGTCATTTCCATTCTCATTCCATTGGCGACACATAGTCATGTGATCACACTGGTTGCAACGGAGCCTGGGAAATGTAGTCTTTAGCAGGCAGTCAAGTGCCCAGCTGGAACTCTATTACTATGCAAGAAATAGGGAACAGATTTTTGGAGACTGCAGGTCTGTGCTTCAACCAATCTGGGTTCCAGCCTCTTGATCTTTGCTTAAGCTCCTTCTCTCTCTTCTTTCTCTCTTTCCACTCTCCTTCAATCTCTGCTTTCTCTTTCTGCCTCCCACTTTTGCCCCCATTCTTATCTATTTTTATCTTACTTAGTTTTGCCAGCTCATTTCCCCCCACCTGTTCTCCCATGTCTCAGCGTCCTACTTTCCATCCCAAATGACCTATAAAACTATTGTCCTAAACAAAGACATTTTATATTCAAATTAGGAATTGATGTCCACTGTTGAGATATTTTTTCCTGCCCTGCTACACAATAAGAATAAAACAAGGCATCGTTTTAAGAGATTCCCCCCCCCCCGCAAAATACCGAGTTAAGGTTCAAAGAAATCTATTGGCTTATAATATAAATATCCCAAATCATAAGTGACTTAATAAATCTTCAAGAAACACAGGCTGCTCATTGCTTAAAGTGAAACAATTTCACACTACATCAGAGTAGAAAATCTGGACTTCCAAGAAAGTTTTAGAAAGGGCAGCTGTTATTCTTACTTGAAAAGCCAAACTATCTTCGTGAGAGAGTTCTGCACTCTTCTTCCCCAACTTCCTAGGGGCCACCTGCCCTTAGTTCAGCTGAATCACACAAGCATTTCAAGATCCTGTTAGGATGGGTATTTGTTATATCTGATTACATTTCATTGGGCAAAACGAGTTATGTGGACAAGCCCTGAAATTAGTAGAGCAGGAATCTATACTTCTCCTGTGGGGGCTACAAGTCAAAAGGCAAAGATGTGGACGTGTAATCTTATTAGGGGGAAATGAGTGAATTCTGGTGCACAATCATCAATTGTGAGAGGCAAGACAGAATGGAGATTGAATCCAGGGCACAGAGACTCTAGTTCTTATTACAGAATTATTTTTAAATAAATTGATAAAAATGGAGGTGCCAGGGTGGCTCAGTCAGTTAAGCATCTGTCTTCAGCTCAGGTCATGATACCAGGGTCCTGGGATCGAGCCCTGCATCGGGCTCCCTTCTCAGTGGGGAGTCTGCTTCTCCTTCTCCCTCTGCCCCTCCCCCTGCTTGTACGCTTTCTCTCATTCTCTGTCAAATAAATAAATAAATAAATAAAATCTTTAAAAAAATAAATCGATAAGAAATGATCACTGTGGATTGTGAAACTATTTGGTAAGTACCTAACAAAAATTATTATGTATCATGAAAAAAAGTGCTAAACTGTAATAAGAACCAGAAATATGAGTCACTTTATATGTTCCCCCAAGGGAGAAGCAGGTAGGTAGCCTTCTCTTGGAATAAACCTAAGAAGAGACTTTTAGCTCCCTAAGCCATCAAAAGTAGGGAAGGTTTAGAACGAATTGACCCTTGAAACCCTCTTTGAAGGACGACTGAAGCTAACAAAGAAGCTGAGCCCTGATCCCCAGGCAGCCTCAGCATGTCGAGCTGTGAAGCAATAATGCAGAGGTTTTCCGCAAACCATCAGCCAACTGTCAAGTGTTTTCTAGGCCTCTCGATTGTCACCGGGCTTCCTCCTACCATGGCCAATGGGTTTGAAGAGCAAGCATCCCGACAGAGAGCCAGGCCAAAACACCTTTTATAATCCAGCCTGCAAGTCCCACAGTGTCACTAAGTCCAGCCTATATTCAAGGGTAAGGGGAGTAGACGCCACCTCTTGAGGTGAGGGGTGTCAAAGAACTCACAGACGTGTTTTAAAACCCTTATATGTAGAGATTCTGCAAGCGCAATGTTTCTCATCACAGAATGGTCCTTCCTCAGTTCACTCCTCATAGCGAACTCATTCTCTGAAATGTCCTGGGGACACACGTAGATCATGGGCGTCTTGTTTTCAGTGGCCCCCGTTGGGGTACATCACCTCTTGTGACCAACAGCTCTACGGTGCCATCTATCTCCTGGATTTCGTCACTGCCTTCAAAAATCCTTGATGGTTCTAGAAGTGCTTGGTGGGCCCGCCATGATCCCAAAGGGGAGAGGCTGTATGAGGAGGATGGAAGATCTCTTGTCTAGTGAGCTTCCCCTCCCCAGATCAGCCTCACTGAGTGACTGAGACAAAAGGGAAGGCTCTGCTTAGGTAAATGGCAGGTGGAAACTGGAAAGAGGATAGCCATCAAAGAAGGAAAGAGGTGGTGGATCAATCCTGAGGGCCACAATTCTGTTTCTATTAATACTCGGCATTTATTGAACTCTTCCTGCATACTACGCACTATGCAAAGCACATCACTTGAATAACCTCATTTAGCTGCGTTACTTACCAGCCTTAAACGATAATCACAAGGTAAGAGTCTGGATTTGGACTCAGGTGTGTCGGCCTGAAAAGACAGCATAGTGGTTATGGGTTTGGTCACTGGGGTCAGACCATGTGAGCTTGAATTCTTGCCTTGGGTGACCTTTGGCAATTAACCTCTTCTATTTCAAATTTTCTCTTTGGCAGAGAGGAATACACACACACACACACACACACACACACACACACACACACACACACACACCCCAAAGGGGTTTTAGCGTTAAACCAGATGAGGCATTTAAGGTGTTTTGCCTTCAACAAATGTTACTCATTCTCCCTCCTGCGCTTCTTACATCTGCCAGGATGGGGATTAACTCAAAAGAATAATATACTAAAGACCCAGAGGCCTAGAGAGGTACCGAATGAGGAGTCTGCCACAGACCCACTGTCCCACCTCAGCATTCAAGCCACTCATTTCCGTTTCTCCTGACTCTATGTTCCCATCTGCAGAGTGGGCATAAGGCTGGGGTTCTGTGATGATGCACAGAAGGCCTGAAACACTTCTCCACTCTGGCATCCCGGTCTTGTCTCCGCTCCCAGGTCCAACTACATTTGCCAGCCAGTTACCAAACCAAATCCAAATGATACCTAACGAAAATTGATTCAGGAACTCCGAGTCAGAAAGGAGGGCTGATGACAAGCCCTTGCCACCTCCTCGCTGGGTTCAAAGCTCTCTCCCGTTCACAGTGTGGCCAGAGCGGGCTTGCACCACTGTGTGGCCCTGGGGCAGGAGGACTTCAACCCTGAGTGACAGGGGAATGTGGCTGAAAGGCCCAACTCGGAGGTGGTAGGGGTTGTGGGCTGCCCTTTGCTCAGTTCTGGGTCAGTGCTGTTGTTGGTACCCACAGAGGCTGGGAGGTTTTTACACAGGCCCCCCTTCTCGCGGT
This sequence comes from Eumetopias jubatus, assembly GCF_037043125.1. Classification (NCBI taxonomy): domain Eukaryota; kingdom Metazoa; phylum Chordata; class Mammalia; order Carnivora; family Otariidae; genus Eumetopias; species Eumetopias jubatus. Next base: position 169,335,273 of record NW_028274808.1, on the reverse strand, counting down.
GTGTGGTTCAGAAACCCCCCAGGCAGGCTGATTTGTGAATGTGTTGAACTCCAGTGCGCTAGGCGTCCTAACCACAGAGCGGTGTTTTGTTTCTCTACCGGATACACCTGCCCAAAAAGCAGGGTTCACTCATGCTGCAGGCTCCGGTTTTGTTTTACTTTTGAAAAATTGCACCCTCCAGATAAACCAGAGGGGACAACTGTGTCACTGAGGACCTGCAGAGGCTGAAAAGTCATGAGATTGAGTTTTCTCTTCTTTTGGGGGCCAGGGACCATGGTATAAAGTTGTTTTTCCAACCAAATGAGCATTCTTCCCATTCCATCAGTCATCATTTCCCAAATCCCACCCCTCAAGAGGATTTTAGGGATACGCAGACGCAGCGTTAAAGAGTATTGAATCACAGACTGGGAAAGCTTATCCCTTCTTAGTGTTTTCGATCTTTCTGGTTTTGTCAAGAAAAAAAATCATGTGATGCTATTACTTCCTTGTCATCTAACACTTACTACTCTACCCTTAAAAAAACCAACAAAATGAGTGCAGACCTCGATTTTGAGTCTTAAGTTAGATATACTGTCTACATAAATGTTATTATTTATATTGCCTAGCTAAAATTTGATACTATTGTTTGCTTTTATTGTGATTATTTTTTGGCAGGAATAGCAGATGACCGTTTATTTTAGGGATATGATGTTTCTTTTTTAAATAAACAGAGTCAGGTTTTAAAAATCAGGTAGAGAAAAATATTAAGTAAATAATTGTGCAGGCGCTATTCATCAATCATGTAAGTCATGAGGGTAGCACGTGGTGATATTTGGATACAGAAGAAATTGGGAGGGGATACACAAATATCTGACTCATGAACAACTAGGATTGATACCCACGTTGGTCTGACTCCAAAGCCCAGACCGTCTACCTCTGATAGGTACATGACCTTAAGCAAGTTATCGAACCTAGTTGCACACCTGTAAAATCAGGAGAATGGCCCTTCACTACCCACCTCAGGATTTTTGTCAAGACAATGCACGTGAGGCTGTAATCCATGGTCTTAGAACATGCTCAATAAAGTCAGCCATCATCATTATTTTTTTTTTTCTGGAAGTTTGTACTTCTTACTCCCCTTCCCCTACTTTGCCCATCCCCCCCCCCGCCCCGACACACCGCATAAGCGCCATGCCTGGCACCCAGCACACAGTCTCGTAATTGCTCCTGTAATGGCTGTTGCGGTCATTAGCATCGTGGGTTTGTTCACGTCTGCTCTGAAGCCGATGTCAAGGTGGGATTAGATATGCCAGGGATTTCGGAGGGGGAAAAGCCACGAAGGATAAAGGAGGAGGGGGCAGGGGAAAGTGGGGAGAGTTCTGACACCTGTGAAAGCCAGGAGGTTAGGGTTGGAGGACTCTCAGACTACGGTTATAAGAAAGGTTTGGCCAGGGGGTGCCTCCGGGGCTTAGTAGGTAAAGTGCCCCACTCTTGATTTCTGCTCAGGTCATGATCTCAGGGTGATAAGATCAAGCCCATGGCAGAGCTTGCTTGAGATTCTCTCTCCCTCTGCCCCCACCCATGCACACGCACATGTGTGCTTGCTCTCTCTCAAAAAAAAAGAAAGAAAGAAAGGTTTGGCCAGGCCGCTGAGGAATCTGGTAGCCAAAGTCCACCATTGGAGAAGGCCCCCTTCTGTGCTTGGTCACTGGTTGGGAGAAGCTCATGGGAAATGTCTTCACATGAACATGGTGGCAGATCCAGAGTGCAGGCAGCTTTAGGGATGACAGTGATGCTCCCCACAGCAGGAGGTCTGAGCCACACATTCACAGCTGCTGTGCTATCATTTCCATCTTGCACTGAAAAGTGGAGCCTGAGCATTTCTTCCAATTCATTTAGTTACTAGTTAAGTAACTACCTGGTCATTGCAAACCAGAGAGAGAGAGTAAAATTATTTCATACCTAAAAGTGAAATAGGATGCTTGAAGGATGAAAGAAATTCATGGCCAACTCATGATTTTCTTGTTTCAATGCCTGACTCACAAGCCAAGAAATTATTTACTTTAAAGAGTTTGTCTTGATCAACTTTTTTTTTTTTTTTACTAAATCTATTTGCCTTTTAGCTTTTTAGGATTTCTAAAGTTTAGCATTTCAGGCTGAGAGTTAAGCACAGTTGATACTTTCATGCAAATTGAATCTAACACAGGGGCCCAAATGTCAATCTACAGATATGTTCAGCTGGTATAATGTTAAAATATTTTCGAGCCAACTTTTTAAAATTGGGAGATACCATATTTTAAAAAAATCATTTCTGGTTTCTCTTAAAAACCAACAGATCTGGAACACTAGGCCTGATTTTCAGCATGACAGTATTATCTTAGGTGAACAGGGCTGTCCCTCAAAGTGGGGCTCTCCCCTTGCTCCACCTGTAGGCTTCGCTAACCACATAAAATATGCAGATGTCCTTATACCCAGCAGGTTTCACTGATTTATACATCTGTTTGGTCCTTTGGACAGAGTGCTAACTGCAATTATCCCCCATATCATGTTCTATCCTTCTTCTGTAGCGATGTTTTAGCTGGACTCATGCCTGCCCATATAGGACTATATTTCCCAGCCTCCCTTGCAGCTAGTGTGGTCATGTGGCTAAGTTCTGGCCAATGGTATGAAAGTGGAATTGATATTTGGAACTTCCAGACTTCTTCTTTTTTTTTTTTTTTAAGATTTATTTATTTATTTGAGAGAGAGAGAGAGTGCACGTGTGCATGTGACCAGGGTGGGGTGGGGTGGGGAGAAGCAGAGGGAGAAGGAGAGAGAGAGGGAATCTCAAGCAGACGCCTCATTGAGTGTTGAGCCCTCTGGGGCTCCATCCCACCCCTGAGATCAGGACCTGAGCCAAACTCAAGGGTCCCACACTCCATCGACTGAGCCACCCAGGCGCCCTTGAATTTCCAGACTTCTTGTGAAGAAGAGCAGGATGTCCTTCTTTATTTCTTTTCTTCTTCCTGCCAGCTGGAACACTGATGTGATGGTGGAAGCCCGAGCAGCCATCTGACATCACAAGATGGAAGTTATGTATCGAGAATAGCAGAGCCAAAAGCTAGGAAACTGGGTCTCCAACACCAAAGAGCATGTACCAGCTCTGGAAAACTTAGGCTTCTATTTTTGTGTCTCTTTTACACAGCAGCCTCAACTGTATCTTAATCCCTGTTTGCAATTGAGTCTGGCCTCTGGCTTCATTGGAATGGAGGTGTAAAGGAAAAGAAAATGAATGATTTTGCAAGTTTTTCCTCATAAAAGAAACTTGTGTGAACAGCATCAAATCAAATTTCCCTGAGAGCTGAGATGAGGCGTGATTTCTCTACAGTAAAAGCAATACTGGAAAACCCTGTTCCTGTCTTCCAGGCTCCGTTTGTGGGTGGTTCCGTTTTCCAGTTGTGAACTGGTTTATGCAAATGGCTCCTTACGGGCCACTGTTCCCCACAGCTATGTGTTTTGGGTTCACAGGTTACCGTGCCACATTCTCACCTCTTTTTCATTTCCACCTTGTCTTTGAAGGCCACACTTGAGCAGGCAGCCCTCCCACCTTTTCTCATCAGTGCCCTCTGAGTGGAAGAGAAGTAGAAACTTCTCGGTTGGTACTCTTCTGGCTCCCCAGGGGCCAACAGAGGCTTCCCGGAGCTAGGCATGAAACCACTGAGGATCCTCACAGTTTCAAACTGAGCAGACCCCGCTGTATTCTGTGAAGGTAAAGAGCCAGTTATGAAAATGATCTATGACTAAAAAAAGATGTCACTACCTCCCCAGAGGCAGGTGCCAAAAATGACATGTTATTGTGTTCCTTAGAATGATGAATGAAAACACTGAATGAAATCTGAGTAATAATAATGCCGCACTATTTAGTGTAACTGGTGACAAAGAATTCTTTAAACCAGGACTATCTGGGGGAACGGACGGGGGAGGAAAACAACCCTGCTGTTTAATACCCACTTCATGTGCCATAAACGTTATGTACATTTTCTCATGGAATTGCCTCAAGATTCCTCTGAGGTAGTATTAGAGCTATTTTTCCTAAAGCAGAAATGTTAAGTAATTTGACAGAGATCACACAGCCAGGAAGTAAAAAAGCCAGGATTTTGATGTTCTGGTGACCTCTGTTCGTTCCATGTCGTGCAGCCTCATGGATGCTCTCAGACTGGCCTAATCAGATGGAGGAGGCAAGCGAGATCACAGACAAAACTGCCAGGGATGTAAGTATCCGGGTGAGGAGGGTGGTCTGTAATGGATGCAGGGAAGCAAGAAAAGAAAGTGGGAGAGAGAGACACGTTGAGAAGACAGTGTATCTGCATCAGATCATCGTAGGGCCCTGCCGCTTACAGAAGAAATCAAGAGGAGTGAGGCTCTCTGGTCCCTCAGGGAGAAGGGCTGGTGGAAGGGCAGGTGGCAGATACACATGGGGAGGGCTGACCTGCCAGCAAGGTGAGATAAATCTGAAAAATAAGTTTTACCATACTCTTTACATTGAAGTGTATCGCTGAGTAATTTGGTGGCATGATATGGAGGGGAGCAGAAATTATAACTTATTAGTCAGACAGGAGTCAATGTTTCTGCTTATTTGTATGTGTGGGCTTTTCCCATTCCCGGCCAGTTCTTCCTTCTGCCATGTGTACCCAGGTTATTCTTTTATACACATGGTCTCTGTGTCCATTCTTACTGCAAGATCAAAAGGGAAAATTATTCCCAAAGCACTGTTCTTGGACACTGAATGTCATCAAACATCAAACAGAATTGTTTCAACGTTTCTATTTTTTTTTTTTTATCATCTCTTACCTTTTGCTTGTTCGAAGAGGCAGTTCATCTTTATTTTCATTTAGAGGTAAAATATTTCTAACAGCATCAATGAAACCACGGTCAATGTCAATGACCAGCTTTCTAGACAGAAGACAAATGTGAGTTCTGTTTGGTGCAAAAGTGACTACCAACAAATCTTTTTATGTATTTCTTTCTCTTTCAGCCCTTGACGGGTGTCTGACAGCTCCAAACTCCCTCAACACTAAGCCGATTAGACAGATAAAGCCCTCAGAAATAGAGAAGTTGTTTAAGACGTAGCTGTTTATCCATCAGTGGTGGTGGGGGGGAGACAAGCTGGGGGGCCCCAGATATCTACATTTAGGCTGTAATAGGAATGATGTTCTCTCTCCTTGGTCATTCAAGCTCTACAGAACGAGTCTTCAGTGATGGAATACCATTCTCCAGAAGAATCAAGATAGGATATGACAAAGAAACATTGACGAGACAAAGAGAACGGTGCTCCCAAGGCTATCTCCCTTCTGCGGAGCTTAAGTCTGTGCTGGCCATAGAGCAGAGTTGGGTGGAGATGAGGCTTGCAGAGGGCTGTGGGGGATGGCAGTAGTCCTGAGAGGGACAGGGATTTCATCACGCATAAGCTTTCCAGACCTGGTATGTGGTTCCATGATGCCGGGGACCCAGTATCCCTCCATCTTTGTTTCTCTGTTACTGGCAGTATGTAGCTTCCATCTTGTGAGGTCACATGGTAGATAAGTAGTAGACAAAGGTTGCTTCACTCATCCTAGGTGGGAGTAGGTGGCTTTGTTCCTGAGACCACAGATGCCTGCTACATTTGGGTTTAGAGAGGAAGACAAAAAGATGTGATGAGGCACTAGTATCATTGGCAGCTGGGAAATTCATTGCATCACCAAGCTCTCTGACTTAAGTCTTGCCTGCCTTGCACTGAGAAAAACACAAGTGCCCTCAGCGCCACGGAAAACAGTTCTCCATGGCTTGTGACCGTGGCCTGATTGGGAGAAAGGGAAACTAATTTGGGCAAAGTCATGTCCTGTCTGTCCTGCCTGTTCTCTCTGTGGGGCCCTGGGGCAGAGGAAAAACGTCATGTGTCCTCGGCTAGAATTTTCAGGAAAGAGGAAATAATGTCTGAAGTGAGACTTTGGGGTCAGGGGTACTTCAAAATTTAACAATTTTTTTTTTCTGTTTTAGGAAATGTTCTTTCAGCTCACCTTTTCTTTTCTTTCTTTTTTTTTTTTTAAAGTGACATTTCCAAGAAGACAAGGCAATATTTCCCAAGTGCTATAATTTACTTTAACTGTGTTCTGAACATGAAAGCCCTTTTAAAAAAATTTTTTTGGAAGATTTTTATTTATTTATTTGTGAGAGAGAGAGAGAGTGAGCGAGTGCACAGGGAGGGTGAGTGGCAGGCAGAGGGAGAAGCAAGCTCCCCACCGAGCAAGGAGCCGGATGTGGGGCTTGATCCCAGGACCTGAGCCCAAGGCAGACGCTTAACCGACTGAGCCACCCAGGCATCCCCATAAAAGCCCTTTTTAACTTTCATGTTAATTTAAAATAATAACAATGATAGTAGTGTTTTGTTTTTTTTTTAAAGATTTTATTTATTTATTTGAGAGAGAGAGAATGAGAGACAGAGAGCATGAGAGGGAAGAGGGTCAGAGGGAGAAGCAGACCCTCCACTGAGCAGGGGGGACCCCCCCCCCCGATACAGGACTCGATCCCGGGACTCCAGGATCATGACCTGAGCCGAAGGCAGTTGCTTAACCAACTGAGCCACCCAGGCGCCCATTATAGTAGTGTGTTTTAATACTAACTTATAGGCTCCCCACTTAATGCTATGATAACCCTCTGAGACAGGCATCGTTCTCCTCTCTGAGGGCAAAATTGAAGCTCAGAGAGGATAGTGGCTTGCCCAAGGTCACACAGCTGGTAAGTGGCAGAGTCTGGAGTTTTCTCTTCGACCACGTCTGTCACCATAATTCTTGGGTAAGAGCAGTCACTTTAAATAAATGGAAGGTTTCTCCTCCTGGCAGTCCTCCGGGCTCAGTGTGACAAGTACACGCTCCGCCTCTCACAGGTGTGTGGTGAGACTCCTCCAAAAACTTTGTTTTTCTTTCCTACCAGTGTATCCAGAACTACAAACAGCCAAATTCCTTTATCACCATTTTAGAAATGATAGAAAATTCCAAAGGACATTTTATTCCTGATGAGGAGTTGGCAGCCTTTATTTATGAGGGAATGCATTCTGGAATGTTCTGTTTTGGTGAGAAGGAGATATTCTTAGAAACTGAGGGCAAAGAAGAAATGGGAGCAAGTGAGGGAGAGCTGAAGGGAGGATTTCAGGTGGGTTTGGGAGTCTTCGCTCTTATTCCTCCTCTTCTTCGGCTTTAGAGGTCTCTGCCTTCCTTCTCCTGGGAGAAAGCAAGGATGGACGAGGCCTTTTAAGTCAAACAGACCTTGGCTCAAATCCCAGCTCTGGTGAAAACTCTTGAGGAAGCTATTTAATCTCACTGAGCTGCAGTTTCCTCATCGGTAAAATGGGGATGATATTATTACCTTCTTTGTTGGGTCATTGGGGGGAATTGATGAAATAATGCAGTGTTTCTCTAAACATACCACTGGTGGTAGCAAGAGGATTTTCTGGTGATACAGACATTTTTTAATGTAATAGTTATGCCACACCAAACCCATTATTTCACAGGTCTTATTGCTTAGGGCAAGACTAAATAAAAAAAAAAATGCAGTCCAATGTAAAGTCTATTTTAATAAAATGTTGAATGTGTGATGTAGAGGGAGGGAATGATTATCGACAAAGAGAAGCAGAGAGGCCCAGGTTGGAAGGGCAAGCGGGTTCCACCGGGGCCTGGGGTGAGCTGCCCCCTGTGGAGGCCCCTGGAATGTCACCTCCCGCTGCTGCCCTCTAGTGGTCATGTGCTGTCCCAGCATCCCAAAGACAAGTCCAAGTAGACCCACTGCCGAGTAGCAGCCGGCACCCGTGCAACTCCCTTCCCGGTCCCCTTTTCACCTCTTCATTGTCCTGCCTCCTGTACGCCCATCCCATCAGTCCCACCTGGCCTACCCTCCCCAAAGTGTCACTTCCTCCGGAAGCCTATATGCAACACCTGTTCCCCAAACTCCTTAGAGATCAGTAGAGGATGTTCTGATTTGCAGGTATGAACAGTTGAGCTTAGCTTTTCCAGGGAACGTCCGTTTTAAAGGAGGAACTGGCTTAAAAATCAAATGAAGTCAAATCAGCAGAGAGTGGCTATATTTTGTCGTGGGATCTTTCCTTGGCTCCCATCTTTCTCTATGAAATAGGCACTTCTCTTTACATAGGCACTAGGTACAGGAAATGAAACTCATATTTCTTTCCAGGAAATTCTGCAAGAAACTGTCGAAATAGTTTTATGGCTGGCGTTAGAGTTACATTATTTTTCTTGAGACTGAAACCCCCAAATGGCAGTGGTTTTAAAACGATTAAAAAGTATTTATCTCTCATATAAGCAGAGGCAACCTAGGGCTGGCGTGGTGGTGCTTTGATCACCTGGTTCCTTCTCTCTTGTTGTTCCATCTTCTTCAACACCCAGCTTCTACCTCATGGCCCAAGATGACTGCTCCAGCTCCAGACCTTGGGTCAGCATTCCAGTCATCAGTCTGGAGGAAAGTGTACACTTTTTTCCTTTAATACACTCACTACTTCCTTTACGTCCTGCTGACCAGGACTCAGACATGAGTTCATTGTAAGGCATACTAGGAAGTGTAACATTTTTTTTTTTTCCTGAGCAGCCCTGGGCCCTGCTAACCTTTGGCATTTTATTACTGAAGAATGGGAGAATGGATCTGGACACGATTAGGATCTCCTCCACAAGCCTGTTGCTGGGGTTGTGAGAAATGCTCCGACCCAAGTAGGACTGGATCACAGGACCCCAGGACTAAAATCAGCTCTTGTATATTTCCCCTGCTGCTGTAAAATTGCCACTGGCGTGAGGGTTAATACTTTAGACCCGCAGCCAGGATATTGAGGTTCTAGTTTTGGCTCTACTGCTGGCCACTGTGATGGCCTTGAGAGAGAAGTCTAATGTTCCAGGGTCTCAGTTTCCCTAAAACAGGTTACTTTATTTGATCTCCAGGGTCCCTTCCTGCTCTAACATTATGACTTCTTATTACACGATCTTGGCTTCTATAATCAAGCAGTTAAATAAAAAATGAACAAATTGCTTTTCCTTTCCATTGTGACTACTAAATGCTATGGGTGATCAAGAATAGATAACCAATTGCGGGCCCTCGATGTCCGTTCAACCTTGTCATCCTTTGGCAAGACTCCTTCCCGCAGGAACTGGCCAGAAATGGAGTTGTGGCCTAGGAGATCCACTTTATTTTACCACTGAACTTTGGAGGCAGAAAGGCTGCAGCAACAGACAAGGAAGCTTGTGGTTGCAAAGTCCCTGTTCATATCCAGTAGTCGTGTCTGCAATAGCCCATGTCAAACCCCTGGGACAGGAAGCATACTCAGCCAATTGATAAAGAGGGTATCTGCTGTGAGCACTCTAATCTCAAGGAAATGGGGATCCCAAAGTCACCTGGATTAGCCACAGACCAGAAGGGAGCCCCTTTAGAGTTCCTTTCAGTTGCTAAGGCACACTGTGCTTGAAAAACACCTCCTACTCCCACACAGAGGTGGAAAACGTAAGTCGCCGTTGCTTAACTTCCTTATAAGTAGCCAACGAACTAGCTAGCATCGGGGCCTTAATAAATGGCTAATCTGCAAACAAAAACACTGCCTTGTCTGCTTCTTGGGGCCACATAGTGAATGGTTTGCTGGTTAACCACCAGGGCTATGAGATATCACTTGTCCAGCTCTGTGTGACATAGTGGATGAGCTGCGTGGTGGCAGGAAGAAGACAACCAGGAAATGAGGCAGTGGTCCACACACCTATCAGGCCCTCAGCCCCAGCTGAGCTTCGCTTCTGATTTGACAGTGGCTCCCCAGAGACTGCCAGAGGCAGTGAATGAGGACAGGCCCTCCCAAGTGTAGCACCTAGGATAATACCTTTTTACTAGGATGACTCCTGAGGATCAGGAAGACCAAGCCTAGAATCAAAGGGGAAAGGATCTAGAAAGTTCTAGAGCAAGGCAGAGTATATCGGAAACTCTAGGAAAAAGTATCTGGCTTCAGCTGAATGACAGCAATTTCTTTCCTGGGGCTGGCCAACATTTATTTGACTGCCTGACTAGTGGCTGAGATCCTTTATGTCAGCTTTAATGACTTCCCACTTTGGCATGAGTCCTCCAACACCTTTTTTTTTGAATGCTAGCTGAATGATATTGATAACTAATACTTGTTGGGTTCTTACTATGTGCTAGGCACTGTTCAAACTTGTTTTTTTTTTCCTCATTTAATCGCACAACTACTCTTATCCCCACTTTATAGATAAGGTGACTGAAACACAGAGAGTTTAAGTAACTTGCTCAAGGCCACACAGCCAGTTCATGGCATAGCCAAAACTCTAGCCCAATACCATCTAGCTCTGAAGGCCATGCTTCTGCTTCATTCCTCAAATATGTATTGAGCACCTACTATGTGTTTGGTGCTGCATATGATCCTGGGTTGGACACCTGGTTTTCCTACTCTGACCTGGACGAGGGCAGATGTGAAGCTTGGATACCAGTTGGGTAGATCCAGAGTCTTGACTATGGACATGTTTATTTTGGACAGAGCATAGGACACAGTGAAAACAGGTACTAACGTAGGTCTTTTGTAAAAGCCAAGTGGTCTAACCTGAACTTTGAAAATGTGGGGGAAACCTGTACGTGATCTCATTTTAAAAGAAGGGCGCAGGGACCCAGGCAGCTTCCCCTGGGTAAATCGAGGACAGTTTGAGCATCAGAGGAATTAAAGACAGCGACGGGTTATCCACTATTGAAAAATCGCAATCCACTCCTCCACGCTGATAATAAATAGATAAGGGGGAAGAAAGGGCTCTTGCTTGGGGTAGAATGGCGCAGGTTGGCTGGTCAGTGTGCTGCATGTGCTGGGGTTTGCAAGTTACCATTTATAGTCATCCAGTAAAAGATCAACTCAGGAAAGAATCATCAATGGTGGCTAAATCTAAGTGGAAATTTTGGTGAGGAACAGAATATTTGCAGGGTCTTAAAGTGCCTACTCAAAGATTGCTTATTCATTGCCAGGGAAAAAATAGTGGAGAAGTCAGACCACACCTTGACTGGCTAATTACCATTTATGCTGCCAGGAAGGGGCAGATGAACTTTGTGTGCTTCCAATGTGATACCCTGCCAAAGGACCCAGCATCACTGTAATGTTCTGGCCAGGAGTTCATAACCTGAATTTAAAGGTGAGGAAACATCCAAACACCCCAAATGAGAAAATTCTTTTAAAAATCGGGGAGAGAGAACTAGTATTCTTCAAAAATGTCAGTAGCATAAAAGACAAAGACTATGTAAAATGTTCCAAATTAAAGGAAACTCCTGAGCCCCAGCAACTATTATACCTGACCCTGATCTCTGGCTGGGTCCTGTTCTACAGAAAATAAAGTGTCATACAGAACATCAGTGGGTCCATTGACAAGCTAGGAAGACAGATGGTAGGTTCGATAAAATTACTGTATCAATGTTATATTTACTAAGGTCGGTAACTGTCCTATGGTCATGCAAGACAATATAATACACTGAAATGTTTTGGAGTAAATGGCCTACCATATACACCCTTTAGACGGAGAGATAGATGATAGATAGATAGATAGATAGATAGATAGATAGATAGATAGATAGATGATAGATAAACAGATGGGCAAAATACTAAGTATAGAGGACTATGGGGTAAGAACAGTGTTCTTTGTGTTATTCTTTTTCTTGCTTTTCTATAAGTTTGACGTTTTTTTCCAACAAACAAACAAACAAACAAAAACTTGTAAAAGGCTCATCCATACTGCCGCGATGCAGAGATTGTAGAGGGAAAGCACAGAAGTAGGGCAGATGGTTAGGGTGTCATTGCAAGAGCTGTAGGCGAGAGAAGACTGTGGCTTAGCCCAGGACAGTAACTGGAGAAGGGACAGGAAGGGCTCAGGGTCTGGAAATATCCCGAAGGGAGAGCTAATAGGATTTGCTAAGGCATTCCGTGTGTCGTTGAGAGAAGGAAAGGAAGCTGATGGAAAGACACAAGGATTCTGGTCTGAAGGCTAGAGTTGTCAGGAACTGAGACGCGGAAGAGGGGGGCAGAGCAGGTTTGAAGGGGAGGAGCAAGAAGGGTCTGGTTGGGGATCTGTGCCTGGGTAAGTGGATTTATGGAATATAGTACCTAATTTTAGGTAAGCTAAAGCTTATAAAATGGGTAACTCGCTTCAAAAGATTCTTCCAAAGTAGGCATGAATCAAAGATAAACTTACTTATGTGAGCACAAAGTGAATTTTCAAAACAAGTTTGCGTTTTTGGTGGGCAGGACTCCGAGTGGGGCCAGGAATGACAACCCTTAAAAACAACTATTGAAATAAGCTGAACTTTGAATCAGACCCCCAGAATAACTGCAATACAGGAGGTTAACCGATATTTTATTTTATTTTATTTTATTTATTTGCGAGAGAGAGAATGAGAGACAGAGAGCACGAGAGGGAGGAGGGTCAGAGGGAGAAGCAGACTCCCTGCTGAGCAGGGAGCCCGATGTGGGACTCGATCCCGGGACTCCGGGATCATGACCTGAGCCAAAGGCAGTTGCTTAACCAACTGAGTCACCCAGGCGCCCGATAAACCGATATTTTAAAGTATAATGAAGCATACGCAATCACATTGCTCTTATCAAAAAGAGTAAAATGGTTTTATTACATAATATAATTTAAATATAATAAAAATATAATTTATTGTTAAATAAATTTAATGTTATCTATTTCACTTTTAATTCAACCCATTAAAATGTCCATCTTTAGTGTGTGTTCTATCATGTAAACAGTAATATATTTATAAAGTAGTATATGTACACAACTTATAAATAAATATACATAAATGGCAGGGGGAACGTGTTCAAAAAATCAACAGGTGTAGAGATCAGAAAGTTTGCAGATGTAAAAACAACAAAAGCAAAAATACACAGGTGGGACCACATCAAACTAAAAAGCTTCTGCACAGCAAAGGAAACCATTAACAAAGTTAAAAGGCCACTATGGAATGGGAGAAAATAGTTGCAAACCACAAATCTGATAAGGGTTAATATCTAAAATGTACAAGGAACTCATACAGCAAAAAGCCAAATAACCCAATTTAAAAAGGATCTGAATAGACATTTTTCCAAAGACATACAGATGGCCAACAGGTATGTGAGAAGGTGCTTGACATAACTAATCAGCAGGGGAAAGCAAATGAAAACCACAAAGAGCTATCACTTCATACCCTGTCAGGATGGTTATGATTAAAAAGACAAGAGACGGCTGCCTGGGTGGCCCAGTTGGTTAAGGGTCTGCCTTTGGCTCAGTTCCTGATCCCCGGATCCTGGGATCGAGCCTCGCATTGGGCTCCCTGATCAGTGGGGAGTCTGCTTCTCCCTCTCCCACTCCCCCTGCTTGTGTTCCTGCTCTCGCTGTGTCTCTCTCTGTCAAATAAATAAGTAAAAAATCTTAAAAATAATAATAATAATGTGATGTATATATAATTTTACATATATATACACACACACAATGCAAGTATAATATATGTTATATATTAAGTGAATGCATTATATATAGTAATTGAATGATATTATTCAGCCTTAAAAAATAAGGAACTCCTGACATTTCCAGATTCATAGGGATGAATGTGGAGGGCATGATGCTCAATGAAATAAGCCAGACAGAGAAAGGCAGATACTGCATGGTATCACTTTCCTAGAGAATCTAAAAATAAATAAATAAATAAATAAATAAATAAGAACGTCAAACTCTTAGAAACAGGGGTAGAATGGTGGTTCTCCGGGGCTGGGTAGCGGGAGGGGAAAGCAGAGGGGGAGGATTAGCAAAAGGGTACAAACTTTTTGTTTGAAAACCACAATAACAAAAGAACAAAAAAAGGAAAAATGTGGAGACCTCTATAGACAATAATGCTAATTGCAGTGGTAAAGTGGTTGCCTGCTCCCTTTTCCGGCAAAGGTACGGTGTGGTTGGAGCGGTGGAGGTTCAGACCCTCTGCTGGGCACCCAGCTCACCAAGTGCAGATCAAGAGCGGTAAGAAGTTCTGCCCAGGACACATAAGTGATAGCATGTCACCTAATAGACTACCTCACAGCTTCTAAAAAGAGCTGGTCAATTTGGATTGGTGTAGAAAGATGCCCAAGATGCAGTTCGTGAAAAAAGCTAGTCGTACAAGAAGAGTGTATTGTGTCAAACAAACATAGATATGTGCTTCTATATTCATAGAAAACTTCTGGTAGCAGTGGTTACCTCTAGGAAGTGGTCCTGAACAGAACAGCCCTCTTTTACTTTTACTTTTGAATGTACTGTCTAAATTTTTTTAAAAAATTATAAACATGTATTTGTTCAATTTTTTAAAAAGTTTCTAAAACATTCAGGCTTTTTGAAATTCCTTTTATGATTTTTGAATGAGGAAATATGTAGTATTCTGTACTAAGATGGCCATGACAACATTGATTAAAATGGTATGAGGTTGGAAATAACTTAAATGTGTAGCATTAAGGGAATGGTTAAGTAAATAATGGAAAATTGACTGTAATATAAGGCAGTCTTTTAAAAAGTCAATATTCTGAGAATTTTAGCCAGGTGGGATGGCAATATACTAAGTGAAAAAAGCAAGATCTATGTAAATTCAGTATTAATATCAACAATGTTAAAAATACATAGAAAAAAAAAAGCCTGGAAGAAAATATCCCCAACTGACAACAGGGGTTGCCTCTGATAATGAGATGATGAGGGATTTTTCTCTTTCTGGACCTGTGTATTTTCATCTTCTTTTCCATTTTTGTGCAACAAGCATGCATAGTTTTGTAATATGAAAGAAAAAGAAAGTAAAATACTGAGAAAACCATTACATGCCTTCCTGGCATGAGTCAGGAGCTGAATTTTCATGTTTAAATTAGTTTCAGAAACACAGGAGTGGTTTCTAGGCAACCTGCTTGGGAAATCATGCTCCTCTCCATTGTTGCTGGAGTGTGCGTGAGTGTCTCAAAGAAAATGTAAGAGATGAACCCTTGTGCAAACTGACTCCTGCTAAGAAAAAAAAAACAAGCTTCGCCGCTTCGTTTTGGTCACAGAGACTTGAGTTATCGTGACCCCAGAGGCACATAGGGACCTGAGTTTTGTGGGGTTTTGTGTGTGTGTGTGTGTGTGTGTGTGTGTGTGTGTGTGTGTGTGTGTGTAGTGTGTGTGTTGGCAAATGAGTTATTGATTTTAATGAGGATTGCCATAGGTAGGTAGAGTACAATAGCTATTCAAGTCTCTGCCTGTGGTGTGAGAAACTGGGGTAGGGGGTTGGGGGGAGGCGCAGGCACAAGAATTCAAACCAATAACCCCAGGTTGATGGCTTTCCTGAGAAAACGGGGCTGGGAACTCAGACAGTGGAAAGGCTTTACAAGATGGATGGCAGCTCAAGATGTGAGAAGATTGCCTCATCATTATGTGAACCATTTACTATCATCATAGACAATCCTGCTGAGCCAAAGGGCTTTAATCAGGAGGAAACACTGAAAAATGGAATCAGAGCTAAGAAATCCTTGGCCTAGCCTGATGGGCTGTGGAGGATGGGATGAGTTAAGAAGGCTTTTTAGCCTCAAGGGAGCCATATTCTTTACCAAGAGATTGCAGAAGGTACAGAAGGTACTGTTTTCAGCTCACAGTGTGTGTTTTGTGGACCCTGACAAGTTTTTCTGCAAGAATGGCAGGCATTCTGCCTGATAACGAGGGTCCGAGCTCAGCTTCTTGCTCCTAGGCCCCCTAGTGGTTGTCTCTTGCAATTAAAAAATTTAAGTGAGTAGGTAAATAGGCATTTGGGATAATGACAACATTTGACTAAGGATTACTGCCTTTGACCTTGGCAACTCTGAGACTTTGTCAAAGCACAAGGGGTGGGGGAGATGGCTGCAAATCAGGAGCCCTGGCCTCAGGGAGGAAAGACCCACTTCATAATTGAAGGTGGAACAGGAGGGCAGGAATCTTCCAAAGTGGATGGTAATGAGCTAATTCTGTCTCCACACTTTTTTTTTTTTCTGTCTCCACCCTTCTGTACCCGCATCCTGCATTCCACTTAGTAATAGTCCACTGGGTCTGGTCAACCCTCCTGTAAGGGGACAGACCCCTGGAGGGTAAAGGAAGAGAGAGACTAATATTTACTGACCCTCCTCCTGTGGTAGCTCTTGAGGCAAAACCCTTCTCTTTTCATCTTTGTACACAGGCCCTAGCGCGTGTGTTTGTGCTAAACGTTTGCGGTCTCGAATGCTATATGGAGGCCACAAGAAGACTGAGGTGCAGACAGGTTAACGAATGCCTGAGATCTCTAGCTCATAAATAGCAAAACAGAAACTTAAACCCCAAGTTCGGAGAATCTATTCTTTCTACCAAGATGCCCCCCACTCCCACCGCATACCCTCCAGCTCTCTGGGCTTGCTGGTCCAACCTGTTGGGTGAGAGCCTCCTGTCTCCTGCCCTTTGAGTCAGTCCGCCCTGGGCGCCAACGTCTTCTCCCTTCTCTGAACTTCTTTGGCAGTGAGTCACCCCTCTGAGGCATATTCTTCTTGTATTACTTGTTTAACTCTTGTTTATTTATTTATTATTCAGCTTTTCTTAGAAGTTTGTCTTTTTTTCTCCATAAACACCTTGAAGGAAGGAACAATGGATTAACTCTTCCATAAACTCTCTGCCCAGCAATTAGTAAATATTTGCAGTGACACTAAATTAAGTAGCAGAGTCCTGGTCAGATCTTACCTCCCCGGGCCTGTTTGCATTAGGAAAGTAGCAAACGGTTTTTATTTTAACAATTTCATTTATTTATTAGAGACCAGGAGAGAGAGAGAGAGAGAACCCATGCGCACATGGTGGGGGGGGGGCCAGCAGGGAAAGGGCAGAGGGAGAAGCAGACTCCTCACCCAGCACCCGCCCTATCCAATGGCCTTGGGATCATGACGTGAGCCGAAGGCGGACGCTTTACCGACTGAGCCACCTGGGTGCCCCAGTAGTAAACGATTTTAGTTTTTATCTAAAAATATTTATACTCATCAAAAGTAGTTGAGTGACTTTTCCCCCTTGCCAGGGGGCTTGCTCCCCAAGATAAGTTAAATACAGATATCTTTTTAGGAGCTTAGCATCTTGAGCATATACGTAGCTTTGCGGCAACTGCACTGCATTTGGGTCAGAGGTCTAAAC
Organism: Eumetopias jubatus; assembly: GCF_037043125.1. NCBI lineage: Eukaryota > Metazoa > Chordata > Mammalia > Carnivora > Otariidae > Eumetopias > Eumetopias jubatus. Next base: position 169,318,120 of record NW_028274808.1, on the reverse strand, counting down.
TCACTGAGCTCCTTCGGCTCTGACTGGAATCTGCAGGCTCCCAGGCCAAACACAGCAGGCACCTTCGGAAACAGGGTTCGGTTCTGACAAGCTGGGCCACTGCTGGAGCTGGGAACAAGTAGCTGGCTTCTCTGCCCGGTCCATTTACATCCGGGTTTCATCTTGCTCTTAAGGAAGCCTTGCTGGCGCAGGTCCATGAGTGGGAAGGTTATGACACAAGGCACTCAGCTGCCACCATCCTTTAAGAGAGGACACTGGACAGGGCGGTTCCTCGAGGGAGGCTGACCACGGATGCCTGGGGCTGTGTGGCGTGGGAGGAGGAGGTGAGCTGGCCATCAGGAGACCTCCTGACAGGCTCTTGCCACTGGAATCATGTATTTCATGGGCATTTATTGGTCACCCTCTTATGTGCCAGGCACTGGGGATACCAAGACCAATAGAGCTTTTGGGGGGTATTCAGTCTGGTTGGGGGAACAGCCATGTAAGCAATTAAACAGTAGGGTAGGCATTATCCTAGAAGCATGTATGAGAGACCTCAAGAACACAGAGGAGGAAGTACAGAATTCTTCCCCGAGAGGTGGGAAAAAAGCTTCATGGATTAGGCAACTCTCCAAAGGAGTCTTAAAAGAGAAGCAATTGTTCACTGGTTGGGCAACGCAGGATGAGTACTCCAGGCGGAGGGAATAATGCGTACAACAGCATGGTGGCTTGGGAGGGGGCGGTTGCTGCAAATCCTCCCTGATGCTAAACTCCGTGGGGAAGACGGGGCTGAGAATATGAAGGGCTGTGTCTCAGAGTGGAGCTCCGTCCTAAGGATGTTGGAGGAACATGGAAGGATTTCAAAAGGGGAGCGGGTTGTGTCATGGTCAGATTATCAAAAGATCTATGTAATTACGATGTGAAGGAGGGACTGGAAGAGGAAGTGGTTGATGTACTACCTTGTGTGTCAGGAGAGATGAGCAGAGCAGTATGGCCTTAGGAGATGGGTTCCGATGAAGACTGGTGATAGATGGGGTGTGGTGGTTTGTGAGGGCAGTTCTAAGCCAACTCCCATCTTGGACATGGGGAGATGGGAATGGTGGCTCCGTTCACCAGAAGGAGGAACACGTGGGAGAGTTGGGGGAGGAGGTCAGGGGACAGGTGAGTTAAATTGTGGCCATGTCTACAGTGCATGTGGGACATCCAAGCAGAGCTATCTAGTAAGTGGTTGGTATATGAGAGTCTGAGCTCAGGGAAGATGCTGGATTCTGATGGAAGAAGGCTGGATCAGGCTTCTCTCTCTAGACATTCAATAAGCATTGTTTTGAGTAGCTAATTAATGATTACAGGGCCCTGGGAAAACAGAATGATGTTGCAGTGTAAATGTGGATGCTCTTACAGTAATGGACTGATGGTTGCGGAAAAGCTCAAGCTAAATAACACTAATTTTTTCCTGCTATAAATAAATCTTCTGCAATCGGGGCTTTCAATTACACAGTGAAAAGAAAGGCAGCAGTGGAAATGAGGAAGGGGGGCATATGGAAGGCGTAGCCTGCCTGCAGAGTGAAAATGTGAGCGAGTTCCAGCCCAAATGCATAAGGTAGTAATCTGATTTGGTGGAGAAGAGATGAGAATCTAATGTCCTGGGTTCGAGTCCTGATTTCTCAACTGACTTGTTAGGTGGCTATAATATTAATAGAGGTGTAGTAAATGTTTGCCACCTCCTTTTAGAGGTACACTCATGTTTTAAGCTCTTTATGGACAGTATTACTTCATTCAATCCCCGGAACAACTTTATGGAAGGTCCTTTATTATGCTTTCTTTGCAAATGAGTCAACCAAGCACAGAGATTTTAAGTGACTTACCCAAGGGCCACTGAGCTGAAAATGGCAGCTCTAAGATTCGAACCCAGACAGGCTGGGCCCAGAATCCTTTTAGAGGCAATTAAACTACTGTGCTAGTCTGCCTCTCCGTGTAAAAAAGTTAGGAAATTTCACTGTGCTGGGCCTTTGATTTCTTATCAGTGCATGGATTTTGTAAAGGGCAAGTAGCATAATTTATATTAAGGCTTAAATTATAGGTTTATATTTTCATTGTGTTCTCCCATAATTAGCCCTTCAAAGAAGCAGGGTTTAAAGATTTGTCCCAAATCTCCTTTTCGGGGAAAGCTCTGGGAGTTCCTGTAATTATGTGATTTTGTGTTTGCAGATCACAGCAGACTACCTGAGCAGCATTAGAGATCCCTGTTTATGGAATTTGGCATAGTAGTACTGATCATGGGCTCACGAGTAGGAGAGACCTTGCTTCTATCCCAGATCTGCCACTTGGATATGTTGCTTAAAACTCTCCATGCTGGGGTGCCTGGGTGGCTCAGTTGCTTGAGGGTCTGACTCTTGATTTGGGCTCAAGTCACGATCTCAGGGTTGTGAGATCGAGCCCCGCATTGAATGCCGCGCTCAGAGATTTTCTCTCGGCCTCTGCCTCTGCCCCTCCCCCTTCTTGCCTGCTCTCTCTCTCTTTAAAATAAATAAATAAAATCTTAAAAAACACACACACAAAACAAAAAACCTCTCCATGCCTGCTTCCTCATCTGTACATGAGATCATACTATGTGAGACTATATTCACAATCCAGGGTAAGAGTCACTGAGTGCACTAAGTTTAATACAAATAGGCATATGAAAATCGGGGGAGGTGCATTCTAGGAAAAAGGAACTGCGGAAGGCTTGTTGGCAGGGAACTTGGAACATGTGATAGACTATAACAAGGTCAATGAGACCATCTCATAAACTTATTAAGCAACTAGCATTTTTTTACATCTTCAGAGTCAGCATTTCTCTATATAGTGCATATATAACTAATAAAGCAAAACTTGGGGCACCTGGGTGGCTCAGTTCGTTAAGTGTCTGACTCTTGGTTTCGGCTTGGGTCATGATCTCAGGGTCCTGGGATCGAGCCCCGCGTTGGGCTCCATGCTCAGCGTCAGCTTCTCCCTCTCCTTCTGCCCCTCCCCCTGCTTGTGCTCTCTCTCTTTCTCTCTCTCTCTCTTGCTCACTCTCTCTCAAATAAATAAAAATTTAAAAATAAATAAATAAATAAAGCGAAACTTATGATTTTAAGGAAATAATTTTCTCCAAACATTTAAGTGTTGATTGCAAACCTCAGTTAAGTTCTTCTATCCATTTAACTAAAATCATAACACGAACACACTGGATGTTCTTAAATGCATCCAACGTCTTAAAAACCTGATAATACACACAACTAGTTTTGCAATGATTACAGAAATTATTGTGTAAAATTTATTTTTAAATTGCTAGTGTCATGGATTTAAGGTTGCTTGTTCATCATCTCAATTGTTACCCACATTTTAATTCTTATTTTTATTTTATACTTTCCTGGGATTCCTATTTCTACATCAACTTATGGTTGCAATAATCATACAGATCACACACACACACACACACACACACACACACACACACACACAATTCAGACTAGCCAAAGTTGCAGATTCTGTTATCAAATGATCGATTCTTGGTGGGGATACCCAACCTAGCAATTCAAACCTGCAGTCTTTAGGTTGAGTCTTTTAAAAAATAATCAAGTCTCATTTCTGATGTCACAGAAATTTTAAGTCCCTTTTAAGTTCAAATAGATTCTGAGTTTTAGAAACCAGAAACATATATTCTTTAAAGTTCTCACAATCTCTATTCGCCATCCCACAATTCAGCCATTATTTTATACTGATTTTGTCTGTCAGTTTAACTGGCCATACTTTATCAGTACCTCATTATCATTATAGAGTAATCTAGAGGCTTGCTACTCAAAGTGTGGTCCAGGGACCAACAGCATCAGCACCATGTGGGATGAAGAATCTCAGCTTCACCTCAGACAAGCTAACTCGGAACCTGCATTTTAACAAGACATCCACCCACCCCTGTGATTTGACTGCACTTTAAAGGCAAGAAGCACTAATATAATGAATTCATCTCCCTGAGGATGAGGGGTCAAGCCTGCAGTTGGTACTCCCTTTTCAGTGCGTGCAATTAATTTATCATCTCAGAACCCACTTTTTCTTCTTCTTTTCTTATAGTCTGAGATTGTATTTTAACTGCTAAGATTTTCTGCTACACTGATTAAAAGAAGCGGGCCTGGGACTGAATCTGAGAAATCCAACATTGAAGAAGGGGATAGATGAGGAGGAGCTGTCCAGAAAGCTAGGAGAAAACCAGGTGGGCTTGACTCATGGAAGCCCAGAGCAATGACATTTCAAGGACGTAATATTTGTCAGTTTCTCTTATCGCGCTGACAAGCATGTAGTGAGCACTCCATAAATATTAGCCATTGTTCCTGCCATGGTTAGTAGTGTAATTTAAGTTTTGTTTTCTCTTTAAAGATTTTTTATTTATTTACTTGAGAGAGAGAGAGAAAGAGAACGAGCAGGGGCGAGGGGCAGAGGGAGAGGGAGAAGCAGACTCTCCGCAGAGCAAGGAGCCTGATGCGGGACTCGATCCCAGGACCCCACAATCATGACCTGAGCCGAAGGCAAATGCTTAATCGACTGAGCCACCCAGGTTCCCCTAATAGTAGTAATTTAACAATGAAGAATGGATGCTGTCTTTGACAAGCTGGAAAACTCAAGGAGCATCACCACAGAGGTTTTCCACAAGAGCCATTTTCCCGCTCCTGAATGATGGGCTAATTTGCAGATCGACCTCAGAAAAAAATAAGGTCAGAGGAAATAGCCTATTCGCTGGAGTGTTTACATTTCCTTTGGAGGGCAGGATGGATGATAATGTGAGTAAATAAACTTACTTTTAAAAGAATGCTACAACTTTTCTTCCACTCCGTTTACTGGCCTTTGACCATAGCACTCTATGCATTTACTAATTTTTTTTTAACATAAGCAAATGGTCTGAATGATGTTTTCAAAATCCCCTGCCCTACAGGAGTGAGAGGTCTAGTCCTAGAAACCCAGGGAAAGAGTTGATTTCTCTGAGACCCTCCTAAAATACTGTTTTGGTCTTGCAGAATTATGCTCTGTTAGACGCTGATCTGACTAAGGGATGAGGAGAGAATAATGCAAAGACATTCTAGAAAGTATATTGATTAGGACAAACTGACTCCAATAATCTATTTTACGGTTTGAATATGTTAGTAGATCGTATTATCATAAGCATTTAGCTATTAGCCAGCAATCCTTTGTATATGAAGCTGTTGCATTTCAAACTGTTCGGTGTGTGTGTGCCATCTCTTTAGAACTGGTTAAAAACCATGGATTTTACTTACGACGTTGTCTTGAGCGCCTTGTGTGGGGACCTGCAGGGAGTTTACAGAGACACCTGGTGGCTGGTAAGTTGAAGTACCCTGGCTTTGTTAGAAAAGAAAGGATTTGAATTGTGTCTAAAATTTGGGTCAATTTTGTGGTTGAGAATTTCATTCTTTCTTCCAAATCTTTTAGTAGGATTGCAGTCACATACTTAAAAAATGGACTTTGATTCTTACAGATGATTTTTATAACCTTTAGCCTCTCTTTCCTTAAAGAAACAATCAACCAAGTGAATGGACCAGCACCATCAGCTGGGCTAAATCTAGCCAAGGCTAGGATGAGGGGGAGGCAAGAGCTAATGTCAGGAGGTGCCGGTCAGTAATGAATATATACAGCATTTTAATGCGATATTTTAGAAAGTGCAAACTAATGCAAAAAAAGTCATTATCAACAAAAAATGTCAAAATTATAAATAGCAGGATCAGTATTGCTGATTTTCTCTTTGCTCTCAGGCTCCAATAGGGCTCTGAAAGGCTTTGAGAAGAGCGAAGGTCTGATGGCCTTTGCTGATGGCCTCTCCCCCACCTGGCTCATTCATGGTCAGTGGATGCATGTCCAGGGTTTCCTTTGTCCTTCCAGTGGCTCTTCAGGTTTCCTCTAATTCAGATCACAGGTAAGGAGCCTGGGTCAATGGCAGTGATAGGCAAGAAGAAGAAATGGAGAATAGAAAATTAACAAATGGCTCCAAGGGGAAACAACTGGGAATTCCGTCTTCCAGTTCTCCTGTTTTATTTGTCAGGACCCTCTTTCCTCCGCCTTCCTCCCAAAGATGCTTCTCAGAGGCAGGGACCTAAACCATTCATTCCCACTGAGCTGCTTTTTGCGAGGCATCTGAGCCCAGGAGACTCGGGCACTGAGGGCAGGTGCCCGATGTCGCTAAAATGATGTTTGCTCTGGTGAGAAAGCCCCTTGTCACGCTTTTCTGTTTTAATATGTCCCTTTAGTTCCTGCTGGCCAGGACGAGGGTGGGGGGCGGTGAGTGAGGACCTGGGCCCATGGAGACACGCTGCTTCTCAGGGGGTGCGCGTCTGTGTGAGATGCTGGTGGCCAGAAGCTCCCAAAATAGACTGGCCACCCGAAGTGGCAGGCTACAGTTAACAGGAGAAGTGACCCCCTCCCGCCTCCTCCCTGCTTGTCTCTCACCTAACCCTTGCCTTGTCATCAGAGAGATGGTCACTGGAAATAGCAGGGAAATATGGTGTAATTGTAACCACACGAGCTGCTATGAAAGGGGAAGGAAAGCCAGTGGGGTAAGAACATACTGAGGCAGGAAAGGATAAGAACAAAGGAACATTTCAGAAAGCCCCAAGAAGCAAGTGGCCCAACAGGGAGACCCAAAGGGTCTCACAGATAGGGGTTCCGCAGCACATGGTGAAGAAAGTCTCCAGCAATAAGAGGAAGCCGAGGGGTACTCATCCTAAACAACTGAGGAAAGTCTTATGGCTTTCAAATATATTCCCTTAGGGGGTTTCAGGGAGAATAGTGTGCGCCCTCTGACAAAGCACCGACACCAGAGCCTGCCATGGTCTCCGGATCATTCACCCGGACACATCGGATACCCTGTCTCGTGTATCAGCTGTTCTCCTGACCCAGAAAACTGCATATCCCTTATCACCTGCTCATGTCTTTTCATGAACTTGGCTCTTCTGTTGGCCACGTAATGGGTCTCTTTTTACCCATGGAGGTTTTGCTGACTACTGGAGCCCGTGTGGTTCAGCAGGGGAATCATATTAACACTTATGGAGAGCCTGCTCTATGCCAGGTCTGTGCTTGGCACTTTATCTGTTTCCTCTTTAATCCTCAAAATACCCTTTCAAGTAAATATTATAATTATCATTTTTAACAAATGGGAAAACTGAGACTCAAAGAAATTACGTGACTTGCTCAAGCTCATATGACTAGGAAGTGGTGGTCCCAGGACTTGAACCTGGGCCACAGGACTCCTCCTATGTCTTCATGTTTTTTTCTGTTGCGTTAGGTAAGCAGAGATGGGGGAGAGAAGTCTTCCCTCCCACCTCCTGCCTCCATGGCAGATGCCGCTAACTGATCTTGGCGCTTGCTTCCCTTGAGCTAGCACTATGTATAAGGCACAGACTGCATATACAGAAGTAGAAATTATGATCCATATTCTCTCAAGGAGTTTTGCTTTGACCTAGGTTAAAATATTACACAGCACTTAGAGTAGTAGTGTAAGGCTGTAAATAATCCCCTAGCCGTAAGTGCTAAAGAGATTCTGGGAAGCTTATGAATCATAGGATCCACCATCCTTTGTCTGAGAGCTGGCCTTCTCCCCACTTTTTAATTCCTTGGATTTCTTTTCTCAGTTTAGATATTACTCCTCCAATCCATAAATATCTTCTCTGAATCGGAGAGTACAGCACAGAACTGGGCCACATCCCCACTCTCATGGAACTTAATTTCTAGGAGGGAGACAGACCACGAACAAGCAAGTGCACACACACACATGCACGGGCCTTAGCTGGTCATTAAGTGTCGTGAGAAAGTGAAGCAAGGAGGAGATATAGAGAGGGTTGGAGTGTTACTTTGGGGAGGGTCCTCAGGGAAGGACTTTCTGATAGGGTGGCATTTGAGCTGCACCAAGAGGGAAGAGAGAGGAGTTGAGAGGCCATGTCCAAGGGCACCCCCAGGCCGAGGGAGCCAACAGAGCAAAGGCCCAGAGCAGGAGTGGCGTGTTCGTGGAATAGTAAGGAGACCTGTGTGGCTGGGGTGGAGGGAGCGGGGGGAGCGGGTGTTGGAGATGGGAAATCAGAGACACTGTTCTCACTGGTACGGCTTTGGGCTTTCACTCTGGGCACGATGAGAACCCACTAGAGGGCTGAGCAGAGAGGTGACACGGTCAGACTTATGGTGGCCTTATGTGGAGAATGGAACATGGGGCAAGGTTTGCTGTCAGGAGGCAAGTCCAGCGGAACCGGTGGAACCGGTGGGAGTGAGGGATGGCTTGACCCAGGACCCCAGTGGTGAGGGGAAGAGAGATGGCTGGCTTCCAGAAATGCTGCGAAGGTGGAGCAGCCAGGATTTGTTGACAGATTGGATGTGGGGTGCTAGGGTCTGACTTGTGTCTCCCCCACGTTTGTGTGTTGAAGTCCTAACCCCTGGTACTTCAGAATTTGGAGATAGGATCTTGAAAGAGGTGATTAATGTGAAGTGTGAAGTGAGGTCATTGGGGTGGCTCTTAATCCAGTATGACTGGTGTCTTTAGAAGAAGTGGAGATTAGGACACAGATACACTCAAAGAAGAGACTGTGTGAGGACACAGAGCGAAGGCGGCCGTCTAGAAGCCAAGGAGAGAGGCTTCAGAAGAAACCAACCCTGTCGGCACCCTGATCTTGGACTTCCAGCCTCTAGAACTGTGAGAAAATAAATTTCTGTTGTTTCGGCCACCTAGTCTGAGGTATTTTGTTATGGTAGCCCTAGCTCCTAACATGTGGGAGAGAGAGAGGAGTCACTGATGATGCCCAGGAGTGGGGTCTGTTTCATGTCATGGTTACAAGAGTTTGGGAGCTGGCCATTTTCTTTCTTTCTTTCTTTTTTATTAACATATAATGTATTATTTTGGCCATTTTCTTTACAATGCTCAGAAGCACCAAGAGAGGTTGTCCTGCTGGCTTTTGCTATGAGGACTTTCCAGTCTACTACACATCTCTAGCAGTGCCAGAAGGCCACGGGGCAGGAGGGAGACACAGATGTGTGCCTTTACAAAGGGGGGGAAGGACCCCCCACAAGAGTGTGAACATGTTTTGATGCTAGCTACCCCGCTGAGATACAGAGCTCACTGTTCCTGTGTTCTAAGAGGTCCTCCTTCCTTCCTTCCCTGAATCCCTTTTGTTGTGAGTTCACCTGCATTTCCCCAAGCCAAATGGAGTTGGGCATGGTCACTGAGGGATAGGGGTCACCATCCTAGAAACAGAACAGTGCTCTGGGACTCCGTGACATCGCTACAGCCCTGGCTTCAGACTCTGCCTATCTCGTTCACGGGTATCTGAGAGGGACTCACATGTAGTTCTGAAACATTCCCCTGGTCTCAGCCCCCACCCGGCTGTAGCCACAGGTTCCATTATCATGGTATGTCACCCATATTTGGGGATTCTGATTTCCTGCCCGTGAGACTCTGATGGACACCATGAGGAAGCCTCCCCAGCCTCCAGACATCAACCAGGACCGCTGTGCACTCTCTAGCTCTCAAGTGTTTCTGCCTCTTCAGTGGAAAGGCTCATTTTATGCGAGAGCTCCCCCTCTCTAGGAATTTGTACGGGGGCCCTTGGGAGCCTGCCCTGGAAGACGATTTGCATGTCTTTGGATGCGCGGCATTTAGCGTCAGCCCCGGCCTTGCCACACATCTGCCTACAGTGAGCTTGTGCATCATGACACCATTCTCCTTTCAAGCTGTGCTCCTTCTTCATCTGGGCTGCTGGCCCCTATCGCGGTTTGCTTGAGCCTGGGTAAGTGGATTTAAGGATTTGGTGATATGTATCCAAGGTCAGCAAATGATGGCCAGCCATCTATTTTTGTAAATAAAGTTTTATTGGAACACAGCCATGCTCATTCTTTTATACCTTGCCTATGGCTGCTTTCACAGCCCAACTGCAAAGAAGAGTGGTTGCTGCAGAGACCATCTGGCCTGCAAAGCTGAAAATATTTACTATCTGGCTCTTTACCAAAAGAGTTTGCCAGCCTCTGTGATAGATTTAGGTCAGCTAACTTTCACAAAGTGGATATGAGGACTAAAAAGACTACTACAAAAAATAAGTAAGAAAGTAAACAAATAACTCCACCATGGATTGTCAATAATATTAACATTGCTATACAAAAGGACAACAAGAAAAAGGCAGGGCTGTTTTTCTCCTGCCTATACAGCACAGTAAGAATCCTCTAATTAGGTCTGTCAAGAAGTTGGGGGTGGGCAGACATGAAAATGGATGGAAAGAAAGATAGATAAGAGAGAGAGAGGAGAGAGAGAGGAGAGAGAGAGGAATTGTGGCTACAGGTTACATGTCTAATTAAAAAAAAAAATGCTAGAGTGCATTTCCCCCCTTTCATTATCATGTATTTAGCACTTTTTATGGCCAAACACTGTTCTTAGGGGGCAGGCACTATAAAAACATCCCCATTTTATAGAAGAGGAAACTAAGGCACAGAGAGGCTGAGTAATCTGCCCAAAGTCGCACAGCTAGTAGGTGGTGGGCAGGACTTGAATCCAAGCAGTTCGACTCCAGAGTGAATTGTCTTAAACGCTACATGAAATCATTTCTTAATTAGAAAAAATAGACAGAAACAAACCCCACAACGTTTGGAAAGCACTACCTTAGTGGGTAGCCCTTTGGGGAAGGCTTGGCATCCCAGCTGGTGGCCCTTAATCCAAACCCTGGTGCACGGTGAAAGAACTTGGAGACCACTCCTTTAAAGGAACTTTGAGTTTTTAATTTTGAGCCTCGTGCCCAGGATGAATCCAGCAAATGTAGAAAGTAGCAGTGAAATAGGAGCTCAGGTGTGGGGGCCCATGAGGCATCTCCTGAGAATTTAGTGACTTGAGAAGGACTGGTTAGCAGGTGTCACAGCCCTGAGCACCCAAGACAGCTGAGAGCTCAGGCCCCTAGGGGAGGGAGGCTAAAGACCACTGGCATGGCTCTCGGTGGAGATTTGGCGTCCTTTCCTGTCTACCCCTCCTTAGGCCTCAGCTTTTTCATCTGTAAAATGAAGGAGCTCAGCTAGATGGTCTGTAGGAGCTCTTTGTGGGTTAAAACTATTCTGATTTCATATTTAATGAAATGGAGAAAATATTAATGTCATATTAATTTATGGGGGAGAAACCCTTTATATGACATTATTTCTGACTTTTGCAATTAAAAAAAAATGTAGCAGAAGGAAGGTATTTGTCCTCCCTCTTCCTTCTTCTGCTACTGGGGAGGTCTTTTAGCAAAAGAATTTACTAGGATTCTCTGTCAGGCGGGAGCTCTATTCCAAGGGGTGGAAACACTGTCATCATTCTTCTGGAGCCAGGGATACCCCCAGGAGGATGGGCAAAGGGTTCTCAGCAGCTTTAACTGAAAAGAGTTGAGTAGGGACCCTGAGGGTGGAGAGAGAGACAGGAAAGGATACGAGACCATTCAAGGTAGACTGTGTGTGGACTACATCGCAACCCCATGAGAACAGGAAAAGAGTATTTAGAAGCATCCTCTGCACATAGAAATGTGTTCATGAGCAAGACAGAGTTCTGCTAATGGCCCGTGTCCTTCCAGGTCTCGAAGACATGACAACATGTTCTATGGCATTTAAAAAGATGGCTGCCACGTGAACCCTATTGGTCTCTGCCTGGTTGGATTCTTCTGGGTGACCTTTCTTTTCCTTCATTGTGCTTTTCTATACTTTCTAATTTTTCTGCAATAGGTATGTATCATTTATGTAATAAGTTATGTTAAGAATATTTTGATCTTATGGAATGTCTTTAATATCTTACTATCATATTTTGGCTATAAATAAGTGCCTCATAATTGGTCCATCAAGGGAGATTGGGCTCCCAGAAACTCTGAAATGGCTGGAATACTTTGTGAACTTGTGACAAGCAACTGCCACTTCTCAAAAGGAGCAGATGTTGAAAAGATTTTTGTGCTCTCTAGAAATACTTTGAATTGTGGGTCCCCTTTTTCTGGCCAAGAGTATACTCCACTGGGTGATGGTTTTGCACCAACTATGGTGAGATGCTGTTCAGAATTAGTAGGCATGAGCTGGGGAAAGGTAGCTGTTGGTATGAAAATCATGAGCTTCCAAACTTAAATATTTGAGTGTTCTGTTAACCTGAATTAATACACCAACAGATATGTTGGGTCCTAAGTTAATGAGGCACTCTGAAAATGGTGTATTCAGGGGGTTCACATTTCTGGTTGGCTAAGTTTTATTCAGATTATTTTCATTGTCTGAGCCCACATTTTAGAAAATCGGTCCAAAGCATATCTGCCTGCTTCTCAGCCTTATTTAGCATTAACCTTAAATAGTGAATTCAACAGATTTCTTCTTCTACTTAGTGCCCTGTAAATTCCGGGACCATTGTATTACTCGTCTCTTCTTTATAGAGTTGGGAGCTGAGTGATTTGGTATAAAAATAAGCAGGTCCCTGGGAGAACACCTAGTGGTTGTTTTTAGAATGAATTTTTAAACATATTTTCCATCTCTGTTGAAATTCTTATTTTGTTCATGCGTTGTTCTTTTAGAATGAATTGGGGTGGAGTTTGCTTTTAGTCATTAGCATCTTTGCCCTAAAGGTAGAATTGCCCCCTCGAAAGTACTGATTTCACTTGGATTGTTAACATTGGTAGGTTAGCATCAACTGTTAACTATTTAAAAAAAAAATTATAAGTGACCCAAATGAATGAACTGAGTTAGTCAAAAACAATCAAAGATCACCAGGGATGATCACCTTCCAAGCACCAGCACCAAGTGTTCAGACCACCTATCACCAGGGCCTGCTCCGAGTGTCATGAGGAATCAAAGAGACATAGGTAGAGAGTCTCTAACCATGAGAAGGCATCACCCAGTGGCCGTCAAATGCCACGTGGCTGAATGACAAGGAAGAGGGACAGTGTTAGTGTGGGGAGCACACTGGGTTGGGGCAGGTGGCCTGGATTCTCTCTCTGGCCCCGCACTGCTAGAGGCAAGCCACTCACATCTCTAGACCTCAGTTTCCTCATGTGAAAATGAGGTATTCAACTCAATTTCAGAAGGACCTGCAACCTCTGAGACACCAGAGCAGATGGTTTGCTGAAAGAGGGCCCGAGGGTTTGTAGCAGGAACTGTGTCATTTGACGGGTGAGTCAGACTGGGGGCATCGGGAAAATAATGTCTTCCCAATCAACACCAGGGCATAGGCAATTAGGAAACACACTTAGCTGATGGCTTGAGTGTCTGTTCCATTTGGAGGATAGATTCCTGAAGAGGGACAGGGTGACTCATCAGATGGCTGTAACCTGATGAAATACAACTATCCAATTTCCTTGCTCTGATTCCAGGCAAGCAAATGATCTTAATTTGGTTTTCCAAGGCAGTTTCCCCAGGCAAGAAGAGGGATAAGTTATGGCAATTGGAAATTGACATTCTTTTGTGGGAGCAAAATTAGATCACATGTGAGAAATGACTGTGAAATTAAATAAAGTGGCATTCAAATGCAAAGAAACAGCATCCTTATTAATATCACCATTAGTTATGAATCATCTTTGTGCTGATTTGGTTAGCTTTTGAACCATTTTTTTTCCTTTTTCAGAGCTAGTAAACCCTGGGTGCCTTGGTGATTATAGATAGTCTGGGTTTGCAAAATCAGAGGCAAAATTTACTAACATTTACATGGTGCTTTTTTTTTTAAGATTTTATTTATTTATTCATGAGAGACAGAGAAAGAGAGAGGCAGAGGCAGAGGGATAAGCAGGCTTCCCACGGAGCAGGGAGCCTGATGCGGGGCTCAATCCCAGGACCCTGGGATCATGACCCGAGCCGAAGACAGACGCTTAACCGACTGAGCCACCCAGGCGCCCCTACATGGTGCTTTTGCATGAAATATCCCAGTAGCTCTGGGAGAGAGAGAATACTATGTTCCTGGTCTCCAGCTCAGGAAGGCTCAGTACTATAGGGCTAGGAAGTGTTCAGGCTTGCAGTTAAACCTAGATCTTGGGACTCCAAATCCTAATCGCAGTATGGCTGCTTCTGAATGGAGTGAATGTTCTTCTCCCATTGCCTCCCCCCACACTCACACACATTACCACAGGAGATCTGTGCCCGATCTTGAAGAAGTTGAAGCAGAAGATAATCTGTTCTGGAGATCATGGAATTGCTTCTCTTTCCCTCTTCAAATGCCACTTGAAGCGCATTCATAGAGCCTTTCCAGAGGATGCCCCGTGGCAGAGTCTGCTGGGCTTCCCTTAGTCCTTCGACTCAGGCTCGATCTGCTTGCTGCAGGTGTAGAAAGCGCCTATTTCTTTCTGCAGTCTCGGGGGGAGGGGGGTGTTGGGCTCCTACCTGACTTCCTCTGAAAGTTTGGTCTGGATGTTCCTGCTGAAGGTGGCTAGGGACCCTCGGCTGGGACAGCTTCCCCAGATCAGCACTGCCTGACTTAGCCCACCCAGGTTCCTGCATCTCTGCAGCCAAAGCTGTCTGGCTCAGATTACCAGAGGGGAGGGAGGGCAGGTCTGAATCTCTGGATCTCTGGGCCCTAGGTACACTGCAAGCCTGAGCTCTCCATCTGCTTTGGCAGAGTGGGATCTTTGGACCCAGACCCTTCCCATTCACAGAGAGAAGGGGAAGACCGCTGCCTGCCTGAGAATTTGTAGAAGCTCAGGAAAAAGATGAACTGGCCCTATTCCTGCATCTCCTTTTGCTGGATTTACTTGGTTGTCTCCAGACTGAGAGGTAAGAGGCTGATGGGTGTGTAACCATCTCAGCTCATTTGGGGCCACTTCTTTCGTGGCAGTGGGCCAGCAAACAGAATAAATGCTCTCACTGCGAGGAAATGTTCGTGCCTCTTATTGATGAGCCAGAAAAAAAACTCTCATATACCCAAAGCTTGCCCCTAGCTGATGCTGGGTGGTGCCCAGTTCTAGTCCTCAGTTTGCTGTTCTTTGCTTTGAAATATACATGACATTGCATGTTGATCCAGGTCCCTCTTTTTGAGCAGCTGTAGAAGCAGCAGATGGAAAATATGCTCAGAAGTTGTTTAATGACCTTTTTGAAGATTATTACAATGCTCTTCGTCCAGTGGAAGATACAGATAAAGTCCTGAATGTCACCCTGCAAATTACACTTTCTCAGATTAAGGACATGGTGAGTAACATAAAGTGGTGACTCTTTGAAATGGTGCTTAGGTTGAAACTAACCGTGTTTTCCAAAGAGGTGTCTTACCTGGAATTTGAGAGAAAATGAGAATAGACAGCAACATGTACAAGCTGGTGGGGGAAGGAAATACCAAGGAAGGAAACTCTCTACAAAAGTAATTTCGCTAGATGTTAACCTAATCCTGGCCATTAACAGTAACAGCCTTGATCATCCAAACAGGGATGGTGTCATATATCACATGATTCCCTTTCTATGAAATGTCCAAAATAGGCAGAACCCTGGAGACAGAAAGCAGAGTAGTGGTTGCCAGGGGCTGTGGGAAGAATGGGGGAATAGTGGGTGATGAATTGATGGTCATAAGGTTTCTTTTTTGGGTGGACAAAACTGTTCTGGAATTGGATAGTGGTGATGGTTGCACAATATCATGACTATACTATAAGCCACTGAACCATACACTCTAAAATGGCTAAATGTTGAGTTTTGTGTTATATGAATTTTATTCCTGTTTTTTAAAAAAAGAAAGGTGGTGTTTTAAGATGGCATATCTTATTTAGTGCTTATATGCATTTAGGTCACGAAGTTGTGAAACTTGACTTTCTTCTGTACATTGTAGATATTTCCTGACTTTCTTATTCAAGTGAATCATCAGTGGATCAACTTTCAGAGAAATTTGGGCTGTTGATCGATGCAAAGATCTGATGGCTTAAACACCTGTCCACTTTACATTCAGAACACTAAATCAAGCAGAAAAAAAAATGGCTTTGACAGTCAGTCAAAGGGATAGACTAGAAACGCTCTCATTGATTTAATGAAAGTAGATTTGTGCTCTTGGAATTTCTGTTGTAAAGAACAAGTGCTCTAAAGATGGAAGGCATTTGGTTGAAGTGTCTACTGGACAGTTATATCATGGTTACTTGTACAGGATGAAAGAAACCAGATTCTGACTGCCTATTTATGGATCCGCCAAATCTGGCATGATGCGTATCTCACATGGGATCGAGACCAGTATGATGGACTGGACTCCATCAGGATCCCCAGTGACCTGGTGTGGAGGCCTGATATTGTCCTATATAATAAGTAAGTATGAGTCAGTCCTTTCTCACGAATGAGCTTATTGATTTACAAAGAATTGAAACATAATGAAAAAAGAATGTTTAAAACATGCTTGAAGTTAAGTACCAATTCATCCCAGTGCCTAGGCCCTGGGATGATGATGATAAAATCTTAGATAATAAAATAATAGGTCATAAAAACTTAGAGCTATAGTCCCCTTTTGGATGAGAACCTGCATTTTGGGCTGTACTAGTTTCCTAGGGCAACGGTAACGAAGTACCACAAACTGGGGTGCTCAAACAGCAGAAATGTATTCTCTCCCAGTTCTGGAGGCTAGATATCCAAGGTTGGTTCCTTCTGAGGCTGTAAGGGAGAATGTGTTCCATGCCTCTCCTCTAGCTTCTGGTGGTCGCTGGCAGCCTTTGTTGTCCCTGCACTTGTAGAAGCATCACCGTGATCTCTGCTTTCCTCTTCACCTGGTGTTCTTCCTGTGTGTTGTCTGTGTCCATTTTTCCCTTTTATAAAAATAAAACTCATGTTGTATTAGGGGCTCACCCTACTCCGGTATGACCTTGTCTTAATTAATTACATCCACAATGACCCTATTCCAAATAAGATTACATTCTGAGGTGCCAGGGGCTAGGATTTCAACATATAAATTGGGGGAGGGCACAATTCAACTCATAATAGTGGTGGTCCCTTCTCCAAGATCATGTATCAATAACAATGATACTACTAAGATTAAATCAGAATGGGCCAGCTAGCGGCTGGCCTGTGGATTTTGGACATTGGAGTGGAGGATGAACTAGATCATAAAATCTTCAGTTGCCCTTTCTTGGTTTCAGAGCAAGGGGCCTTGAGTAAAGGGTAGAAGGTTTATGTTTCTCAAACTGTAAAGTGCACATGAAGAGCTTTGTTAAAATACAGATTCTGATTCAGTAGGTCTGGGGTAGAGTTTGATGTTCTTCATGTCCACAAGCTCCAGAGGTCTGTGCTGCTGGTTCTTGGACCACACTTTGAGGAGGAACCACATTGCTCTATTACAATTCAGGTTCCGTTGCTCCACCTGTTGTCAAAGGAGCTTCTCTCTTTTTATTCTGGAACCCAAGGTCCTGTGGGTTGGGAATGGTTCCTCTTTGACTCAGAACGGGGTGAATGAGGGGCAGTTCAGAGGGGCTCTCCTGAGAGCTCAGCCTTCTAGTGGGCATGAGTTTCTTTTCAGGAAGAAACACTGGTGGGTTGCAGCCTGGATTTTAGCCTTATTCCTTACTCAGAGAGCTCATCCAAGGGTCATGACCTATTGAATCATAGCACTCATCCTGCTGACCATTTTCCACTCTGTGTGGCGAGAGGGCCCTTCCATATTCCTTTCCAAGCAAGACAACATCCCATGGCTACTGCTTTTATTATTCCAGTTTACTCCCCCCTTCTCTCTCTCTCTCTCTCTCTCTCTCTCACACACACACACACACACACACAGAGAAGGCAAGAGAATGAGCCATGTTGTCCATTAGCTCCTCTCACTCACAGGGTGCAGATAATCAGAGAATATAGTTGATATAGATCACTAACAGCATTCTATCAGTTCTAACAGTTCTTCCTGGGAAACAAACAGAATGCTGGTTCTCCTCTTCCTCCTGCTTTGGTTGACTGAAGCAATGACTAACTCTTACTGACATGCTTCTTTGCAAGCTTGCATGGTCATCTAAGTTGAACCTGCCCCAGTCCCCGCTTATTCCAGAAACCAGTTGTGTGCTCATGAGCTCACACAGACCTACTGTGGCTTTGGTAAATTCTGTCCCTTTCCCCCCCAGATCATTGGCCTTGAGATGTGTGAGTTCTCTTCCCTGTCCCTTTTACACACAGAATCTTTTCATCACACTGAGTAATCAACTCTTCTGTTCCTCTGGGTTGACTCTTTAGTCTTCTCTTCCCTCCTGTCTCAGATAGTTCTGTTTCGGATCCTTTATTCTGCTTTGCATTCTCTTTCTCAGTAATGTCAGAGTTTTATTACTTAGAGGAAACTCTAAATGTGGCTATGGTTGGATATCATTTGCATTCCTATAACCAGCTAAAATGAGACTAGAAGAGAGTTACAGGATCAGGCAAAGAAGGGACCTCGGTCATAACCATTTCCCTGACCCTGATCCGTCTAGCTGAATCCCTGGAACTGTAGACTCTTCTGATCCCAGATATAATATTCTCATTATTTCTCAGAAGGTGGCATTGAACCTTGTAGACCACAAAATGGGCTTTCTGAGTGGCGGTGGGGAGAGGAAAGAGGGCTATGTGGTAGTGATCCAGTCAGGTGTGATAGATAGTTTGGATGGGAAGATGCTTCACATCTAGATTCACCACTGGAACCTGAATCCATGGGCTGGACTTGCTAGGGTGTGATCAGGATGGTGATGGGTCTGGGAGCTACTTCATGTGAGGAGCAGTTGAATTTGTTGATGCTTGGTTTGGAAGCTAGCAGTTCTTGGGAAGACTTGATGGTGATGTTAGGCAATCAAGGAGAAAATAAGGGAGAGAAAAGAGAGAAATTTGCTCTAGAGGACAAAAACCAAGACAATGAAAAGTTAAAGGGAAGATAAACAATTAAAAAAATAATCATAATGAATAACTTGAGAAATCAATATTCTCAAGAAGTAGTGAGCTCTTTAGCAATATAGTTATTCAAGCAGATACTGCCTCTGTTACCAAATCAGTAAAGGAATAAATAAACAGGGGCTCAAAATTCTGGTGAGGTTGTTTAGTCTAAGTATATGGCCAATATAATGGTTAGTGCAAGAGGCTGCAAGGATTCCTGACATTAGATCGGGTAGAGACTAGGTTATAGAAATTCCGAATGTGCATTTATTATGAGAGAGTTCTAATGGTTGGGTTTTCATGGGCCATCTTAACACTTGGATTTTAGAGCTAGTGAGGAATTGGGTACTCTATCATATTCAGAAAGATTTGTCTAGATTTTAGCACTAGGGTTTGTTTAAGTCATCTAGTGGTTGAGAAAATGGCAAACCTGTTAGATGAGATTGTATGTAAAGGAGGGAAAGAGGAACAGGTTTGAGGAAAACGATGATGAGTTTGGTGTGGGACCTGTTCAGTTTGGGGGACCAAAGGAACATTCACGTGGAGACAACCAATGAAGGGACTGAAAAGGCAATCCTCAAACCTGGAAAGAAGGTTGGGGAAGAGATATCAAAAACCCTGTGAGCCCTTATAGAACTACTCAAGGAAGGAGAGAAAATGACTACAGATAAAGTTGGTGAAACTCTTCACGGCAGACATTCACAAAAGACACTTGAAAGAAATGGTTAAAGGGGTAGAAGGAGAAATGAGAGAGAGAGTTGTGTCGTAGAAACCACGGGAAGAAAGGATGTCGAGGAACAACCTATACTGTGAAATGCTTGGGAAGAGTTGACTAGGTTAGGGACCCAGAACAGGTTTTTAGATTTGTGTGTTTGCAAGTTATGAATGACCTTTGAGAGAGCACATGTTGGGAAGAAGCCAAATTGCAAGAATAAAAACAAAATGGGGAATTGACAGCAGCGTGTATCATTTCCAGTGTGTAGAAAGAGAGGTGGGATGTGGGAAGTGCCTTAGAGGAAGGGAAGTTGGTAGGAGAGACTGGGGAACAGCATTGGGAAGGGTCTCAGTGAGCCAGAGAGAGTAAGAGAAACCAAGAGATGCAAAATCCTGAAGGAGACATGGGAGGAAAGGAATCATAGTACCAAGAGGGAAATTAACCGTCGAAAGAAAGAGGGGGACTTCTTTTTGATATGGAATTGTCCAAATAGATTCTCTCTGATCCTGAGATCTCTCCTCTTACACCAAAGAAGGTAGGATGGGTGAGTGATATTCTCAGTTCATCATAGTGCTCACTTTTCATTCAGCTAACTATATACATTTCTCATCGTTACAGAGGTTAGGTTCAGGGATTTTCAAAAAACTTCATCTTGTTACTTCATCTTTGTCACAAAGACCCTCATTAAAGACACTTCTCTTTAAACCCTCATTAAAGACCCTCATTAAAAATTGAGCACCCACGTAACAATAAAAAAATTTAAAAAAATTAAAAAAAAAAAGAAATATAAAGATACTTAAACACTAAAAAAAAAAAAAAAAAATTGAGCACCCACGTTAACTGTAATGGTCTGATTTGGTCCACTTCAATCAGACCATTACAGTTAATGTTGTGGTGCCCAATTTTTAATAAGTGGGAAAAAATAATTTAAAAACATGACAGTTCTTTGATCCAGCACATCTTCTCCTGGCAATTTAATCTAAGGAAAGAGTCAGTGGATAAATGCAAAGATTCGACTATAGCATTGCTTGTAAATGCAAAACCTGGAAACGACAATGTTGAACATTGATGGATTGGTTAAATAAGTATGGCATATCTATATAATAGAATATAAAGGAAACTATTGGCCATGAAAATAATGTTGCAGGAGAATATGAATGAATAACCACATTTAAAATTTTTTTTTAAAGATTTTATTTATTTATTTGAGAGAGAGAATGAGAGATAGAGAGCACGAGAGGGAAGAGGGTCAGAGGGAGAAGCAGACTCCCTGCTGAGGCAGGGAGCCCGATGTGGGACTCGATCCCGGGACTCCAGGATCATGACCTGAGCCAAAGGCAGTCGCTTAACCAACTGAGCCACCCAGGCGCCCAACCACATTTTAAATTTTGTATCATCTTTTTTTGGGGGGTAAATTAACTTTTTTATTTCGGGATAATTTTAGATTTCCAGAAAAGTTGCAAAGATGGTACAGAGTTCCCATATACCCTTCACCTAGCTTCCCCTAATGTTACATCTAGTGTTACATCAAAATAACATAGTACATTTTTCAAAATGAATACAATATTATTAATTAAACTATAGACTTTATTTGGATTTCATCAGTTTTTCCACTATTGTACATTTTCTGTTCCAGAATCCAATCCAGGATACCTTACATATTACATTTAGCCATAATACATTTTATAGGGAAAAAATGATAAGGAAGATGGGGAAAAATGCATTAAATGTTAATAAGAACTTATCAGTTAGGGTTGTAAGCATTGGAAACTGACTTTGGCTACCTTCTGAAAAAAGGAATTTGTTGAAAGGGTATGGTACAGCTCACTGAATTAAAGGAAAAAAAAAAAAAACAATGACCAGTTCTTAGAAAGGACAGAGTGGATAGACTGGGACTGCTCTAGAGTTTGAGACAGCAGGGATTACTGAGCTGGTTTATTTATTTGTTTTATAAGGAGGCATCACCAGAGTGACTGTTTTTGGTCTTTGGGTCACTCTGCTTAAGATCTAAACTCCAGGGAGAGTGAATCAGTTGGATCTAGCACAGGTCACATGGCCAGCCCCTGGCCAGGGGAGGCTGGAGCACCTTGATCAACATTTCATCTGCCTTGCAATGGTGGTGGAGAAAGTCATTCTCTAAAGGAAAATAGAAATTCTGTACCCAGGCATAAATGTTGATAAAGCAAAAAGAAAATATATCTAGAATAAATTATCTCTTAATTATGGGTCAATGAATTTTTTTTTAAGATTTTATTTATTTGAGAGAGAGGGAGTGAGTGGGAGGGAGAGGGAAAGAGAATCTGAAGCAGACTCCACACTGAGTGCAGAGCCCGCCGCAGGGCTGGATCCCAAGACCTCGAGATCATGACCTGAGCTGAAACCAAGAGTTGGATGCTTAACCGACTGAGCCACCCAGGCGCCCTTGGGTAAATGAACTTTTGTCTGCGTTTTTCAAATAAACATGTACAACTCTTCCAACAGCAGCAAAAGGCTATTTTAATATTCTTGTGCCCAAAGTTAACAAATCAGGTAAGTAGAGCCTCCCTATTAGATTTTAGCCTCCACATATTTACTTTTTATCTAGATGTTTGAATCGTTATACCTGGACTAAGAGAGTGGCTTTGGAAATGAAGAGGAAGGGGCATAGAGCAGAGATGCTTTAAAGGAAGCATCCAAGAGACGTTGGCCCTGAGTAGTTACAGGAGATGGAGGAGAGGGGCAAATTGGAGTTGATTCTGACTTTCAGCTGGGGTGACAGGGAGAATGGTGATCCATTGCCAGAGACACCAAAAGGATGTGCACAGGTCAGTGAGCTATCCAGAGTAAGGAAGTTGATGAGTTGTCTTGACAAGTGGCTTTCATTCTCCTCCTCTGACCTCCAGGGCTGATGATGAATCTTCTGAGCCTGTGAACACCAATGTGGTCTTGCGCTATGATGGGCTGATCACCTGGGATGCACCAGCCATCACCAAAAGCTCCTGTGTGGTGGATGTTACCTATTTCCCTTTTGATAACCAGCAGTGCAACCTGACCTTTGGTTCCTGGACCTACAATGGCAACCAGGTGGACATAGTCAATGCCCTAGACAGTGGCGACCTCTCCGACTTCATCGAAGATGTGGAGTGGGAGGTCCATGGCATGCCCGCTGTGAAGAATGTTATCTCCTATGGCTGCTGTTCTGAGCCTTACCCTGATGTGACATTCACTCTTCTTCTGAAGAGGAGGTCCTCCTTCTATATCGTCAACCTCCTCATCCCATGTGTCCTCATCTCTTTTCTGGCCCCCTTGAGTTTTTATCTCCCAGCAGCATCTGGGGAAAAGGTCTCCTTGGGAGTGACCATCTTGTTGGCCATGACTGTATTTCAGCTTATGGTGGCAGAGATCATGCCAGCCTCAGAAAATGTCCCACTGATAGGTGAGCTCACAGGCCTTACACTTTGAGCCTAGCTTTGTAGTGAGTGGGATTGTATGTGTTCCTTTAAAGTCAGAACCATCAGGTCAATTTCAGACTCAACACAAGCTGTCACATGCTTCATTTAGTGTCTTCAGTTGGCATCTTTGAATACAGAGATATCTGTTCTCCAGAACCGGTCTTAACGGTGTCTGGGTTTACGTGAAGGGGGAAAGGAGAGGCAATATAGTTTAGAGCAGTGGTTCTCAAAGTGTGATCCCTGGACCCCCAGTGCAACATCGTTTTGGAAAGGCAGATTCTCAGAGCCTACCCCAGACCTACTGAATTAGAAACTTTGGGGCGAGGCCCGGCCAATCTGTTTTAACAAGACTTCTGGGTGATTTTGATGCACTTTCTGTCCACTGGCTTAGAAGTTAAGGCCCTGATTTTGAAGTTAAATCTGCATTTGAATTTAGATTTCACCACTCATTTCTTAACGATTGATCTTAGGCAAGTTACTTAGTCTTTGTTTCTGCTTCATTGCCTGGAAAGGGTGTGTAATTGCTACTCATTGTGTGGTTGCTTAGTGTAGAAGCTGGTGTATGGTAAGTGCACCCTAAGTAGTGACTATTATTGTCTTTTCACAGCACACAGTATCTCTTCTTGGGAAAGGGCGGCAAACAGGATAGAAATGGTTGACTGGATTTTTCAGCCCATCATCTACCCTTAATAGAATAATCCTTAACCTTTATTGGATATAGTAGATGTGGGAGGGCTTATTAAAATGCAGGTTTCTACACTCAAAGAGTGTAGAACAACTTGACTTGCATGATATGAGTTATCCGTCTTTTAAAAGTGTGGTAAAACTCACCTATAAAACCAACTCTGGAGCTTTTCTACTCCAATGTTCTTTCTTCTTACATTAAATTTGATGTCTTATGTATTTCTAGAAATTTCATCTAGATTTTCAAATATGTTATCATACAGCTAAATATTATTTTATTGCATTCTTAATTTCTATTCTGTTATTTCTTCTTTTACATTCTCCCTCCCTCTCTACCACTCCCCCCACCTTGCTTCTATTCTGTAAGTGGCTTTATCAAAGGTTTATCAATCAATCTTATTCCTTTTTTTCAAATAGCTTTTGCTTTTGTTCATCTTTTTGGTTTTTTGTTCTATATTTTAGAAATCTGTGCCCTTACCTTTATTATTTCTTTCCTTAATTTTCCTTTTTCATGAATATTGCTTTATGCAGTCACACGTTAAAGACTAATAGTGACACAGAGGCTTCTTCCTTACCCAACAGTAATGAGATCTGAAGACAATTCTGAGAGTTGCCCAAGATTGTTGTTTATTGAAAGTGGAATTTTTTCACATCATGATCTCAGCAAACATTTAGAAACCTTTCACTCAGTGAAGGGACAGTGCTGAGAACTTTACATGTACCATCTCAATTAAGCCTCGCCCTATTCCATGAATTAGATCCAATTATTATACTCATTTTACAGAGAAGGAAGCTGAGGCTCAGCAGGAAGATCTAACTTGCCCCAGTCTAGTAAGTGACAGACCTGGGATTTGAATCTAGGAAGTTTGATTCAGAAGCTTATACTGGGAACCATTAGTGTATACAGCTTCCTTAGAAAAGGTGTTTGTATATTTTTGAGGGAAACATGAGGCCAGTTTTAAGCTAATTTGGTTGTGGTTATTTTCCAGGCAAATACTACATAGCCACAATGGCCTTGATCACAGCCTCCACCGCCTTGACCATTATGGTGATGAACATCCACTTCTGCGGGGCTGAGGCCCGGCCGGTGCCACACTGGGCCAGGGTCGTCATCCTGAAATATATGTCCAGGGTCTTGTGTGTCTATGATGTGGGTGAGAGCTGCCTTAGCCCCCGCCACGACAGGGAGCAAACCCACCTCACAAAGGCTTATGGCAAACTTCCAGAGCCAAATCAGCAAACAGACAGAAACAAAGGACTTCCCAGAAAGAAGGAAATAAACAAACTGGTAAAGAATGACTTGGGGTGCCATGGTGAGAACCCACAGGATGCTGACAGTTATTGTGCACAGTACAAGGGGCTGATGAGGAATATCGAGTACATTGCCAAGTGCCTCAAACACCACAAGGCCACCAATTCCAAGGGGAGCGAGTGGAAGAAGGTTGCAAAGGTCATAGACCGATTCTTTATGTGGGTTTTTTTCATTATGGTGTTCGTGATGACTGTTTTGATCATTGTAGGAGCAGATTAGTGGGCATTTGGTGTATGGAGACAAATAAATAAAATTCCCTGTGATCTACTCTAATATTTTTCCAAGTCAGATTTACACAGACACAGACACACACACATACACACACACACACACACACATGCAAACACATACATATAATTTATATATATAAATAAATATATATCTAAGATTTAGGGGTTATGGTGTGTTTACTTTCCTTTTTTTTATTTTTAAAGTAGGCTCCACACCCAGCATGGAGCCCACCATTGGCCTGAACTCACGATCCCAAGATCAAGACTGGAGCTGAGGTCAAGTGTTGGCCACCCAATGACTGAGCCACCCAGGCGTCCCTGTTGGGCTCACTTTTTATTTTTAATTTCAAATCAATATTATAGCTACCTGTTAAGTTTAGCAGAAAAAAAATTGTTAAGCAAGAGGTCCAAAATTTCAAGGGTAGGAAGATGAAGGAAATAAAAAAGGATCCCTTTGAGAGCCTACCAGAGTGGTAGGTGGCTGGCCTTTAGATCACACAATTAACATGGCAGATAACACAGTACCTTACATTACTGTTTAAAATTTAGAGCAAAACAAAACAAATTTCATTTTCCCCTTCGCCCATATTTTTAAAAAGATTTTATTTATTTGAGAGAGAGAGAGAGAGCACGCAGAAGCATGTGGGGGTAGGGGCAGAGGGAAAGGCTCTCAAGCAGATTCCCTGCTGAGCACAAGCCCCATCTCACAACCCTGAGATCATGACCTGAGCTGAAACCTAGTGGTTGCTTAACTGATTGAGACACCCAGATGCGGCGGCCCCCCTCTGCCACATTAGCCCCTATTAAAACATGCTTTTTAAAAGAAGAAAATAGTCATGGATTCCTTAGTGTGATTTTAGTTGCAATGTTACCTTTCTCAGGACTTGTGCATTTCAAGTCATTTCTCAAATGATGGAATAAAAAGTTTTGTCCCATATAAACAAAGTCTAAGAATCAGCAACTTAATGGGGAAGAGAACTTTCTTCATGATGATGATGTCATATGTAGTGGTTATATTTTATATAAACCCTAAAGATGAAGTTGTTCCTGCATTTAGTCTTTTTTTTTTAAAGATTTTATTTATTTATTTGAGAGAGAGAGTGAGAGAGAGAGAGCCCAAGAGGGGGTAGGGTCAGAGGGAGAAGCAGACTCCCCACTGAGCAGGGAGCCCAGTTGTGGGACTCGATCCCAGGAATCCGGGATCACGACCCGAGCCGAAGGCAGTCACTTAACCAACTGAGCCACCCAGGCACCCCCCTGCATTTAGTCTTTGACTTAAACAAGATAATCAGCAAACTGGGTTCATTCAATTATTCACCAAGCATTTTTTGGGTTTGTCCTACATATAATAAAGCTACATGATTCACATCTGCACTGCGTGTCATAGCAAATTTTATACACAAGTCTGGTCCTTTTTGATCTTCACAATAATTCTGTGAGCCAACCAGGCAGGTACTTCTAGTCCTTTTTCTCAGAGAAGGAAACTGTGACAGAGGAAGGTGGATGGAAGTGACCTACCTCCTCAACATTCGATGAGGTGGTGAGTGGAGCTGGGATTCAGACCCTCATCACTGTGACTCTGAGTTTGGGCCAGATCTGCTAAAGTCACACTGCTTTTGAGCATAATAGATCATGATCTAAGACAGGAGAGACTGAGGGATTCTCATTCTGAATTCTGAATTGCTGTCTTAAATTACTTCCTATGCTTCTCCACTTTTTTCCTAGTTTCAATCAAATGTGTCATCATATTCTTCCCACTCTCATCTGATGACAATGATCCAAGTACTGATAACTATTCCCTAACTTCCAACTCAACTCTTTTACCAGTAAAGCAAACAAACAAAACAAACAAAAGGAACAGAAATGGAGAGAAGACAGGGGTTTACCTAGGAAAGAGGATGATATTTGGTTTAAACATGTAGACATTTTTTATTCTTATGTTTACTTATTTAAAAAGCATTTGTTGTACACCTACTATATACTGAGTGCCATGTCAGCTTTGGAGGGAATGAAACATGGTTTTTGACCCTCCAGTTGTTCACATGTTGCTCACAGTTCAGTAGAGGGCACAGTCAAGGAAATAGACAAATACAACATAGTGTCTAAAGTGAGTGGAAGGATTGACAAAATGCCATGGGAACAATGATGATGAATCTGTTTGAGGGAAAGCTTGGGGGGGTATAACGACCTGGGCTTTGAAGGATGAGCAGGAGTTTGCATGTCTAAGAAGTAGTGAACATTCGTTTGGAAATTTGGTGAAAAAAAGTAGGGTAGAGATTAGAGGGCATTAGGGATTAGAAGGCATTAGGGAAAAGAAAAGAATATGAGCAGAGCTTAGAACAGAGGCCTTGGCCTATTCATGGAATGGATGATGAGGAATTTGAGAAATATAACTTGGAATCAGATCCCTTTTTCTTCTTTATTTGAATTATAGAAGTACTTTGATTAGTTAAAGTTGCATTTGACTACAAATAACAGAAAACTCAACATAGCATGACTTAAGTGGAGAAAGGTTGTTCATCCACACAATGGGAAATCTAAAGATACAAAGTCCAGGGATCTTTTCATCTTTCTTCTGTGATGTTTTAAGGCACTAAATTTATGATAATTTGTTAGAGCAGCAATAAAAAGCTAATATAGTACCCAATGAACAGCTCTGTGTGTATAACTTTTTCCATGTTTTAGATTAATTGCTTGGGATAGATTTGTCTATAGCCAGATTGAGATGTTTTTATTGATCCATGCTTAAAAATTTTGAACTTTATCCCAAAAACATTGGGGAGCCACAAAAGGATTTTAAGCAAGAGAGTGGTAGTGTTTCAGAAACACTACCAGTCAGGTTTGTGTTTCGGAACTAAGACTGTGGGGGCACCTGGGTGGCTCAGTCAGTTAAACATCTGCCTTCGGCTCCAGTCATGATCCCAGGGTCCTGCTCAGTGGGGAGTCTGCTTGTCCCTCTCTCTCTGCCCCTCCCCCTGCTGGTGCTCTCTCTCTCTCTCTCTCTTTCAAATGAATAAAATCTTTAGGAAAAAAAAAACACCAAGACTGTGGTGGCAATTAGAAGATTGTAGAGAAAGGAGAGAAAAGGCAGAGAAAAGGCAGAGAGATCTGTTGGCATGTTTTTTTACCAATTCAAGGAAGTGGTAATGAAGACATGACCCAAGATGGTGGGGATAAGTAAATGAGTCATTTATGGCCTAAAACAAAGTATTTATGGCCTAAATAGACGGGACATGGTGATGGGGTTGATGGGGGGCCGGAGAGAGAGTGGCATTGGGAATGATTCTGAGCTTTCTATCCCAGAAAACGGAAGTGAAGAGAAAAGGAGGACTGGGTTTTGGAGGAGAGAATTTTGTTCAGGACATCTTGTATTGGAAATGCCTGTAGGACACGCTGGTGGAGATGTCTAAGAAGTAGTGAACATGTGCTCGGAAATTTGGTGAAAAGTGAAAGCTTAACAAAAGATTTTATACTCTGGTTAATTGTTAAAATATTTATTAAGTGATTTCAGTGGGTAAGACACAGTGCTACAAACTAAGAGACTGAAATGAAGAGAAACACATTCTTTGCCAGAATTCCAGATGATTATAATCATTATGTGGCATTAAAGCATTTACCTTATTATACTGTCATTTCTTCATTCGTGCGTCTGCGTCCTCAAGTATACCGAGATCCTCTCTGGGCCTCATGCCCAGAAATTCTGTCATTTTCTCTTTTTATCTTTTGGGATAAGGATATTCTCTTTGTATGCAATAAAGGGCCTAGTGTGGGGTCATCAGCTGTGAAGCGATTGTTAGCGGATGAATGAGTGAAAGGAAGAGCTGTAAGAGGGTCTGACCAAGGGCTTTAGAAACGCAGGCTGTGAAGGGGCTCTTACCCTAGACAATATACTGAAAACAAATCCCAGATGAATGAAGGATTTAGAGGTAAAAACACACAAAAACGAAAGGTTTTTAAGAGAATCTAGGAGACTTTCCAAATAAAATTTCCACTTTAAAACATTTTATTTTACTTTATTTTATTTTTTTAAAGCTTTTATTTATTTTTTGACAGAGAGAGAGTCAGCAAAAGAGGGAACACAAGCAGGGGGAGTGGGAGAGGGAGAAGCAGGCTTCCTGCCAAGCAGGGAGCCCGATGGCGGGACTTGATCCCAGGACCCCAGGATCATGACCTGAGCCGAAGGTAGACGCCCAACTGACTGAGCCACCCAGGCACCCCACCACTTTAATACATTTTCAAATGTGGTGAGTACACGAAAGTGGAGTCCGGGGCTCACTGAAGAAGAGGAACAAAGGGGACTGATTCGGATTGGGTGGTCAGCTTGCTGAGGAAGTGGCATTTAAAATGAAATCTGAGAATGAGAAGGAGTTAGCTGGATAAGAGTTGGGGAAAGTGGCAGGTCACAGGCAGTGGAAAAGTTAGAATTCAGGCTCAAGGGCAGAACAGGGCTTATTATTATTTGACAAAGTGACAGGAGGCCAGTGAGGCAGAACCGTACAATCAAATCAGCAACCCATAAGCGAGCAAGGGAGGAGATTGGCAAGGTGAGGAGGCTGGTTCCTACAGAGCCTTGCAAAGTTTAAAAAAACACCAATGTCTGTTTATTGTCCAACTGGCTTGGTGTACTGAGAAGTGTACCTGGGTTTATTAAGGTCCTGACCTTTGTTCTTTCTCCTATAGTCTCTGTGTCTACTTTTCCATGAGCTCATGACTCAGATCAACACTTGCCAACACAGCCATGGGCAAACCTGGCAAATGGGCTGTCTTGGTCAAACTGGAAACACAGGTTCTAGAACGTCTTAGGAAATAGTGGTGAGGCCACCAATAATGTCATCAACTCCAGAGGCTAACATAAGAACTCTCTGCCCATTTCTTCCTTCCTATCAGATCACACCATTGAAATAGGCCTGGCTGTTGAAACTTCATGAGCTTGTCAATATAGCCAAACCTCTCTAGCCCTTATAAAATAGGTCCCATGACAAAACCTTCCTTGTATTCGCGTATCTCTATCTCTTTGCTCTTCCCAGCCAGGCTTCCTCCTTGCGTCATTCAGGGCTCCAGCAGGATATAGATGGTGTGCTCAAATTAGGATGATTCGTGGAAGGTTTAATAAAGGACTAGTAATAGAGGTGTAGACAGGATGTAGAGAAAACAAAGGGTGGTAGAGAACACTAGGACTAACACTCACTCACCTGAGTGAGGCCCGAGAGGAGCCAGGAGAAAGTGGTTACCTGAACCCAGCTGGAGAGAGTGGTGACCTTTGGTTGAGTGAATGCAACAAACTCTGGAAAGAGCGAACTGGGGGAATATATATCCCCACCCCACTCCTTCTTCCCTCCAGTCTCCTCCTAGGGCTCACTATTGGCCAAACTCAATGGAGTCACTCAATGGTATTCTGTTGATGTTGCCATTGATCTGGGACAGAGAGCAGAGTGGCAAAGGGTAGACTTCTTTTCACCCCACTCAGGTGAAACGGCTCTAGCAAAGTTGACCATTCGGTGATTGCCAAATCCACTGGACACCTCTGAGTCCTCTGTGCTGCCTTCAGTACAACTGACCACTTCCTCCTCCTCACCTCTCTTCTCTCTTACTCTCTGTGTTACCACTTTCTGCTTCTTAACTGGCTAATTCTCAGAAACCCTGGCTGCCTCCAATTCCTCTCTCCTCTGGTATAAGTTGATGTCCCTCAGTGTTCCAGCCTCAGCTCTCCTCCTCCATGTTTTTTACTACCACATATATCCTGGTGATTCTGAAAACTACTTGTTCAGTCTTGTACTCCCTTTAGTTCCAAACCCAGTATAATCTTCACGTCAGCTGAGTATCACCACTTCAGTGTCTCACAGACCTTCAAATTCAACATGTTCCAAACTAAGCTCATTATCTACATTTCACCCAAGTCTCTTCCTCCTCTGTGCGTCTGTGTCATTTTTCTGTACCACTATCAACTCAATCACCCAGGCTAGAAATCAGACAGTTATTCTGGATTCTTATCTAACTCAATATCAAATCAATCATGGATCCTGTCGATTCTACCTGCTAAGTGGCTTCAAAACTGTCATCTTTTCTCTATTTCTCTGGTGGTTGCCTTACTTAAGGTCTTTGTCATCTTTGCTTGGACTCTTGCAGTAGTACTTTAACTGAGCCTCCTCTCTCCAGTTTCTTCCCTTTCTATTTCATCTTCTTTGCCACTGCCAAACTGATCTTGTGACTCTTCCACCTAAAACTTTTAAATGGCTAACCAAATACCTACAAGTTGGATAAAGTCCAACTTCCTTAATATGATATGGCAGCAATTAAAAAGTGTGTGCATATGTGTTTTGTGCTGCTCCAGTAAGAGGTGTTCCTTTGTTCACCCTGGGAATATAAATTATCTTATTGGCATAGAAAGTAACCACTCTACTCTGTCTTGAAAGGGAAGTAATCAGACCTTTTTTGTTGTGAGAGTCTGAGACCCCAGGAGCAATTAGGGTCTTCATTATGAGAGGGGTTTAGAAATAAGACCTTTGATGTTTGCTGGTTAAAAAAGGAGTTGCAAAGCTGGCTTCCCACCCTGTGCATGTGACTCAAGCTGAGCTAGACATATACCCTTTACCTGAGACATTGAATCTTAAAATTTATATGGAAGAGTGAATATTAAATACTGACAGTCAAGAAAAATATGCAAAAGAAGACTGTGAGGGGTACTTGCCTAAGGAGATAGTGGAAGTCATGATAAACAAGTCAAATTAGGATTAGGCTAGAAATAGACAAATGCAAATGAACAAAATCAGTGGAAATGAATTGAGAATCTAGAAATGGACCTCAGTGTATGTGAGAATTTAATATGCGTCAATGAGGGTAGTTCAAATAAGTGGGGAAAGGCAATCTGTTAAAAAAGATGCGCCTCTATCTTAAATAAGATACAAATACTAATTTTTTAAAAGATTTTATTTATTTATCAGAGAGAGAGAGAGGAAGAGAGCATGAGCAGGGGAAAGGCAGAGGAAGAAGAGGCTGCTGCTGAGCAAGGAGCTTGATGCAGGACTCAATCCCAGGACTCTGGGATCATTACCTGAGTCGAAGGCAGATGCTTAACTGACTTAGCCACACAGATGTCCCTACAAATACTAATTTAAGACGGATTAAACAAAATCAAACAACAGCAATCCTGTCAGGAAATCTAAGAGGACTTCAGCAAGATGGTGGACTAGGAGGTCCCCTCATAACCCCCACTCAGCAACAACAATTTGGCAGCCATTCACAGATCAAAGTGCCTTTGTGGGAGTACTGTAAGATCCAGATAGGAGATTGTGAAACCCTAACGGAGGCCAAGACTGAGGAGAGCCATTTTGGGAACGCAGGCACATGTTTAGGTAGCAGACTCATCAACTGTTGTCCTGGCTACAGACCTGGTAACAGTCCCCATGAACTTGGCTACAGCCCATTTGGCTTTGGCCCTCCACCAGCACCATCTGCCAAGAGACCCAGAAGGAGACATGCCCACCCATGTCCCCAGAGGTAAGCATGCCAATCTCAATTTGATTTTATGTCCTGAAATGGCCCTGAATCTGGGCTCCAGCTCCTCTCAGCCATGGGCCAAGAATATTCCTGTCCACCCAAGAACCCATGAGGAGACATACCCAACCATGCTTCCAGAGGTAGGCCCACTGATCTCAGTCTGACCATGATCTTAAAGCAGACTTATGACTCAGTTCTAGCCTCTAAGAATTTTTGGGGGGAACGATAAACAAAATCGACAGACTTTTAGCTAGATTAACCAAGAAAAAAAGAGAGGACTCAAATAAATAAAATTATAAATGAAAGGACATTGTAGCTGACACCACAGAAATACAAAGGATGATAAGAGACTACTACAAACAAAGACACCAACAAATGGGACAACCTAGAAGAAATGGATAAATTCCTAAAAACATACAATCTTCCAGCACCAATCTTGAAGAAATAGATAATCTGAAATGATCAATTACAAGTAAGGGGATTGATCAGTATTCAAAAACTTCCCAAGAAAGAAAAGCCTAGGACCAGATGACTTGACTGGTGAATTTTACCAACATTTAAAGAAGAATTAATACCAATCCTTCTCAAACTCTCCCAAAAATTGAAGAGGAGAGAACACTTCCGAATTCATTTTACAAGGCCAGCATTACCTTCATACCAAACCAGATAACGACACTCAAGAAAAGAAAATTACAGAGCAATATCCCTGAGGAAAAAAGATGGAAAAATCCTTAACAAAATACTAGCGAACTGTATTCAACAGCACATTAAAAGGATCATGTGCCATGATTGGTGGGATTTATCCCTGGGATACAAATCAATAAACATGATACACCACAAAGAACAGAATGAAGGATTAAAATCTTTATCTCAAGTGTTCTCACCACCACACAGGTGAAAAAATAGTAACTGTGTGAGGTGATGGATGTGGTAATTAGCTTGATTGTGGTAATCATTTCACAATGTGTATATCTATTAAATCATCACTTGTTACACTTTAAAAAATCATGTACTATCTAAATATGTATAATTTTCATTTGCCAATCATACTTCAATAAAACTGGAAAAAAAAAGGAAGAAAATTTAGGAGACTACCTGTAAGCAGCAGAAGAGATTTTTTTTAAATTGAGGTATAATTGATGTATAACATTATATTGGTTTCAGGTGTACAACATTATGCTTTGATATTTATATATTGTGAAATGATCACTACAATAAGTCTAGTTAACATCCATCACCCACACAGTTACAAAATTTTTTTTTCTTCTGGTGAGAACTTCTAAGATCTACTCTTGCAGCAACTTTCAAATATGCAATACAATATTATTAACTATAGTCATTGTACATTATAGCCCCATAAATTATTTATGGAGATTTCCTTAACATAAAATAGAAATCAGAAGTTATAAACAAAAAGATAAACACATTTGATTACCTAAAAACTAAAAATTTTAGGGGCGCCTGGGTGGCTCACTTGGTTAAGCATCTGCCTTTGGCTCAGGTCATGATTCTGGGGTCCTGGGATCAAGCCCCACCTTGGGTTCCCTGCTCAGCGGGGAGTCTGCTTCTCCCTCTCCCTCTGCCCCTCCCCCTGCTTGTGCTCTCTCTCAAATAAATAAAATCTTAAAAAAAATAAAACAAAAAATTAAAAATTTTATATGACAAAAGATACAATGAATATAGGGCGCCTGGCTGAGTTGGTTAAGCGACAGCCTTCGGCTCAGGTCATGATCCCGGAGTGCTGGAATCGAGTCCCACATCGGGCTCCCTGCTCAGCAGGGAGTCTGCTTCTCCCTCTGACCCTCCCCCCTCCCGTGCTCTCTCACTCTCTCTCTCTAAAATAAATAAATCAAATCCTAAAAAAATTTTTAAAAAGATATAATGAATATAGTGAATGAAAAAGTCAAATGATAAATGATAGACTTAGATATACCAGTAGTACTGCTAATATTCAAAACATTCATATAAACTGATCAGAAGAGTAAACAACCCAATCAAAATAAAAAACAAACAATATGAAAAGACAATTCACAGAAAAACAAATTGATATGGCTAAAAAGCATATTGAAAGTTGCTAAAATAGGGGCAACTTGGTGGCTCAGTCAGTTAAGTGTCCAACTCTTGGTTTCGACTCAGGTCACGATCTCAGAGTTGTGAGATCAAGCTCCATGTAGGACTCCACGCTCATCGCTCATCAGGGAGTCTGCTTGAGATTCTTTCTCTCTCCCTCTCTCCCTCCCTGCTTGTGCAAGAGCATGCACGCGTGCACATGCGTGTGCACACACACACTCTCTCTCTCAAATAAATAAATACATCTTTTTAAAAAGTTGCTAAAATACATGAATAGTTCAGGAAATGAAAATTAATGCTATGTCACTTTTTACCCAGCTTGTTGGCAAATATTTAAAAAGATCTTGACATCTATGGCTGGTGGGAATGGGTGGGGGAACGAAGGGCTACTCTCTCTCTTACACAAGTAAAAATGTGAAGTGTTGTACTATTTTTGAAAAGCAAACCGGCAATATTTTAAAATATTAAAAGTATGCCTTTTGCCACAAAAATCCCTCTCCTGGGAATCTAGCCCATAGAAATAGAAGCAGCCACAGTTAAGAATATATGTCTACAGATGTTTATTGCAACAGTGCATATAATATCCATCAACAGGGAAATGGCTGCACAAAATATGGTATATTTACAGGATGGAATATTATGCAGTCAATAAAAGGAATAATTTAGAGCTATATCGATTGAAATGTAGGAGTTTCTACAAGGTATTGCTGAGAAAAGAAAGATACAGAAAATATCTACAATATGATCACATTTTTGTAAAATGAGTAATGACAACATATACATGTATATGAGTATGATTGATTACCTAAGCTTGGAGAAAAATATGGAAAAATAAATAACAGAATTAACAAGGTTAATTGGAGTGAAGTATGCTGACTGATATAAGTTGAAAGAGGAGAGAAGGAAGGAAGCCAAACAAAAAAGGGAGAAAGGATTCACTAAAAAAGGTCAGTGCTTTTCTATATAAAGAAAACAAATTTAAGAATTTAAAAAATTCACATTATTTTGCAAAACTTCTTCTGTACTTTCAGTTTGCTAATTACTCCCTCCTTTGAGGTGTCTCTATAGTGTGCACAGATTTATATATTCACATTTATAACACACTAAAAATTTGCAATTTAAATATGTCCACAACTCTGTCCTCTCTTAGATTGTGAGGACACCCTGATGACAAGAGTCATCTCTTATTTATTTTCTTAACTCATTGTCAAATTGGGCACTTTATTCATGTCCTGCTGTAAGAAAATCTTACAAACTGAGTGGCTTAAAACAACTGTAATTTATTGTCCCTCAATTCATAGTCTAGAAGTCCAAAATCAAGGTGTCTATAGGGTCATGCTCTCTGAAGTTTCTAGGGCAGAATCCTTCCTTGTCTCTTCCAGCTTCTGGTGGTTCCAGTCTTTGGTATTCCTTGACTGGAAATTACAGAACTCCAATATCTGGCTCTGTCTTCCCATTGCATTCTCCATGTGTGTCTCTGTCTCTATAACTGAAATTTCTCACTTCTCCTAAGAATACCAGTCATTGGATTTAGGGCCCACCCTACTCCAGTATGATCTCATCTTAACTTGATTATATCTACAAAGACTGTTTCCAAATAAGGTCACATTCACAGGTTTGAGGGTTAGGATTTCAACATATCTTTTGGGGAGGACATGAGTCAACCTATAAGAAGCATGTAGGAGACATGTGATAAAGTGATTTTTTAATTTAATTGAAGTCATAGAATCCTCATATTGAAAGAAAAATTCATAGAACAAGCAATTATGTTTTGGTGCTCTACGGGGAAGTGTAATAAAAGCAAAGTGTACCCTGATTTGTAGCCAATAATTTATGCCAATTGGTGGGGAAGTAATAAAAATAAGTAAATATGAGGAAAATAAGAATGGGGATGGGGAATTTGAGAGATGTAATAAGAAATCTCTTTTGTACATGTTTCCTTATCCAGATCACAGAAACTTAATCATAATAAAATTTCTATTTGACACAGTATGTACCTTAATCACATTTAGAAATCGATGACTCATGGAGCACCTGGGTGGCTCAGTCAGTTGAGCCTCAGACTCTTGGTTTTGGCTCAGGTCATGATCTCAGGGTCAGGAGATCAAGTCCTGTGTAGGGCTCCGTGCTCAGCACAGAGTTGGCTTGTCCCTCTCCCTGTGCTCTTTCTCCTGCTGTCTCTCTCCCTCAATAAATAAAGAAAAGCTTAGAAAGAAAGAGAGCGAGAGAAAGAAAAAAGAAATAAAGAAAGAAAGAGAGAGAGAGAGAAAGAAAGAAAAAAGAAAGAAAGAAAGAGAGAGAAAGAAAGAAAAAAGAAAGAAAAAAGAAAGAGAAAGAAAGAAAGAAAAAAGAAAGAAAGAGAGAGAAAGAAAGAAAGAAAGAAAGAAAGAAAGAAAGAAAGAAAGAAAGAAAAAAGAAAGAAAGAAAAAAGAAAAAGAAAGAAAGGAAGAAAAAAGAAAAAGAAAGAAAGGAAGAAAGAGAGAGAAAGAAAAAAGAAAGAAAAAAAAAGAAAGAAAGAGAGGAAAGAGAGAGAAAGAAAGAAAGAAAGAGAGAGAAGAAAGAAAGAAAGAAAGAAAGAAAGAAAGAAAAAAAATGACTCACCACAGGTTCAAAGTGCAAGGATTAGGACACAATGTGCAAGACTAGGACACACATTCTCGAATTGGGGAAGACCCTCCAGGAGATCCAGGAGAAGAGAGAAGTGTCTTTGGTTCAAAAACAATTTTTCCACAAAGCTATCATTTTCACTAATCAGACTACAGGAAGCAAAACTGACTAAATCTTGGCTGGCAGGGGTACAAAGAATTCAGCGTGAGAAACCTTTGAGGGGGGGCCTGAGTTAAAAAAAAAAAAGTTTGATGAACACCCAGCAAGAAGAGACACGAAACATAATTCAGAAACATACACTGTAAAACAATTCAATATTTTTACAGGGACAATGAAATTGAATATTTGAGTTTGGGGAGAAGAGCATTTTGCACACTCTGGCTGCAAGATCCCCTTTCTGGCAATAAGCAAAGAAAGATTTGCATTGCCCTGTCTCTGTCATAAAGACTGTGGTTGGAGGCTGCTGACTTCAGTCATTTACAGAGCAGTAACTGCACTGGCAGGTTCCAGGTGAGATGGTTGATAGATAAATGCCCAAAGCCAAGTGAATTGCCTTGTTTCAAAATCTTAGAGATTTGAAGCAGGGCACTTCCCCCACCCTTGAGAGTCTTGGGCTGGGATGAAATCACTTCCAAGCCAAAACTGATTCAATTAATTTGTGGTGTAGGACTGTTGTAGCAACTGAACAGTTGCAAGGACCTAGATGTAGCTCACTGGTGTCCCTGAAATCCAGAAAAACAAGCTATAGATACAGATTTGCCTTGTTCTGCACCAGTTACGATGAATTCTTAGTGGCTGGTTTTATGGGAAGTTATTTAAACCATAAGACTATCTGAGCTTCATACGTAATTTAGCTGTTGAACATATAGTACTTGAGATTCTCACATGATAACGGGGTCAAGGTCCAGAGACCAGCTAGCAGGCAGACAGCTGGCCGACATCCAGGTGTTCTCTGTCTCTAGGAGTGGACTCTGAGCATTCCAATTCCTGCCCCATCTTGGACAACTGCTGTCGGGTCAAGGCTACAGAGACCAGATCTACCATTTGGTTCGACTCTAAGAGAATCAGTCAGTTCTTTAATACTATTCTAGAAAACGTTCCGCAAATGGAACAAATGCTATAAAAAAGATTTGTAATGAGAAAGAGTAAGAAGTGGAAGAGCTTTCCCAACTTTTACCAGGGAGCAAAATTTTTCCCAGAGGCCCCATTGGTGTTCCTTCTATATCTCATTGGCTAGAATTTGGTCACATGTACACCTTTCGACCAATCACCGACAAAGGTTAGTCCCCACCTTTGCATGACTGGTTTTAAAACAATCAGGTTTATTCTCTGGGGCTGTGGAAGGGGCCCACTTTTCTCCCTACTTTGTTGTGCTCCCAATACCTGAACAATAGAAAGGCTCTATTGGCAAGGAAGAATTTGGTTGGGTAGCCAACAGTGTGGACCCACAATAACATTGGGAAAAACAGAAAGTAGGGCACCAGTTAGTTAAGGTATCTACCTATCACTCTTTATGTAACAGGACAAATGTAAATTTGTCCCTATCTTGCCAAAGTAGACGGTGACCTTTAATGAGAAGCAAAAACTCTTACCTGGGTCCGTGTATATTGCAAGGAGCCCAATTAGAGACCCCACCAACTCTGAGAGCAAACAGCTGATAATAATAGAAACTTGATTCCTAGAGCCCACTGAATGTCTGTAACTTAAACTCCTTACTAGTTTTTTTCAGAAGTCGTCTGGTTTGACGAATTGAAAAAGAACTTTGGAAACAAAAGAAATATTATCCCAGTACAAAAATTAGGAAAGAAAAAAGAAGTAAACTTAAATGTTGAACAAGACTTTAGAACTACATCCATTAAGTCATCCTTAATGACTGTAAATCACCAAATACTATCCAGGGATGAGGGACAGAAATAATATAAGATGAAAGACACTGCCACAGATGTTAAAATGGTAGGAGACATTCAGTACAGGGAATTAATTCTATTTTTTTAACATAAAGATACATGTGGGATGTGTATGAATCTATTAGTAGAAAATCTACTTCTCTTGCCTCCAATAACTAAATAACAGACGAATATTTATTGAACGTTGCTTTGAAGAGGTGCCCAAGTATTACCTTGTCAAAGTACCAAGTCTACTTCTGTCAGTGAGGCAGTGGGATATAAAAGACAGGAGCTTTGGCACTCAGAAAGCTCAACTAGAACGCAGGCTGCCGCACTTCCAAACCTCTGTGAATGTGAGCAAGTCCTCCATCTTGTTGACTCTCAAATGCTCACTTGTAAAATGGGAATAACCTCTCACAGTACCGTTGTTCTTGTCAAGCGCCTGCTTCAAAGTAGATGCTCATGACACGGTAGTCACCTTCACCTCCATGTTGGGAACAGTGGTTTTCAACGTATCGTCTTCGGATCAGCTGCATACCATACTTAGGAATGTACTCGAAATGTAAATTCTGGGCTCCATCCAAGAACTACTGAATCACAGACTCAGGGATGGGCCCAGCAATCAGTGTTTTAACAGCCGCTCCTAGGATTCTGATGTGCATTCACATCAGAACCACTGGTTGAAGAGCGAGGGCAATGAGCCAGTCTGCTGGTGCTGAAACCACTTCAACTTCCTCTTCAGCAAGTTATTCAACTTCCGCTATGCCTCAATTTCCTCATGCAAATTGAGGATAATGTGTGTCATCTCATAAAGCTGCTGTTAGGATTGAACGAGTTCATACATATAAAATACTTAAAATGGGACCTAGCCCACACTAAGTATTTAATAGATGACAGCTGGTATAATTAATTATTAATAGTCCTATTGTGGTTGTTGTTCTGCTATGGACATTTCCAGGTCAAGGGTCCTTTGGGGTGAGGTGGCAGGCACAC
This sequence comes from Eumetopias jubatus, assembly GCF_037043125.1. Taxonomy (NCBI): domain Eukaryota; kingdom Metazoa; phylum Chordata; class Mammalia; order Carnivora; family Otariidae; genus Eumetopias; species Eumetopias jubatus. The sequence goes on along the minus strand of NW_028274808.1, from coordinate 169,277,909 downwards.
TGTGGCCATGCTTTGGCATCCCTAAACTTTCTCCCTGTTCTGTAGCTTCTGCTTCACTCCCACCCCAAGTGGTTTGAGGAAACTTGGGAATAGTAGAAATATACAAAAAAAAATATCTTTGCCAAGAAATTGCTAAGTCTTGTCATGCTGAGACATTCAGTAAGCTCTTTAAGCCACTTTTGAACTGTTTATTATGAATCATGGGGTTTCAACCAAGTCGAACTGGTTCTTATGAGTTTAATTTTATCTTAGTAAATGCAAAATCTTTTTTAATTTAAGAAGTAATTCATAATTCAAAGGACAAATACTATATGATTTCACTTATGAATATGACCTACTTAGAGTAGTCAAATTCATAGAGACAGAAAGTAGAATGACGCTTGCCAGGGGCTGTAGGGGAGGGGAGGGAGTGTTGAATGGGTCCAGAGTTTCAGTTTAAAGATGAAAAAAGTCCTAGGGATGAGTGATGGTGATGATCGCACAACAGTGTGAATGTACTTAATGCTACTGAACACTACATTTAAAAATGGCTAAAATGGTGAATTGTATGCTATGTGTATTTTACCACAATAAAAAAATGGGAAAAAAAAAAGAATGACAGAAAAGGTAATACGTGGATGGTGGTGGTGGGGATAATATGTAGAAAATGATGTATTTGTTTACTTATTTTTTTAAAAAAGATTTTATTTATTTATTTGTCAGAGAGAGAGAGAGAGAGAGAGCATGCACATTAGCAGGGGAAGGGGCAGAGGGAGAAGAGGCTCCCTGCTGAGCAGGGAGCCTGATGGGGGGCTCGATCCCAGGACCTTGGGATCATGACCTGAGCCGAAGGCAGATGCTTAGCTGACCGAGCCACCCAGTGTCCTGTGTTTTTATTCATTTTTTAAATTTTTTTATTTAAATTCAATTTAGTTAACATACAGTATATTAGTTTCAGGGGTAGAATTTAGTGATTCATCAGTTGCATATAGGAAAACAATGTTTTTTAAAAAGAACCTCATGATTATGGGGTGTAGGCAAGATTCTGTTCTTTCACCTGGTTACATAGGTGCTGATTTTATAATATTCCATCAAGCTATTTGTTTATGCAGTTTTATATCTTTGTGTTATATTTCACAATAACAAGATGGGACTAAGTATGGAAGTGATAAATACTGAAAAATAATCACCCATGGGCCTACAAATTTATCCAGAGGCAATCACTATCAATGATTTGGGGTATTTTCTTTTTTTTTCCTCTGTGTATAGCTGTGTAGCTGTTATTCTTTATTCAACCAATATGTACAGAGCACTATTTTTAAAAAAATTTTTTTTAAGATTTTATTTATTTATTTGACAGAGAGAGACACAGCGAGAGAGGGAACACAAGCAGGGGGAGTGGGAGAGGGAGAAACAGACTCCCCGCTGAGCAGGGAGCCCGATGCGGGGCTCGATCCCAGGACCCTGGGATCATGACCTGAGCTGAAGGCAGATGCTTAACGACTGAGCCACCCAGGCACCCCCAGAGCACTATTTGAAGTGCGGGAATGTATTAGTTATCTATTCCTGAGTAAGAAATTACTCCAAAACATAGCAACTTAAATCAACAAGCATTATTTCACAATTTCTGTGAACTAGAAATTTGGGCATGGCGTGCTTAATTGCCTCTGATTTAAGGTCTCTCATGAGGGTGTACTCACAATAGGCCATAGTTTTATCTGAAGACTCAGTTAGAAAAGTATCTACTTCTAAGCTCACTCACATGGGCCTCTATTCCTCGTAGTTGGACTGAGAACCTCAGTTCCTTATTGTCTGGAGGCCTCTTTCTCTTCCTTTGCCACTTGGATGTCTTCACCAGGGGGCCTCACAACATGGCAGTTGGCTTCTCTCAGAGCAAGTAGTCCAAGAGACAGAAAGAGAAATATCCAAGATAGAGGTCACAGAGACACTTCTGCTGTATTCTATTTGTTAGAAGCAAGTCAATAAATCCAGCCCACACTTAAGGGATGGGATTAGCAAGGGCAGAATACCAGAGTGTGGGGTCATTGGGGGACGTCTTGGAATCTGCCTCCTATATGCGAATATAGCAGTGGACAAAATAGACGATTAACTTGTGCAGCTTACGTTCTTGTGGGAAAAGTCACATGCTAGGTATGTTAGAAGGTAATGAGTACAATAGTAGTTGGAATTTTCTACAGCTTTATTATAGATTCTTGGGGTAGAATGACCACACAAAAGACCCTGATTTTAAAAAAAATATATGGCTCTTATATCAGAGTTCTTAGTTGTAGCCCAAAACCCGAACTCTAATTCATTTGTGCAGAATTAATTAATAAAATAATTTTTACTTTTTTAAAAAAATGACTTTACTTTTGTAATTGATGTGTAATTGACTTACAATATTCTACTAGTTTCATGTATACAGCATAATGATCTGACATTTGTATACATTGCAAATTGATCACCACAATAAACCTCGTTACCATCTGTCACCACACGAAATTAATACAGTATTATTGACTGTATTCTCCATACTCTATATTACATCCCCATGACTTAATTATTTTATAACTGGAAGTTTGTATCTCTTGATATCTTCCACGCATTTTGCCCCCCCCAACCTCCTTAAGTAATTTTACTTTCTTGAAAGACCAATGAATCAATACCCAGAATCTCTGGGACAAGAGAACCAGGTTCAGAGTTCCCAGCTGGGAACAACTCCTCAAATTGTACTACAGGGCTGGGCAGAGGAGTTTGACATGGCCATTGCTGCAGGGTGCTGACTCTGCAATTTGCACCACAGCCGTCATAGAGCTTGGACAGTGGACACAGGCCCCAGGACCGACTTCTGTTGCTGTCATGTTTGCCAGCAGGTGGTCCATAACGTCTCCACTTTCATACATTAGTGGCACTGGTTCCACATCTGGGCTGGTATATCTGACAGCGGAAGCCTCGACCATGTGCCACGAAGGAGACTAGGAAAGGATGTATTTGGCAAGTTTGACTTCTGTGGTGGGAAGTAGATTTTATTTTATAGGGAAGGGGGTTCCGATGCTGGGTGGTCAAAGGAAGGATGAACACCAACCAAAACTATTTTTAAGATCTTGGATACCTACTGCCAAGGTGTTTGTGTGCCCTGCTGTGTCAATTTGTATGCCCATCGGCAGTGTATTTGAATGTCCATTTCATTGCATCCCCACTGACAATGATAAATTTACTGTTTTCTATCTACACTTACTTTCTTGGTGACCTCATGTAAGTCTCAAGGCTTTAAAAATTGTTAACTCCCAGGGCGCCTGGGTGGCTCATTCAGTTAAGTGGCTGTCTTTGGCTCAGGTCATGATCCCAGGGTCCTGGGATCAGCTCCTGCAATGCTGGGAGGCTGCTTCCTCCTCTGGCCTCCCTCTCCCCATGCACTTGCTCTCCCTCTCAAATAAATAAAATCTTTTAAAAAATTATTAACTTCAAAAATGTTTATGTGCACGTTGATCTTTCCCCCAAACTTTGGACTCATAGATCTTACTACCTTCACCACCTCTCTACTTGGATGTCTAATGGATATTTCAAGCTTAACATGTCTAAATACCATACAGAAATTCTGGAAGCACCCCCACCCCCTCTACTCACACCTGTATCTTCTTCTTCCCTCAATAACCAGGAACTCTATTTTCCTGGTTGTTCAAGCTAAAACCTTGGAGGTATCCTTGACTCCTGTCTTTCTTCTCCCTTCCAGGATCCATCAGTCAATCCAGTCAGCTCCATTTATCTTCAAAATGATCAAAATCCGATCCCTTTGCACCACGTCCACTACTATGACCACTATCATCTCTTCTTTGGGTTGTTGCGAGAACCTCCTCAGTGCTCTCCTGGCTCCTGCCCTTAGAATCTATTCTCAACCCAGCAGTGAGAATGATGCTGTTAAAATGTATATCAGTTGTTTGGGGCTGAATTGTGTAACCCCCTGCCCTGAATTCATATGTCCGAACACCC